>NC_050465.1:12741091-15141091 GCF_903995425.1 Onychomys torridus
ATTTTCTAGTTCTTGTCTCTTAATGTGATAGCTCTCTAACACACAGGTTCCAGATATTACTTCAGGTATCATGTTCTGATACAGCCAAAAAGCCCTTACAGAATTTTAATAGTATTTATGATTTACCCAGTTATGGACTATATAAACCTCTATTCTTTGTAAAATAACAAGATTCAACTATTTTATGGCAATGGAAAATGGAATAATAATATGTCTGGTTTCTAGCTGGTTTATCCACATAGTCAGACAAACAAAGTTTTCCTTCTTCTTCAGGGCAGAATGGTATCTTTGACATGTAATGTCATATTGTTCTTATCCATTCATCAATTTTTTAGATTGCTGCATATTCTCTCTGACATTTCTAGATTTATAGTATGGTGATCTACAATTCCCATAGCTTTTCTTCACTATTGCATCTCTTTTGCTTTGTGTTTCTTTGACCCGATAATCTGAAATGACTTGTTTTTCAGGTTACGGGTTTCTTTTGTGTGTGACTAAGACTGCAGCTGAAGGTATAAATTTTCCCTGCATCACCTGTACTCGTTAGCCTCGAATTTCCAATTGCTTCTTATTTCTTTTTTGTTTTTTTAATAACTGATGAACTTTTATTCTTTTTCATATACTATTTTATGATTGTATTCTGTTGTTCATGTCTCTAGCATAGTGTTCCTTCATCCCAAGGAAATAGATTCCCCAATTCTGGAGTGGTTGTATGAAAGTGTACCTAGCGCTAAACCTTACACACAAAATCATGTATCCACACAGACATAACTTCCTGGTTCATTAGGCTGGTATCAACTAAATTAAACATGTTTCCTACTCATGTCTTTTATCCACAAATACTTTTTTCAAATCTAAACACTCATCTTGTGCTGGGCCCATCATCATTGACCTTTCAGGTAAAATATCTAAATTAGCATGGCTTTCTTTTTCCTTTATTGTGTTTCATGGGTAGATATGTTTTTAGTGTTGATTGTTAGCAGCATGATCTAATAATATTTTCTGATAAAGCACTGACGTTTATTCCACTTCTCTGTAAAGAAGCACCCAGTAACTCTTCTGCACTATATCATGCATCATTTCTCACACCTTAGGGCAGTTGTTATGTAAATGAAAAGGCTACCTGAACATAAGCCTTGGGATACCACAACAGTTGACATTAAAGCCAAGATAGAGGCTGACTAGTTAACAAATCAATAAGATACTGGGATAAAGAGATGATTTGCATTTTGGGAGGGACTAAAGAGGATTACATATTTTCTCATGCTATTGAGAACTCATACCTTTGTCCCATATCCTGATCACTGGTCTCTGCTTTTTATTATTTGACAGATACTAACTCTGTATGCCTTGGCCAATGACATGTGGAAATCCATTTGGAAGAAAGATACTAAATAATTTTGTGAGATTTTTAGTAACTGAAAAATTACATAATATATGTCTAGTATTACCATGAAAGGAGAAATTATGAAGTTTAGCCTTTAGAGAGATTTTGATGATGTTATTTACAACTACAATTTTTACTCAAAGTTATCTAATATTTATATTGTAAAATTGCAAAATTCATAAGAGAAATAAATTTGGCTGTATAAATGTATAACTAAAATTTGTTAATAAATTGAAATTATACCATTATCAACCTTTCTTAAACAATAACACAGAATCTCTAGTGCATTTAGCACAAAACTACAAGTTTTTACATAAATTCCGTAGGACAAGTTTATAAAATACTCCCTATACAGTAGTATAAACCTTTAACTAACAAAATATTTATTCATGATTAGTTATTACCATGTTATAAAGAATTACAAATTCTAAAAACAATTTTATTTACTTAACTTTATACACTTCACATCACTTACATAGTGCCATCAATACGTAGATCATTTTTGACTTATTGTAGATCCAACAACGTCTTCTTCTTCCACATTCATTAATGTTCCAGTAAATGCAAGACTCTTTTATTGATATGTAAAATATTAGTGGTGCAGGGATGGATCCTATGAAATAGTCAATGATGATAAGTCCTCCCATAAAAAAACACTTTTGGTCAGGATTAGAATAATTTCTTCTTAAAACACACACACACACACACACACACACACACACACACACACACACACACACTCACACACGATCCTCTCAACACATTCTTTAAAATTCTGCAACAGGCTCATTCACCCTGGCAATCTATATCCTGAACTCTGCAAGTATACAGATGTCAGTAGTTTGAAATTACTTTGGAATTCTATGTGGTTGTTTACAAGATATCTTAAAGCAGTTGTTGAATTTGCATGGAATATTTGGGAGGACCTATTTAGAACAAAGGAACTAAACTATAAGATGTTGTTATATCTTTAAAGACACACAACTATGAGATTTTTAATGATTGAAAAGGACTTAATGTATTCTGATTGCCTTCTGATGTTTATATCTCTAAAATATTCTTCCCTTATTCCTGGGGAATGTATTACAAGATTCTCTAGTGGATGTGTGAACCTCTACATGGCACCAAACTGTACACACTCACACAAACATGCACACACTCACATTGCTTTCTGATACAGTGTGCTGCTGTTGATTAAATTAAAACACATTACCTATTCCTGTGTTTTACTTTCATTTAGTTAGTAACTGCTGAGATTTCATAAATCTTCAATAATTCTTCACTTTGGATCCATCCCCTACTTCTCCTGTCTTCCCAATCATCTTCATCCTCACAAAACTTAAGCATCCTCCTCTATTATTTCATATCACAGGAGTTTTGTTATTCCCTCTTATTATACTTTTACTCAGATTGAGAGATCACTGTTGCCCATGTAACTTCTTCACGAAGACTTCATTTTGTCTAAGGCTTCCCCTAGTTCTCCTTTTGGCTGCTCCATTGTTTCACGTCCTGTCTGAACCCTTCCATTCCCTATATTCCCACTTTCTACTTTCATCTCGGCTATGTTCTGCTTTCTCTCCTTCACAAATGCATCCCACCAAGCAATGGAGCATTTCTTCTTTCCACATGTACTTTAGGTTAACATGCAAATGACTGGAAGGTAGGATCCACATATGAGAGGGGCATTCAGAATGTGTCTTCAGACCTTGATGACCTCATTCAGTATTACTTCTTTCAGTTATATCCACTTGAAAGTTCCTCAGTGCCCCTTTTTCCTTTCAGGTGAGTAATATTATAATATATACATATATATTATATAATTCATATATAATGCATATGTATATATATGCAATCTCATTGTTCTTTCCTTAGCTGATAACCATCTAAATTGACTTCATTCCAAGCAATCATGGTTATAAATCAATAAGCATATGTGTGCAAGTATCTTTGTAATAACATATAAGTTCCTTTGGTTATATGCCCAGGCGTGGTATAGTTGGGTCATGTAAATCTGTTTCAGAGTTTGAACAGAGTTATGCCACATTAGTAAACACTACTGATCCATGAAGATATATATTATTAAATGAAAAATCTCAGTGTCAAACACAGTTCTCCTCTTCTTTGGTTATTGGTCGAGGAGGACTTAGAGGCACCTGAAACAATACAGTCTAATGCCAGTGACTATAGTAACACCATAACTCAATATTTCTCAAAGTACCACATGCTTTGGTTACAGGACACAGAGAAAACAACCCTGAGATGCCAGCTAGCTAGCTTTTGTATTGCTGAAAGGTATTGTGTAGCCTGTGGAGGAGAAAAAAAGCAGATCTTATCTAGCACCAGACCTTTCTACAGTACCAACCTACCAATCTGGTAGTGCTTATGGTACAAAAGTGGCAGGACTTTTTAAACAGACAACTAACCACTCTCTTGAATGAATCTGAGGCTTCTGTGAAGGAGGGAATTTACAACTAGTGCTGTAAATATGGTCAAAAACCATGATTAGGGAAAATATTTTAAAGACCTCATTTCCTCTGGGGACTTCAGAAGCATACAAGAAGTATGAAATTACTGTGAGTATGTGGATTTTGTTTATGATCTTTCAGAGTCACTTGTATGAAATGATGAAGATGCTTCGGGTCCCAATGTTGGTACATAGGTTTTTTGTTGTTGTTGTTGTTTGTTTGTTTTTTAACAGGATTGCTTTTATTTCACATAATTTCTATATTTAAATGGATCCTAATTTTTTCAAAGCAATCACCTAGTAATTTTACATTATTGTTTACCTATAGGTTTAAAAACATACATAGGTGAAATTATATATAAACACTGAACAATTAGGTACATTGAAAATACATACCACTTATTCTCCAAATTGTATAGGTCACACCCAAGCTCAGTGAATTTAAATTGGCAGGTGAATTTCTGAAAACAAATAACAATGGTATTACTTCTAGGTGACATATGCTAAGTTTATGTTTATACATTTATATACATATATATATATATATTTATATGATTTATATTACAAATCTTCAGCTGCTTGACAAAAGTTCAATTTGACCTGTAATTGTGGTGTAAATCTTTCCATCTTCCCATTACTTCATGTTTCTCAGATCTTCATTTTTCCAAAGAGGAAGTCTTCCTTTTTTTTATTAAGGAATTTTTTTATTCATTTTACATAGTAACTACAGGAGAAAGACTTTCATAGCTCAAACTCCCCTGAGCCTCCATACATGACTTAGCTCTCTGCCTCTCAATTTATCTTTCTTCACAATGTCACAGTATTGTTTAGAATCCATTTCATTTTTGTGACGTCCATGCCATATTTTTCTAGTTGGCTGTTTGTTATGGATTCTGTCCTCTAGAAATTATATCAGTAATGGTACCTTGAATGAAGAAGAAAGGTGAAGTCAAGTCTCTATTTTCAGACTCCTTCCTACTCTGGGGACTGAGTGCCACAGAAAGGTGGCTCCTGACAGGTGTTTCTTTCTCACTCCCTTGAGTGTGAGGTGGCTGCATGCCACACTGTGCAACGACATTCGTTACATCCAACCTACATTTAGTTGCAATTGTATTCAGCTTTACTTAGATAGTCCTAATTTCTGAGTGTTTGCGCTTTTCTGTGTTACTCTTATTATGTTCACAAATCAAAATTTAAATAAATGACAATGAACTTTACATTATTTTTAATAGGAGGTACTCATCCACCATGATGCAAACAACTCTAATTAGTTTAGCAAGTCACAGAAAGACGCTAAAGAAGGGGTCATATATATATATGTGAATGAAAGTGTTGAATAGAAAACAGGAACATCTATTCCAAGTTTGTTCTATCTGTTGAGATTTGCTTTTTTACCTAGGATGTGGTCAATTTTAGAGACAGTTGCATGAGGTTCAGAGAAAAAAAAAATATACTTTTGTTTTGAGGGGGGTATGTTCTGGAGATGTCTGTTGAATACATTTGAATCATAACATCTGTTAGTTCCCTTAATTCGCTCTTTAATTTCTGCCTAGCAAACATGTCCATTGATGCAAATGTGGCGTTGAAGTCTCCCATATTAATGTGAGGGTTTGTTTTGTGATTTAAACTTTAGTATTTTTTTTTCCCACAAATATAGGTGTTCTAGTATTTGGACCACAGATGCTCAGAGTTGAGTCTTAATCCTGATGGATTTCTCTTTTGATAAATATTATATGCCCCTTTCCATCTCTTTTGGTTAATTTTAGTTTGAAATCTATTTTGCTAGATGTTAGGATAACTACACCAGCTTACTTCTCATGTTTGCTTGATTAGAAAATCTTTTCCTGGCTGGGTGGTGGTGGCAGACGCCTTCAATCCAAGCACTTGGGAGGCAGAGACAGGTGGATCTCTGTAAATTCAAGGTCAGCCTGAGCTACCCAGTGAGTTCCAGGAAAGGTGCAAAGCTACACAGAGAAACCCTGTCACAAAAAACCAAAAAAAAAAAAAAAAAAAAAATCCTTTCCCAACCCTTCACTTTGAGGTAATGTATCCTGTGTCTTTTTATAGGTAAATTGAGTCCATTGATATTAAGAGATATTAATGACCAGTGATTGTTAATACCTGTTATTTTTTGTTTTTTTATAGTAGTGGTGGCAGTGTGCCTCTGTGTGTGTGTGTGTGTGTGTGTGTGTGTGTGTGTGTGTGTGTGTTTCCCTTCTTTGAGTTTTGTTGGTGTGAGTTATCTATTGCCCATGTTTTCCTGGGTGCAGCTACCTTCCTTGGGTTGGAGTTTTCCTTCTAGTACTTCGGTAGGGCTGGATTTGTGGATATATATTGTTTAAATCTGGTTTTATCATGAAATATCCTGTTTTTTCAATTTATGGTGATTGAAAGTTTTCTGGGAATAATAGTCTAGGCTGGTATCCATGATCTCTTAGTGTCAGCAAAACATCTTTCCAGGACTTCTAGCTCTAGAGCCTCTGTGGAGAGGTCTAGTGTTATTCTGATAGGTCTGCCTTTACATGTCACTTAGCCTTTTTCCTTTGCAGCTTGTAATATTCTTTCTTTATTCTGTATGTCTAGTGCTTTGATTATTATGTGGTAAGGGACAAGTTTGGCACAGCTAATTTGGTGTTCCTTAAACTTGTTGTAGTGTGGTAGGCATTTCTCCTTTAGGTTGGAAAATTTTCTTCTATGATTTTGCTAAATGTATTTTTTGTACCTTTGAGCTGGGATTCTTCTTTGTCTTCTCTCCCTATTTTTCTTAGATTTGGTCTTTTCAAGGCATCCCAGGTTTCCTGTATGTTTTGTGTTAGGAATTTTTTGGATTTAACCTTTTCTTTGGCCAATGAATCTACTTCCTCTGTTGTAGCTCCAATGCCTGAGATTCTGTTTGTGTTCTTGCATCTGTAGTTCCTGTTTGCTTACCCAGATTTTCCATTTCCAGAATTCCTTCAGGTTGTGTTTTCTTTCTTGCTTCTATTTCAATTTCCTGGTCTTGAACCATTTCCTTCACCTATTTGATTGTTGTTTCTTGGCTTTCTTTAAGGGATTTATTGATTTCTTATAATTTTTTTTAACTCTATTTCTTTGCAGGAATTATTTTGTCTTATTTATGGGCCTCTATCATCTTCATCAAGTTATTTTTGAGCTCATTTTTTGTGCCTCACCTACATTGGAATGTTCAGGACTTGTATGATCACTGGTTCTGGTGGTACCATATTGCACTTTCTGTTGTTTAATGTTTTCTTACCGCATCTGAGTCTGGGATGATTATAGTTATTGGTGTGGATTCTTATGTTGTCTTTGTTGGGTGAGTGCTTTGTTCCTTGTATTCTGTTTCCTTTATTGTCTTTTTGCCAGAATAACCAAGGTTTCTGATGATTAGCAGATCTTTGGGTCCTGTAGGGTTGTCTCAGGCAAGGTTCGTGGCCATTCAGTTGCCAAGATTCAGCATATTCTCCTGTCCTTTTGTTGATGTGGGCTCTACCTGTGCCTATGGAGTCTTTCTAACAGCTGGTGTGGGGTGTGCCTGTGCCTAGGTAGTCTGCTGGAGTTGGAGGGAGGTCTGCCAATAAAGAGATATTGACAGCAAGGCCCAGCTGCTTTGCTGAGCCTGAGATGGGAAGGGCAGGAGCATGGGCTGTGACTTGGGGCTTAGGGTCTGGAAGGTGGGGCAGTTTAGCTTGGAAGCCAGTCAGTCACCTGCTCTTTTTGTGAGTTGTGCCTGTGCATATGTAGTCTGTTAGAGTTGTGGGTGATTGTGAGGGCTGGTTACAGGAAGGATAATGAGGTGGGTGGGGTAGGGTGGCAGAGTGGATCTTAGGGGAGCAGAATACAGTGGTGGGGGTGGCAGAGGTGGTGCAGGCTATAGCCAGTTCTCTCACCTGCTGGCCAGCTGTGGGAACTGCCAGCTTTCAGAACTTAGAGTACTAATTTGAATGCACACTTGGAAAGCAGAACAAGAAGCAGGCATTGCACAGAGATCTTGGTGCTTACATACCTGCCTTCATTTACCAACAGTTCTCCTTCTGGTCTTCTCTCTCTTCCCACCCTTCTCCATTTCTTAAAGGTGATCACTTTAATTGCTTTTGTTTCCAATGTTGATTCAATTATCCCTGAATTACCCCACCATTTATAAATTGCACACTATGTTCATTGATGTGTACATGAACAATATATTCCTAGCTAATATTTCTTTCTGTTTTTCTTTCTTGTTTTGTTTTAAATTGTTTTGGGATTGTGTCTTACTATGTAACCCTGGCTGGCCTTAAATGACTATGTAGAACAGGCTGGCTTTGAACTCACAAAGATTTACCTATCTCTGCCTCACAAGTCCTCAGTTTATAGGCCTGGACTACCATGCTCTGAAATTTCAATCCTTTTCATTATAGATACCAGTTGTACAAAAGAATGGATTCTGAGTATATGATGTGCTTACATTTTTTTCCACCCTCTTATTCCCTCCTCACCTTCCTTTCTCCAGTTCCTTCATGTCCCCTAAGAATTTACATCTAAGTTCATGACGTGAAAGAAATAGATTCCATATGTGAGATGTTACATGCATAGCTTTATATTCCAAGTTGTCCTTATTCACTTAACCCGATGGTCTTCAGTTCCAATAACTTTCCAGCAAATAATACAATTTAACTTTTTATGGTCAAAACATTCTCCATTGTGTATATCATATTGTTACTTTTTGGGTATTGTAAACATTGCTCACTGAACATGGTATTCAGTTACTGTTACTACTTTGAGTTTTAGTTACTTAAATTTGTACCTACAGTGTTATAAATGGATAAAAGAGTAATTATATTTGTAATCTTCTTGCAGATCTTCAATACTGATTTTCATGGTACATAAACAAAGCTATATTTCTATCAGCTGAAGGGGATGTCTTTCCCTCATCCTCACCAGACATTATTTTTGTTTTACTTAAATGTGGCCATTCTACTGGGTAATACAAAATTTGAATGTGTTTCTGATTTGCATTTACCTTATGATTAAAATGCTTGACAATTTTTGTTTTTATTGTATAGCTCTACTTTTTTTATTTGATACTTGTACTTCTTTTTTAAATTTAAATTTAAAATGAATTCTTTTTATTGCAAACAAATGTCTAAATTAATTTCTCCACCCACTTTCTTTAGAAAGAAAAAGAAATCAGCAGGCAAAGCAGATACCCATTCAAGAACTGACATGCTTAAAAGATATAAATTGGTGACTCACAATTTCATTAGCTTACAAAGATGGTGGAGTTAACTACTACAAGCACACTAGTTATACAGTATTTTGTGGGAGAAGGGCATACAGACATAGCTAACTTCATATAGATCCCATTAGACAACTGGAGTTACAACAAGTCTTTTTTAATAAGAAATGAGCAAAGCCAACTTTCTTTTCAGAATCAAAATGCAGACCAAATGGAAAATTTATGATATTTAACCTTCATAAGTCTGAGCCTCCACATATAATGCAACCAAGTTTACATTTTTAACAGCCCCTCTACATACACTCCATCTTCTCAATCTTGGTTCCAAATTTTATCTTCATTCCCAATTTTTCCAATGCATTGTTAAACAGAAAAAAAAAGAATAGCCTTCCCTGTATGTCAGAAATTTCTCTTCCACTATTACCCACCAGTTTACAGAGAGGATGGAGTGTAATATGAGCAGTACAGAATCTTATGCAATTCATGAGGATCTTAGTCCTTCCATGAATCTGGTTGCTAACACTGCTGTGTTATTGTGACAATGACTCCCAACTGTTATTCCCTGTGACAAATGGGGAGTAAATGCTTAATAAAAGACACCAGGGACAAAGCAACATTTTACTTTTGTTGTCATAAAAAAATCACATTTTACATATAAAATGTAGAACCCTGAAATCCTGACATATTCTCTTAACGTGCACAATGCTGAGGTTCTCTTATGATTCACTTTAAAACTGCAATTAAAAATGTACAAAAAAGAAAAGAAAAAATCACCCCACAAAGCTTCTAAAAAAGGAACCCGCAGGCACTTCCTCTTGTGGAATGTTTAAAAAGTTAGCCTACTAAAGAAAACAGTCGACTTCTTGTGAAGGTTTTGGAGAAATATGTATCAGTTCCTTTTATTTGGTGATATCCTTGGTGATAATGCTGACTCCAAGGCTTCTGACCTCAGAATTGACCCTGCTGCCACTGGTTGTAGCCCTGAGATTGATTCTTGTAGCCACAAATATTTCCTTGTCCTCTGAAGTTCTGGTTATAGTTCCTTCTGTTGGGCATCCCACATCTGTTGTAATTCTCTCTGTTTGAGTAACCACCTTGGCCAAGAAAAGCAGGGCCACAGGGATGTGGATAGCCTATTCCCCCACTTCGACCACTGCCACCTCTCTGTGGCATATTGCCTCTCCTATTGTATCCACCATGGTTCCCAGGAGCTCTGCCTCTGAAATTGCCCCCTCGCATATTGACTCCTCCATAGCAACTGTGGCCACCACCTGTGTTGAACTGGTTCTTGCCATTCTTATTTTTATTGCTCTCTTTGAGCCAGTGTTTTGCTTCTTTTCTGGTGGCAGTGCCTTCTTGCTTTCTTCCCTATATTGCTCCAAGAGCTTTTGGGCTTCTTCCTTCTGAAGTTCAACATAGCTTATTAAAGCATTCAGCCACCTCTAGCAGGGTGAAGTTTCCTTTCATTTTAAGGACAGCATGTTCTGGTAGGTCTTTCCCCTCTACTTCTGCTTTCTTCTGTGTCCTCTGCTTATAGTCTTCATCTTTTGGGCAAACTACAACAGCTTTTCGCTGGAAGCCTGAAAACAGGCACATTTGTCTCCTCTGGGCAGCAGCAGACACCTTTGTCTTCTGTTTTTAACCTGTCTATGTTACATTTCCCCATTTGTCCACTGAATTACTTGTGCTTCATTTTTCTGCGTTCTTCATATAGTATACATATCAATCTACTGCTAGGTGTACAGCTGGAAACAATTTTCTCCCACTCTGTTGACTGCCTCCTTCTCTTAATTATTTTCTTGACTGGCAGATCTGGGGTTTTTAAAATATGATTAAATACCACTTGCCAAATATTGTTCTTGGTTCCTGAATTGTTGGAGCCCTTTTCAGAAAGACATTGCTTATGTTTATATCTTGAGGTGCCTTTAAAATATTTTCTACCTTATAATGTCATTCTTGGCTTGCCATCTCATGTAAACATCTTTGATTCATTTCACATTTACTTTTGGTGTTGAACCAGCTTCATGCTTCTGCATGTGGACTTCCACTTTTCTCAGCACCATTAGCTGAAGAGGCTGTATTCAACAGAAACATCTATTTCCGCAACATAAATTTGGGATGCCTTTGTTGACATCAGAAGGCTGTTGCTAGACAGGTTTGTTCTGGGTCCTTTATTCTCTTTCATTTCTCTCGACATTGGTTTTTGTGCTAGTACCACAGTGTTTGTGTGACTATGGCTTGGTTATATAGTTTGAAATTGTATATAGTTCAAGCATTTGCTTTTGTGTTTGTTTCTGTTTTGGCTATTCAGAATCATTTACATTTCCATGTGAACTTCACATATGAACCTGGCCTGAAACTGTCTATTTTTTTTTTTTAAATGGGGAAGTCTCATTGCTTACCAATAATCTACCCAGATTCTTTCACATATTCCTAATCTTAATAAGTGCTATGTAACTTGAATTTTATTAATATCATCTGCATTTCCCTCATGTTTAGAGTATTCAGTGTCCCCTAATGATCCTCTACATTTTGGTGTATATTTTGCAATATTTCCTTTTTGTCTCTTAGTTAGGCATTTTACCAGGCTCAAATGCTGTTACTTTGAATAAGAGCTCATCAATCTTGTCCATGCAGTTTTTTATGTTTGTTTGTTTTTATGTCACAACCAAAATTCCCCCTCCTTGTCTTCTGCCCTGTTCTTCCCCTTCCTTCCATTCGCCCCAACCCCATCCACTCCTCCCCAACCATTGCTCTTCAGAAAAGAGCAGGCCTCCCATGGATATCAGCCAACCACAGAGTATCAGGTTGCATAAGAGGCATCTCCTCTGTAATTAAGGCCGGATGAGGCAATATGGTTGCACAACTATGTTCATAGCAGCTTTATTCATAATAGTCTGTTCTTTTATTAAATATGTTTATTTATTAAATTGTTTTTCATTTTACATACCAACCCCAGTTCCCCCTCCCTCCCCTTCTCCTGCCTCCCCATATTCCTCCCACTCTAACCCCATCCACTCCTCAGATTGGGTAAGGCCTCCCATGGTAGTCAACCAAGTCTGGCATACCAAGTTGAAGGCGAGCCTAGCCCCTCCCCATTGTATCAAGGCTGAGCAATGTATCCCACCACAGGGAATGGACTCCAATAAGCCAGTTCATGCACCTGGGATAAGTCCTGGTCCTGTTGCCAGGAATAGTTTGTTTTTTAAGCCAACTCTGTTTTATTGATCTTTTGCATTATTCTGTCTCTCTTTCATTAATTTCAACTCAGAACTATTTGTTTCTTTCTTTACTATATTTCTCTCTTTCCTTTCATTTTCCCTCTTTCCATTGTTCTTTCTCTTTTTCTCTCCTTATTGTTTGATTTTGTTTTTTTCTTTAGGCTGTCTTCTAACTCTCTTTATGGCTGACCTTGAACTTCTGATCTGTATGTATGCACCTTGGATATGCTGGTAGTAGAGGCATATAACAACACTCCTGGCTTATGTGGTGTTGGGAATCAAGCCCTAGGCTCTGTGAATACTCAGTAAGTACTCTCAAATAGCACTGTATCCTCACCCTCCATTTCTTTCTACTTGTTTTGTATTAGTTTTGTTTTGTTTTCCTAGAACCTTAAGATTCATCATTAATTCATTTATTGAGACTGCTTTGATGTTTTAATGCATGTGCTCTTAATTGTAAACCTCCTATCTGGAACTGGCTTTTGCTATATCTAAAATCTTCTGACAAGTTGGTTGGACCATTTTCAAGCTTCAAAACCAAAATATTCTCTTCCCTATTGATTTAGAAAATACAGTTAGTTCCCATGTGTGATGATAAAACTTCTCCATCTGTCCTACTTTCAGTGAAATCCCATAGCCATCCACAAGATTCTGAGACTTTGTGAAATGTCATGCTTTCAAAGATTAGGCATTCATTTGGTGATCATTTAATTTTCTTCACATTCAGAAATTTGTTACATCATGGACATCCTGGGCAGTTTTTTTTTTTTCCTGACATCATTTTCAAGAGCCTCTCCCTTGTCTGCTTGCATTCAGCTCTGTTTCCAAAACATTGATCAAGGTGAAGTCCTCACATTCGTAACAGAATTATATGCAGAAAATACATGACATCTGTGAATTCTTAGTTTTCCTCACAATTCTTCTTGTTCTTCTTCTTCTTCTTCTTCTTCTTCTTATTATTATTATTATTATTATTATTGCTTTTGAATAAGGTATCACTGAGTAACCAAGGATGTTTGCAAACTTGTTATGCCCCAGCTTCTGTACCCAGAGGGCTGAGGTCAGCACAGTTATGCCACATTTGCAGTTCCTTATTAACATCATTGTTAATGTATTAGCTTAAATTTCAGTATTGCTTCAATTTTGTATATGCTATTTCATTTGTCTGCTTTGTTTATTGCATAATTTATAGAAGTGCATGTGTGTTGGAGTGTGCTATTTTTATTCTTTTTAGTGACAATAAAAATGCGAAGATTTAAAATCATATTTCAGGAATATTATCCTCAGGCAATGGAAAGTGAATTGAGTCTCACACAAGGGTAGTTTGATTATATGAGACATCAAAGCTCATACCCACAGAGACATAGTTCCTCCAATGCCACACCAACTCCAGTGTAGTCCATGTGTCATCCCGTGACATGAACAATTGTGTCAATATTGTGGATGGGAGATAAGTGTCAGATGGGTCTAAGCTCCCTGGAGGTCCCTGGCAGAGTGCCTGTGTTATGCTTCCTTCTCGAGGAAGATGTACTTTATGGATCAGGAGCTCGCTGGGCTATGAGTTCTCCATAACTGCTCTCTGAAAATGTTCTAATTAATCTATGAAGCACAGCCAAAATCAATGAATGCTTGGGTTGTGAACTATGGAGGATATGGGAAGCTGGACATGGATCTTAATCAGACTCATGATGGCATGACTATTGGGCTAGGAACCAATGACCTGGTTAGGATTATGAGAAAGAATAGTCAAGAAAAGAATTCCCTAGAAGATCCCCCTCTTCTGCAAGCTCCTACAGGAATAGAGTGGGAAAGAAAATAAAACTTTTGGGGATGTGATGAATTGGATACCCAAAATGAGCTATTTCTTAAAAAACCCGAGCTGCTAGATAAAGAAAGTAGAAAGTTCAGACACTTCCAGGGAATGAACACTCACCCACTAGGAATCCTTTGGGAATCCCAACTAAAGTGGTTTATGGTAGAGAAAGTTATCTCATAGGAGGCAGATGGTGGCCCCTCCACTGGGGAAGTTCAGCATGGGAAACTGCTGGGGTAAGATGGCTGCAACCACCAAGAGTCTACATAAGGCAAGAAACTGTTCTAAGTTTAGAAATCACAGACGCTCTTCGGGCCATGAAGTTCCTGTGGGTGAAGGGATATGTCTAGCGACAATTAATAATTGTGTGCTTGCTGCTTTTAAAAGATGATGTATTGAATTATTGCCAAGCTCTTGTTGTTCCTTATATGACTTGATAGTAAAATTGCAGCGGATTCAAACCACTGTTGAGTATGTTGTCTGTCTGTCATTCGCCGACTCTTGATTTCACTTCTCTTTTTCTATCATTCTGATATGCACAAATTATTTCATTATAGGCCCCTAGTATTATGATTGACTTCTAGGACAGAACACATGTAAAGAAGTGTGCTGAGCTGAGCTGAAGGACCAGAATGCAGTGCAGTAATTGTCTATAAATCACAGAATCTAAGGTGACTAAGAGCCAGACTGAAAACATAGTTTAATTGTCACTTCTTAAGATTTCCGAATTTTATACTCTATAATTAAAAAATCAGAGAAGTCCATGTTTTACCAATAGCTGGGAGAAATGGATTTACTTTTGTGTGCGATAATTCATACTGAAATCATCAACGGAGTAGATTCTGATGAGAAATCAGCTACGGTTTGTTCAATAGAAGCACAAAAGTATGTCAAATGGAGTGGGATTCATGCAATATTATAGGGAAGGAAGGAGTGAAGAAAATATAAAAGTAGGAAATTAGGCCCTCAAGAGGAATTTCAAATTTTTCAGACATGTTAGACAGAGCATCAGTGACCCAAGCTCTAAACGTTCTGCCAGGAATGAGCGGAACTGTCTTAAGGATAGATGGGAATGAAACAAGGAGGCACAATAGAAATAAATTCTATTGAGAAAAATATCAATGAGAGGTACTTGGGAGAAGGAGATCAGAATGGCCCTGAATCATAGGAGGAAAAAGAAAATATTTACTACTTCTGTGGCCACTTAATGGGAAGCAAGCAGTCGGGGGCAAGGTTAGGTGGATAGACATTAGTCAGTGGATAAAATAAAATGGAAGTAGTGCTTGGAAAGAAAACTCCGCTATTTTTAGAGGGCAAGGTAGAAATATCCATGATGGGAGTGAAGAGTGAAGAATGAAATCAAATGATGAGATACACAAAGTCAGAGACATGGGGATGGAGATGAGGAATTACTTGAAAGGTTAGTACTTAGGTGAAAACTGGAAACTGAAGAAAGCATATTAGTCATACTGTTATCAAAAAACAGATACTAGTATGTTTTCATCAAGAGAAAATTAAGCAAGTTAATCTATGCCTGTAGTATACATCAAGCAAGAGGAGCCCCCACAGAAGAGAACTCAGAATATTTCATTTTAATTATTTTTCACAGCTTTATGATTAACTGCTTTTCTTCTCTTATTGAAAGTATATTTCCATATATGTCTGATGGAATTTGTATATGTATATGTACTAGAACCCACGAGAAATAGAATAGAGCATGGATCATATTGCTAGATATTTGGATTTTGTGAAATCATAGCATCCTAATCTAAAAGTGAAATGAAATTTTCAGAAAATAGGTGTAACAGCAAATTTTGTAACAAATACTGTAACAGAGGAAATACTGGACCAAAGCAAGACTGAAAATCAGCAGGGCAAAATCCAGACTTTGCACCTCCATGTCTGATGTCAAAATGCTCTTCAGATCTCCAGCTCCATTCATGTTTGACTGCAACACACTTCTTTCTCTTGGGCTGGTTCCACTCCCTGTTAGTAGCTCTCCCCAGCATGTATTCCACAACTCTGGTATCTCTGCCATCTTGGGCTCTCCAAAGCAGTCCCCACCTCAACTTCACAGATTCACAAAATGGCCTCTCTACCAGGCCTCCATTTAGGGACACCCCTGACACATGCCTAGCCTTGGTAGCTGTCCTTATGCACAGAGGCAACTTTTGTAACCCATTTCTTGTATTCTTGACACTAAAGCCAAACCACATTGCCAAAGCTGCCAAGTTCTGCTCCATACTGGGACTAGAACATTGCCCCCTTGCTTAATTACATTGTCATGGGTTTTTTGTTTTCTTTACCGCCTATGCTTGGATGTCCTTGACTTGACCTTTAGACCAAGCTGACACCTAACTCAGTGATCTTCCAGCCTCTACCTTCCCAGTGCTGGAATTAGCACCAACACATTTGGCTCTGAACTCTTCTTTAATTCCATTCCACAAGTTGGAAACTTAGCTGGTATGGGGTCTTGCCCTGATTTCATAGCTCTCTCTATTTGAATTTTTAATCTACTTATCTCTTGAACATAAGATTAAGCTCCATTCATGTTCTTGGTGCCCTTCTTTCCTTCAAATTTTGCAATTTGTAATTTATCCTGCTTAACTTTTTCTTTTTCATTATAAACTTTCATTAGAGTTACCACTAAAAATCATAAGACATCCAGGTGGTGGTAGTGCATGCCTTTAATCCCAGCACTTGGGAGGCAGAAATAGGGGAATCTCTGAGTCTGATGCCATCTTGGTCTACAAATCTAGTTCCAGGACAGCTAGGCCTATTACAAAGAGGAATATGGTCCTGAAAAATTTTTTTAAAAGTTTAAATCAGAAGACAGAGTCTATACCAGGTTATTTTGAAATTTCTTCTGCCATGAGAATTAATCCAAAGCTCTTCACTTTAACCTCAGGCAGACTCTTCAGAAAAGTACAAAATGTAGCCATGTTCTTCACCAAAATATCACAAGAATGATTTCTAGACAACTTACTAAAATTCTTCTCTGAAACCTCTTGAGCCAACTCCCAACACTTCAAATTATTATCAGGACCCATTATCTTCCATGTTCTTCCTAGTATGCTCCTCTAAACAGTGCTTAAAACATTCCATTGCTTTCCAGACCCCAAGTACCAAAGCCCAAAGCCTTCCTGACTAAAGCATGGTCAGGCCTATCACTCCTGGTACCATCTTCTGTCTGATGGTTCTCATTCCTGTGAAAAGATACCATAACCATGGCAACTCTTATAAGGAACACATTTAATTGAGGGTTTAATTTACAGTTTAAACATTTAGTTTACAGTATTAGATGTTCAGTCCATTATAATCATAACGATGAACATGGCAGCATGCAGGCAAGCATGGTGCTGGAGCTGGGAGTGCTGCATCTTGCTGGCTACAGGAAGTTGACTATCACACTGAGTAAAGCTTGAGAACAAGACCTCAAAGCCTATCCCCACAGTGACACACTTCCTCCAACAAGACCACACCTACTCCAACAAGGCTACAACTCCTAATAGTGCCATTTCCTTTGGGGACAATTTTCTTTCAAATTACTCCACACAGATTAATACAATGGATGTTCAAAGCATGAGCCATCCTTCTGCCTCACGGAAGAAACACACCTCAATGTGTAGGATAGATATTACCTTAGGATAATGGGTCGGAAAAAGATATTACAAGCAAATGGACCTAAGACGCACACTGGTATAGCACTTTTAATTTCTGAAAAAAAATAGACTTCAAACCAAAATTAGTCAAAAGTGATGGGAAAAGATACTACATGTTCATCAAAAGAAAAAAAAAACAATGAAAAAATGACATTTCCATTATATACATATATACATACATGTATATCCCCCCAAACTGGAACTCCCTATTATAATAGTAACAGTACTACAACGTAAAAACATATACTTACCCTCACACACTGATAGTGAGAGACTTCAATACCCCACTGTCAATAATGGACTGGTCATCCAGACAAAAGTTAAACAGAGAAATACTGGACCTAACATACCTTATAGACAAAATGAACCTAACAGGTAGTAACAGAATATTTTATTCAAGCACAAAAGAATATTCCTTCTTCTTAGTACCTCAGGGAACTTTCTTCAAAATTGACCACATATTCATATACAAAGCAAGTCTCAAAAGATACAAAAATCCTATCAGACAACCATGGAATAAAGCTGGGTATCAACAATAGAAAGAAGGGAGAGCTTAGAAACTTATGCACACTGAACAACTCTTGACTAAAGAAGAGTGAGTCAAGATCGAAATATAGAATCTAAAGACTTCTAGAATTCAATGAAAATGACTTCACAACATACCCAAACTTACTTGATACAGTGATGGTGGTATTAAGAGGAAAGTTCATACCACAAAGTGCCTACATAAAAAAAAAAAAAAAAAAACCACTGTAAAGATCTCACACTAGCAACTTACAAGCACAACAGAGAGTTCTAGAATAAAAGAAGTAAACATACCCAAGAGGAGTAGGTGGCAAGAAATTGTCAAACTAGGGGTTGAAATCAATGAAATAGAACCCAAAAGAATAATACAAAGAATCAATGAAACAAATAGTTGTTTCTTTGAGAAATCCAACAAGATAGACAAACTCTAATCCAATCTAAATAAAAGAAGAAGAATATCCAAATTAATACAATCAGAAATGAAAAAGGAGATATAGCAACAGAACCAAGAAACTCTGAAAATCATAAGAAAAGAGTTTTAAAACCTTTACTCCACCAAACTGGAAATCTAAAAGAAATGGATGATTTTCATGATAGGTACCACTTATGAAAGTTAAATCAAGATTACATAAAACATTTAAACTGATCTATAACCCCTCATTAAATAGAAGCAATCATTAAAGTCTCCCAACCCAAAAAGAAAAAACAGGACCAGGCAAGCACACTCACTTATTCCTCTCTCCTTTCTGAATGCAGTAAGGTAAATGTTCCATATTAGTGATCCTCCATAGACTCAAAACTAATGCAGCAAGCTACAATGACAATGGACTAACACTTTGAAAGCATGAAGAAAAATAAAGTTTCCTTCAAATTGTTTCTCTCTGGTATTTGTCACAGTATAGAAAGTTTAAAACTTTGTTGTTGTTTGTTTTTTGTTTTTTTTTCAAGACAAGATTTCTCTGTGTAGTTTTGGTGCCTGTCCTGGATCTTGCTCTGTAGACCAGGCTGGCCTCAAACACACAAAGATCCACCTGGCTCTTCATCCACCTCTGCCTGGTTAAAACTGTGTGCTTTAAATGTTTAGGTGAAAAAGATATCTAACCTGATATCCCATGCCCAATGAAAAGTTTTCAAAGATAATGCAGAATTTCTTCAGGCAGAAAGAAATAATACCATTAGAAAACAAAAATATTTTTTAAAAAAATGTTCAAATCTTGTATGTGAATGAGAAACCACTGGCAATAGTATGTGCCATTCACCATGCTGAGCTCCAGGAATGCAATAGATGAGAGAGAGGGGAGATACTGCAGGTGAGGGATGTCGAGATCATGATGGGAAGACATGCAGAGATGGCTGGCCACACTAGTGGAAGCCCATGAACTGTGGACTGGTGGCTGTGGAGCCCCCATGGGACTGGACTAGGCCTTCTGGGGACAGAAGATGATTGTTTGGCTTGAACCATTTGGGGGGCACCCAGGCAGGGGGATTGGGATCTGTTCCTGGTCTATGGGCAGGCTTCTGGAATCCTGTGCCTGTGGTGTGACACCTTGCACAGCCTTGGTGCAGTGGGAAGTGGCTTGGACCTGCCTAGGCTCAGTGTGCTGGGCTCTGCTGACTCTCTGTGGGAGACCTTGATTTGGGGGATATGGGGAGGCGGGGTAGCTTGGGAAAAAGGGCTGCAGCTGGGAGGAGGAGGGAGGGGGAATTTGTGATTAAATTTCTTAATAAAGAAAAATTTTAAAAAAGAAATGTGAAAAATAGTGTGTATTATTAAAAATGTATTAACAGGTAGGAGTGCCAACTTGTACAGTCACTGTGGAAATCAGTGTGGCAGATCCTCTTGAAGCTGGAACAGATCTACCACAAGATCCAGTTATACCACTAGGGTCTATACACAAAGGTCTCTATATCCCTACTACAAAGACATTTGCTCAAACATATTCATTGCTGATCTATTTATAATAGCCAGAGTTAGAAAACAGCCTAGATGTGCATCAACAGATAAATGGTTAAGAAAAACATGGTACATTCACACAATGGACTATTACTCAGTGGTAAAAAAAATTCATGAATTTTGCAACTAAATGGATGAAAGTATAAAAAAAGTCACCCTGAGTGAGTTAATCCTAACCTCAAAAGACAAATATGTCATGTTATAGGTGGTTATTGGCTATTAATACAATGACAAGAGGGCTGCAATTTGTAGAATCACAGAGGTTAGATATAGAATCAGGAACTAGGAGAAGCGATGCATCTCCCTAGGATGGGGAAACAGAATAGTTATGAATGGACAGGGATAGGAGGAACAAATGGGGAGGGGGAGACAAGAGAGAATGAAGGGAGGGATTATGGAGAAGGAGAGCTAACACTTAGGGAATTTTGAAATGTCATATACAAACATAATATACATTTCTTAAAATATAAACATGCATGAAAGAAATCTCAATGTAATCACCAAATTACAAGTGAGAAAAAGCCCCACCTATATATCTTTTAGCACCTAATGAAACATCCAGTTCAGGGAATTGATTACACAAGAAAATTTTGGGCAAAGAGGCCCCATGAGAACTCTCAAACAACTCAGGCTGTTTCCAAGGCGATAACTTGCTCTCCACAAACTGATGACAAGGCTCTCTTGCTGAAGACAACACTTATGTCACTCACCAAATGTAGACAATTGTGCCAGTGCCTACCTAGAGCCCTTGCCCCGACTGACTAGGACTAGTGTTCATGGTACTGTAAGGTACTCTCCAGGCTACCGAAGGAGAAAGGTAAACACCAATCCAGCTATAATTCCTGTGATCTACAATAAGTGTATTGGCCTGCAAGTTATGTTGATGCAACAGTGGCATAAAATTTGTGGGTGTAACCAAACCAAGATCTGACTGGATTTAAGACCCATTCTATGAGATGGGAATCCACTCCCACACACTTCCTAGTGGCCAAGAATATGTGACCACATAGGCCACAGACCCAGGAGAAAACCTAATATTACTCTTCAGTTAAAGGAACACAGCCACTAAATGATTCCTAATGACAATCCACTAATCAGATCAGTGTCTTGCTCAGGCATTATCATGGGAGCTTCTTCCTTCAGCAGATGGGAACAAATGCAGAGACCCATGTGTATGCAGAGAGTGAGAACCCTTGGAATATTTATTCCTGAATGGGATGTCTACATCAAGTCCCCCCCCCCCCAAGGGCTCAGGGAACTCTGTATAAGAAGAGGACGATTTTAAGAGCCATTGGGGATGGAGTACACTCAGAAAACAAGATATTTTAGATACAACAGAATGGGTATACAAATTAACTCATAAACACAGTAACAGCATGCACAGGGCTAGACCAGCCAGAGTCACCAGCTCTACAAGGAGAAGTAGACACTCGCCCTCATACTAATCCCAGAGTTGTCTCCAATTGACAAACCACTTGTAAAGAAAAATTTGTTTTTTCCAAACAAGTCTCACTGGGCATTCAAACTACTCTCAATGGCAGACTGCATGCCCATCAGTAACTGGCCAATAAAAGACAAATTCAAATGGTATTTTTTGAGGGGTTTTGTTGTGTTGTGTTTTATTGTTATTGTTTTTGTCTTATAGTACTTTATCTGGGAAATTTATTTATTTACTTGTCTGTCTATCTATTTTTTTCACCCATAGATACTTTGCTTATACAGTACAGCTTTCAATTTTGTTTTCATGGGGTTTCTGTGTATGTAAATATGTGTCTCTCAGCATCTGCATGTGTTTATGTATGTATGTTATGTGTATGTAAATGTATGTCTCTCAGCATCTGCATGTGTTTATGTGCTGTCACTTTGGCTATTTTTCTTCAAAGTTTGTTTTGCTCTACTCTGGTTTGTTAGTATTGTATCTTCTAACTATTATTATTATTATATGCCTGGTTATTTTCTAATGATAGAGAGAAGGGAAGGCTGCATAATTGAGTATAAAAGTGGGGAGGATCTAGTATGTGTTGAAGGGGACAAACTGTAATCCAAATATATTGTATGAAAAAAATCTATTTTCAATTAAAAATCATTAAAAATGTAAGTATAGGCATGCTACAAAAATTAAGATATTTAAACAAAGATAGCTTGGGAGATGGCTCATTCAGTAGAGTCTTTTCCATGCAGCAAGAATAACCTAGTTTGAATACCCAACACCCACAGGAAAACTGCTCTATAACTCTAGTTCTGGGCTGGGAGGGGAGAAGCGTGGATCCTGGAGATGACTGGCCAACCAGACTAACCAAACTGATGAGTTCTATATCCATTGAGAGACCCTGTCTCAAAAGTTAAGGCAGAGAGCAACAGAGGAAGATATTCAGTGCTAGCTTCTAGCATACACACACACACACAAAAAAAATACTGACTCTATAAATGAATATATATAATGTATATAAAAATACACATAGTTAGAATAGTTTAAGGATATTTCTGATGTAGGAGACCCTAACAGCTCCTTTCCATTTATAAAAACATTTACTCAGCTGTGGGCCACCTACGAGAAAATCATAATTCATTTCAAACTATCCATTACAGTTTTCATGCCAATGAATGTTTTGGTGAATGAGATACTTACTTATAGCTTCTTACTTCTATGGCACCTCCCTCTTTGAGATTCTTATTCAGGTACTTTATGTTTGTATGACTTAACATATCACTTTCTTATGTAGTTTTATGTTATATATTGAAATGTAAAAGAAAAAGAGGTCCATACTGTTGTATGCTACCCTATCTGTACTGGCTGGTTTTATGTGTCAACGAGACACAAGCTAGCGTTATCAGAGAGGAAGGAGCCTCAGCTAAGGAAATGCCTCTAGGATATCAGGCTGTAAGGCATTTTCTAAATTAGTGGTCAATGGGGAAGTGCCCAGGCCAGGGTGGGTAGTGCCATCCCTGGGCTATTGGTCCTGGATACTATAAGAAGGTGAACTTAGCAAGCAATGGGAAGTAACCCAGTAAGTAGCTCTGCTCTATGGCTTCTGCATCAGCTCCTGCCTCTGGGATCCTCTCCTGTTTGAGTTCCTGTCCTGACTTCCATGAACAGTCATCCTGAAGTGAAAGCCAAATAAATCCTTCCCTCCCCAACTTACTTTTTGGTCATGGTGTTTAATCACAACAATAGAAACCCAAACAGAGACACCTAACTGAGACACATTTTTGCTTTGCTGACTCACAGAATAGCACCTGGAAACCTTTTGGTGTGTTCAAAGTTCAGGGAGCATAGCTGAAAGGGAACTCAGAAAGCATAAACTAGGTATTCTTTTTGTGTTGCTAAGATTAAAAATAAGGAAAATACAAGAGCAAAATTTTAGAGAGCAGTGGGAGAAGAATCTAATCACTGTCTACAAATTGAGCATGGTACTAGAGAACAAGAAGCATAATAAATAAAATTTACCTTTTCATTTTGTAAGTGTTTAGAAGCCTTGCAGCCTGCAAAGCAGGGAGAAAAATACTCCTTGTCATCTCTTCCACATACAGAAGCATAGATGGAGCTTGAGCAACCACACTGCACATTGCATGGAGCTGTGAGGTTTCCAAATTGACCTGACCTGAGAAGTTGAGATTAAATACAATTATAGCATCATCATTTAAATTATCAATGCACATATCAAGATATCAATAAGATCCACTCATGTGCTCATTTAAATAATTTTTTCCACAGGCTTTCTAAGGTCTAAAAAATAATAAAATCCACATTTAAGAATGTAACATTTGAGGGGGTGGGGATTTAGCTCAATGGTAGAGCGCTTGCCTAGCAAGCACAAGGCCTGGGGTTCGATCCTCAGCTTCAAAAAAAAAAAAAAAAAAGAATGTACCATTTGATAATCTTGGAGAGCTAGTTCAGGTCTTAAGTGCACTGCTTGCTCTTGCTCTTCCAGAGGACCAAAACTCCATTTCCAACATTCACAATGCATTTCCCAACCACCTGTAACTCCATTTCCATGGAATCTGATGTCCTCTTACGGTCTCTACAGGTACCAGGCATGTAAGTGGTTCATATAAATACATGTTCTTGCATGGACATAGGATTCCATGATCCTTGTGTAAGTGTTAAAAGAATATTTAAATTGTTGGAAAGGTTTCATGTAACTATTTTAGAATTATTTTACATGTGTGTGTGTTTTGTTGGAATGTATATTTGTGTGCTGTGGGAGTGAAGCACCTATGAAAACAAAATTATTATTGAATCTCTTGGAACTTGTCTTAGAGACAGTTATGACCTGCAATGTGGGTGGTGGCAACCAAACCTCAGTCCTCTGGAAGGAGAACAAGGGTCCTTAAACACTGAAAAACAACTCTGGCTACCACTTCCTTTTTTTTTTTAAACTTTTCAAGAAATTATCAGTTTTTCCAAAGTGGTTTATTGCTAGGAGCACAAAGTTCCTTGTGCTCAGAGATCACCAGGGAAACCAGAAATGCTAAGTATACAGGATTTTCATTTCAAAGGAATGGACATATAAGCTTTTCTTCCACCCAGAAGGCTAGGAATTGGAAGTGATTAAAAACCTTGTGATCTGCATTATCCATTGGATAGGCAATAGCGAGCTCTTACAGCCAAGACCAGATGTATCTAAATGATTCTTACATTACCTGTACAGCTAGTGGCTCTCCCATATATTTTCAAATATCTTTTTACAATCTGTGGCTTGATTTTAAAAAATGTCCTTGAAAGCCAGGTATGATGGTGCACATCTTTAATCCCAGGAAATAGGAGGCAGATACAGAATCAGAGGCAGATGGATCTCTATAATTTGAGGCCAGCTTAGACTACATAGTGAGTACAAGAACAGCCAGGTATACATAGTGTGACCCTGTATCAAGCCCCCCTACAAAAACAACAGAAAAAGAAGTTCTTGAAAAAGCAGGTTTTAATTTTATGAAGTCCAACTTGGAATTTTCTTCCTCAGTTATATGTTTTATGTCATATGAAAGAAATCCTTACCAACTTCAAAGTAAAATGATTTTCCCTCATATTCTTAGAATATTATATTTCACATATATTCTTATGATTCATTTTAAATTCTTCTGTATAATACAAAGTGGGGATCCAAGATCATGTCTTTACAAATAGACATCTAATGGTCCAAATCCAATATCATTTTTACATCTTCAAATTATTTTTATTACATTTTATTTGTGAGTATACATGTATCTGTATAAGAACATGTCATGGGGGTGGGTACCGTCAGACAACAAAAGAGGATGTCAGATCCCCTGGACCTGGGATAACTGGCAACCAACTGACATGGATTCTTGGAACCAAATTAGGGCTCTCTGGAAAAATAGCAGGCATTCTTAACCCTGAGCAATCTCTCTAGCACTGCTAATAGTATATATATATGTGTGTGTGTGTGTGTGTGTGTGTGTGTGTGTGTGTGTGTGTGTGTATGTATATACATATATGTGTGTATGTATATACATATATATGTGTGTGTATGTATATACATATATATATATAATTTTTTGTTCCTTAATTTTTTGAGATTATAATATAATTCTGTTTCTCCTCTCTCTTTCTTCCATCCAAGCCTTACCCACCCCTTCAAATTCATGACTTCTTTTTTCACTAAATGTTATTGTATGCATATACATATATTTCTAAATATATAAATATATATAATAAAAATATAATCTGTTCACTCAATATAATGCTACCTGTGTTTATGTTTTAAGGACCAGGCAGCTAATAGCATTTTTGTAAATTACTCTAGAGTCTCTACATTGCATCTGTACCCTGTCAAAGATCAATTTTCTATACATACATTTGACTCAATTTATACACACTCTCCATTCTATTCCATTGACATGCTTTTAACACTCTCTTGATTAACATTGCTCTACAAACTGTATTGGAAGCAAATAAGAGTCTTCTAATTTTGCTATTTTTTTAATTTTTTTGTTTTTCTAGGTCCTTGCATATCAGTGGCAATATAAGATTTTATTGCTAGTATCTACAAAGGACAGTCTGATGGAATGTTGTTACCACTACACTAATCACTTGACAGCAATTTGGAAGAAGTAAAACCTCCATAAAAATGAATCCTCCAGTCTAAGAATATGGGATAGCTTTCCTTTAAAAATGTCTCTAATTATTTTCACCAATACATTGTATTAATCTGTTTATGGTTTTCACATATACTTTATATCATTGATAAGGATATTTTAAATGCTTCTATTTCATTTTATATAATATGTGAAAACATTCTTTTATAAGGAATATAAGAAAGTTATGTTCTTTTATAATGACTGTATTTCTATTCATTTGTAGGAAGCTCATGCATTGTTACAGGTGTATGTATGTATATGTATGTATCTATGTATGTATGTATTTTTCTGTACTGACATAGAACTCGTAGCCATGTAGTAATTACACAAATGAACAATCAGTAACATACAGCCCCAGCAACAGAGGATCAATCTTTTGTATTGAGACTGTATTGTGTAATTATCCTAAACTCAATATATTAGTTCTAGTGCCTTTTTAATTTTCTACAATCGTATTGCCTTTAAATAGTTTAATAGTTTTACTAATAATGTTTATTCAAAATCCCCTTTAGTTTTCTTTAGTTAATTTAGCAAAACCTCTCATAAAATTTGAAAAGAAAATGTTGAAAATAAATATCATTGCACTTCTGATCAGTTAATGTTCCATCCCCTGAGTATACTCTGCCTGTTTTAATAAACCATAATAAATGAACTAGGTGCCTTCAGCAGATATACAGTTATTTCTGGAGCCATGAAATCAAGGACCAAGATGTTTGTCTCAGTTAGGGTGCTTTGTTTTGTTTTGTTTTTTTGAGACAGGTTTTCTCTGTGTAGCCCCGGCTGTCCTAGAACTCACTCCATCTGTAGAACAGGCTGCTTTTGAACTCAGAGATCTTCCTCTGCCTCCCTAGTGCTGGGATGAAAGGCTTGAGCCACATTGCTCAGCTATAGTTAGGGTTTCTATTGCTGTGATAAAACATCATGACCAAAATAAAACGGGGAGAAAAGGATTTTTATTTTTTGTCATCACAATCAGGGCAGGAACTCAAGGTAGAAACCTAAAGGCAGAGGCCATGGAGGAATGCTGCTTCCTGATTTGCTGGGTTTATTTTCTTATACACTCCAAGACTACTTCCCATGAGTAGTATGATCTAAAATTGTTTGGGCCCTTCTTTTACAATCATTAATAATAATTTAAAAAATGATCCTCAGGCTTCCTACAAGCCAGTCTTATGGAAGCATTTTCTTCATTGACACTCCCTCCTCTTTGATGATGCTGGCTTATGTCAAATTGAAAAAAACACTAGGCAGAATAATGCCAGAAGAGCAGATTCCATATTTAGTGACTACCCTCTTACTATATCACAGAGGATCACTTTTTCAATATGTCCTCACATGGATTAAAGAGTAGGGGCACTGGATACTTCTACTTGTGAGAACCATCTTCATGTTCTAAACAAAGTCTAAAAGCCCCAGGGTTCCAATTAATATTATAACACAGAGGTCGAAGCCTTTAAGATGTGAATAATGGTCCAAATTTAAAACATTCATATCAAAAATTTTAAGTATAAAGATAACTGTGGGAACTCAGAATCCCCTGAAGAACTGAGGTACTAACCTTTTAATTCCAGTTTTCTTAATATATTTAAAAGTATATATTGTTTGTCTTAAAATGAATTTCATTGATTGATATACAGCCCACATACATTATGTGTATCATCTTATGTTTTTAGTATATTTGTGCATATGTGAAATCACCAAAGGAGTCAATTACCAGAGCCTTTTCTAATCTTCCTTTATCCATCCATTCATCCTTTCTCTTTTTTCCTTTCATTCTTTCTTCCTTTCTTTATTCTTTTCCTTACTTCTTCCCTGTCTCCTCTTTTTCTTTCAGGAGACAGAACCTTCCCCTATAGCCCAACCTGACCAAAACTCACCATATAGCCAAGGCTGAACTTCGACTCATGATAATCCTTCTTCATCAGTTTCCAATTTGGTGAAGAACATTTTTATTGCCTCAGAAATTAACAGACGTTGAATTTTATCAAGTAATTTTTTGGCTACCTGTAAGTATTTTATTTCAGATTCACATTGTTTAGTATGATATATCTATTGATTTCTCTCTGATAATCCTATTTTCTTGATGATTGTTGGTTGATCATAATTTGTATAATCTTATAAACTCATTAATATAATATGCAACAATAGCCGGGCGGTGGTGGTGCATGCTTTCATTCCCAGCCCTCGGGAGGCAGAGCCAGGCAGATCTCTATATGTTCGAGGCCAGGCTGGGTTACCAAGTGAGTTCCAGGAAAAGCGCAAAGCCACACAGAGAAACCCTGTCTCAAAAAAAAAAAAAAAATGCAACAATAAGATCAACGTAATTGGTATATTTACCAACTTAAGCATTTATCATTTCTTTGTATGTGGGAATACTCAAAGTTCTTTTTGCCAGCTACTTTAAAATATGTAAAAAATTATTAACCACAATTATCTTATTGTGCTGTACAACATTAGAAGCCATTCCTCGTACACCCAAAAATATGTCTCCTTGAAATACTTACCATCTCTTTTTCATCCACTTCTCATTCCCAAAATTAATTTAGCCTCCAGGAACCACTATTTTATAGTGCCCTTTAATATATTTATTAGAATTTTATGATTTTAATTTAATTTTATTTTTCTTAAATTTAAATCTAAAATTTAATCTAGGCTGGACTGGAATTTATTATGTAGTTATAATTTTCATTGTAGTAATTTACTTCCTTACTAAAAATTTACTCTTGGGAATTTTATTTCATTTGTTTTTATAACTATAGCTAAAGAGGTTGCCTTTTTTATAATTATCGCATGATATATATATATATGTATATATGTGTATATACATATATATGTATGTATGTATGTATGTATATATATATATATATATATATATATATATATGACATTGATGTAACATGACTGCATTTAGTTCTTTCCTCCTAGCTCTTTGTAACTTTATGTTATCTGCTCTACTGGCTTTCTTTGATCTCTAATTTTACTTACTTGGATTTCTCTGTTTCCCTAGTTTAGTTGAAGGATGAGCAATTATTTTTTTCAAAAGAGCAATGGGTTGTTAAACTAATCATTTGGGGTCTAGAGAAACAGTTCAGCAGTTAAGAGCACTTGTTGCTTTTCCTTCTAGAGAACCCAAGTTCAGTTCCCAGAACCCAGGTCATCAGTTCACAAATGCCTGGAATTCCACCTCAGGTGAATCTGACACCATCTCCTGGCCCCTACAGTCACCTACACATGTGTGCTAGATACAGACACTCACAAATAAAGATAAAAATATAGTTTAAAAAGTATTGTTATGTATGTTTAGTTTCACTTTCATTTACTTCTGGTACATCTTTTTTCATTTCTACTAATTTGTTACTGTTAAATACTCTTTCCTTTCATTGTTAGATGGCCAGTTTGAAGTCTTTCTGTGTTTTTGATCTAATTATTCATTGCTATAAACTTGTACTTTATTGCTTTTATGTCATATTTCAATATTTTGCATATGCTTCAACTTTTTCTTTTGTAAATTACATGCTTATCCATTGATTGTTGTTCATATCTCTGACTTTTAATATAGCTGTACATTGTTTTCAGTGTATCTTACTAGTTTCTAGTTTTATATGATTTTTGTGTCCAAAATGAACACATATAATTATTTTGTATTTTTAAAGATATTTTGAGACAGGTTTTGTTACCTAAGGTATAGTCTATTCTAAATAATATTCCCCTTTCTGATAAGAAATATTTGTTAATAATTGTTAGGTGCAACATTTGTTAAAGTCTGTGAGGTCTACTTATTATACAGTATGGTTTAAAACTAATGTTTTTCTGTCTGGGTTATTTGTGCTTGAGAAATATAGGACATTTAAATCTCCACAATTACATGATCAGATTTTAGCACTACTTGTACATTTAGTGATAATTGTGTTATGTAGTTGGGTAGTCTATGTAGCTGCACTGTGAAATTACATATTTCTCATGTCCTAATCTAACCACACAGGGTACCCCGCTAATATAAACAATTTTAGTGTCTTTACACATCAGTTAAAGATTTAATTTTCAAATAATATTTTGCTTAATGATGATGTATCAATGCCTGTGACAAATTTATGCCAAATTGTGTCTTGTCCTTTTGTACCAGTTACCTTACTTTTATTTACCACACGCATGACTAGTCAGAATAAAAACAACGCACATAACCAAATATATTGTGCAGATAGTATGTCAGGCAAGCATATTATATTAGTGTGTTTCCTTTCTGAAATTATTCTTAATACCTTGTTTCTTGTCTGATAAAGACTGGGATTGAGACATAATAGCTTTAATCATCATGGCCAGGCATGTGAAGTTGAGAGTTCACCTACTGAGTAGGAAGGCAGCAAGACCGACAGAATTTCTTACTTGATACCATGAAGTGTTAGACCAGTCCTTTCTAAGTTTGTAAAGCTTTCTTGAAGGGCAGTAACTAAACAATTCAATTCAGTGTTGCTCAGGACACATTGGCTTTCTTTCCATGGGACTTGCCGCCAAGCTAACTAGAACATGAGACCACTCTGAGCAAGGAATAGTGGTCATACATGAGTATTATAATCATATTTAAAATTATACATAGAGCTTGGAACACAGTTTGTGTGATGAAGAGCTTCTCTAGAATAAACAAAGACTTGGCTTCCATCCTCAGAACTGCAAAAGCCAGACATGCTGCTTGGGAGGTGGAAGTAAGAGAGTCATTTTGGCAACACTGTTCATTTCATTTCAGCCTAGTATACATAAGATCCTTTCCCAAAAAACAAAATAAGGCTGAACTCTGGGTTTGATAAACTCTTAGGGATCTCATCTGATGCCTGGACAAAACTGATTATTCCTTTCTTAGTAGCTGTTAATTGCCTATAGCTCTTAATTTGGGGATGGGACCTGGTAAGAATATCGACACCCCCCCCACCCGCCATTTATATTGGACTGCCAACTAGCATTATTTCGTAGAGGTCTTCTTTCAGTGACCATATTGTTAAGATTTCATGGGTGCAGCGCCCTGACATATATAAAGGATATTATCTTATGTACAAAGTGAAATAATATTCACTTTCATCTGATAGAAAAAAGTGAATTAAAGAATGGACAATGCCACAGTCTCACTTACTGAAGGAGGTTAAGTTGAAGCCGGCCAACTACCTTGTGCATAGTTAACTGGAACATGTGGAAAATTAAAGAATATACATTCATCAAATTTGGGTGGAAATTTGGTAGACTCCAGGAAATTGTGTGAAGAAATATAATATGAAATGGACATGTATTCTTTAGAGTTTTGTCACATATTACTGTCAAAATTCACAATGAGTTTTCAATTCTGTTTGGTGCTCTTTGGGGCAATAAACTGGTACTGATTAATGAAAGCTAAACAAAACAAAATCTTTATGTCACAGGACTTTCATCAGCCTTCACATTTGTCCAGCCCTTCTTGCTCACGGGTGTCTCAATCGATCTCTCCAAACCACTAGTGTGCAAATGCATCACTTGCCCTAGCTGTATCACCATTGCCTGTGAACTGATAAATTCTCAAGACTTGTCATATTAGAAATTGTAATAATAGGAGGCAGCAATCTATGTTCTGACATGTTTTCTAGGATATTTGATATTAAAGTTGAAAAACAACAGTTTTTAAGAAAAATGTAAACAATTACAAAAGAGACTATACCTAATGTTCATAATCCAGCAATTCAGTTTTTTATATTGTGAACAAAAAGTTCTTAGCCTTCTCATTAAATGTTTCATTGTTTTGGTTTTTAAGGGAGTACATTCTCCACTTATAACCTTTGGTTTTGTGCTCTGCTTATATATGTAGGCTCTGTGACATATATAAATATCTTCATTAGGGAAAAATGACAAATTTTATTTTAATTCAAATGTATTTTGAAAACATATTGTTAGAATTATAAATAATTTTTAAATAAAGTTGTAGAGAAGTGGCATGTTCGTAACATTTAGTATTCATGTATATGAGGGTCCAAAGTACTTTTGCTTAAGTGTTAAGTAACATTTTATTTTATTTATTAATGTTGTTGTTCATCTTGGATATTTGACAAATTTATTTAGGAACCTTACTTGTTTATTTGCAAATAAATTCTTAAAAATATGTTTTTTCATATTTCTTTTTCTGGAGTGAGGAATCCGTTAAGTCAGTATTTTTGTGTTTGGAGATTTTTCAGTTGACATGTCATTAATTCTCTAACTATAGACTTGAATTTTCATTTTTCAAATATTTCTCCACTGCACAGTATAATTGTTCCACCAGATTAACATAAATTTTTGCACAGAAAATACTTTTAATTTTTATAAGATTCATAAGATTCTTAAATTATCATTTTTTCAGTTACAGATATTTTGTCATTGCTATGTCTTTTAATTAAAGACCTTACTCTAAGTTCTTTGGATGAATTTGTAAAAGAATTGAAGTTAAAGTAATGTTTTATAACCCTGTGGATATCTTCAGTAGCATTTATTGGATATTGGTTTGCTGTAAGCTATTCCATTGTAATTAAAGTGTTCTTGTTCTCTTTCAGAATTTTATTTGCTTAATCCTTTGATTTTCAGTTGAATTTATGCTGTACACTATTTAATATTAACCCATGCCAAGCCTGTTGAATTTTTGCATATTTAAATTAAAATGTCTGTGTACATGCTCATATATACATACATTAAATCCATCCTTGATGTCCACAACAATGCAGACACAAAGTTCTAGTTTTTAATTGATCACAAATACAAGTTAAACACATCTCTCTGAGATATGTACCATTAATATGAAGAGTAAAACTGTCTTTATACTTCATTTACATGTTTAATAATTTCAAGACTTACATAAATATATATGGTTACTGGATTATTTTTCTGGAAAATATTTCCTTGATTATAATTTAAAAATCTAGCATACAAAGTTATATTTACCCATCATAATCTTCATTAATTCCAGCAAATTCCACTGTTTCACACTCTACAAAAAGGATTAAAGCTAAAAGCATGAGTGCTACAGTAGACGTCACCACTATGAATCTTATTTTGTTCTTACAAGACATCTCCAGTCTGTCAACAATTAAACCTCCCACAAAGTGGCCAACTGCATTTCCTGGAAGTATAGTAACTCCTGAGAAAAGGAAAAGAAAAAACTATTAAAAAGCAACATGTTGGGAGTACAGAAAGATTACACTTAGATGACAATCCCTCTAAACAATACAGATTTTAAAACAAAACAGAACCAAAATCTAGATGATGTAGTAACTGAATAAATCTAGACTTCATAATATATAAATTTTGTGGATAGGGATGAAGCCATTATAGGTCTACTGGATTCTGGTATGGATGGTGATATGTTTGCTCCTATACACTACATATCTACTTCAAGCCAGGAACTTAGTCCATACCATATAGAAGTTATGAGCTCGTCTTACTGAGAAATATTATTGCTTAAGTAATTGAATGGTATGGCTTATTGCCAAGAGACCTTAACTTGTAATAATAGGCTGTCTCTGTGAACCAATCAGTGAGATCTCTCATAGAGATCAACGATGAGCAGTCTTACAATGTGAAACTCCAGAATACACAGTATAAGCTATGGTTTTTTGGATCACTCTTAGAAGCATCAGAAAGACTGCAGTCTTACAATTGTGAAAGCTTCCATAAATACACAGTATAAGCAGTTTATTATTTAGTTAAATGCTGCTGAACATTTGTTTAATGATGCAAATATGTGCTGCATTCTTTATGTTGCATTTGTTTAACTCTGTGAAGCTGTGACTGTGCCTGTCTAAAACTCCTGATTGGTCTAATAAAGAGCTGAATGGCCAATAGCAAGGTGGGAGATAGGATAGGTGGGGCTGGAAGGCAGAGAAAATGAATAGGAGAAATCTGGGGATATGGGGGATCAAGAAACAAGAAAAGGAGGAGAGGAGGATGCAAGGGGCCAGGCATCCTGCTTCACAGCCAGCCATGTGAAGTAAGGAAATGTATTCAGAAATAGAGAAAAATAAAAGCCCAGAGGCAAAAGATAGATGAGATAATTTAAGCTAAGAAAAACTGTCTGGAAACAAGCCAAGCTAAGTTCAGGCATTCATAAGTAAGAATGAGCCTCTGTGTGATTTCTATGGGAGGTGGGTTGTGGGCCCCAAAAGAACAAAGAGTAAAGAACAGCAGTTAAAAAAAAAAAAGAAGAAGAAGAAGAAGAAGCAAGAAATAAAGTTTGAAAAAGTAAAACAAACAAAAAGAATGGATAGAAAACACATAATTGAGAAAATAAAAATTCAAGCTCAGGTCCAAAGTGATGGAAGAGGGACACTTAGCATGAGTTCTCTCTTTCAAGGGACTAAAACGAAGTAGTAGACTTGGAACCTATCATGGAAGGAAGGGCAGGTGAACACTGGAAGTTGTCTGCACAGTAAATAAAACATAGCACATACCCCAGCTCCTGAAATACAAAATTTAGTTGAGAATTGGGCCCTGTGCTCCTAGGTAATAAAGTGATAGTGAGTTGGCACAGAAGACTGCATCCTGCAGACAAGAAGCCTAAGTAAATCCCTGGTCTGGCATCTGAAAAGTTTGCTTCACAAAAGAAATTAGCAAGAAGCTCAGTGAAATTTTAGTGCTAGAAAGGCTGTTGTCAGGGACTCAGCCACACTGAAATATAGTCACATCTCAGACTTCTCACAGACACCTCAGCTTGGCAGGGTGAGTTTCTCTGACACGATATATGGCAAATTTACGCTCGCTCTCTCTCACACACACACATACTGTGAGGCATTCCAAGCATGTCCTATGTCTTAGATGCTTCTTGTGCTCCAGCTTTCAGAAAGCCTTCACAAGGTATCCATTCAGCATGACTCATATCTGCCCTAATATACTGTTCAATGAGATCTTGCTGTAACCCCAATACTGGCTACATATCCATTGTACAGAATAAAACATCTTAAGTGAAGATATGCTTAAAGCAGCCTATCCCTCCTATGCTCCTATGGTAACACAGTCTCACTGCTCTACCATCGATATCCATGTGCAGTGTATGACAGACTCCTGAGGGTACACACCACCAGTACACGCAACATGCCCTGACTTTGTCAAATGTTGGGCAGAGCCTGCTTCTACTCTAAATAGTTTGGTGAAAATTGAGAAGATTGAGAATAATCTGAAAATACAACCTACTATTCTCACCCTATTCCTTGAGAATTTCAGCTCTAGGAGATCCAGAGAGATCTATCCAGGAAGGTATTTTTCCTCCATTTATTATCATTTTAATATGGATTTTTATTTCTTATTATTTTATCTTTTTAATTTTTCCTTTTTTCTTCTTTTATTTTTTTAAATGATAGGGATTTTCATGTACCATAGGCAAGTGTTCCAGCACTGAGTGACAGTTCCAACCTTTCAATTTCTTTTTATTTATCTATTTATATTATTTTCAAAAGTTCTCCCTTTCTCTCTTCTCCATCCCACAATAACTTGACAACAACTCAAGGGCCTGATATACATTATACCCAGAGTTATATTTTCTGAAGAATTAACTAAGTTCCAGTCATAACCCAGTCTTTCTTGAACCCTACTGGGCCTTCTACTTAATGAAATGGAGGAAACATACAACTCCACCTGTTAGCCAGTACAGGTTGTGGGGAGTGAAATTAGAGCCAGGAGAAATATCCATACCATAGCAATGGAGATCAAAACATAATGGTAGGAGAGACCACATCTACATCTAATTCTACAACAGTCAAAGCTGCAGCAGGTCAGACTTCATGTGACTGGTTGAATCTGGTGACGGAGTGTCACAAAGTATAAGCTATGATTCTAATTGCTAATCTTCACCATGAAATATCTTCAGTCCGTCCATAGACCAAGCAACACGGATGCAGCAACCAACCTAAGAATCACTTTCAAATAACAGAGTTACTGTCAACAGTTTCTTTAGAAGTCTATGACTCCTACCAGTGTTATGACTCCAGAAAGAGTCACCATTGAGAATGTATACCAAAACTTAGGCTGTCTACACATCTGCTTGAAACGGCAGAGTTTGTCCACTCTATCAAGACTTGCAGAAATGATGATTTACAATGATCTTGACATGGCAATCTCTACTGCAAAACTGTGATCACAAACAATGAAGATATAAACACATTGTATTATAAACTATTCAGTAAATAAACACAACTTCACATGAGAAATAAACCAATTATTCCAAGTCACACAGGAAGAATTCAGCATATTATGAATGTCATCTGTACAAAAGTAAAGAATTGTATGTGTGAGCTCATGTGGAAACCTCAATATAAAAAAATTATGAAAAGTAGAAATACATAGTGGATGAACAGTATGAATTAATAATTAATTAAAAATAAGAGAAAACAACTCAATAAAGAGAGATTCTGAAAAATAACACAAAGCTTAGAAATGAGAAGCTTGATAAATTGAACCAAAACCAATTGTACTGGGTATGGCAGAGCACAGCTGAAAGCAGGCAGAGGAGCCTCAAGGACAGATCAAATTCAAGTGCAAGATCAGTCTGGGCTGCATCCCACCCCATCTCAACAAACAAAAGTAGTTGAATGCCTTACCAATAGATTAACTCAAACTAAAGAGAAGAGTGCCACTATGTGGCCAGCAAGATGGCTCCATAAGAAAAGATGCATGCCACCATTCCCTAGAACCTAAAGAGTATTATGCAAAGGCGACTTCCCCCAAGTTACTCATGACTTCCACATGTGTGTTATTGCAAGGTCATACATGTATACACATAGAAAAACCATAAACAGTGAATAAATAAAAATGTATAAAAATTAAAGTCATTTCTAGAAACTAAGGATGTTGTTGAATTAAGTATAAAAAAATGACACATCCATTATAAACTTGTTAGTAGATTTAAATGCGTTACTGCTTTATGTTAAGAAAAATGTTATGAAAATATAAATATTTTACATAGGCATTTATAGATATATTTATTAGAAAGTGAAATATATACAATGTGGGCAAAAATTTCCAAGTAAATATCATGGATTAGTATTAAAATGATGGACTTCAGAAGAGTGGAGAGTAAGAACTCTAGTGAGAAAATCATTTTATTTTAGAATCTCAGATGTGAAGAACACTAGCACCTAAAAGAAAGGATGAGGGAGAGAAGAAACAGGAGTTCTTAGTACGTCTTTTAATTTATTAATTTATGTTATTATTAATATTTTGGGGGTTTTTTTGAGACAGAGTTTCTCTGTGTAGGTTTAGTGCCTGTCCTGGATCTCACTTTGTAGACCAGGCTGTCCTTGAACTCACAGAGATCCATCTGGCTCTGCCTCCCAAGTGCTGTGATTAAGGGCGTTTGCTACCACTGCCAGGCTCTTTTAATTTATTTTATGTTATTTTTCTTTTATATGTTTTTAAACAATGTTATTGAGTAATGTCAACTTACAATTTTATGATATACATCACTTATTGACTCATACCATTAAATCTTGCTTGAAATGTTATTGCACTTAAAATTACTATAGTTACACCAGCAAAGCGTTGGCTCTGGTTGGGGTTCACATAGTATACTCTTTTGCATCCTCCTCCTTCCAACATTTGTATGTCTTCATATTTAGGGAAAGCTTCAGTTAGCAATATGTATTGCAATTTCTTCCCATTATGCCAATGTTTAGTCTCTTCCTACAACATACAAATACAAATAGTTATCAGGTGATTTTTTTCCCCTAGAAGTTTTAATCTTATGCATATAAATACTGACGCAGGCTGCTATTTGTTTTAAACTCTTGTACTATAAATAGGCATAGATGATAGAGAGTGTATCTATGCCTTGTGAGAAGAGACAAGTTAGCTTGTGATTTTCAGATGACATGACAATATTTATTCAAAAGCTAAGAGAAGAAATGTGTTATCTGGGGTAATAGTGGCTTCCTCTGGATCAAAGGACAAGCATAACTAGTGGCCATTATGCAAAATTTGAGTTCTCTAACTTTAGGATTTGATTTGTTGTTGTTGTTGTTTGCTTTGTAGTAGTAGAACCTACTACTATTACTCTGCTAGCTGGATGTAGTATTAAATCAACTTCTAGCCATTTATTATAATTCCATAGATTAATGCATCTCTCAACAATCATCTGAGAAGAATCTATCTCCAGTAGATGGTGATTAAAGCAGAGGCCCACAATGGCCAAGATCCAGACACAGAAATTGAAGAATTCTCAGCTCTGAATGGAACACATACACTGCAGCCCCTCTTGCCAAGGCTCAGGAATCACAGGGGAAGAGGAAGAAGAACGAGTGTAAAAAGTCAGACGACAGTGGATAACGACAAAGAAACAGTGTCGCCGGGCAGTGGTGGCTGCGCACACCTTTAATCCCAGCACTTGGGAGGCAGAGCCAGGTCGATCTCTGAGAGTTCGAGGCCAGCCTGGTCTACAGAGCAAGTTCCAGGAAAGGTGCAAAGCTACACAGGGAAACGCTGTCTCGAAAACCCAAAAAAAGGAAAAAAATAAAATAAACAAAGAAAAAAGAAAAGAAACAGCGTCATGTGACTACACCAAGGCAGAGGCATACGTGAAGGCACAACAGGAACAATAGTGTCCACAAAACCTGTGCAAACCCTAGTGAGACCACATCCCAGCATGACAACAGGCATTGGGCAAGAACTCCAAGCCTGAGCCATGAAGCTATTGGCAACTGTTAGCCGCTTGAAGTTGGAGATAGCATTTCCCTTACATGTCTACCTTAAGTTATCAGGAGTTTTCTCTTAAGAGTCTACCTTGAGACACAGCCAGTCAGATCACTTCCTTGAGCTACAGCTCTTTGTGAAATGTGGTTTTACAGATAAGACTCTAAAGAATGGAGGAAGATTTTTCTAGGAGACTTTCTCAGAAAACTACAGGCCAATGACTTTCTAAAGTAGGTAGCTTCTCAAAATGTAATATAACTTACTACAGGACACTTGACAAAAATCAAAGCTCTGGCAGAGAAGCCTGAAACTCTGCAGAATGACAGGATTAGATGAGTCTAAGTCATTGCTATCGATACCACAATTGCATAGAAGTTCATCCTTACAAGCCAAGGTAGAGTATGCAATTGTTAGTACATCTATTATACCTGAGCTGATGCTTCAGAATGTATGAAAAGACCAATATGTAAACATATGAGGGAACCTAACACTGGACAAGAAAAATCAACTCAATAATCTGCTTATGATCAAGGCTTCTGGACTTAGGAACATTTGTTTTTGTTTATTCCCCATATGTTTTGACTTCATTCCTTCTTATCACTTTCTGGCCCTCTATATAATTAAAGATTAATGTAAATATTATTTTCACTATTCTTTCACAGGTTACACTAAATGCTATAACATCCCTGCTTGACTTTTTGTTGTTGTTTTTCTTTAAATTTGTTTGCTTGTTTGTTTGGTTATTTGAGACAGGGTTTCTCTGTGCAGCCCTGGCTGTACTAGAAAACAGCTTGACATTTTACAGCCTAAAATGAACTTTTACGTTCATCATTTTCAATTAACTCTAGAACTTTTTAATACTTCCTTTTAGAAGTATTATTTAGAAGTCTTTTAAAGAGTCAAATTCTCAATATACTTTAAAGATTAAACTATAAACAAAAGCAATTCCTGTTTAGTGTCAAAACGTAGAACAACATTTACAAATACAAATGAAGGGATACCAAAGGGCTTATGCCCTGTGACATTGTCTACAGGAATTAAAGTTAAATCTAATTTCATGTCTCTTGGTATAATAATGAGTATACAATTGCATGTACATTAACAGTTGCACGTCTCTCGCAGCTAAGGAATGAAGACTACTACAAAATAATTATATTGTATTAAGTTCAAATCAATGTGAATCTGAAAAATATAATTTCTTGTGAAAACAATAGAATAATCAGTAGGAAATGATGTGAATTTTTTAGAGAAACATTGGTTATAGACCCACAGGCAGAAAGATATAAAAGCACAAAAAGGAAGAACACATTGTGGCTTGAGAAGACTCGTTTCCTACAGTAAGGGGAAAGGAAATAGGCAGGTATGTAGAGGGGGAGCAATAAAAACACTGAGCAATAAAAACAACATTGTGAAATTTTATGTATTAAAAATATTGATGTAATATAGAGTGTTCGTGTTTTTATACTTATAATAAGTGGTATTTAAGTATACTGCACCCTGTATCTTCTTCTTACATAACATACTTCTTAAATATACATATCACATTTAAATATACAAATTGCAGAAACTTTGAAATCTGTACAGTAAAAAGGAAAATATACCTGTGATCATAGTAGCAAGTGAGGGCGTTAACAAAAACTGATTTTCTAAATATTTGGGCACAAATGTCGAAGCTCCCTTAAAAGTGAGGGACTTTGTGGATTTGCACAGGGAGAAGCATATCAGCAGTGGTTCCTCAATAGACACTGAAACAGAACAGGTCACATCACAATCATTTTATCTCTTCATATGCTAACAGTCAATCTGCAGAAGTAGCTTCCTATAGTCTAAACATAGTTATGCAAACAAAACTATATAATTCCAGAATAAACACATTCCATAAGAGATTTGTAGTGTGGTTGTTCTACACAGCAAAAATTAGCTTTTATGTCTGGATCTGTTAGCTTTTGAAAGTATCTCTCTGTGCATTATTAGATACACTCATATCATAACATTTACCGGACTTAGCTAGTGAGTGCTCTCTAATTTTGCATCATATTATTCCACTGTATTTATTGATTCCTATAGGATCAAATACTTATGTCACCTTCAACTCCCCACTGTCCCAAACACAGTTACAATAAAAATCCCTATGTATGCACTCTTGATCTCCTACAACAGAACATCTTTAGAATTGTGTGCCCCTGCAAGGGGTTTTGGGATATTTGGAATTTATGAGTAATTTATTTCATTTTTTGATCCAGGTTGTATCTTTTTTTTTTTTTTTTTTTTTTTGGTTTTTTGAAACAGGGTTTCTATGTGTAGTTTTGATGCCTGTCCTGGATCTCGCCATGTAGACCAGGCTGGCCTCAAACTCACAGAGATTCACCTGACTATACTTCCCGAGTGCTGGGATTAAAGGCATGTGCCATCACTGACAGGCAGGTTGTATCTTTTTATAGTAATACCTTAGTATCAGAGAGTCTCGTTTCCTAATGATGCAGCTTATACTCTAAGATTCATCAGAACAATATTTCAGGACAGCAGGACCTTGCGGAAATGTACCATTGCATCAGAAATTCATTGAGTATGGGAAGGTCTTCCAATCATGGGCAAGGCCATGTGTGAGTGTTCTAAAACATAGCCAGTAATAATGCTCATATTACAGCAAAGAAGCCTTGAGATAATACCATCCTTCAGACTGTGGGCACTTTAGTCACCCTACATACTACACAGCTGAGAAAAATAAGCCTCCTACAAATTTTGCACTAATAAGTAAAACCATTCACTGTCATTCTACTAAGTTTGCCATGCAGCAATAGCTAAGGGACATGGAGCACATAACTAGAAACACTTGATAACCTTTGCTAACATTTGTAGGCTTAAAAATTTTGCCATACAGACAGACATACACAAGATAATATTTCTTTTTTGTTTCTATGTTTTCAAATATAAATGTGCATTTTGGGGGATGGAGAGATGTGTCAGTTGGCAAAGTGCTTGCTTTGCTCAAGGGCTTTAATTCAGTCCCCATAACCCTTATAAAAAATGCCAGGCACAGTGGCACACACTCATAATATCAGTGCTGAGAGATGACGATGGCAAGGATGATCCCTAGGCCTACTGATAAGCTAGTCTAGCCTACATAGCAAGTACCAGGCTAGTGTGTACTTCAAAAAAGAAAATAAACATTTATAGTACCTGAGGAATGACACCTGAGGTCATCTGAACTCTACACGTATGTGAACTAATTTGCATGTGAACCTGAACATACGTGAACATCTACATACATGCTAATATATGCATACTTGTGTGTTCCTTCATATAATTTAGAAGTTCAATTTGTGTGATTGTGTGTGCTATACTGTACCTCCTTATAGATTGAGTAGATTTCCTAAGAATTCCCTATTTGTCTAAATATTAACTTCTTGAATTTAGTTAGCCATTAGTTATCTACTATACTGGATACAGATTCATTCATAGAACAAACATTCTTAACTTTACATTATCTGACCTAATAACTTCTACTTTGTGGTTTACATTGGTTAAAACTTGCTTAGAGCACAGTTTCACTTCTATTTTATACATGTATTCTCTTTCAACATTCACTTATTTTACCTAAAGAACTTTATAAACCTGGAAATTATCTATGTATATAATATGAGATAGGAATTCAGATATTTTTTATCAGAGAATACACTGAGAAATATTATTCTCCTTGTTTATGTCATAGAAAATGCTTCTTTAACATATATGTATATAGACACACACAGATAACCATTTGTTAAGTTGTCTATTCTTTAACTATGATTTATTTAGATGTGCATAAGATATTTGTTATTCTTTAAGATAAAAAAGGCATTCCATATGATTGTTTATCATTACATTGAATTTATAGATCATTGGACTAATATTTCATGCAGAAACATAGCCTTTTCATGAATTAGCATTATACATCTGTCAATTTCCCCAAGTGTTATTAATACAGATTAGTTGCATTCAGTTTTCTTTATGAAATTTTTATACATAGCTTTTGAATGAATTTCTGAGTTATTTACAAGTTTGTGATAATGTTTTAGTCTACAATCCAATTTTAGATTTAGATAAAAGATATACAAATTTCAAGGCATGGGACAAGGTCAAATTATCACTGTTTAAAGATTATAAGCTCTTATGTACAGAAAAACCTAAAGTCAATATTAAAGCAATATTAAAAATAATACCTTAACTCAGGAAAATTATAGCATATAAAACCAAACCATAAATCTTAGTAACATCTAATTAGCCAAATGAATCTGCTGCAAAAGAAATTGTGGAAACACTCACAATCAAAGCAGCTGTAGAGAAAATCCCTGGATTAAGTTTAACCTTAGAAATGAAGTACTTCTATAATGAAAGTTGTAAAACATTATGAGAGAAATTGAAGTACACACACACACACACACACACACACACACACACACACAGAAAAGATCATATGTGATCATGAAAGAATTAATGCTGAAAAAAGAAAAAATGAGCTATGCTTTCAATACAACCTGAAACACAACACCAGTGACTTTATTTCAGAACTATTGAAAACAATACTGGAATTCATATGGTAGAGAAAAAAGACACCAATAAGTTGAATTAACATGTAACACAACAAAGCTGGAGGTGTCAGTATACCTGATATGGAGACATACCATAGAGCCACAGTAGACAAAGAAGCATGACATAGACAGAAAGCAAGATACAAAACCCAATGAGCCAAGGGTAAAGCTATGCAGTTATCTGAGAAATAATCAGTCATCTATAGCTAGCTGATTTTTTAATAAAGAGTCAAAAGTAAACACCAAAGAAGAGACAGGTTCTTGCATGAATAAATGTCCATGTGGAGAAAAATGCAATTTGACCTCTACTCTGATTCTGTAGAAAAAGCCAACTCAAAGGTGATTAAAATGTAAACATAAGACCAAAGGCTACAAATCTACAATGATGGAACAAAAAGACTGCACTATATCAGTATGAGTGATGATGTTATTTTTTTGTCTGTGACTCCAAAGGTACAGAAAACAGAAGCAATGTAGATAAATGTGATCATTTAAATAAACAGAAACAAAAACAAGAGACTTCTGTTCAAGAAAGAGAACAATCACTGGAGTGGAAAGATAACCCCTAGAATGAGATAAAATGCTTGCCACATATTCTTCTGTCCAAGGATTAATACACAAAACAGGTGTGGTTCTGAAGAAATTAAACAACACAAAGGAAATCCAATGTAAAAATGGATGTATGATCCACATATGTATCAAAAGAAGAAATATAAACAGCTGAGAAATAATATTTTAAAAATGTGAAAAAACAGTCCACCATGAAGGAAATGCAAGGGAGAGCTACAATGAGATACCTTTTTATCCTGGTTAGAGTGATGGTATGGTCTAGATATAAACTTCTCCCCACAAGTTCAGTTAGTTGGTAGCTGCTTGGTCCTGCTTGTGGGGATGTGGAAACTTTGTCGGGAGAAGTGGTTACCTGGAAAGAGTGTGCCTCCACTAGGACCACTGTGAGCATCACGCCCTGGCTCTACTTTCTCCCTGCTGCTTTCTACTCCAACAAGACTGGAGGTGATGAGAGCATTGCAGCCAACTGTACCCCACCCCCCACCCCACCCCCGCCTGCCACTCCTGGGTACCTGCTGATAGCCAGGCCCTCTGTGCCATAACTGACTGCATTACCCAGAATGCTGAGTCAAATTTAACTCTCCCTCTGTTAAGCTGCTTCAGCAGGCATTCTGCCTCGGGGATAACAATCGGCTATTACCAGAAAGGTCCAAACTTCAATAGGAACAACAACCAAAAATTCTGCCAAAGGTGGAGTAAAAGAAACTGCTATACATTGTCAGTGTCATACTCAAAAATTAGGAGATCTACCATATGATTGGGATATTTCATATATAAAAACACAAGCATTTATAGTTTTCCTCATAGTTTTAAGGATTAGACCATGGCTGATTGTCTCAGTTCCTTTGGCTCAGGCAGCACATGCTCATACAACCCTTCCCTGCATGGTCAGGACAGAATAGAAAGAAAATAATGGATCAGATTTCCACAATCCCATTCAGGACATATGCTTAATGACCTCAGGACTTCTGAGGCCTCATCTCGTAGATTTCCCAAAGTATCCTAATATTTTTTCTGGGAAATAAACCCTTCTTACCATAATGAACTTTGGGGCACACTAAAGAACTGTTGAAAGTACAGTGACCTCAATGAAAAATGATCAGCATTACAAAGAAATACCTATACCCCAAATTAACTACTATAATAGTCACAAAAGCTATGATTCATATTTGACCTAGGTACTTATTAATCAATAAACTGCTAACAGTAAGTATGGTATCTATATATTTTAATTTTTTTTATCTTTTAGAATTTTATTTTAATTTTATTTGTATCTGTTTATACACAAAAGCATGTATATGTAATAGACTATTATTCAGCAGCAAAGAATGAAATCTCATGATTTGTAAATTAATACATGAAAATCATGAGAAACAGATTAAGTAAGTTAGACACAGAAAGAAAAAAACAAAATGTTCTGTCCTGTATCTAGGAGCTAAGAAACAGTTTATCTGCATGTAGAACACTGGTTATAATTGGGCATAGAAATAAGATTGGAGAAGGATAAAAGGAGGTACAACCATCTTACAAGGACTCCAACTTGCAGTAAGGCTCGCTTAAGGAAGCCTTTAGCCTACTGGCTATGGGTAGGTTAAGACTTCTGTTGGTCTTTTCTGTGTCTAACACAAAGATTGCAAGCCCAGCACCACTTAGAGATCTTGGGCAACAGTTAACTCTGCAGCTCTCACATGATTGAGCCTGTATAATGAGTATTCAGAGATGGGGAAATACTGGGGGGAGTGCCTGTGTGGCCAGGACAGGTGTCTCCATGACGGGTAAGGTGAACTGCTGACGTCCCAGACAACCTAAGTCAGAAGCTCATTTTTTAGTAAAGGGGGGGGATGGTAACTGTAGGGTCCTGGCCCCTATTTTGGGTAACTGTTGCCTTGCTTGCTGACCTTGACCTTGATATCCTCCCTATGCTAATTCCCTGCAAGATTCTACCCTCCTGAATGCTTAAGGGAAGTTCCTTGTCTGTGTATCCTACATACTGGGTGTTAACAGCTTAGATGCAAGATTGTAAAACATCAAAACATCGGAAGCAAACTTCTGCCCTTTGGGGTTCCCTGTATGTAAGCCTGTATTTAAGATCTCGTCCCTCCTTCAATAAACGGCATTCATTATGGATTCAAATAAAATAAAATAAAATTAAAATTAAAAAATTAAAACAAAGGAGGTACAAAACCATGCAAGGAAAGAATGAGCTTTTGTGTTTTGGACAGTGGGATGACCATGGTCTCCAATAATCTGTTGTGTAATTTTATAAGGATTTTCAAAAGAGTGCCTTAAATACTACAATACAAAAAAGTTATAAGGGTGGGATAAAGAAACACTAATAATCATGATTCGGTCAGTGTCTGCTATCTTCAGTGTGTGAGAAACCATGATGATCCCCATTAATACAAATAGTTAATTCATTTTTTTCAACAAATTTTAAATGATAACAAACTTTAAAACAGTGACTCTTAACTTTTATAAAAATATTGTTAAAATTTTCAGCTTAATGTTTAACAATGTAAAGCAGTTATAATTGTTTAGATTCTGCATTATTAAATAATACATGCATGTAATGTTTGTATAGAATTAATATTAAATGGGCCAGCTGTGGTACTGCATTCTTGAAACCCTGGAACTCCAGAGGCCAAAAAAAAAAGGTTAAATAGTCAAGAGTAGCCAGAGCAATATATAATACAACTTGATGACCTACAATCAAGTATTTCAAAGGATTCATGATTAATAAAAAAGAAGTACTTGGAGAATAGGAATATGTGAAAATAAATCTAATGTAGTATATCCACTTAGTTCATTTAGCTTTGACAGACAGCAAAAAACATATCATGGATGATGTTTTATGCTCAAGTCCTAGCTCCTGCTTACATCTACTCCACAGAGTTACTTCAATCTATACAAAACTGTCAACTCAGTTCTTCACAGAAAAAATAAAAAATTCTTTAAATTCACATGGAAATATAAAAGACAAAAGATAGCCAAATCATCCTAGACAGTAAGAACACTGCTATAGGTATCATAGAATATGGTTTCAAGTTATACTACAGAACCACAATAATAATTTTTAAAAATGTACTGGAACTAAGTTAGATTAATTAATCAATGGAAGAGAAGATCCAGACATAGCTCCATGTACCCACTCTACCTGAGTTTTGACAAAGAAGTCCAAAAATACAGATTGTAGAAGACAGCCTCTTCAACATATGATGCTAGAAAAATTGACCATCTATAGATATTGATTCAAGATTGATCTTTGTCTCTCACTCTGCACAAATTAGTTACAATTGGATCAAAGATCACAGTATTACACACAAAACTCTGAAACTACTGGAAGATAAAGTAGGGAGTACATGTAAAGATAAGTAAAGGGCTTTCTAAATATGGTTCCAGCGACTGGATGAAAAATGTAAACAAGGTACATGTGAAATCTCATGAAATTAAAATACTTCTTCTCAGTAATGAAAACCATTAATGGAATGAATAGAAAGCCTAGTAAATGAAAAATAAAAAAAACTCTCCTAATGTAAATGTGACAGATAGTTAGATATACAAAGAAGAAAATAAACCTAAAGTAAGCAAACAACCCAATTAACAAAAGTTCTAAGCTATTATACTGAAAATTCTCTAAAGAAGAAACAGATCTAATCCCCCATTCTCATCCCCAGCATGTTAGAAGAACTTCTGAGGTGACTTCTTTTCACCATCTACCCTTATTCTAAGTAGACTAAATAAGCAGATCCTCATTAAACACTATGCCCTCCTTCCTGTGAACCACTTCAGTACCCTAGCCATTCATAAGAGTCAGCTCCCAATATCCAGAAACTTACTTTACCTAGAACCCTGAGTGGCCACAACTATGAGGTACACAGAAAATTTCCTGCCATACAATATAGACATCATATTTTCCTGAAATCCACAGAGGAAACAAGGAAACAGAACATCCATGTAGAAAAAAATGAGAAGTTGTATTTAGATCTATATACATCCCAATCCCAGATGCCTAGATATCAGCATAAGAACATAATCTATAACAGCCAGGGCAATATGTCTCCACTAAAGACCATCAACCCTACCACTGTAGGAACTGAGTATTCCAAGATAGCTGAAGCACAAGCAAAAAGCCTTAAAGAATCCCATGTATAAAGATGATAGAGGATCTTAAAGAGGAAATAATTAAATCCCTTAAAGAAGTCCAAGAAAACAAACAATGGAAAGAGAGGAATAAAACTGTTCGAGACCTAAAGTGGAAATAAGAACAAAAAAGAAAACCCAAACTTAGGAAAATTTGTCTATGAAAAATTTAGAAATTATAATACAATGAATCTACAAAGCCAAATTTCACAAAATGAATACAAGAGAAAGAAGAAAGAATTTCAGACATTGAAGACATGATAGAATAAATGGACATGTTGTTCAATGAAAATATTAAATCTAAAAAACTCCTGACACAAAACATCCAGGAAATATTATGAAATGACAAAATCTAAGAATAATAGGAATAGAGGAAGGAGAAGGAATCCACTTAAATCCCAAGCAAAGTTGTTCAACAAAATCATAGAAGAAAAATTTCCTAACCTAAACAAGGATATGCCTACAAAGGTACAAGAAGCATACAGAACACCAAATAGATTGGACCAGGAAAAAAAAACCCTAGGCAATTAATAGTCAAAACACTAAACATACAAAAAACAAAGAAAGAATATTAAAAGCTACAAGAGGAAAAGAACAAGTAACGTATAAAGGCAGAACTATTAGAATTAAACCTGACTTTTCAAGAAGTTTATAAAAATTGGAAGGGCCTGGGCTACAAACTCTAAAAGACTACAGATGCCAGCTCAGGCTACAATACCCAGCAAAACTTTCAATCACCACAGATGTCGAAAATTAAATATTCCTTGACAGACCAAATTAAAAGATATCTATGTACAAATCCAGCCGTAAATAATGGGCTAGAAGGAAAACTCCACCCGAAAGAGGTTAACTACACCCATGAAAACATAGGGAATAAATGATCTCACACCAGCAATCCAAAAGAAAGGCAGTGTACACACACACACACACACACACACACACACACACACACACACGGTAACACACTACCACCACCACCAGCAGCAACAACAATTACTACTGCTACTACTTCTACAAAGTGATAGGAGTGGTCTCCATTCCCCAATAAAAAGACATGGGCTAAAAGAATGGCTATGAAAACAGGATCTACATAGGCCTGCAGCAGGAGCAGTCTGTGGCCTATGTTACCACCAAAAGCTGTGGGGATGTCCCTGGACTGTGCTGTCACCTGGAGCCACATCAAAGTCCTATTGCTGCTTAGAGTCTGCCCTGCCCTCACCAACTGCATCACTCCAGTCAGCTGGCCCTGGCCCTCACCAGCTGCAGCTTTCACAAGAGCAGGCCCTGTACCTCACGTTGGCACTTGATAGAACTGGCCGTGGTGGAGTGGGTGTGGGAGAGCTGGTCCTGATGATACGAGCTCATTAGAGCTAGTCCTGCCCCTTGCCAACTACCACAGGCAGGAGAACTGTCCCTTCTCTCCACCTTGGCTAGCAAGTGAGCAGGCCTTAATATTGAGTACACGGGAGAGCAGATGGGCTGACCAACTCAGTTACCACCCAGGCCCAGATCCAGGCTTTGAGTTGGCCCACTCCAACGTTTACCCTATCTAAGAACTGCTGGAGCATGTGAAGAGACTGGTCCTACAGAACCAAAGCTGAAGGATCTCCATGACACAGGGAAACAAGTTATCCAAGAGGAGTCCTGTCAATCCAGTATTGATGGTGTAGCAGAAAGCAGAGGCCCCAAACAAGGACAATGACTCATTACAAAGAACATTTGCAAATAAAGCTGTTTGGGCAAAAGGGTAGACTGGGTGATACACTATGACACACCACAGAGAGATGTTTCTGTTTTGATTAATTTTTATTTAATTTTTAACTTTTTATTTTTTGGTTTTTTGGGGGAGGTTTTGAGGGAAGAGAGAGATATGGAGAGATGAGTGGGGTTGGGGTGTATGATATTAAATTCACAAAGAACCAATAAAACATTTAAAATGTCAGAAAAAAGAAATAGAAATGAGGACATAACAAGAGACAATGAAGACATCCAGAGAATCATAAAGACATACCAAAAAAACCCCTGTATTCCACCAAATTGGGAAACGTAAAAGAAATGATTAATTTTCTCAAAAGATACCACATACCAAAGTTAAACCAAGATCAGATAAGCAATTTAAAGAGAACTATAACCCCTAGTCAAATAAAAGCACTCATTAAGAGTGTCCCAACCAAAAATAAAATTAAAAAAAAAAAAAAAAAAACCAAGGGCCAGAATTCTACCAGACTTTCAAAGAACAGTTGATGCCACTATTCCTCAAACTATTCCACAAAATAGAAACAGAGGAAACATTGCTCAATTCATTTTTGAGGGCACAACTACCCTGATACACAAATCACATAAATATCTAAAAAAAAAGAAGAAGAAAGAGTAACAGACCAATTTCCCTTATGTACATAGATGCAAAAATACTCAACCAAGGACTTGCAAACCAAATCCAAGAACAGAAAAAATATCCACTAAGATTAAGTAAGCTTCATCACTGAGATGCAAGAATAGTTCAAATTATGAAAACCAATAATTATAATTTAACATATAAACAATGTGAAAGAAAAGAAGCAGATGATCATCTCATTAGATGCAGAAAGGGCCTTTGACAAAATGCAACATCCTTCATGATAAAGGATGCATTTTCCTACCATTGGACACTTGCTCAACAATACTCAATGATGCTACATTCATAACAGCCAGAAACTGGAAATAAGATAGATGTCCCACAACAGGAGAACAGATGAAGAACATGTGGTACACTTATAAAAGGGATTATTTCTTGACTGTTAAAAAAGTGACATAAGGAAATTTGCAGGAAAGTGGATGGAACTAGAAAAAAAATCATCCTGAGTGAGGTAGCCCAGACCCAAAAGATAAATATGATATCTATCAGCTTACATGTAGATGCTAGGCATTAAATAAATGACAACCAAGCTACAATTCACAGACCCAGAGGGATCATGTGTACAGGGAAGGAGCTGGGGTGGGCACAAATGGTTCATCAATACTTTAAAAGGAAAAAGAGCCTCTTCCCTAGTGAAGGTTATTTCCTATTCTTAGGAGTGTTTCCTCACTGACTGTCGTACTTCCTGTACTGTTGAGAGAGATTCAAGTGGTGTGGGGGAACATAGAAAGAGAAGGAGGGAGAAAGGCCATAGTATATTTTAATACTGAAATAGAAATATGTCTTAAAAGCAACAAAATGTTTAGAGCAGAACAGTGAGTAGGGAAGCAGCACCTGTATCTAGGAAAGAGAATAATGGGAAATCAGGAATACAGAGATATAGCTCTAATGTGAGTTAGGGAAATTCAGTTGACATTACTTCAAAGACTTTTTGAAGTTTTATTCAGAGTGTAAAATTCACTAAAAATGAATGAAGTCTCTATGTGAAAATTACAACCAGGCAATATATATGCCAGGAATAATGTTATAAATAGAAAAAAGCACTCACAAAAGGACAAGACTGTTGGAAGGGGATTCCTCTGCATTCTGTATCTGTTACTATGGCAGTCCTTTAACATCTACAGTAACAGAGGATTTTGTATTCAAGATTGTGACTCATTTGGGTGGGGGGAATATTTGTTGACAAACAGAATTCTTCCAATTTGTGAACTTTTTTAAATGTCTTGTTTATGTCTTTAGAGGGAATAAACACAAAATAATATAAAAGCAATGAAAAATAAAGATTACAGTTGTGCAGCAACAGTCTCTGACACTAGACAGGTCCCTAGCAATGCCAAATAATAAAGGTGACCTTTCTTTCAAGGAAAAGAAGCACTCTAATTAAGAGACTAAACGTTTCACCAAAATTTAAATTAAAGACTGTCATTTTCTTAACTCTATAAGAAAATTAAACAGGTCAACTTAACAGTCTTGTTAACAAAAGTATTTTATTTTATCTTAAGAGCATGAAGTATATCCTTCAAATTAGGTCCAAATTCCTTATTTTTAAGTCTCCTGTCATAGGAGCGAGGTTCCTTTTCTTTCTCAAGACTTATCTTGTGTGCACCTACAGGTCACAAGCAAATTAATCTTTTGATATGTCCAAGTGAGTAAGAAAATACACAACATGCAATTGTATATGTTACAATCATCCCAATTTGTCACAGAAAGACAAGTGAGTTATTTTAAACAAACTAAAACCAATTTGTATTTCAGAATGCAAATTCTTCTACAGGAGTGCTTCACAAAAGACAATTACTTGATAATGAAAACTTCTTACAGCTGCACTGCCCAATCCAGTAGCTGGCCACTATGTATGTCTTTTAACTGCTGGACGTGTGCTTCCTATGGCTGAATAAATTAATTCTTAATTTAATGTAGAATTAAATAGCCACATTCTATAATTAACATTTGATGACACAGTCCTAAAATACATACATATGAAATAGACACACATTATATATTTTTTTCTGTTACTCTAGAGAATCCTGAATAAACCACTAAGTAAATAGATTTGTGTACACTTCACTCTTAAAAGACAAATATATACTTTAAATATAAAGGGTATTAAAAAAGAAATAATGAGGGACACAAATATATACTAATGAAAATGTAGTACAAAAAATATAATTATTTGGATGTGATGTAGATTGATTTGGATTTAAAAAAAACTATGATACTATTTCTTTATTTCAGATTAATACCAAACATATTTATAAGAAAATGTAGTTATCTGTGCTTTGAAAATGGGAGGTGGGGGAAGAATTATTCTAATTAATTACGTATTTCTTTATACTCACCAGGTAACATAGGTAGAAAACATAAGAGAGGTAATAATGTACAAAATGAGATTACAGCCATTGAAAAAAAAATGACTACACCAATTTTTCTGTAAATCGTGAAAGTCATTCTCATTTTCACTGGAATAGAGAAAAATAGGAGATTTCAATTTGGGGCATATATAAACAAACCACAATAAGCAACGATAGAAAGAGAATTTTCTGTTAATTTGCATTCATTTGTAATTTGTCACTATTAATTTTGGGGTTTTGCTGATATGGGACAGTTGTTAATATTCAGGTGCATGGTGTTTTTGCTCCTACCGGTGCCTAACTTTCCCACTTCCCTTTTCAGTGACACTACTCAGGTAGTAAAGTTCCTGTTTGTTCCTAGTCAAAATTACTTCCTTAGCAGTTGTTGTGCCCCTGGAAAACCAAGTCTCCTTGTCCTCCTTGTCCTCCTCCTCCTCCTCCTCCTCCTCCTCCTCCTCCTTCTTCTTCTTTTTTTTTTTTTTTTTTAGGAACCTCCACAGTAACTGTACAAGTTTATATTCCCACTAGCAGTGAATAAAAGTATTTCTTTCCCCACATTCTCATGAGCACTTATGCTCTGGATGACAGCTGTTCTGACCAAGTTTTGGGAAGGTTCACTTTTAGCAAGACTAAAGGAAAAGCATTTGTTAGTGGTATAAGTTAATTTAAATAGAATGGTCATGCTGGTTGATCAACTATCACCTCTTCTAATTTATAGGTCTCTCTTGTTCAAATTGAATCTTTATCAATTTTGATGGTATCCACAGCTTATCTTCTCCTGCAGAATCAAAAGCAAAACCTCATCCCCAACATAATACATATCCTGGTTTCCATTCTGAGGTCAGCACATCCTTAAAATATGTAGGCTCATTGAATTCTGTAGTTTTTTTCTATTATCTAATGTCTCTCTGTAGCTGTTGTTCCTTTCTCATTAGCACTGAGAATATTCAAAGTTAATAGAGCATTATGCAGTCTATTTCGGGGGGGGGGGTTGTTACCTCATTCTGTTTATTTAGCATATCCTTTTGAGTTCTGTTTGACCTTTCTACAACTGTATGATTGGCCTGTATGATTATGTGGTATACCTGTAATATGCTTTATATTGTAATAAGCAAAAAACTGTTTCATTTTACCAGAGACACATGCTGGAACATTGTCAGATTTAATTTCTGCAGGTATACCCATGATAGCCATAAGTTCTAGCAAATGCATGATTACAGAATCAGCCTTTTAAGAACTCAAAGTTGTTGCTCATTGAAATCCTGAATAGGCATTAATGGTGTGGAGATCACATTTCAGTTTTCCAAATTCTGCAAAGTGAAACACATCTATCTACCAGATTTCATTCCTCTCAGTACTCTTTGTATTATATCCTGCTGTTAGTGGAGTCTGATGATAAAAAGAACGGGCAGAAAATTTCCTTATAATTTCCTTGGCTTGTTTCCAGGTTATGTGAAAATTCTTTTTTTTTTTTTTTTTTTTTTTTTTTTGTGGAGCTGAGGATTGAACCCAGGACCTTGCTAGGCAAACACTCTACCAATGAGCTAAATCCCCAACCCAAGAAAAATTCTTTTTTAAACCCTTACTATCAACATGATTCCTTATGAAATTCTGAGGCCTCCAACACATTTTCTATCAATAATTTATTGATCTCATCAATACCTCATGCTAGAGGACCTGGCAGACCTGTATAGGATCAGAAGTGAGTAATATATAAGGGATGCTCCCTATTCCTGATTATATCTTATGGCTGAATAAACAGTGAAGTTAATTCTGACTCATCAAGGACAAATTCTGCAGTTGTAATATGTAATACCACTCTTTAGCATACTGAGATTCAGTAACTATTTTGAAAGATTCTAAAAAAATTCATTAATACCAAAAGAATAGCATATAATTCTAATTTTTGAACTGAATTATAAGGAGTTTGAATCACTTTATGTAAATTTTCTGATTTGTAACCTGCCTTTCCTTGTTTGTTTGCATCTGTATAAAATGTTCAAGCTCCAGCTATGGGTGTTTCCAATACAATTTGAGGCAAATTCCAATCAGTTCTCTTTATAAATTCAATTATATCGCTTTTGGGATATTTGCTATTAATCTCTCCCAAAAAAATTATGTAAGCTCTTTGCCAAACATCACTTTTGATGTCCTCCTTAGTTAAAGGTATAAAAATTTCTGCTGAGTCTATGCCTGCTCTTTGACACTCTTAATTTTCCTTTTAAAATTAAGTCAGAGACCTTTATTCCATAGGTTTTTAATTTTTAATGGATTTATTTGGTAGAAATATCGAATATCTTCTCTCTGCATTAAAATTTCTGTAGGAGAATGTTTAGAGGGTAAAATATCCAAAATGTAATCAAGCTTTGGACCCACACAATCCACATGTCCTTCCTTACTTTCTTTTCTACCAAGGTCAATATTCTCTCAGCTTCAGCTGATAATTCTCTTAGAATATTTCCATTCTTGTCACCTTCTAAGATTTTGAACATATTAATCAGTTCCTCATTTTTTACCCTGACATCAGTTCATACATGGCAAATATTTTCAAATAATCTTTTGTAGATCTATTTTATATCCCAAATTATGAATAGAATCTCCTCTTTGTATCTTTTCGGGAGTAATTTGTAATTACAACAAGGCAATTTTTTTTTTTACTTGTTCAAACACTCTTCCTAAAGTATCTGCATTTGAATCAGCTAGTAAAATATTGTCCATGTAATGAAAATTATAGATTTAGGGAATTGTTTACATATTTCTTCCAATGGCTGTTGTACAAAATATTGGCACAGGGTTGGCCTATTCCACATTCCCTGTGGGAGAACCCTCCATTGATATCTCTTAACCAGATGAGAATTGTCATAAGTAGGCACCGTGAAGGCAAGTCTTCCTCTGTCCTTTCCTTGTAAGAGCAATGAGAAGAAACAGTCCTTTAAAATGATAACTATGAGAGGCCATCCTTTAGGTAACAGAGTAGGCAAAGGAATTCTGGATTGTAGAGAGCCCATTGGCAGAATTACTTTGTTAATTGTGCTTAGGTTTGTTACCATTCTCCACTTACCAGATTTCCTTTTAATAACAAATACAGGAGAATTCCAAGAGCTGATTGATTCTTCAGTATGCCAAGCATTTGACTTCTCTTATACCAGTTCTTCCAAGGCCTTTAGTTTACCTGTTGTTAAAGGCCATTGCTGAACCCATACAGGCTTGTCTGTTAACCATGTTAAAGGGACAGCTCTTGGTGTCTTCAAAAGATCACCAGCTATTGGGCCATGTTCTTGTACAATCTGGATGGCTGGTGACTGTTCTTTATAATATCTTCTAATATTTCTCTCAGAAACACTTGCTAGTTGATGGTTTGTTTGTGAGTTTGGAGGAATGTTAATCTGGCTATTTTATTGTTGTAATAGATCATGGCACCATAAATTCATGTTAATACTGGACACATATGGCTTTAATTTTCCTCTCTGTCCTTCTGGCCCTATACATTTGATCCACCTTCCCCTCTCTTTCACTTGAGATCATGTTCCAATCCCTAACAGCTAAATATTTACCTCCTGAAAAGGCCAATTTGAATGCCAAGATTCTGGTGCAGTTATTGTGACATCCACACCTATGTCTACAAGGCCATCCATGAGAGCAATATTTATTTGTATTTTTAATTTTGGTCTTTGCTTATTTATAGAAGTTTGCCAAAACATTATGGTTTCAGCTAAATTTTCTGTTCTCTCTGCTATAACTGCTCTATCCCCCTAAGCAGCATTTTTTTTTTAACAATAGGCATTTGGTTATTTAATTACTCTTGGAAGGGGTTTCTTCTATGACGGCAGGAAAGGACAGAACTTAATTTGCCATGGGGGTCTGTAAGAAGCCCTTCTGAGAGTTTCACAATGGCAAAGGCAAAGAACTAACTTGTCTGTTGCTTGTTGATCTACATTCATTAGTCCAATGTTTGTTGTTAACACACCTTCTGCATAATAGAGAAAGGAAGGATGCTCTGTTGCCATTGTTCCTTTAAGAAACATTGTTTCTAGGAAATCCCTGTTTACAGGCCCATTTTAGGTGGCCTTGTTTACCACAATTAAAGCACCTGACATTATTATTTTTCTTCAAACCTCTGGAAATCACCTCTCTTATCCACATATCATCATGGTAATGAGATTCAATATTAATTGTATCTCTGATTCAATTCTCCACGGGTACTGATCTTGCCTTTAATGGCCTAATTACCTCTTTACATTATGCATTAGCATTTTCAAAAGCCAGAGATGTAATGTTTATTTTTCCTGCTTCAGAATTTGGTATCATTCTATTTATTGCTGAAGACAGCCTTTGTAAGAAATCTGTGAAGGTTTCTTTTGGGCCCTGTATAATTTTTGTAAATGATTCAATTTTCTTCCCTGCTTCTTCAATTCTGTTCCACACATTCATGGTTGCCATGTAGCACAGATTTAGGGTGTGCAGACTTAGAAGGACAAACATGGTATGCACTCACTCATAGTAGGATACTAGATGTAAAATAAAGATGACTAGACTGCTACACAACTCCAGGGAGGCTACCTAGAAAACAGGACCCTAGGAAAGACACATGGATTGCCCAATGACAGATAAATGGATGAGATCTACATGAACAACCTGGACGACAGTGGGAGTAATGAAGGGCAAGGTTTGAGGGAAAGAAAGCTTAGGGGAGCAGGAGATCCCAGCTGGATCAAGAACAGAAATGGAGAACAAGGAATAACAGACCATGATAAATGATGACCACATGAGAACAGGAATAGGCAGAGTTCTAGAGAGGTCCCCAGAAATCCACAATGATACATCCTCTGTAGACTGCTGGCAATGGTTGAGAGAAAGCATGATCTGACCTGGTCTGGTGATCAGATGGCCAAATACCCTAACTGTCATGTTGGAACTCTCATCCAATAACTGATGGAAGTGGATGCAGAGATCCTTGGCCAGGCCCCAGGTAGAGCTCCAGGAGTCCAATTGTCGAGAAAGAGGAGGGACTGTAAGAGTGTGAATTATTGAGACCAAGATTGGAAGAGCACAGGGACAAATAGCCAAATGAATGGAAACACATGAATTATGAAGCAAAGGCTGTGGATCCCCAGGTGGATCAGGCCCTCTGGATAAGTGAGCTTATTGAATTGAATAGCTTGAACCATTTGGGAGGCACCCAGGCAGTGACACCTGATCTTGTCCTTAGTGCATGAGCTAGCTGTTTGGAACCTTGGGCTTACACAGGGACACTTTGCTCAGTCTGGAAAGGAGGGGATCTGCCTGTACTGAATCCACCAGGTTTAAATGAATCTCCAGGGGAGTCTTTGCCCTGGAGGAGATGGGAATGGAAGGGAGGGGCAGGGGAGAGGGAGGGGGGATGGGATGTGGGAGGACAGGGGAACCCATGGCTGATGTTTAAAATTAAAACACAAATATAATAAATAAAAAAATTTAAAACTTAAAAAAAAAGCATTAGGGTGTGGACATCATATAAAGATTGCCTTTGTATATCAGTGTAATCACCTTCTCCAAGAAGTTGATCTTGGGAAATTTCCATACCTCTTGTTCTATATTGTTCTTCTATAGTCTTTGCCTCCTCTTTGCACCAGGTCATCCATTGTAACTGTGGCCCAGCCTCTATGACTGCTGTAATCAAATATTTCCAGTCCTGAGAGATATTTCTATTACAAGTTGACTGCAAGTTTAACATATGCTTTACAAATGGAGAATGCATACCATATGATACTATAGCTTCTTTAAATCTCCTTAAATGTAACATTTCCACTGGAGTCCAGTTAGCTCATACACACCCTTGAGCATTTGGCTGTTCCTGTGAGGTTACAAGGTAGATTAGTGTTTGCTGTCTCTTAACTTTAAGCTGTTTCTCTGTAAACATATAAGTCAAAGCTGAGATAGGTTCACCTTTAAATTCTTCTGTGTAGGTCTGAATTTCTCTATAATTTATTTTACCAAGTTTTTCTAAAATTTTTTATTTTAGAAAATTGACCAACCTTTTTAATGCTGAAATAAAAATGATCTAACAAATAATATTCATAATTGATATCATTTTAATTCATCGACATTAATTATCCCCTCATTTAATTGTTCCATTTTTAGACTGTCTAACATATTATCAAACAGAGACCAAATTTCCTGCATTGTAAAAATGTTTCCTATTTTTTAATGTGGGAAAAAATTCTCTTTTAACTAATTTTCTCCCTTTAAGATATCTTAATTGACTCAACAACTCTGCTGACTGAATAGAATAGTAGAAGTCCAAGGGAGTTTCAAAGTATCTACCTAGTGTGGTAGCAGTCTAAGGTGGAAATTCAGAGAGAGCCCACCACCCAACAGGAGAAAAAAAAGGAAAAGAGACTCCAGACCACATGGGGTAGAGATTCTGGCCTTGTGTAGCTTGGGCCTGAGCCATGTAGCTCAGGCCTAAGCCAGAGGCCTGTAAGGCCACAAGTTGCTTTTTAGCAAATCTTGCTATAAAGATTGAGCCACCAGATGTATGTAAGTGGTGATATATTGTGTCTCTCAAAATATTGTGCACTATAATAAAGCTTATCTGAGGATCAGAGGAAAAAGCCAGCCAATATATTAAACATACAAGTCAGACAATAGTAGCACATGCCTTTAATATTAGCGTTCAGGAGGCAAGGATCCATCTGGATCTCTGTGAATTCAAGGCCATACTGGGGAACAGAGCCAAGCATGGTGACATATGCCTTTAATCCCTGTACTAACCATAGAGGTCTAGAGGTCTGTAGAGACAGACAGGAAGTGATGTGGCTGGGTGGAGAGAAGAAGTGAGATGTAGAACAGAAAGGCATATAGGCACGGGTATACAGGAAGTAGGTTTATTTGGCTGAGGATTTCCAAGTGGTAAGAACATGGCTGGCTTTTCTGCTTTTCTGATCTCTGTTCTTACCCCACTATCTGGCTCTGTGGTTTTTAATAATAGGAACATTTGGCAATTCATCTTACATGGGACCCTGGCAATAGGATCAGGATTTATCCTGGTACATGTGCTAGCTTTTTGGAGCCGATTACCTATGCACTTGATGCAATGGGGAGGGGCTTGGACCTGCCTCAATTTAATGTACCAGGCTTTGCTGACTCTCCATGGAAGAACTTACCTTTCTGTAGGGAGCAGAGGGTGGGATGGGGGAAAGGCTTGGGACGGAGTCATGAGAAGGAATGAGAGGGGGATCTGTAATATGGATAAAAACATCTTAATAAAAATAAATAAATACAAATGACAAAAGACAGAAGATGTGATCTTTCATGCTTCCATGCTCCTGGATCAGGATTAATGACCATCCTGCCAAAATGGCCATCCTACCATAAGCAAACAGCAGATTCAACAAAAACCCCATCAAAATTCCAGCACAATTCCTTGCAATTAAAAAATAACCTCAAATTCATACACATACACACACACACACACACACACACACACACACACACACACACACATGAAAAATAATCCTGAACAGTGAAAGAATTGATGAAGGTATCACCATCTCTAATTTTTAGTAGTACTACAGATCTAGAATAATAAAAACATAATGGCATTGGCATAAACGTAAACACATTGATCAATGAAATCAAATTGAAGACCCAGACATAATTCCACACATGTACCCACACTGGAGTTTTTACTAAAAAACAAAAATTACACACGGAAGAAAATATAGTATCTTCAAAAATGGTGGTGGTAATACTTGATTGCATATACAGTAATTCAAATAGATTCATATCTATCACTCTACATAAAAGTCAACTTCAAGTGGAACAAGGACCTCAACATAAGACCAGATATACTGACCCTCACAGAAGAGAGAGGGGGAATAGGCTTGTACTCATTGACACAGGAAAGAACTTCATGAACAGTACTCCAGTAGTGAAGTCACTAAAACAAACTTTAATATAAATGGGACCTCATGAAGCTGAAAAGCTTTTGTATGGCAAAGGACACACAATCATTTAAGCAAAGCAACAGTCAACAGATTAAGTAAAATTTTTTACCTATTATGTCTAATAGAATGTTAGTATCTATAAACATATAAAGAACTAAAATACTGATCATCAAAAACATAACTCATTTTAAAAATGGAGTACAGATCTAATCAGAGTCTCAAAAGATGAAACACACACAAATGGTTGAAAAAACACCTAAAGAATTTTCAACAACTGTATCTATCAAGGAAATGCAAATAAGAACAGAAGTAATAAAGTAACAAAAACAAATAAACAGAAGGAACATTACCAAAGTCAATTTATGGGGCCAGTCACCCTGATAGCCAAACCACACAAAAACTCAATAAAAAAATTTTCAGACCAGTTTCTTTCATGAATATTTTTGCAAACATACTCAATAAAATACTCAGAAACAGAATCCAAGAACAAATCAAAAAGATCATTTATCCATGATTTGGCTTCATTACAGAGATGCAGGGATGGTTCAACCTATAAAAATATGTCAAAGTTATCCACCATATAAATAAACTGAAAGAAAAAATACATGATCATTTCATTACATGCTGAAAAAGCCTTTGACAAAATCCAACATCCTTTCATGATAAAACTCTTGAAGAGATTAAGGATACAAGGGTCATACCTATACATAATAAAGGCAATATACAGTAATATCAATAGTCAGCATCAAATTGAGTTTCTATCAATTAAAATGGAGAGAAACTCAAAGCAATTCCACTAAAATTAGGAACAAGATGACTCTGTCCACTTTCTTCATACTGATTTAATATAGTACTTAAGTTCTTGCTAGAGCAATAAGACAACTAAAGGAGATGAAGGGGATACAAAATGGAAAGGAACAATTATAGTATCTTTATTTGCAGATGATATGATACATAAGCAACCCAAAAATTCTACCATGGAACTCCTATACCTAATAAACACATTTAGTCAAGGGGCTGGATACTGTATGATAAAAATTCTAGTCTTTAAAGAAAGAAATTGAGGAAGATTTATAGAAAAAATATCCTATGCTCATGGATTGGTAGGACTAATATAGCAAAATGGCCATCATGGCAAAAGCAATCTACATATTCAACACATGCCCCACTAAAATTTCAACACAATTCTTTACAGACCTTAAAAAAAGCAATATTCAACTTCATTTGGAAAAACAAACCCAGGATAGGTTAAAAAAATCCTGTATAATAAGAACTCCCAGAGGTATCACCTCCCCCCGCCTTGATTTCAAGCTGCACTACAGATTATTAGTAATAAAAGCCACTTGGTATTGGCATAAAAACAGAGAGGCTGATCTGTAGAATTGAATCAAAGACCAGAAGTAAATCCACATATTTATAGACACTTGGTTCTTGACAAATAAACCAAAATTATATAATGGGGAAAACAATAAAGCATCTTCAACAAATGGTGCTGGTCCAACTGTATGGCAGCATGTAGAAAATGCAAATAGAGCCATGTCTATCACCCTGCACAAACTGAAGTCCAAGTGGCTCAAAGGCCTCAACACAAAACCAGACACTCTGAACCTGATAGAAGAGAAAATGGTGAACAGCCTTGAACACATTGGCACAGGAGACAACTTCCTAAACAGAACACCAATTGCACAGACATTAAGACTGACAATTAATAAATGGGATGTCATGAAACTGAAGAACTTCTATGAGGCAAAGGACACTGTCAAAAGGACAGAAGAGCAGCCTACAGAACAGGAAGAGATCTTCACCAATCCCACATCTGACAGAGGGCTGATATCCAAAATATGTAAAGAACTCAAAAAACTAGACATCAACAAACCAAATAATCTAATTGAAAAAAATGAAGTGCAGATTTAAACAAAAAATTCTCAACAGAGGAGTCTCAAATGGCCAAGAAGAACTGAAAAAAAGTTCAACATCCTTAGCCATCAGGGAAATGGAAATTAAAACAACTCTGAGATGCCCTCTTACATCTGTCAGAATGACTAAGCCAAAAAAATCACAAGTGACATCTCAGGCTGGACAGGATGTGGAGGAAGGGGAAGATTCCTCCATTGCTGCTAGGAGTGAAAACTTGTGCAGCCACTTTGGAAATCTAAGAAAATTGGGCATCAATCTGCCTCAAGATCCAGCTATACCACTCCAGCATATACCCAAAGGATACTCCATCCTACCACAAGGACACTTAGCTTAACTATGTTCATACCAGCTTTATTTGTAATAGCCAGATCCTGGAAACAACTTAAATTGCCCCAACTAAAGAATGGATAAAGAAAATGTTGTATGTGAACACAATTGACTATTACTCATCATGAAATTTGCAGGCGAATGTATGGAACTAGAAAAGAGAAATCATCCTGACTGAGGTAACCCCCACCCAAAAAGACAAACGTTGTATATACTCACCTATAAGTAGCTCTTACTTGTAAAATAAAGGATACTACAATCATACTACGATCTACAGACCCAGAGAGGCTAAGTAACAAAGAGGGCCCAAGCGGGGAATGTGTGGATCTCTGTAGGAAGGAGAAATAGAACAGATTTTGTGGGAACACTGGAACAGGTGTTAATGGAAATGGGATGAACTAGGTGGGAGGTTAAGGGAGAAAATACTGGGAGAGACAACTGGACAACTGGAGTTGGGGGACATTTTAAATGTGTAGTTGAAACTTAGTGTAATACAAGCACCCAGGAATCCACTGGGGTGACCCTAGAGAAGACTCCTAGCAATGTGGGACATCAACCCAGCCACAAAACCTTAGACCTACAATTGGTCCTGTCTACAAGATGTGTTAGTGTAAAGGTGCTGTGGGATGTTATGTGTTACCTGTGTTGCTCTGATTGGGTAACCCTCACCCAAAAAGACAAACGTTGTATATACTCACTTATAAGTAGCTCTTACTTGTAAAATAAAGGATACTACAATCATACTACAATCCACAGACCCAGAAAGGCTAAGTAACAAAGAGGGCCCAAGGGGGGAATGTGTGGATCTCTGTACAAAGGGGAAATAGAACAGATTTTGTGGGAACACTGGAACAGGTGTTAATGGAAATGGGATGGATTAGGTGGGAGGTTAAGGGAGAAAATACTGGGAGAGACAACTGGAGTTGGGGGACAGTTTGACTACTTTCTTGAAAATAGCCTAACAGTTTAGTCAATGTGATAACAACATAAAAAGGAGAGTGGGTGAGGAGAGGGGAAGAGAGGGGAGGGGAGGGATGGTAAAAGGGAAGAGATCTTGAGTTGAGATTGCACTAATTTGTTTGACTAACTGGCTATTTTGTCAAAAATTCATCAGATTAGAACTGCGTGTATCTTGATAAAGTTATTCTATGTTTAACTACTTTACAGTCTTATTTTCCTAGACAGGGTCTCACTACATATATAGCTTTGGCTGGTCTTGAACTCACTATGTAGACCAAGTTGAACTCCAACTCATTCACCTACCTTGCCTCCTGCACACGGCTATTAACAGTGGATCAGGCCCTCTAGATAAGGGAGACAGTTGAATAGCTTGAACTGTTTGGGAGGCACCCAGGCTGTGGGACCCAGACCTATCTTTAATGCATGAGCTGGCTGTTTGGAACCTGGGGTTTACACAGGGACAATTTGCTCAGTCTGGAAGGAGGGGACTGGACCTGCCTGTACTGAATCCACCAGGTTGAATTGAATCCCCAGAGGAGTCTTGCTTGGCCCTGGAGGAGATGGGAATGGATGGGAGGGGCTGGGGGAAACGTGGGGGCAGGGGCGGGAGGGGGAGGACGGGGGAACCCATGGCTGATGTGTAGAATTAAAACACAAATATAATAATAAAAAAAGATTTTAAAAAAGTGTTCCCCATAACCCAAGTATAACAGGCTTTCCTTTTTGGGGCCACCAACCAGCTCCTAAATCAAGACATGGAGACTTATTATTAGCTATGAATGCTCGGCCTTAGTTTATGCTTGTCCCACTAACTCTCATAACTTATTTTAACCTGTTTCTCTTCATTTACATTTTGCCTTAGGGCTTTTTTACCTTTCCTTCTTTCTGCATGTTCTATTCCATGTCAGGTTGGCAACTCTGGCTTCTGGACCTGGGCTTGTCCCTCCCTTTCTCCCTCCTTCTCTTCCTTTGCCTAAATTTCCCCTCCTACTTATTCTCTCTGCCCACAGCTCCTCCTGTCCTTTCTCTGTCAGTCATTCAGCTCTTGATTAGACCAATCAGGTGCTTTAGACAGGCAAGGTAAAACAAATGTAGCACCACATCTTTACAAAGTTAAAGCACTGCAGCATATACAAATGTAGCATACCTTACATCATTAAACAAATGCAGCATAAATAAATATAACACATCTTTATGCAGTTAAAATAATATTCCACTACATACACAAATGTCACACATATTTACATAGTTAAAATAATATTCCACAAAGACCCAAGTTCTCAGGATAATGGATTACATTTGCCATTGCCCATTATTAAAGGTCCATGTTCATCAGGTGCTACCTGGTCTGTATATAAACCCTTTTCAAGGGACAGTGAGAGGAAAGCTGAAAGTTATTTTAGGTTCTCTAATATACTAGATGGAATTTACATAATACATAATCTCTGTTTTTTTAAAGTACTTATTCAGTTATTCTAATAAATCCTTTTTATTCAGTATTTGTATCTCTTTATTGAATTCAGCTTGCAAATCCTGTATTGTCTACATAATTTCATTTCCCCTGGGGGATGCAATGCCTGCTTGGGTCTGGGCCTGGAGATCCACATAGGAGGGTTAGTGGCAGTAACTTGGGGTCACAGGGCTGTGGAATTAGCCTCCGCAAGAGGGTGTCCATATGGGGCTTCTAGATAGGACTGGTCCTATCAGGTAACCACATGGGTGTAGGAAACTGAGTTAGTCTCACTAACATATCTCACAGATGGGCTCCTGCCTGGGCCTTGCCTTGAAGAGACACTGTTGATGAGCAGCAAAGACAAGGGTCCTGAGTCAGACTGTGCATCAGAGTTTACACATACAAAATGTTTTTTGAAGAGAGATGAACATGTAAAGGCTGCACTTCATGATTAAAGTGTGTGTGTGTGTGTGTGTGTACTTTTAAATGTTGGGCTTTTAGAACAATACTGAACAATGGAAATTCTCATTACCTTAAATTTCATAATGTATCTGCTTTGAGAAACATGAAGAAAATTACTGCTGTTTAATCTATAATTTTCCATTAATATACAGTCTTCCCAATCATCCAAGAAATGTCTCCTTTCCAGATCCCTGCAGGCTTCAGCTTTTCATCTCTTTTTAACTGTGAACCATGGTGCCCTCTGCTGGATAATGGAAAAGAGATAATGAGTCTTGATAAATCCAATCTTTTGTGGCCAAAAAGCAGTAGGACTTGTGGTTACCAATAAGACAAAGGGAAAGTGCGGAGGTGGGGAGGATCTGAAGGAGTTGAGGGAGGGGAAAATATGATTAAAATATATTTGTCTGAAGATAAATTTTTAAGAGTTTGGATTATCAACTGTGTGAACATCTTTTTTGAGGGCTATATGAGAAAACTGTGGAAGTCAACTTTTCTTAGAAAAGAGTTATCCCTGTTGATCCTCCTCATGTCTTTCCTTGGTCTTTGGTTAAAAAAGAGCTGGCAATAATTTGATGATGCAAACAGACACAATTTTAAGAATCCTATTTCACAAGAGGCATCTAAGCAGAGAGCTTTAGAGAAATGCTGTTTGCTCCAGAGCACTGTAAACTCGGGTGCCTGACACAATCCCTGTAGAAGTGTTGGTCCTGCATCAGTTTGGATCCTGTGCAGTGACTTGCAGAAGTGGAAGCTGTGGCTGCGGTCACATAATGTGTTTACCCTCTGGTTCCTGTTAGGCAACGGAGGCAGAGTCAGATCTGCACCACTGAAGTATAGACAAATTTCTAAATGGTCTTTTAAAATAAAAAACATGGAGCCAGAAACATGGGTTAAAGCCTTAGAGAGATCAGAGAAATATAGAAAGTCACAGCTAACCTTACCTCACCAACTTAGCAGCTTCCAAATGCTAGCTACTTCCTGTCTACCCACACCTTTATATGCCTTGCTTTCCTGCTCTCTCATTGGCTCTTAGTCCAGCTACCTCACTTCCTTGTCACTGCCTGTCTGTACAGACCTCCAGGTCTCTATGGTTGGTACTGGGATTAAAAGCATGTGTCACTACACTTGGCTCTATTCCCTAGTATGGCCTTGAACACACAGACTCTGCCTGATAAGTGATCAAATTAAGGGTGTGTGCTACCTGACTTTGTTTACTTAAAATGGCTGGCCTTTTCTCCTTGATCTCCAGACAAGCTTTATTTATCAAAGCACAAATAAAATATTACCACATTTCAGCACAAATAAAATATCACCACACTGAAGAACTTCTATTCAGACTCTTAACTTCACCAGGCATCCCTTTCCTCACCATTAACTTCGGGAAAGCAGCTTTTGCTTCTTAAATCACGAGAATGTGGCAAGGGTGTCCTCATGTAATGTTCTTTGACTTGCTTTGTGGGAGGAAATGTGTAACACATAAATTCATTTCCAACAAAGCCTTCTAAAAGACTTGAAGCAGGATAGAACCTTGAATAATCTACACCAGAGAGAGAAGAGACTGTGCATGCAGTCACATAGGGAGCATGGGACTGCTGCCCATTAGAAGCTGTCCAGTGTTTTTACACAGTATTGTACCAAAAATGTACATGTACTAATATTTACAATAGGGTGAAGGCTTATGGTTAAAATCTCCTGTAATTTATGGCTAAGCATAATTAGAGGTTTTCTTCTATCATGAGAGTACATAAACTACTTCTTACAGAGGTTAGAGTTGCATATTTTTGTCATTAACTATTATAATACTTTAGTCAAAATTACACTGAATGCTTTGTTATGCAAATTGGCATACTACAGAAAATAAGCAATCTATAAATTAGCAAGCAATGTATGTTAATATACTACGAATACTTGGGGTATCCCTATAATATTAAACATAAGCACTATATCCAACACTTCAAACACTATGTATTTAAAGTAGATGAGAAACAATTTAGCCCTTATATACTCATGGCCAAAGTGAGAATAACATCATGATCTTGGCCTTAATGGTCTTTAGGGACAGGTGCTGCTAAGAAACAGAAACATGAGGCCTTCCAACCATTTGGGATGACCATACTAAACAGAGCATAAAAACAATTCCCAAGTCACAATGTCTCTTACAAAACAGTAAAACAGCTGCCTAGTGGTAAATGCACCTCCAGAACAAAGAATGGATTTCTGAAACCTGCTATGATGACTTTCCCCTTCCAAGTCCGCATTTACATGGGAGATGATTGTGTCCTGATCATCTTAGGAAGTTATTCAGTCTCATTATTAACAAAACACAAACACACTGTGTTTTTTAAGACTCTGATGTAATGGAGACTATAGAAATGCTTGTTTTTCAAAAGTAGATCCCTTCAAAAATTTACTTCTCAGAGTATGTACAGGAGAAAATGATGCCATGATGATGGTCTCAGGGGAGCTAATTCTAAGATACTCTACACCCTCCAACTTTTTGGCTCTTGGGGTATTGTTCACCGTATGCATCCATTTAAGAATATATCCTCTATCCATTAAGTGGAGACTTTCCTTAAAGTCCTTCCATCTAATTTTAGAGTTTCTTTTCAAATTACAGACTTCTGACTGTCAAATTCCACTTTGTCTCCTACGGTCAGCACTCCTGTGCCCAGTGCTTCACGGGTGAGACAGTAGGCGGGGCCTGCTGGGACTCAGGTACCTGGAAACAATGGGTTCTTATGACGCTTTCTATAACTGTATAAAGAAAACCTCATCCCTTTCTTAATTAGCGAAGGTCTTCCTGTCTTGCTCACTTGGGATAGGACATGAATTTCATACAAGATCAATGAGATTGTATCAGTAATTAACTTTGGAGGGCTTGGGGGATGGCACAGAGGATGAAGTGCATGCCCCATCAAGAGACCCTGCCATGGTAAGGAAAATTCGGAGTGGTCATGAAAGACACCTTGATCCTCATATCATAAAAACATGCATTTACATGTACCTCTGCAGGCACACACATGTACCTATGTCCACACTTATTGCAGCTTGCATACACACAAGCACACAATAAACACACACACACACACACACACACACACACACACACACACACACACCCCAGAATGTAAGTGAACTTCTATAACAGAGGTACTATGCTTTAATGATCTTTGTATGTACTGGGCCTGGTTTTGTATCTGGCATATGCTAAATGCTAAACTAAACTTCAAGAAATAAATGATCAGTTGAATAAAGGATCTGGGGTCAAAGAGCTACAAATCTATTGGTTTCTTTCAGGAAATATTTTATTTCCTCTTTAAGGGCCTCTATCATGAAAGGGTACCTGAATGGGCCTTCCCCTATCATCAGATTGGTGATTACCCTAATTGTCATCATAGACCCTTCATCCAGTGACTGATGGAAACAGATGCAGAGATCCACAGCTAGGCCCAGGGCTCAGCACCTGAAATCCAATTGAAGAGAGGGAGGAGGGATTGTACAAGCAGGTGTTGGGATGTCAAGATCATGATAGCGAAACAGAGACAGCTGACCCAAGCTAATGAGAGCTCACGGACTCTGGATAGATGGCTGGGGAACTTGCAGGGGACCGAACCAGTCCCTCTTAATGTGGGTGACAGTTGTGTGGCTTAGTCTGCTTGTGGGGTTTCTTGCCTTGGTACTTGGATTTATCCCTGGTATGTGAACTGGCTTTTTGCAGCCCCCTCCCTATGGTGGACACCTTGTTCAGCATTGATTGAGTGGGGAGCGGCTTGGTCCTGCCTCAACTTGATGTGCCAGACTTTGTTGACTCTCTATAGGAGGCTTTACACTCTCTGAGGAGTGGATGGAGGATGAAGGGGGTGGGAGGGGAGCAGGAGGAGGGGAGAGAGGGGGAACTGTTGTTGGTATGTAAAATGAAAAATAATTAAAATAAAATAAAATATTTTTAATAAGAGCTACAAATCATCTTCCTCCCCATTCATTTTTATATGGTTCTACTCGATTTTCCATCCCAGTAACAAAATACCCAAGAGAGAACACAAGTTAAGAGGAGGCAAAGTTTATTTTGTCTCCTAGATTCAAAGGTTTCTATCTACATTCAGGTGGCTCAGTTGCTTTTAGGCCTGGGGCAAGACAGAACATCATTCAGCTAGAACAGTAACAGCACAATGTGGCTTACTTCATGTCGAGAAAGAAGCCAAGAGATGGAAGAAGTGTAGAGGACAAGAAATACCCTTATAAGACCATGTCTGCACTGACCTATGTTACCTACCAAGGCCTCACCTTCTAGAGTTTCTACCAGTGCCTAGTAATGGCATCAACTGGAGCCCAAGCCTTTGATATATGTATATTTTATATATGTGTATGTATGTATATAATAGAGCACATTCAACATCCAAACCATAACATTTACTACTATTACTAACATAAAAAAAAAGGAAAATAAGACTTTGTGAATTCAGAAGCAGTGAGGTCCCTTACTTTCATGGAACTCTCTTTCAATTTTCCACTTTACTTTGGAGAAAACAAGTGTTTTCAGTGGTCAGCCTCTGGAACTTACCCCCATATTATAGATTACTGTCTTCCTATTCTATCATCGATAAAAATAACAGTATTTAAAAAGATGTTTATTTCATTTCACTTAAGTATTCTTTGTCTCTTTCCACCACAAAATCATAAACTGCTATTTAGAAAGATTCAAAATAAAGTAAAATGCTTTAATAACTGTAAGACAAAAGCATTTCTATTTTGATTCTTTTCTCTCCCAAGTATACACTAGATGGAGCCATTTGCTTTAACTGGCTTTAGGAAAACTGAGCAACTGTGAAACTACTTTTTAAAATAACCATATTACTTTTGACTCCACCAGTAGCACATGAAAATTCTGGGGGCTTCATTCACCGCCTGGCTGGAGCTTGCTACTTTTTTTTTTTATTTTACTCATCCTAATAGCTATACAGTTGCACATTGTGGTAGATTTTATTTATTGAGTGTGTGTATGTTTTGAAGGATATGTTCTGTTTGTGTGGGTGAATTACGTTGTGCATGCAGATACATGTGCACACACATGTGGACGTCAAGGGTCAAGGATGTCTTCCCTCAACCCCTCTTCACCTTTGTTCTTTGAGATGGGGTATCTCACCATACCTGAAGCTCATAATTCACCTAAGGTGACTGGCCAATGAACTTTAGGAATATGCCTATCCCTGTCTCACTCCTCTCCACCCTATGCCACCCCACCCTAACTCCACCATTACTGATGCTCAAGTGTGTTACAGACTCAAGCCTTAACTGTTTTCCCTCCTTGGGTGCTGAGGATACAAACTCAGGTCCTCATACTTGCATAATAGGCAATTTTCCAAATGGGACATCTCCCTAGACCATCAATCATTATAGTTTTTGCTTTCCCTTAATGACTAATAATGGTAAACCTATTTCAAATATGCTTCTTAGCTCACTTTATACTATCTTTGCCAAACTACCTGTCCAAATGTTTTGCTTATTATTTACTAATTTGTTTCTTAATGTCAAGTCGTACAAGTTATTTTACTACTATAATACATGGAGATTCCAGTCTGTTGTGGGTATTCAAGATAAATAAAACTATATATCTACACAAAGATCAATATGCACATGTTTTTAGCAGTGTTATTTATATGTACCCAAGCTAAAAATTGCACATCAGCTGGAGAGCAGACAAACTGTGCTTCACACAGAGCATGAAACAGTAACAGCAGTGGAAAGAAAGGAATTGCATAAAACAGGATGAATCTTCAAAGTACAATGCTGAGAGAAAGAAATCAGACACAAAAGACAGCATGCTGTAAAATGTCCATGACATTATTAAAAAAATACACAGAGACTTCAGAAGTTTGACTGGGGTTAAGGAGAAGAGACTGAATAAAAGAGGGCACAAATAGATTTGGGGGGAAGTCTTAAGTATCCTATAGCAGGTTTGTAATAGTTATGCAACTGTATATATCCTGGCTAGTTTACACCAGCATGGGTTATCTGGGAAAAGAGACATCAGTTGAGAAAATGCTCCATCAAATTGTCTGTAAGAAAGTCTGTAGAGCCTTTTCTTAATTAATGATTAATGCAAGAGGACCACACTTGGTGGAAAGGGAGGGTTTTAGCCCTAGACAGGTGGTTCTGGGTGCTAAAGAAAGCAAACTGAGCAAGCTATGAGCAGCAAACCAATCCTCCATGGCTTCTGCTTCAGTTCCTGTCCCCACTGTCTGTCTTTACTTCCCTAATGAGGAACTGTAACCTATAAGTCAAATAGAGTTCTTTCTCAAGTTGCTTTTGGTTTGGTGTTTTATCACATCAAGTAGCAAACTAAGACAGTACATTTCTGAGAAGTAATTAACTATATGATTAAAAATGAATGACTTCATCCATAATGAGATCTGGTGCCTCTGTATACATAATAAATATATCTTTTTTTAAAAGGATGAATTTAGTCAAATTCATTGTTGAATTATTATAGGATCTTTGATTCTTCATATTGAATGTTTTAATATGAAATTAACCCGAGGTACAGAAACTTGATTTCTTGTCCTATTTTTAAGGATGTGTATTGATAAGGTTTTCCAATAAAGTTATATGCATGTGAGAGGTTCAATTATATGAATATGCCAAGGATAACATTTTTTCATGATGAATACCTCTAGCAAAGGTTGTGAAATAACATGGTGATCTTTACAAATCAAATATCCACGTATCTTATTATTTCATAATGGTACACTTTTCTTACTTCTTGGCTTTTGGCCAAGATCAAGTGGAGTATAGATATAGACATTGTCTCTTTTTTATACGTAGGTGAATAGTATTTTATTATTAAATATTAAAGAAAAAGTATTGTTATTAAAAGAACATTCAGAGCTACAATTTGTGCATAAGCATACACATGCATATGTATAAGTTACATATTTCTTGTAAGTCAGATGAAAGTAAATCTATACTTGGAAGTTACATAATAAATATAATTCTAATGTTACTGTTATGCCTCAGTATTTATAAATAACTTTCCTTTGAATATGCTAGTTAGAAGCTTTCACCTATATTTCATGTAGAGTAGATAAATGAAGGGTTTTTAAAAGGATAATATCCAGTATGCCTTAAATAAATTTTTTATTGTTGGCACTATAAACATATTCACAGAATAACCTCATATTTAATTCATGTAATGAAAAATCTGGAGTTTTGTAGAGAGCCGCGTGTAGCCGCACCCTAAAGATGGCTCTGGCTTCTACCTTCTGCCTTCCCGATGGCAAACACTCTTTATGGTAAACAGCTCCTTATTTGGCTGTGGCTGGATTCGTGTGTTGCTGGCATATGCGTGAACCTGTGGACAGTGCCCACATGGCTGCTTGGGGTTGGCAGCCCAGCCCTACTTAGGTGCTGGGAGAGGCTTGCCCAGGCGAGAGAGACACAATGCAACTAATCAAAGGTCTGAATAAACTGTGATGAGAAGGATCCCGGTGTCGCGTCTTCCTTGCTGGTTGAGGCGGGCGCGACAAGTGGTGGCCCGTACGGGGATAATTACCACAGCTCTCTCCGGATTCAGAACTCATTTACAGTCAGGCGGTATACCGGTAAATCCTCAGAAAAAACTGGGGATCCGCGACAAAAGTGGGTAATGCTCACCTGTAGAAGGGAGAGCGGGATAGCAGAGCTGCGATAAAAGCAGACGGGTAATTCTAGAGCCGTGATAAAAACGGACGGGTAATTAGACAAAACAAACAGGGAAACCGGAGGGCTGGAGCAATTCTGCAGAGGCTCTGAGAAACCTCCGAGAAACTTCTCAAATTGAGGAAAGAAAAAAAAAAGGTATACTAACATGGGCGCCTCCTCCTCACACCCAATTTTTTTGGCTCTTAACGAGCTGCTTCTCTCTAAGAAACTGAAAATAAAAGGAAACACCCTGGAACGATTTTTGCAACAGTGTGATGTAGTTGCTTCTTGGCTTGCAATTTCAGGAAGCCTCATAGTGCCTTCCTGGGAGAAATTGGGAAGAGACCTAGATTTGGATTGCAGGTGCAGATCGCAGTATCATAGCTAGCAAAGATTGGCCTTGAAGTTGGCCTATACAGGCTTCCTCACAAACATTGCAGGGACTGGGTTATGCCAGTGTTCCAAATGTTAGTGCAAATTTGTTAAATTGGCAAGATTCCGAAGGTCACTCTGGCGTTATACAACCCTAGGTCCTTGAGCTTCCAGTGTCCCTCTGGGGGAGGGATCTTATGAAATCCATGGGCTTTCAGTTAAGTAATGAATACTCCAAAGAATCTAAAAATATTATGAAAAACATGGGGTGTCATCCTGATTTGGGCCTGGGAAAATTTTTACAAGGCAAAAAGGAGCCAATACAAACAGTACCTAGGAAACCCAAACAAGGGTTGGGTTTTTCCTAGGGGCCGCTGAGGAGGGCATTCCCATAACCTAGGTAACAGAGGAGCCAGTTTGGGTTCCTCAGTGGCCACTCTCCTCTGAGAAATTACATGCTGCATATCAGTTAGTGAAAGAGCAATTAGAGAAAGGGCACATTAAACCCTCCCTTTCTCCCTGGAATACACCCATATTTGTCATCAAGAAGAAATCAGGAAAATGGAGATTGTTACATGATCTTAGAGCTATAAATGAACAAATGAGAATTATGGGACCTGTACAGCGTGGTCTTCCATTGCTGTCAGCCTTGCCTGAAAATTGGCCTATTATTGTGGTAGATATTAAAGACTGCTTCTTTTCCATTCCACTGAATAGCAAGGACAGTGAGAGATTCGCTTTCACTTTACCGTCCACTAATCGTGAGGAACCTGATAAAAGATATCAGTGGGTTGTATTGCCACAAGGCATGGCCAACAGTCCTACAATGTGGCAATTATTTGTAGCAACTGCTTTAGAACCTTTGAGAGCACGTTTTCCAGGCTTGAAATGCCTCCATTATATGGATGATATACTGTTAGCAGCTAAAGAAGAGAGCATTCTTCAAGAAGCATATAGCTCACTTGTAGAACTGCTAAAGCAAAAGGGACTCTGTATTGCCCCTGAGAAGGTGCAACAGAGCAAAGTTGTCAATTATCTTGGCTCTAAAATAACTAATCATCATATCATGCCACAAAAGGTAGAGTTAAGGAAGGATCATCTTTGCACATTGAATGATTTTCAAAAATTATTAGGAGATATAAATTGGATAAGAGGAAGTTTAGGAATGGCCAATTATGAGTTAAAACCATTATATGATATTTTAATTGGAGATGCAGCCTTGGATTCACCGAGGCAATTAACCAATGCAGCCCGAGAAGCCTTAACAAAATTAGAAGATAGACTACAAAGAGCTTTTCTTCAAAGAGTACAAAATAATGAGGATATTACCCTGTGCATTCTGCCTACCCAATTACAACCTACGGGAATTTTATGGCAAAAAGGACCCTTGTTATGGATTTATACTAAAATCTCACCTGCAAAATCAATTGAGTATTATCCTATTGCTGTGGCATTACTTGCACAACAGGGTATTCAACAATGTTTACAATATTTTGGGACATCACCACAAACACTAGTTGTTCCTTATGATTCTACTCAAGTCAAGGTATTATGTGCTGCCATAGATGATTGGGCAATACTGCGTTGTACCTATCCAGGACACATAGATTGCCATTATCCTAAACATCCACTATTAACTTTCTTTAAAGAACATTCTGTAGTTTTCCCTAAAGTAACTGCTTCAAAGCCCATTCCAGGAGCAAGTGTTATATTTACAGATGGGTCTAAGACAGGCTGTGGTGCTTATATGGTGGATTCTAATGAACCTGTAAAGCATCAATTCTTGCCAGGTGCACCTCAACAGGTGGAGCTTTCAATAGTTCTTGAAGTTTTCAAGGCTTGTCCATTTGCATTTAATTTAGTGTCAGATTCTAGTTATGTTGTTAATGCTTTGAAAAGCCTTGAATGTGCAGGGCCCATCAAATCTTCTAGCCCGGTTAGCTCATTGTTTGGCCAGTTACAGAAACTGATCTGGCAACGTAAAAATCCCTTTTTTGTGCAACACATCCATGCACATACCAGTCTGCCAGGTCCATTGGCTAAAGGCAATGATATAGTAGATCAGTGTACTAGACAGGAATGGATGTTTGTGGCTTCTGCCATACAACGAGCACATGCTTTCCACAAAGAATTTCATGTTAATGCAAGGACATTACAACAAAAGTTTTCTATCTCACGTGCAGAGGCACGAAAGGTGGTACTAGATTGTTTCCAATGTGTCATTTTTCATCATCCTTCTGGATTAGGAGTTAACCCTCGTGGTTTGCTCCCCCTAAAAATATGGCAAATGGATGTTACACATATCTCTGAATTTGGACGTGTCAAATATGTACATGTATCTGTTGATACCTGTTCTGGAATCATTCATGCCACCCCAATGGCAGGAGAAAAAGCCTCTCATGTCATTACTCATTGCTTAGAAGCTTGGGCAGCATGGGGTAAGCCTCAACAGTTAAAGACAGACAATGGTCCTGCATATACTGGACAGAAGTTCACTTCCTTCTGTCAACAGATGAATGTGCAACTTGTACATGGCCTACCATATAATCCACAAGGTCAAGGCATTGTGGAGCGTGCTCATCGCTCCTTGAAGGAGTTGCTTCAAAAACAAAAAGGGGGAATAGGCTATGGCCGTACCCCTAAGGACAGACTTTCTCTTGCATTATTTACTCTGAATTTTTTGAATTTGGATGCTTCCAATTGTTCTGCTGCAAATTTATCTAAAAAGTTGTCTAGTTATCTTTTAGGTAATTGGACTGGAGAGTTCGATAACCTGATGGACCAGCTGAGAGTGACTATTGTCACGGTGAATTCGACTCGAGTGGATACCGGACTGGTGGAGGGATTGTCTTCCTGGATTGCTACAGCCATGGGCCACATGAAGGAGTGGGCGGGAATAGGAGCCCTAGTAGGTTTACTGGTGCTCCCCTCCCTAGTATGCTTGTGGTGCATTTGTCGCATTAGGATCTCACAGTGTCGCCATGCAGCCATGATTGTCCAAGCCTTTATGGCCATTGATGCAGGACAGTCTCCCCAAGCCTGGTTGGCTACTTTAAAAGATATTTAGGCACAGGATGCGAGGCCTGCACACTGCACTTGAGGTTATGATACGCTGACCTCAAGAAGAGCAAGTCTGATTGCATGTGGGTTGGTACCCTAACTCCCACCTCTGTGAAAAGGGTATCAGACGGGTCTAGTGTTCTCTGGGTGGACGACGCCTGGACAAACATTAGTACATGTTCCATTTTAGCAGAGATCAGAGCTCTACTCTTGCCTGTTGCTTTGTAAAACAAAAAGGGGGAAACTGTAGAGAGCCGCGTGTAGCCGCACCCTAAAGATGGCTCTGACTTCTACCCTCTGCCTTCCCGATGGCAAACACTCTTTATGGTAAACAGCTCCTTATTTGGCTGTGGCTGGATTCATGTGTTGCTGGCATATGCGTGAACCTGTGGACAGTGCCCACATGGCTGCTTGGGGTTGGCAGCCCAGCCCTACTTAGGTGCTGGGAGAGGCTTGCCCAGGCGAGAGAGACACAATGCAACTAATCAAAGGTCTGAATAAACTGTGATGAGAAGGATCCCGGTGTCGCGTCTTCCTTGCTGGTCGAGGCGGGCGCGACAGAGTTTGATATTCTAATGTAGCAAAGAAAGAAGATTGGTAGAAGAGCTTCAACAATATGACAAAATATAAAAACATTTTTGATGGAAACTTGGTCTTTGGGTTTGCAATAAAACTATAATCTTCAGCATTGTACAAGGATATAAAGTAACTGGATTACAAAGGAGGATAATAGTAATAAAGCCACAGAATCTTGGACTATCTAGCAGTTCCTATATGAATCAGCAGCTTCACATTTAGATTTATTCTATTTGTTCATATTTTGATTTTTTTATTTTAGACAGCTTTACATAAATGAAACCCAATTTAGTAGCTTTGGTTTATTCACAGATACACAGTAATCAAGGTAAAATTTAGAATACTCTATCATTTAAAAATGTTCTATACTACAGTCATCACTCTTCTTATTCTTGAGTCCACCTCTCAGGCCTATGCAAATACTAAGCTATTCTGGACTTGAATATTATGGAATCATATTTTAAGTGGTCTTTTATAAATAGCTCCTTTTCCTTAAATGCTTATTTCTTTTGGCATGGAACTGCCTCAAGAAGACATGCTCCCAAACTCCAGCACTCCCATGGCTTCACCTCTGAAGAGACTCTTAAGTCCATGAATAGAATGGAAGAGGTGTTTGGAGAAGACGCCAAATCAGCAGCAACAAGTAGCTGAGGAAGAATGTAAAGTGAAGAGCAGAAAGCCTTTGGTATGACTGGTACACAGGATCTCTCTGCTCTTTACTAGATCTACCAAAGAAGAAAGGCATCTTTTTAATATGAGAAGATTGAAATGAAACAATCTCATTTATTACCCTTATCACCAGACTTTCATGGATTTTCTTGCAAAAAAAAAAAATCCTCTTTTCATTGTGTGTGCATATGTATGCATATGTGTGTGTGTGTGTGTGCACATGCGTGCGCACACACGTACATATGTACATGCTTGTATACTCACATGTGCATGCATATCTACAGGTCGCAGAACAATGTGAGGTACACTATATACATATGTGGTGTGTGTGCATTTGTGTATATATTTTCTCATGTATGTGGATGTACATGTGTATAGGTAGATGGACACTTGTGTATCCATGCATGAAGAGGCCAGAGTTTGACCTTAGGTGAATTCCTCATCATTTTCCATTTTATTTACTCGGACAGTTTCTCTTGCTGAGCCCATAACGCACTGATTATCTAGTCTGTCTAGCAAAAAAGCTGGTTCCCAGGGATTTCCTCTTTTGGCACTGGTACTGAAATAACAGTTGGTCCCCATACCTGCCTGTCTTTGGTATGTGGGTGCTAGGGATCCACATTTGAGTCCTTTCATTTCTGCAGTTAATATTTTCCCTACTGAACCATCTCCTCAGCTCTTGAAAAAGTATTTAATTTTAAGTTTGAGCATGAATCATTTCTAGCTGCTTATAAGAGTTATTTTAAAAACAATTTTTAGAAGTTCCCTTGGAGAAAAAGGTAGTTCTGAGCTGGACCAAGTATTTGGGATCATGTTAGACTTTAATATCATGCCTTCAATACCATATCCAAATTGTTATTTATCTGTGCATTACTCATCCAGTGTTAATGTCAATAATATTGTCTTCTAAGACCATATCTAGTGCTATTTATAAAAACTGAATAGGACAGTATGCATACGGCTGAAGGCTGAATGATATAGTGAAAAGCATGAATAAATAATTAAATCTCTAAGTGGTAAGGATTATAACAGAAGAAGTGCACTAGAAGAACACAAGAGCAGATGGGATGCAATGGTCTTGAGATAGGAACAAACTAGAAGATTCTGCGACTTGTGTTAGATCAAAGGGTAACTTGGGGAATCTTTTGCTCTGCTAGATCCATTTTTATTCATTTATTTATTCTTTTTAACTGATTTTTAAGTTCTTTCAGAGGTTTGTTATCATGTGTTTCATCATGTTTATTTCCTACCTCTCTACCATTCCCAGACCCAACCCTCTTTCCTACCCATGCAACTTTATGTCTTTTTTCTCTTTTTATGTCTATCAAGACTGGTTTCCATCACACAGATATTCTTGGATGTATGGTCATCCATTGGAGCATAGTCAACTTACTAGTGGCTACACTCAGAGAAAGCTGTCTCTCCTCTCAGAAGCTAACTGTTACCAATAGCTCAATGGCTGTGAGTAGGACTTTTGTGCTCCAGTACCATCCCAATGCTTGGGCCTCACTTGGGTTTTATTGGCCTGGCTTGGGCCTCATACAGTTTTGTGATTGCTATTGAACCTTCTATGAATTCATATGTGCATCTGCAATGCTGCGTCCAGAGACAACTATTTCCTAGTTAGTCATCCACCACCTCTGGCTCTTACACTCATTCTGCTTTGCAAATGGACAGTTCTATCCTGCCCACCAGTTCCTGAATAACTACTCAGAGGCTTATATTAATTATAAATGTTTGGCTGATGACTCAGGCTCATTACTAGCTAGCTCTTCCATTTAAATTAATCCATTTTAATAATCTATTTGTCATGTGCTCTGTGGCTTACCAGTTCTCTGGCATCTTGTTCCTTGGGGTGCTGGTTGGCATCTGCCATGACCCCACCCTTCTTCATCTCTGTCTTCAGTTTGAATGTCCCACCTAACCTTATTTTGTCTGGCTATTGGCCAAGACATTTTTATTTATCAACCAGTGAGAGCAACACTTATTTACATCCCATAGAAAGACCATCCCACAGCATTTCCCCCTTTCTGTCTAATCAAAAGGAAAGATTTTAACTTTAACATAGTAAAATTATATACAACAAAAAGAGTTATCAATAAGAATCATAGTTATAATATCTAGTCTATTTGTATTGGGCAAAATTAAAGAAAATACTCTGTCATCTATCCTATCTTTGTGAGTCTAAAGTTTCATACCTAATTTACCTTTTATCATAACTAAGGAAAGCTAATTATAACTATCTAGTCTTCAACACTATCAATGACCCCAGAAGGATATAATACTACCTGTTTAAATAGGAAGTGCATTGTAAGCAACTTCCAGAATTCTAGAAATGCCAAAGACATCTGGCTATAGGGACAGCTATGCAAAGGTCTTTTGTATCGTTGGGGCATCCATCTTCAGCCTATGGGTCTGAAGTCTCTGGCACACTTTTTAATGAAGCAGGAAATCTGTAGGACTGTCCTGCCTATATTGGAAAAGTTTGTCAGTTGCTTTTTTCTGTGTCCTGCAGAATGTCTAGCAGTTTTTTCCATGAAGCAGGAACCTGAAGGACCATCCTGTCTTGTTTTGTCAAAGTTTAGCAGTCACTTTCCTGTGGGTCCTGAATGTCCAGTTTATACAGCATACTGTCAAGCAGTCCAGTTTCCTGCCCAAATGGCTAATCTTGCCACATTGAAAGCAAACTCCATAAGGAGTGAGTGATACCTGCTCCCTCTTATTACCACAGGGTAAGCTTGAGCAGGGAAAAATGGGAAATATGTATCTAGAAGGAGAAGGAAAGAGAGAGACAGAACACAGGATAGCCTCAGGAGGGCCTGGGTTCAAACCCACCAGCTCTTCTGTCTCTATTAAAGGGCTTTTGTTTGTTTGTTTGTTTGTTTGTTTTTGTTTTTTTGTTTTGTTTTATTTTGTTTTGTTTTGTTTTGTTTTTTGAGACAGGGTTTCCCTGTATAGCTTTACACCTTTCCTGGAACTCGCTTTGGAGACCAGGCTGGCCTCGAACTCACAGAGATCTGCCTGCCTCTGCCTCCCGAGTGCTGGGATTACAGGCATGCACCACCACCACCAGGCTTTAAAGGGCTTTTTAAAGGAATGCCAAGGGGTGGAGTAAAAGACCTTCTCCCAGCACAGCCAAGTGTAGGCCATCCCAAACACTTGGTGACCTTGCATGTGGACAAGCCATCCGTAATGCATCTCTGCTTTGTAAAGCAAGCTCAGATCTTACCAGCAAACCTTTGTGGGCTCCCACAGGTCACTCTTATTAATTTTTTAAAGAGCCTTTCAGGCCCCATCAGATAGACTAAGGTCTGTCTTAGGTTGTTCTCTATGATTATGTCTTCCATTATCCATCATGGAGATATATTTTCCATCAAATATACTGTCTTAGAATGGAAGCTATCAAGAGGAAGTTGCCCATCATTAAATCTCAGCCTCTGATAGGAGGGAATACCTAGTTAAACTCAGCTCTAGCTCAGGTTCCTATTGAGCTTACAACCTCCACAGAAATCTCCATAGCTGCCTCACCTCCCAGTACAGGAAGAGAGGATGGTAGAGATGGCATTTCTCTTTTTGGAATGAGTCTTAAGATGTCTATATCAATTTTAGCTGTTCCAAGCTCTTTTTCAACTAAAATTCTTGATGCAGCTGCCTCTGATAAACTACATTCAACTTAAAGATTCCCTTAGCTTTTTACCAAATTCTGGCTCATGAACTTCAATATAATTTTGGTATAAACATCATCATACATATTTACTACTCTCTTAGTTGACCTATCATCAATATACACATTTACTATTATTGCTATCCATATTTATACATTTTTAGCTAGCTTACATAAGCATTTAGACTCACATTAAACATTTACACTTCACAAACTTACATTCAACATATTCTTATTTATATTTCTTACAAGCCTATATTCATAAGAAAACGCTATAGGACTATCTTTAAAAATATCTAGGAGAGATTTAACTATACAGACTCTTAGCAGAACTAAGTTACCTTTTAGCAGAACCTTTTAGCAGAACTTAGTAGATATACTTCTTAAGGAAACTCTATAAAACTACCTTAGCAAATATACTTCTTAGAACTATTAGAAAGACTCTCTTAACAAAACTTTAGCAAACTTTAGCAAATACCTATAAGATATTCTTAGCACCAATAAGAGATTTCTTAACTAAACTATTAACAAGACAAGAAATGTGCAGATCATTTCTAAAATTCACAGTTTATAGTAAAGTTCAGAGTTTATGGTCAGCCTTAATATCAAACTGAAAGTTTTTGAGAGTTTGAAACAAGAGTCTAATTCTTTAATGACTCTCCCTCATCCCTGTGATTTAGTGAGTGTTGTACTTTATGTATTCCAGATCTTTTATAAAAATCTCTATTAAGAGCTATGTCAGTTTACAGAAAACTTAAAAAGGAAGGAAAGTGATGAGAAGAAAAACTTTCTAAGGAACATTCTTTTTCTGAGTTGCTCAGTTGACAACTCAACAGTCAATTTCCCAACAGAAGAAGATAGTTGTCTAAGATAGAGTGGGTTTTCAAACCTGCAGCTTTCAGCAGGTTTTCCTGTGTGCCAAAAACATTGCTGAAACTTTATTTCAAACTCCTCAGCAGTCTAGAGGTCTCCTTATTCTCCTACTATTGCCAGATTGCAAGATGGATCCTCAGTATCAGGAAATTTGTTTTAGTTGCTTTTCCCTCCATTTCCTCTAGAGGAGTGTCATTGGAGCTGACATTCCTCTATTCCACACTCATCCCCAAACTCTCAATTTCCCCCCTTCTTAATTTTTTAAAGCTGTATTTGCCATGAGTTCTTTTAACAATGCTGATATTTCTGATAGATTCTTTTTTCTTCGAGACAAGGTTTCTCCGTGTAGTTTTTGTAGCCTGTCCTGGAACTTGCTCTGTAGACCAGGCTGGTCTCGAACTCACAGAGATCCTCCTGGCTCTGGCTCCCATGCCACTGCCGACCAGCATCTGATAGATTTTTTTTTTTTTTAATTAGGCCAATATTTCTTAGCAAGCCTATTTGTTCACCAAACTGTTACATTCAAAGGAATCAAGAACATAGATGTTATTTCATGAAACACATCCTTCATTAGCTTACTCTGAGGAAGAACATTTTCATGATTTAAAATTTTCACTTCATTAACTTCTCAAGCCCTGACATTATTATTAGCAGCTGTGATATACTCTAACCGTGAGTTGTTTAACTCAGACTGTTCTCACAAACACCTATGCACTCACTAAGCAAACATTCTAATTTATAGGGAACTTTCAAATGATGCAACTCTATTTTGTAAGACAGCTAGATTTTTTTTTGGAGCTTGATCCCCATCTATAAAGCAGGCATTCCTTTTTGAGTGCTTGCTTCCTTGTCCTCTTATTAGATTTGCAAAGGAATCTATCATTGCAGGCTGTCTGTTCAAGAGGCAAAGAACTTTTTTATTTGCCCGTAAGTTTTTTCATATCTAAACAATGTTCAACTGGAGCTGCTTTCTCTTGCTTTTTGAAAGGATTTTAAAGTGGCTTGTTGAAAAACAGCGCTTGCGTTTTAAATCGTCTCCTCAGAGGCAAGCTGTGTGTGTAATCTTAGTTCTCAAGAGGTAAGGCTAAGCTTTCTAGCATGCATTGCTTTGAAAAGAAACTTCATTCTAAGCTGAAAAAAACAAAAACAAAACAAAAAAACAGTTTTTGGACAGTATCACCATCTTGAGCTCAAGAACTACGTTTCCCTGAATGCATTTCTGTATATCAGCCACTGTGACGAGCTACCTTTTGGACTCCATTTCCCATAGTTCTTTTTGGGCCAGGGAGTCAACTTCCGGTTCCTTTTACCAGTCTTACTTTTGCAATGGGAGATTTGAACCAAGCTTTTTGTTTTTCACCACTGAAAAATCGAGAGATTTCTGCCCTCCCTGAATTGGCATTGGTAGGTATTTTTCCCAAAATTTCTGTTCTCTAAACTTTGGCTTTCATGGCCAAGAGGAAATTTATTCTTTGTATCTGCCTCGGGGAAATTCTTTTTCTTCTGCTGCTTAGCATTTTAGCTGTCCCCAGGCCAAAAGCTTCCACAGAAATCTTTTTTTTCTGCTCATTAAGCTCAAACAAAACAAAACAAAACAAAAAACAAACAAACAAAAAAACCTTTTTTTTTTTTTTTTCCTGCCTGTTAAGCTTAAAAAAGATCGATTTTTTTTCAAGTTTGCCTTCATAGCCCCATAGTTAGAAAATTTAGGACCTGGTTTCTCTGTCTTGTATCTTATCTTATTCCTAAATCTTTTTCTGGTGCCATATTTCTAAATTTTTTCCCACACTACATTGTATTTTTTCCTTAAGATAAAAAGATAGAGTAGAAAGAAGCCTAGATAGCAAGAAATCTATGCTGCAGCCTTATATTTGGACATCCTTCCAGTCTTTTTTTCTTTTACTCCCAAGAATAAAAACCCCCACCTTTACTTCTACTACAAAACTGGACCAGCCCAACTGCTTACATGGGGCTTTCTCCCCAAACTTTTGCCAAATACTTTGGGTCCCTGTTTCTGATATCACTTGAGGGAGACCTGCTTCCTCTTATTCCTCCAGGGTACTCTTGAGCAGGGAGAAATGAGAAATACATAGATAGAAGAAGCGAGACAGAGAGAGAGAGAGAAAACACAGGATAGCTTCAGGAAGGCCTGGGTCCAAACTCACCATCCCCTCTGTCTCTACTAAAGAGGTTTTTAAAGGTATGCCAGGGGTGGAGCAAAAGACTACCCCCCCCCCCAGCTCAGCCAAGTATAGAATATCCCAAAGACCTGGTAACATTGCATGTGGTCAATCCATCTCCTAATGCAGCCCTGCTCTGTAAAGCAAGCTTAGATTTCACTAGGAAACTTTGTGGGCTTCCACAAAGGAGTTCTTTGATGCTCACCATCTTCTTCAAAGTAATTGGTGCTGCCAGGAGTAGATGTGTGTCGTTGTCATGAAAAGCCCTAAATTAACAGAACATTTTATATGCCATATTCTGTTGGTCTTAGAAAGGTTTGAAGACCATTTATCTATCTATAATACATCTCTATATGATCTGGAAAGCATACCTAACATATCTGCAAATTTTGTTACAAATGACTAACCACTAACCTATGTTTCTTGATTATCCTAAATAGTGTATAATAACAGCTTTTAAAAACCAGAAATTTATCTTATATTTTAAATGAGCTGCATAGGTACAGTACCTTAAACAACAGTAGAAACATATACAATATATTGTAACAAAAATAACTTTAAATTTGTATCAATATACAAAAATCCTTTAAACAAGGATAGAAACATATATACAGTACATCAAAAATGACTTAAAATTTGTATCACTATACCAAAATTCATGCCAATGCAAAATATCTGAGATTAATAGTTGTCTCTATCCTTTATTCCTCTAAATATAACAAACATCCATAACCCACCAAATAACCAAAAATGATTCATACCCCCCAACTCTTGAGAATGGAAACACTGTTTTCTCTAAACTGCTTCCTGTTCTGTGTGGACAAAGTATCTTTAGGGTCCCTGAGAAAATTTGAGATAAGCCAAGTTCTGGGAAGACCAGCTATAACCTTTATTGATAGATTTCAACTGTCAAGATTCAGGAGGTCTCCATTGATCAAACATGATCCATATTAACCTGTAACAAATCCACAGTCTCTTGTTTCCTGTGGAAACAAAAGTAAAACCTTTTCTCCAAAGCATTTTTATTTCCACTTGAAAAATACATTTTTTTACTTCCTTTTTAAAGTTAAAATATCTAGGTTCATCAGTCCCTCTTTCAATCCTGTGTCTCTTGCCCATCAGCCATCAAAAATTTCACCATCAACACAATAGCATACAGGATCCAGATCTCCTGTGTATTTTCCATCTCTATGTGGCTTATATTTTTATTACTTTACTTCTCTCTTTAAAGACTTCATTATATTATATTTAAACTATTCACTCCTTTCTATAACTGTCCATACCCTTTTTATTTCTTTTTTAAGCCTACACACATTATAAAACACACTGGAACCTATTTAGAGGTTTTCCTGCCTGGGACTCTTTTTACTGTGTCTTTCAGCCTTTTTTGTCTGCATAAGCAAAAGCTAAATGTGCCGTGTGTACACTGCACAGCTTAGAGACGTCTCTGTGTACTGCGGTATAGTGATATTTTATTTGTATTGAAATGTGGTTTTATTTGTATATTAATAAAGTTGCCTTGGGGTCAGAGCAAGCCATAGCAGAAGCTGGGCGGTGGTGGTGCACGCCTTTAATCCCAGCACTTGGGAGGCAGAGCTAGGCAGGATCTCTGTGTGTTCAAGGATACAGCCAGCATGGTACATCTTTAATCTCAATAACAACCATAGAAGACCTAGAGGTCTGTACAGACGGGCAGTGATGAGGAGGTCATGTGGCTGGGTTTACAACCAATGAGAAGGCAGAACAGAAAGTCTATATAAAAGACAGGACACAGAAGTAGGTCTCTTGCAGAGAGGAAAGACAGAGAAGCAGTGAATGGTAAGGTTTTCAGCTCTCAGCTATTGCTCTGACCTCTTGGCTTTTAACTCTGCTGTTGGCTCTGTGTTTCTTATTTAACAAGACGGTTACATCTACACTGTGGTGGGAATCTGCCATGCTGCAGCTCAAGTCAGTAGCCCACATGAAAGACACAACTCAGAAGCTGTTTTTGGCTCTGTTTATATGTTCTAGAACACTTTTTATTTTAAGCCTTCTCAGGTTTAATGTGGATGAATGGCCCCACATTAGGTGCCATTTATAAATGGACAGTTCTCTCCCACCTGCCACTTCCTGAATAACCACCCAGAAGCTTATATTAATTACAAATGTTTGGCAGATGGCTCATTATTATTACTAACTAGCTCTTACATTTAAATTAATCCATTTCTAATAATCTCTATATTGCCATGTTGTACATGGCTAACCAGTTCTCTGGCATTTTTATATTGGAAGCTGGCTGGTGTCTGGCCTGACTCCACCCTTCTTCATCTCTGTCTTCAGTTTGAATATCCACCTAACCTTATTTTGCCTGGCTATTGGTGAAAACAGCTTCATTTATCAACCAATGACAGCAACACTTACTTACAGCACCCAGAAAGAGCATCCCACAGCACTACTCCCTCTTCTATAATAATTTCTAAGTTTTTAAAGGAGAGTATTTGGTGTATATGTTCCATTTAGGGCTGAACATTCTGCAGTTTCTTATTCTATGTAATGTGGTCGTTTGTAGGTCTCTGTGTTAATCACCATCTACTGCAAATAGGAGCTTCTCAAATAGAGGTTGAGAGATGCATTAATATACGAGCATAATGATTAGTTATTAGGAGTCAGTTTAATACAGTGTCCACTCGGCAGAATAATGAGTAGTAGGTTCTCTCACTGAGGTCTCTAAACTGTCTAGCCATAGTTTTGTTTTGTTTTGTTGTTTGTTGTTTGTTTGTTGTGCCCAATAATGGCACCAGGTATAAGTTTCTTTTTTAGAAGATTTAATCCAATCAAAAAGTGGCTGTTTATTCCTATAATGTTTATGCCAACTAATACAGAGACCCACAATTGTACAGTGGACAGAAAGTGAGAGACTTTGGAACACTCAGTCTAGGTGTGATGTCTTCATCAAAACCCTCCCATCAGGGATCTTTGTGGAAGAGGGAGAAAGACTGTAAATGCTACAGGTGATGGATGACTCCAAAGAAATGGGGTTTTCCAGATGCAACTGGATTGACATACATAGGAAATCACAGAGCCTGACAAAATCCCAGCACTGAGAATGGTATTGAACACAAAGTCTTATGCCTAACCAAGATGCTATTTACAATTGATACCTGCTAAGGAAAGAAAATCAGTATTTCTACTGGAATACTGGGTATATCAACTACTTCAATCACTCCACAAGGTTGACCCATACCCAGGAGTGGTTGACCACAAAACAGACTTTGCATGAAGTTTTTACTTTTTTGGGCTTTTTGTTTCATTTTTTCCCCTTATTTTTGATGTTGTTGTTTCTTATTTGCTTTGATATTTGTTCTTTTATTTTTTATTTATTTTGCATTTTCGTTTTGTTTTAGTGTTTCAGACAGAGAGAGATAGAGAACTAGGTGGGCAAGAAGGTGAGGAAGATCTGGGAGGAGTAGAGGGAGGGGGAAATATGGTCAAAATATATTGTATGACAGAAAATTTTAAATAAAAAGAAATAAAACACATCCTTTTTTCTTATCCTCCTAAGCTGTTATGACTACAGGAGTGTATCATTATGTTCAGCTTTCTTGAAAGTTTGTTATCATAAGAAGAACATTATTATTTGGTATAAATAATTGACATGTTCTTAATCTTACCTGTTAAAATCATTCTATTTTTACTGTATATGAATATAGAAGCTGAGTAAATCACAGTAAGCAAATACAAGTTCATGTTCTCCAGCCTCCTATTTTCAATAATTTAGTTTAGGCTTAAAGACTTCTTAGATAGAAACTTACCCCTATTTGTGGAGGACATAATACAATTCCATATGTACAATGTAGTGGTTATAAGGGACAAAGGAGTAAGAGGCAAGTAATGTGCTTTCTACTGTAGCACTGCTGGACTGGTTGTTCTGTAGTCTCTTTTTATATTTCCATGTTCTTATAAACATTTTCTCTGTCACACAATCAGCTGAATCTCAGTTTAAAAAAAGGAAGAAATTTGATATTGGTAAAAGTAATAATATTTTTAAAAAGCAGCATCTTCTCTTTCTCCATCCTCTGGACCAATACAGGACATTCTAATTATGATGAGTACCTATTGTCTTTGATTAACCTACATAGAAGTTTAGTTGGACTAGTCCTATTCAGAGCAGAAATAGTTAAACCATCGTGCATGGCTTTATCCAAAGAGCTTGGCACTACTGAGATAATAGATGGAATATCAAGAATTATTAGGTGTCCAATATACTACATATGACTCAGCTTTCACTCATGTAATGGGGCATAATCATTCTATCCTTAACAGTTTTACTTACCTTCAAATTTTTCTAAAACATGGAATGAATAGGACATAAGAAGAATTTTATGCATTAGCATGAGCTTGCATGTGCACATACACATACATGCACATAATCATAAAGTAACATAAAATCAGACACTTGATCTGTGATATGAGCATCTCTATGTGGTAAAGATAAATTCTCCTCATCATGTACACATTTACACATAGGTTAATTAGAAATAAACCAGAATGATGGAGAATGAGGTGACAGTGTGTCTACTGTATATTATGCTCTTTACTGAGATGTGCTCTTTACTGAGATGCCATCACTGACCATCATTCTCCTGGGATTCATGCCTGACTATATAGTCTTGACAGAAATAACTGGAAAAAAAATGCCAGCCTCTCCTTGTCTCATAGGACTCACAATAATGCCACAGTTGTAGCATCTCTTTTTGAATTATGTCAGAGTCACTGAACTCTCCCAGCACCAGGTTCTGAAAAAGGCAATATGCTGAACAGAGAGAAAAAGAGGAGAAGTGTGATTAATTGTCAAAAGAACAGGAACATAACTCTCCCTTCTGACAGATGCTCCAGCTGATGACACAGTCAGGGAAGAGCGTTGTCAGAGATATCTGGCCAAGTGCTTCAGGCACCGTCCTCCACCCCTCAAAGAGTAGAAAGGAAAATTTGCAAATTTCCATCGGTTTCCAGAATTGTGAGTCACTCATATGCAACCCAAAGAAAAATTATCTCCATGCAAGGAAGGCCATTAGGATGGAACTGAACCAGTGGAAACAATGATTTGAAAATGAAAAATAAATATTTTCAATTATCTGTCATCGTTTCTCCTGCACCATCTCAATGCGAAATTCATATTGACTGAAGCAGCCAGAATTTAAATCTCATTTTGAACATGTATCTTCTCATGGACTCCTTTCATGCTTCCTCTAACAACTGCAATAGGAAATAAAGTAAATAAATCAAATATGTGGATAACTCATAGACTCATCCAATAGAAGCTCAGCAGAGATGAAACTAGTGTGTGTTCTACTCTTCAATAAATGTTTGTCAAAATTAATTACATGTGATATAGGAAACTAGGCTAAATATAACAATGAAAAGCAAAGTCCTGAAGAGAATAGAGAAAAGTAATAATTATTGTGTCTGTGTTTTACTTATGCTTATAAAATTTCTCCTCAAGATAGCTAACAAATAGATGTCTATGACATAGTCAGAAGATAGTTTAATTAATTAATCAATTAAAGAAGAAAGTATAGTTTACATTATATGGCCCCTTACTTGTTTTGAATTTCAAATGCTTAGTAAGTATTGGAGATTTCAAAAATTAAAATTTACACTACAGGTAATGTTATTTTAATAAATCCTGCATATTTATCTTGTTTCTTTATTATTATGGTAACAAAATGCTGCTGGGAATTTGGAGATACGTGTCTTCCTTTGTATTTCAACAAAGGTATAATAGATAACACATTTTACTGTGACAACTATTATATACCTTATTGACTGTATTCAATTGGTTCAGGACAAGATCCCGTGTCTTGGTATCCTGAATATTTCAAGCTGAAGAAATTTGAGAAATAGCACATGCAAAAGTTCTTTCCAAGCTTTCTTGCTACTCTTACCACTGTCCTTCCCTGAACCACATCTTGAGGTCCTCACATGAGACTGTTCTCTTCCCTAAATGCAGAGAAGGTGTATGCTCACCTCTGAAGTCCCAGAACACAAGAGAAATTTCTCCCTTCTTATTACTAGTGGGTCACACGATTTCCTTATCTTATTTTTAACACCAGATTTAACTCTTATTTTGTATCTTATAGGCTCAGACTGACTCTGTTCCACATCTTTGATGATCTTGGTGGTCTCTCCATGGTCCTGGCATCTCTAACATGCTAGGGTCTCCATTGCACCTGAGGCTACACCTTTCCCAGTGGCCTCTTGGCTCCTCCTCAGGATTTCCAACACTGACATATGATACCAAACTACGTTCTCTCCATGAGCCCTTCAATCCCAGGCCTCCATTATAACTGAGGCTACACATTCACCAGTTGCCTTCCCTGACCTCTCATAGTTCCAGGCCACAGTTCAATTGATCTCCATTAACCCTTTCAATCCTGCAACTTTCATGTCACCAAAACCAGTACCATGTGGCAGATATTTACATAATACCAAAGTTGAGATGCAGCCTTGCCCCTCTCTGGAACATAGTTTCTGTGTGCAGAACCTGAAAAAATGCTTCCCAGAAGATCATACCTTGAAGATAAAGGTCTCTCGCTAATTACAGATGATTCTTTTGCCCCAGCTAAGCAACATCAATTGCCCCAATAAGCTTTTTGCTTCCATAGTTTCTCAATTCAAATTATCACATGAATGACCCTGATAAAAGTCTTTGCTTTCCCCTCAAACTTCACAAGCAAGGTCTCCATTATCTGTATCTCTCTCACTGTTTTCTTCCAAGATCCCATAAGAGGTCACTGAGCTCAGAGCATTCAATGGCCTTTAGTAGATGAAAGCACCATAATCTTTCGACCATCATCCATCCCCAAAAGAGATTAATTTCAGCAACAACTCAAGTTCCCAGTGCCCATTTATGCCATGGTTTGCTTTGTTGTTGTTTACTGAAACATTGACCAAAACCAACTTGGGGAAGGAAAATCTTTATTTACCTTACACTTCCATGTCAGAGTCCATCATAGGACTTCCAGGTCAGGAAATCAAGTAGAAACCTGGAGGAGAGAAATAAGATAGACAGCATGGAGAAGTGATGTTTACTGGTTTGTTTCTCCTGGCTTGTTCAAAATCTCATTTATTTACACAGGACCACCAGCCCAGGGCTAGTACTTCCTACATCAATTAGTAAACAACAAAATGTCCCTCAGACATGTTCATGGGCTGATCTGACGCAGAGAACTCTTCAGCTGAGGAACTTCCTCTCCCCAACTTGATTCTAGTTTATGTAAATTGACAAAGTGTAACCAGATCAACATGTGTCAAGTAGTCAGTAGTTTCGATCAATTTTGTCAATTTATTTTTTAATCTCTGAATAAATCATCTGTTTATTGCTGCTCCACTCTAACCATATCCTTCATTGTCTGCTCCTTTTAGGAGTTTCTTGGCAGTAACCACAGATTCATGTCTTTGAAGGGGAAAGAAGAGTAGAAGGAGAGTATAGGAGATACATGGGGACCGCTCTTCCTCTTGTTTTCATAATCTACTTATTGTTTGCTTGTTTTTTGTTCCTCCCATGCCATAGCTAGAGGAAGCTGAATCCCTTTCATCATTCAGTCAGCATCCTATGATGGGCCCCGAGCACTTAGCACTTGATGCAGCCTTCATAAGCGAGACACTACAGCAGCCTGCTCATGCTCTGCTTTGCATTCTCTGAAGCCTAGCTCCATCAGCACCTTCTATATACCAACAGACTATGCACCAGCTCTGGCCATGCAACATCGCACATTTCTCCCCAGTAACAGACATGCCTTCTCTAGCAAGGCCTGAATCACAGTGGTGAATAGACTCAAAACTTGCTCTTAGCTCAGAGATAAACATAAGGGTTCTCTCAACGACTTAATGGTCTCCTCTTAAAGATGGTAACTCTCATACTGCAATTTCTCAGTTCACATTTTTTAACTCCTTTTTCCTATTTAAATGGACTATAATACTACTTTGCTATTTTTCAACTAAACTATGTAGACCATGCTTTCTTACCTTCTTCAAATGGAATTCTTATACTAAATTTCTCAGTTCATATTGTGTACTTTCTGCTTCTTGACTAAATTCTAACTAGTAATCTACCATTGTGTGCTTTTTTTCAAATAATCCATATAGATTATGATTTCTTATCTTCATAAAATTAAATTTCAGCCTGTTTTCCCCCAGTACCTAGCATTAGGGTTTAGAGAGAAACATTAAAAGAAACAGCTAAAGATAATTGTCTTATGGGCCCAATAAAAATGTTAGGCAGTGAAGGTGACTTTGTCCTGGACTAAGCCTTCTATGCATATGCTCAACCAAACACTGCTTCCTAGAGTTTGCAGGTTATTATCAGCCAAATATACAATATAAATTTATTACCATTAAACAAAAAAAAAAACAAATTAAGAAAATTATTTTTGAAATGGCAATAGAAATTCAAGATTCTACTTTCAAATTTTCTGAAAAGAAATGGATATAAACTTGTTTAGGGCTGGAGAGCTGACTCAGCAGGTAAAGGTGTTTACTGACAAGTCCAAGGCTCTGAGTTCACTTCTCTCCCCACACCCCAGTGTGGAGAAAGAATTGACTCTGACATCCACTGGATTGCTGGGGCATGCTACCCCTCCCTCAATACATAAAATAAATAAATATAATAATTATTTTGTTTGTTTTTCGAGACAGGTTTCTCTGTGTAGCTTTGCACCTTTCCGAGATCTCCCTCTGTAGACTAGGCTGGCCTTGAACTCACAGAGATCCACCTGGCTCTGCCTCCTGAGTGCTGGGATTAAAGGCGTGCGCCACCACTGCCTGGCAAAATATAATAAATTTTTTAACTGGTTTAAAGAATGGCTATTGAACATTTAGTAATAAGGTCTTACACACTACTGTTAATATAAATTGCCAATACATTATACTTTAGGCCGGCAATATTGGCACACACCTGTAATTCTAGAAACTAAGACAAGAAGATTATGAGTTTGAGGTCAACCTAGGTTACATAATGAAACTTTGCTGAAAAGAATGACAAAAAATGAGACTAATAATGTGATGCACTCTGACACTCATGAGAAAAATCCCATTTGCTATGAACTAAACATTTGCATCACACAATCTCAAATAGCTTATGTTAAACTCTAACCTCTGAGGTGATGCATTTGGAGGTCGGGCCCTTGTGGTGGTGTTAGTGTCCTTATAGGGACAGGATGGAGAAACTAAGAAGCCTTGGCCAGTGATTCTAACCTGCTAGTATCTGGATCTTGAACTTCCCAGACCCCCAAACCATGAAAAGTCAGTGTATGTTGTTTAAGGCACACTCTCTAAGACAGTTAAAATATGTGGAACCAACCAATGTATTCTTGGCAACAAGTGGCTAGTAGTATATTAACTTACTCTCTTCTCACAATGGGCTGTATTCTCTCTACACTAAGATTCTTCATATGGTGATTTCCCTTGACCGCCTCGACCAGCAAGGAAGATGCAACACCGAGCTCTTCTTTCAGCAGTTTACTCAGGAACCTTGAACAATCTTCTGACTTCTGACCCCGGGGAAACCCGCTCACAGCCTTAAGTAATCACTTGGTAGCCAACCCTGATACACCACGTGGGCACTACCAATAGGTCCAGGTGCATGTAAGCAAGCCAGATTCTCAGCCTTAGCCAATTAAGGAGTTGTTTATCACAGAGAGTGCTCACCGTCTGTAAGGTTGTTAGGCAGAAGCCGGCGCCATCTTTGAGGCGCGGCTGTACGCAGCTCTCTACAGTTCCCCCTTTTTTATTTTGCAACAGGCAAGAGTAGAGGTCTGATCTCTGCAGAAAAAATTTAGGACAATGTACTGGTGTTTGTCCAGGTGTCATCCACCCAGAGAACACTTGACCTGTCCAATACCCTTTTTTGCAGAGGTGGGAACTGGGGTAGCAACCCACGTGCAATCAGACATGCTCTTCTTGGGGTCCAAGATCTCAGCAGGCCCCAAGTGCAGTGCTCGAGCCTCGCATCCTGTGCTTAAAACACACTACTAATCTTTTAGGGTAGCCAGTCAGGCATGAGGGGACTGTCCTACTTCAATGGCTGTAAAGGCTTGAATAATCATGGCTGCATTGCGACGCTGAGAACCTCTGATCTGGCAAATGCACCACAGGCATACTAAAGAGACTAACACCAGGAGGCCCATGAAGGCTTCCAGACCTGCCCACTCCTTAAGATAGTCCATGGCAGCAGAGATCCATGAGGATAATCCCTCCACCAGTCCAGCGTCCACCTGGGTCGAGTTCACCGTGACGATGGCCACCCTCAGCTGGTCCATCAGGTTGTCGAATTCTCCCATCCAATTGCCTAAAAGATAACTGGACAACTGTTTAGACAGATTTGCAGCACGGGTAAAGTTTCCATACTGGATACTAGTCACACACAACCCAGCATATTTCCATTGACAGCCAAGCTGGGCAATCTGCCAAAGGGTGTCAATTTGCTCTTATTGGCCGCAGCCTCTTCATTAGCAAACTCAATCAGGAAGGCCTTCCAGTCTAAGTATTGGCCTGGGCTCAAGCACGCTTGTGCAAGCCCGATCCAATCACTAAGTGTCATGCAGTGCCTGTTCAAGTCCTCCACCTGGGCTACAGTGAAAGAGGTTGTGATCCCATATGTCCACACAGACTCGGCCAAGGATTTTATCACCTTAAAATCTAAAGGCTCATGATACCGCTGTCCCTGTGGATCCTGGAATACTGAAAAGGCTAGGTGTAACTCAGTTCTGACTGTTTTCCATACGTCTGGGCTGAAAGAGCATCCGGAGCTGCCACTTCTGGGGCCCTCCGCGTAGGGAGGAGGAGCTGAGGGTGCGGTGTGGCATGCGGGGGGTGCGCATTCTCCTTTGTCTGGGTCTTCCTTCTCCTTCCCTTTCTTCCTCTTTCTTATCTTTGTCTTTTCTATCTGTTCTATGAGTGATTGCAGTTCCTCTGAGTCTGTAGACTCAGAGGTCTCTACTTCAGTAAGGTCAGGGTATAACCCCCCTCTTTTCCTCCCCTTTTCACTGTTTGCCTTGTTCATTTTGTATAAGGAAATGATATTCATAAGTGAAGAATCTTGATTGAGCCCAGCTGTAAGCTTTTGTGCTTGTGCTGTGCTATAAGAAAGAACGAATTTCCTTTGTAGAAGTATGGTGCCCCTATAAACTTAAAATGCTTTTACTCAAGGTAATATTTGCCTTCCATTCACACAGAATGAGAGGTTGGATTCCTCAACCTTCTGTTCAGCTTTTCCTGATGTTAGAGTGGGAACTTTATGAGATTTTTTCACTCACAGCTTTATCTAGAAAGTGATATCTTTCAACTATCCTAATCTTACTCATGTCTTTAATTACTCACGTCATCCATATGCATTTATCTGCTTTGTCATTTGAGAGGAAGACAATGTATCACAGATTTCAGAATATAAGACTGTGTGTGTGTGTATGTGTGAGGCATTCTTTTTTTTTTTTCCAGAGCTGAGGACCAAACCCAGGGCCTTGTACTTGCTAGGCAAGCATGCTACCATTGAGCTAAATTCCCAACCCCAGCATTCTTTATATTAATAGCAGTAGTTACAAAAGTGTGGGTACAGAAACACAGAGTTTTCTTTTTGGAGGGACACTTCAACATTACAGAGCCAATTCAACTTGGCTATTTAAGCCAATTCTATTCAAAATGTTCTAAGTGGCTAGAAATTATGCAATTCATAAAAGAGTGAGGGAAAGACCCAAAACTGGTCTTCTCATCATTTAACAATGTTTTTCTAAGATGAACCACAAACAGATGGCTACAAAACTATGTTCAATTTTCTGCATTCACAGCTATGCTAGAACAGGAGACATTCTTAAGCCACAGTCATTTATTGCTGGCATTGCACTGGGGATTTTAGCCACCTCTATTTTTTGTCATTTGCAGCAGTGAAGTCATATGAAGCATCTTCACAAAGCCACCCTAGTCTTTTGGAAGCTGAAGATTCAAAGCTCCTTGCATACTGTGCTTATATACTAAACTGCTAGCTCTTCATTAAAATACAGCATCAACGGTTTGTATTTTACATTTTGTATTTTACAAGTATTGGCTAAAGAAAAGTGGCACTTACCAAAAACCACTCAACTCAGTGTGAAAGGTGATTAATGCGTGTCAGCAATGTGCATACCTGTACAGGACTCACTGTCTTCTGGGTAGACTCATTGGCCTGGGAAGGGCCTGGGAAAGGTACAAGATGAAGACACTTGAGACATTTAAAAACTGAATGTAGATTAATAACTCATGAAGACATTGGCATGAGAGAAAATGGTACCTACATCTTAAATATGGAAAACTCAGACATTCATAGCAAGGTGTCCAAATAAGAAATCATCATTTTCTAAATCATGCAGGATTTGGAATACTGAAAAGCCTTACATCATCTGTATTCTCTGCAGCTCTATAGCTCTATTGATCCAAATGGTAGTTTATCTTTCTCATTGCCTCTTGTCCTGGAGGAGAAGGATAGTTGTTTTCCTGGGATGCACTTGCTTCAAGGCCTCTTACCTAGCAATTTTACATACATAACTATTTCTCATTTACAGCCCAGCTTGTTTTTTTGTTTTTTTGTTTGTTTTTTTGTTTTGTTTTGTTTTTGGTCCACAACTAGCATCTCCTTTCAAGAAGTTCCTTTAGTACTGCATTCTCTTTCATTTATATTATAGCTCTTGCCTATTTTTTCAATTGATTACTTGTATGGAATTCATTTTCAACTCCTTCCAATGAGCTCCAAGACCATAAAAACCATGGATCTCCTATTCGTTGTTAAATTCCGGAATATAAAATAATTCCTATCACACAATAGACACTCAGCAAATACTTGTCAATTTATAGCTCTCACTCATGTTTTCTTTAATTAGGGAAAGAAAGAAGAGAAGGCTAATAATAAGCTCAGTACTTTTAACACAATCTTATATCAAATTTTAACTCAAATTCTTTGAGTGGATGGAGACTATATATCTGCATATAGAACACACATACACAACCTAGTAAGTCTTTATCTGTATCAGCTCTACAAACCATTAAAACAAAACATATAAAATGTATATTTTAAAAGAATTAACTACATTTAATGGACATGTGATTAGTAATCTATATATTTTATTGAGGAACAAATTTATGGCGTGTTGTATATGCACATACTCATAGTAGTGATAAAAATAAAGCTAAGTATTTAAACATATGGGCTAATTAAAAACTAACAGTAATCTGGTTCAAGTGGTATTTTTAAGGAGGAAATATATTTTGAAATTACCTCTGAAGAATATCTAAAAGCACTAAGTAGGCAAACAAAAACCTGGAGATCTGATCTGGCTGTGCCAACGCCTTTGATGATTGTTTTGAATCACATCAGTGCCTATTTGCCACAGTGGGCACTATGGAGATTAGCGTCTGAATCAAGCAAATCTTCCCATCTACAAACTGAAGACTATGCATGTTTATCCTTCCCTGTAACCACAGTATCCATGAGAAGGCTGTCACACTGATATTTATTTTATTTCTGAGGGAGCATAAGGTCTTCTTTACACCCTCATCTCTTAACCAGTAAATAGCAGGAAGAGATAAATATTAAACTGGAAAAAGCAATAGCATTAAGTGTTTTAATTAATTAAATAAGCAATAAATTATAAGTTTAAATATAATTTAACATAATAAATTATACTATATATTTTATAAATTATATAATTAATTATGTAATTAAATAAAATGAATAATTAAACATATAAAACTCTCATGTATAGGATTTTATAAGTGCTAGACAGACAGTAAATTGAAGAATTACATCATTACTATACTATTTTTACAAAATTTAAATATTAAAAGTTTCCCACAATGGACACAAAGAACTTATTGGGTTGAGATGTCTATTTCTGGCAACAATAGAATAACAAAACTTTACTTAGCTTCTTTGCAGAAGCAAGTTGAAAATAACACAAATATATATTAAATGACTTTCAGATATTGGACATAAGATAAACATGATTTTTTTTTTTTTTTTTGAGACAGGGTTTCTCTGTGTAGTTTTGGTGCCTGGCCTGGCCTGGATCTCTTTCTGTAGACCAGGCTGGTCTGGAACTCACAGAGATCTTCCTGGTTCTGCCTCTCGAGTGCTGGGATTAAAGATGTGTGCCACTACTGCCTGGCAAACATGTGATTCTTAAGGAAAAATAAAATGAGTTTAGTAGTATAATTGTCCTGCTTCTTTCCAGAGAGACATTGTGAACTGTAGAAGAAGGAGGAAATTTAAGAAAAGCATGGAATTTTCTGAGTCAGAAAAAAAAAATCAAAGGTCAATTATTGATGTAGCAGGAATCAATAGGACAGAATTCCAGAAAGGAAGAAGATCTACAAAATCTAAAATATCTAGGAAATAGTAACTGTTGCTCAGACGTAATGATTCAGGAGAACCCTTAGGATATTCAGGAAAGATCCAAGGAGTCAATTCCTTGTGGTAAGATTGAATTACTTTAAAACAAAGTTAATTTCAGACCAAAATATGAGTGCATTAACTGGAACTCTATAAAAACAAACTTGGCCCATGACTAACTTGAATCTCAGAACTCCCTAAGCAAAAATAGAAAGATAATTAATTTGAGGCTAGCCTGAACTATGTAGGAAGTTCAAGGCCATCCTGAGCTACATAATGAGCCCTCAAAGAAGAAAGAAATAAAGAAAGAGAGAGAGAGAGAGAGAGAGAGAGACAGAGACAGAGACAGAGACAGACAGACAGACAGACAGACAGAAAGAAAGAAAGAAAAAAAGAAAGGAAGGAAGGAAGGAAAAAAGAAAGAAAGGCAGGGAGGGAGGGAGGGAGGGAGGAAGGGAGGGAGGGAAGGAAGGAAGGAAGGAAGGAAGGAAGGAAGGAAGGAAGAAAGGAAGGAAGGAAAAGAAAAAGAGAAAAAAAAGGACTGGTGATATTTCTGAGCTCCTGAGTAGTTAAGACACCACTTGTATGCACAAGGCCCTGTGTTTGATCCCCTGGACTGCAACACACACACTCCTCCCCTGATTAAACTTTCTTTCTAGGTAAACAACAAATATAGACATTCAACCATGGAAAATTCACCATATAACACCCAATAAAAAAGTACTAGATATTTTTCAACAGAAAATATATATTAATATCCAAAAGAAGAATTACTCAATAAAAACACATACACCAAAGATAATCAAACTGGAAAGCAAAATGTTAAAATGGATATCATAACTCTCTTCAGATATGTAAGTAAGAACAAAATAATGAGGTAAGTAGAAAATGTTTTTAAAGGAGCAAATAGAGTCTGGAGGTGAAAACATGGTTTCCAAAATTAAAAAAGAAACTTAGCTAGAAAGGAATAATAGGATTTTAAATGCTGCAAAAGTATGATAAGACAGAACAATAGAAACCACTCAAAGGGAAGGGGGAGGAAAATGGTTGATATAAATAAGAATGAGCACCTGTGAGCTGTGGAATGATACAGACCAACTTTAACACACATATGAATGTGATCCTTGAAGCTGTGGAAATGGAAGCCAAGAAAAACCTTCTCAAATATACATTGAAAAGCCTAGATGTTATGAAAATAATAAATCCTCTGCTCGAGACGCTCTACAAGTTACATACAAACTAAAGTAAAAACAAAATGACCATTTTCCCTTTATTTCTCTCAGTTTGGGAGATGTCCATCAGTTGTCTTGGGCCCTGTGGTGACACATCACGGTGGAAGCATGTGGTGCCACAAAACCTGCTCTCTCACCTTCTTTTCAGGAAGCATAAAACAGCAGAAGGATAGGGATAGGGAAGCACTTCTGCTCCTAGCATGCTGGTCCAGTGTACATGATACTCTGGGTCAGTCCTCAGTACCACGTCCACTCAGAGGGTAGCACAGGCCTGCAACCCCAGTACAGAAAGTGACAGTTGGAGGATAAGTTCAAAGTCATCCTAGCTAATGAGTTGGGAGCCAGCCTGGGATACATGAGACCCTGTCTCAAAGAAAAAAGAAGAAAGAGGGGGTGGGTTTCAAGTCCCACCATCTCCTTCAAAGCCATAATAACCTGAAAACCAGCCACTAGGCTCATCTTGTAGTGATATGTACAGTAAAGCCTTTATGTCAGGCTTTAAGTGAAATGTATGGTAAGGCTTTTGTGTCTGGCTTTGAGTGAAATGTTTTAGCAAAACTTTTGCTATGTTCTGGTTAACCAGTAGAGGCTGAAAATTTGTTCTGAGACTATTTAGACCTTGAAGAAATGTCTCTGGAGAACCTGCACTTGGTGCTATGTGAGAGTCTGCAGCTGCTCTTGGATCTACCTTGGTCCTAAGACACTCCTGGTAAACCTGGAGTTCTTGCCTTTGGTTATAGCTAGCCGTGGTAAAAAGGGACTGAGATTTGTGTGGCTAGCAAGAGCAAGATGACTTTGGTAGTTGGAACCATTCCCAGTCCCAATTAACCTTGTATATGTTTGAATAAAGTAACTGGCGTGAGCTAGCTGGGTGCTGATCTTTTCCAACAAGGCCAAACCCCTCTCTTTAGCCTTTGGAAAATGGAGGTTTAGCATCTTGGTGAGCTTCTCTTTCTACTCCAGCACCCAGAATTGACATCAAACAATACCATCTCAATATTTTTACCATTTCCCAGTCGCACCAAGCATTTCATATACAGGTTTTGGGACATTCGAGATTCAAATCATACTGAGTACCCAAATGACCTATCTGCTAGCATGTTTACATGAATCATGTTGGTGGAAGGCAAATGCATATGTTTCATCAATACCCAGGCTTGAGCTACTGAAATCTCCTGTTTGATTATGTGCTTTCTCTGCTTCAGAGTCCTTTAGGAAGTGGAGGACTCTGATGTAAGGGATAGCAGAGCTGACAGAATCCACCCCCTAACTTAAGTGACATAACCGAGGTGTAAATTTGCATTGTTTTGAGTCATAAATTTAGATGTTTTCTTGTTCTATCATTTATATTACATAGAATAATAAGTCAGTTTTGCAACAATAAAGAACCATACACTCTGATTTTCTAAGTAATCACTGTATGACAAAGAGAACTGATGAGCTTGTTTCCTACAAGACTGACTAAATTTACAGATTGTAATGCCTGGTTCAAAATTTAGGTTCAAAATTGGGTTCAGAACCCAATCATTTTCACCTGAATCTCTGTGTTCTTACTGCCTCAGACCACACACTGCCATTTTCATCTCAATACAAGACAGAAAGTAGGGTAACTATCAATTAATGGCAAACCCAAGCAAATTCATTCTAGTTCATCAGCCCTGAGCTTTGAATAACAAAGCAAAGAGCAAGTCAGAGTAAAAGTAATATGCAGTGTACAAAAGAGACATGCACGAGGAGTAACTTTACTGACCTGCCTATGTGCTTCACAGTAACATAACCCTGTATTTGTGACACCAGACAGGGCTCACATATATAGAATCAGACAGTAACCATGAACAAAACTTCATGCCCATAGCTCTGAAGTGAACAGCACATCTTTTTTTTTTTTTTCTCTCTCTCTCTCTCAGTGCTTTCTACTTCACTGCAAACTGCATCAAAGATTCCTATGTCAAGGAAGGGCAAAGTATGGGTTACTGCTCTCTTCCCACACAGAACAAATGCACCAGTCTACCATAGTGTGTGGCTTCCCCGTTTCTTCCTTTCTTGTCAGTATTGCATACTCTGAAGGCATTGTGTACTCTTCAACACCACCCTCCCTTTCCCTAAGGTGCAATATATTTCTTACAATGGGAAAACAGCCTCTATCTCTTTTAAAATTTCATTGCTTATTTTTTTTATATATTGCCTAGATTCAAATAAATGTATCAAAACATGTCCACCATTGCCTAGGGAAAGAGCTATCCATACAACTCAGAAGGGTCATAAAATAACTAAAAATTTCCAGGACCATGCTTTAGCTACTTATGTTCCTAGCTTTAAAAATAAAACAACTTCTGAGGCAGCAATTTTGCTTCTAACATTCATTCTAAGAAAATGATTATAGAGATGCTTTACTATTCAACGTTAGCTTCACCCATGAAAACAGTTATGTGTGCATTGCACATAACCATCATTGTCACGAAAGAGCTTGCGAGAGAGACAAAGAACACTGTCTAAACTTTTCATTTCTAAGGCGTGAGCATGGTAAGTCTTATTTCTGTATTGGGGTCATAATTTGATTTTTTATATATAAACATTCTGCAGTTACTTAGGTAAAGAAAAACAGTGTCTCTAGTTGTAGTGAAAAAAAAAAATGGCCTCCATAGGTTCATATATTTGAGTGAACCGAGGAGAGGTATTACCTGTGAGGCATTAGAAGTGTGGCCTTGTAGAAGGAAGTGTGTCACTGGAGGTGGGTTCTGATAATATTTTATCTATGTTCCACAATAAAGCTTGTCTGAGGATCAGAGGGGAAAAAAAAAGGCCACTATAGTAAACATAGAAGTATGGCAGTGGTAGCACATGCCTTTAATCCTAGCATTCAGGAGATCCATCCTGATCTCTGTGAGTTCAAGGCCACACTGGGAACAGAGCCAGGCATGGTGGCACCCACCTTACATTCCAACACTAGTTAACCATAAAGGTCTGGAGGTCTGCACAGACAGACAGGAAATGACAGAGCTGGGCAGAAAGAGGAAGTGATGCAGCCGGTCAGAGAGAGGAAGTGAGATGGCAGGGACAGAAAGGCATATAGGTGTGGGTACACAGGAAGTAGGTCTCTCTGGAGACTGATGGTTGATAAGGTGAGGTTGGCTGTGGCTTGTCCGATTCCTCTGATCTCTCAGTTTTAACCCCAATATCTGGCTTCAAGGGTTTTTTTTTGTATTATTATTATTATTATTATTATTATTATTATTAATACCACTTAGCAATTCGCCTTACATTGGGTTTTAGGGTTTCAAGCCAAGTCCAGTGTTTCTTTCTTTTTGGTGCCCTTTGATCCAGGATCTGGCTGTAGAAATCTCAGCTACCATGTCTGCTTGTACATTGCCATGAGGATAATGGACTAAACCTCTGAAACTGTAAACCAGTCCCAGTTAAATGCTTTCTATATAAGAGTTGCTGTGGTCATGGTGTCTCTTGGGAGCAGTAGGGCACTAAGACAGTGGTCAGTCATGGATGCTGAAAGTCCTTTAGGAAAGAGAAATTTTTCTAATTGATTTTTAGACTTGTAATTCATTTGATCCTAAATATTGTATGTATCACTTTAATTTGCTTTGCCAACCACATTGCTCATAAACAGAATTCATGGGTCAAATACAATAAGTAAATACAACACTACAATAAATACTGATACAAGCCAATAAAACTAAAACTGGGGACACCAGTGTCTAAGGTAAAGTAATTTTAATTGTATGTACATATTCACGTGTGTCTGTGCTTATGCATATGTATACGTGTGCACAAGGAGGCCAGCAGTCTTCCACTATTGTTCTCCAAATTATCTTTTAAAACAGGACCTCTCCCTGAACCTGATGATCTCTGATTTGGCTGGACTGATTTGCCAGCCATCCCCAAGGATCTTCCTGCCTCTGTCCTACTATGCTATGATTACGGGTATATTCCCCCAGTTCTAGATTTCATTTTTGCTGTTGTTGTTCTTTTTTTAAAAAAAATATTTTTATTTTATAATTAACTTAATTTCACATATCAGCCATGGATTCCCCATCCTCCCTCCTCCTAGCCCCCCAGCCTCTCACCCTAATCCACCCCCTATTCCTAACTCCTCCAAGGCAAGGTCTCCCCTGGGGAGTCAGCCCAGCAGTTCTAGATTTCTTATTTTCTTTGGATGGGATCTGAACTTGGGTTCTAATGCTTGCATGATGAGCACTTTACTTACTGAGCCACATCACCAAACCCCCTGTAATTTTCATTTTATTTCTTGAGATACCAATTAAATATATTGCCCACCATATTATTATTTTATTATTAGTCATATAAGACATGGAATAATTTACTATGGGAAAATCTGTGCTAAGGTATATTCGTCTCCATTTGGATGATCTTCTGTTTTCTCAGAAACACTCATTGCAAGAAACCAGAAAAGAAAAAGAGTGTGTCCAGGGCCGTTCCTTTCAGACTCTGATGTGCTGAGGAATCAGAATTTCCTCCACACTGTCTGGAAGTGCTATACCATTATAAAGGACTCACCTTTTCCCCTTCTACCTATTTGTCACTTCAAGATACCTAAGCCAGCCTGAGAAACAGCCTGCGAGGTCATGAGGAAAGAGTAACCAACCAAGAAGATTAGACTCTGCTCCCGGTGTAGGGTTTATAATAACTTTTCATCTGAATATGAATGTATTTCAGTGCTATTAACTGCCCTGTTTTGACCATAGTTGTAGGTGTGTTCTTTTGTTTTTGCTTTTCATTTTAAGGAAACCAGTAATTCCTAAGAACAGAAATATCCCAAATATAGTAGGGTTTGAGATACATTCAACATGATTATTGATTTAATATGAAGGAACTCTTCACCAAATCTCAGCTTATACTCTGGTTGTTCTTTCCAAGTAAATAAGAAATTGGTAAGTTTGGGGAGAATTTAGCTTGACTTACCAGAATATTTTGTATTTATTAAATACCAGTTTGTTACTTAAGTTATTGTAAATTGTGACACATTTCTTTCTTTGTTGTTAAAGAGAGATGATAAAAATCCATATGCCAAATGAGACTCACCATCACCTAAATGACTGTAGCATGAATCTTAAATGGTTTTTTAATAAAAATAAAAAAATACCTGGAGCCAGATATTGGGGTAAATGCTGAAAGATCAGAGAGACCAAAAAAAAAAAAAAAAAAAAAAAAAAAAAAAAGCCACAGCTACTTCTCACCTCGACAACTCCATGAATCCTCTGACTGAATGTCTCTGATTCTTCAGCCAAAAGGGGTCCAGCCAAAGTCTTCAGGGAAAGGGGGCTTTAGTTCCTGTCTCCTCGGGCCTTATAAACTTTTGTCTGCCCAGCCATATCACTTCCTCCTTATTGCTGGGATTAAAGGCATGTGTGCTTCCCAAATACTGGTATCAGAGGCATGAGATCACAAGTGCTGGGATTAAAGGCATGTGATTCCCAACTACTGGGATTAAAGGTGTGTGCCACCACTGTCTGGCTCTGTTCCTCTCCTACATTAAATAAATATTATATAATCCAGGGTGGTATTGAATTCACAGAGATCCAGATGGAGTGCTAGGATTAAAGGTATGTGCCACCACTGCCTAGCATCTATGTTTAATCTAGGGGCTTGTTCTGTCCTCTGGCCTTCAGGCAAACTTTGTTAGGGTACACAATATATCACCACAAATGACTTTGTGCAAATGTCACAGGACCAGCAGAAGGATGCTGACTGGTCGAATAACTCAGTGATGCTGATGACACAACCGTTGTAGCTATGTGCAACTGATACAGTGAATGTTCTGTGCATCACTAATTAGTCTTTTCTGCAAAGTTACAGCAGAAAGAAAATCAACACATTCTTAAGAAAAAGAAATATGCTACCTCATTTGAGGAGCAATTAGATGCTGGATGAGATATAATTGCAGGTTATAGAATAGTGAAAGAAATGATAAAATATTTCCCATTTCACTAGGAAGAAAATGATTACTGCAAATCAAAATTAGCAATTATGTTCTGGCTAACACATAATTTCAAATTGCAGATTACTAAAAGGAATGATGAAATATTTCTCTTTTCACTAGGAAAAATATGATAACTCTGAATTAAAATCAGGAGAACAATTTAAAGTTTTTGAAAGCTGAAAAATCATGAAAAACACACCTGAAGTTATTTCCTAACTAAATGGAAAATTACCATTCTAGGTGGATAGATGAATGATGCATTATTCTGAGTTGTTGTTGTTTTTTTTTTTAAATTCCAACTAAAGCTTCTAAAAGGATTTGTTGAAAAATGAACTCCTATGACATAAAACATAGAATGTCCAGGAAAAAATGGACTAGCCATGGCTCTGTTTAAGCCCTGTTATGTTTTGCCAATCACTTTCATTGTACTTACATATATTGGGAGATCCTCCTTAATGTCCTAAGCAGTCTTCATCTTAGTCCAATTCATATGCCTCAGTACACTTTATCAGTGAACATTCTATACATAGTTTTGGAAGTATATGGAATTATATCTACATCATCATATTTTATTACTTGTTTTTACATAGTAAATTCAATTAAATTAACCATTATTGTTCAGTCTATTGAGTCACTTTAGACTCAATTAGATTTTCTTAGAAAATTTATCTAAAGTTCTCATGGGTAACAACCCGACTCTACTACTTGCTTTTCCCATCACTGTGACCAAAATCTAGTCGAAAGCAACTTAAAAGCAAAATTTTTGCTTTGGCTCATGCTTGGAAAGAGTACTATGAATGATAAAGGAAAGAGTACCATAGTGGGAGTGACTCGATCCATGGATCTGACCAGAAAACAGAGAAAGGTTAATTCCAGTACTCAGCTGGCTTCCTCCTTCTCACATTTTAATTCAGTCTGGACCCTCAGCTCATGGGATGATACTGCCCACATTCTGGGTCAGTCTTCCCTCCCAGATAAACATCCCTGGAAACGCCTTCATATGCAATCCCATATGTTGTCTTATTGATGACCTTGGAATATCTCAGTCTAATCAAGTGGACAGAAAATAAGCCATCACAGTGACTCTTAATAGTCAATAACTTCTTAGGAGCTGTCTCAAACTGGGGCATTCATGTTATTGAGAAATCTTAAAACAGACAATGATACACAATTATTTCCTATAATTACTTGAATATAATTATGTTGAAAGGAATAAGTTGAATCATTTCCTTTTATAACATATACGTGGCACTTAACTAATTTGCATAGGTATAATTAACATACCTTCTTGGCTTTTATGATCTGTTTAGATTCTCAGACAGTAGAGGGAATAAGGATAACTAACGCTCAGTGTGTCCTCCTGCCTGCTCCTCTGCATGAGCAAAGCTATATAAAAATTTGACTAAAGATGCCAAAACAAGTTTGCTTATAAAAAGCCCAGATGGCCTTCTGCAGATTCCATATCCACTTTGCTACTTGTCTTTACAAGCTTCTAGCACTGAAAGTTTATGCCATGCCTTTCACTTAAAAATGCTGTAGTAAACACACACAAAAACTAGCTTTGGCAAAGAAGTAAAGAGAAAAACCTCTTATGTACTTGTTGGTAAGAATATAAATTAGCACAGCCTCCAAAAACTAAAGCTATACTTTCCACATTATCCAATCATTATCCAATTCTAAATACATCTATCTTCTAAAAAACTGAAACCAGTATGTCAAAGAGTTATCTGTGGTCCCCTATTTACTGCAGTGCACCCCTATTCATGGCACCCCAAAGGAGGAACAAACAGGTAATTATCAATAGATAAACAATAAAGAAACTAAGGTATATAAAAGATACAAAGGAAATGTAATGTATACGCTCAGTTCAGTCACAAAAGAAAATGAAATCTTGTTATTTGCATCAATATGATTGAGTTTAAGAAGATAATACATTAAATGAAAAAAGCAGAAAGACTAATATTGCATATAAAGATCAGTTTTGGAATGAAGCTGAGAATTCTGCTGTTCTACAAATGTTGTAGTAGGAGGCTCTCCTCTAAGATCCATGACCTCATTAGTCCCAGATAGTCAGGTAGGTTTCTAGTACCAGGCATGATTTCTTTTGCAGTGAATGGGCCTGTCTTAGTGTTCCATGTGAAGGGACACCATGACCAAGGCAACTCTTACAGAGAAAAATATTTAATTGAGGGCTGGCTTACAGTTTCAGAGGCTTAGTCCATTATTATTAGTAGCTGAGAGCTTTGCATTTGATCCACAGAGAGCGGGCAGAAAGAGAGACACTGGCCCTACCATGGGCTATTGAAATCTTTAACCCCACCCCCAGATCACACCTCTTCCAAAAATGCCACACCTCCTAATCTTTCCCACAATCTACCAACTAGGAACCAAACATTCAAATAGAAGTGCCTATGGGGGCCATTCTTATTCAAATCACCACAGGGTCTTAAGTCTAATCAAATGGTTGTTGGTAGCTACAAAGATGTAAGTACTCCTGTTGAACCTTTGGGAATATCAGGCCATGCTGGTCATTACTGTGGTATATATCACAGATGAGTAAGAGTGTTGATTGTTTCCCTAATGTGACAGTTTGCATAATAACCACTGATTAGTACTTCGAAAGTGACCTCAGGAAGGAGGATTTCAGTTCAGCTCCAGCTTGAACCTTCTGAGTCCTATGTCTAAACTAAGTGATGTCTTCAGCAATAGGGACTTATTTTCAACTCCTTGGAGGCAACCAAGGGCAACAGCAGTAGTCCATGTTGTTTGGGGAATCTATTGGACTAATCTGACCAACAACTGAAAAGGAGCTATAGCAACAAAATCCAAAGCGGTGCTGGTACAAAAACAGACACATAGACCAAATGACCAACAATAGAAGCCTCGATGAGTACACATCATTACAGCCATTTTCTATGCGAAACACTCACTGGAGAAAGAATAACAAGTTCCACAAACATTGCTGGGGAAACTGGATGTTCATGTGCAAAAGGATGAAATTGGGCCTACATCTATCACACCACACAAAAATGAACTCCATGCATACCAAAGCACTCAATTTGAGATGTGAAATGCTGAAACAGTTAAAGAATTTACAGGCAGTACCCTACAAGATATAGTTGAATAAAAGGACTTTCTGGAAAAGACTCCATTTGCCCAGGAATAAAGACTAACAACTGATAAAAAAGATCTCATAAAACTAAAATTATCCTGTACAGAAAACCAGATAACTGAGTAAAGACGGCATATCCGCAATAGGAGGGGATTGTTGTTAGCTAAACATCTGAGAGAGGACTAATATCCAGAATATATGAAGAAGTAAAAAAACAGTCAATAAAACCAACAACCTAACTAAAAAAAAAAAAAAAAAGGACTATGAATCTGAACAGAGAATTCTCAATAGAAGAAATAAAAATGGCTAAGAAATATTCAAAGGGTATTATCTTTAGCAATTAAAGAAATGCAAATTAAAACAACTTTGAGCTTTCACCTCACCCAAGTCAGAATACAAGATCAACAAAACAATTTGTGATAAATGCTGGAGGGGATGTGAGGAAAGGGGAAGCCTCATTCAATGTTGATGAGAATGCCAACTCATGTAGCCACTCTAGAAATCAGTATGGAAAATGAAAATATGGTACAAATGCATTATGGAATATCATTTGGCAGCAAAGAAAAAAGAAATCATGAAATTTGTAGGTAAATGGATGAAACTAGAAGAAATCATATTGAGTGAGATAACTCAGAAAGACAAATGCCACATCGACATGTTCTCTCTCATCTGTGGTTCCCAGCTCTAAATCTCCAGATGTTCATCCATAATCTGGAGTAGTCATAGAAACCAGAGAAATAAAAGCAGACCACTGGTGCAGGGCTAGAAAAGGGAATGGCAGAATACAAGTGATATGAGGTATATAATGGGAAAAGTGAAAATGGGCTTTATTGGAGAGGGAGCAATTCGAAGGAGAGATGGGGAGGAGAGACAAATAATGTTAAGGATGTTTGAAAAAGCCTTAAGGAATCATATTATTTTATATTAACATAAAATTGCATATAACATACATTTAAGTATATGTGTATACAAGTATATATTGATATATCTTAAATGAAGTTTTGCAACTTGGCCGACAGTGGTACACACAAGAGCAACAGACTACATAAAAGCCTAATGTTTAATCAATATTTTAAAAATTATTACTGAGATTTTAAATCCTCTTTTCAATACCAAATCATAGAAATTTGATGTGTATTCTGCACTTCTATCATATATCAATGCAGATTCCAAAATAGATCAAACCCCTGCTATATCTCTTTGTTATAAAATATTGGATTACATTACTTATAACTCAGTTTGGTAATAAACAAAGAACACTTAAGTATTATTCAACAAAATACCCTTGTTGTGATCCACATTTAAAAAGCATTCAAAGGGTCGTAAGTAAAAACACTGCTTGAAAATATTTAGATTGTTTAAATAAATAAGCAATTTCCTTAAGAAAAACTGTTTCAAAAGCAACCAAAGACTGGCGATCTTCTTTTCATGAACAGCTATAAAGTAACTGTTTTAGACTTTGTGGACCCAGGTTTCTGTGATGACTATTTAACAGGCAGCTGCTGTGGGAAAGAAGCCATTGACAACAGGCAAACAACTGTACACCGGATGCCAATAAGCCTTTCGTTAAAATCATTTATTACTCCTAGTCTCCCAGTACTCTCCTGACCACCCACACACACCGAAAGTTCATCTAGTTAGAGATTCATTTCCCACCACTTGGCCCTTCTTGTCTCCAGATTTAATGGCCTTGCTTTTTTTTTTTTTTTTTTAATCTCAGTTGAAAAGATTCAAAAAATTCTGTCTCTTCCAGAAATCCAATCTCTCTAAAGATTTTGAAACTTTGCTTACATCATTTGCCCATTCCTAGATGACTGTGAAATGAAATCCTTCACTGGTCACCCATGGAAAAGCGGAGAACAAGAGGACAACATTTAGCCTCGTCAAATGAGAGAAACGTAGTTTACTGAATAAATGACAACAAAGACTTATGAGAGAGAATGAAAGAAATTTAGAGCAGAGTCCAATTCTAGTGATCTCTTTGATGATTCTGTATGTTTTCAACCTCAGATTGAAAGCAACTGCCAACGGCAAGAGTGTTCACAGACTTAAAATTTGGCATATGTCATATATATATATAAAATTATTAATAAGCATTAACTATTAATTATATAATTATTGACTGTTGTAATTTATTAATATGCATATTAACATAATATATAAATGTATAGTGACAAATTGGAAGTCATTTATCAACAATGTTTAAATGTAGGACATTGTCACTGCTGACCCAATAACTCCAGGGAAGAGAAAAATAAACACCCCAGAACTTTATCATCTGAAAACACCCGGCACAGGGCTGAGATGGAGGACAGACACAGATTGCAGGCATGAATGTGAGCCAACTGATAAGCCGGTGAGAGATGTACAAATAGACAGCCACTGGCCCATCTTTGAGGATAGTCACTGAAGAGTGATGGGTTTCCACCAGCCAGTGGAAAGCAGCAAGGCACAGGATTTGGATAAGGGAACTTGTATGTATATTGTGGTCAGTGCAGGAAAGGACGTGAGCTTTAGAGTATTTGAGATACCTACCATCCAGGTTTTGAAAGGGTTTGCAGGTGGATTGGAGGATGAATATTCAATTTCAGAGTGAAAAGTGAAAAGATCTGAGTGGTGCTGAAGGCCAGGCTAACCAATAGCAACTGTTGGTTTAGATTGCTTTCATTCCCACACATTTAAGATCAAGATTTTCCTAGAACATGAGATGAGACTGAGCCTCAAGGCTCATCAAGAGTGTAGGAAGGGAAGTAAATAAAGGGTGCAGGAAGAAGCGGTCCTGAGAAACGAGGATATTTTTGAAAGACAATATGGAGTTGCTTTGTTTACTTATATGATGATTTGAACTCTGTAGTGTAGACAATTAGAAGTTCTACATGTCCTTTTAGCTCATTGTTGGAATATTATTTCAATGTTTGCCAGAACCAATTTTCAGGTTGTATCCTAGTACATAGTACAATTGGAAAACTATTTTCCAGGTAGAGACCTGAAAGAGTAAAGTTTTAATGCCACAAAATAGGGTTTCTATTTGAAAACATATCAGAATGCAGACAAAGCTGTCATAAGAAACACCCGAAAACACAGTGGCTTGAATGACAGAATTGTTTTTCTCTGTGACATGACAATCTGGAGCAGTGTGGGCTGGAAGCTCTGGTCTCCATGGCTCGGCAGGTCCCAGATGTCAGGGCTGCCCAGCCATCATGAGCTTCCATTTCAGAATTAAAGGGCATTCAGCCAGTTGTCACCCAGTCCCGGGTGGTAGGAACAGGAATGGGAAAAATAAATTCCAAGTACTTCACTGATAAGGAAATAGCAAAAAATTATTATATACCTTCTGCAGTTTCATCTTACTGATGAGAATTCTAAAGCAGAAACCAATACCATGTTCTTAAACCTCTAGAACTGTGAACCAATTAAACCACTTGTAAAGCCAAAGAGAACAGACTAAAAGTCATCAAAGTCCTCACAACTTGCTGGTCTGGAGAATGGCACATAGTCTCTATAATCTTGTGCTTGAGGAGTATTCTCTCTGTGAGTGTGCGTGTGTGTCTGTCTGTCTGTTAATTTGTTCTAGGATGTGGGTTGAGTGTGTGTGTGTGTGTGTGTGTGTGTGTGTGTGTGTGTGTGTGTGTGTTTTAGTGCAGAGAAATGAATGAGGTAGTGAATAAAGATGATCCATGAAGGATGTATAAGGACCAGTTTGTGAATAACCTTGTAAGGAACTTCATAATTATAAAGTCTTTGAAGGATTTTAACTAGGATGTAATGAGGATGATTAGCACTTCAAGAATTCCATTTTGGCTGAAATCTCTTCTTACAGGGGCTGTAAGGGAAGAAGCATTCCACATTTTGATCTAATTCAGCATCTATCAAATATTGTCTTTGTGCCAGATGTAGTCTCACTTTCCCTAGAGAAGGCCAACATTCAGTAAAATCAAAAGATAGGAGGACTGGGTCTGCTGTCTGGAAACACTTCACATTTTGATAACTTCTCCCTTGGGACGTACCTTAGTCTTTATAAAATAGAAAAGCTAGACTGTAGGGAGAGGATCTTCAATGAAATAATACAGGCTTCTGATAGTACTGGTTCCAGTTTCAGCCCTGTTAAGATCAAAGTCTCCTGCATTCTCACAAAAATTAAAAAAAAAAAAAAGAAAAGAAAAAGGTGAAAAGAAAATCAAAAAGTCTAGGATTCTGAATTTCAAACACAAATGAATTCTAAATGTTAGAAAAGTTTACACCAAATCAACGATAGCATAACTAATCAGGAAGTAAGTTTTTTCATCCATTTGACCAGCCTGCATATCCATGGGTGGGTCTCATGGTATTTGTGAATACTGTGTAAATGATAGCATCCAATACCCGGAAATTACTTTGCATAACTGCCTAAGATAAAACCAGCTCCTTAGCTTCGCACGTTCTTAACAGTCCTCATGGGCAAAAAGAATTTGAATTGGAAATTTTGTTACTACATAACTGTATCTGGTTAGAGACTCCAACTTTTTCATGGGTATCTTAAATGTATACTTTTGCTTACTGATTATGTCAGCCAATGCATTTAAAATTATTTCACCATTGAAGATACTGTCATGGAAAAAGGAATTAAAATTCTAGAACTATCTCCTAGATATTAATGATATCTTTGTACCACCAGATGGCAGTATTTAGTTTTTTAAACCATATTTGCTGTCCAGCCAAGTATTTAAAGTGGTTTACTACGAATGAATAATCTTGCCTTAAACAAAAGAACCATCCACAAAATGGTCTGATCTCTTTCCTTTGTTCCCGCGTCATCCATCTGTGCAAGCTGCTCCTTCCTTTGAAATGTACTGAAAATTAAATATGTATAAGACACACACTGGGGCAAGAGAGAATGGGGCTACAAGTGCCTGTATTTGGTAACAGATGGTTTGAAAATGAATGCGATAATCAATAATGATGATGCCTTGACTACATGAGCAGCTGTCCTCCCACTGCTCAAGAGACTCTCTCATTATCCCTTTAGTGTTCCAACACAGACTTATGTCACCTATTGGATACCTTTATCTGTCTGTTTTCTCTTTCCCCCTTCTCTCTCTCTCTCTCTTTCTCCTCTCTCTCTCTTCCTTTCTTTGTTTTTGTTTTTGCTTTTCATCTCCAGATAATAATAAACCTCCCAGACACAAGAGAGCAACATTCCTGCTTGGTCACATGACTAAGCAAGTCCCCTGCAAATTGTTTCAGCAATGGAACTTTTAAAATTTTCATACCATAAACATGTAAATTGATGATGGAAGAGAAAGAAGATTAAGGAACTTGGAAATATTTGTTCAAGAAATTTTGCCTCAAGAATAGTTCTTCACCTGTGGACTTAGATCGAGATGAATTATTTATACAAGCTTTGTGTTTGAATTAAAGTTATTTGGTCATTAGAGAATACTTGAGATTCTTAATCAAGCTCCAAATCTTTTGACTACTAAAAGACTCCAAAGATCTGTATGTGCGTGTGTGTGTGTGTGTGTGTGTGTGTGTGTGTGCACTCGCACATGCGTACGCATGCACACACATGTCACAGTTTATGTGTAGAAGTCAGAGGACAACTTGTAGGAGTAGTTTCTTTCCATTCATCAATAGGCTCTCAGGATGGAACTCGGGTAGTCAGCATTGGTGGTAATTGCATTTAACTACTATGCAATGGCATAATCTATTGATTAACTGTCACTTAATTAGAAATATATTTGTGTATCTCTGACTCATTTCCCTGCACTTGGGACCCTTTTCCTCCTACTAGGTTGGCACATCCAGCTGTGATATGAGGGCCTGTGCCCAGTCTTATTGTAACTTTTTAGGCCATATTCAGTGGATATCCCTGGGAGACCTGCTTTTTTATTTTTATTTTTTAGGAGAAACAGAGGAGGATCTGGGAGAGGGGAGTGAGGAGAGGGACTTGGAGGAATGGAGTGAAGGGAGCTTCAGTCAGGATATAATGTATGAGAGAAGAATAAAAGTTTTTTAAAAAGAATCTATATTTGCTTATTAAATAGTAATTTTTTAAATATAATTTTCAAATGGCAGTATTCCGAAAGAAATTAACTTAAAATATGTCTTCCATACACATACATAACGTCTCCAAAATCAGAATCTATAGCTGAGTATTTGGCACATTCATCACACAGCACACACAAGGCTGAGCCAGGAGCAATTTGATCTCAAGGCCATCCTCGCTTTTCAGTCAAGTTTGCAGCCAATCTGGGCTACATGGTAAGACCCTGTGCTCTCCCCAACCACCACCACCACACACACACACACACACACACACACACACACACACACACCAAATATTTTTATTAGGGGCGTGACAGAAAATAATGAAGCAATTCTGATCAAATCCCCCCCATACGCCTTCCCTTTCTGTAAACAGTATGGGTAGCTCCTTGAATTCACAGTCTTCTTTTCCATTAAACAATGAGCTGCTCTCAACTTTCCAACCCTGTCCCATTGTCTTCTCTCAACTCTGCCACGCCTGTGTCTCCAGTTTATGAAGGCAAACACCAAAGCTGCCTGTACTGGGTAGCCATTCCAGCTTTGACCTGAAAATACCATCCCCTCTGCAGCTTCAATAACTGTCACGCCTACAAGGTGGAGCCGAGAGAGGACCCCTAAAGACCTGAGATCTGAAGGAGGAGCGCTCTTGGTTCTTGGACCCCAGACGCTGGGGTTAGACTGAGCAGAGTTCTCCAGAGAACATCTCTGGACTGTGCTACACCTTTCCCAAACCCTGTAATCTATCCCTTCACTTGTAAGTTACCCCACAAAATAAAGCTCCCTTTTAACTACATGGAGTTGCCTTAATATTTTAACCAATAGCTCCCAGTCTTTCTATGTGTGTTTATTTACTTACTAGAGACCACAGGAGGCCATGAGGTAAACAAACCTTTTCAGAGATTAATAGTCAAGATCTCCATCCTTCCCCCACTAGGCAAGGCCCTTTGTGAAGATCCTACTGGTGTCCATGATAGCTCCCTCCTTGGAAATTGTGTTAGGATTCTTTTTCTTCTTCTGTAGACCCTGGTTGTAATGGAATTGAAAGAGAAACTATATTCTCCACAAGTCCCTTTACCTATTGCTTCCCATTTGCTACTGTTTAGATGTTTTATTTATTTCATGTGTATATGTATATAGGCATCATATATGTATATATGTGGAGGTCAGAAGGTGACTTTAGGGGGTCAGTTGTCTCCTCCCACCATGTGGGTTCTTATGGTCAACCTCAGGTCCTCAGACTCCATGGCAAATGTCTTTGCTTAGCTAGAGCATTTCTCCAGCCCCACCCCTACTTTTACTCTTCAGATAGCTGCACTTCTGATAGCACTTCCTCTTCTGACATGGTTGACTCATAAGTGACCTGTAACTACAGAACAGTGAAGAGGCACCAGCTTCTCTAGTCCCACAATTAGTGCCCAAACAAGGAATAGCAAAGAAACCCAAATCACTAATGTCCATTTCAAGCTAGGGCAATTTCTCAGGCTCGTTCAAAATCTGGTGGATCTCTGGAATGGCCCAGTAGTTAGGAATTTGTAAATTAGACTGATCCTAGTGAGTCATGTTCAATTTGATCCCAAAGTCATCTCATATTCCCTCCATACCACCTTGAATAAATTACCCCATCCAAAGTATATGAAGCCAAATGGATTATTTTAAAAGCTTTTTGAAGATTCATGTCCTAGAGACTGCTTTAAGTATGAGATAATAATAAAATAAAAAGTAGAATATAGCATAGTCTCCCACAGAGCTTCAATCCCAAAAACTTTTGAGAAAACATCACCTAGTGGGTATCAAATATTAGAAGTAGCAAACAACATGTGTGTGAGAATAGGAGATTCCTTGAGTTTCAACCTATTCCTTCTCGTGACAATTTGACCTTCTAGGACAGCGATGTTTGCCATGTAATTGTTCACATACCATCTCATTATGTCTCCATAGGGCTTTAGATGTAAACCTTATTATTTTTCATGTCACAGGGAGATTAAGAAAGATGTCTTGCTCAATTTCAAATAACTAGCAAATTGTGAGCATGGATTTGAAGTCTTGTCCTTTCATTCCAAGCCCAATTTTTCCTTTATACATTTTCATGAAGCACGGCATTGTCTTAGAAGAGACAACCCCCTGTGCACTTCTGTGAGATGTCCAGAGTTCTTTGGTCCAGTTCTGCAACCCATGGGTCAAAGGCATGCTGCTAGAGCATACCCTTGTCAGGTTTATGTAGGAGAGGGAGGATAAAGTCTCCTTCCTATGGATGAGGGAAGAAAGCTTTTATTCTCTTCTCCACAGAGGACATGCTGCTGATCTCTACAGAATAAGGGTGGAAGAAATGAGCTGATTGTTCTTTATGCAGTAATGAGATGGGTGGATTCCCAATGTTAATGGCAGCCTAAGTGTGATGGAGCCATTGGCATAGCCAGATACATGGGCATATCTCTCTGAGCTTGCTCCTTAGAACAAGGGCTTCAGCATGAAAGGCAAGGGAGCAAGCAGCAGATGCCAGAGGCTTATCAAAGGAATCAGCAGCCTTGGACACCAGTGAGCTCTCCTTTTATAAGCTGTTATCTGAACTAAGGCCAACCTTTTACCCAGTTTGCCTTTGGAGTCATGTCTCATGACAAAAGGCCGATGTCTCAATCCACCATTAATGAACTCAGGATCCGGCACATGCATTAGCAAATTTCTTGCTTTAAAACAGTTCTGGAAGCAGAATGTGTCTCAGGTAGATTTTAACTTCATTGCTTTTCAGCATTGAAAAATTGATTATCTATCATCTGGGTGCAGATAGCAGCCTGGTCTTAGCTTGTGTCAACTGCCACAGCAGATTGAAGACTATTAATTACTCTGCTTTCACTTTCACTCCTCATTTTAGTTTTCTAGCTCTCTTGTGTGGACAACAATTCTAATCTATTGGATAGAGGAGTTATCATTATATCACATTCTTCAGAACTCTTTTGGCAGAGATTTAAATTATTTTAAAAAACATTTGTGTGTGCAAAGATTATTTAAAATCAATATTCTTAACATTTGCACTTGATAAAATAGTCTTTCTTCAAAATTTTAACTTTAACCTAAATTCTCTGCCTCTGTCTCTGTCTCTCTGTCTCTGTGTGTGTGTGTGTGTGTGTGTGTGTGTGTGTGTGTGTGTGTGCACATGAGTATGCATGTTGTCATTCCTTAGATAACAGATACATTATTTTTTTGTTTGTTGACATAGAATCTCTCACAAGCCTGGGTCTCATTGATTAAGTGATGCCTGCTGGGCAGTGAAACATTAGAATCCTCCTATCTCTGCCTCCCCGTGCTGGGACTAGAGTGTATACCACCACGCCTGCATTTTTTACATGGCTTCTGGGGATAAAATTCTGGTCCTTGTACTTACATGATGAGCACTTGACTCACTGAGGTGTCTTCCCAGCCCCTATTTTCAATTATTTTTTTAGAAGGAGAGGTGTTGGTGAGTAGTGTGTGCATATATCTCCATGTGTGTCCAATACGGTCCATAAAGCATAAGACCCTGTAGTGTCTTGCAGGAAAGGGATGGTGCCATGACCTATACTAGCTTGCAAACCATAACTTTCTCAACTCAACACTGTTCTCCACAACAACTCTGCTTGACCCAAGCTTTTTAGCTCAGTAGGAGAATCCACCCAAATCCAAATCTGGCCTACAGCATTTCAACTTAATTCTATGTTTTCCAAACCAAAACTTGCCACTGTTGCTTTAGAGTCATAGAGGAACATATTTTATGAGCTTCCCTATCTTAGAGGCTTGATGCCTTCTGAAGGCACGACTTCTATCTAGCATCTTCAGAATGACAGTGACGACTTCAATGCAGCTTTCATAAATTAACTACCATCTTTCTTGATAACATGGTACCTGGCTTGTATTTGTCTTCCCAAGTCCTATCATTTGTCATCATCCTAAGTGACAAATGGTATATTGAGAATTTGTGAGCCACCTCAATATTGGGATGTTGTAAGCCTTCTTTAAATCAATGTTCAACTTCCACTTCTGCTCTGGTTTAGGGAATGGAAGTGCAGAATAGCACACTACTTAAAAACTCTGCTGCATGCTGAAAGATCAAGTGTTCTGCAGACATTCCGTATTTGCTCCCCACTCACGCTATTGGGTCTCCTCCCTCATGGAGTCCCTTTGTCACTTACTGACCTCCAGTGCATACTGCCCCTGGTTACTGGATCCTTTTTCTTACTGAAGCAACAGATGAAGATTTTCAGAGACTCACTGTATCCCTTAAATTATCCAATAAGAGACTAAGACCCATAATATGCAGAAGATAATCACATATAACACATATAACACTTGTCTACAAACATCTTACAATTCAGTAGTGGAGATAATAAACCCATGTGTGGACATTGCTACTTATTTCTTATTCAAATAAACAGCAGTAACTGTCTTAATTTATCTAAAAGTTAATGTGGCCTTTCTAGTCATCCATCTCATTTATTTTAAACTCTGTATTCACACAGAAAAATAAGCTGTAACTGAAATATATATCCTCCCAGTTCAGTCCTCTGTAGATTCATGGCGGCTATGACAACATTGAAAACAACATGATTAAAATAAAAGTCTTTAAGGCAGAAATCTCTCTTCTTATGGAATCATCAGGAAATACCCTGATGCTTGATTTGTTCAACATACCAACCACATAATCATCATTACTAAAAAAAAAAAAAAAAAAAATCTAACAAAGACAGAAAAATCAAAATGCAGGTCCAGTCATCAAATACTTGCTTAAGTTCAGTGTGTGGGTTTGTCCTAGCTTTCTTTCTCATTGCTGTGGCAATGTACTCTGGCAAGAGTGACTTAGGGAAGAAGTATTTATTTTGGTTTACAAGTCCAGGTTATAGTATATCATTGGGAGAAAGCACTGGTGGCAGGAACCTGAAGCAGATAGTCTCATCTACAGTCAAGAGTAGAGAGAAATGAATGTATGAGTGCTTGTGTTCAGCTAGCTTTCTCCATTCTTATGCAGTTAGTGCATAGGGAATATTGCCGCTCCCAGTGAGTGCAGCTTTCCCATTCAATGGACTAAGTCAAGGAAACCTCCCACAAACATACCCCCAGCCTAAGTTGATCTGGGCAACCACTGGTAGAGGCTGTCTTCTACCAGGTAATTCTAGATTGTGTCAAGTTGATGACTGAAAGTAGCCTTCACAAAGTTATGTTGAAATAAACTGAATTAACTGTTGGTTCTCTTTATGTAGTAAGGTTATCAAAGATAGTTTCAAATACAGGGGAAAACCAAATAAATAAAATTAACACTTATCAGTATCAAGAGGCTGTGAGACAGCTTAGTCAAAATAGCACTTGCCGTATAAAGCCTGAAGAATAACTCTGGATCCCTAGCCCTCAAATAAAAATGCCAGAGTGTCAGTATGTGTCTGTAACCCCAGTGCTGGATGGGCAGAGACAGGAGGATATCTGGTACTTTCTGGCCATCTATTCAAACAGAACTGATCCTCTCCAGGTCTAGTCAGAGTCCCTGTGTCAACATTAAAGTGGAGAAACAATTGAGGCATCCAGTGTTAATTATGTTTTACACATGTACACACACACACACACACACACACACACACACACACACACACACACTCCATATCCCCTTTTCACCTATATATCCCATGCTTATTTTATAACACACTGAAGGAGTTTTTCTTTTATGGGGAAAACTGTATCAGAGCACCATTAACACATAAGAACAGCAGACATTTTCCACTACATGTTCAAAGATAGCTATCTCCAGAGTATTGTAGACAGGATCCACTAGCATACAGAAAAACAGGGGTTTGGTTCGGTGTGATTCATTTCAGAGTCCACTGGTGTGGTTTTGCTTTGTTTTAATTTTATTTCATGACTTTCCATGAAGAACCTACCATACATAGCACTAATAAAGTCAGGTCAATGAAATGAAGTATAATTGGAAACAATAGTCCCCATGAAAGATAAGAGGGCAAGAAATGAAGCAATAACAGGAGTAGGTTAAGAGAAGCTTAGCAAGTTTAAACCTGTAGTGCATGGTTCTTTTTTAACAAGGTGTTTATGGAATTTTCAAAGTCTTTTGTGGGTCAACAAGCTATTGGTTTTGAGAGCTTGTACAAAATTTTATAGGTCTGAGAGGGCTAGGGATATGATTCTGTTAGAAAAAGGAAATATAAGACAATAACCAAAAAGTTATAACACAAGTGATTTATTAACTTAGCTTGGAAGAATAGCGTGAGGAGCTAAGTTGGGGTGTATGGGGGTGGCTCCTGGGGTACAATACCTGAGATTGCCCTATGGTCTCAACATGCACATGCACACCTGTGCTCACTCAACTCTCATACATATGTACACCTCCATACACAAGAATATGTAAGCACATCCTTATATACACAAAAAGGATCATGTATATTACCTATAAACAAAATAGGAAAATACTGTGCATACGGCTTCAAGAGAACATGATAAATTATCAAGCATAATTTGAAAATGAGATCCACTCTCCTTCATACTGCAATGTCTAGATAAAGAACAAAAGCGGGGCCAGGAAGGAACAACATCCCCCACCAAGAGATCATGACTCATTTACATGTACAGACTTGTCATTTAAACACTAGATTTAAATCCTCATTCTGTTCCTTATGGGTAAAAAGATTTGGGGAAACTTGTAGTCTTTCCAAGACTCACTTTCTTAATCTGTAAAACATGATAATAGTATCACCTAATAAGAAGAAAATAAATTTGTAGAGTGACTGCTCAATTAATTATAGCATTGGGCAATGGAGTAATTTATTAACTCATTTATCTATCCCATAAAGTGTGGGCCTGATGTATATTTAGTATTTCATGCTTATAGTTTTACTTCTTGCTGAGTAGTGCACATGGATAGAAATTCCAAGCAAATGGTAAAGAAGAATCAAGAACAGCTTGTGCTGGGTGTAAATCAGTTTTGATGCACAGAGGCAAGGATTGGCCCTATCTGACTGGAAGAATGTGCTCATCAGTTTACTGCTGGAGAGGTCAAGACAAGTGAGGACCAAATGTCAAAACTAATAAATGGCACAAGAAACAGTAATGACCATGTGAGCTTAATTTTTAACACTGGCCTCTTTGGTATTTTCTGTTGTTATCATAGGTATTTGGAAGAAAAAAATCTATAAGCCTGCTGGTGGACAGAAGTATTTCAATCATGTGTACATTTTATGATTAATGAATAAATATGATTAGTTGGATCCAGATGGGGATTTTTTTTTATAACTCACACAAACTAAAGGGTAAATCAGATATCCTCCTTTCAGCAAATGCTACCGAATTATTATGACATACCAGGTGCAGAGAATACAAATGCATACACAGAACAGTTATTGCCTTGTTCATTGGAAAGTTCTGACAGGGAAATATATAAACAAAAAATACTTAGAGAACTATTGAAATAGGTACATAGCCCCATAGTGCACAGAAAATGAAAGCCTCAAAATTGGATTGATAGAGAAAGTATTGTTGGGAGTTGGTGTAAAATAAGACAGGGCATTCATAGTGAAAGGAAGAGAGAGCATCAGCCTCCATCCCGTGTCTGCATACAACACCAAGGCTTGACACCGTGACTGGGACAACCAATGCTCCAAATACCTCACTTAGCATTTAGAACCATGCACAGATTTCTTAAGAGCTATCACTCATTGCTCAGTTTTCTTACTTGCCTTTAAGCTGTGCTTGATGATGTTTCTGGGAGTATGCCTTTACTGTACCATATGATTTAATAAAAGGCTATTCTGTCTGATAGGGTAATTATCATTATCAGGCCTGGAAGAATTCTTCAGAAATATTTCATTGCAATTGATACTGTGTTCAGGCATCCTTGAGTTTTTCTTTGACTTGGATAATGGGAAGTAATTATTATTGCTGCATCTAGAGATGAAAGAAAGCCCACAGGGTTGAGTAAGACTTTTACAATGATAATGACATTTGACTGGGGACTGAAATGAAGCTGGCTAGTAGGTAAGGAGATATACTAACACATTTAGAAAATTCAAATTAAGACACAGAAATATATATTTAGACCTATGTTTAAAAACTATGGTAAAAAAAAAAAAACATGAATGGCAGTATTTAATAATTGCCCTGTGTGCTATGAATTGCGAAAAGACTTCTTGACCTTAACAAAAAGATTTACATTTCTGAAAGAACCTGATGAACAAGATTAATTAGCAGGCACCATGAGCTTGTGCCATACATTAGGGCTCCTTTCCTTTTCCTGCTTTATTTTCTATAAACTACTCACATCAGATGTCCATTCTCAACTATCATATATTCTCATTTCATTCTTTTAATTACTTGGTAAGATTGCAAATGCCTTATTCTGTCAGTGCCCCTATTAGCCATTGGTGACGTCAGTGCCTGACTTGTAGTAGTGATTCTCAGTCCATCTTTGGCCTTTATTTCTAGTCTGGTAAAGACAAATGTATTTGTAAAGTACAGTAAAAACAAAATACTAGGTAAGTGAAATAATAAAATCAATCACATAAACACACAAGTCTAAAATGTCCATTACTGTGTTCGGCATACATAGTTACTTTATCAAATTAACATTTACTAAAAGTCCTAAATGCTTGCTTTTGACAAGCTTTATTTACCTTAAGAGCTAGGAATAGACAGCCATGAGTCAATATAGGTCAAAGAATTAAATTTGGAGTAAAACAAACTTAAACCCTAAGGTTTAAGTATGTCTGACTAAAAACCTCTTGTTCAGCAGGAGAGACAGAACTGTGTAATAAAGAGTTGCTCAAAGCCCAAGTCCATAGACCCTTGTGTTCTTGTTTAGCCCCTTCACTCCCTTAAGACCCCCGGCTCTTCAGTATTCTTGTGCAGCTGATTTTATTGAGTATTATCTACTAAAATAATCTCTTAATTCTTATCTGAAGACTTGGAAATAATGTTGTTGGAACAGAAATAATGGACAAGTTTATTTACAATGGAGAAGAAAATATTGGATTTATTATAGTGGAGAGAAAGTAGGAAAACTCAGTAATTTTGTTTGCACAAATTTAAGTCATCCTATTTCATATGGCTGCCAATCAAATGATTACCTTAACAACTTACAGTAAGGACAAAGACAAGAGGCATCTAAATCTATTGGCATTTCCCTAATAATTATAACTCTGGTTCTGGTGCCAGTTGCCATATGCAAGTTTTTTAATACTGAGAATTGAGATAAATAATCTTCCGTCTATGAAGCATAGAACAAAAGAGCATGGGATTCAATTTTCCACCATATGTATGAAAAAATATATTTTGTATAAAAAGTATATTTTCCTTTGCTGTTTAAAGCAAGCATTGTTCAACTCTGAAATTATTTGCCCAAGAAAGGTATGTAGTTTTCTTCTTTGCAAATCATTAATAAGAAGGCACATTTCTTCCCTGAAACGGTTTTGTAATTATCAGCTAAAAAGCAAGGCAATGGGAATAAAGGACCTCAACACAACAATTTATTGGTATATAATTACTTAAGCATATGAAAAATGATCTGATGAGAGTATTTAGCTTCGTTCTCCTGGAAATTATAATGCTTCTACCTTCATCTCCAGGCCTCTTCTTAAGGCACAGGCTAGTGTTTCAGGTTCTCTGTTCTATTAGGAATGTCCCAAAATTCTTCTTCTCCTGCTACCTTAAAATTACTTCATTTTTTGCATGCCTTCTATCACAAATGACTCATGAAGAGATAGACAAAGATAGGAGATCATGGAACTGCTTTTCTGGACCACTGAATATTTTGTCTATAGAAGCAGTTAATTCCAGTTCATTCTTTCTCAACAATGACATATCATAGCTATGGGGTTCAGGGATGGAAATCATCTGTATCTGTCAACTTCAAGGGCCTTTGAAAAGATGGATGATTCCTCTGCTACAGAAAGATTGGAAAATTACCACCTAAGTATTCTTTCTGTCTTAGAGAAAATATCCATCTTATCAAACTCTAGTAGAAGTAAAATATCTACCTTTGCTTGCACACAGTGAAAATATCTGGAAAAGGCCTGACACGGGGTTGGAATTCAATGAAGCCTCAGAGTTTTATCACCACTTGCATTCAGTTTTTCAATTACTGACTCAGTACTTGAGCACAGGCTATATGGATTTATTGCAGCTGAGATTAGATGAAAGTCTGTTCCAAGAGTTAATTCAGTTCAACTCAACAAAATAGGTCACAGTATCTATTAAAAGAAATCTAGTTGTGTTGGGTAAGATGAATCATTGCCCTCCAGAAATTCTACTCATGTTGAGAAAGATGCACAAACACAGATGACTCTAGCAAATGTCAAATTTTCATATGTGCATTCAAAGTAGTCCCACACACATGGACAAGTTAAAGGAGAATTTGATTCAAAGCACAGAAAAATTCTTAAATGTTGAAGTTTAAATATGAAGTACATCTATGAAGAGGGGAGGAAGTCCTGAATGAATTGTGTTGTTGACACAGGGTAGGCATGGTCGTGTCAAGGACCCCATGGGGATGATGAAGCCTTCCTCTGCTCCTTGTGGAAATGTGGGCAGTGTATTCAGAAAGCATTGACCACAGTTTCTTCCTCCTGGCTGACTGTAACCTAAAACTGCTCCCCTATAAAGACCTCCTACCAAGATTAGCTAAACCTACTTTTTGTTCAGCTATATATAATAAAACTGCTTCCTTAATTCACTTGTGTAAAATAAACAGGCTGAGTTTCTGGGCTCCTGCTGGTGTGTCTCCATCCGAGTGCATGGCCCTGGCCCACCTGATCCCAGCTTTGCTGCCCATGTATCTGTGTCTGCCCTTTCTTCATTCCCTCATTGTCCTAGTTAGGTCAATCCCTATAGCTATTCAGGTCAGAGAATACAAATCTTAATTTTTTTTTTTTTACTGTAATATCAAAAACTCATCATAGTAAAGAAAAACACAAGATGCTATAAACTGAAAATAAAATGATTAATTTTAACACTCATACTAACATTTTTATCTACCTAGATGTCAACATATTAATGCTTTAAAGACAATTTAACCAATAATGTTTATTCCTGGGTAATTCTGCCTTTCCCCCTATATAGCATACAGTGAACATTTTTCTTTGACATTAGAATTCCCATATGGTAGGTCTGGCTCATAAACTACCCATCCCCTTTTATTTCTAATCTTGTCTGTGATCACTTATAGCTTGATTCTGAGACCATGTTCTTAGTTGGAGGAAATACTTAAATCTATAAAGCATTGTCGTTCCAAGTCTAAACTATACTTGCCAGAATTATCAAATATCAACTGAGTAAATAAATTTCACATACTGCTAATCATATCACTAAAAATAAATTTTAATCAATTCCTTATCTTCAGGATATTTAGGTTATTTTCCCATTGCATATAGCCCCATGATGGGCAGCCTTATGAATATTTATATGCATTTTTGCATAATTGTATTGTTAACAAAACATTTTAGAATTATAATTACTGAATAAGAATATACAGAAAGTTACAAGATTTTTTTTAAAACATTGCCAAGTTATAGCAAGAAAGTTTATACTAATTTAAATATCTTGAAAGTATATGCAAATGCTACGATTTTCTGGCTCCATTCTTGCTGGCCAACACAACTTAGCAAACCATTAGTGTCATAAACGTTTTGGTACTTTGCAACTGGAAGCAGCTGCAGATGTGCACCCCAAAAAGTAGCTGTGAAGATACTATCCAAGAACACACAAAGGCCTACTTTAGATCATTATCAGTGGCCCATCAGCAGTTACCTACTTCTGGGAGAATATCATTGAATCTGTCATTATGAATTTACCCGTTGAACTGTCTCAACATCTGTTTAGATTTCATTAATGTTTTAAGGCTATATTGTGCATTGTGGATGGGAAAAAAATGTATCAACTCGATGGGCTGGCTGCTCCTAGTATTGTGAAATGTCACTAATGCCACCATCTCTGTTGCCCCCTTTCACTTTAAATACTACTCATATTGGAAGACCACTTTGAACTTGTCAGTACAGTCAAGCTGGATCTTTTCTTTTTAAACTTCATCTGTCATACATTAATAAACGGAATGTATTTACATTATTGACAATGAAGACATATTTTCACTAACATCTTGCTTCTTTAGTTTTATGACTCTTGTCCTCTTCCATTGTTTTGGTTTTTTTCATTTGCTTTCTTAGGAGGAGGCTGGCAGTCAGGTCCGGAACTTTGCACAGGCTAAGCACGCACTCTCATCACTGAACTGTGTCCCCATCTGCCGGGTTTTTGAAACAGGCCCTCACCATACAGCTAATGCTGACCTTGAGCTCATGATCTTCTCATTCTTTAGCTTAAACCCCCCAAGTGCTGGTACCACAGGCATACATGAGCTTAGCTAATTTCCTTCTCAATCCTATGCCTGGGGCCATTTAATCTCAGGTCTTAAATTGTAAAAAGCAATTAACCATAAATTGTTCTACCCTACTCTCATTATTCTACATCCTGATTCTCGTTTAGACAGGATGCTGGTTGTACTTAATTCCATCTCCCATGTTAATGTTCCATTTAAAATGTTATCAACAAGAACTTTTTAAAGAGATCTAGACTCCTATTCCAACAGCACAGAAATAAATTCACCAATCGATTTTGTCAATTTCCGTGTTTGCTATTGTTCTAGTACTTTCTGCTTTTTTGCTCATTTTCCATTTTGTTAAATTAACTATGATGTGTGTGGATTGGAAACTCTTTCAGATTGACAGTATTGGGAATGTCATGCATTTGCTTCATTCTTAATTTACAGATTATCTAGATAGGAAACAAAGGACTGAAGTTTTTCTCTGTATACATAGAAAACAACCTGTTATCTTCACCAGTCTGTGGTTCCATTGTATTTCCCACTCAACCAGAGGTAACTAACTACCCAGTAGCTTTAAACCCCTCTTTTACATTGATGTTTCCTTGTTGGACTATCATTTTTCTAGATACATATTTATTATTGTTCATTTTATTGGTTCTTGCAGTTTCTTTGGTCTTATGACATTATTTTCTTCAGTTTGGGGCAAATTATAGGAATCATCTCACCAAATACTGCATCCTTGCCACCCCTTGAGCCCCTTTTTAATTATGAATATACTCTTAATTGCCTTTTCATTTTGAACATATATTACAATGATGCTTGTAACCCAATACAAGAAAAGAAAACTATAGAATGTTGGAGATGTTAGCACCATAGAACATATACCAAAGAAACCTGAGGGAATAAAGTACAACTGACCTAAAAAAGAAGTCACATGTGTGTAGACCATTGACACATAATGATCTCTTAAGTACCAGTGGGTGGGGAGGTAGGTGCAGGATTTAGTGTTCACCTCATGGGTAGTTGTCGTTTTTGTTCCAATTTTTCTTGGCTTTGCCCCCATACCTCCATTTTGGAGTGAAAACTTTTATTTTCTGTGACTGTATATTGGAAATATCTAACTTTTGAAATTATTATAACTTTAGAGGTGCTCACAGTCGGAAGTTGCCTTGAGTCCCAGAAAATTCATTGCACTATAGGAACTATAAGACTTGAGGCTCAGGGAGGTGAGTGCCTGGGTTATAGTGAGAGAGGCAACTACGCCTGGGTCCCACCACTGGACACAGGCCACTCCGGGAGGACCTGACCAACTTGGCCCCTGTTTCCTGCCAATCGGCAGGCCCTGCGGGAAGGCTCTCCTTTTCCAAGACTGCAGGCAGACACTGCAGTCTCCACACCCTGCCCCCACACCCATCTGCTGGAGACCCCAGCCACTTCATGAGAATCAGAGTCCAGCCCCAAGCTTCCATCCTGCCCTGTAACGCCCATCTGGACCAGAGACCAGAGGAACTCCCATCTGGACAAAATAAGAAGACATCAGGAACTTCCCGAGACTCAGAGTCCAGCCCCCCAGCTCCTATCCAGCCAGCACTCTCATCTGGACAAGAGCTCCCATCTGGACCAGAGCTTCCATCTGGACCAGAGAGAGGCTCCCTAAATCTGTCAACTCTCTCTGGACCAAGTACACTGATAAGACCAAGAATGAACACAAGAGGAAATGGGCAGACATCAAGGCAGAAGTACATACAACAAAATAAAGAGCAATACAGCATCATGAGAACCTAGGTCTTCTCCAACAGCTAGACCTGAACATCACAGAATGGAAGAAGAAGAAGAAAAGAACCTTATAAGTAACATCATGAAGAGGCTAGAGTCTTATATAGAAGAAATCAAAAATAAAGTAGAGGAACAGACAAACAAAAAATGGGGAGAACACTATAAAAAACTAGAGGAAAGGACAATTAAAGCAGAAGAAAACAATAAATCCTTGAATGAAAATCATGAAAAAGCAAGGGAGACAATCCAAGATGTGAAAAGGGAAATAGAAAAAATGAAGAAGACACTAGCAGAAGGAATGCTGGAAATAGGAAATCTGAGTAAACAAACAGAAACTTCAGATGCAAGTATAACCAACAGAATGCAAGAGATGGAAGAGAGGATCTCTGGTGTTAAAGATACGGTAGAAGAAATAGATTCATCAGTCAAAGAAAACACTAAAACCAACAAAGTCATGACCCAAAATGTCTAAGAAATTTGGGACACCATGAAAAGACCAAATCTACGAATAATAGGGATAGAGGAAGGAGAAGAATACCAACTCAAAGGCACAGAAAATATATTTCACAAGATCATAGAAGAAAACTTTCCCAACTTAAAGAACGAAATGCCTATGAAGATACAAGAAGCCTATGGAACACCAAACAGAGTAGACCTCCCAAAAAAGTCCCCTCGCCACATAATAATTAAACAACTAAATGTACAGAATAAAGAAAGAATATTAAGGGCAGCAAAGGAAAAAGGCCAAGTGACTTATAAAGGCAAACCCATCAGAATAACACCCGATTTCTCAATGGAGACTTTGAAAGCCAGAAGGACCTGAACAGATAGAATGCAGACACTAAGAGACCATGGATGCCAGCCTAGACTAATATATCCAGCAAAACTTTCAATCATCATAGATGGAGTGAACAAGATCTTCCAAGACAAAACCAGATTTAAACAATACTTATCCACAAACCCAGCCCTACAGAAAGCACTAGAGGAAAATTCCAACCTAAGGAAGGCAGATACACCCATGAAAACACAGGCAATACATAACACCACAGCAGTAAATCCCAAAGAAGAGACGTACACACACTACCACCAAAAAATAAAAATAACGACAGGAACGAACAATCACTGGTCATTAGTATCCCTTAATATCAATGGACTTAATTCACCTATAAAAAGACACACACTAACAGAATGGATATGAAAACAGGACCCATCATTCTGCTGCATACAAGAAACACACCTCAAATTCAAAGACAGACACCTCCTAAGAATAAGAGGCTGGGAAAAGACTTTCCAATTAAATGGTCTTAAGAAGCAAGCTGGTGTAGCCATCCTAATATCCAGCAAAATAGACTTCAAATTAAAATCAATCAAAAGAGATGATGAAGGACATTACATACTCATTACAGGAAAGATCCACCAAGATGAAGTTTCAATTCTGGACATTTATGCCCCAAACACAAGGGGACCCACATATGTAAAAGAAACATTACTAAAGCTTAAATCACATATAAAACCCCACACATTAATAGTGGGAGACGTCAACACCCAAAATTCACCTCTGCACAGATTGGCCAAATTGAAACTTAACAGAGACATAATGGACTTAACTGATGTTATGGCTCAAATGGACTTAAAAGATATCTACAGAACATTCCACCCAAACAAAACAGAATATACCTTCTTCTCAGCACCCCATGGAACCTTCTCTAAAAATTGACCAAATACTTGGCCACAAAGCAAATCTCAACAGATATGAAACAATTGAAATAACCTCCATGGTGGTTCTATCAGACCACCATGGTTTAAAGTTAGATTTCAACAACAGAAAAAAACTACCGAAAATCCTACAATCTCATGGAAACTGAATAATGCTCAAAAGAATCACCAATGGGTTAAGGAAGAAATAAAGAAAGAAATTAAAGACTTCCTAGAGATCAATGAAAATGAATATACCACATACCCAAACTTAAGGGATACTATGAAAGCAGTGCTAAGAGGGAAATTCATAGCACTGAATGCCCACATAAAGAAGCTGGAGAAATCTCATGCTAGTGATTTGACAGCACACCTGAAAGCCCTTGAACAGGAAGAAGCAAAGTCTCCCAGGAGGAACAGATGTCAGGAAATTATCAAATTGAGAGCTGAAATAAACAAAATTGAAATAAAGAGAACAATACAAAGGATTAATGAAACAAAGAGTTGGTTCTTTGAGAAGATCAACAAGATAGACAAGCCCTTATCCAAACTAACCAAAAGACACAGAGAGAGCATCCAAATTAACAAAATCAGAAATGAAAAGAGGGACATAACAACAGACAATGAGGAAATCCAGAGAATCATCAGGTCATACTTCAAAAACCTCTACTCCACAAAACTGGAAAACTTAAAAGAAATGGATAATTTTCTGGATAGGTACCACATACCTAAGTTAAATCAAGACCAGATAAACCATTTAAATAGTCCAAAACCCCTAAGGAAATAGAATCAGTCATTAAAAGTCTCCCAACCAAAAAAAGCCCTAGACCTGATGGTTTCATTGCAGAATTGTATCAGATCTTCAAAGAAGACTTAATACCAATACTCTTTAAATTGTTCCACAAAATAGAAGCAGAAGGAATATTACCAAACTCCTTATATGAGGCTACAATTACCCTGATTCCTAAACCAAACAAAGATGCAGCAAAGAAAGAGAACTACAGACTGATCTCCCTCATGAACATTGATGCAGAAATACTCAATAAAATTCTGGCAAACAGACTCCAAGAACACATCAAAACAATTATCCACCATGATCAAGTAGGCTTCATCCCAGGGATGCAAGGGTGGTTCAACATATGAAAGTCCGTCAATGTAATACACCATATAAACAAACTCAAGGAAAAAACCACATGATCATCTCACTAGATGCAGAAAAGGCATTTGACAAAATCCAACACCCCTTCATGATAAAGGTCTTGGAGTGATCAGGAATACAGGGAACATACCTAAACATAATAAAGGCAATCTACAGCAAGCCAACAGCCAACATCAAATTAAATGGAGAGAAACTCAAAGCAATACCACTAAAATCAGGAACAAGGCAAGGCTGTCCCCTCTCCCCCTACTTATTCAATATAGTACTTGAAGTTCTAGCCAGAGCTATAAGACAACATAAAGAGATTAAGGGGATACAAATTGGAAAGGAAGAAGTCAAGCTCTCCCTATTTGCAGATGACATTTAGTGTACATGAGTGACCCCAAAAATTCAACCAAGGAACTGATACAGCTAATAAAAACCTTCAGCAAAATTGCAGGATACAAGATCAACCACAAAAAATCAGTAGCCCTTCTATATACAGTAGACAAACAGACTGAGAAGGAAATCAGAGATACATCACCCTTTACAATAGCCACAAATGATAGAAAATACCATGGGGTTACTCTAACTAAGCATGTGAAGGACCTATATGACAAGAACTTTAAGTCCCTGAAAAAAGAAATTGAAGAAGATGTCAGAAAATGGAAAGATCTCCCATGCTTATGGATAGGCACTATTAACATAGTAAAAATGGCGATCTTACCAAAAGCAATCTACAGATTCAATGCAATTCTCATCAAATTACCAACACAATTCTTCACAGATCTTGAAAGAATAATACTCAACTTCATATGGAAAAACAAAAAACCCAGGATAGCCAAAAGAATCCTGTACAATAAAACAACCTCTGGAGGCATCACAATCCCCGACCTCAAGCTCTACTATAGAGCTACTGTAATAAAAACAGCTTGGTACTGGCATAAAAACCGACATGTGGACCAATGGAATCTAATTGAAGACCCTGACATTAACCTGCACACCTATGAACATATAATTTTTGACAAAGAAGGCAAAAATGTACAATGGAAAAAAGAAAGCATCTTCAACAAATGGTGCTGGCATAACTGGATGTCAATGTGTAGAAGGCTGCAAATAGATCCATATCTGTCACCATGCACAAAACTTAAATCCAAGTGGATCAAAGGCCTCAACATAAATCCAGCTACTCTGAACCTGATAGAAGAGAAAGTAGGAAGTAGTCTTGAATGCATTGGCACTGGAGATCACTTTCTAAATATAACACCAGTAGCACAGACATTGAGAGAAACAATCAATCAATGGGACCTGTTGAAACTGAGAAGCTTTTGTAGAGCAAAGGACACAGTCAACAAGGCAAAGCGATAGCCTACATAATGGGAAAAGGTCTTCACCAACCCCACATCTGACAGAGGGCTGATATCCAGAATATATAAAGAACTCAAGAAATTAGACATCAAAATGCCCAACAGTCTAATTAAGAAATGGGCTATAGAACTAAACAGAGAATTCTCCACAGAGGAAGTTCAAATGGCTGAAAGACATTTAAGGAATTGCTCAACATCCCTAATTATCCGGGAAATGCAAATCAAAATGACTCTGAGATACCACCTTACACCTGTCAGAATGGCTAAGATCAAAAGCACAGAAGACAGCTTATGCTGGAGAAGATGTGGAGCAAGGGGAACTCTCCTCCACTGATGGTGGGAATGCAAGCTTGTACAGCCACTTTGGAAATCAATATGGTGCTTCCTTAGAAAATTGGGAGTCCATCTCTCCCAAGACCCAGCTATAGTATTCTTAGGCATACACCCAAGAAATGCTGAATCATACCACAAGGGCATTTGCTCAGCTATGTTCATATCAGCTTTGTTTGTAATAGCCAGAACCTGGAAACAACCTAGATGCCCTTCAACTGGAGAATGGATAAAGAAAATAGGGTACATATACACAATGGAGTACTACTCAGCAGAGAAAAACAATGACATCATGAGGTTTTCAGGCAAATGGATGGATCTAGAAGAAATCATCCTGAGTGAGGTAACCCAGACTCAGAAGGACAAACACGGTATGTACTCACTCATAGGAGGATACTAGATGTAAAACAAAGATGACTATACTGCTACACAACTCCAGGGAGGCTACCTAGAAAATGGGACCCTAGGAAAGACCCAAGGATCACCCAATGACAGAGAAATGGATGAGATCTACATGAACAACCTGGAAGACAGTGGGAGTAATGAAGGGCAAGATTTGAGGGAAAGAACGCTTAGGGGATCAGGAGATCCCAGCTGGATCAAGAACAGAAAGGGAGAATGAGGAATAATAGACCATGATAAATGAAGACCACATGAGAACAGGAAGAAGCACAGTGTTAGAGCGGTCCCCAGAAATCCACAATGATATATCCTCTGTTGACTGCTGGCAATGGTCGAGAGAAAGCCTGATCTGACCTAGTCTGGTGATCAGATGACTAAACACCCTAACAGTCGTCTTGGAACTCTCATCCAATAATTGATGGAAGTGGATGCAGAGATCCTCAGCCAGGCCCCATGTGGAGCTCCAGGTGTCCAACTGTCAAGAAAGAGGAGGGATTGTAAGAGCGTGAATTGTTGAATCCAAGATTGCAAAAAGTACAGGGAAAATAGCCAAACGAATGGAAGCACATGAATTATTAACCAAAGGCTGTGGAGCCCCCAACTGGATCAGGCCCTCTGGATAAGTGAGACCACTGAATAGCTTGATCTGTTTGGGAGGCACCCAGTCTGTGGGACCAGGATCTGTCCTTAGTGCATGAGCTGGCTGTTTACACCTTGGGTTTACACAGGGACACTTTGCTCAGCCTGGATGGAGGGGACTGGACCTGCCTGTACTGAATCCACCAGGTTAAATGAATCCCCAGGGGTGCCTTGATCCTGGAGGAGATGGGAATGGAGGGGAGGGGTTGGGGGTAAGGTGGGGGTGGGGCAGGAAGGGGGAAGACAGGGGAACCTATGCCTGATGTATAAAATTTAAAACACATAATAAAAAAGAAAAAAATTAAAAAAAATAAAAAATTTTTTAAAAAAGACTTTAGGCTCAGAAGAGCTTTTGGACTGTAAAAATGGTAAGATTTTGGGAAGTTTTTTAAGTCAGACAGGTTGCAAACTGAATTATATGATGACTCTATAGAGGTCAGAGGTAAGATGCCATGGTTTGGGTATAAATGTCTTCCATAGACTTATGTGCTTGACATTTACTATACAGCTGGTGACACAGTTTGGAGAGACAGAAGAGCCTTTTGGAGGTGGGGACTTACTAGAGAAAATAGGTGAGTGGTTATTGTCTAACTTCCCCCCTCCCACCCCCACATATCAGGCCAAGTCTCTCTGCTTCCTGTTTCATGGAAATGTGAGCAAGCAGCCACAAGCTACTAAAATATCACACCTTTCTCTTTCTGGAATTTCCTTCTTTGTTCAATCACCTGTTCAAGTTTATTTCAATATTCACAGAGTTGCTGGATGGTACACACTTATTGCAACCAAAGTTCATGCCCTCCAGAAAGCCTTGTTGAAATCCCCCTGGAAGGCATCATCTTCCACTGGCTACTGTCCATAGGTTCACCATTGCCATGTCCTCTCTGTCAGGATAGACTGTATCCTCTAAACTGTAAATTAAAATAAAGGCTTCCTTCTTTGCCAGTTATTTTATCACAGGAATAAGAAATCTAATATACTAACATCTTTTAAAAATGGAAACAATCTATCTGAGTTTCATTTCTGTTGTGATACAATAATCTGCCCAAACCAATTTAAGATAATAGAGGCACACTTTAGCCAACATTCCAGATTATTTTTCACCACTTCAGGGAAATCAAGGCAAGAACTTCAAAGAACTGATTACATTATATCCCCAGTAAAGAGCAGAGATAAATGAATGTATAAGTGCTTATTTGCTTGCTTGCCTATGCTCAGCTCCATTTCTCCATTCACAGATCTCTGTATCCTGGACTAGGCAATGGTATTACCCATGCTACATTAGATCTTTCCACATCAATCAACTCTGACTCCTCAATACTTCGATTCCTTGGCAAGGGATAGATCCCCAACCAGACCTTTCATCTTGCATCCCAACAACCATCTGACCTACTTGTTCTATCTACATATTTTGATTTAGTCAGAGCAAAAATACAGAGATCATCCCAGATTCACTGAGCTCAAGATGGTCTTTTCTATGTAAGAGTGCTATCTGGGAATGGAAGTGATTCCAGCACCCAGAATTCAGGCCCTAAAGCTAATGATAGAGTCACAAGAGAGTACCTCCTGTCAGTTTAGGCATGAGACCCCCTAAAAGCTCACCCCATGCATGCTAGGATTATTAGCATTACAGTTAGGCAGCCCTGGAGTATAAAATCAACATAGGAGCAGTAGGACAGGGGCTTAGAATAAGTAAGAGCATGAGATCTGGATCCTTTCCTTGGCAATTCTGAGCATATTCAGAATATATTTGTCTATGATCTTCTGGTCTACCCTGAGGATGGTTGAATTCATGGACTTTTGAATTCTTTTTGTCTAGCACAGGGTAAGGCCAGAGAAGTATGTTTAAGAAGTGGAAAGTATCGCTATGCCCAGTGGCATTAGGTCTTACTCAAACATCTCTTTGAGAATCTTTTTCTTTCCTGGGTCATCCCGGGGTTGTCTCCATGCTCTTAACTAAAATTCACACAGCATTGTGCTTTCTATGTTGTAGAAACATGCAAGCTAAGCCTCCTGAGAACTGAAATATCACACCCTTTCTCTTCCTGGAATTTCCTTCTCTGTTCAATCACCTGCTCAGTTTATTTCAATATTCACAGAGTTGTTGGATGATACACACTTATTGCAACCAAAGGTCATGCCCTCCAGAAAGCCCTTTTCTAATTCCTCTGGAAGGCATCATCTTTTGCTGGCTGGAGTATATAGGTTCATCATTCTGCCACTAGACAAGCATAGGAATCAGACTTCAGTTGGTTTCCTGTAGCCACATCACACAGAACTAGACCCTAGCTAACAGCTACACAAGGTACCATTTTTTCTAGGGAAGAAAGCCACCTTTGATGTACACAGATCCTGGTTGGGATCCTGTCTGTGACATCTGATGCTTCTGTTTGGTCAGTTTTCTGTTCTACTGATCTCTGCTTTTCAGGGCTCATGGGATTAGAGTGAACCCATGTGGATAATCTAGGATAATCTCCCCATTTGAATGTCCAGAACTTTAATTGCTTCTGTAAATTTCTTTCACATAAATGCATAGATTAGGCCTTGATGAGGAGACTTTAAAGAGTCTTCAGGATCATCTTAGGATCCTGCTTACTGAGGTAATTGACAACTGAGTCATCTGACAGGTTAAGCAAGAATGAACCTTCATAGCAGAATGGAATGTAAGGACTTTTATCTTCTAAGGTGTAGAGGGATCAAGCTACATGGTGGGGGATATAATTTATATCAGGAAAACTTAACTCATGAACTATAAGACTCCATATTTTTTAAATGAATAAGGGAAGGTTGCTACTAAGAGGTAAGCAGAAAGAGATTGAAACCTAAAGTATTTTGCACAACACATAAAGAAAAGGTGTCAGGGCTTTTGATCCAAGCATACCACAAGTAGTTGTACTCTAACAAGAAATACCTTATGTCTTCTTTCTTTCAAATTAAACTTCACAGCAGCTCCAGTCTTCAGTAGTTTCTGTCACCATAAAAATGACTTTGTGTGTGGTTCAGGTGGGCAACAAGGGAAAATTGGTGAGTTCTGTGCCTGGGTGTACAGAGAAGAGGCAAGTGGATGAGCTGAGTGAAGAGATGAGATGCGAGAGATACAAAATGATGAAGCCAGAAACAGCTGGGGGGAAAAAACCATGAGAAGGCCACCCCTCAGAAATCTCAGTTATTTAATGAGAACCTAGGTGTTCCCACAGGATGGGAGTTTGAGCCAATTTTGCACTTCAAAGAAAATAATAAACTTTCCTGAAGCCCAAGTTACAGTTTAAGATAGTTCTCAGTCCTAGCAGAATGTTAAAATCACCTCGGGAGCTATTAATAAAAAAATCTCCCAATACTTGGGCCATATCCCAGAGCAATTAAAACAGACCCTCTGGGGGGTGGGTCTCAGACATCATTAGTATTTAAAGCTTTCTCTGGCAATTCTTATGTACAGCCTGGATTTAGGATACAGGACTCAAAGAAGAATGCTTATTTCTGAACAGTGGCCACTGGGAGAAAAGCAAGTATCAGGAGCTCAAAGAGCTGGGAGGAAAAGCCACTCAGTCCAAGACACTAGGGCAGCATGATTCGATTCTGCAGTGAATTTGAGTGCATGGGAATATAAAAGAAGCCTTCAAATCTGACTAATACCAGGGCACCAGTTTGCTCTAGAAAGTGCATTAGTAAAATTGTAGGGACAAGATCCAAATTACAGAGCCCAGAAGAGCAAATGGAGGGAGAAGCAGAGAGGTCATCTTTCAAGACACTAAAGTGGGCAAAGAGACACAAAATGGAGACTAAAGAGCCTCTTCCTCACTCTCAGTTCTTTGAGGGAGAACAGACGATTAAGATAGCCCAGGCTGTCTTCAAACTTACTAATTAAACAATGAATGCCTTGATTTCCTGCTTCCCCTGCCTCCACTTTCTAAGTGCTAGAATCTCAAGGGTGTGTCTCTATGCACGCTCTCCCTACTATAGTCTTACATGACTACAAAAATCATGTCTATTCATAAGTGAAAAAAATACTCTCATTTTTCTCCATCAGAGAAGGAAGAATAAAAATAAAAACCATAGCACAAAATATATTTAGCTCTAACTTAATAAACATTATTATTTTTAGGTACCAATATTTTCTGTGGTTCTCTTCCATCAATTTCAAGTTGTATGTTTGGTTCATAAAATACTTAGCACTAATAGCTTATAGAAAACAAGTAAGCAATTTATATAAATGTATGAATGTTATCAAAAATCTAATAAATATTTGTCTTCTGAAATACAGAAAGCCAAAACCAGGCATTGTGATGTACATTTATAACCCAAGCCTTGAAGCAGAGACAGGAGGAATTCAAAGGCATCCATAGCTACATAGCAAGTTCAAGACTAGCCTGAGTTATATGAAATCCTGTCTCATAAAACTACTATACATAGTCAGAAATATAATATAACATTACTATAATACATTTAGTTTATTTGGGAATTTAAAAAAGCAAAGCTTCAGAATTCATTCCTTTGCAGCAGAAGTCTTTCAGCCAAGCTTGCTGTCTGGCTAGACATGAGTTCCTTGAAGTCAGCCTCAGTAAACTAGCCCCTGTTCTTCCCATTCTCCACTCTGATACCATGTTATGGAAAAATGCTAGATTCTCCTCACAGGACCTCCCAAGGTAACTCTGGATCCTGAGGGAAATAATGAGAAGGTGAGAATGACAGGTGCTATTGTGAGGCAGAGCTCTATGCTAGACTCAGATTATCAGTCAGAAAGTGTCCTGGTATTTTCCAAGGATAGTAAACAAAATTATAACTGTGTAGTCCAAAGAATTCTTCAGATCCCCATGATCTTGTCATAAAGGGGGAGGGCAGGGCTTTTCTTATTTTATTTTTTTAATATCTGTTTTTGTTTATTTATAAATTATTTATGTTATTTATTGTATTCTGTATTACATTTAACTTATAGTTTTTTTTTTTTAATACAAACATAAGTTCTTTCCTCAGTGGCAGATTGCATGGACTTCTCTGTTTTTCTTTAGAATACACACATCCTTCTGGAAAATAGCAAACAAAGACTTTTCAGTGTGTTTCTTATGTGTCTCTGTTCCCTTTAGACATTATAACAACACTGAAAGATGCCTGAGGAAAACAACTATTCTTAGCAGACCCTGAGGAAAGGGTACTTAAAGAGTTTCTGGAGGCAAGTGAGGAGATGAACCTCATGAACAGTCGCAGCAGCCAGGCATCATCAGGTGTTAAAGGTCACCTGTCAACAACAAAGAGTCCCTTCAGCTAGAAGGATGGCAGATTCTTCTGGATGGGATAGGTGCCCCAGTTAACACTCAATTAGGGGGTCATATATGAAGATCAAGTATCATGAGTAAAGTCACTTACAAATGGACGGGGACATTTTTAACAGAATTTGAGTGGAACGTTGCAATAGATCTAATGCCCACAACACTTGGAATCACATTTGCTAGATAGTCAGGATGTGAAGGATCTGCAACGGCCTCAGCTGCTAACATTTGCATTATGTGGCCCACCTTCCTTCTTTCAAAGTAACAGCCATCATTTGTTCATGATCCTCAGTGTCTGGGGTGTTAGAGGTGAGTTGGTTTCCTCCCATAACACAATATGGTGAACAAGTCCTTATTCATAGGTGAGGGTTTTTTTGTTTTTTTTGTTTGTTTGTTTTTGTTTTTGTTTTTTTTTTTCCCCAAGACTTAAATACATTCAATAGTTTAGTCAGGGCTAGCAAATAATAAAAATGAAAATTTTGGTCTAAGACAAAGACTGATTCAGATCCAGGCCCCCTTTCATCACTTCCCCCATAATATCCAAATAAATATGGATTTATAGCCAAGAAATAATAGTAAAGGTCTTTATTACATGTTGTTTTCATTTTGGTTGATTGATTGATTTGTTGACAGTTTCATACATGTATATAATATATTCTGCTTACTCTCTCATATATCATTCCCCTTCTTCCCTAAAGTCCTTTTCTATAGTTATATCTTCTGGGGGTTTGTTTGTTTTGGAATTCACCACTTTTTTTTTTTTTTTTTTTTTTTGCCAGAGTTGTGGATTGAACCCAGGGCCTGGGCTTGCTAGGCAAGTGCTCTACCTCTGAGCTAAATCCCCAACCCCAAAATTCACCACTTTTAAGCAAGCGCACCCATGTGGCCACAGTTTGGGAAGGATCACCTGAAGCCTAGTGGGCTGACCATTGGGTGAAGACAATGACTGTCCCTTCCCAGAACCCATAAGTAGCCAGTGGTTCAGCCAGAAATCAGGATTGATTGTTGAAAGGTCCAATCTTGTGCAGGCCCCGTGTAGACAACTATGGCTATTATGAAATTGTGTTTGCATTGGCTCCGCTGGACCCTGAAAACACCATTGTGTAGCTCTCCTCTCTGTCATCCAGTTCTTATATTATTTCTGCTGAATCTTCCATAATGCTCCTCCAGCCTAAGAGGAGGTCATATAAATGTCTCCTTTAGTAGGAGCCACCAACTGTTAACACCTTGAGCATCCATGAGTCCTGCAGTCTCTGCTATGATGCAGAAAGAAACTTCTCTGCTTAAAGTGGAGAGTAGTATTTGTCTGCATGTATAAACAGAAATAATTAGAGTGTAGCTAGCTACATACCAATTCAGCTAAACAACAGTGAGTTCCCCTATAGACCATAAACCTCTCAAGACATGAGTTTTTAACCTAGTTTACAGTAACAGACATATATTCCCTTCTCTGAAAGTGGGACTCAACTCCAATTCAAGAGTGGTTTGTTTTTCCCTAGAGTTATGCCATTATTGTGCCAATGGGCACAACCAGCCTGGGCAGATTAGCATTGTAGGATTCAGAACTGCCTAAGACCATTGATACCTTTTATCTCCTAACATCCTATAGCTCCTCTTGGCACGTAAAAGCTAGCCAGCAGGGAAGTTTCCACCTCTGGTCCAGCTTGATTTCTCTATGGCCTTCATCCAAAATGAATGACATCTTCAGCAATAGGGCCTTACCGTCTAGTTCTGGAAGGCAACCAAGAGGAATGTTGAGAGCCTTGAAGCTTCTGGGACCTCCTCTATGCCCAAGAATGATATAGTTGTGTCATGTCCTAGATCCATTTCTAGCCCTTCAGGAACCTCTATACAGATTTCCACAGTGGCTGCACCAGACCACACTCTCATCAGCAGAGAATAAGGATTCCCCTTTCCCCACAGCCTCACAACATCTGCTGTCATTGGCCTTTTGATGATAGCAAACTCATAAGGACATATTACTCACCATGCACTGGGGTTTTCATTTAATAAATGATGGCTTTAGGAGTAGCATCACCCAGCCATGAAGGACATTTCCTATTCCCTTTTCACAACCATAGTTTTAGTTGGCTTGTAAAGTGGTAGGTTCCCATTGACCTTTTCATACATTCTTCATTTTTAGCTAAACCACCCTCTCCACCCCTAGACTCCCTACATCTTCATCCCTGCTTAAACCTCTCCACCCCCAGTATGCCCTCTCTCTACCATCATAACATCAGTGTTCTTCTGTTCTGTGAGGCATATTACACACACATACATACTGGTCTCCTATAGGACCTTCACAAGTCCTATAGGTACTACTAGCTAAACATGCAATTTTGAGGATTCAAAGCTTTGCTCCACATATGATTGAAAACATGCTGCATTTGCCTTTCTGAGTGGGGGTTACTACTTAATATACATTTTTCCAGTTCTATCCATTTACCTCTAAATTTTAAAATTTTATTTAATTTTACAGCCTGTGGTGATACTTTAGTTGTATTGAAATGTGGTGATAGTTTATTTGTGCTTTAATAAATAAAGCTTGCCTGGAGATCAGTGGAAATAGCAAGCCATTTCAAGTAAACAAAGAGGTCAGGCAATGGTAGCCCACGCCTTTAATCCTATCACTTGACCGGCAGGATCTCTGTGTGTTCAAGGCCACGCTGGAAACGGAGCCAGGTGTGGTGGCACATGCCTTAAATCCCAAAACTAGTTAACCATGGAGGTCTGGAGGTCTGTACAGGCAGACAGGAAGTGACAGAGCTGGGTAGAAAGAGGAAATGGCATAGCTGGGATAAGAAAGCCAATGAGAGAACAGAACAGAAAAGGCATATAAACGAGTATACAGGAAGAAGCTCTCTTTGGAAGCTGTGGAGTTGGTGAGGTGAGGTTAGCTGGGGGTTTGTCCTATTCCTCTGATCTTTCTCTCAGGCTTTAACCCAAATTCCTGGCTCTGTGTTTTTTATTTATTAAGACCATTTAGAAATTCATTTACAATAGCCAAATAAAATTCTACTGTGAGCAGGGTTTCATGATATAGTCATGAGGAAGTCTGAACTGATTCCATTTCTGGGTATTAGAATAGAGCAGAAATGGATGAGTGAGTTTCTCTATAGTATACTACACAATCTTGTGGGAATATGCCCAGGGGTGGTGTAGCTTGGTCATATGGTAAGTTTATTTCCACCTTTTTGAAGAACCTCTATACTGATTTCCATAGTGGCTGCACCAATCTACACTCCATCAGCAATGAATAAGGATTCCTCTTTCCCCACAGCCTCACAGCATCTGCTGTCATTGGCTTTTGATAATAGTCATTCTGACTAGGGTACGGTAGAATCTCAATGCAGTTTCCATTTGCATTTTCTTGATGGCTAATGATTTTGAAAAATTTATAGTGTCTTTTAGCCATTACTATTTCTTAGGTTTAACACTCCCTATTCAGTTCCACAGTCCCGTTGTACTGCGTTGTTTCCCTGGTGTCGAGGTTTTTGAGTTCTTTGTTTATTCCAGATATTAATCGTCTGACAGATGTAAAGCTGACGAGTCTTTTCAGGTTTTGTGAACTGCCTCATCACTTGGTAGATAGTTTCCTTTGCTAGACAGACTGTTTAGCTTCGTGAAGTCCCATTTGTCGATTGCTGCCCTTATTTCCTAAGTTGCTGAAGTCCTATTTAAAGCTATGTCCTGCAACCACCTCTTGTCATGCAGGCCCTTTTTCTGCTAGCTGCAGGTTTTGCGTTGACATCCTTTGATCCAGTTGATCCATGTACAGGATCAGCAAAGGGATCCAGCTTCATTCTTTCACTTGCAGCTTTCCAATCTTCCCAGCACCGTTTGCTAGAGTCTGTCTTTTCTCTAATGTGCACTTTTGGCCTCTCTAGTATAATTAATTTATCACAAACAAAAGCAAAACCTAAAACAGAGGGCTATAGTTGCATGCTTTTCCATCTGGATCTTCTTTTCCATTCCACGTGTCTGTTTTCATGTCAATACTGTGGGGTTTTTGTTTGTTTGTTTGTTTGTTTGTTTGTTTTTTTACTACAGCTCTGTTGTATAACTTGAAACCATATATGGTGATATCCCTAGCAGTATCTTTACTACTGGGAATTTCTTTAGCGTACAGGGTCTTCTGTGTCTCCATGTGCATTTTTGGATTGTTTTGTTTCTGTGAGGAATTCAGTGGCAATTCTTATTGGGGTTGCATTGAATCCACAGACTGATTATGGTAGGATGGCTGCTCTTACAATATTGATTTTACAAATCCATGAAGAGCATGCATTACTTCCAAGTGCTGTGTAGGTGAGCAAAATAAGTGAGCCATAATATATCTACTCTAAGAGCTTAAAATACAACCAGGAAGCAGACATGAATACAACAGTGCATAGTTTAGTGTCGAAATAAGAAGTGCCAATAGTAAGCATTAGAAAACTTGAGAAGAAATAATGAATCTAAGGTTGGAGTGCTCATTCGCTCAACAAATGTGTTTATTTAAATTCTCCTTTGGGCCAATCATGCTAATAGATTCAGTGCACAGCTCACCATTGACCACATTCAGTGGGTCAGAGGACAGGACACACTTGCACAGGCAACAACTCTCTAGGCTCATAAAGGAGCACAAGTTTTCTAAACAAAATGTCCAAAGAAGAAAACACATTACAGCTTAAAGCACTTTGCAGATTAGCTTGTTCTGACGCCATAAGAACTCAGCGACTAGCATAGAACTGGATCAGGAACCAGAACCAGAACTGAGTAAAGCTAAAAACAATTTGCTCTGTAATACACACACATGAAAGTAGTATGATCAGTTTTTAATTGCAGCAGGAAAAGATTTGGTTGTTTCATCAGGTAGCCCTGGGGTCTCTCTATTTGAAAGTCCTGACTATAGCAAGAACAGTGTTTATCATTCCTCACTGAGCACATCCCCAGAAGCTTGATTGCAACAGGTGATGACATTTTCAACTCACTATCTTGAACATTGCTCCAAAGTTTATGCTTCTAAATAAGTTTCCAAATAGTGTTGATGCTTCTAGTCTAAAGATTTTACTTTGAAAAATATTAAGAAAACACATTCTCTCTCTCTCTCTCTCTCTCTCTCTCTCTCTCTCTCTCTCTCTCTCCCTCCCTCCCTCCCTCCCTCCCTCCCTCCCTCCTCCTGGCTGTGTCAAGATGTCATTGAATATTTTCTTCCTGGCTACTGGCTGTCAGAAACTCACTGAAATAAATGATGAATACAAACTGTGTACTTTCTAAGAGGAGAACTCAGCCACAGAAGTAACTGCTGGTGCTATGGGCGAAGAATAGAAGGGCTATTTGGTCTTAATAAGTGGTAGGAATGACAAACAATGTTTTTCCACAAAGCAAGGTGTCTTGAATCATAGCAGAGTATTGCCGCTGTTGAGTTACAGAACAAGAAGAACTGGAGATAAGAAATGCAGCTATGCTTAGGGACACATTGCAGGTGCCAACCTGAATGTTCTCAGCTGAGTTATTGGAGGGAGGGAGGGAAGAAAGGAGGGAGGGAGGGAAGAAAGGAGGGAGGGAGGGAGGGAGGGAGGGAGGGAGGGAGGGAGGGAACAAAGAAGGCAAGAGGCCCAGGACCAAAGTTTTCAAAATTCAGCATCCTCTTACTCTGCACATCCTACAACACAAAGGCCAATGGATTGCTCTGCAGAAATGACACACTAAGACAAACAAGGAGCCAGCTGCAGAATGTGCTAAAATTTTGGCAAGACAATGAAGGAGGCCAAGGAACAGATCACCAAGAGACTTAGGCTGTTATCACTGAGAGTTTTAGAGTCTAGTCAAAAAAAAATTTTAGGAGTAATAAATAATTATCGGACTTAGACTCTCTAAAAAAAAAAAACACAGAAAAACAAAATACAAAAAATATTCCAGCGGGACATGTTGGTACACACCTCAGTCATATCACCAAGGAATGAGAATCACAAGTTCCAGAGCAGGCTGGCTGAATAGCAAAACCATGTCTCAAAGAGCATAAACAAAGTAATAGGAGAAAAACAATGTTTCCAATCACTCCCTACAAATCCTGTATCTGAAGCCTTCCATCAAGAGCACAGAATTTGACATTTCTATTTACACATCTCAGAAATCTCAAATTCAACATGTCTACACTTGAAATTGTTCATTCCCATTGAAAATGTTCTCTTCTGTTTTTCTCATCTCTCTAAGAGATGGCACAAGTTAACAGCATTTTGGAAGCATCTTGATTCCTTCACCATCTGCCCACCTCTAATCACTATGTCGTGTTGCTTTTCTATGTTAGATATCTCTTTCAATAAACATTTACTAAGTGCTATTATCTGGAGGCTAGATTCAAATGAAAAGATGCAGAATCTGCCCAACAACACTCCTCACCAGATGATAATGCAGTATGAAAGAACCAATAGAACAACAGCCATTTATATGATTTTGGAGTCTGTATTAAGTAGTTTAAAAATGGACCTTCAAATAAAATGCATTGGGACTGGGCAATGGTAATGATCCAATTCTATTTTTTTTTCTATTTTAATAAGTATCATGTGTTATAAACCATGATGAAATTTTTTAACAAAGTGCATTTTTCTAGTCTTCCTTTCCCCATTTTCCTTTCCTGCTTGCTGTGGGATGTCATTCTGTGTGCTGTGAATGAGCGTTGCTCTGATTGGTTGACAAATAAAATGCTGATTGGCCAGTAGCCAGTCAGGAAGTATAGGTGGAGAATTCTGGGAAGAGGAGGGCTGAGTCAGGAGTCACCAGCCAGACACAGAGGAAGCAAGATGACAAGGCAGAACTAAGAAAAGGTACCAAGCCACATGGCTAAACATAGATAAGAATTATGGGTTAATTTAAGTGTAAGAGCTAGTCAGTAATAAGCCTGAGCTAATGGCCAAGCAGAAATAATTAATATTTAAACTACTTAATATAGACTCTAAAGTCATATAAATGCCTGTTGTTCTATGAAACAGCCAACATGGTTCCTTCATACTGCATTATCATCTGGTAAGGAGTCTTGTTGGGCAAATTCTGTATCTTTCTATTTGAATTTAGCCCCCAGATAATAGCACTTAATAAATGTTTATTAAAAGATATATCTAACAGCCAGGCAGTGGTGGTGCTTGCCTGTAATCCCAGCACTCGGGAGGCAGAGGCAGGTGGATCTCTGTGAGTTCAAGGCCAGCCTGGTCTACAGAGTAAGATCCAGGACAGGCTCCAAAAGCTACAGAGAAACCCTGTTTCAAAAAACCAAAAAGAAAAGAAAAAAAGATATATTTAACATAGAAAAGCAGCATGGCACAGTAATATAATTAATATAATATAATGTGCTTACTTGGGGGACATGGGTGGGAGAAAGATTTGTCCTGATCACCAGCCCGCTGGGACACTAGAAAACTTCCAGCTAAATCTGCTCCCCCTGATGGCCCCAAATACCCTCTCTCCCAGGTTTCTTTCATCTTCCATGCCCCTAGTTTCCCTTTGCTTCCTTTTACCACCTAATGTTACACTCTATTGGTCTTTTTTCTAGATTTTAGACTTTTTCCACAACTGTGTGTGTGTGTGTGTGTGTGTGTGTGTGTGTGTGTGTGTGTGATAGGAGAGGATCAGTATATGAGTGAGACCACGTGGTCTTTATCTTTCTAAACTTGGGTGACCTTGCTTAATATTATACTTTCTAGATATACCATTATCTTATAAATTTCATGATTCAATTTTATTTATAGCTGAATAACCACTGTGTATATGATACCACATTTTAATTATCCATTTATCTGTGGATAGACATCTACGCTGGTTCCACTTTTTGACTATTGTGCAAAGAGCAAAAATAAACATGGATATGCAAGTGTCTCTGTGGCAGGATACAGAGTCCCTGTGTTCATGAGTGCTATAGCTGGGTCGGTCATATGGTAGTTCTAGTTTTCAGTCTTTGAGGAATCTCCATATTGATTTCCATTAACAGGTGTACTAATTTGCACTCTAACTAGCAGTGAATCAAAGTTACTCTTTCCCCCATCCTATCCAACATTAGTTGAATGATGATTCTAGTCTTTAGGGCTGGTCATCATGTCAACTTGAGAGGTTCAGTAAGTCCCTAAGGAATGTGCCTCTGCCAACTTTCCATCTCAAATTACTCGCTACAAAGAGACCCATAACGTTACTGTTTGTATTTGAGATCTGGCATGCTCCCTGCAGGTCTACATATTAACAGCTTGTTCCAACTTGGTCTACTGGGAGGCAGTAAGACCTTAGGATGGTAAAAGAGGTTGTTTAGGGCTCTCAGAGGTGGTTATCTTTGGGGGTGGCTCGTGCTTTTTCCACAGGCAAGGAAGAACCCCAGGTGTTTTGAACAGGTAGCTTATATGATATAAGCTGCCATTATCTCCAAACAACTACCTCCATATAAGAAAACATAGGCTGATCACAGCAAAATTTTAAAAGAAACTATAAATATGGTGTTTAGGTAAAATAGTCTTATTTTGAAATCATGTACTACACAGACAGAAGAAAAGAAAACTTATTCCCCAAAAAGTTGATTGTCATTCCCTGGCCAGGCCTAGGGGATCAAATCCAAATTTCATACCCAAATGTAATTTAAGTTCCTAAGGAATGAGCCGTCATCTCTTTTCTCTTTTAATTGAGACTCATCTCAAATTACTTGCCACAGACTGACCCTAATACCTGATTTGGATTCTAGAACATTGCCTAACAGTCCACATATTAACAGCTTGTTTAAGCTCAATCTACTGGGAAGTGGTAGGGTCTTTAATAGGTATTGTCTAAGGAGAACTCTTTGGTTCACTGGGATTGTGAGTGATGGGATCTTGGTCCCTTCTGCTTCCACTTTTTCTTTTTGGCTATGAGGTAAGTAGTTTTACTCTGTCATGTCTTCCTGCCATGATGTGCTACAAAAGGTCCAATGCTATTGGGCTAAATGGTCATGAGTTGAAACATCCAAACTGTGATATAAAATGAGCTTATTTTCTCTACATAGGCTGATTGTCATGGGTATTTTTAACAGTGACATAATCCTACCAAACACAAATGACATTGCTGTGGATTGTCCTGTATGCTGTGAATATATGTTGCTATGATTGATTGATAAATAAAACGCTGATTGGCCAGTAGCCAGGTAGGAAGGATAGTGTAGGTGGGACAAGGAGAGAGGAGAATGCTGGGTGGAAGAAGGCTGTGTCGAGAAACGTTGCTAGCCACCATAATGAGAAGCAGATGTTAAGATATCGGTAAGCCATGAGCCACGTGGCAACTTATAAATTAATAGAAATGGGTTAATTTAAGATATAAGAACAGATAGCAAGAAGCCTGTCACAGCCGTACAGTTTATAAGTAAAATAAGTCTCTGTGTGTTTACTTGGTTGGGTCTAAGTGGCTGCAGGACTGGCAGGTGAGAGAGATTTGTCCTGACCATGGGCCAGGCAGGACCAGAAAAATTCTAGCAACATGACATTATCATACTTTTACCAGGTCTTAGAGTGACTATCTACTACAGCTTTGAAAATACTACTTTTATATACTGAAAACCTTTCTTAAATACTCATTAGCAAACTTCCATTCATATACATTCATTTGTTGCTATTTATAGTCTGAATGTCTATTTTGTGTTAGAGATGAGGAAAGTCTTGTAAGGCAAATTACTATGATCTTAGTGCTTAGAAGGTGAAAGTTAGCCAATGTAAGTTCACAGCCAGTCTGACAGCATATTGAGTCCTGGTCTCAAAATAACAAAAGAAGTTGTTTAGGTAGAGTAAAGTAATTACTTAAGGATACAAAATTAAAGCAAGAATCAAGAATCTGGATTGTGAAAGTCTATTTTGTTCTGAATCCTATGCAGCACTCATTATACACTCAGCGTCTTGTTTTTGGTTTGTTTGTTTTTTTTTTTTAATGAATTATTTATGTTTGTTCCTCTCACCACTTACCTGGGATTAACCAAGAATAAAAATTGTGTTTCATTAATCTGGTGTCACCAATAGCTAGAATATAATATGCATTCAACAAATGTTTGTTGAACTAAAGTATACTATATGCTTGTTTATATTTGGGTTTTCATTTTTGAGACAGGATTTCACTATAGCATGGGGTGGCCTTGAGCTCACTAAGGTTGTCTAGCCTGGTCTCAAACTCTCAGCTCTCCTACTTCAGTCCTCAGAGTTCTGGGATTACAGGAATATGCTACCATGCCTCAACAAAAGCAGTATTTTTAGTGCAAACCATATTACCCTGTATTTTCATTGATAAGTTCTTTGTATTTATGTAAATATATTTTATTCACTTTTCAATCATGAAAAAGAGAGTCAATGTGACCTTGAAATTCATTACCTTCCAGTGGGTAATGAGCCAAAAATCAAGAGTATTGTCATTTTGATGCTGTAATACTTGATTTAAAAAAATCATTTTTCTGGGCATGCTTTAGAACACAGAGTATTAACTTTCTAGGCCCTGAATCCCAAGCCTCAATTTAGCAAGAAGCCCCAGTTTAAGAAAGAGTTTTAATCAATTATTTCAAGCAGATACACTTAAGTTACCACTGGTATGACTTCTATGTATCCTGAAAAGAAATTTCCATGTGGAATAACATTATAATATCTTTTTTTATAAACTTATGCTATTTGTGATCTTCATGCATAGGAAGGTGACTGACTTACAGCTGATACAACATAAATATCATAGAGTTTCTTCCAATGAAGAGGAAGAATTTGTTCACAACCATTGAACTGTCTTCTTATATTTCTCACATGAGTAAAATATTTGGTTTGAAAGAAAGAAAATTCCAACCTGATGAGAACCTCAGTGGGTGGGATGTACAAGTGCAGATTTAACTCATCAGCCTCAAAAACAGTATTTAATATCTTTTCTCCACTCTCATGTCTCTAAGGAATCAAAATCAATACCATCCATAAGGTTATATACAATCCTCAGTCTAGGAGAAACAGGAGTTTAGCGGAAAGAGAGATGATGTCTACATAGAGATAATTATTCAGAATATCAGGGGACATCTGGAGCTTCCCTACATGTGATTCAGATAAGGTGTGTCCCTGTCAGAGTGACTCCAAGCCCCTTTCCTGGAATATTCCTTTCCCTGAAAGGAAATTTTATTCCAGTGGAGGATTTGGTCAGGGTTTTATTGGGGACATTTTTTCTGGGGCTGGACTGAATAGCATGTGAACCAGTACTTCTAAGAAAGGAGATATGCTTTGAAGTGTTCTAAGAGCTGCTCTCCAGAGGGACTGAAAATCTTGGTATCTTGGTAAAAAAAAAAAAAAAAAGAAGAGGTAAAGGCAAATAAATATTCCACTTCAAAAATGGAAAGTGACATCCTGTCCTTTGGAAATGTGTCAAGCATAACTATTCTCATTACAATATCATAGCCCCATGCCTGCCTTCCCCTCCTTTACTCAGAGGGCCTGAGAAAAAGTAAGAGTTTGTCCCCAGCCCAATCCATTAGCACCCTCATTGGCGACAAGAAAATCTCTTCCAGCCTTTTATCTACTTACATGCATCTGGGAATGCTCAGAGGGGAGACCATCTTATACATAGTTGGCCATGCTTGTAAGCTGCAATTTCACTCTTAAATTTTATAACTAAGAGGTAAGTGAAGTCCTTCTGCTCTTTGAAATTCAAATCAGATTCATTGTCTCTGGTGGCCTGTTAGAACTTTGATGTCCCTGCTATCGTTTGAGGCATCTCCTCATCTAGGCCTTTCTGCACACTTCTTGTCCTCCAAGCCCCTGTACAGACACTTCATAGACTCCTAACAGTGACGGACAATACCATTGGGCCTTCTGGTTTTTTATCAGTGGTTCTCAAGGTGTAGCCCAGGTACCAACAATAGCAGCATGACATGGGAATGTGTTAGAAAAGCAAATTATTTGTCCTCAGCTCAGAATTCTTTAGTCTGAATTTCTGGTGGGAAGAGGGCATATATATATATATATATATATATATATGTATATGTATATATATGTATACAAATATATATATTACTTTTTTATTTTTTATATGAGACATTTTTATGATATTTTTGCCTCCTCCAAATCTTCCCAGATCCTCTCCATCTCCCTACCCACTCAACTTCTTGTTCTTTTCTCTCTTCATTTCAAAATCACACCTCAAAAAAAAACCCTAAAAAACAAAATCAAAGAAACAAAGAAGTGGAAAAAAAATCACATACACATACATGCAACAAAACAAACAAAAAGGGCAAAAGACTAATGAGACAAAAACGCTAAAGCAAAATGAAACACAATGTCCACAAAAAATACCATTCAGTTCATTTTATGTAGACCAATTACCCCTGGGCATGTGGCCTGTTCTGGTGTGGGGGTATACTCAGTGACAGTGTAAGGTATTCTGCATGCTACCATAGGAGAAAGGCAATCATCAATATCACCCAGTTGCAAACTCTATGACCAATAATAGTGACCTGCCTGCAAGACAGATTGGTACAACAGTGTCACACGGGTTATGGAAGTAACCAACAATTTTCTGATTGAATTTAAGGTCCACTGCATGAGATGGAACCCATAGCTGGAAACGCTAAAAGGGGCCAAGAACCTAAAACTAGATAGGTCATGGGGCTAGGGAAAAACCTACTACATTATTCTACTAAAAGAACATAGCAGTGAAATTTACTACTATAACATAGTTCTATATCCATAGATCAATGCCTTGCTCAGCCTACATCAGAAAATCTTCTTTGTGAAGTAGATTCCACTTAATGCACAAATCTATCTTGCCAAGAACTAGTTGATTCCTGTGGTTAAGAAAATTTGAGAAGCACTGCTGTCTCAGTCATTGTTCTGTTGCTGTGAACAGACACCATGGCCAAAGCAGCTCTTATAAAGGAAAGCATTTAATTGGGGCTGGCTTAGAGTTTGAGAGAGACTTAGTCCATGGTGCTGGTGCAGCATCTGAGAGCTACAGCCTAATCCATAGGCAGAGATGTGGGTGTGGTGAGGGAATGGCCCAGCATGGGCTTTTGAAACTTCAAAGCCCACCACAGTGACTTATTTCCTCTAACAAGGTCACACCCCCTAATCATTGTAATCCTTTCAAACAGTTCCACTCTCTGGTGACCAAGCATTCAACTATATGAGCCCACAGGGGACATTCTTATTCAAATCTCCACAACTGTTTTCCAGAAAAACCACTCAGTGTGTTCCATACAACTCAGATTCCACAGGACCTGGGAACTTATTAAAATTCCAGTTCTCCAATTAACTATAACCTTTCACAATCTCTATATTCTGTTGCAAGGTAAAAATGCATTTATTTGTGTATAAAATATTCAATAAATAAAATGTTATCATTTAAAGATTATATTCTAATAATCTTTCCAAATGATTTTCATTCTAGCTTAAGTTTGAAATGTACTACTGTGTTAGGCACTTGTCTCATAACTATGAATAAATGTCTCTTAGAAATACCTAAATGGAGAAAGATATATTTAGCTCAAGACTCATGAAAGATAGTACACCATGGTGGGGAAGATACAGTGATTGAAGTGGCTTAGTCTATAGCTGAGGGAGCTTCCAACGGAGCAGCTTATTCATATGTCACCTACCAAGAAGCACAGTTTGCCTATAACCTTTAAAACCTACCCCTAGGACCTATGTCTGCATACTAAATAGATCTCACATTAAACATTCCTTGACCTCTTAGAATAGTTCCACTAACAGTGAACAAATTGTTAAGATACATGATCCTGTGTGGAAAATTTCACATCCAAAGGAGGGGAAAAAAAAAACAATGACATTAAAGCACTATTTATCATCATCATCATAATCATCACCACCATCATCATCATCATCATCTTCATCACCATTAATTTTATTATTATTGTGTGTGTAAGTGCACACATAGGGCCAGAAGAAAAATTTCAGGAGTCAGTTATCTTCCCACACCATGAGTTCTGGGTATTAATCATCCAGTGATCCATCTTGCTGGTCTTTGTCTCTTTGTAGTTCAGAAGCAGATGGGCTGGCAGCCCTAGTAACACAGTTCTTTCCCTGTTACTTGTTTCTATCACCTTCCCAGTGCATACAAGTGATGCTAAGGTTACTGGTGTTAGTGCTTCTTGCTATATTCTGCCTCTTCTGACACATTTCCTCACACAAAAGAATATTTCTCTGGGAAGCCTAATAGGTCCCCCAAGGATTTCTTTCCAGCCAGCAAGGCTTTGTCTCTGGTATAGTGCCTAAGGAAATAGAGTTTGTGACACTGTATGCAAATAGCATTGATGAGTCTCAACAATGACCCAAGGAGAACACACTGTCACTAATTTATGAATGAATCAAAGAATCAGAAAGAAATTTCCTCATGAGAATAACTTGGGTTGGACTCCACTTTAAAAACTTTATTTGTTATGATGTCAAATTTTTAACAGGAAAATATAAAAACAATTAGTTGCAAATAAAGAATGAATTGTGCTTCCAATTTTTCTTTCCACAAAGAGACTAAGTGGAGGATATGGATTCACAATAGCCAGGAGTGGGGCACTGACTCTCACCGGGAGTAGATGACGTTGATATGAAGGTTTAGAGAACAGCTTTGGGCTCAAGCATCAGATCACAGGAATGATGAAACAAAAAGACAAATTGTTCCAAGTATAAAGATACACAGCATGAAAAAGTTTAGTTCTCATATGCAGTTTAGTGTTACTAATTAATAAAGTTACAACTAATCATTTCCTAACATGTAGTTATCTAAATAATAATCACATTATAGGTTCATAGATGGCTAACAAATATAACCTATCTATTTACCATTATCAAAGTTCTCAGAATGCAGAGGGATTCTGCCAAATCAAACTCATTTAGCTTACACTTGAAAGTATTATGAATCAGTGCTTTAATTAGGTTGGTGTTTCTCTGTCAGAATTCTGGGCACACATTATACATTATTTCTATAATAAAAATCAAAACCAAAAATAAATTTGCATTATTGAAATTTTATTGAGAAAGTATGTGATGGAGAGAGCAAGGGGTGAGAGATAGAAGTAAAGGGAAAGAAAGGGAGGTAGGTTTCCAAGCTCTGGTCAGTATTTTAGCAGATTGATTTGCTAAGAAGGCACTGTACCACTGAACGCTGTCTCCGTTCAACTATCAATGTTCTTGACTGCTTGCCCCACCATTTTTCAAGTTATATAATACTTGTACTTGATGGTTTTTAGGTCAACTTGACACAAGTGAAAGTCATCTAAAAGAAGAAAACCTCAATTGAGAAAATGCCTCCCTAAGATTGGGCTGTATGCAAGCCTGTAGGGCATTTTCTTAATTAGTGATTGATGTGGGAGGGCCCAGCCATTGCAGATGATACCATCCCTGGGCTGGTGGTCCTTGGTTCTATAAGAAAACTAAAGCAGACTGAGCAAGCCATAATTAATAAACCAGTAGCAATGTCCTTCTATGGGCTTTGAATCAGCTCCTGCTTCAAGATTTCTGCCCTGTTTGAGTTACTGTCTTGACTTCCTTTGATGATGAACAGTGATATGCAAGTGTAAGCCAAATAAACCTTTACTTCCTCAACTTGATTTTGATCATGGTGTTTCATCGCAGCAATAGGAACCCTAAGAGAATACTTTTCCAAATATTTTCAGGCTCTGTTTCCTTTTCTATAAAATAAACCTTTATTACCCTAATCTGGTTTAGGAAAGCAACTATGTTTCTAGCAGCACATGGTAGGAGAATCTGGGGCCTAAATACATATACTCTGTTTATAGTTTAGTAATTTGATTTTTTGGAGGATATGAATGACTAAAATTTGCATAATTCAAAGAAATGAGGCAAATATAGTCAACTAAGATACAAAAAATTATTTTCCTAGCACTCAAAAGAGATAAGGATTATTAAAAACAACCCAAATATTTAAATAAGCTACTAATGACCAGACTTGTGTTATCACACAGCTTTGACAATAAGTGCTCTGTTTGTATTCTTGGACCTCTTGAATGTTTTGCACTATACATAATTACAGTGTTTTGGTGGACACTTGACCTGGGGCTCATTTGATGTGACTAGCAAGTTCCTATAACAGCAAAAAACAAAAACAAACAAACAAACAAAAAAGAGCACAAAAGGGAATTGGAAATGTAAGAAAACTGGGTAAGTATAGAAGTATCTCATAGTTTGTTAAAAGCTGAATATTGGTAAGTGCACACCTGTAGTCCAATCTATTCCCTTACCATGTAAAAATTATGATTAATATCCATTGTTATGCATTATCCTTTTGTCTATAAACTTTAAACTGGATCTTTATGAAGCATTTAGTTAGCAGGGACAGTGGTACAATTATTTAGAATTCTCTTTGTATTGCTGTACATATAGTATCCTCCAAGGAAAGCTTAAAAGCAAACCCAAATGAACATCTTTTTTAGTTGAGTCACAATAAACCTTGATTCTAAGTTCTGGAGTTCTGCAGAGCTGAAAAGCTAAAGACAGTTCAATAACATCATATTTCAGAAGCAGCACCAGGCTTAATTGGTAAAGCAATAAAGCGTATTTTATTCCAGAAGTATATAACATCATAGATAGTATTACCATCCCAAAACACTAAGCAAGTGGGCAACATTCTGTCTTATAACTAAGTAGTCTAGCGTGACAGCAAATGCAAACCTGTCCACTCCACTTACATTGATGTTTTGTGCAGACTAGAAGCAAAGCATAGGGATGAGATCAATAAAGTAATTAAAAGTAAAAAGCTCTTAATGATAGTAAATGAAGCTGAGAACACAAACTCAGAGCACCATAACCTAGAATTATGACTCTGGGACCATGGTCTGTTAGCATCTGCATCTTGGGTAAGAGTGATTTTTTCCTTCAAAATAACACTGCTACATGAATTAACAGCTTCCAGAGGAACTATTTCCTTAGGTCTCCATCCCGAAAAATCTCATTGATCTTTGCTGAAATCTCAGTTATATAAGTAGGAAGTTATTTTTAAAGCCTTACCAGATGCTACAGTTCCTCTTCATTGCTCCCACATGGATATGCACTGTTTATTTAGAACCGAGCCAAAGGCTAGCTCTCAAATATGAAAGTTTAGCAAGAATCCCTGACAAACCAAGGGGACAGATTTTGCATGCAACAGAACTGTAAATATTCCTTTGGTTTCATTTCATGACTGTTGGCTTCTGAGCTACATGCACATACAAGCACACAATTCGCTTTCCTTCTGGAAATGACACCAGGGTTTATTTTTAATTTAAATCATTTTTACAGTTTCTGTAGTGAGACTAAACTATGAAGAGATAAACTACAAACCTAGCACATCATTGTGTCAGGGGAAAAAAAGTAAAATAGTCCATATAGTCAGAAATAATCTCTGATCTCATAAATATGGTAATTGAGTTATTCAAAGTGGAGCTCGGATTTAAAAGAATTTTGCTTTCATTCTGTATCCAATGTTCTAAGGATTCTTTCTACATTCTTTCTGTATATGTTTTCTATAGTTTGTATTAAAATTTGATCAATACTAGCAAAGAATGTTAGGGAGGTGCCCAATTAGAGGATCTCATTGAGAGAGTCTCTAACTTATGGGGAGAGACAAATCTAAGAAGAAGTGTCAGAACAGCTTAGACTCATCATCTGTTTCTCAAGAAGAATGTGCCTCCCCTCTTGAGTCTAGCACCTTGAACAATAGCTAGGAGGTATTTAGCAAATGAAGAGTCTAGTATAATACACCCCAGTTAGTAGACGTTTTTCAGCTTTTAAAGCAATTACCATCCCTCTTTTCTTTTCTCATGAGTCAGTGAGCATCCTTGCTTGTATCATTCTCTACTGTGAAGTTCTGTTATGTCACCTGTTACTGCCTCAGACACACGTTATACTTAGTACACACTATGCAAACACTATAATGTATTATCTCAATGAATTACCAAGATTACAATTTACTACATTTTTTTTATTAAGAAATTTTTTCACTCATTTTACATACCAACCACAGACACTCCTCTCATCCCTCCTCCTGGTCCCCCAGCCTTCCCCCGAAACCCATCCCACATTCTCTCCTCCAACAAGGTAAAGGCATCCTGCAAGGAGTCAGTAGAGCCTTGCACATTCAGATGAGGCAAGTCCAAGCCACTTCCTCTTCATCAAGGCTGTGTCCCACCATAAACCAACAGCTGTGGAGCCTCCATGGGACTAGACTAGGCCCTCTGCATAAGCAAGACAGTTGTGTAGCTTGATCTGCTTAAGGGGCCCCTTGGCAGTAAGATCAGATCCATCCCTGGTGAATGAGCTGGATTTTTGGAGGCCACAAATTTACTATATTTTCACAGAGAACTACCACTAGGTCTTACTTTTAAAAATTCAAATAACACCCAGCTTAAAATACCCTCGTGCCTTTAAAATGCTTAGAACAAATGTCAACCTCCTTGACAAAGTCTATGAAGCCACAGTTTGGTTTGTGCTTTAAATTTTGTCTACAACTACTTTCTCTTCATCCCTAGACTGACAGATATCAGCACTTTAAGTAGCTAGCTTTTCCAAACTAACCACCTTGGTAGTTTGTATCCAACCAGTTCTAAGCTTAGTAGTCAAGATCGCTGATAGGAAATACCATTGTTTAAAGGTACCAAGAAGTGGCAAATTGGTGAAAGTTAAAAGAGACTTATCTCTTAAAGAGGAGACCCACTTTGGTGGGAATCCACATTTTAAGACTTTACTGCCATAGCATCCACCAGTATACTTCCTAGGGTAGATAGACTTTAATTAAAATGATTTTAGCCTCAGCAGTTTAAGAAAAGATTGGAACCCTGTTACTGACTTGTGGAAAAATATGGTGAGGAGGGATTATACGAATGGGATTTAACTCCAGGATTATAGGGTGACACTCCAAGTAGGTTCGGTGAAGGCAACAGACACTTTAGAGAAGTAAACAGCAGGGGAGTCTAGATTTAAGAATTATGCCGGGCGGTGGTGGTGCACGCCTTTAATCCCAGCACTGGGAGGCAGAGCCAGGCGGATCTCTGTGAGTTCAAGGGCTACCAAGCGAGTTCCAGGAAAAAAAAAAAAGAAGAAGAAGAAGAAGAAGAAGAATTAGGACCCTGCCAGTCAAAGTGGTTGATAAATACATCAATGTTTCACTAACATCCCAGATTGTTTTAGAATAAAAGGCAATAAATGACTATGATAGGATATGAATAATTTAGATATCTAATACAGAAAAATATACATTCTACATTCTTCAAAGGAAGTAATTAGACCTAAAATCTTTATAAGAAACCCATATAAAGTCTAGTATATTTTTTTATTTTGACATATAAAATTTGGGGAAAATACAGTCATTAGTCAAGAGAAAAACATAGCTAATGAAAAATAGAAACTAGATTTGAGATTAATACAGCTTCAAAATACCCACAGTAATATAAAGAAGATTTGTGAAAAAAAAAAAAAAAACATGGGTATAATAGGTAAAAAGATTAGGTAATGTTTGAAGATTGTAGAGATGCTTTTAAATAAAACAAATAAAAAATCTGAAACTGAAAAATAAAAAATAAAATTTACCTGGGTGAAATTCATCATGGATTGAAAAAATAGAAGAAAAAAGAACTGAACATGAGATCATCAGAAGAAATTATACTAAAACACAGATAAAACATAGTGGAAAAATACTGAACAGTGTCCCCTCTGAACTTGGGATAGCATTAAATGATGTAGGGAACCCATAGTAACTAGAGTCCCAAGGAAAATTGAGAGAAAAAATAGAGCAAATTCGTGTGTGTGTGTGTGTGTGTGTGTGTGTGTGTGTGTGTGTGTGTGTTGTGTGTGTATATGTGTGTGTATGTGTGTGTGTGTGTGTGTTGTGTGCTGTGAATATATATATGCACTTGTCCAAGTTTCAATTCATTAGGATCAGAAAATGTAGATAGTTCTACAAGTAGCTACATGAAATGCTGCCCCAGGGAATGGTGACTGGATTTCTGTTAGGTAACTGCTGGCATTCATGGGCCATCTTCAGTGAGAATCAAGTCTTTTATGGGTACACAGAAGTTGATTGGGATCTAACCTTACCTCCAAATCTTATTGGCTCTCAAGTGCCTCCCACATCTTTTGGCTTCTGGATCCACTGGTTCAAGTCCAGTCTTTGTTGCTAAAACAGAGCTGGTAGTTCAACTAATATTCATAATATCCCAGAAGCCTAAACTTAATAGACTCCATGCAGGGAACAGAGCAGTTTGATGAGTAGATCCTGGCTCCAAAATGATGCAGGAGCAACCATAGAGGTAAACATTTTTCAGAGTTCTTAATGGAGACTAGGAAGACCCCTTTCTCCTCATCCCATTTCTTCCTTTCCTTATTTACTCTTAACCTCACCGGTGCTCTCTGATCACCTCTCACCCCTCTGGAACGTAGCCCAGAGAGCAAAAACTTTTCTTTTTTTGACAACCAAGAAAGTGTGTCTTTATACTTTGTATGATCCATGGCCTCTTGTTTCTTTTATTACAATTCATCTTGTTGCAGAAGGGGAATCATTCCTATTTACAGAAGGATGTGATAAACAATGTCTTGCAAACCCTAATACTGAACAAGTCAGAGTAAAGAGAGGATAGAAAAGTGGGGGAGAAGCTCATAGTCAAACAATTGACTGTCTGCTGTGTTGCTTTCTAATCTTATTTGTTGGAGGAGAAGCTGACCCATAACTGTCTTTGCATTGCCTTTCCAGCAAATTCTACCGTCTTTAGAAGTGCAGACTGTTGAAGAAACTGATGGAGGATGGAGGGAGCAAAGAGGGAGAGGAAGACCATACCATGGTCCTTTCCAATAGTTTGACTATTAGTGGGCCTTCTGCAGCACTTGGGTCTGCTCCATGTGGGCAGAGTGTCAGGTCTGCCTCCATGCCAGGATCATTTGATGGTCAGGTGAGTCTCTAAGCCCTGGCACTCCGGACAGAGCTGATGACTGATTATCAGACAGAGGACGGGTATGGCTGTGGTCAGAAGGCTTCCAGTATTGCTTTATGAGGGTGGCTTCCCTTTTCCACAGCTCCCTGAAGCTGTCATCATATCAAATGTAAGATTTTCAGGATAGAAGTGAGAATACTTGGAGAAAATAGGAACTCAATCCAGATATTTAGCAGTGTATTCTTTTCTCAAAGTTACCTGTTGCTCCCTCTGGTCATCATAAGTGGTCTAAGATTGTATTCATAGCAAGCTTAATATAGGTGTTGTATTACCACACTAAAATTATGATTGTTTTAAATCTCAGATATATGCCCATTTTGGGAGTAATTCATATGCTTACTTAAAAACATATTTTCAAGTTTCTATAGTAATAAATTTCCAAATTTACATCTGGCAACTAACATAGAAAAAAAGGTGTAATGATTAATGGCATGCCCATTTAATGTTCATGGACTTTAATTCAAACAAAGAAAGGTTTTAAACCTTTTAATTTTGATTATATATATGCACGTCTCAGCACTAATTCCACAGGAGCAGTGAAGTTCCCCTGTGACTTGTTCCAACAGCACCACTGTCCGCTGGGCCTGGCTGAGTCACACAGAGCTGTGATCAAGCCCAGTCTTTGCTTAAATATTTTGCTCTAATTTCTACATGACAGCAGAGCAGAAAACAATTCACTCAGATAAACCCTCATAGGCTGATGCAGCAGCTCAGTTTTGTGTATTTAAGTAGAGTCCCAAATATTTCATGTACAGAGTTCTTTCTAATTTCAGAAGAAATGGGAAAGTGGTTCTCCTGGACTTCCACAAGTTTGTTTCTCATTCTAAGTCCCCAAGTGAAGGATGATGGTTCAGTTAACATGAAGTTCATGTTCACAGAAAACCAAACTTTCTAACTGGAAGATAACTTTTAAAACATGTTGTGTTTTCTATATAGTAGCCATAGTATTTGTTGGGACCTGAAGGACATGACATACTAAGGCTTGATAGCAATCTGAAAGTCGTTCTCCAGAAATAAGACATAGTGTTTCTTATTAGGCAAAGTTGCTGAAAAATGCTAGAAATATTTTCTGTCAAACGTAAATTTGGCCTGGTGAGATGGACTCACTGGGTAAAGGCACTTTCTGGCAAGTCTGACAACCAAAGTTTCAATCCCCATAGCCCACGTGGTGGAAAAGAAAAAAATGACTCTCACAAATTGTCCTCTGACCTCCATATTTGTGCCATGGCCTGTGCGCGCGCACACACACACACACACACACACACACACACACACACACATACACACACACACACACACACACACACACACACACACAACTATTTAATTTTTAAAAATGACTGCTCTGTCCCCTAACCATCAATTTCTATTGCAATTCTACTTTCTTTCATATACTTCCTTTAATAACAACAGAGAGTGAACAATACAATGTTCACTGAACAAACACAGAAGCCCTTGCTGTAAGAGGAGCCAAAGCTGGAAGAAGAAAGATAAAAGCCTTCAGTTCCCACTACACAGCTGTGTATGGACTATGTTTTTAAAATCATTGAAGACTACAAGAAAAATGATTTCAAGCTAGTAAGAATTATTTAATGAGAACATCCATATCACCTCAATGTAATGAGAATGGGTTAGGCATAAAAACTGGAAAATATAGAGTTACCTTCTCCTAGAATGATTACCACAATATAGGTCTGAGAGATATTTGTCCTGCATATGCAAAATGAGGGTTTATTTTGGGTAATATCAAACATATGAATCCACATATCACCAGTGTACTCTGGCAAGACAGAGCACAATATTGCAGTATTTTCAAAGAAGAAATACACTTTACATTATTAAAGCCTTGCATCTCACAAGAAATTCAGGAACCAGTTTTCCAGCATTTTAAAAAAAAAATCACTTTTAAAACATTGAATCCCACAAATGTGTCTAATTAGCATGAAAGCAACACATATGATGACATTTTAAACATAAAGTAGCATTGAAATCTGAAGTCTAGCCAGATACATAGTTAAAATTGACTAAACTGTTTGAAATGCTATGTCTTTAAATTAATTTATGTTGAACACAGTGGGTACCAGAGTCAATTCCGGTTACCATGACAACAGACACTGAAAATTTAAAGATTCAGCAGCAAGCTAGATTCCCTGCAAAGAGGGTTATTTTACATTAAAATTACATACCACTGCAACAGTTTCAATGAAACATGTTAAACAGATACACATGCAAGCCATCTTTTTTAAAAGACAATTTAATTAGTGTATCAGAAACAATGTTTATCAATTTACCTTACATTTCTCCTAGCTAGATTTAAGGAGTAAATTGAAACGTAAATTTCAGAAAGTAAGTAACTAATTACCAAAATACTATAATAAGGAAAAAGGAAAGATACCTAAGTAATCATGTAATCATAACATAATAGAATACTTGCCTGTAATATTTGTTTGCAGCTGTATTGGTGGCCAGGCCATTCTCCAAAGCCTTACAACAAAAATCAAAACAAAAGAGGGAACCTACTATCACATGAACACACTGAATTTCCTAGGTTGGTAAGATGCACAATGATTTCTCTAAAGAGTACTTTAATTGGCTGTAAAATTACTGGATTTGAAAACGGTTATGTTTGTATCATTCCAACACAGTTTTTATGAGGTCAAGGCTCATCAGTTGTAACAAACAAACATACTAACTCATGTAGTCCCCCAAATAGTCACCTTGTGCATATAAACCAAATGGAGGGAAACGGGAAGTGAGTCTATCAGTCAACGCTTGCCAAAAAGAAGAGAGAAGTAGAGGCTGCAGGAAACAGCACCTCCCTCATGTCTCTCCTTCCAATAGAATAAGAAAGAAGGAGGAAAAGGCTGCTGTAGTCTGGATAGCTGAACATCATGATAGCACAGTTTCCTGTTGAGTTTCATAAATACTCTCTCACTCAAACTATGCAGAACAGTCCACTCCCCTGTTGTTTAGTCTACTGACATGTAATAGCATGCTAGAACTGGCTCATCCTGAGCCGCTCATTAAAATCGGCTCCCTCTCTGCTATCCTTGTGCCAATCGGTAATTCCATATGAAACAGAAGATTCCCTTTGCTCGGCTCAGTTTGTGATTCTCAGATTAGATTCTTTAGTCAAGTTTTGCTTCTACATCCTGTTTGCAAGAGGAGGAAGCAAAGGAAATACCACATAGAAATGGAAGGTTCTTCTTCCTTGTGTAAGACCCTTATGCTAAACTTCATGAAAGATCTCAAGGCAAAGAATATTTACTTATGCCTCAACTCAATCCTTCCACAGTATATAGGAACTCTTAAAAATTCTGTTCTATTTGCCGTTTAAACTTATCTATTCCATGAAGAAAAGAACTAAAAAGAAAGAACACATTATTGGATCCAAAACACACAGTGTCCTTGAAATACAGGCTACAAAAGATAAACATCAATGAATCTGCATTCCACATGTAGTTAGACATGGGAAACAGAACACTGTTATTTGTTAAGTCCAGGATCGATCCTCCCCTATGAAATTAGGGGATACTAATTAGGTTAAAAACTTGTTCACCATCAGAACAAGTAAAACCCATAATGAGACATAGGAAGAAAAAACATGAGATTAAAATCACATATGATCAAAACCTTGAGCTCAACTCAGGAGGCGTCAGTTTTCCTTTGTGTCTTTCTAAGCAGTGTGAAAATAAAGAAGCACTAAAGTGGAGTGGGCAGACAACCACAAATAGGACACTGGTTGTGTGTTTTTTAAACCATGTGTTTATGTAATCTAGCAGGAACAGCTTGTCCCATTAAACTATCTCAGTATTCAAGAGTCCTCTTGAGGTATTTATAGTCCTTGCAACAGGCTGCAACTATTATAGTTCATAATGACTTTTCACACATGTCTGTTTAACTTCTCAGCAACAACATTTAAAGATGTGCTACATGAAGCAAGAAATTATTTATACCTAATTTGTACCTCTCAAAATCATCCATTATCCATGTAGAATAAATATGGAAAGCTGTTATCATTACTAATTAGGTGTTACAGTTGGAAAGACTAGAAAACCACACTGTCTCTTTAATCCTTGAAAGGATAAAAATGTTTAGAACACCCGTCAGAAGCAAGGCAAGGGTCAGTGTCAGAGAGATGATAAGACTATCTGATCTTGATTATACAAAAACTGACAGTGGTGGTAAACATTCATAAATATATATTATATATATACCTATAGAATATATAGGCTTGAGTGTATCAGGAAATACATTGAAAAAGAGCAGGAATGTCTTTAATGCTTGAATTTGCCAAGTATACCAGGCTGCAGTGATAGAAAGGAAGGGCATTCCAGAAGACAGAGTCAGTATCTTGGCACAAAGTGGGGACATCCATTCCAGAGACATTAAACGGACATGTGGATGAACTAAAGCCCTGCCCAGAAAAATTCAAACTCTCATCTGAGGAACATTGATGTTATTATTTAGGTAAGGTCTGGAACAAGAAAAAGGCAAGCTGTGGCACCTTTTTGGTAAGATGCATGTGGCAAACATCTGTAAGTAGACTGAATTGGGAAGCTATGACATAAAGACAGAAGTTTGTCCAAGTGGAGTAAAGATACCTAGCCTGAAGTTATGCAGGAGTCCAAGAAAAGGATGGTTTCAGATCATCACAGATAGAGCTGATGTGCCAGTGCCCAACACCCCAGCAATTGGGCTAAGGAAGGAGAATCTCAAGTTTCAGACCTAAGCCTGCCTCCCCACCCATCTCTCTTCCCCTTCCCTCTCTCAAAAGATGTAGGACAGAGGAAATAGCAAGGTACTTGTTATGGAAGCTTGAAGACATGAGCTCAGTTCTTGAACCCATATAACAATACTGTCAAGATGGTGTTTATTTACAATCCCAGCACTAGAGAGATAGAAAGAGGAAAGAACCCTGAGGGCTTGCTGGCCACCCAGTCCAACACAATTGACGAGGTTCAGGCCCCTGAACAACCCCATGTTAAAAGACATGAATGCTAATCATTTGGATGATACATTGTCATCTGGCCTCACATGCATGTGCATACACACACACACATACGCACACACACACACACACACACACACACACACACGTGATATTTGCACTACAGCCTCACACATGCATATACTCAAATTTACATGCATATACACTCATGCACTGAGGAAAAAAGGCAATTATGGCAGAGATAGAATGATGTGTATTTGCTGAAGGCAAACTCGAGGCCTCCATCTTTAAGAGTTGAGAGCTGATGTCTTAAGGGATATGAAAAAAAAAAACAGAGTGACTAATGTTAAACCATATGCAAATAGTAATGTCATCATTCTGTAGTTAACTAGCATGGTCTCCTTTTCCATTGCCCATCCCCACAGCTCCCCTTTTGGCTCAAGCAAAAAGTGAACTAAATAAATCATTGTTTTATAGCTTAATAAAATCCAGAAAATTAAAAATTACCTATAGTTGATGCTTATTCCAAAAATGGAAAACAAACCTTTTTTTTAAATCTCACCTCCCTTCTTCTTTTTTCAAAGATTTATTTATTAATGTATATTATGTATATGGGTGCTTTTCTGCAGGTACATCTGCGCACCAGAAGAAAGAATGGGATCCCAGTACAGATAGTTGTGAGCCTCCATTTGGTTGATGTGAATTAACTCAGGACCTCTGGAAAAGTAGACAGTGCTCTTAGCCACTGAGCCATCCCTCCAGCCCCACCTTCCCTCTTCCAGGGGTGCATTCTGGTGAATGGGTCCATAATCAGAGGGAATAGAGACCTTGGTTATGTAATTTACACCAGCGAGGAACTCTATAGGCCTTATTCTGTCTTCTCATCCTTTTTTCCTTGGGTGATCCTCAGGCACCATGGTACTCTCTGAGACTACCAGTATAGATAGTGAGACACTTTAAATTTGGGGTTCTCTTATGGCTTAAGTGATAGTCCTCATCATGAATGCTGGCTACCTAAGCTTCTATCAGAGACTTTTTCAGGAATTTTTCCTGATTCCTACTCAATCCTGTCTCTGGCCATCTAATTGGCAGCACTTGCTAGAATGTCACCTTCCCACACTGCACTTATATAAAGCCCCTAAATCAGTGGCGCTCAACCTGTGAGTCATGACCCATTTAGGATCAAACAACCCTTTCACCGGGGTACTTAAGACCATGGGAAATATAAGATATTATATTACAATTCAACAGCAGCAAAAATACATTTATGAAGTAGCAATGAAAATAATGTTATGGTTGGGGGTCACTACAATGTGTGGAACTGTACTAAAGGGTCACACCATAAGGAAGTTTGAGAACTATGGCCGTAAATAACAAAAGGACAGCCTAGAAAAGCTTAACTTCGGGGCTTGAGTAAGTAATAAGATGGAAGCACAAAATTCATTTAAATATAACAATAACCTGAGTTGGCACAGAGCAGTCTTTCCAATAATGTGGGAAACAAGAGTCTCCATCCTTATAGCATCCTCATGAACACACCTGTGCCTCTTTAGCCCAAGTCCAAATAAGTAATCACCTAAGCAGACATTTACATGTTTCTGTTCTTAGCCCTTGCTCCTCTCAAATATGTTGCAGAGTCAGGTTTTTATTTACTTTAAACATGTGAAGCTAATGGAAGCTTCTCTCTACCACAGCATTCCTTAGGCTGCATCTAATCTCCATGGTGACACATACTACAATCTCCAATTTAGCTGTGAATATGACAGCATATTAACATCAGAGAATATAAATCCTGTTTTTCATATGGCAACAAAGAAAACGAAGGAATTTAGAAAATCCTTCCTCAAGACAATAGCCTCACTTGTACAGATAAAAAATTTGTTTTACAATTCTATATTTTGTGCCTAAATCTGAGTACTCCCTTAATATCATAATCTTTCAGAGAAGATGGAATCTCAGGTAGGCAAGTTGGAAGGTCCCTAATAGGAAAAACAACAGAAAAGGCACATAAATATTTTCAAGTATATTTCATGGATCTGTACAATTAGTATTTCACAGCACTTCCAAAATGAATAACTAAGGTGACTTCAAAATCTCACAGTAGATACGGCATATATTGCTTGGAAATGGAATCTCATTTGAGACACAACACGGATGCCAATTCTATACAAAAATTGAATAAATACACTCATGCTGTGCCAAGGACTCACTCAATCTGAGAGCAGAAACAGAGAGTTCACTGTTGAGGTCCACACATTAAGTAATTTAGTAAATTTCAGTTGACAGTGAGTTGATTATCTGACATACAATTGAAGTTATTAAAGAGAAAAAAAAGTAGAATTGGGAACATTTTGTTCATGTTTATAACACTTGCCTCCATACCCTTTCCCTCCTATTCTGTTTCCTCCTGTATCTTTCTGTTACCTTTACATGTAAGGAGAATGTCTATAAAACTATTTCTCAATTTGTCATTTTTCTGTGATAGATCTCATAGCCCACACAGCATATTTTAATTCTAGAAGTTCCCTTGATATTTTGGCAAAGTATCAGAATTACCTAAGACTATGAAACTATGCATTCCATAGGGAAAATCTCATTGTCTTTTAACTAAAACAGAGTCTGTTGCTCCCATCCTGTTATTTATAATCTGTGTGACCATGGGAAAGGTACTAAAGACCTCTGTACCTCTAGTTCCTTATCTCTAACAGAAGAATGATAGTATATGTCCTCACTTCATCAGATGGCTGTAAGAATGAAGCTCAAGTCAGGAATTGGTTGTAAAAATTCTCTAAAAATTTCAAAGTCCTCTTGCCATTGTTCATCACAAGTATTTTTGCTTCCCCATTAGTAGTCTTTACTGCGTCTACCCATATCCCTTAGGACATCATCACACCCAAAGACACTCATTGAAAACAATTTTCCCCTTGGCCATACATGAATGTTCATCATACCCAACACAATCAACAACTAGATTTATAATTACCCTTCAAATAATGTAAATGAAAGACTAGTAGAGTTTCTCAGCTTTCCTAAGTCTACAGTGCATGGCCACTCAAAGCTCCAAACAGGAACACATTAGTTTACTAGATAATAACTCAAGTAATAACAAACTTTTTTGTGATTTCCTTTCCTTCCTATCTTATTTGCTCACTTCATTTCTTCTATTTCCTGGGCTGAACTTGAACAATCTCTTCTGTGCGCTCTTGTTTGGCAGTGTGCTTCATGGAGAAGCAGAATAAAGGCAGTATCTTTTGAACAGCTCTCATCCTCTTTGCCCCAAGAGAAATCTCTCAAGCCTCTACATCTAAAAGTCAAGTCTGAAATGTTCTCATTTCTCCTTTTTAATCTTTTGATTAAAATCACAATGACAAAATTTCCATTAATAAAATACAGTGCGTGGCTTTTTCTCTGGCTGACTCATCCTGCTGTCTCCAGGCCACTGAATTCTGTCTCAGCCATGTATGATTGAGAGTCACACTGCCAGCTACCAGACTCTGCTACCCAGATCTGTGTTATATGGAACAATCTCTCATAAATAGCTTTCAGGCTTTCATTGTCTTGGATTAATTTATCCTTAAAAGAACCAAGTTCCTGACATTCTAACCAACCTAAGCTTCATATTCTTTCATAGTCCTACAAAAACTTAGTGTTGCCAAGCCCTGTTTCTATATCATGTTTTAGTTTTTATTAGCTTACAAACTAACAAGTTACCTTATAACTACACCCTTTTTGATTAGTAAAACATGCTGTCTTAGAACATTGTTTTATGTTCATTTTAACTGGAAATTTCCATGTTAAATACAAAGCTACACAGATCCTTTTGACTCTTTGCTCTGCCTCTTACTATGAGACCAAGCATATTTCTTACTTCCTTAGGCCTCTAGATCATCTTTCTTCAAGTCAGAAATAATATAATACCTGGATCTCCCAGGTAATTATTGATATAATTATTGTATAGTGTTTTACATGGTGAGCATGCATGTTACCTTATTTTTACAAGAACTGACAGTGCTTCCTTCAATTACTGAGTATCTGGATTGTTGCCAAACTCCTTGATGAGTAGAATGTAGCCTCTCTTCAATTCCTCAAGAATTTATCATTTACCGGGGAGACATATATCTCTTTATTTGGTTTTCTGTTCTGTTTTGAGGCAGTTTTTCAACATGTAACCTTGGCTAGCCTGGAATTTGCTATGTAGAACAGGCTGGCCTCAAATTCACAGAGATCTACTTGTTTGTACTTCTGAATTCTAGGATTAAAGGTGTGTACCACCATTCCCCACAAACATACATGTTTTAAAATTAAGTATATTAAACGCACACACAACATATTATCAATAGGCTACTTGTATTAATATGAAATTAGATGATAATTATAATCAAAACTAAGGTATCCCAAACACAACATTGTGCTATCTATAATCATATAAGCCATACTATCATTCAAATACTTGAGACTATTTATCTCATAGTCAATAGATGAAATTTCATAACTTTGTCATTCTTAAGAGCTGTCCTTGTAGAGGTGGGGTTGAAACTAAAGAAGATGCAAATAAGTATGGCATTCATCTTTGAGTCATAGTAAATGTAAGATGAAATTGTTACCATGTAAGGCTTTGTAACAGGGAAAGAGAAATGAATTGCTGGTCGACTAACTCTTCACATCACTGCACTCAAATTGCCACTGGTGTCACAAATGACATCATTTAGAGAAGCAGTCGGGAGTAAGAGAAGTTTAACAGTCCTGTGCCAAAAATACCTACCAATACATTTTTGTGTTCACTATAGCAAAAACTCATCCTGCTTCCTGTCTGACAGGTTTGTGGCATGTTTTGTTCTTGTTCTAACAGAGCAGGGTGTGTGTGTCTGTGCATGCGCTCTTGGCTTATCTTGTCCTCAAACTGCTAATTTCCACAGCAGACCCTCACATGCCATTCCTTAAATGGGGAGCCCAGAGATTACATACACTTCAAGATCTACTCTGTGTCCTTTCTAGATGAGCAGGGTGTTGTGTGCTAGAGATAACTCAAGAGGATGTAGCTCCACAAGTAGCTTAAGTGGTGTCCTTAATTAAGGCAGGAAGAGATATAGTTGACACTTGTAACTCAACCGTAAAAGTTTATTGTGTTAACACCTGGCTCTCAGACCTAATTTTAAAACTGTTTGTTCCTGACACTTTGTGAGAAATTCATCAACTTTATTAAATGAGTGATAAAAACAGATAGTGTTCAGTACATCGAAGGTCAACTGAGTCTTCTTCATAACCTTGACTTCTCATAGTGATAAAAGTAAAGTTCAATTCCTAAAAATAATCATTTACTTATAATGCATACGTTTCTGTAATTATTCTTACTCTGAGAATAGCTCTAGGTACCTTAAGCTCAATTCTTCAACTCTTAGACATATCTTTTATAATGGAAAACATGATTTTATTTGTTATTTAATAAGTACTACATTTTAATTTTAATTAACAGATTTGAAACTGTTGCCATTATGATTTACCAGATGGTCCCCTGTATTTTGTCACTCAGTAGAAACATCTGTAAACCAGGTTACTGTAGTGGTGGAAACATGCTATATGTTTCACTATATAAAAGGAGGTGCACATCCCGCTCACTCCTTTGTGACAGCAACAGGGTTCTGCATTCAGAATTGTTCAGGCGTATGTAATTTTATATGAATTCATGATTTGAGTTTTTTTCCTTTTTCAAAAGTACCTGGGCCTCAAAAGCACTGGTGTGCATGACCATGACTAGTTTCTTTTATTTCTTTTATAAAGGAAATAGAAGGCCAACTGCTTGAAAGTTTAAAAAAAAAAAAAAAGAAGCCAATTGTTTCTGCAACTAATCAATCAATTCTAAAAGGAGGTTCTTCAGATGATTTGAAAATAAAGTGTCTAAGCTTAGAGAGACCTTAGACATTCTAAATCCAACTGATTATTCATCAAGGTTCAGAGCTACGACAAACAGGAAGAGAAGGCAAGAGGCAAGGAAGTAACACTGCTGAAGGTTGTTGCTGATGTAGTTACTGATTAAACTATGAGGCAATGAAGGGTGAACACAGAGTCCCAGACAACAGAGAGGCAAGAGTACCAATTTGTTGTCATGGTCTGGCAGACTGTTATAATCTTGGACTATATCGACCTCCAGATGGCCTTCATGGAATCATTTGTGTTGCTTATGCTCATGAGCAGCTGTTGCAGGATGATAGAAAAGGTTCAGGTAGGTTGGGGATTACCTCTATTCAGCACAGACAAGGGAAATGCATCTGACAAGCTTAGGTATATACTAAGAAGCAGCATGATCCACTAAGTAATACAGAGGAGTTAGTAGCCATCCAATTACAGGGGCATCCTCTGTGAGAGGCAGGAAGACCTAAAAAGGGGAGGTAGGTCATGGAGACTGAGGAATGGCTTTACACTGATTTCCTTCAAAGGAAAAAGTTGCCCACCTACAGCTATACAAGACAACTACTATGCCCCACTAGTAATAACTGCACTCTCTAAAGTTGATAACCATCTATGCAGTACAAACCTTCCCCTGTTTCAATTAGAAAACAGAATCTCAGCTTTCTAAACTCAAACTACTATTTAGTAGCTAAGCTGGGTTAGAACCCACAGATTCTAATCCACATATCACTTTTCTTTTTACTTGGCCTTAGAGGTTCTGAACTGTTTTATAATATTTTAAAACACCTGTTTTGAGTTTTGAGCACAGGCTGCTTTCCAGGCACCATACTAGATTTATGAAGATTAGCTCCATTTTACCATCATAATTTAAAATGTCATAATGTCAGTTTCAATGTCATAAAATGAGAAAGATACTGTCATATCTATACGGAATGAATAAAGCCATATTCAGTGAATTCGAGTTATATGCAGCACAAAAACAAACAGCAAGAAGACAAAACCCACCATTTGTGTGTCTGAATTCCACCAGAATTAAGGGACAGATTAGAAAAACTGACTCTAGCCAAAGATTATTCACCCTCTGTGTTCATTTCCATGTGTTAATTCAAGGTCATATTCCTGCTTAAACTATTCCAATAAAAGGTCTCATATGCAATCTGTTTTCATCTCTCCTTTGCTAGCCCAGCTTCTAACTTAAAACAGTGTTTTTTTCAAATGCATCAACTTTCCACACATACAGCAGTCAGGATGTCAAAAATATAAGTGAAAAAAAAATAATTGTAAAAGCAGCTTGAAAAAGACAACAACCCACATTCAAAGGCAGAAAGATCAGAATCGCCCCAGATTTTTCATCTACCTTCACAAAGGCCAAAACTACATGAAATAAGTTACTTCAAGCTCTGAAAGCAAACTGCAACCCAAGAATTCTATATTCTGTAAAGCTGTCTTTCAACATTGATGGAAAAATAAAGATATTTCAAGACAAACACAAATTAAGGCTATTCACGTCAACCAAGCCAGACACTGAAGAAGGTTTAAAAAAAAAATTCTTTTTTTTTTTGCAAAGGCAATAAAGATAATAAGGGTCAGAGTGAAAACAGAGACCTAGGTCTTCTAACTTCCTTTCACTCTTTCTTAACATGTAATAGATACATAATAATATCACCCAAGTTATGAATTACAGTCACTCTTTTATTTTAAGGACAGTTTCTGAAATTGTAAAAACGGTGCTTCTATATGTTATATTGATTCCATTCCATGTAACTTCTTAGATAAAAATAAGTGATTACTAAAAGCTCTAGGTAAGGACAATACAGGGAACAACAGTTACTGAACAATCTCATTTACAGACATAAACATATAAACATTAGCAAAGAGAAATCCAAAACCTAATAATTAAGTTTATTCTATGGATGCAAGAATGACTTTAATCATAAAACTACTATTATTGAATATCTGAACTGATTAACAACATGTGGTCATCTCAATACTTGAAGAAAATAGTTTGAAAATTAACAACAGACCATAATAAAAGATTTGAGCTAATGAAGAAACATCTACATGTGCTATTTATCACAGCCTTGTTCACAATAGGCAAGGAAAAGATCCAATCAACAGATAAATCAGTGAACAAAAGCTGCTGTCTATACTCATTGAAATTTTGTTGTCAGAAGAAGAATGAAATGCAGACTTTTCAGCGACATGCAGAGAACTGAAATGTTTATGTTAAGTGAAACAGATCAGACAGAGAGAAATAGATGCTGGATGTTCTCACACATGACAACCCAAAGTCCAATCTTATCAGAGTAGAAAAGAGAACAGATAGAAGTGAGCACAGGGAGAATGTGAAGTGGATTACTGGAGAGGGCATCTTACAAGGAACAAGGCTGTAGCTAGAAAGGAAAAATAGCTTCCACTATTCCCCAGCTCGGCTGGAAGACTATGGCAGGCAACAGTTATGTGAGTATTTCAAAAGAACTCAGAGAAAGGGCTCTTTCTACACTACAAAGATATGATAAATGTTTGAGGTTAGAAATGTACCAATTATCCTGTTGTGGCCATTTTACACACACACACACAAACACACACACACAAACATACACACACACACACACACACACACACACACACACACAACTGTCACACTGCATCACCAAAGTGTATACTGTTACTGCATGTCAATTAAAAATAAAACTATCTTTGAATTTTTTTTTCTAAAATTCAGCAAACTTGGAATGCAATGGTGTAGTTAGAGTTTCCCTGCCTGGCCCAGTCAGGACAAATCTCTCTTACCCGCCAGTCCCACAGTTGCTCAGACCCAACCAAGAAAGCACACAGAAACTTACATTATTTAGAAACTGTATGGCCGTGGCAGGCTTCTTGTTATCTGCTTCTTCTATCTTAAATTAACCCATTTCTGTTAGTCTATACTTTGCCACATGGCTTGTGGCTTACCAGTGTCTTTACATGTTGCTTTTTATGGCGGCAGCTGGCGGTGTCTTTCTCCAACCTTCTACTTCCCAGAATTCTCTTTCTCTTGTCCCGCCTATACTTCCTGCCTGGCCACTGGCCAATCAGAACTTTATTTACACAGAGCGATATCCACAGCACAATGGAGTTAACTACCATAGCCGCAATCCTAGAAATCGGATTAAGTATGTCAGCAATGATGAGTCAATAGAGATCTGAAAAAAAACATACTCTGAGCATTTTTAAGTTTTGTGGTTAGTCCACAAAGAGCATTTTTATCAGATAAGTTGAGGTATAAGAGTAAAAAAAAAGATGAAACTTCATATTTTCAAATAACCCTCCACATTGGAAAAATGTGATAATATCATATAGGCCCATTCCATCATGGTGTAGGTCCATTGTAGGTCAGATTTGAACCTATGAGGCTTCCATCCATTACTAGCAGTCCTGTGGGAGAGGAACTAAGAGGAATGCAGAGGTCTGTAGCTATATTCCCATAAAACCAACTTGCAGACTTTTCACAGGGCAAAGTCTTATGATTTTATCTAAATCATATAATTTAATCTTAACTTTTGCTTTACACAAAATAAATTACAACCTAAAGGTCAAATCTGTTGCTTCCAAAAAGCAATCTCTTCAGGGAGAAAGGAGTGAAAAAGGGAATCTCCCGTTTATACTCATATGATTATTAATCTAATTAGAAACCATACTGGAGACAATTTAAGGTAGGGAGGAGGAAGCACTCTTGTTCTAATTTGGTCATCTTAGTCTTTCTGGCATCATGCTACATGATTATGATAACCAACAGTGCAGTGTCCTAGGCCCTCCAGACAATGACATGCATATTGTCCTCCTTCAAGGGACCTGTCATTCAAAACAAGGAGAACTTGAGCTGGTAAGTAGCTAGAGCCTTCACCCATACTAACTAGTGTTTATTGTACTGGAAGGCACTATGCATGCTACTAGAGGAAAGTCAACATCAACCCATCTACAAACTCTTTGATCTGCGATGGAGACCTGCCTGCAAGATGTGTCAGTGCAAAACTGGCACAAAGCTTGTGGGAATAACCAACTAATATCTGATCGGAAATAAGGCCCACTCCATGAGATAGAACACATCCCCCAACACTGCTCAGGTAGTCAAGCACCTGAGACTGAGTTGGCCAGGGAGCTAGGCAAAAACCAAGCACTTCTGTTTTGTTAGAGGAACATATCAATAATTTCTAATGACATTTCTGCTACACTCTTAGATAAATGTCTTGATCAGCTATTATCAAATAAGTTTTCTCCTGTAGCAGATGGGAATGAATACAGCAACTCACACCCAATGTGAGGAGAGTGTTGTAGGGTATCCCGAGAAGACTGCTCAGACACAGATTGAAGACAACAAAAAGTCTTCATTAGACAGCCAGGGACTACCCTGGATGTTTGAGATCCCAGCATAGCACCAAGCCTTTCTCATGGTGAGCTTTAAAGCATAAAACCTTATTCTGGATTCAGTTAACAAGAAGAGCTAGTCAGGGGTAGAACTACAGAAGCCAAAAAGCAAGGTTAGTACGTTTATTTAGAGACTTTCCCAGAACTATGGACTTTGATAGATTGAATCTTTGTTTTCATTTTGGCAGGTAGAGCTGAGTTTTATGGCCTGAAGGGTACATCAATCATGGAGTCAGTTGTGCTAAGGTCTAGGGTCATGTTACAAGAGTGAGAGACCTTGAAACATTAAGTCTTAAATGGGATATTTCCATCAAATCTCTCCTCTCAAAGCTCAGGGAACCTGAAGATGAGGAGGCAAGAAGATTGGAAGAGCCAGAGGGAATGGAGGACACCAAGGAAACAAGGCTATCTAAATGTAGCAGGACTGAGGATAATATGAACTCACAGAGACTGACAGCATGCTCAGAGTCTGTACAGAGTCTGTGCCTGCTGGGATCCCAATGCTGAGAGGGGAAGTAGACACATGTCCCCTTTCCTAACCCAGAAGCTATCTCCAATTGATAACCACCAACAAATAAAAAAATTAGTTCTTGAGCCAGGTGGTGGTGGCACACACATTTATCCCAGCACTTGGGAGGCAGAGACGAGTAGTACTCTTGAGTTTGAGGCCAGCCTGATCTAAAGAGTGAGATCAAGGACAGATACACAGAGAATCTCCATCTTGAAGGAAAAAAAAATTTCTCTTCAATAGAGTCCCACTGGGTTTATAAACCACTCTTAAGGATAGCCCCTCCCCCCCCACACACACAGCTAACACACAAAACAAACTCAAGGGCATTTTTTGAGGTTTTTTTTTTTTTGTATATTAATATTTTGCCAGGTCATTTTTTTAACTTTACAGGTGTTCTGTGTATATATTAAGACTTCCAGTTTAGTTATTTTTTGGGGGGTGGGGGGATTGCTGTGTGTATGAATGTGTGTGTTTCTGTGTCTATATGGGTTCCACATGGTTTTGTGACTTTTCTTTGGCTCTTTCTCTTGTTTGCTTGTTTGTTTATTGTCCTGTTCATGTTTATTTGGTTTTGTTTTATCTTGTCTTATTATTGTTGTTTAGGTGCATTTTATTTCTTAAGGAAAGACAAAAGAATGTGGGTTCTGATGGGAGGGGAGGGGAGGTTCTCCAAAGAGTTGGAAGAGGGGAAACCATAATTAGAATATATTTCATGAAATAATTTTTTACAATGAAAGAAATATGGAAAAAAGGATTCCATCAAAAATGAATAACTTAGTTTTTGTTTGTTTGTTTTGGTTTGGTTTTCAATTTCCTCCCAAGAACAAAGGTAATTTCAAAACAAGCTCTGAGTAATCCAAACAAATGAGTCACAATCTAGATAGTGAAAGGTGTCTAGTGTAGAAAATATAGAAATCCTGCATCTAGTTTTTGAATGCAATATATGCTTCATTTTAAGGCCAGATCACCCTCTTCCTTATTGTTTGCTTGGATAGCATTTCTCAAGCAGTTTTCTATACAAATTTATTTGGTAAAAAAAAAAAAATGCTATGTATTTTCCAAGAAAAAATATCCCATGCTCAATGAAGTTTAAAAATCCATTCATGTCAAGCTCCCCTGGGCCATTTACAGTATATTTCCTACAATAAAGACTGAGAAATTATGCAATAAAAATAAAGATGGAATCTTCCCATTAAATATTTTCAAAGGATGCCTAATGTTCTATGAAAGGAATGCCAAATAAATTTGGAAAAACAGAACAAACCAAGACTAAAGTCGTATGTTGAAGATTTATCAGGCCTTCAGGATTTCCCATGCCTATTTTATAATCAGATGTTTCTGCCCAAAATATGTTCTAACATCTTTCAAAACGACAAATTTCCTAAATAACAGATTCTCATTGAAATGTTAATGACTGGAATGGCTGGAAATAGATCACACATTTTAGGAGAGAATTTTTTTTGATAATATTCTGAAAGCCAAAGGCTCTACCTTTTATAGTAAATGTATAATATGGTAATTCCTCACATTCACTTTACAACTTTTCAATTTTCCTTTCATTTACTTACTTTTCATCAGATATTCCCATCAAACATGGTAATATTGTGGATTAGTGGTTTGGGGTTAAATCACTGAATCAAAGTACTTGCCTGTACCATAGCACCATGTAAGAATTAATTTCTTCATATTTGTTGGCTATTCATTATGAGAGCATAGTAAATTTGTTTATTTGGGAGTAGCTGAAAATAGGTCATTTTTAATAATTCTTTCAATATTCAAATCATATAGAATAAGAAATGTATATACATTAATTCTAATTTTATTTTATAAGAATGTTTTAAAGTCATATTACTCATTTAGAAATCAAGAAATTAAAATTTTAAGTTTTGGTTTAAGTGTGAGGTTGACACCAAAATATACTCCCAGCATCTTATCATTATGGAGCAATATTCCCAGAGCCCAGAGGAAGTGGAGCTGGGGATGTCTTTCTGTATGCTGTGAATGTGTTGCTCTGACTGATTGATAAATAAAATGCTGAGTGGTCAGTAGCCAAGCAGGAAGTATAGTATAGGCAGGATAAGCAGAGAGGAGAATGCAGGGAAGTAGAAGGCTGCCAGGAGACACTGCCAGCTGCCACCGCCATGAGAAGCAAGATGTAAAAGTACTGGTAAGCCACGAGCCATGTGGCAAGGTATAGATTAGTTTATAATTAATCTCTGTGTGTTTACTTGGGTCCAAGTGGCTGCAGGACTGGCAGGTGAGAGAGATTTGTCCTGACCTTCAGCCAGGTGGAACAAAGGAAAACTTCAAATACAAATGGCACCAGATTTTGGGGCAAGAGTTTCCACCTAAAACCCAAGAAAGAAGATTCTAAAATGTAGCTAAAAAAAGCTTCCTAGTTGTCTCTCTCAGTTAGCCTCAGCGTGTGTGTGGGATTGAGCTACTCTATGGCAGGTTGGTGGTATGCCGCTTGACCTATAGCATGGAGGAAATGAGGTATCTGCAAGCTGCATATTACACTGTATGGTGGATTTAGCCTTTGCTAGTACAGACAAAAAAAAAAAAAAAAAAAAAAAAAGATGTTTCTGGACTACACATCACTTTGATAGAGGCATAGACCCACTGTCTCCCAGAGTCTGGTAGTGAGCATGGTTCATTTAGCTGGCTGTAAATTAGTTCTGCCATTTTAGAAAGCTGAGGTGGGTGGAGCCAGCAGCCACAGCTGCCATTTCAGTCTTAGTAATGCTGCAGTTTAAAGAAAGAGGTTCTCAATAAGACAGATTTTACATGGAATAGTTTACAATGTGTGTAAAATGTACGTAGGCTTAAAAGAGAGAAAAAAAGGAATATATGCAGTTATATAAAGAAATAGATAGTTTTAAAAAATAAAGTCTTTAAAGAGAAAGTAAACATAAAATAAAAATAAGCCATATAAAGATAGATATCACACAGAGAATCTGAACTGTGTTGTCTTTGGGATTTTTAACTGCAGTAAGACATTTGATTGTAAAGGCTGCTCAGTTAAACCAAAAGGTATGTTTTTTTCCTCCTTTTTTTATTTATTATATTTGTGTTTTAATTTTACACATTAGCCATTGGTTCCCCTGTCCTCCCCCCTCCCCACCAGCCCCTCCCCTCCATTCCCATCTCTTCCAGGGCCAAGACTCCCCTGGGGATTCAATTCAACCTGGTGGATTCAGTACAGGCAGGTCCAGTCCCCTCCTTCCAGGCTGAGCAAAGTTTCTCTGGGTAAGCCCAAGGTTCCAAACAGCCAGCTCATGCACTAAGGATAGGTCTGGGTCCCATTGCCTGGGGGCCTCCCAAACAGTTCAAGCTATTCAATTGGCTCACTTATTCAGAGGGCCTGATCCAGTTGGGGGCTCCACAGCTTTTGGTTCATAATTCATGTGTTTCCATTTGTTTGGCTATTTGTCCCTGTGCTTTTCCAATCTTGGTCTCAACAATTCACACTCGTACAGTCCCTCCTCTTTCTCGACAATTGGACTCCTGGAGCTCCACCTGGGGCCTGGCCAAGGATCTCTGCATCCACTTCCATCAGTTATTGGATGAGAGTTCCAGCATGACCGTTAGGGTGTTTGGCCATCTGATCACCAGACTAGGTCAGATCAGGCTTTCTCTCAACCATTAGTAGATGTATCATTGTGGATTTCTGGGGACCTCTCTAGTACTTTGCTTCTTCCTGTTCTCATGTGGTCTTCCTTTATCATGGTCTATTATTCCTCATTCTCCCTTTCTCTTCTTGATCCAGCTGGGATCTCTTGCTCCCCTAAGCACTCTTTCCCTCGAACCTTGCCCTTCATTACTCCCACTGTTGTCCAGGTTGTTCATGTAGATCTCATCCACTTCTCTGTCATTGGGCGATCTTTCCTAGGGTCCCGTTTTCTAGGTAGCCTCCCTGGAGTTGTGTAGCAGTCTAGTCATCTTTGTTTTACATCTAGTATCCTACTATGAGTGAGTACATACCATGTTTGTCTTTCTGAGTCTGGGTTACCTCACTCAGGATTATTTTCTCTAGATCCATCCATTTGCCTGCAAACCTCATGATGTCGTTTTTTTCTGCTGAGTAGTACTCCATTGTGTATATGTACCATATTTTCTTTATCCATTCTTTAGTTGAAGGGCATCTAGGTTGTTTCCAGGTTCTGGCTATTACAAACAATGTTGATTTGAACATAGCTGAGCAAATGCCCTTGTGGTATGATTGAGCATTCCTTGGGTATATTGCCCAAGAGTGCTACAGCTGGGTCTTGGGGCAGATGGATTCCCAATTTTCTAAGGAGATCCACCAAGATGAAGTTTCAGTTCTGAATATTTATGCCCCAAACACAAGGGCACCCAAATATGTAAAAGAAACATTACTAAAGATTAAATCACATATAAAACCCCACACATTAATAGTGGGAGACTTCAACACCCAACTTTCACCTCTTGACAGATCTGCCAAATTGAAACTTAACAGAGAAATAATGGACTTAACTGATGTTATGGCTCAAATGGACTTAATCAATATCTATAGAACATTCCACCCAAACAAAAAAGAATATACCTTCTTCTCAGCACCCCATGGAACCTTCTCTAAAATTGACCACATACTTGGAAACAAAGCAAATCTCAACAGATACAAAACAATTGGAATAACCTCCTGTGTTCTATCAGACCACCATGGTTTAAACTTAGATTTCAATAACAAACAAACAAAAAAAAAACTACAGAAAACCTACAATCTCATGGAAACTGAACAATGCTCAACTGAACCACCAATGGGTTAAGGAAGAAATAAAGAAAGAAATTAAAGACTTCCTAGAGATCAATGAAAATGAATACACCACATACCCAAACTGACGGGGCAATATGGAAGCAGTACTAAGAGGGAAATTCATAGCACCAAATGCCCATATAAAGAAGTTGGAGAAATCTCACACTAGTGACTTAACAGCACATCTGAAAGCTCTAGAAGAAGAAGAAGCAAAGTCTCCCAGGAAGAATAGACACAAGGAAATAATCAAATTGAGAACTGAAATAAATAAAATAGAAACCAAGAGAACAATACAAAGGATTAATGAAACAAAGAGTTGGTTCTTTGAGAAGATCAACAAGATAGACAAGCCCTTATCCAAACTAACCAAAAGACAGAGAAAGAGCATCCATATTAACAAAATCAGAAATGAAAAGGGGGACATAACAACAGACAATGAGGAAATCCAGAGAATCATCAGGTCATACTTCAAAAACCTCTACTCCACAAAACTGGAAAATCTAAAAGAAATGGATAATTTTCTGGATTGGTACCACATACCTAAGTTAAATCAAGACCAGATAAACCATTTAAATAGTCCAATAACCTCTAAGGAAATAGAATCAGTCATTAAAACTCTCACACCAAAAAAAGCCCAGAACCAGATGGTTTCAGTGCAGAATTCTACCAGATTTTCAAAGAAGACTTAATACCAATACTCTTTAAATTGTTCCACACAATAGAAGCAGAAGGAATATTACCAAATTCCTTCTATGAGGCTACAATTACCCTGATTCCTAAACCAAACAAAGATGCAACAAAGAAAGAGAACTACAGACCGATCTCCCTCATGAACATTGATGTGAAATTACTCAATAAAATACTGGCAAACAGACTCCAAGAACACATCAAAACAATTATCCACCATGATCAAGTAGGCTTCATCCCAGGGATGCAAGGGTGGTTCAACATACATACAACACAAAGAAAAAAAACACATGATCATCTCATTAGATGCAGAAAAGGCATTTGACAAAATCTAACACCCCTTCATGATAAAGGTCTTGCAGCGATCAGGAATACAGGGAACTTACCTAAACATAATAAAGGCAACCTACAGCAAGCCAACAGCCAACATCAAATTAAATGGAGAGAAACTCAAAGCAATACCACTAAAATCAGGAACAAGGCAAGGCTGTCCCCTCTCCCCATACTTATTCAATATAGTACTTGAAGTTCTAGCCAGAGCAATAAGACAACATAAGGAGATTAAGGGGATACAAATTGGAAAGGAAGAAGTCAAGCTTTCCCTATTTGATGATGACATGATAGTATACATGAGTGACCCCAAAATTCAACCAAGGAGCTAATACAGCTTATAAACACCTTCAGCAACATAGCAGGATACAAGATCAACTCAAAAAAATCAGTAGCCCTCCTATATACAATAGACAAACAGGCTGAGAAGGAAATCAGAGATACATCACCCTTTACAATAGCCACAAATGACATAAAATACCTTGGGGTTACTCTAACTAAACATGTGAAGGACCTATATGACAAGAACATTAACTTCCTGAAAAAAGAAATTGAAGATGTCAGAAAATGGAAAGATCTCCCATGCTCATGGATAGGCAGGATTAACATAGTATAAATGGCGACCTTACCAAAACGCAATCCCTGTCAAATTACCAACACAATTCTTCACAGATCTGGAAAGAACAATACTCAACTTCATATGGAAAAACAAAAAACCCAGGATAGCCAAAAGAATCCTGTACAATAAAACAACCTCTGGAGGCATCACAATCCCTGACCTCATGCTGTTCTATAGAGCTACTGTAATAAAAACAGCTTGGTACTGGCATAAAAACCAACATGTGGACCAAATGGAATCTAATTGAATACCTTGACATTAACCCGCACACCTATGAACATATAATTTTTGACAAAGAAGCCAAAACTATACAATGGAAAAAAGAAAGCATCTTCAACAAATGGTGCTGGCATAGCTGGATGTCAATGTGTAGAAGGCTGCAAATAGATCCATATCTGTCACCATGCACAAAACTTAAGTCCAAGTGGATCAAAGGCCTCAACATAAATCCAGCTACTCTGAACCTGATAGAAGAGAAAGTAGGAAATTATCTTGAACTCATTGGCACAGCAAACTTTCTAAATATAACACCATTAGCACAGACACTGAGAGAAACAATCAATCAATGGGACCTGTTGAAACTGAGAAGCTTTTGTAGAGCAAAGGACACAGTCAACAAGACAAAGCAACAGCCTACAGAATGGAAAAAGGTCTTCACCAACCCCACATCTGACAGAGGGCTGACATCCAGAATATATAAAGAACTCAAGAAATTAGACATCAAAATGCCCAACAGTCCAATTAAGAAATGGGCTATAGAACTAAACAGAGAATTCTCCACAGAGGAAGTTCAAATGGCTGAAAGACATTTAAGGAATTGCTCAACATCCCTAATTATCCGGGAAATGCAAATCAAAATGACTCTGAGATACCACCTTACACCTGTCAGAATGGCTAAGATCCAAAACACAGAAGACAGCTTATGCTGTAGAGGATGTGGAGCAAGGGGAACTTTCCTCCACTGCTGGTGGGAATGCAAGCTTGTACAGCCACTTTGGAAACCAATAAGTATATTTTAAAGGTAAGTTGACTTCAAAATTTGGATGTAAGGATATGTTGCTTTGGAAAGGAGGCTCTGCTTTTGTTTCCACAGAAATCAAGAGGCTCTGGATTTGGTCCAGATTAAGATACAACAGGTTTGACCAGCCAAGACCACCTGAAAGGATTCTGATGACATCATGTCCCAGATGATCCAACATCCAGAATGGTTTCAAGGCAACTAGCTCAGACAATACAGCCTCATGGACTACTCTATAATCCTAAAATTTTCTTTATGTCCCCATAAGAATACAGTGCCTTCATCCAGCAGGAAGTAGTATGAGAAGCTACACCCAAATTCCCAAATATACCAAGCTGGCTTTAGAGATGGAATTGTCTTACTCCTTCTCTTACCCCAAACATGTTGCTAAAAGAAAAGGTTGAGAGATTCTTCTGTCCCATATCAGAAGAGCCCTCTAGTGTGGGACAGAAAAAACAATATTTTTATTTAAAATGTATGGATTATAAAAGCAATCTCTTTTGAAAGAAGAAAAGGGGATAGTATAGATTTAAAAGGATGAAAGGGTAGATTAATGAACCTACTTTTAAAGAGCAACAACTCATTTAGCAATGTTTTACATTGCTATGGATTCTAGTTTATTGATACAAGTTTAAACTTAATTTATACTGTATATATATTTCTATTCTCATTTGAGGTATTATGTTTATGTAACTCATTTAGATTGTAGTGGATAATTAATTAGTCTTCTATGATACTCATGTTAAGTTTTCTAGATATACATAGATATAATTCAATTAGGTAGGTAATCTTTAAACACTTCAAAGACCTACAGAATATGGCATTTAAAATGTTTTAAAACTTTAGAATTTCTGGACAATAAGACATGTCTGCTCCTGGCAACACTGATTTACTTCAGAGAGGAGGATGGGCATCAAAGATACTCTATATGAAGTTAATCTTCTTGGCAAAAATAGCCATTTGGGCAAGAAACTGTTCTTGCCTGGACTGCTTGATCTACTGGACATGCAGGACCCATAGGAAGGTGACCACTGAACTTTGCTTGGCAAAATGGTTCTTCAGGTTCCTGTTTCACAGAGGAAACTACCAGACATTCTACAGGACACAGAGAGAAGTGATTGAGAGACTCTAGACCTGTGGGCTGAAGACAGATGCCCCAACTTTACAGAAGAACTATGGATGACTGTCTAGGCTGCCAGCTGTCTCTGTCTACTCTTGCAAGACTCCCAAAAGTTGCTTGCATCCTTCTTCTCTTTCTCAGGTGATATTATATCCTTCTGATATCTTTGATGTAGTTGAAGACTAGATAGTTATAATTTCCTTAGTTATGATAAAAGATAAGTTAGATATGAAACCTTAGACTCACAAATATAAGATATATAGGATAACTTTTTTAATTTTGCCAAATACAAACAGACTAGATATTATAACTATAATTTTTGCTTGATAATTGTTTTGTTATATGTAATTAAGTTAAAATCTTCCTTTTTGAAAAAAAGAAAAGGGGAATTTCTGGGGATGTCTTTCTGTATGCTGTGAATGTGTTGCTCTTATTGATTGATAAATAAAATGCTGATTGGCCAGTAGCTGGGCAGGAGCATAGTATAGGCAGTATAAGCAGAGAGTAGAATTCTGGGGAGTTGAAGCCTGAGTCAGGAAATACAGCCAACTGTTGCCACCATGTGAAGGAAGATGTAAAAATTCCAGTAAACCACAAGCCATATGGCAAAGATATAGATTTATAAAAATGGGTTAATTTAAGTTATAAGAACTAGATAGCAAGAAGCCTGCCACGGCCATACAATTTATAATTAATATAAGCCTCTGCATGTTTACTTGGGTTCAAGTGGCTTCAGTAGTGGTTGGTGAGATTTGTCCTGACCACGGACCAGGTGGAACACAGGAAATCTTCAGCTACAAAGTGGTTTACTACAGTAGAAATTACCCAAGTTCTTGTGGAGAGAAACCAATACAAGAAAGGCTAATGGAGCTTCAAGATATTGTTTGATGGGGGGTAAAAAAAAAAAGGAAATTTATTTTTAGTTAAGGAATAAACCATAGACCAACAATTAAAGAGTTACCATTTTCTGTTGTTTCTGTTGTTCATATCCAGCTTTAATCCCTAGTGGTCAGATAGAATTCAGGGTACTATCTCAAGTTTCTTGTATAGGTTTGACTTGCTTTGTAACTAAACAAAGTGGTAAACTTGGGGAAAAGTTCCATGAGATGTTGAGAGAAAGATGTATTATTTTGTGTTTGGGTGAAGTGTCCTATAGATTTCTGCTAGGTTGATTTATAACATTATTTTATTCCAATATTCTGTTGAGTTTGGTTTGTTCAACCTGTACATTGGAAAGACTGGGGTATTGAATTCACCCATTCAGTGTATGATGGTCAATATGTGATTTTAGATATAGCAGTGTTTCTTTTTCAAACTTGGGTGTCTTTGTATTTGGTGCATAACTTTAAAATTGCACTATTTTCTCGGTGGATTTTTCCTTTGATAAGTATATAGTGTCCTTCCCTATCACTTCTGATTAGTTTTATTTGAAATCTATTTTGCCAGATATTAAAATGGTTATCTCTACTTGTTTCTTGAGTCCATTTGCTTAGAATACCTTTTCCCATTCTTTCACCATGCAGTGATACTATCCTTGATGGTGAGGTGTGTTTCTTGGATGCAACAGGAAGATGGATCCTATTTTCTCACCCAATCTGTTAGTCTGTATCTTTTTTATGGAGCAATTGAGACCATTGATATTGAGAGTTATCAATGAGATGTGCTATTTGATTCCTCTTGTTTTAGTGTTTTAATGTATATCCTCCATTTTGATTTTGGTCTGGGATTATTTACTCCTTGTGTCTTCTTGTGCATGGTTAACTGGTGTAGACAGAAATTGTCCCTCTACTGTCTTCTCTAGAGTTAGATTGGTAAGTAGAAATTGCTTAAATTTGATTTTATCATGGGACATTTTTCTTTCTATGTTGGTTATGATTGATAGTTTTGCTTCATGTAGTTGTGTGGATTGCCATCTGTGGTTTCTCAGAGTTTGTAGAACACCCACCCAGGCCCTTCTAGCTTTCAGAGTCCCCACTGAGAAGTCAAATGTTATTCTAATGGACTTGAATCCTATGATATTTTGCCCTTCTCCATTGTATCTTTAATATGCTTTCTTTGCTTTGTACATTAAGTATTTAATTATTATATGTTGTGAGATATTTTTTTTTTGGTCCTACTATGTATTCTGTATGCTTCTTGTACCTCCTTTATATTAAGGAAATTTCCTTCCATTATTTTATTTAAAATGTTTTCTGTGCCTTTCTTCCTCTATTTTCATAGACTTGGTCTTTTTGTTGTGCCCCAGATATCCTGGATGGTTTTTTTAATGAAATTTTTTAAGACTTAACATTTGCTTGAATGAGCTATCCATTTCTTCTACCTAGTCCTCAACACCTGAGATTCTCTTCTCTGTATCTTGTACTGTGTTGGTAAAGATTAACTCTGAGGTTTTTGTTTGACTTTCTACATTTTTCATAGCACTTTAGAATTCCTTTAGTTATTTTTTCCTTGTCAAATTCTATTTTCATGCTTTGAATTGTTTTCATTATATTATTCAACTTGTTTGTGTTTTCACAGACCTCAATGACAGATTTATTCATTTCCTCTTTAAGGTCCTTTAAGATATTCATAATTTATATTTTGAAGACCTTCTCTTATACATCAGCTGTATTACATTTCTTATGGCCTTGTAATATAACTACATTGTAACAGAGTTACAGGCTTCATGATAAAGCACACTGTCTTGGCTGTTTATGCTTGTATTTTTGCATTGGGATCTATGCCTCTGCAGTTCTGATATTTGAAGTGTTTCTTAATGTTGGCATCTGGTCTTGTTTTTGTTGAGTGGGTGTTCTGTTCTTTGGTGTCTGGATCCTATGCAAGTGTGGTGTCTGTGGAGTCCCTGGCAAAGAGTGTGTGGGTGGGTGTGTGGGTGGGTGACATAAAAGAATGGAGATTGGATCTAGCTGGAATGGGATCTATACCAAGAATGAGAGTCCCCAGGAAATGGAAGTAAGGTGGGAGATGAGATCCTGAATGAGGCAGACTGCTAAAGGACTAAGAGTAAGCCTGGGGAGGCCTTAATGGAGGGCAGGAAGGATCTTGAAGACTGCCTATGTAAGAGTCAGCCCAGTGTAGCCTCCATTGAGGGTTCCTGTTAGAAAGTTCTTCTGAAGATCAGGAGCTGACATCAAGGAAGGGAGGGGAGCAAGAGGAAAGGGGTGAGCATGTATTTAGGAAAGAGCTAAGCAGGTTATTCATCAATAGGTGGAGTCCCCCTACAATGGAGCTACTCCTGTGATATCCCTCCTAGGCTTCTCAGTAGCATATAATACACTTAGCAAAATGCCTGGTATGCTCCATTACCTACCACATCTTTTTGGTGGGATTAGTATGAATACCTATATATTACATAGTTCATGTCCTAGGCCACAGATTGCTACATATTAACACATATATATTAATTAAGGCACATGTAAATTTTATGAGACTACATTGTCTTACAAGTCAGGTTAAAGAAAACCTCACAAGCCTTTAGCTTAGAAAAGGCCCTTTGAAAATTTTATTAAGTAACTACAAATGTTATTATGAATGTTTTTATCTCTCTTTTTTTCTATGTCTTTGTTCTGCCCCTTTTCAAGGACATTTATGGTTCAGTATAAGACAGACATTCTTCTGTCCATTCCCAAATATTCCCTGATCCATTCCCTGAGTCAGGCAAAATAAGTCATCCTAAAGCTGGAAGATAAGTATAGTACCTCTAAGGGTGTAGGTAGAAAGAGCTGAGAGAGGACTTCTGAAACAGCCATTAGGGAGGTTTTTTTCCTTGTTTTCTTTTACTATTGTTGTGATAAAACACCCTGATAAAAGCAATTTAAGGAAGGAAGAGTTTATTTGGGCTCAGAGTTCCAGATCACAGTCTATAACAGCAGGAAAGTCAGAGTAGCCAGAGTTTAAGGCAGCTGTTCACATTGTATACACAGCCAAGGAGCAGAGGATGGCAAATGTTACTTGCCAAGTCCCTGTCTCCCTTTTCTTCAGTCTAGGGTACCACCCAGAGAAGGTGCCACACACAGTGGTGGGTCTTCCTACTTTAATTAATCTAATTAGAATAATGCCTCTTCTCTCAGGTAATAAAGATGACACCTGAGATTAATGACCACAACTCCACCCCTTGCCAACTTTACAGCTAAACACATCACTTTAAATCATAAATTTCCACCCCCTTTTCCTCCGTGTCTCATCATCTCATGTAATATTCAATATTTTCAAAAGTCTCTATAGTCCTTAACAGTTTCAACAGTTGAATAGTTGAAAGTCTACATCTCATTTGAAAAATCAAGGAAATCTCTTAAATTCCAAAGTGAGTTACCTACTTCCAGGATACAGCATACTTCCAACATGGGAGAATCTGAGCATTGCAAGGAATGAGAAGGCTAAAGTAAGACCAAAATCTAGCAGGAAAAACACCAGATCCTGAAGATCCATATCTACCATGTGGGAATTATGGTGATTTTTTCTGGGCTTCAGAAGGCTTAGCTAACCCTGCTCCTCTAATTCTGTGACCCACAGCAACATACAGCCTCTCTGTTAGGATGGTTCTATTCCATGTCTGTAGCTTTCCTTGGTGGACCTTCCATAGTCCTTATGTTATTGTCTAGGAGTTTTGATCAGGTTCATTTTTCTCTTCTAGTTAAAGAATTAAAGGCAAGGAACATCTTGAGCTCTACTGAAAACAGTTAATGAAATCTTAAACACAGCAACCAGAACAGAAGGAATCAGCAGTTGAAAAGGGGCTTTTATTAGGCATAAGAAACACACACATGTGATGCTCTTTGTCTTCTCAATCTTGGTTCTTCCATGCCTGTAAAACCAGCACCATAGAGAGAGCTCTGTTAATTTCTGCAAGCTTGCAATGCAGTCTGTCCCCACTTGGACCATATCTGTGTCAACTGCTATGCATTCACCCTGAAGAAGCACTTCCCTAAGTAGTTGCCTAACTTCAAGTATGAGGGAACCCTTTGAGTTCAGGCTTTCTTCCTTCAGATGAATTTGGACTGTCAAAAAACAAGCGTTTCAATGTCTAGGTTTCCCCTTCAAGACACCTTTCCTGCTGCACCAGTACATGTAGGAGATTTCTCCTCAATGATGCTGATCATTTTAACAACTACAGCTGTTCCTGTCTTGAAATTTCCTTGGCTAAGTTAGTTAATTCATTATACTTAAATTTAACTTCACTCTAGTTTCCAAGACATAGGAGAATGAAACCAAATTCTTTACCAAAATATCACATGAATGGACCCTATTCTAGTTCTAAGAGAGTTTTTCTTCTTTCTCTGAAATTCATGGGTCATGTGTCCATCATCCTTACCTCTCTTGGCATTCTTGTCTTCCAAGCTCCCAACAAAATGGCTACTAAGCTCTACTTACACCACTCCAGGACTTTCATAACTCAAAGTTCCAAACATTTTCATGTTCTTCTGACAAACCATTTCTCAAGGCCTGTGGATCACATGGCCAGGTTTATCACAACGGCCTCCGTTCTCAGTAGTAGTTCTCTATCTTGGTTACTTTTCCTATTGATATGATAAATGACTGTTACAAAAGCAATTTAAAGGAGAAAGCGTTTGATTTCGCTCACCATTTCAGATTGCCATCCATTATGCCAGGGAAGTCACAGCAGTGGATATTGGAATCAGTTGGTCATATTGCACCACAGTCCAGAAGCAGGGAGTGATGAATGTTGCTCTTCTCTTCTTTCCTATGTTTATTCAGTCTCAGGTCCTAGCACAGGGAATGGTCGCTTGTCAGTGAGTTTTCCCATATCAGTCAACATAATCAAGAGAATCCCCACACACCTTATAAACCACATGCTGTCATGGGCTGGGAGACCTCAAGAAATTGACAGTAGATATTAACTAACACAGTCCCTAGGATTTGTAATTGGTGTCTTTTTCTTTACCAAAGCTACCCAAGTTTGGACTATAGATTTTTGTTTTGACTGCACTGTATACAGAGTACCTAAAGCTTCTAGCAGGTAATATTGTATTCAGTTCAAGCTGAATTGTCTTCAATAGAAGTTTATTCAGAATTTTTGTATAAACGATTTGATATCTTTTTGTGGTAGTTTGAATGTAATTGACCCCCATACATTCATAGGGAATGGCATTATTAGGAGGTGTGGCTTTGTTGGAGTAGGTATGGCCTGGTTGGAAGAAGTGTGTCACTGTGAGGGTGCACTTTGAGGTCTCTTTGCTCAAACTTCACTCAGTGTGTCACTCAGACCACTTCCTGTTGCCAGCCTATCAAGATGCAAGATTCTCAGCTCCTTCTCCAGCACCATGTCTGCCTGCATAACACAATGTCACACCAAGATGGTGGACTAGACCTCTGAAAATGTAAACCACTCCAATTAAATGTTTTTCCTTTATAAGAGTTGCCATGGTCATGATGTCTCTTCACAGCAATAGAAACCCTAAGACAGAAGTATTGAGTTGTGTTGAAAAATGCAAAAGAGCATTCACTTGAATAAAATGTACATGGCATATTTTTAAGTTCCTCCAACAATACTCCAAAGGAATTTGGGGGAGAATAAATTAAATATAGTAATAACTTATGTTAATGAGCATTGTTCATGGGACAGAATTCTTTTTTCTTTTTATTTAATTTTTTTTCATTTTACATATCAACCATAGATTCCCCCTCTCCTCCCTCCTTCCACTCCCCCTGCCTCCACCCCTCCTATTCACCCCCCATCCCCTCCCTCCAAAAGGGTGAAGCCTCCCATGGGGAGTCAACAAAGCCTGGTACATTCAGTTGAGGCAGGTCCAAGCCCCTCCCCCCCTGCATCAAGGCTGAGCAAGGTGTCCCACCATAGGGAATGGCTCTAAAAAGCCAGCTCATGCACTGGGGGTAGATCCTGATCCATGGGACAGAATTCTAAATAAAAAGAGCCTCATAGGTAAACTGACCATTTACAAATAATCAGGCACTTCTTTTGTGAAAATTATATGTGTGTGTATGTATGTGATATGTATATAATATTTGTGAAAACACTCTAACGCAGGCACTCTAATGCTGTGCATGTCACCTGTGGGAAAACTGGGCTTGTGAGGAGGTTAGTTCTTCCAATAACTCTTAGCCAGAAAGAGACAGCAGTAAAAACACAGACATTCCACAAAATCCATTGTGTTAACTACTGTGATGTGGTGGTTCCAAAGCCAGCAGACTTGTTTTTCTCTGTTCAGCTGATGTTACTTTACTCCAGAATATAATTTTTGTTAAAGATTGTTGTTTATTTTTAATTTTGTGTATGGGAGATACAGGTTTAACATGTGGAATGAATGTGCCTGAGGAGGCGAAAAGAGGGTACCAAATCCCCTGATACTATAGTTATAGGAGTTGCAGTTGTGATCCGTGTGACCATAGGTTAGGAAGCAAACTTAGGCTTGGGGTCTTTACCAATGAATGGTTGCTTTAGTGTTCATAATACAATTTTTTGGCACAAGATCCAATTTAGCTTTCTCTGACTCCAGACTCAGCAGCCATTTCTACTTTTTTTTATGACTTTTTAAAATACATTCTCAAACATTTCTAAGACAACCTTATTGTTTATTGTGTGTCTTTCACATCATAGGACAAAAAATAACTGTCATCATTTCCCAACTGGATCCCAACCAACAAGAAAAAATTTACTTGATAGGTTTGTTGGGTCTATAATAGGAAGCCAGATTTAGAGTCCATCCACCAGTATTATCTAAGCAAGTGTCTTACTTAGGGTTTCTGTTGCTGTAAAGAGACACCATGGCCATGGCAAGTCTTATGAAGAGAAAATATTTAATTGGGATGGCTTACATTTTCAGAGGTTTAGTACATTATTGTCATGGTGCAACATGGTGGCATGCAGGCAGACATAGTGCTGGAGCTAAGAGTCTTGCATCTTGATAGGCAAGCAACAGGAAGTGGTCTCAGACACTGAGTAGTAAGTATCTTGAGTAAATATGGGACCTCAAAGCCCTCCTCCACAGTAACATACTTCTTCCAATAAGACCACACCTGCTCCAAGAAGGCCACACCTCCTAATAGTGCAAATCACTTTGGGGGCCATTCTCTTTCAAACCACCACATTCCACTCCCTGGCTCCCAAAGGCTTGTAGCCATATCATAATGCAAAAAGTGCATTCAGTCCAACTTCAAAAGTCCCCATAGTCTATAACACTCTCAAACTTACAAAAGTCTACAGTTCAAATTCTTCTCTGAGATTCATGAAATCTCTTAATTATAATCCCCTGTAAAATCACAATCAAAAAGCAAACCATATACTTCCAAAATATAATGGCACAGGATACATATTACCATTCCAAAATATAAGGAAAGGAGCATAGTGAGGACATACTGGACCAAAGCAAGACTGAAAACCAGCTGTGGAACTCCAAACTGCATCTCCATATTTGATGTCAAAATGCTCTTCAGATCTCCAACTCCTTTCAACTCTGTTGATTGCAATATACTTCTTTCTTGATGGCTGGTTCCACTCCATGTTAGCAGTTCTCCTTAGCAGGTATCCAATGGCCCTGGCATCTCTAACATGTTGGGGTCTCCAAGGCAATCCAAGCATCACCTTCACAGCTTTGAAAAACGGCCTCTCTAAGGCTCCATTCAGGGATACCCCTGACCCATGCATGGCCTAAGTAGCTTTCATTAGTCATGGAGGCAAATTCTATGGCCTTTTTTATCTGTCCTTAACTCCAGAACCATATGGTCAAAGCTGCCAAGTTCTGCTGCTTGCTGGGGCTGGAAGATGCCCCCCTTGTTCAATGACATCTTCACCAGTTTTCTGTTTCCCATGATTTCCTTCACTGCCTAAGCTTGACTGTTCGGGAACTTGCTGTGTAGACCAGGTTGGCCACAAACTCAGAGATCCACCAGCCTCTGCCTTTCAAGTACTGGGATTAAAGGAATGTACCATCACACCTGACTCTGAGCTTAAAGTAAATCATTTTCACAAGTTGGAAAGTTAGCTGGGTGGGATCTTGCCCTGATCACCACTCCCTTTATTCCATCTCATAATCTTGTCCTTGAACATAGAATTTAGCTCCATTCCACTTTCTGATGCTCCTTTTTTTCACCTCAGATATTTTTCCTTGCTCAGCTTGTTCCTTTTCATTATGTATCTTCATTAGTGTTAACACTAGTAACCACAAAATAGAGTCTATACTATGTTGTTTTGAGATTTCTTCTGCCAAGGGAATCAATCTAAATCTCTTCACCTTAGCCTTAGGCAAACTTTCCAAACAAAGGCAAAAAGCAGCCACATTCTTCACCAAAATATCACAAGAACAATTTCTAGGCAACATACTAAAATTCATAACCTCTGAAACCTCTTAAGCCAGTCCCCCATAATTCAAATCACTCTTAACACCACTGTATTCCATGTTCCTACTGGTCCTGCCCATTAAGCAGTGCTTAAAGCTTTCCTAACTGCTTTCCTAACCCAAACTCCCAAAGTCCAAATTCTTCCAAACAAAAGCATGGTCAGGCGTTTCATAGTAATACCCTCATCCCTGGTACCAACTTCTGTCTTAGTTAGGGTTTCTATTGCTGTGAAGAGACATCATGACCACAACAACTCTTATAAAGGGAAAAAAAAAACATTTAATTGGGATGGCTTACATTTCAAGTATTTAGTCCATTATCTTCATGCAACATGGTGCCATGAAGGCAGACATGGTGCTGGAGCTGAGAGTACTACATTTTGATAGGCAAGCAAAAGGAAGTAATCTCAAACACTGGGCAGTATCTTGAGCATTTATGAGACCTCAAAGCCTGCCCCCACAGTGACAAATTTCCTCCAACAAAACCACACCTATTCCAACAAGGCCACACCTCCTAATAATGCAACTCCTTGCAGGGGTCATTTTCTTTCAAACAACCATAGCAAATGTCAGAGGTAACTTTGACATCATGCCTGTTTGGAACATATTCAACTACTAGAAGCAGAAATTAATGACAATTATAAACAAATAATATTTATTTTCTCATCATGAAGATATCTATAGATGTATAAATATGCATCTGACATTGTTGCTCAGGGATGCTGTTGAGCCATTCTCTTCTATCTCTGAGCTTTCTATCTCAAGCATTCTCAATCCCGTGTTAACCTCGTGATCTCAGGGTGGTCACCAGTGTTTCTTAGCATGCTGAGATTACTGTAGGAGCTGAAGGGAACAAATTAATATAAACTTCTTCTAGTCCTTCTTTCAAGAGACATCGAAATTCATCTTTTTTATTGCCTCTATTGAAAAGAAAGTTATAGATTGCCACTATCAAAGAGGTAGTTCACAGATTCATGTGTGGGGCTGGCTACTTAAATCCTTGCCACAGGTAACATTCCCTGATTGGCACCAACTCTTACTTTCCCTCCACACTCAGGTCTGGTAATGCAGGGAACATGGGAGGAACCTGCTTTTTCTATAACCTTAATGATTCAGTGTTCTAGAGAGAAATGTTCAAAGTGTTTGCTGCATCTCTTTTATTACTTTTCTTGCTTTGTTCTAAATATGGCCTTTCTCCTTTCTACAATCTCCTACTTTCCTGCAACAAATAAGTTTGGAATTGGAAATAAATCACTATTTAATTTATTAGCATAGTTAGTATCTTGAAAATTATACAGGCAAAGTATCAAAGAATATATAAAGTCAGTCAAGCAGCTGTTAGTGGAGGCTGTTGCTGGAGATGACAGGTATCCCCCATTCTGGGCAGGCACATTTCTGTGAAATGTGAACTCTTTGAATAAGAATATGTTATTTTTAACCTATAAAACTGATGATGATAACAATAGATAGCAAATATATTTCTCATTAATTTTTCATGCTTCAGGCAAAATAAACTCAATTCAATTGATCTTCCTAAAGGTCTTAATTTCTAACCGACTTTGTGGTTCATCCTAAGCCTTTACCAGGTTCCTCTGATATTCTTTAATAATGATCAAGTTTGCGTGACTTTGTACCCCCTCACAAGTCAGATTATTGGAGTGCTAAAAGATTCATAGGCATTCTGCCCTTTTGCAAATTAAATTTAATCATGTGCCCTCTAAAGAAGTATCCATGTATCCCAGAACATGCTGGCTTTGCACAAATTTTGCTTATATTTTAGCTGTCATGTTACCACAGCTGTTAGTTTCTATTTTATTTTTTGTTTTAAGTGACTTTCTTTATTAAAATTCAATAGGAAGTATATTTCTTCTTCAGAGAAACATTCTAAACACTATGCATCAAGCTAGATGGCATTTTATTGATTAATAAGCTTGGTAATTTTTCCCAGAACTTTTCATTTCAGTTAACTCCATATTAGTATATCTAACTAGTCCTTGGCTTCATCAGATTAAAATAACTTCAAATTTTGCCTAATTTAGTCTTCCTGGAGATATGTTATCTCAAAATCATGATGACTCATTCTGACTTAAAGACTTAAAAAAAGGGAAAAGTAATAATGTTTTATGTCAATGTGTACAAGACTGCAAATAGATCCATATCTGTCACCATGCACAAAACTTAAATCCAAGTGGATCAAAGACCTCAACATAAATCCAGTTACTCTGAACCTGATAGAAGAGAAAGTAGGAAATAGTCTTGAACTCACTGGCACCGTAGACTTTCTAAATATAACACCATTAGCACAGACACTGAGAGAAACAATCAATCAATGAGACCTGTTGAAACTGAGAACCTTTTGTAGAGCAAAGGACATGGTCAACAAGACAAAGCGACAGCCTACAGAATGGGAAAAGGTCTTCACCAACACCACATCTGACAGAGGGCTGATATCAAGAATATATAAAGAACTCAAGAAATTAGACATCAAAATGCCCAACAGTCCAATCAAAAAATGGGCTATAGAACTAAACAGAGAATTCTCCACAGAGGAAGTTCAAATGGCTGAAAGACATTTAAGGAATTGCTCAACATCCCTAATTATCTGGGAAATGCAAATCAAAATGACTCTGAGATACCCCCTTACACCTGTAAGAGTGGCTCAGATCAAAAACACAGAAGACAGCTTATGCTGGAGAGGATGTGGAGAAAGGGGAACTCTCCTACACTGCTGGTGGGATTGCAAGCTTGTACAGCCACTTTGGAAATCCATATGGCACTTCCTTAGAAAATTGGGAATCCATCTCCCCCAAGACCCAGCTGTAGCACTCTTGGGCATATAGCCAAGGAATGCTCCATCATACCACAAGGGCATTTGCTCAGCTATGTTCATATCAGCATTGTTTGTAATAGCTAGAACCTGGAAACAACCTGGATGCCCTTCAACTGAAGAATGGATAAAGAAAATATGGTACATATACACAATGGAGTACTACTCAGCAGAGAAAAACAATGACATCATGAGGTTAGCAGGCAAATGGATGGATCTAGAAAAAAATCATCCTGAGTAAGGAATCTTCTTTTTCATTAAAATCTACCTACAATTGTTCATTCTGTTTGCTGACTTTTTGGTGGGGTATAAATTTTTTTGGTTTGATGCCTTAGAAGGTAAATCCATATTTACCCACTAATATGATGAATAGAGGAAAGAAAAAAATCCATCATGGGAAGGAAACTACCTCTTAGAATGAATCAAGTATCAGAAATTAGGGCAGATGCAAATATGAAATCACAGTGATTATGACAGTAGGGAAAAGTCCTGCACAAACTTCAGCCAGACAAAAATCCCAGTATAGGTGAGTGGTCAGATAATCTCTAGTAGTATTCAATAGCTCCTGGGAGAAGGAAAGTCAATTTTCTTTGATCACATGACCCCTGGTAGGCTGACTACAAACAGAACAGGACACAGTACCAAGACTTGCTAGGCAACACAAACTGGACCCAATAGGGAGAGGAGAAAAAAGAAGAAACCTCAAAGTATAGTGTGAAGGGTTTGAAGTTTGAGGGGCTGATAAGGGGAGGAGAAAAGGATGAATGTATTCAAAATGAATGGTATGAAATTCTCAAAGAATTCATAAAAATATTTTTTAAAAAGAAAACATACAACTGTTTATATTCTGCACATTCTACAATTTATACAAATTTCTCTTTCCTACCATGACCTGTACTCAATTTTTGCCTAATATTCCATACCCCATTTCATGGGTTAAAGTGAAACATGAGAAATTATATATTATAATTCCTTCTGACAATTTTAATTATTCTAAAGCAGTAAAGAAAAAAGTTATCAAGCAAACCTTACTTGACATTTTAAACAGATATTCCAAAGTTCAAACACCAAATAGTACACTTTTCTTCACTCAGAAGTTATGTGCTCTATTTTCATGGCTAAATTTAACAATCTTAACTGCTAGTATAATGATGATATGGAAGATTCTGGTGACAACAATATACTGTGGTGATATTTTATCTGTGTCCCCTAATAAAGTTTATCTGAGGATCAGAGGAAAAAGCCAGGCACTATAGTAAATGTAGAGGTCAGGCAATGGTAGCAAATGCCTTTAATCCTAACATTCAGAAGGCAGAGATCTGTCTGGATATCTGTGAGTTCAAGGCCACACTGGGAACACAGTCACGCATAGTAGTACATATCTTTAATCCCAGCACTAAACATAAAGGTCTGGAGGTCTATACAGACAGACAGGAAGTGACAGAGCTGGGCGAGAAGAGGAAGTGATGTAGCTGGTGGAGAGAGGAAATGAGTTGGCAGAACAGAAAAGCATTATAGGCTTCGGTATACAGGAAGTAGGTCTCTTTGGGAGCTGCAGAGTTGGTGATGTGAGGTTAGCTGTGGCTTTTCCTATTCCTCCAATCTATGAGGTTTTAACCCCGATAATGGCTTGAGGTTATTATTAATAAGACCATTTAGCAATTTGTCTACAGTATATCATTTGTTCTATGATTTAAGTGTTACATTATCTCTGTCTCTATATATCTCAACATTTTTACCAGCACTCTAGCTATATATTTTTCCTTATCTTATAGATGAGAAACTGAGTTTAAGACATGAAGTCACCTACATGTATCTCAAGACTAACACAACCATATCTGGGTTCATAGCTGTAGCTCAGCTCCATGCAACCTTCAGGTACTAGGATACTGTGATCAGTTTTGGTGATGTCTACAAGTGTCTCAGTAGCTTAGCCTTCAAGGTTAATATTTATTATGTTGCTACACTGAACAATGCTTAGGTGAGCATTGCTCAATGTTCCTGGTTTCAGAACCACAAACAACACACAAATAGCTACAACACCTCTACATAAACCCTGCAGCCTAAGCTTCCAAGACACAGATGTTATGAACACTAATTACAGATGAAGAAACTACATGGATACTACACTAATATGTATACCTCAAACTAAAACTAACTGTCTCTATTCTACCAGGAAGAAAATTGCTCTGAGACAAACAACCATCATCTTGAAGCATTCATCTGTGCTCACATGCAAAATGTCATCCCAGTTGGACTTGGTGACCATTTATACCATATGTCATATAGAGTAGAGAGGGTCACCCAAGTACCCTGCAGCTCCATACCACCTGTTGTATGCAACTCTACCCTAACTACAACAGGCTTTGGAAAGGAGCTAGAGTATATAGGCTGATGAAGACTAGTAGGTGTGGGCCCTATCTACGTGGCTATGGGAAAGTCACCATTTCTGATGTATAGAGACTTTCTAGAGTGTCCTTTTTGCAGGAGGAGCACCCACACTCCAGCAAATCACCCATTATCAATGCACCCTAAGTAATCCCAATAAAGTAATTTGCTCCCCAGAGTGAACATTGGTGGAATCGTACCTTGGTTTGTCATTGAGACCTTAACAGGAGAGATAGATCTTGTTCATGTCTTCTCCAGGAAGGAATTGCAGCAACAATCATTCTACAAAATTGATAATGATTCCTAGTCTGTTAGATACACAAATACTCACGTACTGTCTCATAGCATATGAAAAATAAGGCAATATGTTGTTCATAAGAGTAACTCCCACACCACTCTCCAAATGCCCTAATTCCAGCTGTCTCTCTTCACACACTCTGCCTCTATCCCTCCTCCCATACCTAATCCCTTTCACTACCATATCCATCCACCCCAAGTTCACCCACAAAATCTATTCTATTTCCCTTTCCAAGGAAGATACATACTCCCCTCCACCCCCAGAGCCCTCCTCTTTAAGTAACCTTTCTGGGTCTATGAATTATAGCTTGATTATCATTTAATTAACAGCTATATGAACTTATATATAAATACATATCATATTTGTTTTTCTGTGTCTGGATTATCTCACTCAGGCTAATTTTTTTCTAGTTGCATCCATTTACCTGGAAATTTCATGATGTCATTGTTTTAACAGCTGAGTAATACTCCATTGTGTAAATGTACCACTTTTCTTTATCTATTCTCTAATTGAGGGACATCTAGACAGTTTCCAGTTTCTGGCTATTATGAATAAAGTCACAATGAACATAGTTGAGCAAGTGTCTCTGTAGTAGAATGTAGAGTCCTTTGGTTATATGCCCAAGAGTGGTATAGCTGGGTCTTGAGGTAAATCAATTCTGAACTTTCTGAGGTACCACCATATTGGCCTCTATAGTGGCTGTAAAAGTTTGCACTTGACCAGCAATAGAGGAGTGTTTCCCTTGCTCCACATCTTCCCCAGAATGAGCTGTCATTTGTGTTATTAATCTTAGCCATTCTGACAGGTGCAAGATGGGATCTCAAAGTAGTTTTGATTTGCATTTCCCTGATGGCTAAGGATGTTGAACATTTACCTAAGCATTTATCAGCCATTTAAGAAGCCTTACACTTCCTGGATGGCCAGGAGCCAGAGAACTAGGGTAAAACCAATATCAATGACATGATTACTAAGGGTATTCTGCTACACTCATAGATCTGTGATTTGTCCAGTCATCATAAGAAAGGCTTCCTCCAGCAGCAGATGGGAGCAGGTGCATAGAAACACAGACAGACATTATGCAGAGAGAGAGAGTCTAAATTGGAGGTCTCCATCTGGTCCCTCTGCTTGGACATCAGGGAACCCATGGAAGAGAGGGATGAAAGACTCTAAGAGTCAAAGGGGATGGAGGACCCAAGGAGAACATGGACCACTAAATCAACTAAGCAGGGCTCATAAGGGCTCACAGGGACTGAAGTGGCAAGCACAGGGCCTTCATGGGTCTGTACCAGGTCCTCTGTACATACATTACGGCTGTTAGTTTGGTGTTTTGGTGGAACTCCTAACAATGGGAAAGGGTCTACCTTTGACTCTTTTGCCTGCTCTTAGTACTCTTTTCCTATTGGTTACCTTGCCCAGCCTCATCATGAGGGCTTTTGTCCTGTCATATTGCATTTTGTTTTGTCTGTCCTCTCTTGGAGGCCTTCTCTTTCCTGGGGAGAGGGGAGCTAGGGAAGAGCTGAGAGGAGTACAGGGAGGGGAAATTGTGGTCAAGATGTATTATACTAAAGAAGAATTTATTTGAAATTTTAAAAAAAGTAACTCCCTACGAGCAGACCCTAAAAAGATAAATAACTGAGATGGCAAACAAAAATCCATACCAATGGAGTTAAAGAAGCATAATGAGATTTGAGAGAATATATATTGTCAGTGAAATCAGGAAGATAATGCTTTTGATAAATGTCTCAACAATAATATGAGGATTACTAAAAAGATGCCAGGAGATGATGGAATTATATATTCAAAGTCCTGAACACAAAAGAAAACTGTCAACTAAGGATATCATATCCAGCAAAACTACCCTTTAGAATTAGAGAAATCAAGTCTCCCAAACAAGCGAACATTAAGAGACTTCATTACCATTCACTCAGTCTTTAACTAAATGCTTAATGGAATCATATTTAGAAGCAAAATGATGACTAATATACCAAAGCAAATGAAAATACAGAACTCTTGAATATAACAGATATACAAAAGAAAAAAATTACAATATAATATCAAATTACAATATGATGTCAATAATGAAGAAACCACAAATAAGAAAAATAAGACAGAAAGGTATAAAATATACAAAAGAAACACAAAATTTAATGAAATGACACAAATCTTTTTGAATGAAATTAAAAACAATATTGAATTAAATGCTATCAATATGACAATAGCATCAATTTCAAAGAAGTCCACATATACTGAAAGTGAAGGAATAAAAACTGTATTATAAAAACAAAATCCATAGGCAAACAAAAGTAGCTATATTTATGTATGATAAGGTAGATAATAGATTAAAATTATTAAAAGAGAAAAGACAGCAAAGTAACAATATGGGGATTTGTTCAATAAGGTAGATAGATAACTATAAACACGAATGCATCTGATGCTGGAAAACCCAAGTTTGTGAAGCAAACATTATTAGATCTGAAGGGAGACATGGACTATACATGTATTATACGGTATAATTGAGTTGAAACACCTCTATATCATTATGAAGAGATTGTACATGTAAAAATAAATAAATAAACTAAAAAACATTGGCGTTACACTATTCCCTACACCAAATAGACTTTTACCATGTGTTTACAATATATTTCATCCAAAAGCACACATTCTTCTTACCAGAACATGGGGCATTAACCAAGCACAGTTCTCAACAAATTTAAAAATGCATGTTTCTACTCTGACCACAGTGGAATAGATCTAATAAACAAGAGAAGCTTCTTGGATTTTACAATTATATGTCAATCAACAAAAACTATCTTATATTAATGGAGAAATTAAGAAATAAATGAAGATGAAAATATATGGATTTTCTATCAAAATCTATGGATTTTTCTATCAAAATCTATGGATTATAACAAAAGCAATCTTAAGAATCAACTTTACAGTTATTTAAGTGTGCCCATTAAAAAAATTAAAAGTTTCAAATGAAAAGCTGATTGTATAACTCAATGAATTAGAGAAGCACAAATGAATCATTTCTAAAATCAGTCTAAGGAATAAAATAAAAATCAGAGCAGAAATAAAGACAAGTGATGCTAATAAGCAGTTCAGAGCAAGGAAATAGTTTCTTCACCCTTTTTGGAAAAAAGTTAACAATGTTCACAGATCTCTAGGTAGGCTATCAAGAAGAGAGAGAGAAAACCCAAGTGAAGGAAAAAAAGAGCTGAAAAACAAATCAGTTGACAAAGGATTGTTAAGTACTAATAGGAATAACTGTATGCCAACAAATCAGAAACCTTGAGAAAATGATTGTCTAACCTACCAAAATATGACCATAAGAACATAGAAAAACTGAAAATAGCCAGTAATAATAGAATTGGAATGGCTAATTACAAGTCTTTCAAAAAACAGAAATTCAAATGAGACATTGAGTGTGTGTGTGTGTGTGTGTGTGTGTGTGTGTGTGTGTGTGTGTTGAAATGGCTGGACACTCTACACTGAACTACACTACCAGCTCCTTCACTGCTTCATTTTTACCAGACCTCTAATCAAGAGTGCCAGTTCTTCTCAAGCTACCCAAAAGATTGAAAAGGAGCACTTCTAAGTTCACTCAATGACACCAGCATTATTACCCCAATGCCAAATCAAATAAGGATGCAAAAATGAAAACCGCAAATCAATGTTCTTGATGCACACAAGTACAAAAATTCTCACTAAGATCTTAGTACTTCAATTCCCAAATCACATAAAAGTGTTTATATATCATGATCAAGTAGAATTTTTGACAATAAAAAATAGTAGTTCCAAATACAACAATCAATAATTGTAATATACCAGCATAATGAAAGATAAAAACCACTTGGTCATTTCAACAGATGCAGAAAATTATTTGGTTCAATTCACCATCCATTCATGACAAAACCCTTAACATACTAACATTGAAGGCAGATAGCTGAGTAGAGTAAGTGGCTATGTGAGACAGGTCCACAGTCAATGTCATATTGAATGGAAACCATGAAATCATTTTCTCTAAGGTCAGGAACAAGACAAATATTTTAATTTACAGCACCCATATTCAATTCAGTATTGCCAAAGCAATAAAAATAAAGAAGGAAATAAAGAGCATCTAAATAGGAAATTAGGAGTTTAAATCATTCCTCTTTGCAGAAAATAAGGTTTTATATGTACAAAAACTAAACTCTCCAATATATAAGACAGAATTGACAAATAAACAGTGAATTCTGTCAAGTCGTAGGAAATGAGACCAGGAGCATTTTCAGACACCAATTATGAAGTTACTGAACAGGAAATCAAAAAAAAAATAATAATCTCACTCGCATTAGACATGAAAAATGTATAGGAATAAACTAAAACAAAGGCATGAACAACCTTTACAATGAAAATTATGACACTGATGAAATAAATTCATAGGTAAATTAGTAAAAATACCTTATAATAATCAATTTAAAGAACAAATACTGCTTAAAATGTCAATATTTTCCAAGGCAATTATAGATTAATTATGGTCCATATCTAGATATCCTTTGTGTACCTCACAGAAGCAGAAAAAGCACCTAAACTATACAAATGTGCACAAAAGTAAACCGCTTAAATAGCTTTAAAAATATGGATAAGAGTTCTCAATCACTGTGCAATAGTCCCAGGAAACTCTGGGGCCTCTGAGCTGCTCCTGGTGCCCTGGTGGGTTTTAGAGACCTGCTTTTCCCTTTCTCCTAGGGGTTCTGGCTGGCTGGTGGGCCTTGCAGAGATCTTCCTGAGCTGCAGAGAGAGTGCCTGTGCACTGCAGTCCTACCTGATATTCTTGTAGGGCTGCCACTAAGAGCCAAACTTTGGGCACAGCTTTATCTCCTTGGTGCTCAGAGCACCTATGGGGGAGGTTGACTCTCTCAGTAAAATCCAAATGTATCTATAGATGTGTGCAATAGTTCCTCTTCCGGGTTGGAGGAAACTGGAAAACACTGGGAAGAAATGGCTTTCCTTCAGGTTCAGTGGCACTGATGAAGGGTCCTCAGAAGGCCTCCAGTCTCTCAAACCGAAGGCCAGAGCTAGAGTCAGCCGATCACCCTCTCCTTAATGAGGACCTCCCCCCCCCCCCCCCCCCACTCCATTCCCCAGTTCTCTCCACCGCCATGGCATCCCATTTCCTGGATTTCTTATTCCTCAGTTTCTACTGAAAGGTGCTATTTACCAAACACTCTGCCCATCCTGCTCTGCCACTCCCAGCTTCACATAGCCTTTCCAGGTGGCTCCATCTCTCTTGCTTTAAAGTTAACTCTGGGCCCACAGACGCGAGCTGTGGGTTCATACAAAGCTGTGAATTGCAACTGATGGTTCTGGTGTCTTGTCCCCAAACAAGTCCCTGCCTCTGTAGAAGCAGCCGCCTGTCTCATGCTGAGATCTGTTCTTTCTTGTTGATGTTCACTTTAAAAATGAAAAACAAAACAAAACAAAAACAAAAACAAAAAACAAAAAACCCAGAGCTGGACTGTTGAGCAGGCCTGTCTCTCTTATTAAGTAAAAATAAGTAATAGTGGTTAAGTTTGTAAGCTATTCTGACAGAAAAGACAAAGGTTACTAATTGTATAATAGTATTTTTATATGGAAGACTGTACAGCTTTATGGACATATGTACACTTTGTTTTTTAATAAAAATGTAGCAGATCAAAAAAATATTCTAAGAGAAAATAAAGGAAGAGATGGGCACATCCCATTACACAGCACAAAGCTGTTGCAACTGAAACAGTGAGGTTCTTTCATAAAGTCACATACACATGCAGCAGACACCAGTCCGCCTAGCCAAAGTCACCTGAACATTAACAAACACTCCAAAAGTTTACATTGGTAGAAAAATAGCTTCCTCAATAATCAGTGTGAAAAGACAAAAACAAATAAACAACAACAACAACAAAAATGATGTGTCTATCTGTAGTAAAAGAAACCAGAGAAGCCATTGACTTGCAATATACATAAAACATTAACTCAAAAACTCAAGCTACAACAAATATTTTAATGTATGATCTGCACTTGCAAAGTTATAACACTACAGAGAGACTTAAGACATTTTTATGAACAAAGTTTTGTGTTTATTTGCTTGTTTGTTTTGTCTATGCTCCCAAATATTCAGGTAATGGAAGGAAGGATGGAAGAAGGAAGGAATGAAGGAAGGAAAGAAGGAAAGAACGAAGGAAGGAAAAGGAAGGGAAGGGGAGGGGAGAGGGAGGGGAGGGGAGGAAGAGACTTGAATTACATTAAACTGAACAGCTCTATACCAAACTGGAAACAATCTACAAAGTGAAAAGACAATCTATAGTGTCAGAGAAAATATCTGTAAACTATTTGTTCAACAATGGAATGATTATCAGGCTTTATAATGAACTCAAGAGCTGGAAAGCAACCTGACTAATAAGTGGTCCAATAACCTAATATTTTTCTTTTAAAGGGACATACAAATAACCAACAGATATATGAAACAGGTTTATCGCAAAATGCAAATCAAAGCTGCAATGAAATCATCTTACTATTTTAAAATGACTATTATTAAAAATACAGAGAAAATTAATAAATGCTGGCAAGTCAATGTCCACTGTTGACAAGTATGCAAAACAGTACAGATTCTCCTGGAAAAAACAAACAAACAAACAATATGAGGATTAGAACCATATGACTCAGCAATCCCACTACTAAGTATACATCCAAAGGAATTCAAATCAGTCTGAGAGACAGCTACTGTCACAAGTGCACTGCAGTGCTGTTCACAATAACCCCACTATGGAGTTGACTTAAATACCCAATGATTAATGGATCGAGAGAAAATATGCTACATACACGCAATGAAATACTGTTCCAGCATGAGAGAATGAAAGTCTGTCAGTTGCAGTGCAGAGATAGAACCGAATGTGTGACAGACAATGTGGCAGGTGAAAACAGTCAATGATGGGAAGAGAAATATTTATGGTTTCAAATGCAGAAAAGCTTGAACTCAGGGTAACTGCATATCCATGAAGAGTGACGAAGGAGGAGTTGAGGATGGTGAACTGGGACAATGGTGCTGAGGTACAACAGAACAACTATGGTTGACAGCAGTTATCTGAATAAGAGAGAGGGACCCTGATGTCCCCAATACAAAGAAACTATAAATATTCAAGGTGATGGATCTGACCAAGCATTGAGTACTGTATTGACTTATCATATTTTATTCCTATGTATAATTACTGTTAATTTTAAAAAATATCAATAGTGGCTAATGAAGGAAGAGGACATGAATCTGCAAGAGATCAAGGAGAGATGTATGGGAAGCTTATGAGAGAGAGGCAAGAATGAAAGCAAAATGATGTGATTATATTATAATCTCCAAAACAAAAGAAATAATAACAACTACCATCCAATAGTGTATGTGTGTTCTCCATGTAGATAACATTTGCAGAGATTCCCGTTAGCAATGTTTTATACTTATGAGTGCCTGAAGAAGAAAATGTAGGTTTAGAAAAATATGGCCCTGTGCTTTTAAGTTTCTTACTAGATAGAAAAGCTTTCATGAGTAGTTTGATGAATTATTTAAAAAGCAAGGATCAGTCTGGAGTGGCACACAAGTTTGAATCCAGGTCATGAGAGAATTAAACATTAAGAGGCTTAGACCACACTTACACAGTAAAAGAAAGTGATAAAATAATGAAATATAAGAAACTGAAAGTCCTGTCATTATTTTATCCAAAGGTCACAAGTATAGACTGCAGGTCAGAGGTAGATTTGCCCAAGGTAGATTTTATCACATCTGCACATATTTTTTAAACTTCCAAATATTAATATCTCAGGCTTTTCCCAGGTCTTATTCATACACTGGTACCAGAATATTAACTGTTATTGGTGCACAACAAGATAATTACATAACTGAGCATAAGCATTTAAGAAAATTTCACAGGCATGGAAAAAGCCATCAATTGAAATCAGAGCATAAATTTAAGTTTCACATATGTTCAGTCTCTGGATTTTTAATTTCTTTTTCTAGTATTTTGGGGGACTTTTATTATTTTATTGGACTATAGAAAGCAGTACACAGTCATTCCAATTATAAAATTTTTACCACTATCAGTAGAAAATTTGAGGGGTGCTGCTCTGGATTCCTCACTTTCCCTGTTCCTCGTTCTCATTTTAGGCTAATTTTCCTCCAATTGTTTATCTCTAAGGACATTTGAGTCGACCTTTTGTCTCTTATTTGATTAGATTAGCATCCCAGTGAGGTAGGAGAACAACAGTAGCTATTCCTAAAGTTCCAAAGTACCTCATGTCTTTCATACAGCACAGAAACTCACTCATGTGCTTGGTGACAAACTTTTTGTCCCTCAAAAGACCTACATCAAAACAGATGTCTGAGGGAAAACTGAATTAGTCAAGGTTCTTAAGTGGAACAGAACTAATAGAAGTGTGTGTATGTGTGTGTGTGTGTGTGTGTGTGTGTGTGTGTGTGTGTGTGTGTGAATAAATATAAATATATATGTGGGATTTATAAGAGTGGTTTACAGACTGTCATTCAGCTCATCCAATAATGGCTGTCTAACAATGGAAGGTTCAAGAATCCAGTAGTTGTTCAGTCCACAAGGCTAGATGTCTCAACTGATCTTCAGCCAGAATCCTGAAGTAGACCAGTAAAGGAATGGCCTTGCAAACCAGAGTGACAAAAGGCAGACAGAGAGAAGAGAGCTTCCTTCTTTCATGTCCTTTATATAGACTACCACTAGAAAGTGGAGCACAGATTAAAAGTAGATCTTCCTGACTCAAAAGATCTGGATAAAGGTGTATCTTCCCATCTCAAAAGTCCAGATTCAACGTGTGTCTTCCCACTTCAAATGATTTAATTAAGAAAAATTTCTTCACAGGTATATCCAGTCACTTGGGGTCTTAGTTAATACTGGATGCAGTCAAGTTAACAACCAAAAATAGCCATCACAAGTTCACTCCTTGTTAACTTGACATAAAATCATATCTCCTTATGTCTTGTATGACTTCCAAATGAAAATAATAGCCAGGCCATAATTATACCTAATAAGATATAAGTATCCCATGGACAATCATAAATGCATTATATATTTAACTAGGCCATTATAATACCTAAACTGATAGAACTATCCTTTGCACAAATTCATATATATTATAAATTGATGTTATATTACATGATAAAGAAATTGAGGAAAGAAAACATCTGTGCAACACATTCTTTAAAAAATTATGACAGAAAGACTTGTTTCAATTATAATCCTCATTTCTGCAACTAGTAATGAAGCTTTAACTAGTATTTATTAACTACCTTCCTCTACTACCCATTCAGTATTCCCTCCATCCTCAGCAAGCACCTCTGCAGGTCTTGGCTCTTTTTCTGGAGGTGTGACCCATACTTCCATTCCTGAAGGGTCTGTGCTCTTCATCCTCCTGCCTGAATAAGGTTATTATAGTTTCCCATTGACTTCAATCACAAAACATGGTAGCAGAGACACCCTAAAGGATCTCTTGCCCTACAGACATAATCTTTCTTATCTCCAGTGTGAAAAAGCAATCCAATGTTCCTATGGTAATCTAGACCAATCACCCCTCCTAACACTGTTATTCCCTTCTTAGCCATTTGACTTAAGAGGGCATCAGAAGCCCAAAGTGGCCAAAGGGAGGTCTGAGCTTCCAGTTCAATGGAATGCTTGTTGTGGCTCTTGGGAGGAGCAACGCCCCACCCCTACCCCCTGGAACCAAAACTTCTAGGCCAGTAGAACTTAAGGTAGTGGGCACAGAGAGCAAAAATTGTCCTAGTGAGTCACTAAGGGTGGCAGTGAGTGGAAATATTCCATGTTCCACCCGTTGGTTCCTAGACCCATGGATCCAGGCTGTGAGAGAAACTGTACCACATATTGGATGCTGGTTCAAAGCATATGTCACCTGTTAAAGGCCCAGAGGATGTGCTCTTCACTAATCCTATAAGACTGTCACCCTTTTCCTTGAGCCAGACTTTAGGGTCAGAGATGCTACTGCTCAGTTGGATGAATAAATGCAATGGGTTTAATTGGGTCTTGAAAAAGCAGGGGCCAGGTAGTAGCAATAAATTGCCAAAGGCAAGTTGGTCATAGTTATCCTAATGGGCAGGAAGGCAAAGCAATGTCCATCATTGCCTAACCCATAATGGGTAGCACAGCTAAAGTGATTTTTATGGAAAAATGACCTTTATGGACCTTTGATATCAACTAGTCAATCATGTTGTTTCTGGGCATAAAATAGATTAAAAAGTCTGCCCTAGTTTTGTTTGATCTGTATGAGGAGAAATATTCTCAAGCAAATGAAAGAATGCCTCCTTTGGATTGTAGCAAAAGGAACTCTTGGCCCATGAACAAATTTCCAGACTTGAGCCAGTTTGTCGACCCAGAATCCCTTGAATGAAGGAATGGCCAGGTTCCCCTGAGGAAGGACCTTGATAAAATAACTAGGTTTACTATTAGCCTTTCCCCAGCCCTTCCCCAGAGGGCTCTGTAAAAGACCTGTGGCCATTTACAAGAGTAACTACATACACTTTTATCTTGGGGATCTATTAAGTTTCCGTCCCTATGTCTTAACTTTGTTCGAAAGGATCTTGATCATCTACATCTTCCACAGATCACATTGGTCCACTCTATTGATGACATTATGCTGACTGGACAAAGTAAGCAGTAGGCAGCAACTACCTGGCCTTGTTAGTAACATTATGCGCATCAGAGGATAGGAAATAAATCCATCCAAAGTTTGAGGGCCGTCTTCCTGAGTGAAATTCTTAGGAGTCCCAGTGTGTGGAGCATGCAAAGATGTTTTTTCTAAGGTAAAGGATAAGTTTTTACACTTGGCCCTTCCTACCACCAAAAAAGAAGCAAGCCAATAAGCAGCACTGGTCCATGGCCTCTGCATCAGCTCATACCTCCAGGTTCCTGTCCTCACTGCTTTTGGCTATGTACTGTTATATGGAACTACGAGTGAAGTAAAATCCTTCCTCCTCAAGTTTCTTTTGGTCATGGTGTTTCATTACAGCAAAAGTAACCCTAACTAAGACATAGTACATTAGGACTACACTACAACAAACATAAGCTCCCTCTTTTAAGTAGAGAGTTTAGACAAAATTAACGATGCTGGAAGGAAATTTAGAGTGACCTAGAAGCAAGCACAAAGAGTTGTAGGATGTAGCCAACAGGTTAAATTCATAACCATTCTGAGGAACCTCTTCCTTTTTTATTTCATCCATCTTTCAAATCAATAGGATTGCCTAAGTCCAGGTGCCAAGTGCTTGGTTTCCAGTTACAATATATATTTTACAATTGCCAAAGCATACAGTATTGTTGAATGTTGCAGTACACACTGCAATGTTCTGATCTTCCAGAACAATTATCTCATGCATGCCCAGGATAGATTGCTTACCTACCTAGAAGCAAAGGTAAGAACAGAAATGTCCCGGATGATTTCACTGTCTTTCCAACAGTGTTAAAGGCTTACTTCATCATATAACATTGCTCCCTATAGGTCAACACATTCTTCAAAGAACCCACCAACACACACACACACACACACACACACACACAAATCCTATGTATCACAAGTAATGAGAAGGGCAAGTTTAAATTTGTAGTCATCCATATAGCATTTGAAAGAAGAAAATCAAGACCAAGGATGAATGGAAGGATAGCTAGAATGCAAATCCTTCAAGTTTAATTTCACTTTTAGGTCTGCCATGCTTTGGAGATGACTTATACATTTTAGTCCTTTACAATTGATTTTATGGAAAATCTAGCTTCTTAACTTACAGTGAAGTTGTAAGAGGGTACATACTTTTCCTCATATGTTAACACATAGGAAGTACATTAATAATATTGCTTTAGTGAATGAATGACTAAATCTACCCATCCATCCATCAAATCCCATTAAAATTCACATGAAGTTTTATCATTCCCAATCATTCCTTCTCTTCTCCATCTAGGCTATCTCAATCCACACTTTGTGCCATGTGAAATCTTTGCTCTCAGTCTACCAGTTCTCAGAGTGCTCTCTGTGAAGTGGAGGTCCATAGACCTGCTACCCTAAATGTGAATGGAACACCATTGGGGCTGCAGGGAGCACTCCCTTGGAGCTGACACATACAAAGATCTGACTGACAAACTTCAGCAAATAAATACAGATCCAATGAGCACAGAAAATGGGTGTGGCTAATTTAAAAGAAATCAAGAATTTTATGCATATTGGATTAACTACTTCATTTCATGCAAAGGTCTGCTTCCAAGGATATATTATGTAGGGAAAATTACATTTACTCTCATTAATTCACCATGTTACCCCCACCATGACTTCTAGACTTGAACATTTAAGAGGTTTTTGTGAACTAAAAATATGGTTATATCAACACTGGAAATCAAAGGACCCACAGATGCCCTCATATTATTGTACCAGAAAATTAAGTCATGGTTCTAGACAGATTGAAACTATTTACTCAGTGTTCTCACTGAAGCCCTGATTGTTTTAAACATTATTGTGGCAGATTACTTTTTAAAACAGTGTTTTACAGAGAGAAGAAAAAGCTTTGTTGTAGCTTTTGTATTCTCAAAGAGGAATTTTCTGAAGAACCTAGAGGAGAAGGCCATAAGGCTTTTAGAGCTGTAAGTGATTTCTGAAAAATGAATACCTCTCTGCAGGCTGGTAACAAATAACCACAGGGAAAAAGATAAAGTGTTTGTTTCCAGCTTGCTTTATCACAAAGTCACTTGTAAGTGGTGAGATTTTTATTTAGTGACATTGTTTGAAGACAACATGGAAACCCTGGCATGTGTGGGAGGTGGATTCTCCATTGTCCTTCCAACTTTATATAGCATTTCGAACACTGACCTACATACGATGCTCCACACTGAACAAGAAAGGGGTTCATTTTCTATGAGGTAGCAACAGCCAGAATTCTATCTATCCACAAGGCAAGATTTATCCTTGAACCAGCCTTGGTTAAATGGAATGAGATCGTCAAAACTGACTTCACACTAGAGTTGTCAAGGACAGAAACAACATTTGTTATGATGTGCATTACATAGTCATTAAGAATAATCAAGGGTTTTATCATGTAATCTATTGCAAAACAAACAAAATAGTGAATACAAAACGAAGATTCTTGTCAGTCAGAGTTCATCCGTTACTTGATTTTTATGTAACAATTGCCATCAATGACCTTTTTTAATTTTTGAGATTATAATATAATTACATTTATCCCTTCCTTTTCCTCCCTCCAAACACTCCCACATACTTCTGGTACTCTCCTTCAAATTCATGACCTTTTTTTTTTCACTAGTTGTTATTGCATGCATATACATATGCATATATATAATATGTGTGTGTACCTATATGTGCATACACACACACACACACACACACACACACACACATATACATATTCCTAACTATAACCTTTTGAGTCTGTATGATATCACTTGTGTGAATGTATTCAGGGCTGACCATTTGGCAGTGCTCTATACAACCAGTTGGTGTGCTTTTGAGAGAAGGCCTCCTCTCCTGCTCCCAGCTTTCCTTGGTTACTTAAGGTTCTTTGTGTAGAGTTCAGGTTTTGTGGGCTTTTCCCTGTCCAGTCTGATATATACATTGGTGTCATCCTTGTTGCGCGCATGCTTAGGCAGTCATGTTGGTGAAACTTTATGGGTGTGACATCTCATATTACTAGGAGACACAACCTGACAGCAAACTCCCTGATGCTCTGACTCTAAAATCTTTCTGTCCTCTCTTCTGCAATGTTTCCTGAGCCTAAGGCTAGCATAATCCTTAGCCACAAGCTATAAGCATCTGTTGTTATACCCACAGAGAAGTGTAGTCCCTCATCAAGGAAACTTCTCTTTGCAACAGAGGGAGACCACTACTGAAAACCACAGTCAACCACAAGTCTACACCTTGTGGGAATAACCAAAGCCTGATAACATCACTTGGACTTGGTTCAGGATTGCTATACCTGAAGGAAATGATATGCAGGTGGGGCAAAAAAAGAAAGAAAACTGTCACGGTACATTGCCCCACCCCTTCTTACACAGTAGCTGCATACTAAAACCATACAACATAGTTACAGATAATCAACCAATCAAACAACAAAGTAAAACCAAAAGAAGCCCTCTCACACCGTGAGTTTTTCTCAGCAATTGCAAAATAAATATCAGATTCTACCAGCATGCTCCCTTCTTAATATGCTAATAATTCTAGTGTGGCATGGTCTCAACAGATAGAGACAGGCAGACTCTTTAAAATTACATTCTACTTTTTTAAAAGAATTATCTTTAGTTTTAATTATGTGCATGTGTGTAGGTCTATGTATGGGTTTGTGCACATGGGTGCAGGGCCAGCAGAGTAGAAGAGAGGCTGTGGAATCCCTGGAGCTGAAGTTACAAACCATTATGGTCTCCCTGTCCTGAGTGTTAGGAACCAGGCTCTAGAAGAGCCATGTCTTAATGACTTTTCTAATACCAGGAGAAGACTCCACAACCAAGGCAACTTAGAAAAGTAAGATTCTATTTGGTTCTTACATTTTCACAGGGTTAGAGTCCATGACCATCATGGTGGAGAACATGGCAGCAGGCAGGCAGGAGCAGTGACGGAACAATGGCTAAGAGCTTACATCTTGACCCACAAATACAAGACAAAAAGAGAGACACTGTGCAGTGCATGGGATTTTGAAACCTCAAAACTCACCCCCAGTAACACACCTCCTCCAGCAAGTCCACACCTCCTAATCCTTCCCAAACAGTTCCACCAACTAGGGAGCAAAAATTCAAATATATGAGTCTATGGAGGCCATTTTCATTTAAAACACTGCAAGCAACAAGCACTCTTAACCACTGAGCCATCTCACTAGCTGCACAAAAATTTTGTTCTTGACAGAGTAGGAGTATATCTTAAGAAATCTGTGGTGATATTGTGTCCCCCAATATATTGTGCACGCTAATAAACTTATCTGGGTTCAGGGAACAGAACAGCCACTGGACAGACATGGAGTCCAGAAAATGGTGTCACACACAACTTTAATCCTATCACTTGGGAGGCAGAGATCCATCCGGATCTCTGTGAGTTCAAGAACACACTGGAAACAGCCAGGCATTGTGACACATGCCTTTAATCCCAGGAAGTGATGGCAGGAAGCAGAAAGGTATATAAGGTGTGAGGACCAGGAACTAAGTTTGTTAAGCTTTTAGGCTTTTAGCAGCAGTTCAGCTGAAATCCACTTGGATGAGGACACAGAGGCTTCCAGTTGGAGGAAACAAGATCAGCTGAGGAACTGGCCAGATGAGGTTAGCTGTGGCTTGTTCTGTTCTCTGATCTTTCAGCATTCACCCCAAAATCTGGCTCTCATGTTGTTGTTGTTGTTTTTTTAATTAATAAGACCCTTTGAGATCCATGTTACAGAAATCACTAAGCGTTTCTATTTTATGAAAATGTTCTCACATAAAACTGTAGATATTTTGGTTGTATTTTCATGTTGTTAGCCAAATGCTATTGGTTTCCTCTACTTTGCATTTAGTTTGAGTTTTGGGGTTTTTGTTGTTCTGGTTTTTTGTGTGTTTTTTATTGGTGAAATTATTAAGGCCACTCCACATAATTAAAAGGGAGGTTTATTTTGTGGGGTAACTTACAAGTGAAGGGACATGTAACAGGGTCTGGGAAAGGTGTGGCAAAGCCCAGCAGTGTTCTCTGGAGAACTCTGCTTGGTCTACCTCCAGCGTCCAGGGTCCAGGAACCAAGAAAGCGGCACATAAGGATCTCGGGTCTTCAGGGTCCTCTCGGCCCTGCCTTGTAGGTGTGACAATTACCAAAGCCTCAATGGGGGTTGGAACTTCCAGATCAAAGCTGGAATGGCTACCCACTACAGTTTTTTGCATCTGTGAATTGCTTTTGGTAGTGTGGCCATTTTCAGTGCTTTAGTCCTGTGAGCATGAGTGATCTTTCCACCTTATGGCATTATCTTCAGTTTCTTTCTTCAATGTCTTAAAAGTTTTTATTGTACAAACATTTCACTTCATTGAGTAGAGTTACACTAATATTTTATGTTTTTGAGGCTACTATGAAACTATTGTTTTCCTGATTTCTTTCTTTGACTGTCAGTTGTATATAAGAAGGCTACTTGTTTTTTTGTATGTTAACTTTGTATCATACTACTTTGTTGAAGGTGTTTATCAGCTGTAGGAGTTTCCAGATGAAATTTGGGGGCTCATTTATGTATACAGGCATGTCATATGCAAATAACAATACTTTGAGTTCTTCCTTTTCTATTTATATCCCCCTTGATCTCTTTCAGCTGTTTTACTACTCTAGCTAAACTTCAAGTGCCTTATTGTATAGGTCTAGAGAGTGTAGACAACCTTGTCTTGTTTCTAACTTTATTGAAAATGCTTTCAGTTTCTCTCCATTTAGATCGATGGTAGCTGCGGGCTTGCTCTTAGTCACTCCTGTTATGTGGAGGTATGTGACTTCAATTGCTAGTCTTTCCAGGACTTCTTTCATGATAGGGTGTCGGATTTTGTCAAAGGCCTTTTTTGCCCTTAATGACATGATCATATGGATTTGTCTTTCAGTATCTTTGTGTGGTGCCTTACATTTATCAGTCTCTTTGTATAGTGGCTTACACATGTTGAACCATCCCTGCATCTCTGGAATAAAGCCTAGTTGATCGTTGTGGATAATCTTTTTGATGTGTTATTGTACTACTTTGTAAGTATTTTGTTGTGAATGTTTGTGCCTATATTCATAAGGGAAATTGTTGTTCAAGTCTCTTACTTTGTTAGGTTTTTATGTGGTTTGAGTATCAGCATAATTTTAGTCTCCTTAAAAAAAAACTTGGGTAATGTTCCTTCTGTTTCTATTTTGAAAGTCTGGTAGAATTCTGCATTAAACCATCTGTCTTTGGGCTTTTGTTTTGGTTTTGGTTGGGAGATTTTAATTACTGCTTCTATTTCAGTAGGGGTTATAGGTCTATTTAATTTTATTATTTGATCTTGATTAACTTAAGTAGATGGTATATATAAATAAAATTATGCATTTTGATTTTTCCAATTTGGTGGAGTATGAGATTTTAAAATATGTCTTTATGGTTCTCTGGATTTTTTTTTACTGTTTGTTATAATGTCCTCTTTTATTCTTTAATTTTGTTAATTTGGATCTTCTCTGGTTTTTAGTTTGACAGTCTTACTGATTTTTCTCAAAGAACAAACTCTATTTCATTGATTCTTTGCATTTTTTGTTCATTTCTATTTTGATTTCAGCCCTCAGTTGGATTTTCTCTTGCCATCTACTACTTTTAGGTGAGTTTTCTTCCTTTTGTTCTAGAGCTTTCAGGTGTGCTGTCAAGTTACTAATATGAGAGGTCTCATTTTTATCTTTTTAATGCAGGCACTCAGTGCTCCGAACATGCTTCTTTGAACTGCCTTCATTGTGTCCCACAAGCTTGAGTATATTGTGTTTTATTTTCATTCAATTATAAAAGGTTTTCAGGGTTTTTTTTCTAAATTTCTGCCTTGACTCTTTTTTTTCATTCAACAGTTAGTTGCCAGTTTCCATGAGTTTGTAAGCTTTCTGTTGTTTCTGGGGTGGTCTGATAGGATGCAAGATATTATTTCTATTTTCTTCTATCTGTTGAGACTTGCTTTGTGTCCAAGTATGTGACCAATTCCATGAGGTGCTGAGAAGAAGGTATATTCTTTAGTGTTTGGGTGAAGTATTCTGTAAATTTGGTTTATGATGTCATGTCTCTCCAGCATTTCTGTTTTCTTTTTGTCTGGATGCCTTGTCTATTGGTGAAAGTGGGGTATTAAAGTCACCCACTATTACTGTGTGAGGATAGATGTATGATTTTAGTTGTTGTAGTATATATATTTTATGAACTTCAGTCCCTTTGTGTTCAATGCATAGATGTTTAGAATTGCAATATCCTTTAGGTCCATGGTTCTCAACCTGTGGGTTGCAAACCCTTTGGGGGTCAAGCAACCCTTTCACAGGGGTCAGCTAAGACTATCCAAATATCAGGTATGTATATTATAATTCACAACAGTAGAAAAATTACAGTTATGAAGTCACAACAAAACCAATCTTATGGCTGGGGGTCACCACAACATGAGGAACTGTACTAAAGGTTAACAGCAAGGAAGGTTGAGAGTCACTGCTCCAGGCAGATTTTTTTTTTCCTTTGAAGAATATATAGTGTCCTTCTACATCTCTTCCAGGTTCTTTGGCCTTGAGATCTAATTTTCCAGATATTAAAATGCTACATAGATTTCTTGAAGTCCTATTTTTAATCCCTACCACAATCCCATGAGATCAGTAGTAGATCGGTTTGCAGATGAGGGAACTGAGACACTGTTTCCACATTTGAAATGTATACCTGCCAGAGTTTTGCCTTTGCCATCTGTGTCCTGCTGCTCTGGCCTGTTGCCATTGTTGTTTGAATCTTAGATGGTCTTTCAATAAAAAAACCCAGAGCCAGATATCAGAGTGAAAGCTGAAAGATCAGAGAAGCAGAACAGCCAAGCCACTAGTTCTTACCTCTACAAAATTCTCAGCCTAAAGAGAGGGAGTTCCTGTTTCCTCATGCCTTATATATCTTTCTCTGCCCTGCCATCTCACTTGCTGGGATTAAAGGTATGTGTACTTCCCAAGCAAAGGCATGAAATCTTAAGTGGTAGGATTAAAGGTGTGTGCTACCACTACCTGGCTGTTTTTAATCTAGTGGCTGGCTCTGTCCTCTGATCCTCAGCAAGTTTATTAGGGTACATAATAGATCACCATAATCCATGGCTCCTCCTCTTCAATGGGGAGTTTCTGCAGTGTCAGGTATGTACTTTGAAAAGACCTTTTAAACTCATTTTACCTCTGAAGAACTGTAAAAGGTTTTTCTCACATCCAGCTCTTTGGTTTTTCAGGCCTTGATAAAATCAGGATCTACAGATAGAGCTGCCAAATCAAGCTGCTCCACAGAGGGCCTCAAGGTCTAAACGTTTCCTCCAGGGGAAAACTGGAAAGTTTCTGTAAAGTCAATCATCTGGCCCTTCATATTCTTTCTTGGATGCTTTTGTGGCTTAGAGATTTTAAAGAGGCATTCTTCTGAGGCTTTGTGTTTGAGATTTTGCTAAAGAGGTCATGGTATCTACAATGAAGCAATACCCCTGTCCTTGTCTATTTCCAATCAACTTCCCTTCCATCCCATTTTCTTGTGTGTTTGGTGGCACTGAAGTAACTGTGCGTGAGTGTGTGTGTGTGTGTGTGTGTGTGTGTGTGTGTGTGTGTGTCTGTGTGTGTCTGTGTGTCTGTGTGTCTGTCTGTGTGTGTGTGTTGTCAGTGTATGCAGGTTTGTGTGTGTATACAAGTTGAGGACATAATGTTTGTCTTTCTGGGTCTGGATGACCTCATTCAATATGATCTTTTCCAGTTCTATCCATTTAACTGCAACTTTTATGATTTTGTTTTTCTTTATAGCTGAATAGTATTCCATAGTGTATACATACCACATTTTCATTATCCAGTCATCAGATGAAGGACATTTAGGTTCCTTCCATTTCCTAGCTAGTGTGAAAAGAGCAACCATGAATCTTATATCTCTTGCCTCTCTTGGAAAGACTCGGGTTCTAATTTCTTGAATTAACTAATTCATAAGTCTTTTCTTTTTGCCCTGTCTAACTATTCAAAAACTACATTTGTCAGATGGCACATAAGCCTCCCTTTACATAGCATTAAGTTTCTGCTGGACTACCTAGCCTAAGCAGTAGCCACCTATTATCCATGACCTTTTGTCTCCTTTAACCAATGTAATAAACTTTGAGATCCTTTTTGTGATGGAGCCATAAGACAGAATGTCCCAGAGTCTCTGAACCTCATCTAGAGAAAAGACTTGCACCCGCCTGAAATCCCTACTTCAGACTATTTTGTGGAAGAGTAACAAATTAATAGTGTGTTAAACAGTGAAAAATTGGAGCTCCCATATTATATATATATTAAAGATAATATGTTTTGGGGTACACTCTGTCCTTCACCTATTGCAGCCCAATCTGAATATGATTTCATCACAAATCACCATCTACATATCATAGATGCAAGACATAGTTATCCCACCTGCCTTATATACAACACTGAAAGTATCCGTTTCTATGCTTATTTTGAAACTTTTTACTCTTATTTGACTATTTCTGGTTCTCTTTTCAATGCCAGATGACCTTGAGAGTAGCAAGATGTGATATTGAAAAGACTAAGGTCCTGTCAAGTTCATTCTGTCTCTGAGATTTAATGTCGCCACCATCTCATCCCAATAAGATGCCTCTGATCTTTTCTGTTATTAAGATATCTTCAAAACATGCTAGCAGTAAAAGATTCAATTTCCATTCAAAGCCAAAGGCCTCTCTCCATCACCTTTGGTAATTTGTACATTTGGCACTAATTCAGCTGTTTAGATCATTCAGCAGAGCCCTTTTGTCTTCTGATGGTTACAAGAAGTGGTGATCAATGCTTGAAAGGTGTGTTGTACTAGCCCCTTTCTTCAAGACACTTCATGCAGGATTTTTTTTTTTTTTTTCAGAAGGAGACTGCTTAGGTGTGCCAACTATCTCAGAGACTGATTTTCTACTCCTCTCTCTTGGAGTATAATGTACTATTTACTTTAGCACTCAGCTGTAGTGATGTCTTAGCCCCTCGTACTTGGAAGGTTGGACTCATCATTCGATATTAAAGTTAATACTGAGGTGCCTGCCCGCCCGATTTCCCATCTGCCTGCACCTGTGGGAGAGCAGCTGTTAATGTCCAGTGCTTGAGCCTTGTTGCGTCTCTGCCCTATTTGTCAGCTTTCCAAAGGACACAGTAGCTTCCTCTAGGCAAAAGTGATGCTACAGTGATTATTATAGAAAGGACAAAGGATTCAGCCCTAGAATAACTTAGTGAATGAATCGCAACAGACTGATGGCGTAACTCATGTGCAGAAGCCAAGAGCCAGAATTACACGGTTTATTTTAAGACACAGAAGAGTACAAAAGCAGACTGAAAAACATATGACAGCCCAGCACCTCAAGCTCTGCAAACAACGATGGCATTTGCAGAGTTCTGCATGTCTTCTCAAACGTGGTTACAGTTTTAATGTGTGTTGACATCTTTCTCTGAGTGCAGAATTAACTGGGAGAACATCATTTCGTGCCCCCCCCCACTTGCTACATGGTGAGAACATAGAGAGAGGCAGCAATTGAGCAGCCATCCGCCGTGAAAGGACACTAAGACAGTTTTCCCTCAGATATTGCAAAGTAGTATCATAACTACACATGATCTCCTGAGTCACCACTCATTCCAATGCAGAGAAAAACACAGTAATGGAGTCAGAGTCATCTTACACCATCTTCTGAAGCAGAGACAAATAAAAGAGATAAATGTGATAATTGGAAAATAATTTTATTTTTCACACTAAAGGAATGATAAATAACTGAGTATAGAACTTCACAGAACCTCTCAAAGAATTGGAGTTTCAAGCTATAATTTAAGAAAATAATAGAGTGAAAAATTAAAGAGTTCTAACATGAAGCAAATTTAGGAAGAATGGGAAAGAAACAATATACAAGAACTGTACTGATTAGGAAGTGGGCAATTTAATTTCTTCAGGAGAGTAAATCTCCAACATGAATTAATTTGCTTCATGCTGAGTCCTGCTGGTTTTTCTTCTCTCCTCAATCACTGTTTATTTCATAAAATCAGCATTCACCTATCTTTTCTGATTATTTAATATCAGGGGGGATTTTCTTTTCACAAAGCAGTTAGCACAGCTAAACTCAGCTCTGCATGCAATGTGTAAACACATGCTAAAGGCCTGCATAAGTGTAGAGATTGTTTATTCCATTCTGTAGACCACATTGTTTGGATGCTCTGCTTCCTCTCCAGTGAACTCTCGCAATAAGATTCCTGAAGCGGCTTCCCACTGTGTGCATCTTTCGCTGACATTTACCAAATGCCCAGGCTCTCATATAAAAATCAAGAAAGCAATATTCAAACTCTGACCGATAGATTCTTATTTCTAAATGAGCTGTAGCTGACAGAACTGGTAAATAAATATACAAAATAGTATTCTAAAATGAAAACTACCACTGACTTCACTATCCCCATCTCCATGGATGTCCAAAATCTTCTTTCTGCATTCCCAGGTGGTGTATAAGGGTTGCTAAAAGCAATGTTTATTTGGTTTGAAAGTTACTATTTAAAAAAAAAAAAAAAATGAAGGTGCCTGCCATCCCAATGGAATTCTCCTGGGAGACTATTCAGATAAAATCTGCTTCTAGAATGGCACAAACATTTAGAAATAAACAGTGCCCCTCCCCTAAGAGGAGTCACACGGTTTTTCACTTTGTCTCAAGGACAAGCATGATGCAGATGGCCTTTCCTTTTCCCTTTATTCTGCTTCTCCAGTGTTTCTGATTAGTTGCCTCAGCTGAAACTCGTTGCTCACTGCAAAGGCTGTAGTGGCTTCCCTGAGCCTGACTCTGTCAGAACAGAATATTCCTTCTAAATTCAAGGCTGGGTTTTTCCACCCCAGCGCTTCTCCCCAGAGTTCTAGATTGTGTTGAGCAGCTATTCAAAAGGATAAAAATTGTTTTTCCATGTGATTTTAAAATAAAGTCTAACTTTATTATGCCCTTTGTAATAATATTTGTCACTTTATATTTAATGGCAGGCTGACAGACTGCCTTAATTTAAACCAAAACTGAAGACCACCACAGGAAAGATATGATCCTGCAATCAAATATTCATGCAGATCTTCAGGTCGAACTTAATTTATGAAATAACCTCTCAGATTATTAGTGTATTGTGACCGTACTTATGTTTTTCACTCTCATGCTTTGTCACTGTAGAGACATGAAAATGCTATTCATTGTTGCTAGGAGATGGGTGGCTATGGCAACAGCATGGGGCAGAGCCAGATGGAGTGCCTCAAGCATAGTCAGGTTTAGCCTCTTTTTTGATCTCCAAATGACTCCATGGCAGTTCTTCGAAGGAAGCCTGAATCACTGCCTCTTCAGCTTGTTTCAAAAGATCGGCCACATGGTTTCTCCTCACATGTCAGCTGTCCCCATTAACAAGTGTCTTTTGGGTGTTTAATGATGTACTATGGGGTTGTTGGAAAGGGAAAAGACACTGGATAACAAGGGGATTATCACTGTTTAACTGTGTTCTCATACTGTTATTAATTTAGCACAGATCTGGTGCCATATGCTTCTTGTCATCATTCCACTTAACTCCTGGTGACTCCCGTGGAAGTGCCACACCAGAAGCGTAGGGGACATATGTTCCTAATTGTGGTTTGCTCATTCCTCAAAGATTTATGGCTATTCTAAAGTCATGAATCATTATCTTTAAGACATCCTTCTGTTTCATCAGGATGGGCTATCCTCACGGAATCTTCCTTATGCTGAGTGTGGTGGATTCTGCCTTTAGTCCCAGCACTTGAGAAGCTGAAACAGGACAGCCACAAGTTCAAGTCTAGCATAGATTACAAAGTGAAACCTCTCCCCAACCCTCCCTTCTTACCTCACATCTATACAGAGTATGACAACTAGTTTTCTTTAAAACCTTAGAATGTAGAAAAGACTGATTTCTTCCTCTTATAAACAAGTAAAACCATAAAATGTTAAAGTCATCAGTGTTTGAATGAGGGTTCTCTAGAGCAAGAGAACTCATAGTTGAATAATATTTTTTTAAAAATGATGAAACCCAGTTATGTTAAAATAGTAACAACAGTTGTCTAGTGTCTGAGGAGCTGAGAACCTAGTCGTGACTCAGTCCCTGTGGCTGGTGCATCAGCAGTCAGAGTGAATCCTACAGCAGCTGTCTCACACCAGATGCCTACAACCCAGTACTTGTTCAGTCCCTGAGTCTAGTGCCTCAGCAAATCTAAACTTGGAGCTGAAAACTTCCATGTTTCCTGGAGAGCCACTGGTCCTAGGTCAGTGATGAAGCCTGGAAATACTGGTTCTGAGATGGAGAAAGCAATCGATAGGAGCAGCAAGGAGGTAAACCAATTTGGTGGCATAAGGTGTGGACAAAGGTGAGCACTGTTCCTGTGCCAGACCCTCTGTTTATCTGGGCTGTTCCCAAAAGGTACCACCCACACTAGGGTAGGTCTTCTCTCATCCACCAAGTCAATCAGGACAAGGCTTCAGGTGAAGTTACCTACATATGTGATTCCAATTTCTGGCAAGTTGATGTTAAAACCAACCACCACAGGGTTCCTAGGGATGTATCTGTTTTTCTAAAAATATCCCTTACTCATAATTTTCAGCATATCACTCTTTCCCAAAACACTATGACTTCATACTCCATACCATAGCAGGCTCAAACTGTTGAACCTGGATCTGCCCAACTGGTAGTTCTCCAGTTGACAGAAGTGAATCTCTACTAGTCTTTCCTGAGAAGATCAGAGAAATTTCTAATTCCATGTCCCTTTTAACTCTGCTCTCACAATTCCCTCACAAGAAATATCTTTATTTTTATTTCTATCCATTTTGCTTTCTTTATGATGAATGTTCAAATATTTATCAGGTACTTCCTAGGTACCTGACCCTTATGCCAGCTTCCAGTATCTAAAGAAAAATATAATGAGAGCAGAAAACCATCTAATAGGGGTAATATATCCATAAAAATTAACAATGGATGTCACTTCTGAAGTGCTTCATATATGCAGGACATATTTGGACACTCAATTTAATGTTCATAATGTCATCATTATCGTTTGTAGCTGAGACTTGAAGGAACTCAGACTCAAGACTGCTAAGTGGCTTGCTCTGAGTCAGAGAGGCAGGAAGCAGTGAGACAGACTAGACGATAGGTCCATCCCCCTTCCAAAATGATAATTACTGTATTGATTTGACATAATGAGATATTCTCAGTAATAAAATGTGTGTTAGTCCAGGCTGGCAGCCAGAAAAGGAAGTGATGAGCTTCATGAGGGAGGGCCAAAGAGCACCTGGGAAGTAGAACAGCTAAACTGATAAATATGGGTTTGACAATTAACATGGTGGAAAGGAGGCATGTGAGAAACGGGCATGACATGACCTAGAGCATGGTTACTTTTAAGCTTCCTTTAACTAATACCAGTCCTCCTAGATTTCCCATAGAGTCTCCTGTTGGCATTTACTTTGGAACAAGCACCCTTGAGTACTAGTGTTTATACTCTGGCCCATACAAATGCTAGACCAATTTCCTTGACCATATAAACTTTGAGGATAAAACTTATTCCTTTTAGTTATTTTTCATCTTTTAAGTCTGTTGTTGGTGTCTTTGCTCTTTTGGGGAGCCGGACCACCCAACTCCCAAATAAATCACACATGGAGGCTTATTCTTAATTATAAATGCCTGATCTTAGCTTGGCTTTTTTCTAGCCAGTTTTTCTTAATTTAAAATTAGCCCATCTATTTTTTTTTGCCTCTGGGCTTTTATTTTTCTCTGTTTATATATACATTTTCTTTCCTTCTTACTTCGTGTCTTGCTGTGTAGCTGGGTGGCTGGCCCCTGAAGCCATCCTCCTTCTCTGGCTACTTCTTCTTCTCCAAGATTTCTCCTTCTATTAATTCTCTTTGCCTGCCAGCCATGTCTATTTCTCTCTCATGCCTCACTATTGGCCATTCAGCTCTTTATTAGACCATTGGGTATTTTAGACAGGCACAGTAACACAGCTTCACAGAGTTAAACAAATGCAATACAAACAAATGACAGATGGCATGTATGACCATATGTTGGCCATATAACTTTTCAGAACTTTATCATGTTTTTATAGTTTGGAAAGTCATTTACACGACTTCTTAATTCCTCATATTGATTATAATGAGAAAAAATCCAGTAAAATTTGCTGGCTTGTTGATTTGAATTCTCACTTTATAGACTAAAGAAACCTATAATAAATATAGCAATTAATTGGAAAATAATAAAAGCTTTCTGTTGTGCAAATGAGGAATAAATGAAGTGAGTGTCATGGTTGGTAGATAGATGAAAACCTGTAACTACACTAATACTACAAAGCCTGTAATGTGATTTTTCTGTCTTTATATTGATGTACAAACAGTTCTATCACACAAGAACTACATGATAACTTAAGCAATTTAATCATTTGATATTTGAACCAATAGGGGAAAAAAAGTCAAATTATGATTAAACTTTCATGAGGGCTACTGTTATCCATGTGAAATTCCTTGGAAAATCAAATTAGCAAGTTTCATATGGACTGTACATATCAAGTGGATACCTCCCTGCCATCTGCTGCCTTCTTTAGGTGCAAGCCCTTGAGAAAGTTACTAACATGATTCTGAAGGCATAAGGTCCAGAACCTTAATCAAAGACTTTAGGGTAGACAGGAAACTCACATTTCCCTTACAGAAGTCCAGCTAGGTTGTCAAAGTCCAGAGGGTGGCCCAGCCTAGGAACTGCCTCCTCTCTTGGATAAAAGTTTGCTTTAGTAAATGCAGATCCCTGACTAAAGCCAGTGACTGTGTTGTCTCGCCGGATACCACACTTGAATTTCCATTGTCATCTCTAGTTCAGGTACAAGTAGAAAAACATTGCAAATCATTTTATTTCTAGAATCCAAGGGCTTTGGAGATCTTCCATTTATTGTGTTCTTCTGTAGTAGAACAGAGAAAATCCATCAATATTAATCATTGGAACGGAATTTGGAGAAAGCATAGGAGGCCCACTCCTTTGTGACTTGTTTTGAACATTGAGACTAGCAGTGCTACCAGGTGCCCTGATTTGACACTGTCTCTACCTGCTCCCTGCCTTCCCTGCTCACATTATCACCTACATTCTGTTCTCCTGACTCAGTGCACTACTAAGAAAGGGACCTTGTGGTCCTTGTTCTAGTCTCTTTGCTGTCTCTTCAGAATCTTGGCACACTACATGGTCCCTAGACATATACTTAGGGAAATTAATGAACAAAGTAAAGCCATACCCTCCACACATCAGAACTGATAAAAACACAAGTCCAGGGTAGAGCTGAGGATTCTCTGTCTTCTAGGGGCCCCTGGAGAGCCAGACTGCTCATCTATATCTAAGACTTGAAGGACTGTCCAAGCATGGACCATTGCTTCCTAATAAACCTCTCTCTCCTCCCCACCTCACTCTATATCAGTATCTCTGTGTCCTGAAACTGATGTATGATGATCTGGATTCCCGTGGCTAACATCTCACAAAACTTCTGTCAAGGGAAAGGAGACCGCAGAATCAGCACCTGCTTGTGTTAGCAGTATAGGCTTCTCTCCCTGAAATGCATCCCCAGCATTGTGGCCTCTGCGCTTTGTGGAACTACATTAAGAACTCAGATAAGCTCTGAGGTTATTCAGGTTAGAGGAGCAGAATTTGTGCCCACAGGCCAACTCTTAATGGGACTTTGCACTGCCTGGTTAAATCTTGATGTCCCTCTATTGTGCTGAGAGACAAAGAATTCACATAAAACAGGCTGTGTTTTGGGTTTTTTGTTTGCTTGTTTTTGACATGGGGTCTTGCTATTTAGCTCTGGCTATTCCCAAACTCATAATTTTCTTTGTCAGTCTCCCAAGTTCTTGGAATATATATGCCGCCATGCTTGGTTTTGTAAAACAGTTTTAATGTTTGCAAAGTATCAAATAATTCTTTTGTTTTCAAACCACAGGTCCCAGAAGTAGCTTGTGCTGTTTGGTTCTGATTTAGAGATCAATGAGGACCTTCTATCTTCACAAGTTATTTCTTAACTTGCCTTAGAGAGTGATCATTTATCCCTCAAAATATATTTCTCATTTCTTCTGAGTTTTTTGTTTTGTTTTGTTTTCATGAAGAATGCATTGTTTCCTCCTCTGGAATGCCTCAGCAGTAAGAAGTCTAGTTAAAGAAGGTCACACAGTACACATCCACGTCACCCTGAAGGCCAGCGAATGTGCTTCTTCCCAAGCTGGCTCTCTGTTCATTTTCAAGCTGCTATTATATCACTTTCCACAAAGCTCTAAAGATTCTCTTTAAAGTGACTTGGCCACTTCCAATCGGTCATGTTTCAAAGCCAGCAAGAATAAATAACATATTTTTTTAATGGAGGGTCCAACTTTTATAGTGGCATGGATCTGCTTTCTAAATTTTATTCTAACAGCCTCGATTTATTTATGGCCCCTTAATATTAGAAATAGTAAGTAAAAGTGAGCCTGCTGGGGTCTCTGTTTTGTCCCCAAACTTGTGAGATGAAATATTAACCCTCAAGTTGATACATACTATAAGTTAAAACCCATGAGAGTGGACCTTGTCAGTGGCACTGTGAAAGATGCTCCACTAGGATCTCTCAGCCCTTCAACCATGAGTGGACACAAAGAGAAGAATCCATCTACAAAGCACAAAGCAGATGCCTGTCAGGCACAGGCTCTGTGGACACATCCCTCTTGACCTCCCCAGCCTCCCAAACTGGGAGCAATAAGCCCATTGTTAATAAGTCACTCTGGTCTCTAGAATTTTGCTACAGACGCACAGACTCAGAACCCTTTAAAATCCTCCAGCAACACATTACACATTCATGTTACTGTGTTGTGTTACTACCATTGCATCAAAGGACAGAATCAGCACAAAGTCTTATGTTCTTTATGTCTTCAATATGGTCATGAAAGTTATAAGCAGAAAGAGCTATATGAAACAGAGATCATGGGCAAAAGGACTGTGTAAGCTTCATCTTAGACTGATTAATTTAGTTAACAATATGTTTATCGATATTTTGTAGATTGATATTTCTAATTTATAAGACAGCAAAAAAAAAAAATCCTAAAATATAAGTCCATAGAAAATGCATTTTAAATTAATAGGATTTAGTGTAATTAATCACATTGACTTAGGGTAACTCCTGAAAGAGTTCAGAGAAACATTTGTATAGTTTTACCTTTTGTTGGGATGGAATATGAGACAGTGCGCGCGCATGCGCGCGCGCACACACACACACACACACACACACACACACGACACACACAAGAAATGGGATTTCAAGCCAGTCCTGATCCATATAGAGAGAATTGATTGGAGAAGATAAGCTGTTATATTTATTGACATAAACAAAATTTGTTTGCATTTCCTGCACCATATTGCTTGGGTATGTTTACTGTTTAGATCCCAGGATAACCTACATGTTATCTTTAAAGAATGATCCTGCTGAACAAATCACTAAAGTCAGTTTATATCTTGCAAATTGTTATTAAATAGTTTCTCTTTGTCACCCAATGTTCTCTGTATTTCTCAGTAGATAAAAAGTGGACTTAATCATTTTAGTAGAGTGTTATATCACAGTATTAAATAAAACTGTAGAATAATCTAATTCAGAATAAATAGAAAATTAGCCTCATTAACTCTCACAGACTAACCATATGTTCACAACTATCCATGTTGCTCTCAACGTGACATCCATACTTTCAAAAAATTGCTGGTGTCTAAATGTGTCCTGACTTTTGAGCTTAACAATACAATTGTGTGGCTTGACTTCATCTGGCTGATTCTCAAACACTGCAGAAAAATTCATAGTCGGAGGCTAGTTGGAGAGTATCATACACCAGCTGGGTTCGAGGCAGCTCTTGGATATTTTTGCATCTTTCTTATTTAACAACCTTTTCATCCCCTCACACCAACCATTTTGAACACATGCATGAATAAAGACATTTCTAAAAGCAATTCATCTTCATTCTACCATCTAAAATCCAGCAAAAGTTACATAGCACCCATGAATGGAGGATATTAATTCAAAATATTCAAAGCAAGTTTTGAATAGAGTAAATGCAGCCATGCATCCAAATGCATGTTGACCACATTTTACTGCACCAAGATGATATGCACTGAAGTCAGGGAGATCAGACTTCATCTTTTGTTAGCTGAGAGAATTTTGGAAATCTTTACCCTCTAAGATGTGCTTTCTTTTTATGGTAAACAGTATTGTTGACAACTTATAAATGAGCTAAGAAAATATAAAAATCCTTTCATGCTACCTGGCATATATATATATATATACCTCCTGTAAATGTTGGTTTGATTTTCTTGACCTCCTAAATACTGTATCAACTTGCTCCTTCCTTATAGTTTTGTCCTTAACTTTACATAAGCAGTTTATGTTTATAGAATATTATTTTAAGATGTGTTACATTTGTTTGTGCTATGGAACATTTGTTTAATGATGCAAATATGTGTTGCATTCTTTCATGTTGCATTTGTTTAACTCTCTGAAGCTGTGTTACTTTGTCTGTCTAAAACACCTGATGGTATAATAAAGGCCTAAACAGCCAATAGCAAGGCAGGAGAACGGACAGGCAGGGTTGGCAGGCAGAGAGAATAAATAGGAGAAATCAGGGAGGAAGAGAAGAAAGAGCCAAGAGACCAAGGAGAGGAGGATGCCAGAGGCCAGCCACACAGCCACACAGCCACCCAGCCAGCCACTGAGTAAAAGTGAAAGTACGATACACAGAAGTAAAAAAACAAAAAAGCCCAGAGGCAAAAGGTAGATGGGATAATTTAAGGTTAAGAAAATCTGACTAGAAATAAGCCAAGATAAGGCTGGGCATTTATAATTAAGAATGAGCCTCCATGTGTGTGATATATTTGGGAGCTGAGTGACGGCCCCCAAAAGAGTAAAGACTAAAAACAATCCACAACAAGTCTGAGTACCAATCTTCTCAAAGAAGATAACCCGTCCTCTGTGTGATTTCAACAACAATGGAAAATCCCTCTGACTTCTAAATAGTTGTTTTCAATGCTTGTGTCTAGGTTTCTTTTAGAAAATAAAGATATTATTCTAGAATTACAGATAAATCCAAAAATATAAATCCTCTGAGTAGAGATAACACCACAACTTAAATTCATACCAGATTGTGAAGACTAGTAACAGACACTATTTTACATTGATTAATGGGGAAGAGAACTCAGAGGAAGAGCGAAGAGTCATCCAGGCCCAAAACAGGTCCAGGAGGGAGGAAACTGATCGCCAGATAAAAGACAAAGACAAATTTCAACAGCCACATTTTCTTTCCTTCAGACCAGAAACTATACAAAAAGGGAATACAATCAGCATTGTAATAGCATCATTATCATTTTTTGGAGACAGGTCTCACTCTGTCATCGAGGCCTGTCTGCAATTCACTGTGTAGTTCAGGCAGGTTTCAAACTCCATTCTGTCCTCCTGACTTGGGCTCCTGAATGATGGGATTATCGATGTGTGCCTTTTGTCTTTTGATAGTACAGATACCAGTTTCTCTTGAGGACTTATTTTCATAGGGATAACATTTTCCATCGTTCTTCATCAAAGCAGGACATTTATATGATTGGACACAGTATAATTAGAAACACGGCCACTTCCCCTGGTGGGATCACATTGCCATTAGGTCGAGTTGTGTATGTCTTTAACATCCATACACATAACTATGAAATGATGGTTCCTGGCCTGTTTTCCCCAGGGGTAGAAAGAAAGAAAGAAAGAAAGAAAGAAAGAAAGAAAGAAAGAAAGAAAGAAAGAAAGAAAGAGAGAGAACAAACTATTGAAGGAGATTCAAAGAAAGCCACCAAAGTATTAGATATCAAGGTTTTCAAACCAGTTGTCTCTGACCCTTTTATTCTGAAATAGCTTGAGGCGCCAGTGGATGCTCTGAACTGTTCTGTCCCCAATAGGCAGTCAAAGAATGAACAAAACAAAGGCAAGGAAAGTTTTGTTTTGTTTTGCTTTTGTTTCAACTGCACATCAATGACTCTTTGCGGTATGGTTCAGCCCCAAATGCATCAGCCACTGCCATAGTCAGCACAGCAGCCCAGTGGAAAATACCAGGTGATTTAAGAAAACTCTGAAAGTGCCAAGCTGTCAAACCAAAGCACTTACCATCTTCAACTGCAGACTTAGGAAGAACAAAGGCCACATGTATGTTCGGTATTCTAGACCAACACTCTACGGATACTTGGGAAACATTGAACAGTAGCACTTGAATACAGACAGTCTTTAAAGGTCCTCTCTGACATTCCTGAGACTCCTGACACTCGGGCTAGGCTCCTTGAACTGTAATGCGTGTTTTATATTTACGGTCTTAAGTCTGTGCCTTCCTGGTGGTAAAATATTCTTTATCTGAAAGTCTCCATCATTCTTCAGGAGGAGACTTAATACAAATTCTTAGAAGCTTTCTCTGGCTATATCCTATAATTCGTTTTGTAATGAAAGGTAGCATATTGACTCCTGTCTGTCCATCATCTATCCATCTAGGCTTTAGATACAATTCTCAGCTGTATTGTCCCCATACCTTACCATTCTAATATTAACGTCAACCAGGTTAATTATTAACTCAAATGTATCTAAGCTTTTAAGAAGAATAGTTCAAGTGGGTAATTGGAAAACGGAGACTATTGAGATTTTGTATCATTTCTGTTACAGATGACCAGAAACCACCCAGCTGAGCCTTGATTTGGCATGTTTGAAACCAAAGACAGTGAGAAAAATAATTCTCTGTGTAAAGAGAAAGAAGACATTTCCGCAATCTTTCTGAAAAGGATTGGGTAGGGAAAAAAATGTATCTTGTGCTTTCAGCAGTGAGTGTCCATTTTAGAGAAAGACCATGAGAAAATGAAGCTATTCCTTATAAATTTATGAAGGAAAACAAGTACAAACAATTCAATATCCCAAATAATCAGTAAAGTAAAATAATTACCATATAATATTTATTTGGCTTTAAAAAGGAGTTTATGGACATTCTCATTAAGAGGTATGTTGGAACCCCAATTGTAAGAGTCTTTTGCTACCAGTAGGGGGCAGCAAGGCACATTGGATCCCTTTATCTACCGATTGAGGCCTGGGAAGGCAGAAACAGGAGAACCCCTAGGGCTACTGGTGAGTCAGTTAAGAGAGTAGCCAGCTCCAAGTCCAAAGAGAGCTCCTGTTTCAAAGCATAAGGTGGAGAGTGACAGATAAAGACACCCAACGTCAACCTCTACACATATGTACATGTGGACATGCGCGCGCGCGCGCACACACACACACACACACACACACACACACACACACCACAATACATAAAACAAAACTTTCAGCACATCAACAGGAAGATTGAGATGGAACAGAATGTTTGTGTTCCAAGAGTCAACAAGTGACATCAGTCCCTAATTGTCCAAGTAATTCACTGAAACTACCCCCAAATATTTTCAATCATTCTGCTCTTACTTCTCACAGCTAAAATTTGGTGGGTATTTCTCTCTCTTAAGCTCTCCTGAAAGGTAATTCCATGATATTTTGAATAGTTAGTTCACTGGTTTATGATGTACAGAAGGTTGACAGTCACCCACTCCCTGCAGGCAAATCAGAAATAGAACTTTAAGCATTGAATAGTTTAAAAGGTAAATTGGCTGCTAACCACCAAATTGTACCCAGTGAACTACTTGCAGGTAATACAAATTTTCTAATCATATAAATTCTTACTGAGGATCAGCACAGGGGAGAAGGTGGAAAGATCTTAAGAGCCAGAATACCAGGAAGTCTGCTATGAAGCAGTCTCTCCTAGAAATGGCTGCATAGACAGGACCAGGACGGTGGCAAATATTATAGGTAATATTAATGTGGAAAAGAGAAAGTGTCATGGGCTCCTACCTTCAGACAAATTTATGCTGGGAGAAGGAGAATTGGTCTCTCCCAGGGATGAGCCCCTCAGTGGTTATCCAATATAAAGTGGTCAGCCCTGAAACCATATACACACAAACAACAAAAATGTGACAATAATAATCAAAGAAAAACAGACTACCAATTTGAGAGTAGAGGGGCAGAAGGGGGATGTGTGGGAGAGGCTAGATGGAGGAGAGGGAAGGGAAAAGTGGTGAGATTCTGTTTAATTTAAAATGTACTTAAATAAAAAGTATTTTTGAAAGTTCTTGCTAGGTCTATATATTGATATCTATATATATATATATATATATATATATATAGATAGATAGATAGATAGATAGATAGACAGATAGATAGATAGATAGATATAGATGTGTGTGTGTGTGTGTGTGTGTGTGTGTGTGTGTAAATATAAGTAGAACTTCACAGTTACTAGCATAGTTATCTTCAAATGTCAGTTTGACACAAACCTAGAGTCACCTAGGAAAAGGAAACCTCACTTGAAGAACTGCCCAGATAACATGGGCTTGTTGCCAAATCAGTGAGGCATTTTCTTAATTGCTAGTTGATAACGTAGAGGACCCCAGTCTACTGTGAGCAGGTGCCGCAGCAGTCCCTAGAATTCTAAGAGAAGTCGCTGTGTATGAGAAGCAGTGGGGCAAGTCAGGGAGCCAAGCCAGGAAGCAAACTTGCTTCCTAGTTTTTACCTTAAGTTGTTGCTTTTAGTTTCTTCCGTGGATTCCCTTGACCTTAGATGCTAACCTGTAAGCTTAAATAAACCCTTTCCTCCTCAAGTTGCTTTTGGTCATGGTGGTTATCACAGCCAGAAGAAAGCAAACTATAATCAGGTAAATCTAGGACAAGTCTGTCATATTCTGCTGGCTACTCAAAGAATATAGTTTAATCAGTTTCCTCACTGGAGCCATACCTTGTAGCTTTCCTAACACTAACCATACAATGGTTCTATTTATTGTATTTTAGTACTGCACAGATTATAGTGACAGGGGAAATAAGCTCATCTCTGTAGCCATACATACAGCTCTGACCTTACACATTAGAACATGTTTGCTTGTTCGCCACTGAGAAAGGATCAGATGAGGTTTACATGAGAAGAATTGAATTTCACTTGGGATGCTATCACTTGGCAAAAAAAGAAAATAACGATGAAGATAAGATGCAGGGAGAGCAAAAAGGAAATATGAGAAGGAGGGGAGAAGTGATGGAAAGCAACCACCAAGATAGCGCCATGTCTGACAGCACCAGGATGGGTATTAAGTTTTTTACATAAAATTTGTACATATTATGATGGTTAACATTATGTGTCAGCTTGACTGGGATAAAGGATGCTAGGATAGCTGGCAAAACATTATTTGGAGATATCTGTGAGGGTATTCCTGAGGCAGATCAGCATTTGAGCGGGTGGGCTGAGTTGAAGAGTTCATACTCACCAATATGGGGAACGCATCCTCCAAATTCCTACAAGCCAAAACTCAAGACAAAGATCAAGGACGAGCAAGGTTACTTTCAGTGCTTAAACTAGGGCACCTGCCACTCCTCACTGTGGGCATCCATGTTCCTGGCTTTCAGGCCTCCAGATTCGATCCCCATTCTCTCTTGTTCTAAGGTATTGGTTTGGGACTAAGACTGTATTGTTATTTTGCCTGGCCACCAGTCAGCAGACATAAGACTTACCCTTCATAACCATGGGAGCAAATTCATGGTGGATATCCTCCTATATAATTTTATGTAGCCTACTGATTTTATTTATTTGGAACACTCTGATACACATAATTCATGTGTTCTGATTTTAGATCATCTTAGTCTCTAGAACATGAGCAAGATCTTGTGTTGGGATTAAGGAAAATTATTTCCTTTCAAGATTTGATTTCAGCCTGCAGTGAATTTTTATGACCAAGTTATTAACCCCTGAAAAATGAGATTTATAATGGAAATACTGATAGGTTCTTAATGGTAACTGTGCTGGCAGGCATCTATATATTAACCTTAATAGCGTCAAATTGTGAGACTAAAGTGATTGAAAACCTACTCACTTTCACTTAAGTAATCCCTGCTTCACTAGTTTTTGATATTACCTTCATTGGAATGATTTTTTTAGGCCTTTATAAAGACTAGTGTCCTATATTTATGAGAATGAGAGTTACAATACAATCGGGGTTTACAAATATCACAAGAAGGGAACAGCATATTTATTTCTGAATGGCCCAAGACTCTGTGGCTCTTTTCTATTTAGGAAATTTACCTGCATAAAAATCTTGAGTTTTCCAGCCATAAACTCTTTAGCCTGAGGCCTTTCTCCTTTTCCTTCCATCTTAATGCATTTTATTCATCTTTCCAGGGGCTCATTGAACAGCTGAAGGAGATAACAATGTAATTTCATGAACAGTGACCAAAAGGAAATGTATGTATCCCTAAAAGGGTGGATAAGCTGACTCTTCACGCTGTCAGTAAAACTGCATCTGGATGCCAGATTTTCACTGGATTGATCTCATTACATAACTCACTGCCTGCAACTGTATTCTGTTATGACCTCTTTCATGCAGCCTGACAACCTATATATAGATGTAACAGTAAATACACGCAGCCCATGCTTAAACAAAATGTTCCCTATCATCATGTTTATCAGGATCAATGTATGGCCAGCTATATTCTTCCTGAGTTGGTGTCAACAGAGCACATAAAATGTCATCTCTCCTTCCTCAAGGGTCTCTTGTGACACCCTCATTCTGGCATTTTAAAACATTGAGCACGGTTGAATGGCTCTATATGAATTCTCTAACAGAACTTACGGAAACATGGAAAACAGCTTCATCCTATCAAGAATGGTATTATTTCAAGGCTATTCTAGCAGAGAATAGAAAATTTGAAGGAATTTTGCCCCAAACCAGTTGTGACATAAAGCATAACCAGAAAAATGAGGTCAGTGATTAGAGAAAATTTAGAAACCCCATGCTAAAAAGCTTAGGAGATATTGAAAGCTTTCTCTCACTGGCTGTGTTTCTCATGAACCACCAGAACAATGTCACGTAAACATCACAGCTCAAGAACTATAATCTGGTTCTTTTCAAACACAGTGTGTATATACAAAAAGCAACAGCATCCAGATGCATGTGGTATGCTTACAAATCTTCACTACAAATAGTTTCCTAAGCAGAATGTGCATGGATACCATTTTTCCTCACCCTTTATGAGCCAGTAAGAACAATGAAAGTATTTTAAGTATCCACCCAGCTTTCCATTTTTCCATCACTGAAAAGCTAGCTCACGCTTTGCACACAAACCTCTCACTGAGGCTGACAGCTATAAGCCCATTATATTTCAACTGCCATCTGGCAGCCGAGATCCAACCCACTGATTCAATCACAATGCCCTTGCTTCTTTAGCTCTGAGAATTGCACCAAAGTGCATGATTTAAATGTCCTTACTGTCAAATTGTTGTTGTTTAGTTCATCAAGACAAATTTTTAAACCCATGGAAGTAAATTTGTCCTAAAGGGTATTATTTGTTATACTGTGGAAAAGAATTTGAACAGCAATGGTTGCTCAGCAGCTCAAAATAGTTTTATTCATAATACTAGATTTTTCTAAATATGAGATAATAGAATAATGATTACCAATAACCCAAGTGCAAAATATTCAAAAGGCCCAATTTAAATATTTTGTATGGAAATGCAAAGTTTGTAATAAAAGCAAGTTTATCAAACCCTTATCTTGTTTGATTACCCTCCTCCAATTGCATCTCACCAATTTGTCCTACTGTGGGGACTGATGTTCTGTGCCAGGCATGATGCAAGGTTTGGAGAATTAAAAAAGTAAGAAATCATCCCCACTGTCTGGAAACTAGCAATGTAAGACAACAGTCTTAGATTTGTGGTGCATTTCAACTCACTGCTTCTTTATCACAAAAATGAGACACATCTGACAGTGGGGAGCCAGGGAAAGCACAGGCCAACTAACCTCAAAAAAATCCTGGATAGATTTGTTAGGTGTTCCTGAACACCACTGCCTATGTCACCACAGGATGTCTGCAGTTATTTATGACCTTTCAATTGCCCAGATGTAACTCAGAGATGTGACAAACCAATAATAGTCATTGTGCCTCACGTTGACAGTGACTTTCACAGTTTGGGGTTGGGAGTTGAAAAACATCAGACTATGCTTTCCAGGATCCCTGTGCTTGACTTAGAACTGGTTGGGATTCTACCTTTTCTTCTCTTGAGCAACACTTATTTGCCATGTGAAACTCAACACTGTGAAGATGAGTTCCTGTGTTAGTTAGGGTTTCTATTGCTGCAATGAAACACCATGACCAAAAGGCAAGGTGGGGAGGAATGAGTTCATTTGGCTTAAACTTCCATATCATTGTTCATCATTGAAGGAAGTCAGGACAGGAACTCAAGCAGGGCAGGAAACGGGAGGCAGGAACTGAGGTAGAAGCCATCTATGAGTGCTGCTTACTGGCTTGCTCCCTTTGGCATGCCCAGCCTGCTTTCCTATGGAACAGAGGACCACTAGACGAGGATGGCACCACCCACAATGGGCTGGGCCCTCCCCCATCAGTTACTAATTAAGAAAACACTCTACAAGCTTGTCTACATGCCAATCTTATATAGATATTTTCTTAATTGAGATTCCCTCCTCTCAAATGACTATAGCTTGTGGCAAGTGTGACTATCCAGGACAATTTGACACACAAACACCTCACTGTTAAGCCACAATCTTTCCTTTCTTGTTTATCCCCAAGACCACACATTAATATCAACATCACAATATAAAATGTTTTACAAACTTAAAAAGACTCACAGTTTTTACAAATTCAAACACTTTAAAAATCCAAAGTTTCTTTTAAAACCTAAAATCTCTTTTAAAATTCAGTCTCTCAACTATGGGATCCTGTAAAATAATAAATTAGTTAAATAATTCTTTACTCCAAGAAGGAAGTACCAGGACATAGTCACAAACAGATCAAAGCAAAACCAAACTCCAGCACTGTAAATCACTCAGTGTTCACTATCTGGGACTTACTCACAACCTTTTGGACTCCTCCAAAGAGCTTGGGCCACTTCTCTGCCTCTGCCCTATGCAGCATGCACAGCTTGTCTTCTAGGATCCAGCTGGTCCCACTCCATGACTGCTACTGGTCTTGGTGGTCATCCCAAGGTACTGGCATCTCCAAAATGCTAGGGTCTCTGGTGTACCTAGACTGCACTTTCAATCAACAGCCCCTCCCAGCCTTTCTCAGTGCCAAGCCTCAGCTGCTTTCTGTGACTCCTTTGTATCTTCAAAACCAGTACCACCTGGGTGAGTGACTCTTAGACTGTTCAGCAGCCAGCACAAAGGTACAACCTTGGCCAGCTCTGGAACAAAGCTGCTGAGTGCTGATCCTGAGGAAGCACTTCCCAGAAGACTTCACACCTCAATCATGCTGGTCTCTTCTTAATCACAACTGATTGTTCAGCCCTAGATGACCAGCATCCACTATCCCAGCAAAGCAAAGGTTTTACTTTATTAGTTCTGGTATCTTGTTAATCACAGCTGATTCTTCATCTCCAGCTGAATGGACACCACAGATTCATCACACAAATGGCCAGGTAGAGTCTTTGCTTCCCTCTGACACTCCACAAGCCAGGGCTCTATCATCTGCACTGCTCTCAACATTCTTATCTTCCAAGCTCCTATAGGACAGATCACTGAGTTCTCAACACTCAATGACTTTTGTAGCCTCAAGTGTCTAAGTGCTCCTACAATCCTTCCAAAATCCACATGGGCAGATCCATCATCACACCCACTATTCCGGTACCAATTCCTGTCTTCTTTAGGGTTTCTATTGCTGTGATGAAACACTGTGACCAAAAGCAAGTTGGAGAGGAAATGATTTATTTGGCTTATACTTCCAGATGGTAGTTCATCACTGAGTGAAGTCAGAACAGGAACTCAAATGGGGCAGGAACCTGGAGGCAAGAGCTGAGGCAGAGACCATGGAGGGGTGCTTCTTACTGGCTTGCTAAATATGGCTTGCTCAATCTGCTTTCTTATAGAACACAGGACCACCAGCCCAGATATAACACCACCCACAGCAAGCTGGACAATGTCATTGTTTGGTTTTTTGGCTCTTTTGGGGGACCTGCCACCCAGCTCCCAAATAAATCACACATGGAGGCTTAATTATGAGTGCCCGGCCTTAGCTTGGCTTGTTTCTTTCCAGTTTTCCTTAACTTAAATTATCTCATTTATCTTTTGACTCTAGGATTTTCCCATTCTCTTACTTCTGTAAATCTTACTCTTACTCCATGGCTTGCAGTGTGGCTGGATGGCTGGCCCCTGGTATCCTCCTCCTTTTCTCCATCTTTTTTTTCTCCCAGATTTCTCCTTCTATTTATTCTCTCTGACTGCCAGTCCTGCCTATTTCTCTCTCCTGCCTCACTATTGGTTGTTCAGCTCTTTATTAGACAGGCACAGTAGCACAGTTTCACAGAGTTAAACAAATGCAACATAAACAAAAGTAACACACCTTTAAATAATATTCTACACCAGAGCCCTCCCTCATCAATCATCAGTTAAGAAAATGCCCTGCAAGCTTACCTACAATCTGGTCTTATGGAGACATTTTCTTAATTGAGGTTCCCTCCTCCCAGATGACTTTAGTTTATGTTAAGTTGACATAAACTATCTATCGGAAGTTTCTTTGTCTAATTAAGAAGGAAATGACTTTAAATAGATTCTCTGGCTCTATAGTTTTCCTAGGCTTTACTAGGCATAATAAGAAACATTTCAGATTTGGGGTTTTATTCCACTTCAGGAAGCACTCCAATAGACTATCTGGCAAAGCCTAGGAACCCTAAATTTGTATGAGTCAGATCTCTAAGCCTGGTGGTTAATGACACCTATTAAGACATAAATATGGAGGCCATTTTCAAAAATGACACTAAATGTCAAGATTGAAGATTAGAAAAAGACTAGATGAGGTACAGATCATAATTTATTGCATTTAGTTATAAAACTTGAATCTTATCATTGGACCATGGTTTTGTAGCAATAGAACACAGGGACAGAAAAAGAAAGGGTTGGAGGGATAATAGGGGGCTATCAAGAGATTAATTCTGCCATTCTTCTTTCCATTCCCTATGGTGAAAAATCTCTTCAATCTTTCTTAGCTCCTCTACAGTTCACCTCTTCTATATAATGGTAGGCTGTGAGCTGGGCTATCCGTGGGGGTTCTTGCCATCTGTGCCTTGAAGGCCCTGTCTGTTATGGTCTCAACTCTGTGCCACATCCATCCACATCTGGTAAAGCCCACCTGCTTTCAGTTCTCTTTCCTCTTTCGCCTCCCATTCCCACTACTGCTTTTTGCCTTCATTCTTTGGCTTTGGTTCTTACATATGATGGAAACAACTTCTCCTCCTTCCAAAGTTAGGCTGGTTTTAAAGTATAGTTTAACTGTTGGCTCCCAAGAAGCATACTGACTTACCTAGAATGCACCAGGTATCCTGTCTTACATTTGATTGGTAACCCCAATTCACCTGTGTTTTACTTCCTAGAACTTGCCTATGAATTTGTTTTTTATTCTTTGGCTAGTGGTCAAAGTATAATCCAAAAGCCATTACAGGCTTCAAATAAGTTTATTTCTTATTACCAACTTAAAAAGTAAGTGCCAAGGGAACTTCTACCTGATTTAAAACCAAGGAAAAACCTTGTAGATAAGACAACGCTGAACATATAAATGACATTCTGTGAATGTAGGGCTCTAGGCATCACAAAAACACAAAATCAAGCCTAGTCTTGTGGGTCATGCCTGTAATCAGAGTATCATGAGTTTGAAACCAGCCTGGATCATATAGTGATAGGTTGTCTGGTTTGTAGTGTGATACACTATCTCCTCAATGCTTAAAACTGTCAAATTTGTATACCTCAGACCCATGTCTGTCATAATAACTAGGGGAGTCAATCTGGACTAAGCATTAAGAGCAGGCTCTGGAAGCAGCTTACTGACTATACCCACTGTACCAGTTTCTACATCAATATCCTTGAACAACTCTTCCTTATGTGAGATGGGAGCAATGATTCTGTTATTATGATGCTTAAACAAGAGGGTGCCTATACACCTCTTGTAAAAGCTTATTAACACTCTCACTAATGATGCCTTTATTCTCCCTAGCCAAATTCGTTTCTGCCAGTTATTCCCATCCATTGAACCAACCAACTAGTCACACTGCATAAATCACCATGCAGCATAACATCTACATAATGGAGACACTGTCAGCTTCTATTTTATAGACAATGATGATGAACTTCAAGGATATTAAATTTATTACCCACAGTGGCATTACTAGTAAGGGCTGGAGCCAGGAAATAATGCCAAATCTGGCCATTGCCAAATCCAGTACATTTTCGTAATGCCCAGCTGTGTTCTCAGCTTTCCAGAAAAAAATTAGTTGTTCAGTTCTAAGTTCTGCAGTCTCCCTACAGTGCAGCTTTATTATTTCAACAAACCTAGGAAATTCTCTCTCTTCCTACAGCTTGGTAGTCCTTAAAGAGGTAATAATATTGTTTATTCCACAATCCAAAATGAAAATGAACAGTTATTCCCAGGAAGTGTTAAGGTCAAGTTTCAATTTTCCTTAAGTAATATTGGTAGAAAGGCAAGAGGAAAACCTACACTTCCCCTACAGGTCAAGACAGAAAAGTGAAAAGTATTTTTTATATATAAATAGCTTTCTTTTTTCTCTCTTCTTTTAAAATAAAGGTTTATGATGATTTGCTAAGGCCTATGTAAACCTTGACAAAAGACTGATCAATAGGACACATCCATTCATTTCCACTTTTGAATGTATTAAGGGATTCACAACTCAGAAAGACAAAATCTATGTTTTAGTCCAAGGGTCCCATTACAGGGATTTTTCAGCATATTTCAACATGGAGAAAGAACAAATGTAAAACTATGAAGACCTATTCATGCTGTAGCCCTTAGCCATAGACTCCCCAACCCCGATTTCCACATGGGTGAAAAAGCAATGACTCAAAGTGAGTATGAGTATTGTCTCAACCCTTAACTCTAATTATACATCAAAATATGGACTGAAAATTACTTTAAACAAGGGTTATTTGACCACATGCAACATTTTGACATCAAAGAGAAGGAGTATGACACCAGACTTTAGGGATTGTTTGATTACTAATTGCTTTGAAAATATGGGCAAAACATCAGTGTTTCTCTTGTTATATTTGAGTCCATTTCCTCTCAGTAGGAACCCTTCTTTCCTTTCCTTTCCCACTCTATCCCCAGAAGCATTCTGCACCTGATACAGACCTGCCTTCCAAAGGGGCCAGTAGCCCTCTCTTTAGCATTTGCCCACACACTACAAGCTCTAAGATAGATCTCAACACACATATTCGTTCTATTAGATAAACTGAGCTCACATGCCCTTAGAGGTCAATGATAGCTTCTTTTTGTGTAATCTTATCCCTTTAAGCTCCAGTCATGCTACTTGCATAGTGTGTACCAGTGAAGATCACCTTGAAGGCACCAATTCCAAATATAGGACATCCTGTTCACGCAGCTTTATACCCATGCTTTAACTTAGCTACCAGCACTTGGGTCATAGCTGTCAAACTATGGTAACCATAGGCTAACCTGATGGAAAGATAGAGTGACTTGGTAAACATAATTTTGCCAGCCTGAAGTTATAATCAATGGATTTGCTCTGTTTTAATTAATCTTTTGTAGCTTTTCTTTGAACTAAAAGAGATGGTCAGGAATTATAAGACAGTGCAGCCATCTAGTAAGTGAAATGACATAAAAAGCACTGGCTACAATTTTCCATTTTGTTTGTGAAAAACATTTAGATAATGAATTGACAATTTCACAAAAATAATGCTCCCAATTTTTAAAAAGTCACAGTTCCAGAAGCTATAGCAATCTGTCAACGAGAGAAAGAGTGAGCAGATGTTTCCCCGATTTACAAAAATACTTGGAATTCTGAGGGAAAACCACAAAGGGTGTTTTTATTATGCACCTGTCATGGTCAACATCTGGCACCAACGCTCACTCATCTATCAATCTCACAACAAAGCGTCTCCTTCCAGCTCGCAGCAACGGTAAATAAACTCACAATACAAAACACTGCTTTCATTTCTTGCTTTTTTCTCCTTTTCTGTTGTTTTTGTTTTAGTGTTATTTATAGCAAGAAGGAAGCAGTATGTGAACTGTTTTTAAAGTCTATTTGTAGCATTTGTGAACTTGATAGTGATGTTATTGAAGAGTCAATGCAACTGGAGACAGTAAGATCAAGATTTTTTTTCTGAAGTAAGTTGCATGGGACCTGTCAATCTTTCAGTCATTTATTCAGTCATTTTTAGCTAGTGAGTATACTGCTTTAGGATCTATGCCTGCACAGATTAAATATACACAACATTTGCTCTGTTGCAAGAGAGTACAGGCCCTTAAAGAGCTATTATAAAAGTCTACAGAAGGGGTCATGATCTGTTCCTGCTTTTATTTGGGAGACTTCTTTACATCTAAATGGAGAGAAACATGTCTAGGCTCTTGCATAGGAAATTTGGGGAATTTCCTATCAATTATTCTATGGAAAAAGCAGTAGATCAAATTCCATTAAGAAAAACATACTTACCATCCAAGTTCTTTTGTTATTCTTTGAAATCTAGAAAAGTGTAAATTTGATTTCTACAAATTAGAAATATTTTTGTGAGAGAAAATATATTTTGGCATCATATATATTTTACTTGATTTTCAAGCTAGTTTTTTTAGTGCTAGGACTCAAACCCAGGACCTTGAGGATACCTTGAAGTTTCTGGCAAGTACTCAACTCCTGAGCTTCATCTCTAATACGATACTTCTTTTTTTTTTTTTTCCTCCAAAACCATGTTGGGTATTTCATGTTAAGAAGATACTAGATGGTATAGTCAGCCATGCTTCTACTTGGAATAACTTATTTGTACACACAAGCATGTAATTTGTGAGTAAAAATTCCAGGCATATATTAGGATTCTTAATTTCAAGTTAAGAAACTCAGCCTGAACTAACTTAAGCAGAAATGGAAATACTTACTGTTCACTCATAAAAGAGGAATATATAGGGTAGCTGGAACAGGGAACTTCACCACTGGGTCTCAGTTGGTCTGTTCCTTTCTGCATGTTAGCCACCAAACTACTCCCTGGGGTAACAGGGTCTTATTGTGCCATGGGAGGTTTAGATCATGGAAGCTAGGCCTAGGTTCAGATACCTCAGAGCTTACTATTCATAAGTGGAAATATTTTCCTACCATTCTTGATTCTTTCACTCCAACCTTAACCTGAAACCTGTTCAAAAATGGATGATTAAGGCATTCATGCCTGGTTCATCATAAGAGGAAGCCAGGAAGGGTCACTCGGTGAAAAGAGACCTGCATTTAGGGCTATGTGATAGTAGCTAGGTTGGGATCGAGGTGTGCAGGAATGGGAAAACAAGTGTCTTCAAATGTAAGAAGAACTTTGGTTCTTGAAAGAAAAGATACTACTACTCAGACAACTTGGAATACTGCTATTATGATTGTTGCCTTCAGAGCCTCATCAATTCAGAGCACAACATAACTTCAGCTGTCATCAATACAAGCTCTTATTTTTTATTGTGCTATATTTAGAATAAAGTAGATTATTTATGGTTGGAAATAAAGAAAACTCTTTAGAGGTTATTTTACTCTTTGTATCTTACAGTATTTTGCTTATGATAATTTTAACCTCAATAATATAGTGAAAATGCATTTGAGGACTATTGTGTATCATCATCAGAAAAAAATGTGCTGATAACACTGGAAACTAAAATTGACACATTAGTGATTTGGGACATTTCTAGTACAGTCTATTTCTTTAAGCATTTACAGTAAACATAGATAAGAAAATGGGCTGCTAGTAAATTTAGACAGACCTTTTGCTTTAATGAAATTTCTTCCTATTTTGTTCCAATCAAGATGTATTGTTCAAACTGTACTTAGTACCATAATTGGTGTGGGGGGGTAAACTTATTTGTAGATAACATTAGCTTTCTGAGTGGAAATTCCTATTCAATTTCAAATCAGGATAGACTCAAATGTGCAAAAATTAGCATAGTTGTTTTGCTTTCTACACTCCAGTTTGCTACTGAGGTTTCTCTGAAACAAGCTATTTGTTACTTCCTCGCTTTTATTCCAAGTAGCTTCATAGGCATAACATAATTTCCCAGATCTGCTACACAATTTTTAAGGTCTAGATTAGATTCCTAATTCTGAATCTTGTAGCACAAAGCTCAGATGGGGTCAAACAACTAAACATAATTAGGAGTGATAGGCTAATTGAAAAAAAAATAAGAGCAGTAAGCCAGATAAGGATTTAGTAGTTTTGCCAAGAAAATAAAAAGACGATTTAGTCTTTTTAGCTTAGCATAGAATGAGATACTTGACTTTTGGAAAGCTGAAGACTCGTGATGCAATGAACTTCCAGTCAGGGTGTTGACCCCTATGAACAGGTCTTACAATGTGCACTCATCAGGTTCCATGTCCCCACTAGGAAGAGCAGCAGAGATATATTAAGTATAGCAATAAACTGAACAGACTAGGAACTGTGAGATAGTCCACTTAACTAGATAAACCTTCAGCTTCAGAATCCAGTAAGAGGAAAATAGAAAGCCATTGCTGGCATTTTTAAAGGATCATCCTTGATGTTCTATTGAGGACAGAGAACTGGGAAGCAGTTTCATAGACAATGAATTATAATACTGGTAATGGGGGCATAGGACCAAGTCAGGAATGTAGTGATCTAGAATAAGCCACTATTTTCTTCCTTTCTTTTTTTTTAATGTTATGTCTATGAGTGTTTTGCCTACATGTATGTATATGTATCATATGTATGCCTGGTGTCAGTGGATGCCAGAAGAGGGCATCAAATCCCCTGGAACTGGAGCCACAGACAGTTATCAGACACCATGTGGCTAATGAGAACCAAACTCAGGTCTTCTGCGAGAATGTTAAGTGCTCTTAACTGCCAAGCCATCTCCCTAGCCCCTTGCCACTGTTTGCTTGATTGAATATAGTTCAGTCAAACCTTTAGGATAGGTGATGCTATAAACCTAATAGTTTTGTCTCACACCCAAGAGATTAGTAGAACTTTTTCTGTAGCATTGAATGGAGCTATAGAGCTACAGAAATAAAATAATATACAGCTGTAATAAATTGGGTTAGTGAATTAGTATATGAATTTAAGCAACAAATAACAAAGCCACAAAGACTCTATGATCTGGCAATACCATCAGCCTAGTGGACTATTCTCTTTCTGAAGTTAGAAAATGAGGAGGAGAGAACATTTTGGAAGATGCTGTAGGTGAGTTGTTAAACCACACCCCTCTTCATTGATTTCATCTACGGCTTCTGATGGAACACCTAGAAAGGAGCTGAGCTTGAGAAGACTTCTTGTGTGATTCTCACCTTAGTTTTTCCATTGAGAACCATTCACCATGGCAACAGCACATTGAATAATAATATATTCTTTAGGAAACTTTGTTCCTTATTTTGGAATTAAACATTAGTATATACTTAACACCTCACTGTGAAGAAAATTGGAAAGAGAATAAAAAAGAAATGAGTAGTTTTCATTTGTGTAAAAAATATATTGATAAGTAGGTAGATAGATAGATAGGTAGATAGATAGATAGATAGATAGATAGATAGATAGATAGATAGATAGAGTCATGCTCTTAGCATATTCCTAAGATTATGTGTTGGAAACCTAACCCCAAAGTAAGTATTGTAAAATGAGACCCAATAGGAAATATTTTGCTCCAGTGGAATCTAGCCCCATAGATGGAGCAGTGCTGCTGTAAAGAATATTTACAAATGTGTGTCCTCACTTTTCTACTTTTCTGCCAGATACAAAAAGGTTTCCCTGTCTATTGTTCTTCCTTTTTCAGCCCTGTGAGAATGTATCGAAATAGCCAACATCATATGCCAGAAACTTGGTCTGGGTCTTCCCAAACTTCATAACTGTAAAGTTACTTCTGTTCTTAATAAATTGCCCAGCCTGGGGTACTCCATCATGGTGACACAAAATTAAGACAATAGATATTGATAGACATGGATATTGAAAAGGTAAATATTTGTATCTAAGCACATCATTGTCTGCTGTGGGTACCATAGCCAGATACCACAAAGTGTTGTAAATAATAGCCACTTGTGTTCTCACTTTTCTAAAGACTAAGTTGAAGATCAGGGTAGCATCTTGATTGAATGCCAACTCTCTTCCTGACTGGCGTACTGCCACCTTTCTCGTGGCATCTTCACATGGCTTCTTCTCTGTGAAAGATGGACAAAGAGAAATCCCTAGTTTCACTTTCTTTTCTCATAAGACATCAGTGCTATTGGATTCAGACTCCACCTTGTGATGTCATTTAATCTTAATAACCTCCGCAAAAGTCCTGTCTCCAAGTACAGTCTCCCTGGGAGTCAGAGATTCAACGTAGCAATTTGAAGGATAAAGTTCAGTCTATAACAGTATACATCAATATATTTATCTCTATTTAAGCATTTATATACATATCTATGATAAAAATCACTTATGTAGCATTCACAAGGCCCTATATCCAGCACCACAAAGGGGATAGATAAGGTACTGTCTGTAGACCATGTCCTGCTGACTACCGCTGAGCCAGTATGTGGATGAAGCCATTGAATTTCTCAGTCTAAGCTAATACTTGCAGCTCCCCTGATAGGCAACAGTACTCACGCTCTCGAGAAAGCATTGATTTCACTTTGATTGTCTTTAATTAACTCAGAGTCCAAAGAAATGAATCTTTCGTGTGTGTTTGTCCAAGAGCTAATTTTAAAATAGAGCTCTGACTCGGATGGCTGACAAGGAGTATAGTTGGGCGGTACCTCAGGAAGGGAGATTGAGACAAAATCTACCACTGCCAACCAGCTGGCACCTGTTCAGAACAGGTGTGTGATGCCTAGTAAATGCATCTAGTGAATCTTAGGAGAAATAGGCATGCCTCCTTTCACATTCTCCCTGCACAAGATGAGCATTCCAGCAATCTTGGTCACCAAACCCTCTCCCTGATTACTGGGCTGGATGCTCCCAAGGCTCAATACTTTTTGCTCCATTTGGATCTTGGCTTCTGGATTGATTATCTTAGACTTTGCAGGAATGAACCGAACATGCCATCTTCAAGCTCTTACTTTGACTTGATTTTTTGTATTATATAGACAGAGACTCTGTGTTTCTTCTTCCAGCTGAATCTTAGAAATTATTATTTGCATGTTTGAACTCTCTCTCTCTCGCTCTGTCTCTCTCTCTCTGTCTCTCTCTCTGTCTCTATCTCTCTGTCTCTCTCTCTCTGTTTCTGTCTCTCTCTCCCTCACACACACTCTTTCTCTCTCTCTATTGTTCTTTGGCTAACTATGGTTTTAAAATATGTTAAATTTTTCTTTGGAAAGAATTTGGATAATTTTTGAATTGGAAGGTACGTTAAATTTATGGTGCCAACTTCTTATTTTGCAGATGAGGAAACTATAATAGAGAACCATGGCTTACTCTGAATTACCTAGTTAACTAGTATCAGAGTAAAACATGGGACATGGGTGATAAATTTTTTTCTGCCTTGGAAATTCACTGACTTGTATTCTGTGTCCATTACAAGAAAAACACTGAGAAATATTACATTCAGTACTTCTTTTTTTCTTTGTAGAATGAGAGACAGTCTTCTCATCTACCTCAAAGTGACTTACAGGTTGCCAGTCTGGGCTGTGAATCAGTGACAGTCACAAAGTACCTTCAAGAGGGTTTTTGTCTTGTTGTTATTTGTTTGTTTATATGTCCCAGGAACAGATTTAGTATACCCAACCTTTATACTAGGTATTTTTTTTAATGGAACGAATTATCAAACACATAGAAAAACATTCAGAGAAATAGCAAAATGAGACATACACAGTAGAGACATCCTGCCTCAAAAAAAAGGATGTTATAATTGCTTATAGAAGTTAAGGTTTCAGTGGATTTAAATCTCACATTTTGTGATCTGATCAACTTAATGAGTAACATAAAAATAATGATGCTGAAGGAGATAACAACTCTAACTTAGAACGTTTAGACATGCACTAAAGTTTTAAGCCTTTGATATTGATCTGACTCTCAGAAAACAACACAATACAAACTGCCTCTGTCTTTTTTTTACTAATTGTTTGCTATGAATAACTTGGATCTATGGAAAGGGAAAAGTAATATGAGAAAGAGAGAGATTACTAGGAATAACTTTAAAAAGAAATCCAATCTTTTGTATGAGTGAGGACTCAGAGGTACACAATAATACAATTCAGCTCAAAATTTGCTTTATCAAACTGAAAATTCACTGATTTGTAAGCCAAAGAAGATCCCACACCTCAAATGATATCCTTATCACTTGGTCTCTGCATCATGTGGGTCTGTTTTCCTCTGTATGGGTCAGTTCTTCCTGGAGGGCTAAAGAGAATCCATTGTACCTCCAACTCCTCCAGCTTAGATGTCAGGAACCCACCTAGGAGAAAACTTAACTATTTTAGTCATCAAAATAAGATTTCTCTGACTGTCGACCTTTCAATATACCAAATGAGGTTCCCTGACGATCACTATGGCAATGGTCCTGGACTATGATTCACCATAACTAAGTTACATGATAATTACTAATGTTAGCCATCCTTCAGAGAAAAGTCAGTCTGTTGCTAACAGAAGGAGAAGGACAGTGAAAAGAAAGGCCAAAGTTGCTCATGACATTCTAAAATATGTGATAAATACGCAAAGCAATACAGAAACCACAAAATAGGAGTGAAGGGTCTGTCACAGAAAGAGTGTTATTTGTAGGAGAAAAAGAGATTATTAAGGATGTCCATAGAAGATATTCTTATGTGCACATAAAATGTCCTAGTGGGGTGTAAGAGAAATGAATTATGACTTTTATTCTGTGCTGGGCTTTTCCTTCATTTCTGAACTACATGGAAAAGAACAGATCCCATTGTATTGGTGTCGGCATGAAATAAACAAGTTGAATGTAGTGTAAGATCCCAAATTCAATCCAAAATAACAAATTGTTAACAAGGTTAGACTAGATCTTATTAATAAAACAGATTTACAGCAACTACAATGTGAAAAAGACAATAATATATGCACTACTAGATGGGAGTTCTGAAGAGGGGAAATGTAGAACTCCTACTAAAGAGGGTCAGAAGGCAGAGAGCAAGTCTTCATGCAATAAACAGCATCTGACTCAGGTCTTGAAAGATGAGGAGTGTCTTGACAAGAAAGATCATGAGGACAGTATGAGTCCTAAGACAAAGAATGCTAAATGAAAGTATCTGGACAATAGGATGCCTGAAGGAGTTAACAGAAGTTAGAGTTGAACATGCAGTTTGTGAATAGGATACACAAAGACACAAATAAGTGGTTAAAATTCTTTGGACAAGGAGGAACAGAAACAGACCTTCAAATACTTTCAGAGGGCCATAGTCACAGCTGTCTACAGGAGGAACAGTGTGAGATGCAAGAGGAAGGCAACCAGAAACAAGAAATCCCACCGGGAATTCATAGAAAAAAAAAAAGTTTTACCATGATAGCAGAAGAAATAAGGAAGTAATAAAACAGAGAAGCGGAAGCAAGGTCACATTAGAGATAGAATCTGTAGACCTATCGATCACTGGTTGTGAGAACCAGAGAGGAAGTGGGAAAGATAATGCATGCTAAAGCATAGTCAAAAGTATGAGTGACACCATCAACAAAACCAGGCATTACCAAACACGGACAGTGTTTGTATTTATGTGTGCTTTGTGTGTGCTACTCAAAGTGTGGATGAGAAGGGAAGACCACCCACTAGCAGAACAGAGCAGGAAGCACAGGATGGAAATTACTGCATGGAGCAACTGACAATAAGTTTTTCCCAGATATGAGTGTTAGGATATGATTTACAGCATATTTAGATTTTTTTTAATGTTATTTGTGGTTACTGGCCACTAGTTCTAAATTAGACTCATACGTAATGAAAGGTTACAGAACATCTAATCTGTCTTTATTTCCCTGACTGAATCCTCTTATTAATCTTGGACGTTTCCTATCTAGACCTACTGGATTTTGTTTTCTACTGTTTGTTATTTGTTGGTGTTGTTCTTTGTTGTTGGTGTCTGTTGTGTGGTGTTGGTCTCCTTTGCTGTTGGTATTTATTGTTTGGCCTTTGTTACTTGTTATTGTTATTTCATATGAATAAACCTAAGGTTTTAAGAACCAGTTCTGCAATTTGTACAAAGTTGATTTCATTTTCTGTCATTTCTAGAAAACTGAATCTTAGCTTGTATAGTCTCCACTTGCTTTTCTCTAAGGACCTTGGACAGGTAAATATTTAGTGAGCATGCCCTTATCATCTGACACAGGTTCTCTAGTGTGACTGTTAAAACACTGCAGTTTCTTTAATCTTAAAACTAGTCAGGGGGGAAGGAAGATGTTGGAGGAGAGTGCTTAAAAAGGAACAAAGTGTCATTTAGCCAAGAGTCTGGCTGGACAGAGAAGGGAAGCTGATGACCTGGCCACAGCGTTCTTAAGTGATGGCGTCAGTGTCTATCAGGCTGTAGCAAGGATCTTCCTTTGATCCTGGTGTCTTTGAATCAGGAATAGTCCTAAAGCATCCATCCCACACTTAGTATTATCAACAGCACGGAGATAAGAAACCTTGAGGGAGCCTGAAGTGACTCTAGGTTAACTACCAAAGCTAGAAATCCTCATTAAATCTGAAACTTCCTGTCTCTATCTCAAGAGGTTGGGGAATTAAACTCAAGACTCTTAGCAAATGTGGGCAGGATGGTGGCAGAGACAAATCTACCCAGCAAGGAACAAAGGCTGAGAGACTAAGGGAAACTATGGGATGCTGAGTAAACAAAGCCTTGCCCTTTAAGACAAAGTGGATTTTTTTTTAATATTTCACGTGTAATTGCTCATGCTGGTTGCCTTTTCAGTTTGCTCGTCCTTCATTATTTCTCACAAAGTTCTATTTTTTGAGCCTATATATACAGTATATGACTTACAAGTAAACATTAGTTTGCTAATATGAAAAATAATCCTCTTTTTTTCATAGTAGTTGGCATAAACTGTAATGTAATTCTGATGAATCAGATGAAGAGAAATGGGCTGAATGGCTTCTGGTGGAAGTGATCTTGCTGTAAACCAGGAGCACACAGAGAGGCATATTCAGCCATATCATCAGAGATAGCATCAGGACAATATGCAATGCTACTTAGAACATGGGCAGCAACATATTGCCATTGAGAACACTAGCTAGGGACAGATTTGGATAGCAGAACAGAAACCAAGGGAAACAGGGTTCAGGATTTCACTTACTTGAATTAGCCAATCTGGAAGCCACCTGTTATAATGGCTGAACTTTACTTTGAAATATTTCAACCTATATACTTGTTATCATGGTGTGTGATTTCAGCTGAATGGGGCTGGGGGCTATAAGCATTCCCAGGCAAGATTCAGGAGTAGGAGTATTCGATGACTGCAGCAATCAGCACATGGGGGTGGTCTGCTGGCACTCTTTTCATACTCAGGAAGATGCACCAGCACTTCTGGTACCTGCAGCATGCTCGATAACCTACACTTTGCTAATTAGCATACTAAATGTCAGAAAGGAGCTCTTAGTGATAAAAATAGCAGCGTGTTGACTAGCATGATGAATGTTTAAACTGAGTTCTCACCAGTGAAACTAAAAGTTCTCACATTATATGGAATAGCTAGGATGATTTTTCTAGATATTTCCTACATTTCTATGAAGAGCAAGCAATAGTCCAAAGCAAGCCAACCACCACTGATACCATACTGTTCTGGGAGCACTTGGGAGCAAAGTTGGAGCCCACTCCCAGTACTTTTATATAACCCAAGACTGGAAGTCACAGTGAGATTAATTAGGTGAAATAAATTCTTAAATTATTCACATTGGAAAAGAGGAAGTCAAAATGTGAGTCTGTCTTTCCTTGCTGGGGAGATGACTAGCTGTACAAGCCTGAAAACATAATTCTATTCTTAGAAACCATGTAAAAAGCCAGATGGAGTAGCTCAATCTGCAATCCTAGCATTTCGACACCCCTCCCATTGGGAGCTAGAGAAAGAAAAATTGATTAGAAGATCCCAGGCCAGTTCACCTGTAATAAGCAGTACACCAAGAAAAAAAATGAAAAAGACTTCTCTAAACAAAATCCAAGGTGAGAACTGACTCCTGAAAATTGTACTCTGAATTCCACATGTGTGCCATAGCACATGCATGGTCTATGTTTGTCCATATGAGCACATGCACAAACACATACATAAAATAAATAATATATTAAATGTCTGTCTTTCTAGAAGACATGATATTTTATGTAGAAAGCAAAAAAAATCCTTTAGAAGCTGAGTATCAACACCCAAAATACAATAAATTTTCTGTACAATAATAGTCACCTGTGCTGGCTCATTTTATGTCAACTTGACACAGGCTAGAGTCACTTGAGAAGAAAGAACTTCAATTAAGAAAGTGCTTCCCATGAGTGAGTATACTAGATGTAAAACAAAGATGACTAGATTGCTACTCACAACTCCAGGGAGGCTACCTAGAAAACAGGACCCTAGGAAAGACACAGGGATCGCCCAATGACAGAGAAATGGATGAGATCTACATGAACAGCCTGGACATGAGTGGGGGTAATGAAGGGCAAGGTTAGAGGGAAAGAGAGCTTAGGGAAGCAGGAGATCCCAGCTGGATCAAGAACAGAGAGGGAGAACAAGGAATAACAGACCATGATAAATGATGACCACATGAGAATAGGAAGAAGCAAAATGTTAGAGGGGCCCCCAGAAATCCACAATGATACCTCCACTGTAGACTACTGGCAATGGTCAAGAGAAAGCCTGATCTGACCTAGTCTGGTAATCAGATGGCTAAACACCCTAATGGTCGTGCTAGAACTCTCATCCAATAACTGATGGAAGTGGATGCAGAGATCCTCAGCCAGGCCCCAGGTGGAGCTCCAGGAGTCCAATTGTCGAGAAAGAGGAGGGACTGTAAGAGTGTGAATTGTTGAGACCAAGATTGGAAAAGCACAGGGACAAATAGCCAAACGAATGGAAGCACATGAATTATGAACCAAAGGCTGTGGAGCCCTCAGCTGGATCAGGCCCTCTGGATAAGTGAGACAATTGAATAGCTTGAACTGTTTGGGAGGCAACCAGGCAGTGGGACCTGGACCTGTCCTTAGTGCATGAGCTGGCTGTTTGGAACCTTGGACTTACACAGAGATACTTTGCTCAGCCTGGAAGGAGGGGACTGGACCTGCCTCTACTGAATCCACTAGGTTTAAATGAATCCCCAGGGGAGTCTTTGCCCTGGAGGAGATGGAAATGGGGGGAGCCTGGGGAGAAGGCAGGGGTGGGGACGGGAGGGGGGAGGACAGGGGAACCCATTGGTGATATGTAAAATTAAAACACAAATATTTGTATGAAAAAATAAAATAAATATATTTTTAAAAAATGCCTCCCTAAGATCTGGCTGTAGGCAAGCCTATGGAGAATTTTCTTAATTAGTGATTGATGTAGGTGGGCCCAGCCCATTGTGGGTGGTGCCACCCTAGGCTGTAGACCTGGGTTTTATTTATTTTTTTTTTAAATCATGGTGAGCAAGCCATGGAGAATAAGTCAGAAAACAGTACATCTCCATGGCTCCTACCTCAACTCCTGTCTCCAAGTTTCCACTCACTTTTGAGTTTCTGCCTTGGATTCCCTCGATGGGCTGTGATTCCATATATGTAAGTAAAATAAGCCCTTTCTTCTCCAACTTGCTTTTGGTCGTGGTGTTTCATCACAGAAATAGTAACTCTAACTAAGACATATAATGGTCCCAGAATAGTGGAGTATTGCTGTGACAGTCATAGCCATGTTTTTTTAGGAAGGATTGTGGAAGGACTTTGGTACTTTGACATAGAAAAGCCATTGAGTGTTCAAAGCTTGGTGAGCTCTTCTGTGGGAGCTTGAAAGGAAAGAATATTGAGAGAAATGCAGATGATGGAGTGCTTGCTTGTGAAATTCCAGAGGGAAATTGAGAGTCACTCAAAGACTCTATTGGGGCCATTGCATATTTTGAGTTAAAATTTTGTGGTTCTGATTAGCTGGGGCTGAAGAACTGGCTGAGATTAACAAGATACCAGAACCACTGAAGTGAAACCTTTGCTTTGCTGGGATACTTGCTACTGTTCAGTTGCAGCTAAGAAATTAGTGGTGATTAAGAATAAACAGCAATGTTGAGTTGAAATTTTCTGAAACATGTTTCTTCAGGGTTAGCATGCAGAAGCTATGTTCCAGAAGTGGACAAGATTGTACTTGGTAGCAAAAAGAGTCATTCCAGGTGCTGCTAGTTTTGATTGTATAAGGAGGTCATAGGAACCAGCTAAGACTTGGTACTCTGTTGCAGGGCTAGAGTCCCTGAAGAGAGCCCAGGAAAAGCAATTGGTGAAAGTTAACACCAGTTGCAGCATTTTGGAGATGCCAGTGCCAAGAGTTGGAGTACAAAGAACAGCAGCAGCCGTGGGGCTTCTAAACTTCAGAGTATTCATATTATAATGTTGGTACTAATGTGTGATCTTGGGGATGAACAAGAAAGGAAAGGTATGGCTTAACAGTGATGTGTGTGTGTCAAGTTGACAAGGGGTAATGGTACTTCGTCACAGCAATATTAACCCTAACTAAGACATCACCTATCTGGAAAAATATTCTAGAGAATAATTCTGCTCACCATCACTACAAACATCACAAAATATTCAGAACAAAGCTAACCAATGTTGTGAAATATCACTTCAATTAAAATTACAAAATGTATATGAGAGAACATTAAAAGAATACAAACAAATGGCAAGGTATCCTACAGATTTGAGAATTAATATTGTTAAAATGTCCATACCATTCAAAGTGAACTACAAAGTCAATGTCATCCCTGTCACAGAACTAATGTTATTCATTACAGCTTTTTAAATAAAATATTGAATTTAATATGAAATTGCAAAAGACCTGTGTGGCTAAGCCAGTCTTAAATAAAAAGTAAAATAGACCCATCGCACTACCTATTATGTATATGCAGTGGGATATTTTTGTAAGGCTATTAGTCTTACAGAGCAACCAAAAACCCATATTTTGCCAATCAAACTTTCTACATTTAAGGAGTCCTCAAACTTTAAGAATTGAGTCCTTTCTCAAAATACATTGTTAGCACAATTTTGTGTTCCACATGTAAGTACTACCTTTGAGCCCTTCACCAACTTTCATTCTCTTGCCAGTGGTAAGGGGAAGATAGGCCAATGAAAAGCCTTGCAAAGACTTTACAGGCACAGGGAACAGCTACAATGACAGAGACCTTCCTCCCATTGTAGAGAATCACAGTTATGTGTCATCTGAAACAGCCCATCAGGGAGATGCTTTGGACTGAAGAAATAAAAAGTAGGAGAAAAAAGGTCTGCAGCAAGTAAATTCTTCAAATCTTATAAATCTTTTTCTTTCTTTTCTCAGTTTAAATTTGCCCTCTAGCCAATAAGGCTACGTTTCTTTCATCAAAAAGCCTTGCTTAAAATTGGTTTCTTCTATCAAATTCATTCTACTTCATGTAAACCACAGTGAGTTTGGCAGCCTGAATAAAACTTGCCTATGCTTGGAACCTCACACTTGAAAACACCATCTGAAGACAGACTTTCCCTCTCCAAAGCATTGGGGTGAGTGGCAGGAGAGGTTCATATATGAGCTGAGATGCCTCATTAGCTGGCTCCATCTCGGCCGGTATAAGACAAATATCTTCATTAAGCCAAACAGTTATCCAAGTCCAGTAGAATCTGAGGGTCCCTGAATCAAAACCTGCCTTTAAAGCTCAAATTCAATCTTCAACTTAGTATTCACCATGAGTGTCACAGTAACAATGACAACGGGTTAAATCACCGGCTGTATCTCAGAGAAGGTTTCAGATCTTCAGGCTGTTGGTGTCCAGAGAGGACTGAGGGATAAAGCAGAGAGGCAATGAACCATGCCCTTGTCTGAACTCTCTCCATAGTGAAGATAAAATGAATTGTCTCCACATGAATAATATTCTGAAATCTCCAAGGGAAACAGTTGTGATAAGAGGTTCTCTGAAACACAAGTAAACTAAAAACAAACAAACAAACAAAAAAAAAAAAAACAATAAAATCTAACACTCTACTTCAACAAATTGCAACAGTCTGGTCTTCTCAGTGTCCTTGAAGGTTGTTTAAAGAATGTGTTCCTAGACTTTAATCTTGGGGACTTGGTCAATATAGACTTTGCTGTGATATATATCAAGGGAGGTGGGAGTCAAGGGGCTGATTGAAGGACCAGAGCTGATGGCTGAAAAGGTAGCTTATGCTGTGATAACAGTTAGCAAAATATGAGGGGGAACTCTGACTCCAAAAAATCTGAGCTAACACTGAACAGGCAGGATGAAAGTATTAGAGGGAGCAGATATTTATAGGCTATGGATGGCCATTCTACTCAAGAGAAAGGTCTAGACTAATTAGCATAGATACGAGAAGCAAGAACTTTAAGATAAACAAGACATCTAGGTCCTCAGTAAGTGATATGATGCTTCAGCTCTGTTCTAGGTGCCTACCTCTAAAGCAAACAGAACATCTGATGAACTGAACATATTTATTATGTGGGTTGAGAAGGACCCTGAAGGTAATGATGAGGCAGACATAAAGGCATATATTTAAATATATATATATATATGGAGAGAGAGAGAGAGAGAGAGAGAGAGAGAGAGAGAGAGAGAGAGAGAAAGGCAGATTCAACCACCAGGGAGCTAAGTGATTTTAAGCTATCTGCAGCTCCCAATGAATGATGGTCAGCAAGATTTGGAAAGGGAAGGTCCAATATGTGACAGAGCTTGATATTGGACTTCTGTGCTCCAGAAAGTCTCATTGTATCTTAATATTTGGCCACCAACCTACAGGTGAGTGTATTTTATATTTTAATTTGAGAGTTCTGACTGTATCCATACACAAACATAATTAGACTGCCCTTATAAAGTTATCCATCACCCCAATTGCAGCTCATATCTAATAACTATATTGACCCCACTCTCTGCATGAATATAATTAAATAGCCAGTGTAATAACTGCACTGGCATAATTATCAGTTAATATGAATACATTAGGATGAGTTCTTGTGCTGGGCTGTCATGATCAACATTTTCTTCTCAAGTAACTAGAGAATAGAAAAATTGAGAGCTAAAAGCAGTACTATTTCTGTTGTCACTGGCATACCTCTAAAACTGACTCACAAGTTTACTGTTTTAGAGATATCCATCTATTTAGAAACTGATAAAAATACATCAGTAAATTTTGTTATGAGGTCAACTGTCTGTAAGTATGTTGTTCCTACACCACACAAGCTGCTGCTGATTCACCATGTTTAATGTGATGATTAGCCAAAAAAGAAAAAAAAAATAGTTATTCCTTCAATGTTCACTACTTAAGAAGAGAAAATGGCATTCCCATTCAAGAGAGGCTATGCTAGTTTGCTCATGAGGAGAAGCCAAGAGAAAGGTACTACAAAGAAGGTATGAGAAGAAAATTGGTGGATTTGTAGAAACAGTAGAATTGCACCCAGGGAAGCTGCAGGGATGTGAAGAATGGGTAAGTGTCTTCCCTAAAGCTAACCCCCTCAAAGACAGAAGAATTGGTAATACTGACAACCTTCTCATGAATCCATGGATCCCTCATGCAAAGAAAGCAGATAGAGTCGAACACTGGCCATGCAAGCTTGGATGGTTTCTTCATCAACTAGTAGAGGGGGAAAACAGAATATTGATTCACTTTTCCTAGACTGCTACAAATTCTGATATGTGGTCATGACCCTGAAAAAGAAAGGACTCCCATTATGAAGTTTCACCCAGCCTTACAAAACAGTGGTTTCAGTGTTGGATATGAACATTTGGTTTTGATAGTCATCTCATTATGTTGCCTAATTGATGATGAATGAACAAACTCAAATAATCCCCCCTCAGACTTCAGCATAGCTAGGATTGTAAGCATGGGAGGTCAGAAATACCTAGATCTTTTGGGCCTTTTTCATCTAAGTTATAAGAATGGCAAAACACACACTCAGCCGAATATGATTCAACCTTATGCTTGTAAAAGAAAAGGTTACCTAGAAAGCATCCTAATTAGTAGAAGGAATGGTTTAAAGGAAAAAAAAGAATTAAGAAAGATGGTAAAATGACTTCCCCGGGGCACCGTGGGAAATATATATCCCCTAAAGCAGGCAACGACTTAGTCCATGGCCCACATGGATCTTGGCAAGACATATTGTGATCTTTCCAGAACAAAGAATGTTGGGAGCCTAGCAAGTGCCACCTGGAGGTCACCATTTTTGTCTTTCTCAGGAAGCTGACATGAGAGATTTATTTACCATTTCCTAGGTGTGTGTGTGTGTGTGTGTGTGTGTGTGTGTGTGTGTGTGTACAGTCCTCCCCGTGTGTGTGTGTGCATGTGTGTGTGCGCGTGTGTGTATGTGTGTATGTATGTGCATATGTGTGCGTATGTGTGTATATGTGTGTATGTGTGTATGTGTATGCGTGTGTATGTGTGTGCGTATGTGTGTGTATATGTGAGTATTGTGTGCGTATGTGTGTGTTTATGTGTGTATGGTGTATGTGTGTATGTGTATGTGTGTATGTGTATGAGTATGTGTGTGTGCATATATGTGTGTGTATGTATGTATATGTGTGTATGTGTGTGTGTATGTGTGTATGTGTATGAGTTTGTGTGTGTGCGTATATGTGTGTGTATTTGTATGTGTGTATGTGTGTGTATGTGTATGTGAGTGTATGTGTGTATGTGTGTGTGTATAGATATGTGTATCATATGAGTATTTCTATACTTGTCACCTCAGTGTTTATAGGGGGGCTATTCCACATAGTCTAAAGGTGTGTGCTTAGAAATGAGACATGACTGCATTGCTTTGCAGTCATTTTACCCCCTTGGTTTCCATACTTTTGGTCTGTAGAGAAAACATTTCATAGCTGGCATCCTTGGTTGCTCCTGCTTTTGCAATCTATCAGTTAAAGAATCTCTAATCTCCAAAATGAGGTGTTTCTTTAGATGTCTAATCATGCAGGCTATGGAATTTCCCTTGCCTTTTCATGTGTGAGAATAGATAGAAATACCTACTGAAGTCTGAGAAAAGAGGCATGGAAATACATCCATACATTTTTATTTAATGGGGTGGGAAATGGCATGGATAAAGAACTTGTCGTACAAGCCATCTTAAAGCCAAATAGCTGTGGCAGCCACCTGTAATCCAGCTATTAAGAAGATAGATACAGAGGATCAATGGAACAAGGTGAGTGGCTAGACTAGGCAACATCAGCAAGCTTGAGGTTCAGCATGAGGACTCACTTTAACAAATGAAGTAGGTGTTATTGAGAAAGATACTTGTAGTATGAATGAATGTCCCACATAGGCTCATGTGTTCGAATGTTTGGTGTATAGTTGGTGAAACTTTTGGGGAATATTAAGAGGGGTGGCTTTCTTGGAAGAGTGTCACTGAGTGCAGGCTTTGAGGTTTCAAAAGATTTGTGTCATTATCAGTATGTCTCTCTCCTCTTCCCTTCTCTTCTCTCTCTCTCTCTCTCTCTCTCTCTCTCTCTCTCTCTCTCTCTCTTCCCCTGTCTCCCTTTTTCTGTGCCTCTTGTTTGTGGATCAACATGTGATATCCATTTCTGCTACCATGCCTTCACTTTACCATCATGGATTCTACACCTCTGAAACACTAAGCCCAATTAAATGCTTTCTTTTTTTTTTTTATAAGTTGTCTTTGTCATGGTATCTTGCTACAGCAATAGACAGAAGTTGATATCAAGGAGTGGGCTGTTTCTGAGCTAAATCTTACAGTGCTGTTTCTTTGTAGAAATGTGGAAGATTTTGGTACTTTGTACTACATTGAAAACTGTAAGTGGGGCTTGACGGACTACCCTAGTAGGATCTTGGAAAGCAGCAGTAGTGAGAGCAATGTGGACTACAGAGGTCCAGCCGAAGATGCTTTAGAGGGGAACAATATTAGCAACTGAAGTAGGGACCATTACTTTGATATTTGGGGCAAAGAATGTTACTGTCCTCTGCCCTTGTCCTAAGAATTTGCCTAAGGCCAAACTAAAATATAATGGACTAATATCTTGGGTGGAGAAAATTTCAATATAGCCTAGGATTGACTCTTTTTGTGTGGTTAGTAATCACTCTTATGCAGAGCTACAATGAAAAAGAATAAGCAGGGAAAAGTAAATACAAAATATATAATTTGAAGAAAGAAAGACCACTAGGAAATTTAATGTTGGAGCCAAAGTTTGTGCTGAAATGAAGATAAGGAAAGGATCAGTGGAATAAGGGAAGGTGTGCCCTCAGGGAAAGAACCCACCCATCTAAGCTTTTCACTTGTGCAAGCAAAAGATCCAATAATCAACATCTATGGGAAACATCTGGAAATGTGATTCAAGGGAGCCAGGGTCCACCTTAAGTTGGTTTTTAAACCTGGCAGTGTTGTCCATGTTATTCTGGATTTAGAATCATGAAGGATATACAAGTAGAGGAGTTATAGGATCTTCGTTGATGGTTAGGGAAGCTGGCGAGACCCAGCAATGTATCTCAGAGTCCCTGCAACAATGCCTGAGAGGTGACTGCTTGAGGCTTGAGAGTGAAGCCTGGATGGTGTAGGAGACTCCAAGATGTTTAAAGTACCAGAGCTATGAGATAGCTTACCAATGAGATCTGCACATAAGGAGTAAACCAGCCCAAGAGGGAAAAGTGCATCGCTGGAAGGAAGAGTAGATCCACCCAAGCCCTTTGCCATCAAAAATAGAGCTATGGGATTTGGCGTTTTTCCCTGCTGGGTTTCAGTCTTGCTTTGGTTCAATAAGTTTTTACTATGCTGTGATTCCTCCCTCTGGAATGGTAATATTTATTCTATGCCATTATATATACTGGAAATGTATAATTTTTTATTATTTTACAAGGAGTTAAATTAAGAGATTTCTTAAGTCTCGAAAGATACTTTGAATTTGGGAAGGTTTTTTTTCTGTTTCTATTTTTTTAATCTTTTATTCTTTTTTATTTTGTATTCATTTTACACGCCAACCACAGATCTGGCTTTCATCCCTCATCCCGCTCCCCCTACCCCCACCTAACACCACCCCCAGATCCATCCCTCACCCCCTCCTCCAAAAGGGTAAGTTCTCCCATGGAGTCGGGGTGGGGGGGCAGCAAAGCCTGGTACATTCAGTTGAGGCAGGATCAAGCCCCTCCCCCTGAATCAAGGGTAAGCAAGGTGTCCTCCCACAGGTAATGGGATCCAGAAAGCCAGCTCATACAGCAGGGATAGATCCGGATCACACTGCCAGGGACCCCTCAAACAGACCAAGTTACACAACTGTTTCCCTATACAGAGGGTCTAGTCTGGTCCCATGCAGGTTCCACAGCTCCCAGTCTAAAGTTAGTGAGTCCCTATGAGCTTGGTTCATGATCTTTACACCCTCTTACACATGTAATCCTTCTTCCCTTTCTTCGACTGGACTCCCAGAGCTTGGCCTTGTGCTTGGTTGTGGATCTCTGCATCTGCTTCCATCAGTTACTGGATGGAGTCTCTATGATGACAGGGCATTCAACAATCTGATTACCGGGGTAAGCCAGTTCAGGCATCCTCACCACTGTTGCTAGTAGTTTAATCTGGGGTCATCCTTGTGGATTCCTGGGAACTTCCCTAGCACCAAGTTTCTCCCTTGACCCGTAATGTCTCCCTCTGTCAAGATATCTCTTTCATTGCTCTCCCACTCCACCCCTTCCCCAACTCTACCATCCTGTTCCCTCATGTTCTCATCCCCCATCTCCTTCCATTCCCAGTTTACTCATCAGGATCTCCTCTGTTTCCCCTTTCCTTGAACTTTGGACTTGAAAGGCTATGGTAACTTGTGAGGTTGTACTAACTGATTTTACATTATGATATAACCATGAGCCATGAAGGGCCATACAGTAGATTGTCGCAGTTTGAATGAGAATGGCCCCCATATGTTACCAACCATGTAACATGTTTGTATACTTGTTACATAGTTGGTAGAACACTTTGGAAGAATTAATATGGCCTTCTTGGTGGAAATATCACACGCAGCAGATTTGAGATTCCATAAAATTGTGCCATTCCCAGTGTTCCCTCTCCCACTCTGCGCTCTCAGCTGTTTCAGCCAACGTGGCTCCACTTGGCTATTATGGACTCTAACCCTGTGAGACCATAAGCACAATTAAACATTTTCTTTAATAAGCTGATTTGGTCAGGATGCTTTGTTTAAGCAAAAGAAAAGTAACTAAGGCATTCATCATCAACCTTAGGCTCACATGTGCATGTGTACTTGTAAAGATATATGTGCCCAAACACATATAAACATGTATACACACATATAAAAATATACATAAACTTCTTGCCATAAATTAGAGAAAATGCACTGAAGGAAATAAATTACTTTTAAATACTGTGTCTACACATCAAAAATGTAGCTGAAAGTTTTTCTGTGTCCCGCCTGACCTGCAGTCAGGACAAATCTCTCTCACCCGCCAGTCCCACAGTGGTTTGGACCCAAACAAACATACACATGCTAATATCATTTTTAAACTATGGCCAGGGCAGGCTTCTTTATATCTAATTCTTACATCTTAAATTAACCCATTTCTATTAATCTATAAGTTGCCACATGGCTGTGGCTTACCTGTCTGCTAGCACGCTGTTCTTCAGTGGTGGATGGCATCTGCTTTTTCCTCTTCTTTCTCTTCCTGTCTATCTGTTTGGATTTTCCACCTGCCTTGAAGCTGTTTTGCCATAGGCTAAGCAGCTTTATTTATCAAACAATCAGAGCAACATATTTTCACAGCATATAGAAAGACATTTCCCCATCAGAGAAATCTAATAACCAATTATGTACATAAACACTTTTGTACATTCCTTTTTGCCAACTAATGCAGACACTAGCACCAGAGTCACATATTAGCTGAAAACAACTGGAGCTAGAAAAGAAAAGAATTCTCTTGAAAGCATGCACTGCAGGTTCTATGTATGCTAAAACTGTCCATTGAAGATTTCTCTAGTTTAATATGAAGCATTATGACAAATAGATGTTATTAAAAGTAAAATTCTCTTCTTTCCTTTAGTATAAGTAAATGAAATGTGACATGATGAGAGAAAAATATTTCAAGCCAAGGTAGAGTACAAATTTCTAAAATTGTGCTTTTCCCCTGCCCACATAAATAGTCAAACCTCAAGTCAGTGGCTTGGATTTATTTTTAATATGCTATCTATAGAAAAGTACAAAACTGTGGAGTTGGCACAATAACAGTGAGTGGATGGAACAAAAATTGACAAGTCATTAATATCTATGAAGCCCTTTGTGCTAAATCTTGAGTTATGTCCTTTTCAAAATCAAACTCAATTTCATTTCATCCTCATGGATAACTTGTAGAATACTTATTAGATGAGACTTTCTCCATGTTCCGTCACAACTGTTTAGTTTCATGAGTTTCAGGGGCTTAAAAAAAGAAATTTGGAGGAAATAGAAAATATACATTCACATATATAAACATGAATTTTGCATTTGAGATATGAAGGCATTAATGCACTTAAGAAAACAATATCTTCGATCAAAGAACATCTAGTGTACCTCAATAAAGCATGGTTTTCTGAAGAAAATATGTATATGCATTTCCTTTCCATAGGAATATGTATTTTCTGTTGTTAGGCACAATTGCATTTTTAATTCTCCTGACTTTCTTTCTTTCTTTCTTTCTTTCTTTCTTTCTTTCTTTCTTTCTTTCTTTCTTTCTTTCTTTCTGTCTGTCTATCTACCTATCTAATCTATTTATCTCTCAGTTTTGCTAGGTAGTATAGCCTGTCCTCTTAACTCTCAATCTTCCTGCTTCAGCATTCCAAGTGTTGATATTACAGACATGCTTCACCACATCTGACTTGGTGTTATTGATAATCACTCTAAGCCCATCTTGAGAAGTTTGGGAAATTAGAAAATATCCTCATCAAGCTAAACTCTCCCTATTTAATTCCAATGAATTAAGAAACAATAGTAAAATACCTTCTGTGGCTCCACAAGACAAACTCCACTGATTAGTTTCTTAATGAATCCTACCATTTTCTAATTGATACTAGGAGGAGGAAAAGCAATTTCATTAGGTGAGTCACCTGGCTATAATGAAAGAGCATAATTACCTACGCCAAAGGACACGTGACAGTGACAGATAATTGCTGTTCCAAAGGATTACCAAATGTATGTTTGTAGACATGCCAGACTTTAGGAATGAAGGGAATTATAGAGTTCTATAATCAATTAATAAAAAAACAAAGCCTCAAGAGCCAGTGAATTTTATTAGCATTTGCTCTGTATGAGTCAATGAGTCACTGAGCAAACCTCTTTCTCATAGTCCTATATCATGTGTCAACATGGTAGGACATCCTGTGATCCTGTCCCATATCATCACACTATATTTTTATTAGAGTAGTTCATTTCTTTATTCTACTACTGGGACTCCAAAGTCCCATGAAAATGTGTAGGATGATAATTATCTTACACAAGTGAATATGCATAGCTTTTGGAAAGGTAATCATTATAATTGGTAAAGGAGACATTCCAATATATCAGATTATGGTCAAGCCAACCAGTTAGACAATAGTTCTTGACCAAGGGTAATCAAGGGATGTTTTGTAATGAGTAGAGACAGTTTTGATGATCATAATTGGGTCAGTGTTCCTGAGTCAGTAAGAGTTAAAGATGTTGTCCTCCAAGCAAAGAATAATCTATCCCCAAAGTCAGTAAGTCTGAGGTTGAGAACTTCTGACTTACTCTCATAGTGGCACCAAGCATAGTGACTGCTTTGCTTTCGTGAGTGTAATGAGAATAAATAAAAATTTACATGCAGAAACAACTAATTAAATGTTTCATCTGCCAAATATGTCATTATAACTTTTTTGGTCACAGACTGAGTTGTAAACATTCCTCCAGAAACCAGAAGAGCTAGGAAGATGATGGCTCAGCTATTAAAGGGTTTGCCTTGTAAGAGTGTGGAACTGAGTTCAGGTATCTGGAACTCACATGAAAAGCCAGGTACAGAGACACACACTAATAATCCCAGTGTTGGTGAGATCCAGCTACTGCAGACTACTGGACTCAGTTCCAAGATGATCAGAAATGCTATCTCAAAGAAAAGATTTTCACCTGAGAAGTGACACCAAAAATTGTCTCCTCAACCTCATCTTCACACCCATATATATTTACCCCTACACACACACACACACACACACACACACACACACACACACCCCTTTCAAGAGCCTGTAACACAGGGGTATAACCATTGATTTATTGAGGCCAGCCTGGTTTGCACAGATCTAGGCCAGGGCTACATAGCAAGCCCTTAATGGGGAGAAAGAAGGGAAAGAGAGACAGAGAGAAAAGAACAAAAGAAAGATGTAAAGACTTGACAACGCTCTTAATGAGTCAGGTTGCTGTAGCAAAGTACTAGTGTCAGGTGTTCTGTGTTGCATGGGACAATCAAAGAAAGAGGGTAACTCCAGAATGTCAGTCAGGCTCTTTGGAAGCAGAGAGGAATAGTTTCTGAAGAACTGAACTCCCAACACCCATGAAAAGGCATAGTTATTGAGTGTTATACAAAATTTGTTTTTTGGTTTTTGTTTTGTTTTGTTTTGTTTTGTTTTGGTAAAACAAGTTCCCAAAGCCCCTGATCTTATCTCTATATTTTCCTGAAGGAAAATAGTCCCTATTATGTACTGTTTGCAGTACCCAATAATGCAAGGCACTCCAGGTGTGCCAGGACCATCTCGTGACCAAAGTCATGCAAAGGCTATAAAACTAATTCAGAAAAACAACTCTACAGATAACAGAAAACAATCACTGTTTTCTCCAGTGATTTCTTTAAGGTCAAAGTACTTCTAGAAAACGATTCATTCTGAGGTTTACCCTAGATACACTGAAAACAACTACTTCATTCTAATGTTTACCTTAGATACAACAGTTCTACTATTTTTTCCTCTACTCCTCCAGACTGGGTAATACACAAATCATAAGCATTTATTTTTTATAATTCTGGAGGTTGAAAAGTCCAAGGTCAAGGTACCAGCAGGTTTAGTATCAGGTAGATGTTTATCTTCTGCTTGCTAACTGGAGTCTTGATGCTGTGGTCACACCTGGTTGGGAAAACATCACTGTTCTCCTCAAGCCTTTTGGTTTTAAAAACACAACCTGATTATTTAACCCTGGCCTTGAACTCACCATAGATTCCCGGTTGGCCTAGAATTCACAGTCCTCTTTCCTCATCCTCCAACTGCAGGTATTTATGGGCAGGCACCACGATGCCCAGTTCTTCAAGCTTTCCTTTGTACGGGGATTATTGCACCAAAATCTCCTTATGGGAATACTCCCACATCATTAACTTCTAACATATGAATGGGGGTTATAAGTATTTTATTGTTAATACCAAATTACTGCTGTCGTTCTTGTGTCTGGTTTCTAAACTGCATGCCTTTGTCTTTTAGCTTCAGCATTTTTGAATTTGGGAAGAACTTGTATATTCAGATTCTTCCTCCTTTTTTTTTTTTTTCCAGTGTAGACATAAAGAAAATAATAGGGACTAGAGAGATGGCTCAGTAGTTAGGAGCACCTACTTCTCTTGTAGATCAGAGTTTGGTTCCCGACCAATGCCAAGAAATTCACAACAGTCTGTAACTCAAATCCAGGGGTATCCAATGCTTCTGGTTCCTGGGGGCACCCACACACAGACAAATACACACCAATAAAAATAAAATAAATATTTGAACAATCTCATTTCAGTTTTTAAACAATTTACTTTGTGTGTGACTCAGTGTGTGTGTATGTGTGTGTGTGCGTGTGTGATTAGAATGTAGCAGGGGAGTTACATATGATTTTGTGTAGCTGAGATTATTGAGAGATGTCCAATGTGAGTGCTGGCATTCAAACTCTAGTCATTTCATTTTAATTTTGAGTATTTCCTAGTCGGTGTGAGGACAAATTGTGAAGATTACTTAAAGAGGAAACAAGAAAGATTTATTTCCTTGGACTATTATTATATTCACTTCAAACACTGTATTATTCTTCCTGTTGAGTCTGAGAAAGTAGCCTTCTACCATAAAGATGTTAAGCCAAGTTTCAAATTTGTTTCTTAACTTGAATCCATCATTAAGCAGACTTCAGTACCAAGCATCGCATTTGACTTTAGTTTGGGGTCAGCATATTCAATGACAAATTAAGGATGATACAGACCACTTTGTTCAGATTAGAACTAAAGCTACAGTAAAAAGAGAGAAAATAACTTGTTGCATAAATAGGGTAACCTTAAAATTGGATGCCAGTACACATAAAAAAAAATGTACACATTACATTTAACAAAGATTTAAGCACATATGTCGGCAGTAGTAACAACAGTTTACTAACATGATCATCAGCATGGCTAAATCTGTTAAACTCTACAGCTGAGTAATTATTCATCATACTTATACTTGTCAAGCCTAGTATATAATACATGCACTTCAGTACATTAATTCTTGGAGTAGCCCTATAGGTCACTGGAATAATAGACTTCCATCAGGATTTATAAAGCTAGGATATTGATGTGACTTGTGACTAATTGGTGAGACTTCTACTCTGAAAATATCGAATGGATTGTATTCCAAAGACAAAATATCAGAGTCTAGCTTATACTTCTTGGTGCCAGGAAATATGAAATATGTAAAATGATAATTTCTGTGGCCATAAACCCATATATTTTTATATATGCTATTTCACAGGTATGAAATAAACCATAGCCTTTTGAAGGGGACAGAGATGGCTTTAAAGAATTTATATTTACATCTCTTTATTTTGTCATCCTCCAGCCCTTTTCTGGGTTTTTATAACATGCTCTTAGAGTAGCCTGGGCACCTTTTAAGTGCAGTGACTTCTAGTTTTTTAATCTAGTGGCATGAGAAGTAAACAGGCTGAAGGACGTGGTCACTTCTCTCAAGATAATACAAATTGCCTTGCTCCATCAAATTACAGAATTAATGGTTTCTAAAAACTAATTCCAGGACTAAATAAATCCTCGGGTGGGGGGGCTGATAGGAGAAAATACCTAACTGTTTAACTTGAAAGTATTTATCACAAACTGAAGGTTCTAATGACAATGTATAGATCTTTTTTTAATTCTAAAAGAGTAGAAGAAAAAAAAAAAACCATTTGAATTGCCTCTACCGTATCTCCCATGACCACTAGTACTAACCATAATAATAAAGGCCAGTACTAGCACATCTTGAAATCACACACACAAAAAAATTATGTGGAGTTTTCAAATTAGTGCATGCATTCCATTATTTTGATATACACTGGTGTGATAGTCATCACAAGTTTATCAGTATTCCTTCCACAGGTGTTTATTGAACACCTACTCTATGCTAGGCCTATCAGTATCCTCGGCAATGCTCTCCTGTTTTCTGGAGGTCTCACCTGTAGACCAGTACCTTCTGTCCCTACAAGGCAGGAGTTCCTTTATATGTTTTCTCTTTATGGTCCATCAAGGCAGGATGACTGTCAGGGGAGACCTTGCTACAAACAACCTGTCCATGAAGGAAAAGCTGGCAGCAAAAGTTCTTATCATGGTGTTAAAACTTTAATCATGTGGAAATAAGGAGAACTAGGAAGGGGTTTCTAATGGTCAGAAATCTGCTCATTTCTCCTCATTCGTTCCATCAAAACCAATGAGGTGTACCATTACAGATCTTGTTTTATAAATTAGTAAATAAAGATGCGAAAGAATTGGGTAAATTGATCAAGCAAAGTAACAGAAGTGGCTGGATAGAGAGAGTTGGTGTTGGTGGGGCAAAAGAACAGTGCTACAGGCAGGAAAATGAAGGCATGTGCCCATCACAGGCATCCTTTGGCAATGTGCAATGCTGGGTGAGAATATCCTCCATGAGCATGGCTACTGAGGATACACTTTATGATTGACATGGGTTTTGATCATTGCTTTGTAAGGATGACTTTATTTCTTCCATACCATAACTCTCAAAATAGAAATCCTATTTTTTCCTTTTTTAAATTAAAAAATCACTTTTTTTCATTTTACATACCAATCTCAGGTCCCCCTCCATCCCCTTCTACTTCCCCCCACCTCCCCCCATCCCACCACCCATCCACTCATCATGGAGCATAAGGCCTCCCTTGGGGAGTCAACAGAGTCTGGCATACCAAATTCAGGCAGGACCACGCCCCTCCCACCCCCATGTCAAAGCTGAGCAAGGTATCCCACCCTAGGGAATGTGATCCAAAAAGCCATTTCATGCATTGGGGTAAGTCCTGGTCCCATTGCCAGGGGCTCCCCAAACAGACCTAGCCACATAACAGACACCTACATTCAGAGGGCCTAGTTTGGCCCCATGCACGTTCCCCGGCTGACAGGCCAGAGTCCAGGGGGAGGCAGGAGTAGAAGGAAAGGGATGGGTGATGGGAACAGGAAGGACTCAGATGGCTAGTTCAGTGGAGGGGGGGAATGGAGAAGGAAAGCAATGAAAGAGATAGCTTGATAGAGGGAACCATTGGGGGGTTAGGGAGAAACCTGGTGCTAGAGAAATCCCTAGGAATCCACAAGGGTGACACCAGCTGAAACTCCTAGCAATAATGGAGAGGGTGCCTGAACTAGCCCTCCCCTACAATCAGGTTAGTGACTGCCCTAATTGTCATCAGAGAACCTACATTCAGTAACTGATGGGAGCAGATGCAATGATCCACAACCAAGCACTGGGCTGAGCTCCTAGACTTCAGTTGAACACAGGGAGGAGGGATCACAGGAGCGAGTGAGGTCAAGATCTTGATGGGGAAAACCACAGAGACAGCTGACCCAAGCTGGTGAGAAATCCTATTTTTATTGTCATTTCGAAGATTAAAAAAACAAAGCTACCTTAGGAACACTAACTTCCCCAAGGTGACTAAACCAGCCAGAAGAATAAAGCAGATAGGGCCAATTCCAACGCCCTTGATCCAAATTCTGCTTCGTGGCTGCCCAGTTTAGAATGAGGGCAGTCGAGAGTATGAAAAGCCTCATAAGTAAACATTAAAAAAAATGGGGAGGCGCTGAGAAAAACCTATGCTGAATTGTTAGTTATGCAGCCGACTGCCCTTGTTATGAAGGGGATGGGATTAGCTGGAGTGGGGCAGTGGACTAATTAGGACACTGTTTCATTACACCTGGTGAGATTTGTACTGCTAATCATAGAGGGAATGTTTAGGGGGTAAGACAGTGATAACAATGGCAGACGATATGTCTTAGTGGCCAATAACACAGTAACAGGAAAGCTGGAATTGCTCCCGTGTTGCTGGCTTGAGTCAACAGTTGGATGAGCATGTCATTCCTTCACAGGAGATGAAAGGAACACAAGAATGAGATTTTTAATTCTGAGACTAGGGGTGAGAGACGCCTGACAAGAACTCACCTGTCATGAGACTGGGACGTCACAGGGCAGCAGTCTCCTCTGAGATGAAACCTTCATCCTAGTTTGCTTATTCCAAAGCAGTGGTTCTCAACCTGTGGGTTTCAACCCCTTTGGTGGCCACATATCAGATATCGTGCATATCTGATATTTATATTACAGTTCATCACAGCAGCAAAATTACAATTATGAAGTAGCAAATAATTTTATGGCAGGGAGTCACTTCAGCATGAAGAACTGTATTTAAAGGGTTAGGAAAGGGTATGTAAGCATTAGGAAAGTTGAGAATCACTGCTTTCAACTCTGCCTTTACATTAGGCTCATCTATAGGAAATTTAAGAAGTCACCCTCATCTGTAGTCCATTAAAGGTCAACTACAGTAAATAAGGGTGTCTGAAAGAGTAACAAAGCTCTTAAATTCCTTTTGTGTCTCAGGCAGAGCAATCTCTAATTGACTCAGTAAATAAAGTTCAGCTAAGAACAATAGTCAGTGGAAACATTGCCTGAAGTCAGTGCAGGTCATTTGTTTCTAGTTTCCACCTTTATTTAAGACACGGAAGTAGAGTACGTGTGGTGAAGTAAGTGCAGGGTTATAATGCCTGGGAAAATGTTCTCTAAAATTTCCTAAAGAGAGGTGAAACTATCCTGCAGGGAAGCTCTTTATGCACCATAAGTAATCAGCTCAAGGGCTTCAGGATAAAGCAGTGGAGGTAAGGCCATGTTGTCCTGTTCCTGCCTTAGCTCCATTTTCTGTCTGCTCCGGTGTTTTTCAGGCCCTAACTCCTTGAAAAGCCATGCACATGTTCCAGATGCATAACCAAAATATCTTCTGAATGTATAATTAAAAAAAAAAAAACATTCCCAGGCTCTCCTGATGTATATTTGATAATGATGTTATTGTGAGTTTTGTGGGATTTGCCTGTAGCCCTGAGCTTCAGTACCATGAGTTCTTTGTGGCAAGAGCCTGCTCTTGGTAGCCAATGGAAAAAGGACCTAATTTAACTTTAATATGTGTTATCTGTCACTTTCTCACCCTTGGCCCACCCTTCTCAAGCATACATAAGTGATAAGGACTACTGAGAGACACCCCCAAGTAAGCTTCTTCTTAGATGAGTGTTGGAGCAGCTGAGTTGTCTGGAAAGGAAACTCTTAACATGTTAACCTGCCTGCAGGTAGATGTGCTCCAGGTTTCCAGCTTATTTTGAGCTGTCACGCTTGCTGGGGTGGGTTATTGGCGATGCAGCTGCCTTTGAGTAATTTCTGCTCTTGTAAGTAGCCCATGACCCATATTCCTGTTACTAACCCCAATAAAACTCCATGGTTCACCAAGCTGGACATTGGTGCTATCCCTACTTTGGTTCTGTTGTGAGTTCCATATTAAGTAGGCATCTGCTCACATTTCCCCAGGAATGTCACACTATGGACATGGACAACTTAATCTTGAAAGCCAAGAGTCTAGGTAGTAGATGTAGATTTACGAGTCCCCGACTCACAGGCAAACACTGAACAAATGTCAAAACAACAGAGAATAATCCACAGGAGGAGTGTAGTCATAGACTACTAAAGGGAAAGTGAAATAAAAACATCCACAGCAGAAAGTTATTTCAAGAAACAGTGATTGTGATTGAAGTATAAGATTCTGCAGGACACATTAAGTAGTGTGAAATGGCAAGTAGTCAGCTCTTCGGGTACTAGGGAACAACCAGCAAACTTACAGAACTGGGCACATGATAGGACAGGACTGTGAAAGGGAAAACTGGAGTTGTGGAATGTAAACTTCCTCCAAAAACTTGACTGTGAGAAAACAGCATGGAAATAAGGGCAATGTAAGAAAGTACGGATATAATGTATTCAAGATAGGGGATGCATGAATGAGTTTATGCACTGGGAGGAACTCAGTAATTTCAGAACCTATAAAAAGGGGAGGCTCCTGGTGCAGCAGGTTAGCACTTTAGAGGAAAGGCAGTGGAAATAGAAAAATCTGGAACCCATGCAAAGAGCCTCAGAGTTAAGTGTATGTCACTAAGTCCCACCTTAGACAAATTAACTGGGCAAACAAACACACTGAGGAAGAATATTTGCTCTTCATATTACAAACAGCTAATCTCCCAGTCTATACAGAGTTCCTTGAACTCTGGAGATATGATTAAAAAATTAATAAAAGGTAAAGGTTGTGGAGATCGTTTGGAGGAAAGCAAACACGACCTGCTGCCAAAGAAACGTGAAAAGACACAGCACAATTCATCACACTAGAAATGTAAATGTGATTATGAAGGATCTTTACACATCAGATTGATTCCAGATGCTAGTATTTAAAGTTTTTGAACATCTATAATATTGCTATAACCTTACATGAGAAAATTTCATAGGATCGGGAAAAAAATTATGGAATTTTACCTATTGGGCCAGAAATCTCATTGCTGAGTTTGTCCTGTATCCAAGACAGGCTTTAAAGCCAGACTTACTTTCTCTTTCAAGTTCAAAATTTATTAACTACAAAACCTTCCATTTATGACACGTTTTGGTTTGTAGTAAGAAGTTATGAATGGAGCTTGGTGGCTTATGTCATATAATTGTAAAGCTATGGCATAGATAACAACTAATATAGTGTCCCCAGTTTTAAAGGGACAGATAGAAAATGAATACACATGCTTGTTTGGTTTTGCTTGTGTATAAATAAATACACATAAAAAAGTGAAAAGAAATGGTAACCAAAAGAGGTAAGGAAGGAAAAGGGTTAATAAGAATAGACTCTGAAATGAGACTTCTGAGTGTAAGCCATTTTATACCATTATAGGTTCTGAATCACTATGTCAGCTGTTAAAATGAATTCGACAGGAAAATTAAACAAACCATGTTAGTCTCTTTGCTAACCTTTCTCCTGATCGAATCAGTCAGTGCTGCAGCAGAGCTGGTCTCAGCCATAATATTCTGAAATATTTCTCTCCACCAGATATCAAATATGCTCTAAAATAAAATGTCAAGTGATTTTTAAAACGAATTACGGTAGAGCCAGTAATTTGTCCCAGCACTCTCAGACATTTCTACTGTGCTGTCTTGGCTGGAGATGCAGGAGGAGAGGATAGCGCTCTGTCTGGGGATTTTAGTAGTGCCGAACACTCAGCGTCAATTGACTGCAGGGCAGTGTATAAACTGGGTGTGCTTTGGAGTTGTGACTCCAAGTCAATAACGTAGTGACACTCATTGAAGCAGGCCAACAAGGCCAGCATGTATACTATATATTTTTAAGGGAGTTTAATATACAATGTTCTCATTGGTTGGTACCGTGCTCTTTCCAGTATGAGAGGTGGTCCTTTGGGGTTTCTACTGTCACGATAGGAACACAAGGGCTCACAGTACATTGCATGAATGCAAGCAGAACCTCACCTACCCACATGCTTTTAATGTTCAGAACCTTAGAACTTCTTGATATATATTACATTTACATATATATATTAATGTATGTATATATATAATTTTTAGCAACAGGAAGAATATTAATACTAGGAATTTTAAACTTCTGCAAGTCAAGTAATTTTTTTCATCTTATACAAATATATTCCGAGGAAAATATTTTTTTTTTAAGATTTATTTATTTATTATGTATACAGCATGTATGACCAGAAGAGGGCACCAGACCTTATTACAGATGGTTGTAAGCCACCATGTGGTTGCTGGGAATTGAACTCAGGACCTCTGGAAGAGCAGTCAGTGCTTTTGACCTCTGAGCCATCTCTCCAGCCTCAGAAAAACAATTTTTATAGCCATTAATGCTTTGGTCTCTGTCCTTTTCCAGCTCTCAGCAGCTGAAGTTTGTACAGCAGCTCTTTCTCTTTAGCTGGTATGAAATAATTAAATCCCAGAATGTTTGCAGACTTGGACTAATTCTAGGTACCGACCTTAACTTGGAGCTGAACTTAATTTAGCTATACACAGCCAAATTCTGTACTAGATTGACCAGTAATGAGAATTTGCCCCAGACCTGAAATACTGGATCAATAGTAACAGTTGTTATATGGTAAGTAACATGGCAAATATGTAAAATTAAGGATCTATGTGTAGATTATTGTAATTCCACAGCTCTCAAGAGCTTAACCAGCCCATGATTTGCTTCCCACCCATTCAGGGTAGGAAAATTTGTATTTCTTGTCATGGGGAAGTCCCTGTTCATGAGACAGACACGGCCATGTTACTTCAATAGTCAGGAAAACCTTGAGGGATATATCTGCTCCAAATTTTTCAGAACCATGTTCTCAAATGTCGGCAAGTCTTCAGTGGTGTAGTGCTCTAAACGCTAAATATATTCTCTTTTTCCCAGAGTTTTTCTAGAATTCAGAAGTGTCATTATTGTGTCACGGCTTACCTGGATGACATGGGGCTTAATTTCACAGCTCAAACTGAGAAATATCACTAGGAGGAAAGCATCAGGGCATTCTTCTGGAGTTCCTCTTTGGTGGTCTGTAGCTCTTGCCCTTTCTAAACAAATATTGAAATGTTGAAAAGAAGAACCCACTGCTGGGAGAAATGCATTTTATCTCTTTATTAACTGTAGATGCTTCTAAGGAAGGAGAGTGAGTTGGCAGAAAATAATGAAAACACAAGGGCTTGTGCTGTGTACTGGAAGAGTCGCTCCCAGATGATAAAGGTGAAATGCAGATAAGGGCTGTCAAGAGGCAGCCTATTTGCTTTTTTATTTAAAGAAAATTGTGTTTCTACTCCACTCCTATCCATCCTGGCTATGAGGAAACTGTCAGCCAGAGATCTGGATGCTCTAGTTAAATAAAGTACATTTAATTACTTTGATGCCCTTCAGATACACAAATACAAGTTGTAGATGATCACTCTCTCATTTCAGGACTTGGACATACAAAGTTATAGGAACATCTGTAGAAGACATGACCTTCGCAGAACCAGTGTCATGATTTTTAGTGTCTGCAGTATTGGACTGGCAGGAACCACAAAAACTTCACAAGTACTATTAGATTTGAGATATTTCATTGGGTGGTGTATTTTTAGAACCAAGTTTACCTACCAGAAGTGGTGAGTATCTTAGTCCCTTTATGCTGTTGATGCAGACAGGCTGATTTATAGAGAACTGAAAATATTTATTTTAATTCTGGAGGCTGGGAAGTCCAAGAATAAGCTTCCAGAACCTGATGTGGCCTTTGCTGTTTCATTTTCACATGGCAGAAGGCAGAACCCAGGAGGCACTGAGTCCTGTAATCTGCTATAGAAAAAGAGAAAATGGATTGAACCTTTCTGCCAATTGCCTTTCAAAGGAGTAGTAGTTGATTTCCGAGAGCTTGACCCTCAGGATCTAAACTCTACTGAAGTCTCAACCTTGCAACAGTGCTGCTTTGGAGATTAGTGTTGTAAAATCTGAATTTGGAGGAACGTGTTAAGACCATTGCAAATCAGAGTGCTGCAATACCCATAATGCTGCAAGGGGCTTTGTGAGCCATCTCTGCGCTAGCAGTCTGCTGGAGCACAATGGCAAGGGTCCACCTGCCTAAGCCTTATTTGTAGCTGGGCGTGGTGGCATATGATTTTAATTCCAGCACTAGGGAAGCAAAGACAGATGAATCTCTGAGTTCAAGGTCACTCTCCTCTACCTAGTGAGTTCCAGACCAGTCAGGGTTATATAGGGAAACCCCACCTAAAAAAAAAAAAAAAAAAAACTTGTTTCATCTTAACATGCATGAAATTACAATTGCAATCTTAGTTTAATTAACAATGCTATTTAAGAATTAAATAAGAATGCCTCCTTGTGGTGATAAATTCTATTGGTTATGGATGTTTTTCTTGTCTCACGTGATAGGAGTTATTCATCCAGTAGTAGTACTTATTTCATAGAATGAGTCAAATGGTGCAAAATTAAACTCAATGTGTTGTCTCCTGATACTAAAATGTACTAATAGCGAAGTTAACAATAAGGACCATAATATTCCGAGGTGAGCTGAATAACAGCATTTCAAGAAGTCCATGTTGTACTAATTGGTATATGTGACTATATTGCCTTACCTAGTAAAGAAAAATTTCAAGCTCTCACTAAATTAAAGGTTCTAAAGCAGCATGATTGTTCTAGATTACATACCTGTGTCAACCCAGTGTAATCCCATGGGACCTTGTAACAGAGAGGAAAAAGGATCAGAAATTGTTGGGAAATATTATTTTAAGGTGTGTTAATTATTATGTTGCATTTATTTAACTCTGTGAAGCTGTGTTACTGTACCTGTCTAAAAAAAAAAAAAAAAAAGACAACAAAACAAAATAAACAAACAGAAAAACCTGATAGTTTAATAAAGAACTGAACGGCCAATAGCAAGGCAGGAAAAAAGGTAGGTGGGGCTGGCAGGCAGAGAGAATATATAGAAGGAGAAATTTGGGAGGAAAGTGGAGGTAGCCAGAGAAGGAAGAGGACATAAGGGGCCAGCCAACCAAAATATACAGTAAGCCATGGAGTAAGAAACAAAGAAAGGTATATAGGAATAGAAAAAGCCCAGAAGCAAAAGTGGATAGGGATAATTTAAAGTTAAGAAAAGATGGCAAGAAATAAGCCAAGCTAAGGCTAGACATTTATAAGTAATAATAACTCCGTGTGTGTGTGTGTGTGTGTGTGTGTGTGTGTGTGTGTGGTTTATTTGGGTGGCCGGTCTCCTAAAAGAATGAAAAAAAACAACAACAAGAAATAGAGATTTACTTGGAAACAAAGTTTGGATTGATGTACTTGGAGGATATAGTAGGCAGGAGCCAAGACCCAAGGAATGATGGCATCTATCTGGAACTAGAAAAGACTCACAGAAGCCCCTCTGAAGCCTTTAGCAGGAACATAGGGCTGTCAAGATTATATACAGCCAGGATGACTGTTGTGGATTTCAGACCTCCCTAGTTCTAAGATGAATAAGCTTGTGCCCACTTCATACAGCACAAGTGAGAAAGTGCTACTGTCCTCTATTTAATAAAATCTGTTGAAGAACACAATATAGCTTTGACTATCATTCTGGTTAGTATCAAAGTACATGTACTTATTAATTATTATGTTCTTCTCTTATAGAACAAAGCAGAATATCAAATACAAAATAGTATGATAGATGAGTAGAAGGATAATTATATATATAATATATATACTTAGAAATAAATACATTTATATAATTTATGAATAAAAAAGCAAAATTACATTGATAAAACTCATGGAATTTCCATTGAGGAAGGTATATGAGTGTTCACCATGCACTTTTCCTTTTAGTTTTTCTATATTTTTAAAGCATTTTTATGGTAAAATGTTGGGGGGGAATCCATATTTGATACCTTAAAATAGAGATGATGTCACTCATATGGAAAGATATAAACTATTATTCAAATGACTTCAAAAATAAATCTCTTTCATTGTTTTAGTTTCTTTTCCCATTGTTGTGACATAACACCCTAACAAAAGGAATTTCAGGGAGAAAATATTTACTTTGGTTCACAGTCTCAGGATACAGTTCTTCATAGGGGCTGAAGTTTGAGTGAACTTGAGATTTAACATTCATAGTCTGAAGAAAGCAATGACTGCTTGTACTTAGCCCCCTGTCTGCTTTCCATTCAGTCTGGGTCTCTTTTGTGTTCATTCCAGGAAGGGGTGTGAATCCAAGCCATTAAATGCTATGATCCTTATTCAGGAAAGGTCTTCTCTCCTCAGCTGACCTAATTGGTAAAATCCCACATAGGCATGTCCAGAGGCTAACCTTGTCTAGACAATCTCTTGTTGTGAAACAATCCAATTCACTGAGAATATGTATTTCTTTCAAATAAAGAGCTGACAGCCAATAGCTAGGCAGGACAAGGTTAAGTGGGACTTAAAGGCAAAAGGAGACTGTGGGGAAGAAGGAAGGTAGAGTCACCAGGAGATACAAAGCAATATAAGCATGCCATGTTGAAAAGGGTACTGTCATGTGGTAGAGAAAAGATTTTAAAAAAGGGTTAATTTAAAATGTAAGAGCTAGTTAGTAACAAGCCTAAGCTATTAGTTAAGCATCTATAATTAATAATAAGTCTCTGTGTGTTTATTGTGGAACCAGAGGTCCTGACAAAAAACTCTGCCCTTTTTAAGTGATTCCAAATTCTGTCAAATTGAACGTAACAATCATTATAGTCATATTGTAACTGTGTACCTCTCCTTGAATTAGTTCCATTTATTTCTTCCTTATAATGGATTTTTCTACATGAAATATAAAGCCTTCCAAAAAATGTTATTTTTTTTACCTTTGACAATAATAGTTTTTCAATAAAGAATGGATTTTGAGATGGTAAAAAGACATTACATGGAGAATAAAGAAATATGTGCTAAAGAATAAATTAGATGGCATTCTTACATTAGTAAAAGAATTGTAGACGAGCCCCCTGTTCCCTAGGCCCAGAGAAGAATGTGATGTGGGATGTGCCTTTGATTCTCTTCCAGTGTCACCACCAGCTCAATCTCCTGAGTGCTTCCTGCGCCAAGGAAATTTGCTGTAGGTGAGAGATGGAGCATGAGCATGCGTTTCTGCTCATTCAGCTGTTCATTGCTAAGATGATTTAACTCTAACATGTTGCTCTTAAAAATTCTGGTGCCATCAGTAGATATGGTGAGTGAATAAGTAATAGCTGAGTTCCAGGTCACAAGTCATCTATGAAAGTCTCCATCATGAAAGCCGATTTGCTTCTACACTCTGTGATATGGTCAGCAGGGTATACGTAGAGTGCCCTTCCAGCTGCCTGGTAGTATGTAAAAATAGAAATGTGAAGTAACTATTTCTTTTTATTATTTCCATGTCTATTCTCAATACACTTACAATCCATAGTATGGTTTCTGAAATTTAGGAAAAGAAAAACACAACAGATAAGAACAATAAGGCACAAAAGTTATCCCACCTTTAAAATGAATGACTAATTTTAATTATCACCTTATAGCTCAGTTGTTTAATTGTATTTAATTTTTTCATATTCCTGCCACTGATTTCATTATATCTATTATCCCTTTAAAATTGCCTATAACCTACAGTAGAGTATCTTCAGAAATGAGCCAATTAAATGGGGGCACACACCATTAAGTAACTTAATTGCTTGTTCAATAGACTTTGTCGGTTTATTTTAGATTATTCTCTGTTTGAAAAAATTACTTAAATGCATGGCTGACATAAGCTCCTTCTGCCTGTTCACAACTGGAAACCACACCAGGATAGCCTACCTCTTCAATGTCATTTGTGTTCCCTGAGGACAGCTGCCTGTTTTTAAGATTTAACTTGGGCTCTTCCAAAAAGACTTCCTATGTCTTCACCTTCATTTGTCTAGAGCCCCCACCCCATCCCTGCTTCCCTCCCTTCCTCCCTCCCCAATGTTCTCTCTCTCTTTGTCTTTCTTTAATTGCATTGGACTGGATTCCTCAGTTGGGTCCCAAATGCTGCTCAGCAATTCTTTTATTTAACTCTAATTGATTCCCTATTGTACTTGCCACAGCAGCTGCCTGAAAATGCATCTCAAGGCACCTAACTCACACCTGTCATACTCACTCTCGGTAAATTATTTTGCCTTACACCTAAATCAAAAAGACTAGAGCCCTCAGGCAAATTCCTGTTCTAGTATATAGAATAATATTCTTACTCTACCCTTCCAAATTTTTCAGACACTTATTCCTTTTAGTTACTCCATAGTCTTAAAGCAAGAATATCATCCCATGTCTCAATTAATTCTTCTGTTACATGGGTAAAGCACTGGTTTACCTACAACATTTATTCTATGCCAGAAACAAGGCTGGCATATTTAAATTTTGCAATAGTGAAGGCTAGGGGATAATAGAAGATTTAAAAAAATGAGTCTTATTTATAATATAGCCAACTCACCCGCAGCTGTGAGTGTCTGGCCCCCAACTTACTGAGTTCCTGGATTTGCATAGAAACTACCAGAATTCAATAGCACACACCTAGACAATGCCATCCTTCATGATAAAATAGGAAGGGAGAACCTTTCTTGCCTCCCTATGGGCCAACTTCTGAGATTCCTTGAGTACAGAAATATTCATGCTCCCATTCCAAGCACTATGCTGTAGGCACGAGCTCTACAAATGGCATCCTTATCCTACTTGCATTTCCTTCCTGCCGGCATGTATTTCCTCTGGTCCTTCTCCTATCAAAGACCTCTCCTTATACAACATTCAAGTTCATTTCCTCCATAGAACACTGAGAACATCTCTCTAGTCTCTCATTGAAACCATTTGCTTTTCTAATGTGAAAGACACTAGGTGTATGTTTTAGTTAGTTATATATTTAATCACCACTCTCACTACATGTAATGTATGGATCATAAGCTCTCACTTCCATAATAATATCATTTATTCCATGTAATTTAATATTAGAATATATACTTGCTAGAGAACTATACACCAAATCATTTGCTGAACCCTCTAAATGTATCATCTCATTTAATCAGTCCTCTACACATATTATCACATCCAGTCTTGCCCAAACCATAATTAGTTCCTATTATGAAATCCATTTTCCAATGGAATATATCAAGGGTACAGAAGTTGCCCAAATTTTCAGTGACATTAAGGGGGAGGCCAGGTCTTACACACAGCTGTCTAATCACTCTTGTCACCTACACAAAGCCCCCTCTGCACTTAGAGATACAACATAATGTTGGTGAGAGTTGAATTGATCCATTCACTTAAAATAAAGTGGGTTTTCTTTCCCATATTCCAAAACAAAATTTGATCTTGAAAGTGGAATGGGGCAGAGAGATAGCTCTGTCAGTGAACTGTTTGTTCTACCAGGCACAAGAACTTGACCCATATTAGTTCAATCCCTAGGACCCACATTAAAACAAAACAAAACAACAACAACAACAAAAAGTTAACTCTGGTGGCATGAAGTTTTAATTCTAGCACTGGAGAGGTAGAGATCGGATTCTGGTCGCTCATTGGTTAGCCAGCCTAGATTGCCTAACAAGCTCCAGGCCAATGAGAGGTGCTGTTTCAAAAACCAAGGTAGATGGCTCTTGAGGAACAATGACATCTCTGGCTTCTGGAGAATACCATATGCATATACACACACAAAAAGACCAACAACACACACACACACACACACACACACACACACACACACACACACACACACACGAGAAATTTAGAAAAGGAAAGAAAAGGGTGTACTATGTAGGCTGCTACAAATCCAAGCCCCTTGTCTTAGGGTTTCTATGTGATAAAACACATTAACTAAAAATTACTTGGGGGAGGAAAAGGGTTTATTTCATCTTACAACACTGAGATCACACTCCTTTATTGAGGGAAGTTAGAGAAGGAAGCTGGAGGCAGGAACTGATGCCAGAGAGGATCATTGCTTACTGCCTTGTTTCCCATAGCTTTCTCAGCCTTCCTTTTTGTACAACTCAGGACCACATACCTAGAGATGGTGTTGCCCACATCAATCATTAATCGAGATAATACTCCACAGATTACCCTACAGGCTGATCTTACAGAGGTGTTTTCTCAATTAAGATGCCATCTTTACAGGTTTGTGCCAAGTTGGCAAAAAAAAAAATAGCAAGCATAATTGATCCCTTGTCAACTTAGCACACACATATGTAACTATTAAATTATAACCTTTCCTTTCTTGTTCATCTTCAGGGTCTCATATTAATATCAGTATCTCAATATAAAACCCATTCCAAAATTTGAAAGTCCCACAGTCTTTCAAAATTCAAATATTTTTAAAGCTCAGCCCCTTTAAATCATCCAAGTCTCTTTCAAAGTTCAAAGCCTCTGTAAAATATCCAAAGTCCCTCAACTGTGGGCTCCTGTAAAAATCATACAGAATGTTAAATGCATTCTTACTTCAAGAGGGAAGATCCAGGGCACAGTCACAATGAAATCAAAGCAAACCCAAAGTCTAACAGTGTCAATCTCAGTGTCCTGATTCTGGGACTCATGATCTTCTGGGCTCCAGAGGGTTTAGGCACCTCTCCAGCTCTACCTTCCACAGAACATGCAGCTTGTCTTGTAGGGTCAGGTCAGATCCACTCAATGTTTGCTACTGTCCTTAGTTATCATCTCATGCTATTGGCATCTCCAAAATGCTGGGATTTCTGCTGTAACAGGGCTGCACCTTCATCAATAGCTTCTTCTCTTGGCTCTCTTTGGGGACTCTGAGACCTTCAGTTCTAAACTTCTACTGCACCTTCACCTGGCCTTTCCTAGTCTTTCATAGCGTCAAGTCTCAGGCACTCTACATGATGCCCACCCCCCCCCCCATTCCTTCAAAATCGGTAATACTTGGGAACTCTTACATATTACCAAGTTCAGCTGCCAGCATGAATTTCAAACTTGGACCTCTCTGGACCCTTCTATGTACTGACCCTTGGAAGACACTTCCAAGAAGATGTCACCTAGGTGCTTCTGGTCTCTTCTTAATCACAGCTGATTCTTCATCCACAGCTGAGTAGCAACAAGAGTCCAGCAAAACAAAGGCTTCACTTTAGTGATTCTGCTCTCTTGTTCATCATTGCTGATTCTTCAGCCCCAGCTGACAAGAATAATGGATTATTAATTCAAAATATTACTAAAAATTCCCTAACAGAATCTGAACTTCCCTGTGCAACTTCACAAGCCAGGTGTCTTAGTTATTTTTCTATTGCTATGATAAAACACTATGACCAAGGCACTTACAAAAGAAAGTGTTTTGTTTGGCCTATAGTTTCAGAGGATTAGAGTCTATTGTGTCCAAGCAAAGAAACAGCTGAGAACTCATGTCTTGATCTACAGCCTCAAGACAGAGAGGGAGCACTAGGAATCGCATGAGTCTTTTGAAACTTCATAGCCCATTCTCAGTGACACATCTTCTCCAATGAAACCACACCTCCTAATCCTTCCCAAACAGTTCCATCAACTGTAAGTATTCAAATACATGAGTCATTCTCATTCAAACTACCACACCAGGCCTATAGCTTCTGCATTACTCTTAAAACTCTTATTCTCCAAGTTTCCACAATAGCCCATTAAGATTTGGATACTAAATAGCTTTTCTAGCCTAAATTTCCAAAGTCTGTCGACAATTGTTCCCAAAACATGGTCAGGCCTGTCACAGCAATATTCCACAAACCTGGTACCAATTTCTCTTAGTTAGGGTTTCTATTGCTTTGATAAGATGCCATGACATAAAGAAACTTTGTGAAGAAAGGTTTTATTTCATATTATAACTCTCAGCTCACACTCCACATGGAAGAAAGTCAGGGCAGGAATTCAAGGCAGGAACTAATGTAAAGATGACAGAAGAGTTCCAGGACAGGCTCCAGAAGCTACACAGAGAAACTCTGTCTCAAAATACAAAAAAAAAAAAAAGATAACTTACCATACTGACCAATACACTGTAAGTTCAAATAAAAATGATTAATGTGTTTGATAGATTAAAAAAAAAAGAGGAAAAATAGGCTCAGTTACAAACATTTCACTGATTAAAAAAAAGAAGATAAAATCAGTTGTACAGTTTGTCTAAGTGGAAACCTTTTCCTGTTCTCAAATGATCAGAGAAGAATGTGAAAGGCAGACACCAGCTATCAAGTTCATCTAGAAACTATAAGTATGTACAAGAAGCAGAAAGTAAACTCAAATGTTTAAAAATACCTCATTTCCTAAATTGCATCTATATAATATTTCCTGTCTTCCTTGGGTGCATTTTAAAGCAAAACTGAAGTAGAGGACACTGGTGTGTTACACACTGTCCTAGGGAGAAAAGTGTGTCTCTGTTTGAGATGAGAGGCGTCCGTGTTTATGCAGATACAAAACTGTGACAGAACACAGAACTTCCTTTGCATCCACGGAGCTCATGCTGTATTGACTTTTCAAAGTCAATCTGTTCCTCTTGGTTATTAGCAGTTCGGCACATCAATTTGAAAAACTGTGCCCGGTTGGATGAGAGTTTGCTTCTCAGTGGGATTCTCTTTCTACTTCACACAATGAAACTGAGGATGAGCTATTAAGACTCAGGAGTGGGCTGGGGGGGAGGAGTGGGCTGGGGGGGGGGGATTGGATGTAAGAGTGATGGGGTTCCTGAAGAGTCCTTATGCTCACAGGGGTTTATGGGATAATGCTCATCCTTAAACCTGATCTTTAAAGATTTTCATGCTTTCTTGTCACCAGCAGGGTCTCATGTTGAAATAAGGTAATTTTTGTGTTTGTATACCTCAAAATTGTAAGATAAAAATACAGATACACTGGTGCACATCTTCCAAGATTCCAAGCTAAACAGAATGACAGCATGAGTGTGGGACAGAGAGGAGTCGCAAACTTTGCACACACCAGGGAGACACCGTGACACATTCTACCTTCAGTTGTGTGCCTGGTACTTTATACCTAATACAAACATCTTTACAACTCAACTACATAAAACTTGACAGAATTCAGGGAAGTTCACCAGACAAGTACCTAAAGGAGCAGAATTTCTAGAAAGTAATTTGAGTTAAAATTTGTCAGTTACAGGAGCTGGAGAGATGGCTTAGCAATTACAAACACTGACTGCTTTTCCAGAGGACCCAGGTTCAACTCCCAGCACTTACATGGCAGGTAATAACTCCAAGATCTGACATCTTCACACAGACATACAGGCAGGCAAACACCAGTGCACACAAAATAGAAATAAGTAGATTCTTTAAAAAAAAAAAATGTCAATTACATGAAAAGCTGGAGACAAGGATCTACAAATACCCACCCACCCCCTACACATACACACAAACCCCAAAAGCCAAAGTGTCTTCTGTGGCAATAAAAGCAGTTTTTAAGGAAACAGAAAAACTGGGAGACCCAAAAATCAGGGCATGAGATAAAGATGTTTCTTCCTAGTTTCATGAAATAATAAGCTTTAAGCTAATATTAGAGATTAAAGTGCACATATATTTCAGTTTGTATTATCTAACCTTCCACACAGTGCAATTTCTTTTTAAAAATGCATTTCTTGTTGACTTTATTATCCAGATTTATATCCCTTTGGGATTTAAGCAAAGGCCTGGAAAGTTTTATAAATGCTTAAAACATGGCTCATCTCACTGCCATGGTAAGAAAGGAGCAGGCCTTGAAATGGCATCAAATATTGAAATGGAGATTACATATTAAATACAGTCTTTTTGTGTGGGGAGCTTATGGAAGATGATTTGTACATATCTGCCAGAGGTCCGAGCATTCTTCATTGTGGGTGTTTTCTTTTTCAGAGTTTAAACAGAATCACCATCCTGCTTTGTGTTCCAGAGTCTCCCGTCAAAGTAATCAGAGTACCTCCCGCAGGTCATCAAAATCCTGGAGACATGACAGAATGAAGGGCAGATGTTCATGGCCATATCAACTTGTCTCCTTTTCATGCTGTCATGACCATGCCCTCTCTTCCCGCTCTGACACTGTTATTTGTGCCATTTTAATGAAAATACTGAGTTCATTACTTCAGAATTTGACCATAACCTATCTCACACACAGCCTGGCTCACCTCCTTCTCTTAATCAAGAGTCTGCCTGAATTGTCTCATGAGCCCGTCACCTTGACAACCTTCTGTGCTTCACATTTTCCTCTGTTATGTATAAATTCCCAGCTGCTCAATATCGTGTGAGACATGACAGTATTTCATGTCTTATGAATTTCAGGTTAGTTGTAGTTGAACTATAGAACTGAGGCAGGATAAATGAAAACAACAGTTCACAAAGATTTTGTTCTTTGACTCTCTTTATAGTCTAATAAATTACTCGGGTTCCCAATGAGCCATTTTTTGGATGGGAAAGGTATCTATGAAGGTTCCCTTTCAGCATCTTCTGTCACCATAATAGAATATCTGGGGCTAGATAGTTCATGCAGAAATGCAATTTATTTATTTCCCGTATAACTAACTGAAGCTGAGAAATCCAAGCTCAGGTGGCTTCAGTGAGGCCTTGTGTTGTTTCATAACATGGTGGAAGTCAGTTGAAAACCTAGGGAAAACACATACAAGAAAGAAAAGGGAGTTAAGTGTGATTGTTGCCTACTCTTTGAAGAGAAACATGAGTTAGTCTCTTCAGGAGGGCTCTGACCCTCTCACCCAAACACCTCTCAGTAGGATGAGCCTCTGGACAGTGCTGCCCTGAAGAATTAAAAATAAAGCATGAAAAATTAAATTCCAATATCAGAACATAGCTATGGAAAGTAAAACAAGAATCTTCTTTTGTTATTTCACTAAAAACTATCAGTGATCAACTTATGGCAAGACCACACTAGTGTATTTATGAGACAATTCTGCACCTTCCACAGAGGAAGGAAATTGTAAGTGTCATTATTTTACATGTTGGCTCATCTCTTTATTGCCTGGCTTACTATCCAGAATTAAATTTAAATTCTGGCTTCTCCTGTCGGCTTCTATAGTTAATCTCTTGTGTTACATGTCGTGAAGACTCTAGAGATATCTACCGTACACTTGTGATTGGGTATGATACAATGAAATGAATGTCTTCAAATAGTTTAACTTCTTTGTTCCTCGGAATTTTTTATTTTGTGTGACATAACCCCAAATCATGCCAGCATCGCTTAGGTATCTTGCATCACATCAAAATCTTTAGAATGAAAGAACCTAGAAAAAGAATGGTTGAGAAACTCTTGCAGCACCCTAACTGTGCATAAAGAACAAAATCCTTTAAAGTAGAAACAATACCATGAACTCTTCGAGGATTATTTAAATGATGCCAATTATAAGTACACACTAAAACTTATATAGAAATTCAATTGCATAAGTACTTAGACAACTATAAAATAATATTCAAACTTATAATGAAAATATAATTCAAGTTTTTAACAGTGACAGGTAAATATTTTGCTTAAACAAAATCAACCATTTTAACATGAATATAGTATTTCTGCTACAGAAACAACATTTGCTAGCATGTATGTTAGGTCTATCATGAATTATATGTGCTATACATCTCACTTTCTTCTTTGTTTTTCACTGATACTCTGATGTGTCAATCTGCAGAAGTCTTAATCTGTAATTAAGGACACATCCCAATCATTGGACCATTGATTTTATGCTTTTATTTAGTTAGTGGTTTGTTAGAGTTTTATTATCATTTTAGTATTATAAATAATAGTAAATACATCACTCAAAATAAAACTTGAAGAATTGATAATAATTTAAAATAGATAATATGTCTCTCACAATGTGTTCCCCAAGCTCTCCCTTTTTAGGGCAAATGTTATCTTAAATTCTGTGCCCATTATCCATTCTAAAATACATGCAAAATTTTGTGTATTCTTTAAAAAGACATATATTCTTAAAAGGTACATATTTATTTTGTTTTACATTCAGAGCAAGAGCTATATGATGCAGAAATTGAAAACTTGGTTTGCATTTAATATTTTATTGCTATGATATGTCCAAATTATATTACTTCCTTTCATTCATTTGGTTGACTTATAACATTCCACTGTGATTATACAGATATTTATTCATTTGTTTTCCTTTTGAAAGGCATTGTTTTCCCCCATGGTGGTGATATTGTTAATAGTGATGCTTTCAATATTCTCACTCACATTTTCTAATACATATGCAAAATAAGTCATTTTTGTATCATTTTCTCTATTGAAACACAATAAAACCCAAAACACCTGTGATTTTGAACATCCCTCACTTGACTCAAAGACATTATTTGTTGCTGTTGTTACTCTATTGCAAACTATGTTATGAGCACATTAACCCATGTGGATTTGTTGATGTTCACACCAACTCTATTAGATCAACACCATCATTGTCTTCATTTTACAAAGGCACTGGTCACCAAAGGATAGAATTAGCTGTAAAAGCTATGTACAGAATTGAAATTGTTATTCAAATTCCAGAGCACACCTTCCAATTATTGTCACCATTGAGTCTCTATCCAGCTTTACTGATGAGTTATCTCCCTAGCCCCCAAAGTTTTATCCAGCCATTGATGAATATTTTTTCATATTCACCTTCTCCCCAAAAGAGTTTATTATACAACAAAAATACCTATTAATAACTTATTTGAAAGAGAAGATGGAACAGGGTCCTTGTACTGAGAGCCTGTCTGTATTCCTAGCAACTCAGGATGTTTGAGGTCAGCCTAAGCTACACAGTGAGATCCTGCTGCTGAAGAAAGGAAGGAAGGAAGGAAGGAAGGAAGGAAGGAAGGAAGGAAGGAAGGAAGGAAGGAAGGAAGAAAGGAAGGAAGGAAGGAAGAAAAGAAAGAAAGAAAGAAAGGAAGGAAGGGGAAAAAGAGCAGACAAAGTTGGGTGGGTATAAAATGGGAGACAGTAGATCTTAGAGGAGCTGGGGGAGGGTGGCTAATAAAATACAATGTATGAAATTATCAAACATTAATAAAATATTTTTAATTTAAAGCTAGAAATGTTTAAATATTTATTTGTAACATCTTTTTAAAAAGTAGTAGGGCTACATTGATAGTTCAGCTGTTAAGCATGCTAGCTGCTCTGCCAAAGGACCAAGGTTCCATTCTTAGCACCCAAATGGCAGCTCATAATCATCTGTAAATCCAGTTTCAGTCAATCTGCCAGTGTACATACAACCATAATAATTTAAAGATTTTTTTTTTTTTTTACTATTTCATTTCATGTATATGAGTGTTTTGCCTGCATGTATATCTGTATAGCATATGCATCCATGGTACCCAGATTGTCCATAAGGGAGCATTGGGACCCCTGGAGTTAGAGATAGTAATAAGCTGCCACATTGGTGCTAGAACTTAAACTTGGGTCCTGTGGAAGATCAAACAATGCTCTTAACTGCTGAGTCATTTCTCCAGCCTCAAATATAATGATTTTTAAAAATAAGTTGCTGCCACAGACATGACTCCTGTCAAGGAATCAGAAGGTTTAACTCATCATTTCCTTTGTATCATTTTTGAAATTACAGCATCAAAAGAAAGGATAAGTGGCCTGGACCAGCAGATTGTTCAGTGACAGGTTCTGAGAGAAAGCAAGAACATAGCAAAGTTTGGGATCGGGAGATTTGCATAAGCTACGTCTTCTGTCAAGAAAGCTAATTAAGAAGCAGAGCATCTTCTATCTAGTTCCAAGGAGGAAATGAGACAGAGCCAGTAGAAACTTTCATACGATGAGATGAAGTCAGCAGGGGACTAATCAAGCAAAGTTGCACCAGGTGCACACAAGGGTAGGTATCGCAATAGCATCATAGACACAGTGGGCTTAGGACTGATCACTTCCCAAGTTCCCAAGAACTGAAACCCTAACTCCTTGAGGCTCTGGCCTCAGCCACAGACTGAACCTTGCCAAGTCTGCCCCTGGAAAGGACCCTGAACTAGATTCCTTTTGTCCTTTCATCAGGGCCTTTGAGAAAGCCTTATTAACTATTGTTAAAGTAGCTTTGAGTTCATGCATTCCCTGAAAGTACATGAGAGCCCTGAGTGTCTTGCAGACTATCTGCGGAAAGATATGGTTTGTTCAAAAATACATTTTCCACTAATTTAACTGGTGCTTTCTAGATACTAGAATTATAATTGGCACATAATGAATATCTAATAGATATCTGGTGAATAAGACTCAATGGATGAATAAACCATTGGATTCTTACTTGAAAATTCTTTTTTTATTCCAGAAGTATACTGAGACAAATCATTTGTCCATGGATTAGTTTATCATATTTAGTGTCAACCCCCTGAAAAAAAAAGAGAGATGTCTAATGTGAGATGTAGTATGCAAAGCATGATGCAAATAAAGTTCTAAAGGTAACACATAGATACAAATGGAGAAAAGTATAGAACATTATAGAATTACAGATTCTTTCTCATCTGAAACTTCCAAGCAAGTCCAAAAGAACATGTTAGTTATCTCCTTTTATTAAGATGAAGATGATTAATTGTAAAATTGTGATATTTATAAGAATCTTTTAAAATACTTTATCTTGGAAAAGGTAAAAAGCCCGATACAGTGGCTCTATTGCCTTATTGTCCAAACAGCTAATATGGTTATTATGATTATGCTTGATTTTGTAGAGTTAATACCAGAAATAACACTCTGCATTCAGCTTTAACCTTCACTGAATCGTCTATGTTAATTGCAAACATGCCACTTCACTGAAAACACCAGGAAAGAGAGTCAGTTACAGAATGTACCTATTAGAATAAAAAGCCAGATTTAAATTGCCCAACTGGTAAAGTAGATAATACCAGTAGACAGCTAAATTAGTTTGAGACCAAATGGAACAAAATCAAGACCATGATTCTACCTCTGTTCCTTTCCAATTCTGTCCAGACCCAGCTCTGATTTGTCCTTCCTGAGGTCCCTCATGTATAAAAGCAAAAACATTGGATGCATTTCTTGACTAAGAATTTGAGTCTCAATGAAGTAATGATGTAAAAGTGGTTTATAGATTGTAAAACCAAAATCAACTAAGAGTTATGTATGTACTCCAATTAAAATTAAATTGGTTATATCTAAATCTTTTTCAGGCATATCAATATTGAAAAGAAAGTGTCCATAATTATGCATACCTAAGGAAAATGTCTTTCATTTTTATTATAGTCAGTGTGGAATATAAAATCTAAATTTATTTATTTATTTATTTATTTATTTATTTTAGCCTTCTCTTCTCCAATTTCCTCTTCCAACTCCCTCCCCACGCCCCCAACCCACCCCTCCTCAACAAAGCAAGATATATCAAGATGAAGTAAGAGTAATCACCCCCTTTGTATTAAGGCTGGACAAGGCAACCCAGTATGAAGAACAGGTTCCCAAGAGCTAGACAGTGTTAGGGATAGCCCCTGCTTCCATTGTTAGGAGTCCCACAAGTAGACCAAGCCACACAACTGTCACAGGTTGTAGAGGGCCTAGGCTGGTCCCATGCAGGCTTCCTGGTTGTTCAGGTTCAGACTCTGTGAGACCCTATGAGCCAGGTTAGTTTCTGTGGGTTTCCTTATGGTGTCCTTGACCTTTCTGGCTCCTACAATCCTTCCTCCCTCTCTTTAGCAGAATTCTCTGAGCTCAGCCTAATGTTTGGCTGTGGGTCTCTGCATCTGTTTCCATCAGTTACTGGATGAAGGCTCTCTGATGACAATTGGGAGAAAAATGTCTATAATTTTTGAGAATGAAGAATGCGGGCATTTTACGGATCCCATTTACTACCTCTTTCAATGTAAATAACATAATTTTAAAATCCAGGATAACAGATTTTAAAAGTTTATAACAATTTGCAAGCTGCTAAAAATTATGCCCTATTTGACATTTGACATAATTTGTCTTTCCTTTAAAATATTTTTGCATGTAAAATATGACTATTCCTCCTGTAATCAATTATACTATAACATGAGAGTATTCTCAACTTATGCATACAACAGTAATAACACAAAGTATGCTTGCTTGAAAGTAATAGGTGCACTAGAATATTCTACCGTGCTGAAATACCTTTAATGTCGCTGTGTTAAGACGACTCCATGATTATGTACTAGCAGTAGTGTATAAAAAGCTCTAGCATATGATACTGATTCAATTACCTAGAATGTTAAATGCACTGGGGAAAAGTGTGTGTTTTTATTTTTCTTTTCCCACAAATGCAAAAAGAAAAAAGCTGTATGGATCATTTCTCCTCTTAGTCTGTGCACCCCTGTGGAGAAGATCCAAGCGTGAGGCTTCCTTTGAAGTGAATGGAATCTCCACACTCAGATCAGCTCTGAGGGTATATAGGAAAGAACAAGAGACTGGCCACATGAAGACAGACATTAGCATTTAAATGAGGCCAGGATCAAAAGAAAATTTATGCATAGAAATAGACTAAGATTTGAAAACTAAGGCATGCTTTTTCAATAATCCTAGGTCAAACCACCTTGCATTAGAAGTAGGTCATTCTTAGTGACAGCACCGGAAAACATTAGCAAGTGTTCAAAAAGCCCAAAGACTAGCTCAAAATAAGAGACCTATGTCACATTGAAATGCCACAGAAGCAAGATACTCCCCTGAGGTTAGCAACATCCATGCATCTGTATGTGCCTCAAATACAACTGTTCATACTATATTTAATACTGGTGGATGGATAAAAACAAACAAAACAAGAATAGTCATCACAATACATACATATTCCAGTTATAAATTAAAGCATAAGTCTTGCCAGTATGGATAAATATAGCACAGAAAAAATAATCTTTTTTGCATGTAAAATGTACCTGCCATGTAGGAAGCCAAAATAGAAACCGAAGTCAGGGTTGTTTCAGCCGTAGTTATCACCTGTCAATCAAGAGGTAATCTTTAAATAACACCTGTGTTCAAGTTCCTGCGCCAGACTGAGTTGAAAGTATGCTTGATATTTATATAAAAAGTTAACTATGTAAAACTATGTACACATGAAGTACCAGAATATGAGAGGATGGGCTGGAAAGACTTCCTGGGAAGTTCTAGAAGGCTAGAGAGGACTTGGTTCCACAAGGTGAGATACTAAATAAAGTCCCCTACATACAAGGAGTTTCCCAAACAGACTTATAAACTTGTAGGAACAATGAATGTGGACTACAGGAAGGAAGCCAACTAGACTAGTACACATGTTCTTGTCAGTCCCTGGTGAGAATAAAGGACAGAAAGGTTGAGATCAGAACTATATAGTTTCTAAGATGATCTTTCATGACAAGTCACACAGAATCATATGTTGTAAGGGACAGTGGTGATGAACAGGTCCAAGCTACCAGGTAACCTTCGATTCCCTCTTCAGTCACCCATGATGAATTACTGCTCAGTCCCTGCTGAATAAAGGTGATGATTGACAACTATTTTGTTCTGAATGCAAACTCCTTGACTTTCTTGGAGCCCTTATTTGTTCTCCCCAGTAAACCACAAATTCATGATAAGCGAATTCCCAATCTATGTTATAATGAACAATGAATGATTTGTGTGGTGCTGGAGGTTTTGAGACATACACATGAAATAAGCAGGTTATGAATCACAGGAAAGGTGGGCACCCATAGGACTTCCAGAGAATGACTTGTATTTTGGTGCAGAGGGAAAAAAGAGATGGATTACAGGCAGGGAAATTTAAGTAAAAAAATCTCAAGGGCAAAGAGGAATGTGGATTAAAGAAGAAAGAAAAAAATGCAAAGACTGGCTGATTTAGCACAAAAAGCTTTTGAGAAAAGTAAATATGAGGATCTTTGAAAAGTGCCAAGCATTTGTATTTATTGTGTAGACAGTAATATGTGGCTGCAGTATCTTGGCTGGAACTGGGTTTAGATTGTGTGAAAAACAATCATTGAAAGCAGTATTTTTAGAGAACCAGATTAAAGTTTATGACAAGATGGAGATGAAAGCATAAGGGAGAAACATCATCGTTGTTGTTGTTGTTGTTGTTGTTGTTGTTGTTGTTGTTGTTGTTAGAAAGCTAATAAGGAAGAAATTAGTGCAATAACTCTGGAAAAAATTATTACCTGGTAAAACTGCACAGTGAAGAAAACCCCATAGCCCAACACTTCTGTCCTTGAGATGCTCCCTAAAGAAACTCCTACATCAGCATCAGAAAATATGCATCTAATGTCTGTAGCAACGTTACTTGATCCCATGAAAACTATACAAATATTAAGATAGAATAAATACCTTGTGGTCTACTAAAAAATTATGAAAAACAATGAAGGACAACTGAGTCAACATATAAGACACTCCAGAATATATTAGTTATAAATAAACAAATAATTCACAAAAGAACTTATGTATACATATGTACATACATATTCATATATACATATATTTTGTTAGTTATATGTGTGTGTGTATACAGGTTTTCTTGTGACTTGTTTTGTTTGCTACTATGTTATTTCTTTCCTTTAGCTTCAGAAGAGCATAAAAATAATTACACATTGTCTAGTGTGGTGATTCAAGTGAATCTCTCTGCTCAGAAGCTCACATATTTGAATGCCTGGTCTGAAGGTGGTGACTCTGCTTGAAGTTATGGAGCCCTTATGAGCCTTGCTAGAGGAAGTATGCCACTTGAGGAAGGCTTTGAGCATTTATAACCTCCTCCACTTCCAGTTTGTTATCTCCTTTTTGAATGTGGATGAAGATGTGAGGTCTCAGCCTCATGCTCCAGCCAGCTGCTGCTTCTGACTCTCTGACATCAGGGACCCTTCTTTAACTCTTCAGACATCATAGATTCCTCCTTAACTCTTCTGATATCGTGGGCTCCTCCCTAACTCTCCCAACATTGGACCCCAACTTAACTCTTCTGACATAAGGGACCCCTCCTTAAGTCTCCTGAAATTATGGACCCCTCCCTAAACAGAATTATGGGCCAAATAGACCCTTCTTCTAGGAGTTGCTTTTGGTCATGGTATTTTATCACTACCACAGAAAAGCATCCAAATATAGAAGAATTGCAAAGAATAGCAAGAAAAGGCATATAAGCTCTGGATATTATTTACCTTTGAGGAAAAAAGAGTACCACTGAGGGTAAAACATGAGGGCCTCCTGAGTTCCAGCAATATTCAATTTTTAAGTCAGGTATGTTCCTATGAGTTTATTTTACTGTTATTTAAGTGTACCTGTACACATCCTTTGGTAGCTGTGATACATTTTAAAAGTTAAAATATTTAAAAGAAATAATGACTTGATCCAGAATAATGACAGCAGACATACAATATAAAGGAATAGATGGGTGGCAAGGTGAGATTTCAGGCACCTGGGTAAGATTATGAAAGGAGATAAGTAACACCCACACAGATAATGCCCAATCTATTTGGAATAAAGAATAATAATCTGGGACTCTTTGCCCATGCTTTTTGATGAAGGGTGTCCTGGGAGATGAGCGAGGGACATGAACTACTAAGGCATGCCACTGTGCTTCCATTGACTCTAACACACAATGTAGAAAGACTCTACACCAGCATTACACAGCAACCAGCTGTATAAGTCCTTCTCTGTTCCCCCAACTCTGTATCTACTGTTGACTTCTTGACTGAAGAATTTCCCCTTCTTCTCTAACAGTATTTGTGGCAAATGAGTATTCTCTTCTGCCCTATCTTTCACCATCCTTTCTCAATGAATGTTCACTGTTGTTAATGCTAATCCTGTACAAAGTGCTGAGAGCCAAAGGTGAGGAGGCATGAACCACAGCGTTCCTAGTAGACTGAGTGTGACTGGACTTCTCTATTGATGCCTTACCAGATTTCTACAAACCTAGCACCACAGAACATAGGACACCTGTTGTAGAATATTATTTGAAGGTGTGTTACTTTTGTTTATGTTGTGTTTGTCTAACTCTGTGAAGCTGTGTTACTGTGCCTGTCTAAAACACCTGATGATCTAATAAAGAGCTGAACAGCCAATAGTGAGGCAGTAGAAAGGACAGGCAGGGCTGGTGGGCAGAGAGAATAAATAGAAGAAGAAATCTGGGAGAAGAAAAGAAAAAAGAGCAAGAGAAAAAGGAGAGGAGGACACTAAGGGCCAGCCACCCAGCCAGCCATGGAGTAAGAGTGAAAGTAAGATATACTGAAGTAAGAGAAAGGTATAAGGTGAGCTTTAGGCCTGGCTCTCATGAATTTAGGAGCAGGCAGTGGCAGCCAAGAGAGCCACAAGGAGTATCCAGGTGTAGCTTAGCATTCTAAAGTTTGCCATGCAGTCAAAAAAGACTAGAGATATGCAGTAAAAGAGATCCAGACAGAAAAAAAAAAAAAACTAAACAGGTTTCAATGTGTTTTATAATGTACTACGCTTAAGAAAAAAGAAAAAGAGTATTGACAGTTATAGAAAGAAAGAAATAACTTAGAAATAGTAAAGTCTTTAAAGAGAGAGTAAAAATAATATAAAAGAAAAAAGCCATGTAATGATGGAAAATACACAGGGAGTCTGGATTTTATAAAGTATTGTGTTGATCTTGAGTGTTTTGAATACAGACAAGCAAACAACAGCTGCTAAGAGACATGGAGTTGTGAACTGGACTGCTAAATTGAACCAATCTAGATACTTTAGGAATGCCTTAACTTTAAAAAAAGAAGTCAAAAATGTATTTATCAAATGGAAATCAAAAATGCTTTTGAGTTTTGTTTCCATGGGAGATGAGAGACTGTGGATTTCTTGGGAGTGTTATCACAACATAAGGAACTTTTTAAGGAAGGTTGAGAACCACTGGTAGGGAGGGCCTTCAGATATTGGTGAAATTATTAAGGCCACTCCACGTAGCTAAAAGGGAGGTTTATTTTGTGGGGTAACTTACAAATGAAGGGGTAGGTTGCAGGGTCTGGCAAAGGTATAGGGTAGTCCGGCGGTGTTCTCTGGAGAACTCTGCTCGGTCCACCTCCAGCGTCCGGCATCCAGGAACCCAGAGAGCAACCTCCTCTTGATCCTCGGTCTTCCGCTCCCTCCTCTGCCCCGCCTTGTGGGCGTGATCATTACTGAAGCCTCAATGGGGGTTGGAACTTCCAGGCCAATGCTGGGATGGCAGAGACAACATCACCGGCTGCCTCATATTCCTGCCATGATGGACTAACCGTTCATTCAAAGTGTGAGCAAAAATAAAACCTTTCTTCCTTCAGCTATTTTGTCTCAACAACGTGAAGACCAACTAACAAATACGATGGTCCTCTGCAATGCTACCAGACTGCTCTACAGAGCTCATCACTTCCTTAATGTCACAACCATTGAAAATGGTCTTCGCGGCTCTTCTTCAAACATTGCCCACACCTTTTATTCATTCTCCAATATAATACCCTGTACAATGCTTCCATTACTGACCATTTCTCTTTTCCTGCTTTGCTACTAGAAAACAATCTAACTGCACTGGCCAGGGTATGACTTGGCCAGTCTCTCTATACCCAGTGAAGGTATTTAAGCACTTTATGTCTTAGACATGCTGCCCTGAAGAGAACTGGGAGAGTGTAACTTCCACTGATCCCTCATCCCAGTATAGTATCCCTCTATAAAGGGAATAGTATCATGTCCACAGTTCATGAATTGGGAAAATTCTGGCCTTAAATTGTTGGTTCTTATAGTCATATATGTTACTGGTGTCTGAGGCTTGACTCTTGGAGCACTCCTCTCTAGTAATTGTATTATTTTTCTGGAGTGACAATTTCATGTTGAAGGAAACCTGAAGTCCTTGAAACATCTCCTTTCTGTTTAAAAAAGGACCTGAGGGTTGGAATTGAAGTAATGTACGTATCACCCAGCACATTAACAACAGTAAACAACAACAATATTTTGTTACTCTGACTTCTTGCATGCTAACTCTATAAAAGCTCTTTCTTACTTGTAATGAAATATAAATAATAAAAACTGCACTCTTGTGTGGCTCATTTTGCTGCTAAATATGACTAGAAAATATGTCATTCTTTCACCTCTGGGAATTTTTCTTGTTGAAATGAAATCTCTAATGCCACCCCACTAAGAACTTAAAATAGAGACACAAATCTACAGCTGCAGAATGAGGAAAGAATGCAAATATGTTTTAAAAAATGAAAAACTATTTGTGTAGCAAATTTTCTTCAGTTTCCAAGTTATTGAAAAGAAACAGAATATTATGACAAAGTGGATAGAGTATACCTTTTGAAAATTCTATTGCTTTCCAACAATAAATGTATTATATAATTTTGTATAATATATATTTTGGAAAATTTTTCCTTGGAAAAATTGTGATCATACATGTGGATGCTTTAAAGCATCTCTCATCTTTCTAATTTGATACTCCAGCAAAATTTTGTATTTTGTTCACTTGGCGAATATCCCTGCTATTTTCTTAGACAAAATCAATACATTTAGTGAAGAATTAAATATATTTTTTAAAAGATTTATTTATTTATTATATATACAATGCAATGTCTGCATGTATCCCTGCAGGCCAGAAGAGGGCACCAGATCTCATTACAGATGGTTGTGAGCCACCATGTGGTTGCTGGGAATTGAACTCAGGACCTTTGGAAGAACAGCAGTGCTCTTAACCACTGAGCCATTTCTCCAGCCCAGAATCAAATATATTTCAAAGATAAAAACAGAAGGAAACTAAAGAAAAACAAATCTTGGAAAGTGGTATCAGAGACACTGATCCAGAACCTTCTAGATATTCAGTGGCAATTTAGCCCCTACGACTACTGCTGTATCAATTTCTTATATTACTAGAAATCTCTGCAAATCTTGGAGGGGAAGCATTAGACTTTTTTGGCCTCGGGCTGACCTCTACTGTCCAGTCAGATGCTATTAGCCTATTGAACTTCTCCAACTCAGTGGTTCCTTCTTAGTTGTGCTTTTGCTTTTTTTGGTTTCAGTTACCCATCAACTCCTGTCCTAAAATACTAAGTGTAAATTCCAGAAACAACCATCCAGTCTAAATTAATTTTACTACTTTATATAGGAATATGGTTATAATTATTCAACTTTATCATTAGTCATGATTAACTTCTTATTAATTTATAACTTAAATTTTATTGAGGATATATATGTGTATAGTAAGATCTATAAGGTTTGGTATTATCTACAGTATTAGGTATTCCCTGAGGCCTTGGGACACACTGCTCTTGTAAGAAGAGGATTTACTCTATGTCCGGTTTCTATCAATAGGGTATTTTTTCTTTACCTCCTGATCCCCCCATGGTAGTTTGAATGTAATTGACCCCCATAAGCTCACTCATAGGGAGTGGCACTATTAGGAGATGTGGCTTTGTTGGAGCAGGTATGGCCTTCCTGGAGGATGTATGTCACTGTGGGAGTGGGCTTTGAGGTCTCATATATGCTCAGGCCACACTCAATGTCTCAGTTCACTTCCTGATGCCTGCAGGTCAAGATGTAGGACTCTCAGCTCCGTCTCTGGCACACGTCTACCTGCATACCACCAAGTCACACCATGATGATAATGGACTAAAGCTCTGAAAATTTGTAAACCACCCCAATTAAATGTTTTTCCTTTATAAGAGTTGCCATGGTCATGATGTCTCTTTACAGCAATAGGCACCCTAACTAAGAAGTTGGTAAAAGGGGCTGGGGTCTATTTGGAATAATATTGACTTTGGGAGTTTGGATTAGGAAAGCAGTGGAACACTTTAAGCACTGCTTAATGAGCCATACTAGTAGAAGCATAAAAAAGGATGGTGCTAAATGTTATATGAATCATGGGGATCTGGATCAAGAGGTTTCAGAGGAGAAGAATTGTTATATGTGGCCTATTGGTCATTTTTGTGATATTTTGGTAAAGAATGTGGCTGCTTTTTGCTCTTGTTTTGAAGAGTTTGCCCGAGGCTACAGTGAAGAGATTTGGATTAATTCTCCCAGCAGAGAAAAATCTCAAAACAACCTAGTATTGATTCTGTTGTGTGAGTATTACTGGTCACTTTTATACAGATTTAAAATGAAAGGAGCAATCTGAGAAAGGAAAAATACAAAACATACAATTTGAGGAGTAAAGGAGCACCAGGAACTGGAATGGAGCTCTAAGTCTTGTATTTAAAGAGATCAACAGATTGAGATGGAATAAAGGGAGTGGTGACCTTGGGCAAGTTTCTAACTTGTGAAATGGAATCAAAGAAAAGCTTAGAGCCAAGAGTGCTGGGATTAAAGGCACTCTGGCAGAGACTGGTAGATCTCTAAGTTTGAGGCCAGCCTGGTCTACAGATCCAGTTTCAGAGCAGCCAAGCTTAAGCACTGAAGGAAATCATCAAAAAACAGAAAGTTGGGGAAGATGTAATTGAATGGAGGCCATGTTCCAGCCCCAGAAAGCAGCAGAACTTAGCATCTTCAACCATATGTTTCTGGAGTTAAAAATAGAAGAAAGGGGTTATGGAATTTGTCTCTGTGACTAAGGGAAGCTGCTGAGGCCAGGCATGTGTCTGTGGTATCCCTGCACGGAGGCCTAAAGAGGTCATTGTATGAAGCTTCGAAGATGAAGCCTCGATTGCCTTGGAAACCCCAAGATGTTAGAGAAGGCATAGTCATGGATTATCTGATGAGAAAAGCTGCTAACAGGGAGTAGAATCAGCCCAAGGGGAAGACATGTATTGCAGTCAACAAAACTGAAAGGAGTTGGAGACCTCAAGTGCATATTTGACATCAGATGTAGAGATGCAGAGTTTGGAGTTTGCCCAGCTGGTTTTCTGTCTTGCTTTGGTCCAGTATTTCCTCACTATGCTTCCTTCCCTACTTTTGGAATGGTAATGTATATCCTGTGCCACTTTATGTTGGAAGTATGTGAACTATTTTTTATTTTTATTTTAGAGGGGATTACAGTTAAGAAATTGCATAAATCTCTTAACTTTAAAACATTGTTAAGACTGTTACAGATTATGGGGACTCTTGAAGTTGGGATAAATGCATTTTGCATTATGACATTGTAACAAGCTTATGGAGGCCAAGGAGTGGAATGTGATAGTTTGAATGTAATTGGCCCCATAAGCTCAAAGTGGGGGGCACTATTAGGAGGTATGGTTTTGTTGGAGTAGGTATGAGTTTGTTGGAGTAAGTGTGTCACTGTGGGGATGGATTTTGAAGTCTCATATATCATCAAGTCATGTCCAATTTCTCAGTTCACCTCCTATTGCCTACAGGTCAAGATGTCAGACTCTCAGCTCCTTCTCTGGCATCATGTCTGCCTGTATACCACCATGTCACACCTTGAGGACAAAGGACTAATCCTCTGAAAATGTAAACCACCCCAATTAAATGTTTTTTTCTTTTATAAGAGTTGCCATGGTCATGGTGTCTCTTTACAACAATAGAAACCCTAACTAAGACACCCCCATAATTTCATAACAATAAACTATATGGGAAAAGTTTAGTGTTATTTGTATGTATATAATATTTGTATATAAATATTACCTATAATTACCATGAATTCCCTTTGGGATCAGCTTATTTTCCTTTACAAGGATATATGTACCAACTACTTACATGAACTTGCCAGAAGTATTTCAATCTTCCTTTCCAGAATTAAATTCTTGGTTCTTCATTAGTGCTGAGTCTCTATGATATCATCAGACTTGTAATTATTTTGTTTCTGAACTTTGGACTTATAGAAAATTAATTGTAAACATATATCTGTTTTAGCAGCTAAATTGAATAGTGGCTTAATAGCCCGAGGGGAAATTTAAGATTTATAAGAGTCAATTTTCCTAGAAGGTTTCTCTTCAGTGATCTGTGGCTGTGATTTCAGTCACAAAACCACAGGTCATGGCTTTCCGTTTTGAATCAAACTCACTATCCTAGCCAAACATCAAATGTGGTAGAGAACACATAACTCATTACAAACAACTTATCAGATTATACTAACATCTTTTTTAATTAAAAAATAAAACACAACCAACTGCATCTAGAGGCAAACCAGTTCATATTCATGTATTTAAAAGAGTTGTCTTGTTTTCACTTGCCATTTAGTCCCTGCCAATGGTAGCTATTGCTACAAACAAACAAAAATAAAAAATAGCACCTGGAAAAGTCAAATAAATACCTGTCCTCAGGCCCCACCCCTAGAGGTTCCCCTTTATTAGGTTCTGAGGCCTGGCTGAGGTGGCTTGGCTTTTAAAGCTCCCCAGGTGTGGACAAGATTGAGGATCACTGTATCTGGCTATGAGGACTGAACCGTATTTTCTTCCTCTCAATAACTGCATTGTGTGATATTAGAAAGACCAGTTTCTGGGGAATGTGGGATGTATGAATCATAATTAGGCCCTCTAAGTGTCAACCACAGCCTGGGTAGGGAACACCTGTGGAGCAGAGAATTAAAAATGAATGATGCCCTTTGTACTGTAATGATAATACATTCTACTCTCTGGGAAGCTATTAAAATATTCCCCTTAAGAATTTTTTCAAGTCTATTTTAAAGTGACACAAGAGAAAGTAATATGGAGCATTCGAGAAAGCCCTGTGTACTTAACCTGGCAGAGCTTTCTACAAAATATTTTGTTGTTTTATTTATGTGTGCCTTCTGCAGTGACCCAGAGGAGGGACAGGAGAGTGTCAGAGGAAAAAGCAGAGAGACAGGCTTCCCATTTGTACTGCATCAAGCAAGTCTGACTTGGCCTAACTATGTCTTATTCTGTTTTTTAAATTTTGAGGTCTGTTTGATGCGTACATTTCACAAAAGTCTAGTCTCATTTAAATGGTCATTTATATCCTTAGAATACCCTTTGCTGCATTGTTCTTCTGTAGACCCCTGGAGCCCAGGATTGGAGTCATCCCTTTGTTTTCAAAGGAAATGCTACATGCACATTCTCCCCACAGGGGTTAGTACAGTACGACAAGAAGCAGTCCTAGTGATTGTCCTTAATGAGGAGAAACTTTCCTCCTATGTGTATAATGATAGGTAATTGAATTAGTGCGGTAGGGAAGGGTTTGCTATTTCATACTCACAGTTTTCTCAACACCATGAAATTAAAGACATGCCAGCGTGGTGCTGCATACTCCTGATCACTTCCAAATAAGCAGTGTAGTATATTTATTTCTTTTATGTGCTTTTATAGCACATGCTGTGCAAGATAATTGAGTCCATGACAGATGTCTGTATTACAGAAGAAAATTTATTTGTGAAAGAACAAACATGTATTACTTTTAACACGGGACTATTCATTATGTGGCCCACAAGGTGCTTTTTGAGGACTTGCAAATTGAAATTAATATTTTCTCTTGTCGTTCTAAATATGCATAAGCAAGTTTGACTGTTGGATACAACCAAGTCGAAGCTCATTCTTGTGTTTCAATGCAGCTTTCTGTTCTTAATCAAGGCTGGGCACTCGGACTTCATGCATGAAGTGTGCTATGAGAAAGCATTTATTTTTCTTTCTTTTTTTCAGAAAAGCCCACAGACCTGCACATTCCCCAAGACTTGAAGAATAAGTGCAGTCCGCCACTCCCATCCTCACAAGGAAAAGACTAGAAGTAGATAGGCCTCAACATAAGGGGGAAAAGGAAGATTCTTACGTCACCCCATCTCTACCCACTTGTGCTCAGAATGTCACGCTTCCAAAACAAACACGAGTGTGGGACAGCGTGTGTTGTCCTAACAGTTTTGTATGAGATGTACTGACTTGGACAACTGGGTGAACAACAGCCACACCATGAAGGCGGATTGAAAAAAAACAATGGGAAGGTTACAGAGGCATGTGCCTTCCCATCCCCTCTGAAACACTGCCCACCAGCACCGCTGCTGTCTATAAATTAGGCCTCTCATTCTTAGCTGCTGGATTTTTTTTTCCTGGAAAACAACTGGACATTTTACCAATGGACTGGCTGCACATCTTTCGCACAAAGACTATGCTTACTATTAATTAGAGTAATATTAAACTGGTAGACTACCATATCAGAAAGGACCTAGATTTAAAGTGATCTCTTTGGGAAGTGGCTTTTCTTTCAAAGGGAGGAGGTGGCTTTGTTAAGATTGGCTTTTATTTATTTATTTATTTATTTATTTATTTATTTATTTATTTATTTATTTCAAATTTCAGCCATGGATTCCCCTGTCCTCCCTCCTCTCACCGCTGCAGTGCCCAGCCTTCCTCCCCCCAACTCACCCCCCCCACTCCCACCTCCTCCAAGGCAAGGTCTCCCCTGGGGAGTCAGCCCAGCCAGGCAGACTCAGCCAAGGCAGGTCCAGTTCCCTCCTCCCTACACCAAGGCTGAGCAAAGTGTCTCAGCATAGGCCTCAGGCTCCTTCTTATGGCTGGCCTGCATACAGACTGGCATGTCCTAAAGCTGTAGCTCCTGAGGCTCCATGGTCACAGGCTTGGGGTAACTTCCCCAGGTGCTGGTGAGTTGTCAACTTGACAGAAACTTGAGTCACCTGGGAAGGTAACTCTCATGTGAGGAATTGCCCTCATCAGATTGGCCTGTGAGGCATTTTCTTGATTTGTTACTGACTGTGGGAAGGTGCAGCCCACTGTGGGTGGTACCACTCCTGGGCAAATGGTCCTGAGTTGTCTAAGAAAGGTCCTGAGGGGCTGGAGAGATGGATCAGTGGTGAAGAACATTGACTGCTCTTCCAGATGACTCAGGTTCAATTCTCAACACCCACATGGCAGCTCACAACTGTCTGTAACTCCAGCTCCAGGGGATCTGACACCTTCACACCTATGCACATAAAATAAAGATAAATTAAAAGAAAAGAGAGCAAGCTGAGCAAGCTATGAAAAGAAAGCCAGGAAGCAGTGTTCCTCTGTGGTGGTCCCTGCTTCAGTTCCTGCCTCTAGGTGCCTGATAGAGCTTCTGCCAAGTCCCCTCAGAGAGGGACTGTTTCCTGAAAGTGCAACCTGGCTATTGTGAGTGTTTTACCACAGCAACAGACACTAAACAAGGACACCCAGGCACAGAACTGAGTTTGCATTCTGAAAGTTCATACTATTGACTGTCCACCAGGAGCTTGAGGGTATGAGACAAGATTGCATTTAGACATTTTAACCTACATGCTCTCTCTCTCTCTCTCTCTCTCTCTCTCTCTCTCTCTCTCTCTCTCTCTCACACACACACACACACACACACACACATACACACACACACACACAGAGCTAGAGAGAGCTGTACATATGTTTAAAAATGTAGTCACTTTTGAACAAGAAAATTTCTTGGGATCAAAATATATTGAATTGAACTTTAAAAATAAACCCACTACAGCCTAAGAACACTGCTTCTTCACGTTTTCTACACACACACACACACACACACACACACACACACAATGTTGGTGTTTTTGTTGCTGTTTTGGAGAAGGCACACTAATTTACAAATGGCTAGAAATATGGAGAGCACAGAATAGTGACTTACTCAATGGCATCTTTCTTAAAAGAGGCTGAAGAAATGACTTAGGAATGCCTAAAGCCAAAGATCAGCTCTGGTGTGTGTGTGTGTGTGTGTGTGTGTGTGTGTGTGTGTGTGTGTGTGTCTTTTGATGGCATTCAATTTCTTGCATCTTTTGATGGCATTCAGTTTCCACAAAAAATGTCTTATCTCTAGCTGAGAACCTGGGGTCAAAGAATTGCTTTGGAATTTGGGTTGAGAAATAAGAGCTCAATAATCTACCTGATTTAACTCTGGCTCACCATTGCTGCCTGGAAATGCTGTGATATTGGATAGTCCACTGTAGTAGTTTCCCCATGGAAAGATGGATTTTCTTTCTGTGGATTCCCCTGTGACTTGAGAGCAATGACTGACTGGTTCCTCTAGCTCTTCCTTTTTTCCGCCTCATTCCTGGACTTCTTCCACATCTTCAGGGACCCTCCTTCCTGCCCAATAGAACTCTAGAGAACTAAGCAGGGCCCGCTAGCTACCTGGAACAGCCAGTGCTTAGCTGAAGACCCAGGGTAGTTCAGAGTTGCAATTGGAATGAGAAAAAGGTTAGATGAAAGACGAGCCAGGACTCTGGGAGAAAGAAGCAAAGGAACAGGCAGGGAATAGGCACCATGAACACTCCAGTAGTCACAAGGGGAGCGTCAAATGCCACTTTCAATAAGAAGCCTTTCAATTGTGTGTGCACATTAATAAGCCTCTAGTACACATCATTCCTGGCTGTAACTCATCCGTCCCCATTTCTTTCGCTTTGGGGTGACACTCAGAGAAGCTGGGGCTGCTCTGGTTGACCTGTGTGCTTACTTTAGTGGCACTGGGCCCTGCATGCCAAAACGGAATGATCTTCAAGGGTAGGAAGATGCATCAAAAAGGGAGGCCAGGTAGAAATGGGAAGTCAAGAGAAGCAAGCTTCTCTTATTAGGGTATTGGCCGGGAATCCACGGGCAGCCTTAGCATGTGGCCCGCATTCTGGGATCTGACTGCAAGAGGTGACTTCGAAAGAAATTACACCTCTGCTAAGGGTTCGAATCCAAGCGTCCTATCCCAGGTGCGCACGGCCTGGCAGAGCCCTAGCCTGGAGGGCGCGGGGAAGGGAGTGGGAACTCCCTCACTCACTCAGGACACAGCTTAGGAACCCCGCAGCCTGGCGGAGGACGACGCGAACACCGTCCTCTGCCCCCTTCCAAGCAGCCGGCACGGCCACTGCACGGGGCTAGCTTGAAAGGATCCAGGACTCCGCCGTGTCCCACAGACTTTCGGGCCTGGCCTTCTCCACGCTCCCAGGGGTGGTGGTGGTGGTGGTAGTCCTCGGGCAAGGTGCAGCCCTCTGGCTCGCACGTTGGTTAGGGACACGGTCCAAGCGCTTCCCGGGAGCTGGGTGGCCAGTGCTGGGCTCGGAGGGCAGGAGGCGGAGCCGAGGCTGGGGCGCAGCCGGGAGCCGCCCCAGGGGGAGGGACCGGGAGGGACCGGGAGGGACCGGGAGGTCCCGGAGCCCAGCGCACCGCCGGGGAGGAGGGAGCCGGGACAGCCGCCGCTGCCGCGTGCTCAGCCTGTCCCCGCCCAGGGAACCCGAGCCACCAACTAACTCCGCCCGGCGCCCGCGGAGGCTCGGGCTTCCGTCCCGGAGAGAGCCTGCGGCGGCGCAGGTTGGTAGGGCCCGTGCGGGGCACGGCGGGGAGCGGGTCGGGCGCGGAGCGGGTCGGGCGCGGAAGTTGGGCAGAGGCCGGGCGGGGGATCGGGCTGCCCGTCCCTCCGCTTCCTGGCGCGGGGACCATGGTGGATTTCCTCCGGCGCGCTCGGCGAGGGTCAGCGCATCTGGCGCCCCGGGTTTCCTGGCATTTTCCTCCCTTGCTGTCCTCACCATCGCAACTGAACTGCGCCCTCGCCTTCTGGGGCGCGTTTGTTCATTTCGCCTTGTTTGTTTTTTGTCTCTTTTTGGACAACTCTAAGTGGCGGTGGGAAAGCCCCGCGGGACCCTGAGCCGGTCCTTAGGACTTAGTTTGGGGGTCGTAGGGGCTGCCGCGAAGGTTGAGGGCGACAAGGCGGTAGGGTTAGCAACTGGGGCGCCGAAGTACTGGCAAGTGCCGGGAAGCATGGAAATTCCCTGTCCTCCTCTGCTGCGGTGTCTGCCCAGCTAGCTCTGCTAGCTTGTCAGCCTTAGAATGTGTGTACTACTCCAGGGAGGGGTGCTTGCTCTGTTAGGCAAGATGCAAAGTACCCGCCACTTCCTATACTGATTCAATCTGGCTGGGTCACCTCCTCTGTGTAGCCTTGGTACTCTCTCCCATCAGAATCTCTGTTGTCCTGGACAGAACATATGCCGTTCTGTTGGGACCATTTAGGGGTATTACGTGGTGGTTTTGAGTCAAGGTCTCTTGTCTAGTGAAGCTCCTTGCTAGTGGTTCCCAGCCCTGAGGATCAGAGTTCTGTCCTAAAGCTCAGATGTGGTGATGATTCTGAAGGATTTGGCATGGAGCTCTCTAAGGCTGATAGGCACAGTACGAATTTTCTGCAAGTGGTTAATAGGGTTCATAGTTGAAAGTGTCCTTTTATTCAGCAAACCCTGTGTCCAAGCTATGGATCTCTATTCCCATGGTTATGGAAATTCGACTACCAAGAAGATAGTATTGGCCTATTTTGGAAGAAAATCTTCTTCTTTGTGAGTCGCCATGTGGTTACTGGGAATTGAACCCAGGACCTCTGGAAGAGTGGCCAGTGCTCTTAACCACTGAGCCATCTCTCCAGGCCCCCAAAATCTTCATCTTTGTAAAGTGGGTTCAGATACTTAGTATCTGAACTTGATAATCACAGGCACAAGAGTCACTGTGTAATGTTTTTCTACCTGCCTTATGGGGAAAAGAAGTGAGAAAATCAGATTTACACTTTGTATTAAATGGCAGAGTTCTGTCATTCATGTATTCCCGATTTAAGAGACATTTTCACAAGTCCAGGTATCGTGCAGTGCAGTCTACTGGGTGTTTTAAAGAACAAGACATGGAATATATTTCTAGCCCTAAAGGGCTTTCTAAACTAATTTAGTGACGCCCACATCTTTATATGAACATCCAACATATTCTAATAACTATATGTGGCTAATAGAATGCTCTCAAGAATGTACTAGCTAAGGCCCTTTTAGGTCATAATTTGGCAAAACTGCCTCGCAGATTGGAGTAAATACCAGGTTCACTAAGGATGCACTTTCTAAAATAGCGTCTCAAATGCTCATATTTCATCATACAGAAGTACATTTAGAAAATGAATTATTTTAAAGCAAAAGTTTAGAAAAGCATCCTATAAGACAGTGGTTCTCAACCTTGCTAATACTGTGACCCTTTAATACGTTTTCTCATAGTGTGGTGACCCCCAACCATGAAAGTATTTCATTGCTACTTCATAACTGCAATTTTGCTACTATATAATGTAATCCAATATGCAGGATATCTAATATGTGACCTATGTGAAAGGGCCTTTTGACCCCCAAGGGTGTCACGATCCACAGATTTAGAACCCCTGCTATAAGATGTATTATGTGGTAATTAAATATTAAAAGGCTGTCATGATTTCAACCAAAATATCAATTAACTTTGGGTATCCACATCAATGTTTTCTCATGTACTTGGGAAGAAAATTATAGTCCCTAGAAAAATAACTAGAGAATAGCAGATTTTTGTTTTGTTTTTATGACCATAACTTTAAAATAACTTTATTATATTAATTTATTTATAGGGAGAGGCACAGGTACACAACTGGAAATCAGAGACATGCTGTAGTAGCTGATTCTCTACCTCTCCTACTATTGTGGGTTTAAGGGATAAAACTCAGGTCTCATACTTGGTGACAAGCACCTTTACCACTGAGCCATCTTGTCTACCCACAAATGTACAGATTTCAATAGAGTGTTGCTTGAGCACTGTGTTAGATACTTTTCTGTTTCTGTGATAAAACACCGTGATCAAAAGCAATTTATAAAAGACAGAGTCCCATAACCTAAATGTTCTGTAACCTTTCCAAACAGCAAGACTCACCAGGGACCCAATGTTCAAATACTAAACCTATGGGGGATATTTCTTATTCAGACCACCACAGACACATCCATGTTGGATGAGCTCTGGATTGGCTCTGCAAATTTGACTAAAGAAGTTAAATGAAACCCATTTCTTTGTATGTTAGCCCCCTCTCAAAACAACAACAACAACAACAACAACAAAAACCCTAACAATAAAATAATCATTTTTAATGCTTTTGATTTTTTTTTTTACAAAGTTAAGAATCTCAGTGAGAATTATTTTTAAAACCAATTCTTACTAAGCTTGGAGCACTGGGTAAGTAAGATGTCTGTTTGGAAAGATTGATCCAGGCTCTTCTTGTGATGTAGTGACACTGGTTCTTTCCCTAGTTCTAACGAGAATTTACCTACCTGCTGGCTGGGTGGAGTTTCTTATGCTGCATGCATGTGGACCTTTGAGAATTGATTGAACCCACACAATGAGGCATGGCAGGCTGAGGAGCAGCCTGAGGGATGTAGTGTTAACTCTGCAGCCTCCTTTATAGCTCAGTATGTTTGTTATCACATTTATGAAATGAGATTAAAGATTGTTATCATTGCCTTGGAAACTGCATGGTTTGATGAAACAGCCATGAATATCACACCTGAGAGCTTCTTATTTTGTAGGAACACTCTTCACTTAAACTCCTTTAGGCTGGAAGAGCTAATTGTTAAAACGACATAAAAATAGCTCAGACAAATAGGCTACGAATAAGGTGTTCTTGGTGTTGTGTTCTACCGCGTCTACTTGGAGAAACTGTGGTCATCTATTAACTCCTCTCCCCCAGGTCTTTTGTTTTAGTTCATTTGAATGTTTTGTTTTATTTTGAAATGGAGTCTCACTGTTTAATCCAGGCTAGGCTAGAACTTGGTATACGGATCAGACTAACATCAAACTCCTGGTCCTTCTACGTCAGTCTACTGAATGATGATTATAGACCTGTTACTGTGCCTAACATCTACTATTATTTCACACTGCTAAGAGGAAGACCTGAAGTGGATCCAAGGTTAAACAGGTAGCTGCTAGCAAGAATAGAGATATAATTCCATTTGGCAGACAGTTCTGTGGTTTTATTCCTAGACCCTATGTGGTCTTGCTTATCCAGGGCACACTAAACATCTGTTTATAAATAAGGTATGGATAAAATGTTTTGGCTTTGGGTTGTGGTGGGCCTGGGTTGTTCCCCCAGGTATTTACCTGTTCTTTAATCTTGGGAAGCTATTTAACTTCCCAAATGCCCAGTTTTATCATCAACAAAATGGGATTAATAGAGGGACTTATGTAAATGGACTCTTATAAAGATTAGATGCTCTAACCAAGAGAGTCTTTAGAGTATCACTTGCTATTGAATGTGGGGTAGAGGAGGGAATGGCAATTCAAAGGTCCAAAATTAAAAATAATGCATAACATACCTAAATTTTTACCCCAAATATTTTGAAGTGGATATTCCTCATCTCCATTGTGTCAGTTATTTACTCAACAAACGTTTATCAAGCTCCCAACTCATGCTTGAATTCTGCATAGACTGTCATACAGTGGTATTCAAGAAAGGGGTAGCTATTCTCCTCTAATTCAAATGTCAATTTTATAAACAAATTCATAATACCATGTTACGTGTTTCATAGTGGGAGAAGTATAGAGAATCACAGAGGATGTGAAGGTATGTCAGGTCCTGGATGCACAAGCAAAAAATTATCCTCCGTGGTTCTTTGGGTTGGTGGTAGGCAGTGGGTCAGTGAAAATGTCAGAGGAAGAAGATCCACTGAGATCTGAAGCATGAAGACCCCAAGAAATTGGAGAGTTGAAAGATGTTCCAGATCCAGAGGAACCTGAGAATGGAAGTCAAATGATCAGTGTAAAGGAGTAAGTACGTGTGAGCATGAAGGATAGGTGTGGCGATTCAGAGAACCCAGGCCTTGTTAAAAGGAAACCAGCCAAGTGTTCTCGGGGTGAGAAGCAAGCCAACGTTTGCCAGGTGTTGAGAATTTTAAGAGAGGAACTTAAAATTTACGTTTACAAAATATCTCAAAATGTAAAGTGCTCAAATGTTCTTTTAGGTACTATTATGTGGACCAAGATAAGTAGATCCATGATTGTAATTCAACCCCAGGCTACTACATTGTCTTCTTCATCATTATAAAAGTGAAAGAAATTTTGTGTGGCTTAATAAATGTATTTTAGAAGGATAGTTGGGGGACGTGCCCACTGGTTGACACAGAGTGATGACACTCAGCACATGTGGAGCTGGCTGAGGGCAGTGTGTGATGCTGAAAGGCAGCAGGTGACAGTGGAGTCTGAAAGAGGATTGACACTGTTGGGTTCATGTTACAAGGAACATCCTGGGTCCCCTGTAGAGAATGCTTAGAAGGAGGCAGTAATGGAAGGGGATGGTAATCATTTTGGAAGCTTGAAGTACTAGCAAGAATTAACTGTGGTCACAAGCAAGTTCTTCAAGGCAGATGCAGAGAGATGGTAGATTTCTGAGATATTTGTGTTCCTAACGCATTGAGAGGTCATTCTCCAGCAGTCACCCAAATTCCTGCATGTCTTTAAAAAAGGAACACACTGTTTGTCATTGTAGATTCTCTTCTCAAGACCATTTATATCATGGATGACCTTCAAAAATAGAAGTAGTATTTTTCCTATGGGAGTAAAGAGAAACTAGACATGATATTCACTATGTAAGATTCTGGTTTTATAGGAATTCAGGGTTCGCCTCCTCCATTATGAGTCAACGGGTGGGCAGGTGCCTCCTGCCTGCCATGTCATAATGTGAGAATTGGGTTTCAGGAAGCATTGGCACTATTCCTTCTACTCTTTCTGTGTGTAATGTGGTCTTTTTTCTTTGACCCAAGCATTTTTCTCATCTCCTGATGTCCATGAGATGCTAACTTTATTGTTTTGGGGGAGCCACAACCCATACTGTTTAAAGTAATTAAAATGGAATAAAATTTTAAAATGTCGACTCCTCAGTTGCACTACCCATGTTTCAGGTGCTCGACAGTCATATGTGGCCAGTCACTACAGGGAATTACAAGTTTAAAACTTGAGATTGAGGCCGGACAGTGGTGGCACATGCCTTTAATCTCAGCACTCGGGAGGCAGAGACAGGCGGATCTCTGTGAGTTCCAGGCCAGCCTGGACTACAGAGTGAGTTCTAGGAAAGGTGCAAAGCTACACAGAGAAATTTTGTCTCAAAACAAAACAAAACAAAACAAAACCAAAACCTTGAGATTGTTCCTATGTTCTATGTTCTTGGTAAGTAAAAGTTGATGATTTTGACAATGTAAATATGATGCTTATTTTTTTTAATGTTAGATTTGCATGAATTTCTCTATATAGATGGGATATTTCAATTTGAATAAGATATACTTAGCTGGGAAGGGAAAATACAAAATTATTGACATTGCAGTCTTGAAGTCATGTGACAACAGAAATTCTGTGGAAATTTGCGTTCCTCAAAGCTGCATCTAACCGGGGGTTTCAGATATGTGTCCAGGAGTTACATGAAGCAATCTTAAGAGGTTTTTCTTAGTGTGAAAGAGCAGAAGCTGTGTATTAGTGGTGTGCATCTGGAACATGTCTGCTCTAGCAGTTACCAGGCAGTGCCTGCTGTTGACAACAGCTGGCCGGCCCAGACCGGCCGACCGACCGACATACGGATAAAAGAGAGGGACATGCTTTTTCCATAGGGCTCCTGTCCAGAGGACTGAAGAGGACAGACTCACACACAGAAGGAACTGAACTTGAATAATAAAAACGTCATACTTTAAAGCACAACTCTGAGTGACCCTGCAGAATCGAAGGGCAGTGCCAAGGAACCTCTTTGCCCCGGTCAGTGAGGGGACGCTCGTTATGAGCTGCGTGGACCATAAGAGTTAGAGTTCAAAGCCCAGAGAATGCCAGGCCGAGCAGATAGCTCTGGCAGCCAGGAAAGACAGTTGTTGTTTTTTTCTTCTCTTCTTTGCCTCTGTACTACTTTGAGGATGCTCTTGCCTGCTTGTCCTAGACAGCACAGAGGACAGCTAGAGAAACAACCGTGGGAAGGCTGGAGCCCTTAAAAGATGGCATTTCAGTAGTAAAAAAAAAAAAAAAGTCTCATTATAAATGTAAGATATTACAAGATCCATTTACCATCGCCGAAAGATGTCTCAGAAAGAGTATTTGTAGGCGCTGGAGAGATAACTCAGGGCCTAAGAGCAGATGTTGCTCTTGAAGAGGTCTGGAGTTTGGTTCCCAGAACCTGTTGGGCAGCTCACAACGACCTGTCACTCCAGCTTCAGAGGGATCCCAAGACCTCTGCTCTACATTGATGCCTGCTCTCATGTGAACATCCACACACAGACACATGATTAAAGAAATAATAAAAATACATGAAATGTATTTGTAGGACAATGACTTTTTGCTTACATAAAAACTAATTGAGACTTCCAAAATATTTGAATTTTAGAGTATTTAAATGTTGATTTTTTTTTTTTTTTAAGTACTTATATCCACAACCCAGACTCTACTAAGGATACTACCTTTTGAAGTTTGGGGAATTTAAATGAGATAATTCAATATTGAATTACCACAGTAACTGCAGTATTTAAAGGAAACATTTTTTGTAGGTTATAACATGTATTTCTTATTTGCATTACTAGTTGCACCAAAAAGTCTTTGTTATTGTAGATAATCCTCACATTTCAGTAAAGTTGGGGAAAGCCTGGATACCTCTCTCTTAAGGCTTGTACTCATGTGGAGTCCCTTAGAGAAAGTGGATGTTTAGTTTTTAAATGTTGCCTTGTTAATCGTCTTTGATTTTAATTGTGGACTGTAAAGCATTATTTCTACAGGTTTCCGCAAAGGGCCTGCCATCCCTCCTATAATCCCTCTTCTCTTGACTGTTTACATCTGTTGGTCACGGTTGCACCGCGGGCTCTCATTTGCTTTGGGATCCATTGGCCACAGTTCTTAGCAGAGCTACTGTTCCCCTTTGCCTCCATTCTCTGCCTACAGATCGGATGGAATTGGGAACCGTTATTCTTTTGATTTGGGAGACAGTCCGCACCAGCTTCTTGCCCGCCTTTATTAGGCAGGTTTTTAGAAAGCTGGTGTCAGTAAAACTGGAGGATACTGTTGAAATTGTAGATGGGTTCGTCCCTCAGAAATAAAACTAGGCATCTTGCTACTCATTGTATGAGTAGGTTCAAGGGAAGGAAAGAATGCCGGATTGTGTCTTATGCTCATCCATCTCCTACTGTCCTTTAAAGAAGCCCACAATAAGGAAATAATAGCAAACTAATAAGCCCTTTCTTTCCCCTGAGAGAATTTAGAATTATATGGATTGTAATGTTTTAGGAATAAAGCACTAACGATGAGGATTACAAAAACAGGCCTTGTCCTTTAACCCAGGAGACCCTGTCGTGCTTACAAGTTTTAGCGTGTACATTTTCTCTAGCTGCACATGAGTAACTTTAATCAGGAGCAAAGTGGGTTCTTTCTGTTATATGCCATTTTCCCCATGGCCCCTGCCTCACTTAGCTATTACTATATGCCTAATCGACCAGAGTGAAATGTCCTGAAAACATTTTCCAGGGAGCTAAGGACTTTTTTGGAGTTTTTTTTTTTTTTTCTTTTCTCTCTCTCTTTTTTTTAAGAATGGAAAATGCCAAGGAGAGAAAGTTGGGATGGGTTTTTGCAAAGGTAAATGTTTCCAGAACAGAATGTTGAGTCAAGGAGCTGTTAATAGGCTATGTAAATGTAACCTTTCACCTAGTCACTGTCACTACCTAAGTCATAACTATGTGGTTTCAGTAAGTTGTTTGGGCTGGTTCTTGTCTAGTTCATTAATAAGCAGACTCTCTTGGTCCCGTCATGTCTCAGTTCATTATGAGAGCTGTTTAGAAGTGTGTACTGCCATGAGCTCCCCTATGCAGCTTCTATTTTAATAAACTATCTAACACTAACAAATACCTCTCAGTGCTAGCTACATGTAAGATACTGCATATTCCTTCCCCCCACCTCTCATTTCCTTCCTGCTTATTTTTCCAGGGCTAAGGATGAAGTCCAGGACCTTGTACAGGCTAGGCAAATGCTCAGCCACAACTTCTATTTTGAGCTTAACACAGTATTCTTGACTTTAGAGATTCAAGAGGAAAACGCGAACTATACTATCATGGAGAAAAGAGTTAAGGAAGTAGCCATTAATTACATGTACACATAATAATAAAAATTTACAAGTAATTAGAACATAGATAAATGGATCTGAACAGCACAAAGTGATTTTGTTGACTTGCATAACAGGAGTCTGAAGAGGGAATATTTGATTAATAGCTGATGACTGGGTGGGTGCGTTTGTGACAGGGTGGGAAGAAGGTAGAGAAAAGTGTTATTTGTTCAAAGGAACCAAATGAGCTGACCATGAGAGATCCACAAGGCAAAAGGAACAGATGTAAGATCTTAAAGCAGGAACAAGAAGTCTGACTCCAGTCTAGCCCCTTAATCACCACTACACCTGCCAAGGAATGAAAGTCCAGGGTGTCCAGTAATGGGAGAGTGAGGCAAGGAAGGTGTTAAAAGCCATCTTGCTACCCCAAATGGAAAGCCTTGAGCCATCTTTTTCTTTGATGCTGAACAGTGTGTCAGAGTCACATTCCACACCAGCCCTAATCTCATGTGGCTCTGCCACTCAGCTGGTGTTGGCACAGCCTACTAGGAGAGCCCCCCCCCCCTCCCCGACCCCTTCATCACTTCACACCCTGCCCAAGAACTGACAGTGACAAGCACAGGTCCCCCTGTCAGTGATGAGTCCTATCAGACCAACTGAAGGGCCTCAACCTTCACCCAACCCGCTTCTCCATTGTTGTGGAGTGAAGGCCTGTAGTGCTTATTTAGGCATTCACACAGTTAATTCCCTTTCTCCCAGGCAGCACATTGATTCATCATGGTGAATACATTGTCTTCTTCCTGTCGTCCTGTTTCCATTTCTTCTTGAAATTTTTCTTCCTTTTGTTTTCTTTTGTTGTTGTTTTTTTCTTTTCCAATTTCTCTTGACTTATTCTCTCTTCCCTGGCTCGTTGAGTGCCTTAGCCTTCCCAGTCTGAGTGATTCTATTTTTGCTTTTTTTCTTTGAGTCCCTCGAAGAGGCACCGCCTTCAAAGTACCACCGTTGTTTCAAGTTAAAATATCTATGAGTATTTTATCGTTTTTGTAGGGAAGCTTTGACATTAACACTTGCTTTGCCATGTATTTATGGAAGGAGTACTCCTGTCCTCTGATACTGGCTGGAATAATCTGAGGATGATCAAGTAGGTGGGAAGGCAAACACTGCTTAAAATCACACAAAAGAGGAAGAAAAAAAAACAGTGCAGGTAATGATTATAGGACTGTGATTAAACATTAGCCTCAAATTGTTCAGAAACAGATACACACACTTTAGAATTTGAATGGCTGTGCAATCTTATAGTTAGACTGTGTAATATGAGTTTATATTCCTTAATCTTTTGAGATAGTGAGTTTCAGGGTGGGTATGGAAATCAGTTTGGTCTTGATGGAGATAAAGGAGTTTCAAGGTCTCTCTGATACATAGTTGAACAGAAGCAATAAAAGACTTCCTTTACACCAAATATTTAGCATGCCAAAAAATTGTCTATTTGTCACTGTGGTTCTTGGAACCCCAGTGTATGTGAGAGAGAGGATGGGGTTGCCAAACACTCAGAGAGTTAACTTTCAAGTTCTGTTACTGATGGGAGATGATAGTCCTCCTTTTCATCACAGTGTAGTTGTAAGGAGTAGGTGAAGTCAGCCTGTAAAGCGTTCTCTAAGGACATTCAGAGCATGATTTCTCATATTTCACATGAGGATACTTCCACTCCTGCTTGAGCTGCAGGATTCTGTGCCATTTCCTACAGTGTGGAGTACTACTTCAGGGCTTCCAGGCTGCCTTGACACTTCCTGGTTTCCAGCCACACTTCAAGCTTTGACCAGCTCCATCTGCAACATCTGTAGTTATTTCTGAAAACTATGGGGGCAGCGATACCACACATTGAGTGGCTTAAACAAGTGAAGCTATTACCTCATAGTTCGGGAAGTTAGGAGTCTGCTGTGGTTTGTGCGTGTTTCCCCGAGAACACATTGAATGTTCAAGAATGCATTGGAAACAACTCTATGTGACTGTGTATTGTCATGAAACTTAACGAGAGGTAGTTAAGTCGGACGACTGAAGCCCTCAGGACTTCAGTGCCAATTACAGAGTGCTTCAGGCTGTGAGCTCAGTCTTGTGTTTTCTCATGCCCTCTCTCACCCTTGCTTTCCATCGTGTGAGTTAATGAAGCAAGACTATTTTGATATTAGACTCCCTGAACTCAAGAACTGTGAAAAACTGAGTTTCTTTTCTTTATTAATAGCACAGTCAGAGTATTCTGTTATAACAATAAGAGTCATATGTTGGCTGGTTTGATTCCTTCTGAGGGTGGTGAAGGGTGCTCTGTCACCCCTCTCTTGCTTTCTTGTTGTTTGAGACATTCTTTGGCTTGTAGATGTCTTCTCTGTTCTTCACATCTCCTTTGCTGTCATCCTTCTCTTGTGTCTGCCCCTTTGTCCGAGTTTTCCCTTTGTATTGGATACTGGGCACCCAAATGGCCTTTTCTTTACTTGATCACCTGCACAGACCCCATTTCTAAGTCCCATTATTCACTAGTTCTGGAAGTTAAGACTTGAACATTGTTTGTTTTAGGGGCTACAACTTAAACCCCATCAACACAATGCAATGTACATGAAAGACGGTACAATCACAAACATGGCAAATTAATATGCTACGAAAGTGTCTCATAAAGTAAATGAATGAGACTCAGAAGCAATAACATAGAGCACATGACACAGGTCAAAATAAATGAAATACTTCATAAAATTACGTGTGGAATTCTGAATTTGCATTATTATTTTAGAGTTCTGCTAGTCCTATTAATTAATTTTACATCAGTGGAAATTAAAGTAGAGGTCTAGCCAAGAAAAAGAACAAAAGAACCAATTAATTTTCTTCCTAATTTTAATAATACATTCAAGTATTTTACTGATGACATTGGCACAATATGTGGTTCACATGTTTTTTTCTTCTGTGGATTTTTTCCATGTGCATAATCCCGCTGCTTTAACTTTCTCCCCCTGTTTTTTGTCCTCTGTGCCTTCCCTTGTCTTTCCTGACTGGACATCTCTGCTAAATACTCAGGAAGATGTATATATGGCCTTATCTTATGAGATGTGTTTGCTTGAGTTGACTAAAGCACCTTTCCTCTTAGAATTAAATCTTACTAGTATTCTATAATGTTTACATGTGTTTCTGTGTTTGCGTGTGTGTGTGTGTGTGTGTGTGTGTGTGTGTGTGTGTGTGTGTGTTTCAATAGTACAAGACAAGTTTGATAGGCCTTCCTCTCTTGATGTTGGAGAATATGTAAGTTCTATTGTGCAGATTTACCAAGCTTTGGAATGAAGATATCCCATTTTACCTGGCGAGGCGAGCCTGTATGTCTTCCTCATTTGTCTTCCTGTTCTGCCATTAGGACAGTTATTTGTTTGACATGAAGCTGGCATGCTGTGTCGTTGTGCACCTGGCTGTCCAGTTGAAAAGTTTAACTATTTTCAATTTTTAACAAAGTGACACGTAGATCACATTGAGAGACATACTGTATAGGAACACATTCAGATTTAGTGAATAGAAATTGGATACTTGACTTTTGCCTTAGAAAAGTGGCTGTTTCATTATCAACCAAAAAGCTTTCATAGCCTAGCTCCTACATTCCAAAGAGCTCAGTGCTATTTTTAAGGAAGTTTTCATTGTTTCTCTTTCATTAATTTGCTTCATTATTATAGCTGCATGGAGATTTTTCACTAAAGGAAAACAACCAGAAATTTTAATCCTGCTTATTATAAGATACAGTGGAAACAATGAATTTCAAATTTCACTGCTATTGCAAAATAGATTTCTTCTTTTCTATTATATCAAGTAGCAGGTACTAGGAATATGAATCTGAAACTTTCAAACCAAGTAGAACACCATCTTTACTTTTATTTTTAATTATGTGTGTATGTGTGTGTTGTTTTGGGTAGGGGGGTGTGCATGTGAACACATGCCCAAGGAGTGGTGGAGAAGAGTCGGATACGTCAGAGCTGGAGCTACTGTTAGATGTAAGCTGCTCAACTTAGGTCCTCTCCAAGAGCAGCACATGCTTCTAACCACTGAGCCATCTCTCCAGCTCCAGGACACCACATTTCTAAAACTGCAAGGGAATAAAAGATGTGTATGGAAATAATAATAAACCAAATGTTTTATTTTTTAAACACTCTTCGCTGTTCTTCCTCACCCTTCAGGAAATTTGTCTTAAATATTTTTCTGTTGAAAGATAAACACTGAACTGTCCGAACACTACCTGAACTGGTGGTAGCCCAGATCACAAAATGGAGAGAGAAGGTGTTTTTTATAGTCAGTCATGGGCCTGGGATGGAGAACAGTTCTGCGAGGCCCTTTTAAAGAGATGCATCCTTCCTGGAGCCTGCAGAGATTATTTAAAAATGTTCTTTTGATTTTGGAAATTGTCTATTTTTTTTCCAAGTTAGAATGTTTGTATATTTATTCGTTTGTCCTGGGAAACAAGAATCACGGCACATCTGGGGTCCCCCCCCCCCCGGTTTTCAGAGTCATCTCTGCACTATGCACAAATGGCTTTGGCATTCTGGGTACTTAGCAACCAGACTCCATAGCCACCCGAATCACTTGTCTTAATTGACAAGCTTTCTTCATTTCCTAGATGTAAATATGAAAATATATGCTCTTGAAAAATACAGGTGCTTTTTTGTGATGGCTAAGAGTATGGCCTTTACAGTCAGTCTGCTTGAGTTCAGACCCACGTTTCAACATTTACCAGCAATGTGACTTAGAGAAGTGATGTGTGCTCCCCGTGCCTCAGAATCATCTCTGAGGTTGATTCCTAATGTTTAGCAACAGCAGGAGACACTATTCTAAGCATGCCACATCTCTCCAACACTTTTTAATTAATCCTCACAACTACTCTGTGAAGTAGATGTCATTGTTTCCATTTACAAATAATGAGATTGAAGCGTGAGAGGCTAAGATAATTTGCCCAAGAGCAAGGGCCAGGATTTGAATTCACAGTTTTGGCCCCGGGGACCTGTGTCACTCTGGCCAACTCGCCAAGTGGGAACAAATGAGTCCTTAGTGATGGGATTATAAAAGGCACCAGGTGTGAGTAAGCATTCATTCTTTTAGGACAAGGGCTGAGAGATGGCTGTCTCCATGATGCCGCAGACAATTCCTTCTATGGAATATGTTCTTGTGATGGTGATGACTATTATTGCCATTGATATTATCTGTTTCAGTGCATTTTTTTTTTTAGCTCTTTTTTTTCCCCCAAGACAGGAGTTTTCTGTGTAGATGTGGCTGTCCTGCAACTCGCCCTGTAGACCAGGCTGGCTTTGAAATCACAGAGATCCACCTGCCTCTGCCCTCTAAGTCCTAGGACTGAAGGTGTTCGCCACCACACCCTGAACATTTCTGAGCTTTAATAATAGTTTGCAATTTTTTAAATGCTTTTGTCTATGGAAATAGCTTTGATAGTGTCTCTCTAGGTTTCTTTGTTTAAAGGCAGTGATACTGGTATTGGATCTCCAAGGGCTTGCATTTGCTTTTAAAACTGTTGTTCTTCTAGCAAACTATGTCATGAAGTGTTTTGGTGCAGTGGAGTCATTTGAAAGTTGCACTCTGTTGGGGGGGAAAAAAACCACAAAATTTTGGTTAAACCTGTTGAGAATTATAAAATCCTGCCTGGCCTTTTAGATTTTTTCCAAAGAAGTTGAGAGAGGGCAGCCCTGCAGCACTTTACAATTTTTATTTTTCAGTACAGGGTATATACTTGATTCCAAGGGTGGTGGTTGGGATGATAGCATCTAAGAAACTTTTTCATTTCTAAAAAAAAAAAAATTGTAATTCTTTTAAATCATTGTTGTTGCTTTTTAAAATGGAAAACAACCCCATTTGCTGGTGGGATGAAATTGAAGTCCTTTGTCATTAGGGTAGTGCTGAATTCTCAGCTGACCAAACACTGAGTTTGAGAAGGCAGGAATGCAGTATTCTTTAAGCACTGCTCTCCTGGGGTTTAAGTCACCGACTTTGTAATGTTTACCAAGCAGTTTTCCTCCCATTCACTTACTTGGTGGTGATGTTGCTGGCTTCTTCCTCTAAGTATTTTGTCTGCATGCCTGGCGGCTTAGCCTAGCATCTTCTGCTGGCTCACAAAGGGAGGAAATATGGAGGAGGGACCTTCAGAACCCCGAGAAGAGGAAATTGCTGTTTTTGCAATGCTGCCTGTAATTTTAAAATACTTCAAACTAAAGTTACTCTGGATGCCCCAAATTTTGTGAAGGAAAAGCCTACTGCCAACTTCAAAACAACATTCTGGAACTATCTAGTCCCCATGGTTTTGAAGCTCCTTCAGAGGGCTGTAGTAGACTAGAAGGGTAAGACTATGTTTAAAAATATTTTTTAATTATTATATCTTATTTTATGTGGGTGCATGTATGTCTGAGGATGCGTATATGTACCACATGCGAGCAGATGCCCATGGTGACTAGAATACAGTGTTGGAGGTCCTGAAACAGAAGTTATAGGTGTTTGTGAGCCACCTGATGTGGGTGCTTGGGAACTGAATCCAGGTCCTCTAGAGGAGCATTGAGTCTTCTGTCCCCCTGAGCCGTCATTGCTCCAGCCCCATGCAAGTCTAGGATTTAGTGAAGAACTATTCATTTGTTTTCATCCTGGTAAACTCTGGACCTTACAATCACAGTAATTGCTCCTGTTTATTGGAAGAGTTTCCTGTGGCATTCGATAATGGGAGAAGGTAGTTCCTCTTACCTGCTGTAGGTCTTGGGTACACACGGAACTCTCTGCACATCTCAGCTTTTTCATCTTTAAGACAAGATTGTTTTGTGTACTTCATCTAGTTTGATAGTTATAAAATTCCTTGAGGTGATGCATGTAAAATCTGTGTATAAAACACCTGGCGTATTGTTAGTTGCTTTGAGCACTTTTGAGTACCCAAAGTGTGTCATCTATCCTGCCACATAAACCATGGTCCCCATCCTGTGAAAGAGGAAATGGAGGCTCACAAAAGCTGATGTCTTTGCTTTGAATGTGCTGCCATCTGTCTTGTGCTCTTTGCTCCAATGCCTTTCTGCTTCTGCTCTCCAAGACAGGGTAGCAGGGGACCACCATTTGATTTTCTTCAGAATTACATGCTGTGTTGCTTAGGCAAATCAGAAGACACCCAAGCAGTCATCAAACCCATGACATAGACAGACTTCTTTCAAAGGAAAATATCCCTGCCTCACATTTGACTGAATTACATTGGTCAGAATGTGCCTTAAGTATGTTCGAACTCGAAGTAAACACCTTAGTTTACAGCACTTACACAGTTATAGAGTGAAGCACATTTGCAAGTTAAATGTCAGCAGCGCCATAGAACAAAATGTGAGCAATTACACTAATTTATGGGCTAGATAACTTTTGCTGAGAGTTGTGGGTTGGAACAGACTGTGTTGAATCTGCTCTTTGATTTCATAAATAAATGTATCATAAATCTGCAATATTTATAGTTTCATTTGATTCGGCCTTAAAGATGTCTTCTTAGAAAATTGTTATATACTTTTGGTAGCTATGATTTCAAGGAGCTGACTGTTCTGAATGGCAGGATTGCAGGATTGCAGTTTCAGTGGGTTTGGATTGATAAATCTGGCAAACTGTTCTATTCCCAGGGAGTGAGGACATTAACTGTGTGTTTAACTGCACACCTCTCCTAGCCCTATACCTAGGGCCTGGGGTCTAGGTCTAATATGGAAGTTTCACATTGCTTCAGCATTTTTATGGACAGTTTTGGTGGTTTTTTTTTTTTGTTTGTTTGTTTGTTTGTTTTTTAATTCTTTGCTGTATTTTGACCCTGGGTTTTGTGATCTGCACCAAGGTCTTTCAGGGGCTCTCCCTATGACCTACTCTGCTCTAATGATAATGTTTTCAACATAAATATTCTATAAATTTCCATTTCTTGGTGGCAAACTGAAATTGTTAGATTATTAAGTATATACAATTTTTATTTTATATTTTATTTGATTGCCATTTATTGTGACAGTACCAAAGAGAACCCAGTTTGCCGTATTTCATGTTGGGAGGCCACATACCTCCTGTCAAGGCCCAGAAGCTAAGTAGGCTTTATATGCTGGTATTTTCTCTTCTGTAACTATTGACCTCTGTCACAAAAGCTGCCAGTGACTATACATCGACAATACTTTACAAGGTATTGGAGTTAAAAATTAAAAATAATTATCATACCTCACAAAATATGATTTTGGCGTTTTTTTGTTTGGTTATTTTTTAACCATTTGAAAAGCCTTTGAAGCCTGAGTATGCAGTGGGACATTTGGTTAGTTGCCTGGCCAGGCTAGGCCTGCACTAGATGGCATGTGATGCTGTAGATTGCTCTCTGCATTGCCCTTTAGTAATGGAGGCTGACTTTCATCAGTGAGAGCAGGACTATGGCAGCACCTTGGAAGTGAAGTTGACCTTGGGATGGACCTTTAGGGGCTCACTTTCCTCTTCTTGAAAACAAGGGAAGGTTTTTCATTTTTATCTCTAACAGGTATGGGAGATGATTTAGCCTGACATTGGAAGGTGAAAGCCCTGTGTGGATAGAATGAGTATCTGTGGCTTAGCTATGATTACTTCTTTAATTACTATTTAGATTTAACAGGTTTTCAGGCACTTGTTGCATAGTTCAGTTTTTTTTTTTGTTTGTTTTTTGTTTTTTTTTTGTTCATTCTTTTGCACATATACAAGACATCTTATACTCATTATTAAAGTTATCAACCCATTGCCAGGCATCACACACAAGATGTATTATATACATTATTAAGATTATTAGCCCATTGCCAGGTGTCATACACAAGATGTGTTATATGCATTATTAAGATTATTAACCCATTGCCAGTTATCTTGAGGCTTGCTTTAGTCTGCTTGCCTTTTAGTTTTGTTATGTGGTGGATTTCCCGTAGATATGATTTTCATTTCTTATGTTCAGTTTCTAAAGATGATCATTTAGAGATTTCAGTTATTGAAGATAAATTTATACATTTGTCTTCACTTGTTTTTATAAAAATACCTTTGCGGTTTGTGGAGACGGTGAAAGTACTTGTGCTGCAGATGTAGAGACTTAAGTTCAAACAACCAGTACAGACTTAAAAATCTGAACAGGCCTCTATGTGCCTGTATGTTCAGTGTTGGGGGTTGAAGCCAGACAGATCTCCAGAGCTTGCTGGCCAGCCAGTCTAGCCAAAGTAGTGAGCTTCCAGTTCAGCGAGAGACCCTGTCTCAAGACAGTGTGGTAAAGAGCAACAGAGAAAGACACCTTGTCTCTTGCTCAGGCTCCACATGTGTGCATACAGTTGTACACTTGTGCACATTTGCAAGCATGTACCACATGAATACATAATATAACACCCCCCTACCCTAGAAACACAAATACTGTCTTCCCATGATAGCATTTGTCTAAGTGTTTACTGTGGTTGTTTGATAATGTCACATTTCACTGAACTTTATGTATGTCATGATGTATTGACTCAGTACAAAGTATTTATTCAATACCTTTTACAAACATATTTGATGTCGTTAATTGAACAATAATCTCTTCCCATTAGAAATACTATTTTGGACTCTATCTAGATAATTTAGTTCCCTGGAACATGGCCTAAACATGTCTTAAAACAGTGTGGGCAACCAGATACCATCCTTGGTTTATGATCTTATATTTTGTATGAATTAAGGAACCTGCGTTACTTTATGGATTTCTGTCTATCTTCAGAGCTAAACATTCTGGTGACAAAAACTGATTAATTCTCCTAACCATTTTCAGTGCTATGTCATGTCATGTCACATTACTTAATATTCACACAGCCATACAGCATCCCAGAACTTTTTGAGAGTAACCACCCTACTAGGTAACATGTCTTTCACATTGTTGTATTGGTACATTCGTAGACCACAGTAACATTCAATTATGTTTGTCTATTCCACACTTTTTATTAAGATTAATAAGTAATTGCAGATATTTTGGAGCATGTTTAGGTTTGTTTTTAAATTCTGGGAAGGACCACCTCTGTGTTTTCTGATCTGCTCTTGTATAAGCTTATTTGGGGAAGAGGGTATTTTGACTCTGGGTAGTATTTCTTATATGTCAAACCTCTTACTTGAAATGGACCTTTTATGCTGGTGGTGGTGTATGCTTTTAATCCCAGCACTGGAGAGGCAGAGGCAGGAGGATCTCTGTGGGTTCATGGCCAGTCTGGTCTACAAAGTGAGTTCCAGGAAAAGCACAAAACTACACAGAGAAACCCTGTCTCGAAAAACCGAAAAATAAAAAAAGGACCTTTTACAAAAGTAGCCATACCTCAATAAAACACTAGTCACATAAAGTGTGGAAATGGTGACCTGAAATCAAGAGAAAAAAGTAAGTTTCTTATTCATAGAAAACTTCCCCAGTCATGGTCTCATTGAAATCTACCTAACTACCTTATGGAAAATTGCAAACAGTCACCTCTAATTCTTGATTTCTTTATCTTATTATTCTTAGTCATCTAACTCACTCCTTTCCTGTTTGCTGTGTGTCCCCTGAATGGAAGTTTCCTCATCTAACCCACTCCCTTCTTGCTTTCTGTGTGTCCACTAGAACGGGAGGTTCCTTGGGGGCTTGGAATTGTATAAGTTTATCAGGTGCTGGTTAAATATCAAATGGATTAATAAAGCTCAAGTCAGTGAAAAAGCATTATGAAAGCAGATGTTGTGGAATGGGGTGGGAGATGCAATTGCTTACAAGATTACTCTACTAGCGAATTTAAAAATTAACCTAAATCATGCCTTTTGTCCCAGAAGGAGTCTGTGAGTAAAATGCACGTTGACACGACGGCCCTTCGACCGAGAGGACACTGTCATGTTTGAGTACACTAGGAACCAAACTGTCGTCATTCCTTCCAAGGCCTGCTTCATTATGTGAGGGTGTCTTCCTCCCCTCTCTTGTAATAGAAAGCTTATTGGCTTAATCCCCTTTTCAATTTCCCTGAAAGACAGAGGTCATTGCAGTTACTGTTCTTCATTACATGGGTGAAAAAAAAAATAAGGAGAAATGGTTACGCTCCTAGATTAGAGATTAGCATGAGGTGGTTCTCTCTGTTTTTCTTCTGTGATGGTGCCAGCCAAATTCCAGTCTGCCTTGACAGCCACTATCAGGTCTCCCTGTGACGTCACACTTCAATGGCATTGGCGATCTTGAGGGTAGGCAGGCTGGATTTCTAGTGAGCACTTCTTGGGACACCCCCTTCCCCCACAGCAGATAGAAAAAGTTCAAGCGGAGAAACCCTGCATCACAGAAACTGCAAAAAAAAAATGAGACCTAGGAAAATTGCCTTTGCGCTCCCACCCCAGCCGCCACCCGCAAGCTTTTCCCTAAGCGTTGGTTTGTGACCCTTCAATACTTGCGCATTGCTCTTCCGCACTCTCCTTGATTTTGCCCTGTACTTGTGTTTATATTTGTTTTGTCTCCTTCCTAGGTAGTAACATTGTCAAAGGCAGACAGATTGTCTTCTACTTTATAATTCCCTAGAGCCTCTGTACAGTCTTTTAAAAGAGAAACACTCAATTAATGTTTGCCTAACAAGTAAACAGGAGGGAAAACTGAAGGTTTCAGGAAGGAGATTGTAATATTACCAAAAATCACATTAAGGAGTCCAAGTAATCAGAGCTGACATTTGGTCTCCCTGGCACTTAGAATGAAATGAAAACTGGACCCCATCTGAATGGATAAAATGAGGCATGGGACTGCTCGTCCAGATGATTTTTATTGTTTTCCTTCTGAAGTCTGGTCTGTGGCATTTTGTTCCAAAGGAAACTCTAGACCTACGGTGATTTAATCTTGCCAAGTGAGACTTCTGCCGTGACTCACTCCCATTTCCATCTCGTTTGTTTTTGCCTGGAAGAGGGCTGCAGAGACAAACAAGCACAATTCAAAGCTTAGTTTTCTGGTGGGTCGGTGGTGATGATTTTCCTCATTTTTCCTTGCTGTGGCTCCAGTGGTAATATCCTATATGTAGATGCTGTTGTTCCAAAGGTAATATCCTATATGTAGATGCTGTGGCTCCAGTGGTAATATCCTATATGTAGATGCTGTTGTTCCAAAGGTAATATCCTATATGTAGATGCTGTGGCTCCAGTGGTAATATCCTATATGTAGATGCTGTTGTTCCAAAGGTAATATCCTATATGTAGATGCTGTTGTTCCAAAGGTAATATCCTATATGTAGATGCTGTGGCTCCAGTGGTAATATCCTATATGTAGATGCTGTTGTTCCAATGGTAATATCCTATATGTAGATGCCATGCAGGTCAACTTTCTGTTTGGAGGTAGTACTTTGTATGAATTTGAATTGGGTAGTCCCTTGTACTTAGAGACCGAGGGATTGCATAGATAGAAAGAATGACCTCTTGTGGTGACACCCAGACTTGACATCAGAAGTCGTAATGGGCTCTTCTCTGGGTTTGCAACTGATTTCCACAAAGTGAAGGGACAGAGAGAGGTAACCTGTTTAGCAAAGATCCTTTCCAGGAGAGCAAATAAGTTCCTCATCTAAAATACATGCTTACTTTATTTTTATTTTATGTGCATGAGTGCTTGTTTGGCCTGTGTGTATGTGAGTACATGGTGTGCATACATTGGAAGCTGGACAAAAGTACTGAATTCCCTGGAACTGGAGTTACAGAGAGTTGTAAGCTGCCCTGTGGGTGCTGGGAACTGAACCTGAGTCCTCTATAAGAGTAGCAAGTGATCCTTTACCACTGAGTTATCTCCCCAGCTCTTGTGCCTCATTTTAAAAGTAGCATATGCATTAGAGTGACATTTTGGCCCTTAAGAAATACAATATACATATAGTAACCTGCTTACCTGTGTAATTTCAAAGCATATAATGCCAAATTTATAACACAAAAGATAATAGAGGTAGCTAGCTTATAATGAAGCAATAAAAACTTCAGTGTGTGAATGTTCAGTTGTGAGTCCAGAGAGAAAGACAGAATGACACACTCCAGAGCATCTACTTACAGAAAAGGTAATGGTGAATGTGACGGCTATACATGAAGATGGATGATCTTTGTTTTAGTGGCCATGGGAATTCCTCAAACTGTTTTTGTTGGTTATACGACATTTTCAAAATGAACAACTCTTGGCAAAATTCCAAATCAAGCAAAATTTTCATTTTCAAATGTAGGATTTTGTATGTAGCGTCAAGTTTTAGAGACTGATGAAGAAAGGCGTTTATCACATATGTGGTGAGTGGACTGTGTCCAAGGTGAGTAGGATATACTCTAAGGCTTTATTCAAGGCAGTCCTTCAGACTGAGCCTCAGGACAGCAGCCTTCTTCCCATGTAGCTCTAGCATCTAGATTTCTGAATCGCCCACTAGGAGGTGATGCTGCTCCCACTGAGCACACACCTCCCTGAGGCATAATGCCAGCAGCTAAGGTATTGTGCATCCACGGGTGTTTGTCAGATGCCTGGGTCATTACCAGTAGATACCAGCATGCTTCTTCCACTGAGATAACAAGTGACTTGGAAACTCCCAGGTGTCTCTGACAATCAGGGGAGCAAATTTGCTCCAAGATTAGCAGCGCTACTCTGAGGTCTATGTCCATGAGCGCTGCCATTAAAATGATACAACTTTTGAAAACTCTGCATACCATGCAAACAGACATTGTTAGTTTTCTGCCGGTTCACCTAGCAAAGGGATATTGTAATAATTCATCATTTGGTGCACCGAGATTATGTTATTTTATACTTACCGGGCAGGAAGTTTGCAGACTGCCGTGACATATTCTGTGACATTAGAGGGTAGAAAACTAGAATGTGGAGAAAGATTGCCACAGGAAAGTCCTTGGCTAAGACTGACTGAATTGTCTTCTGATAAGCCTGGTGTCTTCCAGGTTATAAAACAGAATCTTAGTTCCTCCTCGAGAAACATTCGTTATTCAAAGGGCACCTTGTCCTTCCACAGGCAATGGGAAAGAAGCCTGAATGCCAAAGGGTCCTGGCGGTTTAACCGGACCGGAACCTTGCTCCCAGTGTGTGTGCAGTTTGTACCGTTTTGCGCTGCTCTTGGCCATCCTGTATTGTTCACTTTCTTCAGGCTCTGAGATTTGATATCAAATGACATTTTTTCCTTTGAATATTTGACCTCTGTTACATATGCCAGGGAAAATATGTGAAGCCAGCTACTAGCTACAGGGACTTGCGTTCATAGACTAATAAGTCTGGAGACATTTTTAAATCCTAATGGGATACCAGCATTCCTGTGATGCTTTTGAGGGCTGGCATCGCTCTAAGGACTGTACCCTTTCAGTGCCTATAGTCACCTTATGACTCTTTTATTGCCGTGCCCCTTGTTCGTGGAGACAACAAGTACTAAAGAAACTTGCTTGGGCAAGGTCATGAGGGGAAGTGGTTGAGCTTGGCTCTGGAGCTGGGCAGTCTGCTTTTGCTGGCCGCCTCCACCCGTCTGCCTGCTCCAAGCCTGAAGTGTTGAACTGAGGAGAGGCAGGTTGGCATTCCATCCTGTTTGTGAAGCTGACATTCTGTCAGAGCTCAGTATTTGGAAAAGTTCAAACCTGAGCTCCTTCGGAACACATTGTGTTTTCTTCAAAGACTAACTCCTTCCTCAGGCCTCCATAACGTTCACACCAAAGACGAACTTTCTCTTTCTAGGCTGCGAGAGATTCTCTCTGCTGCACAGTAAAGTGGGGTTTTGGTATGAAGTTCATAGCAGGGAGGAAGCAGAATCTGAAATGAAAGGATTATATGAAATCCTTTTCCTTATTTGTTTTACCCTCTGTTTTTCCCCCAGAGGGAAGAGAGATTTTTGAAATCCTTTACTGCAAAATGAGTTTGAAGTAGATACAAATAATGCATATGATTGACAGCTATAAAAAAAGAAAAATAATCCAACTCTTAGGAAAGACACTTGAAGGGAAAAGAAACCACCCTGTATTTGTTGAGAAGTGAGATGCTGCACCCCTACCCCCACACCATGGATATAATATTAAGGAGAAAATAGCACCACAGGCCTAGGTGTATTTCCAAAGTCAACATCAGGTTCTCAGGTTGCAGGAATGGAGAGCCAGAATCAAGTTCTCTCTCCTCACAACTCTTTCTGCCGCTTCCGCTCATCACTTTCATTGCTGGTAAAATTAGTACGGGAACCACTCTGGTTTTTCTTTTTAATTTGGACTTTTGTGAAAATCCTTTCTTTTCAAGGTTCTCTACTACTTTGTATGTTACTGATAGCAGCATCTGAGACACCAACGAGCCCTCCTTCCCGGGCACTTGTTTTTTAGTTGACTCTTACCTTCTCCACTTCGGAAATTTGTCTGGAAAGATATGCCAAGGCCAGTCTCTATGCAGGAGGGGGCAGTGGGCTGAATGGGATGAGGGTAGGGGTCTGCTCCAGGGCATGGCTCTATACAGGAGGGTGCTAAATGGGGGCAGGGCTCCAATACAAAGCAAGCATTTTCATTTAGTGCAACCTCAGGTGGTGTCTTCTACATAAGCTTGTCTTGATCAGGATTGGCTTCCTGATTTTTGGAGCTTGAAAATAGAGAGAGCATTGCCAGATTTAGTAAGTAAAAGTAGAAGATACCAAGTTAAATCTGCTTTTTGTGTAACAAAGAATTTATCATATCATTGCAGCTCAAATAGTCCTAATCCCCCTAAGGGACAAGTGTTACTCCAATGTTATTGAGAGTTCTAGCACCCAAACACCATGTTATCTTAAATTGACAGCCTTCAGTTGCCTTAAAAACAAAGTTTAAAACTCAAGTGAGGTGTAAAGGAAGGTGTTTCCCAGTGACTAGAGGCTTTTATTATTTTCAAGGGCAACACCAGTGTTTGGAGTCACCCCTTTACTTAAGCTTCTGACATTTGCCCCCGCTCCCCCGCTCCCCCCATGAGCTCGGCTCTCTGGTAAATAGAAACCTGAACGCTGAGGGAAGAAAGGAGAATTTGGAGCTTCCATAGTCTTTCAGGCTGTTGAGATTTAGGAAGGAATATAAATGAAGTCTGGGCATCTAGAAATGGATTCTTTTAAAATTGCCTCTGAGCTCTGTGTGGCGAAACTCGCTGTAAAGTCGTCCGGGTGCCTCTGAGGATGTTCAGTAAGCACTGTGAGGGCTGCTCCACTGGGATCCAGAGGGGAAGATGAATACAGCAGTGTCTGCCTGGAAGGAGCTTTCCTGCTAGAGGGTGACCCGATAGAAACCTGATTGAACGGTTGCCTCTGCTCCTGGTTCAGGATTCTCATAATCTGCACCCCACCCCACTCTCCAATCTTACTTGGTACCCCTCTTCTTTCTCTGGGTAAACAGCAAGTTCCAGGTGTCCACCACTAGTTTAACATGCACAATGCATTAAACATCTCATTTAATCTTCCCAAATTCATTCAGGAGTATGAACACACCTTTTCTAAAGATGAGCAGGATGCGGGGTGGAAGGCTGAAGAGATGGCTCCGTGGTTCAGATCTTTGGCTGCTCTTGCACAGAAGCCAGGTTCGGTTCCCAGCACCCATACTGGGTAGCTCACATCCACGTGTAATTTCATTCTAGGATCTGACACCATCATCCGGCCTCTGCAGCCACCTGCATGTATGTGGTGCACACACGTACACTCAGGTTCATACACACAGACATAAAATTAAAGAGAATGTGACATAAAATTAAAGAAAATATGAAAATGATGATGTGCTGGATAGTTTTATACTTGACCCAAGCTAGCGTTATCTGAAAGGAGGGAACCTCAGTTTAGAAAATGCCTCCATAACATCCAGCTATAGGGCATTTTTTTAATTAGTGACTGATGGAGGAGAGCCGAACCCACTATGAGTGAGGCCATCCCTGGGCTGGTGGTCCTGGGTTCTATAAGAAAGAAGCAGGCTGAGCAATCCAGGGGAAGCAAGGCAGTAAGCAGCACCCCTCCATGGCCTCTGCATTAGCTCCTGCCTCCAGGTTCCTGCCCTGTTCGAGTTCCTGTCTTGACTTCCTTCGATGATGAGCAGTGATGGAAGTGTAAGCCAAATAAACCCATTCCTCCCCAAGTTACTGTTTGGACATGGTGTTTCACGTGTATAGAAACGCTGAGTAAAACTAATGAGCAGGGCTGTTTTTCATTCGTTAGCTGCGATTCCTTTGGTGGCGCAAACGTATGAGCATAGGTAGGGCCTAATCTGCTCTGCTTAGAGTTTTGAACTTTGTAAACATCAATGGTTCTCCAGACTGCTGGGAGCTGGGATTCCTTAACCAATTAAGGAGGAGGAAGAAGAAGAGAATTTATTAACTTCCCCACGTTATTGTAATGCGCCATACTAGGTGAGAAACAAAGGCATAGCTTCTAGCCCAGCACCTGCTAGCCTCTCGGAACTGTAGGAAATGCAGATTCCTGGGTTCCATCCAATCTAACTTAAAAGCAAGCCCATGCAGTAAAGCCAATGCTGATTAAAGTTGGAGAACCTCTGCTGTAAGCAAGTGCAAACTGCTCAAGCATTTAAACCCTGGCATTTGGAAGGACATTGCAGTAGGTTTGCGGACGATTAGGTAAACTATAAAGTTGTGGGAGGATCAGGCCACCTGGAGGAATCCTGTCTTTCTGGAGATCCTGCAAAAAGATGGGCTAAGAACAAGAGCAGTTGCCATGGCAGTTATTGGGGTGGGCTTTGGAGTTTCAGAAGACTGGTGCCATTCCCAATGACTCTATTCCTCCTGCTTTCAAATCAAGATGCAAGATCCTGTTCTGCCTCCATGCCTTTCATTCATCATCACAGACTCTGAACCCTCTGAAACCATAAGCCCCAAATAAACTCTTCTGTAAGAAGCCTTGGGTATTGTGTCTTGTCATTGCAATAGAAAATAACTAAGACAGTTTCTAACTTAAGAACTACAATTGTATGGCACTTGCCAAAAAACAAACAAACAAACAAACAAAAAGCTTTAGCACTTTCTTACCCTAAAGACACCTGAGGAATGTCCTATTTCAGCTAATTGGCACTTATACAGTTCCAGTGGATCTCAGCACTAGTCACAGGACTGGATGGCAATCAAAAGTGTATGTTTGATGTTCTGGATAAGAAGTGAACAGATAGGAAGTCATTTCCTTTTATGATTTAATCACCTAATTCTGCTTGCTTTAAATTGTTGTGAACAAAGTGAGGAAATTTATGCATTAAAAATACAAATTTATAATAAGAGACTGCCCGCATACTTTATTTGAAAGGCAATTACCCTTCATAAACCCCATAACTCAGCCGCTTTGATGAAGGTGGCAGTGAGTTATTATGTTCTTTGCTTTGTGAGAAAAAGACTTTAAGAACTTCATCATGCCACGGATGTCTTCAAGTTATGGATCACATGCAAAATATAATAACTCTTTCTTTTCAGTAGAAACTACATTTCTCTTCTCAAGTGGTCAGTAATTTACAATGAATAGTTTGAAAAATTGTGACTTTTTAGCTCTAGATTATATTTCCATGAATAATGGAGATGAATTACCTTATGTCATTTAAAATTATTAGAAGACCGCCGGGCGGTGGTGGTGGTGGTGGTGGTGGTGGTGGCGGTGGTGGTGCATGCCTTTAATCCCAGCACTTGGGAGGCAGACCCAAGCAGATCTCTGTGAATTTGAAGCCAGTCTGGTCCACAGAGCAAGATCCAGGACAGGCACCAAAACTACACAGAGAAATCCTGTCTCAAAAAAACAAAATAAAATAAAATAAAATTAGTAAAAAAAATTCTCATTTTTAAGAGGTATCTATTTTAGACAACACTATGTAATAGGTTGGACCATCTGCACCATGAGCTGATTGTGTTACATGTAGTTTTAAAGATGATAAAGAAAACAAGTATCTTGTTAGGAAAAAGATTCTACTTTGATCTGAAGTTCATTACTACATCCTTGTTTTACTTGGCTGGAATTCTTCCCATTGAATAACTATTATGTTAACAGCAAAAGTGTGAGCTTCTGTGACTTTATGAAAATATGTGTGTTATCTGGAAGTTGGAGATAAGAGTGTTTTCATTGTTGCAATGGAAAATACAGCATACAAGAAGTTTTGTACTTAAGTACCCTGATGTGTGATACTCAAGGGAAGAAGCAAGGAAGGGCCAGGAAACAAGAAGAATGTTTAGGAATGATACCAGGAGAGAAAAGTTGGCTAAGAATAGCATGATTGGGAGACTTAACTTGAGTTGTAGCTTCATAAACAGCACTTTCTTTTTTTTTTTTTTTTAACTGAGGGTTTTAAATGGTACAATGAAAGGATAAAATAACCATTACGCTGTTAAAAATGTAGTAGGAAGACTGGATTCAATGATAATTAACAAAAGATATGTTAATGAAAGTCAGAACTTTTAAAAACAAATTCATCTAGGAGTTTAATATCTGAGTACATACTCTCCAAAATTGAAATTAAGTACCAAATTGGTATTTTATGCCAATATTTACCTCAGCAGTCCTCACAGTGCCTTAAAAGGAAAACCACCCAAGTGAATGGATGAACAAATCATGGCCCAGTCATGGTTTGTGATGTTATTTCTCATTTAAAAAAGGCATGAAATCATGACAACTGCCAAAACATGGACGGACCATGAAGACATGCTAAGAAAAATAAGTCAAACACAAAAGGAGACCTATGGTTTGATTTCAATTACATGAGATAAAGTGTTTGTAAACAGAAGATAGAATGCTAGTTAGTCATGAGGGGATGGAGGAAAAGGGTTTGAATAAGAATGGCCTCCATAGGCTCATATATTTGAATGTCTAAACATCAGGGAGGGGGCAATACTTGAGAGGAATTAGAAGGTGTGGTCATATTGGAGGAAGTATGTCACTGGGGACGGGCTTTGAGGTTTCAAAAGCCCAAGCCAGGCCTAGGAGCTCTCTTCCTGCTGCCCGTGGATCTGATGTAGAACTCTCAGCTACTTCTCCAGTATCATGTCTGCCTCCATGTTCCCACGTTCCTCTGCCATGATGATAATGGACTAAACCATTACCTGAAACTGTAAGCCAGCTCCAATGAACTGATTTTCTTTATATGAGTTGCCATGGTCATGATGTCTTTTTACAGCAATAGAACAGTGACCAAGATGAGGGGAGTGGGAAATTATCACTTAATAGATAAACAGTTGTGGCTAGGGAAGATGAAAGCATTTTGGTGATGAATAATGGCAATCAACACACAATAATGTTAATGCCACTGAATACATACCTAAATACTTAAAATGATAAGTACTTTATTACGAATACTTTGCAAGTAGCTTGCTGAAATAGCATTGCAAGCCAATAAAATATTTTTAGTTATTTAGATTCGAGTTTAACAAGACAAGTAGAAGGGTTAGCTAATTATTCATGTTCATAAATATTCAGTAGTTATTGTTAGACTAAGTTTGTGAAAAATACAATTTCTTTATCTTGCATATATCTGGGGAATGATTTGCCCATAATTTTCTTTCAGTACTTGACATGATTCTTGAAGCAAGGAAAATGCTCAATAAATATTTGCTGATTGATATTTGTTTATTCAGGAAATTATAGTCATAGCTTCGTATGCAAAGTAATCAGCATCACAGTCGCACTTTAAGTCTATTTACATGCTCAGTGGAGGTAGAAAATAACTTTTAAAATACTATTTTAAAACGTAGCGTGAAATGCATTAGATTATAGGAACTAAATATGTTTTAACTGTTGTAAAAACATATAATGAACTTTTGCTGTTGAAATAAATATAACACTGAGAAATGAGTAATTACTTTGGCGAAAAAACTCTATGCCTAGGATCAACAGCACTATTATCTCCATCCTGTAGATGTACATGGGCTGTTTCTGAGATCACAGTGGGGCTCCTGGCCATATTGGTACTCACTTTACTATGGTCATAGCTGTGTTTAAGTCTCTGATTCCTCTGAGGATGATTTGATCTGGAACAGATCTGAGTAGTGAGGTAGGAAATTTTCTTCATAATTTCATGGCTGATCTTGCCAAGTGCGGACATGAAGCTATTTTCTTCATTTCTCTAAGCACAGTCCCTGTTAGTCTCTTAGAGAAAATCATTTTCATTATTCTGAGCTCTGTGATTCTGTTTATCAGAAGCCACACAGCACCTGAATGAGAAATTGCCCACACTTATTTTTCAGAGTAATTAGAGTTTCTTCCACTGTTTTGTGGAATTATATTTGTTTATTTAGAAAACTGTCAAATGTGAAAAACAAATACAAATATTTTGCAAACAGTACTTTCAAACTGTCAGTTATCTCACTGTAAACCCATAAGCACTGACATCATTGGTTTGAATATTCTGATGCTGAGTCCTTGCATGTGTGCACATGCAGAGATAAAAACCGAGGGGTGTAGATTTGATTGTGATGCTTTTTCTGTTTTGGAGCCTGCATATTTTCAATAAGCATTAGACAGTCAGCGTTTTTCCCTTTCTAAATGTCTCGCCACAGCTGCTTTCTGAGTAGCTACATTGCATTTTACTTTATTATATTTATGTCAATCTCCTTTGTAGGGATTTTCAAGATCATCTGCCATTATAAATAACATTATGATGAAATGTGTATAATTTTATGCCCATCTCTATTTTCTTTAAGATAAATGGTTAGATATAAAGTTAAATAAAGGGCTATGAGCATTTTTAACAAAGTTTGATATGTTTGTGCCACCATCAGAAAGGTCTTGTGACTATACTACTGTATGAGAACACATAGTTCCCATACTCAGGTGGATCTTTATAACTCCCAATTTGAGAAGTGAGAAATAGGAATCATTTATTTAAATGTGTGTTGATGACGTGATCATGTTTATGTAATCCTGTGATGTTTAGGTATGGAGATATGCATTTTACACGCCCAGACAATGTTTGGATTGGTTTTTTGTTTGTAAGATTTGTGTGTGAAAGGTATCCTTGTTACATGTTTCTTCTTTTCCTATTAACTCTCCCTCCCTTGAATTTTTCTATTTTCATTACCAAGAGTTACCAAGGGAAAAATTAAGATAAACTTTTCCAATAATAAAACACTACTAAACTTCTAATTTGTTTCTGAATGGAAGATAGATTTAGACGTTTTGGACACTGCTAGAAACTGAACTCAGGGCCTCCCACATGCTAGTCAAGAGCTCTGCCCTTGAGCTGTATCCCCAGCCCTAGATTTATTTCTTTCATTTCTTGGTGAGAAAAGATTTATCGTCAGTCTATCAGTTGTACAGCACTGAGTCTTGTGGTAGATATCTAGGCAACTTCAGATGGCTAGTCCCTGGGATTTTCTCTAGGACATGATGGCAGTTCTTCAGGGGAAGATAAAGCTGTAATGAACACTTCAAACTGCACCTGCTTCATTGCTCTGAGTTTCAGAGCAGCAAAATAAGTGACATTTGATTGGGTAACAATAACAACAACAACAACAACAACAACGTTGCTAATTGTATCTCTTCTATGAAGTCAATAATCGTGTTTTGGTTTGTTTATTTTGGTTTTTTGAGACAGGGTCTCACTATTCTTGTATACTATTAGCGGGACCAGCCTTAATATTATTCATCCCAGGGGCTCAGGAGAGAGAACTACTAATGGTGAGGACTATTTTCAGGAAATAGAATCTCAGCACACCGAGCTCCATAGTCCACTTGCTTTAATTCCTCTGGCATAACATCCTATATACACAGCTTCAGTTCTGTTCTCGTGCCTAGCTCCTTTCTTGCCTGATTTCTCTCTATACTTATCTATTGCTCCCTCTAAATACTATCTTAATTCTCTCGTCTTAATTCTGCCCCACCTAGGGCCCTTTTAGCTTGTTCTTACCCAGATAGTACTTCCCCATCTGGCTCTTCCTCACTTTTCATCTCGTTCCTCTAGTACTCTCTTCTAGTCCTTCAATCTAGTTCTTCCCCATCTCAGTTTGTTCCTCTCAAGTTCTTACCGTCTAGTTCTTCCATTCTTTTTTCTCTTCTCCGTCCGTGCCTTGGAAGTCCTGGTATAAGAAGGGACTTAATGTCCACCTGACCTAGGCGGTGTCCCCTTGTGGAATTTACCATAAGTCAGGAGACTTGTATGTGGGCTGTTATTGTTAGTCCTCAGAAGTTGGGCGCCCACCTGGGCGGTGTCTCCTTGTAGTCCTTGAAAGTGGCTAAGGGAGACATCTGATTCCAGAGAAAGCCTTTCCTGAGGCTGTTCTCCAAATACTTGGAATGTGTGTGTCCAGAGAGTGATCAGTCCACACTGTTAGCCCTTCTTAGGGAAAAGTCAATTGGGAAAACTATGAAGGCACACATGATTTTCATAACAGAATACAGCTGATATATATCAAGCCAAGTAACACCAAAAACTCCTTGGGATTTGGCTTCTTCTGGAGGAATTCCTTGATCCCTCCAGGTAGTGACTTTGCCATAACCAGCTGAGTTCTTATGATATATTCCTGCGGCCTTCAGCACACTATGTAATCCTGGCTGGCCTGGAAGTCACAGAGGAGGTCTGTCGGTGTCTGTTGCCCATGTGCTGGGATTACAGGTGTCCACCACCATGCCAGGACTGGAACAATGACAATATCACTGGACATGTTCATGTGGAAAGTGGAAATTATGTGGTGTCACACCCCTAAACAAAGAACTACAGGCAATGAATCACTGCTGGGAGAATTAGCCTCTCCCAAGAGCAAGCCCTCCTTTTGGTTGTCCAATGCGGAGTGGTCGGCCCTGAAACCATATACTATACACACAAACAACAAAACAGGCTCAGTATGTATGTTCCAATTCTCTCTCTCTCTCTCTATATATATATATATATGTGTGTGTGTGTGTGTGTGTGTGTGTGTGTGTGTGTGTACAAATATAATCAAATAAAAAGAGACTTTTAGCTTGAGAGTTGTGGGGGAGTTGGGAGGTACCTGGGAGGAACTAGAATGAGAAAAGGAGAGGGTGGAAGTCATGCAATTAACAACATTAAAAAAAAATAGGTCTTAAAGTGGCAAAAAAAATAGTAAGTGGCTATTGAGTAGGATTGTGTGACTTTGTTTCCATGAAATGAGATTTGAGACATTATTTTGGAGTTGTAACTTATTTTTGAACGGGATCTGTATGAAATTAGAAGTTCACTTGAGGTATATGGGAAGTAGCATTCATATATGTGTGTGGCTGGGTTTGGGTACATGTTCTAGAGGATAGGAAAACTGCCTAACTTAAGGTCTTGAGAAACATGGAGATGGTCAGTGAAATCTTTATTATTAATAATTGCTCTCCAGTCAGTGGTGCTAAAAGACATGGGTGCAAAAAGCCTGTAGGCTGTTAGGTTTAAGACAAATATTTACCACACTCCAGGAAATGAATTTATTTATATAAGAAGCATTCAGCACTTGCACATTTTCTTTTTTAATTTTCTTCTGCTTTATCTTTTTACTAGACAGTTAACTATAAAGGTCTTTGGGTTGCCTTGGGGTACTTGGTGTGAGCTCTCTTAAGCTTTGCAAATACATAATGTGTAGGACTTCAGTTGTACTGACTGGTATTGTGAGGAGTTGCAGCAGGGGAACCTGCTGAAATTTTATGATTTTAGATGCTTGAAGAGAATCCCTGCTTTAAAACATTCTACAATTTTTTTTTTTTGTAGATTTATTTTTATCAAGTGGAGAACTTGTAACAAAATCATGATGGTTTATTTTTCTTAGGAGTCAAATGCAGCTTAATAGTTTTTGTTACTCAGGATGATCTCACACTGAAAGTTTGATTATCAGAAAATAACGTGTTTTCTGTAGAAAAAAAGGCAAGAAGTCTTATGTCATGTGCTAGGACATTATATAAGATGGTAACCAAGTATTCTCATATACCAAATATTTTTTCCTCTGAAAATACCTTTTTATGTCAGTTTCATAGGAATCTTGTCCTCATAGGGACTGAATATTATTTCTATGCCAAATGATGTCAATCAGTCAATCACAGTTTTTCTTATAAAGTTAGTTTAAGCATATTTATTTTATGTGTATGAGTTGAGGAGGCCAGAAGTAGGTGTCAGATTCCTTGGATCTGGAGTTACAGATGGACCATCTAGCAGAGCAGCCAATACTCTTAACTGTTCAGCCATCTCTCCAACGAGAGAAAAAAGATGAATGTTTGCAATGATGGATATGTTAATTAACTGGGGTGAAATGTTAATATGTAATAGTGTATCCCATAATGTATTCAATTATCAATCAAAAATACTTTGTGGAAATGTCCTCTTTAAGTCTGGGGAGTTTTTATTTGAACATCTAAGATTCTTGGTATTTAAAGCTGTTAGAAGAAATCTATAGATGCATATTTAACCCACCACATGAATTCCAAAGGGCTTAGAATTCTCTGTTCCTAATGCTTAACTTCTTACAAGGGGAGACTTTTAAAATTGGATACTATTGAAAAGTCATCAAAACTTTCTAGTGAGTCCAGTGTTTTACTAGTAGTAAATTTACATATCAATATAATTGTGTTAAGTGCTGTAGGCAAGAGCTGGCTGCTACAACTGGCTTGTAAATGATTTTAATGAATATTGATAACATGAAATGCATTAAGCAGTTTTAGCAACAGTTTTATACAGACCTAAACCAAATGAACTTACCAGTTCTTATGAAGTTGAACTACAGCAGGTTATTTATCTATATCTATATCTCTATATCTATCTATCTATCTATCTATCTATCTATCTATCATCTATATCTATATAGATATATGTATATATCTTAGACCAGAAATGTGGAAAATTTCTGACTTAACAAATTAAATGTACATTTTTTTGCTTATTTTCTAAATCCACTGACCACATTTAACTACTGATTTCTATTGGAGAAATTTAAATAAAATTTATTACTTATTTAATACCTTTGAATTTATAATATACTTGAAGTAGTTTCTTCATCCTTGGCCAGTTACCTCTTGAGACTTTAACTTCCCGTTTTATAGAGTTAATTTAAATTATCCTTTAAACATGAATGACTGGTACACGCCATCTTCTGATCCCTTACATTGGGAATTATTGTACCACCGTGCTGGCCAGGACCACTAGGTTCCCTGGGAAGCAGGAAGGACAGTCCACAGCCTCAACTGTGTTGTGGGCTGATGGGTTGCTCTTTTGCTGCACTGCATTGGGAGAAGTAGCTTCTTAATGATTCATCCTTATCCAGCTGAAGACAGGAATCTTTAAATCTAATCCCAGGCAAACCATGTGAAGCATTTGCAAGATGTGCTTAGAGCAGGAGATTTTCTTTACTGTTTTGAAATAGAAGAAAAGTTAGCATTACCAGATTCCTCTTAATCTATATGGTTCTCAGTGTAAATTTCTTTTCTTTCTTTTTTTTGAGCTGAAGATCGAACCCAGGGCCTTGTGCTTGCTAGGCAAATGCTGTACCACTGAGCTAAATCCCCAACCCCCTCAGTGTAAATTTTTAAGAAACATTTATTATTTTTTTTTTTTTTGGAGAACACTGAAGACAATTTTGTTGAATAGAATATTGACTAATATTTATAGTGATGAGAAATTACAAAATAACATCTATTCTGTAAAATGTGACCATGGAAATCCTAATGTCAGTTTTCTACTGAAAACCATGTATCTCAGATTCTGATGTGGTGATTCATGAGGTTGGCATTCCTATTTCCTGCGTGGTGTCCAATTTTGGTGCTGTGGCTTTTCCTAAGTGTTGGCAGTTAGTTGCTCTGGATGGGCAGATAGGAAGAGTGTTGAGAACATGAGATGCCTTGCCTGACTCCCATACCATTTCAGTTTTTTGTTTGACTGCTGTCTTTCTCTGTCTTCCCTTAGATAAAGATCAAATCATTTAGAGAATTTTGTGGAAACAAGTGAGAGAAGCAGGTGTTTGGAGCTGCTGTCTCTCCCCAGTGTTGCGATGACATACCCAGTGCAACTAAGAGCTTAAATGTGTTTGTCAGAGCAACTCCCACTGCTTTAATGTATGTGTGCGGATGGCTCCTGGCATTGCTACTCTCTGCTTTGCATCAGGATTCCTAGCTAATTCCTTGTTTATTAGCTAAATGGTTTTCTTAATAGCTGCTTGGAGGGGAAACCCTCAAGTTAAATATTCCAGGTAGAAGGACAAGACCGTCTGTGTTCATGGAGGGCTGTAATGTTGGTGAGATAGAAATCTGCTGATTGATCTTCAGTTTTGACTGAAGGTCAGAAAAATATGCATGATTGGGCCTTTATCCACGAAATAAATAGCAAATGTCTCTAGTGGAAGCAGCGGATCCCGTTTCCTTTGCTTTGGGTTAGGAAAAGGAACTCTTCCACAGACCCAATATCAGATGGCCTAGTGATTTATTTTTCTTGAAATATTTTAGAGTCTCCATTTCGAGAGGCAATTTTTAGTAACCCTGATTTATTTAATTTAATTTATATTTACTGGTTTAGAGGCCAATGATATCACACTTCAAGGAGAAACGCCTTTGGTTAAATGGCCAAACACACCTTCGTTGACACCCTGACATCAATAAAACATCCTATGATCTGGTGATAGATTTTGGATTAAGGTACTTGAAAAGGACCTTGAGGTCTGCTACCAGGAATCAGTTTGAGGTTGATAAATCAGCTTGGATTGATTGAGTTCAATGAGAAGGACCCCAGCAGAGCTTGATCCCTCTGAACTGAAGTTTGAACTGCACTGAATGTTCATGAAGTCAGTCCCCTGGGGCTGCCCTCCATGCACATTCGACCCAAATCCATTGATGAATAGTCCTAAACTCTTACAGACTCCTCGGTACCTCTGTGGCTAGCAAATTAATATGGTACCAAAATGTTTATTTATTTTATATCTCCTCTCCTTCATAGTAGACATGGTACTTATTTAATTCAATGAGTGTTCTAAGTTAGATGATGGTTTTAAACTATTATTTTAAAATTACGTTTAGCATTAGGAACATGTTTCTGAGCCATCACATTGTTCCGCACCCGTAATTAACTTTGTTCATTTTTCTTTGAGAAAATTTGTATGTAAAATATTGCAGAGAGCCAGGTGGTGGATTACCCAGCACTCGGGAGGTAGAGTCAGGCGGATCTCTGTGAGTACAAGGCCAGCCTGGTCTACAGAGTGAGATCTAGGACAGGCACCAAAACTACACAGAGAAATCCAGGCTCAAAAAAAACGAAAAAGAAAAAAAAATTGCAAAGGACGTTTTGTTTCCTAGTATGTCTTTTGTTCAGCAAGTGGCTATGACTTTTGACCTACTGTAGGATTATACAGACCTGAATGTCAAACTGAATATTCTTAAAAGCTGCATTTTTATCTTGTATAATGAAGCCTAAGTTTTTTTGTTTTGTTTTTTTCTCAAGTAGATGTTAGAGACATGTCAGTTTGTTAGACAGGGAAGAGAAACTTGCATTTCTCCAACGTTTATGTTTTAAGACTATTTTGAAATTGTTAAATACAAATATTTTAGTAAATATCAGATCTAACATTTAAATGCTAAAAGTCATCTGACTTGCATGGAATTGGCTTCTCATTTTGTCTGGCCAATACTGATAATTGCCAGAAAAATCAAACATTCCAACCTCCCTTCTCTGTTGACATTTGTGTAGCATACCACAAGGCTCTTTTCACAGAGATTTTAAGAATGTTAATGAGTACTACAATGTCTATGGGAAGCTTCTCTGTGGTGAATAAAAGACAAGACAAGGGTTTTTAGCTTTCCCGGGCCTCCACATTCAGATGTATATCAGCCTTAGCTTCAGGTGAAGTCTTGCATGTTTTCCTACAGCCCTCCTCTTGGCTCTGGTGCATTCTGGAGATGAGCTCCTATGTGCATGTTGCTTGGTTCCTGGTCACACAGTATTTTGAGCGTTGTGCTATGGAAAGTGACATCGAGGAGACTCGGGTTTGTGTATTGCACATATTAGAGCTGCCATTTTGCCACAGAACTTTGACCAGAGCAGAATATCTGTGGATTTTTGCATTTAAGGAGTAATTTCTGAGTCTAAGCGCTAGTTTTGTTTATTCCCTTGGGTGATTACTGATTTTCAGCATGCAGAGAAAGTGCCCTATTGGATTTCTTTTACTGTTTAAACTTATTAGATGTCCTTTTTTCAAACTTGGGCACTAAAGATTCTCTCACATCAAAGAAGCTTGCAATGCCTGTTTGTTGCCTCAGTGTTAATCATCTTTGGGCACTGCTTTGAAATGAGCTTTTTCCCCTTCTTTTTTCACTTCCTAACTCGGCAGGGGCTCATGAATAAACCCAACTTCTCTGATAGGTATAGTGTCTCATTGCTCCTGCCTGTGGCTCTTCCTAATACAAACTCCATTTCTGGTTAGTTTGCTAAAATCAAATCAAGAGTAACAGAGGGCATTTTTTTTTTCTTGTTATAAAGCTCCCTCTCAGATGACTGAGAGGAGAGAAAGCCTGGTAGGCAGGCAAGTGAGGGAGTGGGTTAGGGAGCAATCCAGGGTGACATGTATTTTAATTTTCTGCCTCTGTTGTTTTAGTCAAGTGCATCTCAACCTGTGGGTCATGACCTCTTTAGGGGGTTGCATATCAGATATTTACATTCATAACAACAGCAAAATTACAGTCATTAAGTAGCAGTGAAATAATTTTATGGTTGGGTCCCCACATCACAAGGAACTGTATGTATTAAAGGATCACAATATTAGGAAGGTTGAAAACCACTGTTTTAGTCTGTTTATCTTTATTGCTTTGCTTCTTGTTGCCCTATGAGATACATAAACTGTACTTATATTTTAAAAAATAAATGTAGCTGGAAATTTTCCAGTGTCCCACTCAGATCTGCACAGTCCAGAAAAATCTCTCCCACTTGCATCCCCCAAGAAAACACAAAGAGGCTTATATTAATTATAACTGCTCGGCCATTAGCTCAGGCTTATTACTGACTAGCTCTTACACTTAAATTAACCCATACTTCATATTTATGTTTAGCCACATGGCTTGGTGCCTTTTCTCCATTCTGCCTTGTCATCTTGCCTCCTCTGTGTCTAGCTGGTGACTCCTCACTCAGCCCTCCTTTTCCCAGAATTCTCCTTATCTGCTGGCCCTGCCTATACTTCCCTGCCTGGCTACTGACCAATCAGCGTTTTATTTATCAACCAATCAGAGCAACACATAATCACAGCATACAGAAGGAGATCCTACAGCAAATAAGTATCAAAATGAAATGGCTTCTAGTGCCTTGGAAACCTTAATCTTTATCTGACTGTATGTAGAGTGAGCTCATTCTTTGCCTCAGGATCATTCTCAATGCAGAATGGCAGCAAGCCCTCACTCTTTCCTAGGTGTTGGCTGATGACCTGCCTGAGGTCATCTCACCCTTCCCACCTTTGTCTTCTTTGCATTTTGCTAAAGTCCTCCCTGAGAGAGACACAAATTCAGTTACTTGAAAAGATGGGAAGAGAGGGATGCAACGTTCTGGGTGCTTTATGTGGGTCTGTTTGAAGTGGCCCCCACTCATTTGAATTTCCAGGTATATCCTCTGTGCAGCTTCCTTCATGCATTCATGGTTGACTTGCTCCTTCACTTAGCTCTCTCCTAGGTGTCTGTGTGTCTGTGATTGCCCCTTGCTGTTGTAGCCACACTGGGCTTTTGTTCCTCAAACGTTCCAGGCTCATTTCTTTGAAACACCGCTCTTTCAAATATGTATGCCTTGAGGAGTTTGCCCTCTCCCATGCTTCTTGTTCCTTCTTATTCCAGTGTAATTTCTTCTGACACCACACATCACCCTGGGCAGTCAGTGCATAACTCATCATCATGTGGTATGGCTCCTCTGAGCTCCTTTCTGTGTGTGTATGAAAATGGCTATGAATTGCTATTCTGTTAATCTCTCACATGGAATTACGAGTTCCGTTCAACACCATATCCCCAGGGCCTTACATACTGACTGTCTTTCCTCAACTTCAAGGGTTACAAAACTGAAGTCCAGTGAAACCGAGTAACTTGTCTCGCTGCACAGAGCTTGGGTGCAGTAGACTCAATGTTGTGTGCTAAAAGCCCTCTGAATATGATCTCCCTTTCACAGTTGGAGGTTAGGAATCTTGTTAATATACACATATAACTTTATGTGCATTGGCGCAAAGGTGTCACATCTCCTGGAACCAGAGTTACAGACAGTTGTGAGCCACCCTGTGGCTGCTGAGAAATGAACCTGGGTCCTCTGGAAGAGGAGCAGTGCTCTATAATCACTGGGCCATTTCTCCAGTCCCTCCCACCCCAGGAGGGTAGGAATACTAATAGGACAGTTGGCAAGTGGGGCAGTGTGGTGAGTTCTTGGAACTTCTTCTGAGATCCTGAGTTGGTAATAATTGTTTCCATAGTACTGTCAGACAAGCGCTGGTCCTGAGCACTTCCTAGTCTCTCATCCTTAGCTCAGTTTCTCCACCCTTTGCTTTTACATTCAGTGCTCAAGACACCACGCATGATGAATATTTTACAAGAATGTGTTGGTTCTCTTACTGCAGCAGAAAAGCAGTAGAACACTAAATTTCAAAGAATATCCCAATGGGCTAGAATCTATGGTTTTTTGTTTTCATCCTGATGAAAATTTCCACCTGGCGTGGAGTATTTTCTATTAAGTATTTGTGTGTGTATGTGTGTGTGTGTGTGTGTGTGTGTGTGTGTATTTTTCCTAATACACCGTTTCTGCTTTGGTTTTTGTTCATTTGTTCTGTACATGGCCCTTGTTGACCAGAGTCCTCACTCTTGTTCTCCTTTCCCCAGCATGGCATTATAACTGGCTTGTTTAATATTGTTTTAACCCAATACAGAAGAAAACAAGCTTCCCCGTAATTAATAGTATTGAAATGTATGAATTATGCTTTAGCTTTTGGGGAGAAAAAAAGATAAAGGAAATCAAGGCAGTTCATTGAAATGGGCTAATCCACTGCACAAGTCACCCACAGCATGTTACAGGGGGGTGCTGTGGTTGGGACTTTCTACTCTAAGAGGGACATTTGATGTGTATTGCTTCATTTGACCTTTTAGAAGACATTGATATAATTTGGGAACTGCCAGTAAACCTGCTTTAATCGTTTAAAAGGAGGGAATTCTAGCATTGTGCAACCAACTGGTTGATTAATTTAAATCCAGAGATACACAGTCGTGCCTGAACTTCCTTTGCAAGATCCCTGTACAGAAGGGATGCTGGTCAGAAGCCCTGAGCCCAGTCCTACTGTCAGATCCTTCCAGCTCTGCTGGACTGCTTAGGCTGAGGCTGGCATCATCCTTAACCTCTCTAATGCCTGCTTTTATTACACAAAACCTCTCTGCTTCAATTCCTATGCATGCTCTACATTTCCCTCAGAGTTCTTTATTTGTATCCTAGGGAAGAGGTATTTTAAAAGCATACTAATTGAAGGGCTAAAATAAGAAGTGATCTTCAACTAGCTTCTTTAGAAAAAAAATATTAGAGCTTAATCCCTCTCTTCTTCTGGGAATCATAATCAAAATTAGAATCATGAAATGCTGAAGTAAGTTTTAGGCATTAAAGTAAGTCATAATGTATAATTCCTTGACTATTAGATTCAAAACACCAAGGGCTTTGTTATCTGTATTTAGTTCTGGATATGTGTTTAAGATGCTAGACTTTTGAGTGAGTTAAAAGGTAGAGTAAGGATATAATTCTTGACCTTTAAATGAAAGAAAAATTTAAATTCTTCAAGGATAAAACTCATTTCTTTATAAAGACTGAAAAGTGTCCTTCAAAGGATATGATGCCAACTTCCAGCCTCCACAGGCACTGCACACACATGTTGCATAGCCATACATGCAGGCAAAACACCTATACACAAATGCTGTTATGAAAAATTAAAACAGAAAAGCATTTAAACCAAAACCAAACCAACTCACTCACTCTGTCTCTGTCTCTGTCTCTGTCTCTCTCTCCCTCTCCCTCTCTCTCTCTCTCTCTCTCTCTCTCTCACTCACACACACACACACACACACACACACACACACACACACACACTAGAAAAGTTTCCCTACATGGGGCAGTCTACTTGGCCAGCTTGCAGAAAAGGCAGGTATGTGTTAGAAGGGAGAAGTCCAAATGAGAAAAATAATGCTAAGTCAGGGAAATTAGAAGGTGTATGGCAGAAATGATTAAATTCAGTTGAGCTTGTGTTTTTTCTTTTCTTCTTCTTCTCCTTATTTATTTATTTATTTATGAATTGTTTTTGTTTTTTAAGACAGCTTCTTTGTGTAGCTTTGGCTGTCCTGGAACTTGCTTTGTACACCAGGCTGGCCTTGAACTCACAGAGATCCACCTGCTTCTGTCTCCCAAGTGCTAGGATTAGAGGCGTGCACCACCACTTCTTGGCTCCCTCCCCCAACTTCGCTTTTGAAAGTAACATTCGTATTTGTACCTGAGCATGTCACATGGGGTTGTTTTAAAAGAAGGTTAAGTAAAAGAGTTTAATCTTAAGTATTCTGCGGAACTGAAAGTAGGAAATACAAAGTTTGTGTTCATTTATTATTAATTGAGTGACTGCTGAGTGTAAGCACGGTTCTGTGCAGAAAATAAGAAGTGAATATAGGCTCTACAGAAGATCAGAGGAAGCAGGGAAATTGCTGTAACCATGCACCATGTTTTTCCTTTTACTTTTAGGGGAGGGACCTCACGTGTTAAGTGTAGACTCTACCAGTGAGCTACAATCCTAGAGCCACAGAACACTGTTATAAGGTAAAGTTAGAGAGGTAAAGAACACTGGAGATTGTAGAACCAGATTTCTGATGGGAGAGATGACACTGGTCTTGATGGATGGGTAGGGTTTTATTGACTGAGACATGAGCAAGTGTAGGGTCAAGGAGGGGATGGAAAGGTTGATATAGAATTTCCTGCGACAAGAGAAAGTGCAGGGGTTCTTAGTGCTTGGATTGTCTAGTGGGCTATGGTTGGAAGCACTGGGAGGTAAGACTTGCAAGGGTGGGCTGTGGTGATGCAGTGTCCCATGGAGGAGCCTTTCAGAATCTAGTAGTTTGGTAGGAAACTGGTCAAGGCAGCTAAAGATGTATCAAGGACAAAGTAATGAGCACAGAATGACCAAAAGGGAGATACACCAAAACCAGAGAGGCCAGTAATAAGACTAAATAGTTATGAGATGCCAGATGGAGTGGTCTCAGGGGACAGGTCACTAAATTTGGCCACTATCGGGCTTTAAATATGATGTAGGGTCATAGTTCTTATTCCACCAGGTCTTGTACTTCTTTATTTACTCAATGTGAACTTGTGTTAATTAAAATCCCCAATCCCCAATGTTGATCATAAAGCCCCAGGTATTTCCAGTGTGTACTGTCTTGCTATGGAGTTTGGGAATCATTCTACCAAGAGCAGAGCAGCCAAGAGTACTGCTCCTTTGAGCTAGGAGGCAGTGAAGTGTAAACAGAGCAAGGCTAGACTAACAGATGTATATGAGGGAGGGAGCTCAATGGCCACCAGAGCAGGCTGGTCTGGCCTTATACTCACCAGCTTGAGCGTACATCAGATTAAGATACTTGCCGGGCTAAGGGCCTTTTGGGCTCCCTTATGTCAATTTAAAGGTTAAGGTGGTTCCTGGAGGTTAGTGAGATGGATGTAATTTATCAGACACAGACACACCATGGGGTGATTTCTTTGACAGAGACACCCTTTTAGTGTAAAAGAATAATTTTGCACTTTCAAGTTTGAATTTCTTTCAGCTTGGATACCCTTGAAGCTTTAGGATGCTCAGAGAATAAGCTTTTTTTTTTTTTTTCTTGCTTGCTTGCTTTTTTTCTTTTCTTTTTCCCCCTGAAGTTAGGACAGATACCAGGAGGTATCCAGTTATCCAGCTGGAACCTGTCAGAGCACAGGAGAGGCTCCTCTGTTACTGGGTAGACTTATCTTTGCTCCCAGCTGTGCTTCTAACCTCTGACCTTGTGGTTCTGTGGGTGGTCTAATGTGGCTGTGTACTTCACCAGGTCTCCCTGTTGCTGTCCTGGGAAATCAGCGCAAAGGCAGAAAGGAAGTAGTGTTTTTATACAAAGTTATCAACTGACAAATTTATGATCTGCAAGAAGTTATACAAAGTTATCAACTGACAAATTTATGATCTGCACTGTTCAGAAAAGAAAATTAGTAGAGGAGAAAAGGTAACTAGAATATCGACCAGAACATGTTATGTTTAGCTGCTTTTGAAAACCAGTTAACAGGAGAATAAAAGCTGTCTCAAGGTGAATTGTGGATAGGAGTTGGAGAATTTAGGTCCTTTGCTCAAAAGAAACATCTCTGGCAGACCTCGTAATCTGACCGCCTAGGGCCGCCGGCAGGATTTATTTCTCCTGGCAATCGTCCACATTTTCCTCAGCCCTTTACCATGTTAGAGATCTCTTGGTTTGTGTTACTTGTTATTATGCTCTTACTGTAACTATTCTTTTAAAAAATCTGACAAGCTAGTTTTATTGATGGATTGTTTTTCCTTTTTGACTCATATGCCTGGAAAAGTCAATATACCCGCTCCCTTTGGTATGTTTGTTACCTTGATAACCTTCATTCACTTTTACAGTGAAGCCCCATTAGCGAGGCAGGGTATCTCTTTGTAAGAATTGTTTGAAGCATCCTCCAACTACTGTGGTTAGTGTCAGACCCGGCCCACTGAAGCTGTGATGAGCCCCCCTGCATGGTCAGTACTAGAGTGACAGGTACAGAGCACACTTAGGTAGAGTTCCGCTTGTTGAATTACTGTAATAACCTATGGCGAAATCTCTTTTAAAGCAGAGAATCATCATATAAAACAAATTGAAGGACTCTCCCTCACATATAGTCTGTAGTTTAAATTGGCGGAAGTGTCACTGCTAACATTCGTGTGTGGTGACATCTTCTAGATATTTTTCAGTGCATATTCATATAAGCAAACATAAATCATTTGAGATACGGTTTCATGAAAGCCAGGGTGGCCTCAAACTTGCTTTGAGGCAGAGGATGACCTTGAGCTACTTACCCTTCTGACATCACCTGCATTTCTGGCATTACAGGCATGAGCCGGCAGACTCGGTATATAAGCACCAGGGATTGAATTCAGAGGCCTTCATGCATGCTAAGCAAGCATTCTACGTATTGAGCTATAGCCTCATATATTCTCAACCCAATCAATTTTTTAAATCATAACACACATAGAGCAATATTTTTTTTACATTGTGTGTGTGTGTGTGTGTGTGTGTGTGTGTGTGTACACTATAGCGTGGTGGGGGTGGGGAGGACAGTTTCCAGGAGTTGGTTCTCTACGCCATGGGTCCTGGGGATCACGTTCAGGTTATCAGTCTTAGTAGCAAGCACTGTCATTGATAAGCCATCTCACTGGCTCTTAGTAGTGTTTCTGCATGCACCTTGGTGAGTTTGCTCTGCTTGGCTGCTCAGGCAGGATCTCAGAAAGAACACACGACAGAATGGGAGCTTTCTTGGAAGGCTCTCTCCCATCTCCTGACTTAAGGAAAGGCTGTGTTTTTGTGAGACTAGGTGTTATGTTACTATTCTGCTCTTGGAGTCTTTCCCAACCTCTGCAGGAATGAGAACTCCCAACTTGTCAATTAGATTAGAAATTCTCTATGTTTTTTCAGATTGGAAATTGGTACCGTTGCATTCCATTTACTGATTTTTGAAGCCACATCATTGTTAGACATTTGTAAGCTATTTACTTACAAGGGAAACATTAAAAGGCAGGCTTGGCTTCACTAAATTGAAATAGAGATAACAATAGTTTCTTTGAAAAAGCTGAGATCTAAGTATACAGCACAGAATGACAACCTTCAGTTTTTATTGTGCTGTGACTGTCTTAAGGAAGACCTGCCAACTTACTTGCTTATCTTTACAATTGCAGTAGTAACAATAAAAATTAGGCCCTAGTATTGTTGAAAAACATGTCAATCAAATATTCATGGGAAAGAAAACAATAGTTTTCATAGCGCAGATGATAAATTATAGACTTATTAAAGTGTTGCAATTGATCAGATAAGCACAGGATATCATTAGAGACTCAGTTTGATGCTGAAACCTGGTTATTTTAAGCAATTACTACCGACCTCGTGTTTTAAAAGCAGTTTGTGTTCTCTTGAACATGGGTGACAGATGCTTGGAAGAACAAAGAGTTCAGAGGGAGGATTACATGTCGTGTGGTTTTCCAGCGGAGGGTGTTATGACAGTGAGAAGTTCTTCTGCCTTTGACACGAGACTTCACCAAGAGAACTGTGGCTGCAAATTGTGGTTTTTCCGACTGGTTGTATCTAGGTGCTACAATTAGGCATTTCCCTGGAGGTGTTTTTCTGGATAAGTGACCTGTTGGCAAGGATTTACTGGAGCTCAGAGATAAATGGACCAGCAGCTGCCACCTCCCAGAAAAATAGAATCAGTTGTCATTGTCCTTGGCATGCTGACTTTCTAAGGCACAGATGTGGGCTTTCTTTTCAAAGTGAATCAAGCGTTCACTCTCAAGGAAAAGGATATTTGTAAAGCAATAATATTAATGCTTGTTAAGTGAGAGAATTATATATGAACTTAGACTCTTGCTACCTCAGAGCACTTTGTATTGACCTGTGTCTTCCTCCGAGCTCTGCATGTGAAAGGGATGTTACCAGTAGAACCATGTAATGACATTTGCCATTAAGAAGTCACGCTGAAATGAACAATTTCAGAATTCGCTGAGTTCTTTTGCTCTGCGTCACAGTGGCTGCCTCTGTGACAGCCTTCATTTCCTACTTAGCAAATCCAAGCCTGGTAGCTTGAGCCCCAGGAAGTTGTTAAAGCAATTAAAGGCGTCTGTTTCCCAGCACATTGCTCCGTTACCATAGTATCCTCTGCCTCCAAGTCTCTCCTGATGATGTCAGTATGCATACAGGGGTTGCTCAGAGCATCTACGTGGGGATGATTCATCCCACAATAAAGCCCCCTTCCTGTTGCTCTCCTTCCAGTGTAATTTTGGATGGCCCTAGCAATGGAAGGTAAGTTCTTTGTTCTGTATAGTATTACAAGAATTACCAAACACCTTTAGTATTTTGCTTCAGGTTTCTTGTGTTCTAAAATATACTATTAACTGAAATCATGATATACAGGGAAATGTCAGGTAATCACTGATAACAGATTTATAGTTTGTGTCTAAAGTATTGTATATGCATGCATGTACGTATACACACGTGGGGAGGGCTTATAAAAATCACTGAATGAACAATGTAATACCTGCTGTTCCCCCTGATAAGCAAGAACAGCACACACACACACACCAGAGCTTTCATTTTCAAACTGTTTGAAATTCACAAAAACCTTAAAATATTTTTACAGGTGTCACAAGGCAGCTAAGGCTCTTAGAAAGTATGTAAATTACATATTCTTACTGGTATTTCATCCCGTGTATGTGATACTAACATAATATGGGAAGGTATTATTGGAAGAACACAGGTTTATCTGTGCTGTGAAGTTCAAAGTATGCTGACAGTCTTTTCCTACTTCTGTCCTATTTCCTTATGTTTCTAGTGTTGTGCTGGGATGAGCTGCTGCTAGATGAAATACTTAAATATGCATCCTTTCTTTAGCATAAGCATTTTAGCCAGCTTTCTGAAAAGAGTACTGTGCAATCCCTTACAGCATCAGGTGGAGAGCTGTGAGCGAAGATCTTACTTGGGAAGTTAGTTTTCTATTTCAGCTTTTCTCCCACAGGCTGCCTCATCAATAAACAATGATGATGAAATATGCCATTGCTCAGTCACCGCACAGAACGTCCTTCCCAGAGTTCTTTTCCTGGATCCCCAGTAACCAATTTCAGCACGCCCTATGAACACGGTGATAGTGGGTTTTAAGAAGAGTAGTTGGAAAAAAATGTTTCCTAAATGTTAGTAAATAGCTTTGCAAGGGGACAGGGGATTGAGAATGGCTTGGCCGGAGACTGTGCCATCTCTTTGGGTGGTTGAACCTTTATTCTGTACAGCAGGCAGGCAGATGGCTTTGATGAGAGGTACAAATATGGTTTCGACTGTTCATTTCTAGAGTCTTGTATTTTTAGAATCCTGTGGAATGTGCTCTACTGCCTAACTTTGATTTGTTTCTGAGAAATGATGCTAGTGGAACATTAATACTACATGTACCTTTCTATAAAGAATCAGTAAGAAATGATAGTTGTTAAGAGTGTAAAACCATATTAAAATTTACATTTAGCTCCTAGGAACTGAAGGATATGTCATAAGTATTGCAAGTGTTTATTCTTTGAATTTTTTCCAGTCTTGAAACTATACTAAAACCATCTTACTTAAATTATTACTTATTTGATACTTGACTTCCTGTTTGCTAAGTTGCTCATTAATTGCTATTAGAAACCATTTCTAAAAGGGAGAAGCAAGTTGTAATAACACTTAATTCAAATTACAGTAGGTTAAATGTTAAAGAGAGTGAATCAGTCTATATTTTCACCATACTTTAAAATTTTTTTAGAAATATGCTCACAGTGCTTTTGTTAGAAATAAAACTAATATGCTTCATGTTAAATAATATCTTATCTTTGTGCTCATATTTCAAGCAGTATAGTCTAATTCATTGGTTAAATGAATTTATAGTTTAAAATATATATTGAGTTTCAACTTTGTAAGTAGCAGTGAAGATAGCCGTCTGCCAGCATGACTATGCAAGTAGTACTTGGCGGAGAATATACTTCAAGAGTCCAGCCTTCTTCCTGTCAGAAGGAGTTCCACACTGTTCAGGCAGGGTGATCTTAAAAATTACTTTAGGAAAGTTTCTCTTTCATTTTCATGCCATAATACGAATGCATTTGAAGCTTAATGGTTAAATTTGTTCTTGCTGGATTATGGAAATGCCAAATCTGCAGACTTGACAGCATGAGGTAAATGAAATATAGCAAGAAGATGATCCTATTGGCTCTCCCTATACAGATAACTGAATGGGAATCCTAAAGAATTCAAGGAAGTTGGATGGAGAAAATAGATGTACAAGTAAACATCCAGCGGAGACCAGAAGCTCAAGTTGTTAGCCTCAGTGAAGGACCTTCGGTGATATTCCGGCCCGAACTTGAAGCCTAAGTTCTAGGTTTTATAGGGCACTCTCAATTTTCATGGCCCCTTGATTCCCAAATTTGCCATGGTCTCATGATTCCCAAATTTTCATGGCTCCATGATTCCCAAACTTTCATGGCTCCATGATTCCCAGTTTAGAAATGGGCAATTTTCCCCTAGTCAGTTTTTAACCCTCCCCTGAAAAGAAATAATCTATGTAATAAACTAATTAAGATGATTTATTAGCTGCTTGTTATTGGCTCTACGCAATTATTATGGGAGTTATAGCTTTAAGGGCACAAAAGTCTTACCTTCTAGTTCTGTTGGTTACATTGGTTACAAATCAACAGGACCGAGGACATTTTTTTTTCCAGGATGCTCTGAGGAAGAATCCAGTTCCATGCCCTTGCAGCTTCCAAGGACCACAGGCTTTGTGGGGCTCATAGCTTCTTCTTCCATTTTCACAACAAGCAAGAGGAGACAAGCCTTGACTCTGCTGTCCCTCTGGTTCTCTGCTTTAAACGACATACACTGTCCCTTACCTTGGGTCCACTTGTATAACCCAGGATGGCCTAACCATTTTGGTATCTTTAACCTTAACTACTTACATAGTCATTCCTATGATGCCATGTGGCATATTCACAGACTCCACAGTTTAGGACATGGGCATCTTTGGGGGCCATTATTCTGCCTACTACAGAGGGATAACATTAAATTTACAAATCTGATATATTTTTACGTAAAGCAGTGCCAATTGGGACCATGAAATTCTGACCTAATTCAATGCATGCACTTTTCTCAAAGGATGTTAAAAATGACTCAAGATAAGTAGTCAGGAGAAACTGAATTAGAAAGAAGTTTTTCTCTAGTTCCAGTGTTCAAAACTCTTGAGTACAGAGGTGAGGCTTAAAAAGTGATGCACTTCTCACTTTGATGTTTTTATTAAGAAGCTAATAGAAGAACAGGTTAATTAAACAAGGCTAATTAGGGACTACACAACTTCTATTAGTTAAGTCCTATGTGAGTGAGCCTGAGGGGTTGTTTATTTTTTTTTAATCTGAAAGGTAATGGCTGGGCCACTGGAGACCCAAATATGAGACTTAATAACCCTAAATTTTGAATAACACTGTCTCTCATTGATCTAGCATGAAGCCATATGAGTCACAAGCTCCAGCTGATGGTACTGGCATGTTTGCTCTATGGTTTCCTAGGAAAGACACACTAGAGTATCATGATCAATACCTCCAGGCCCAGCTGCAGAAAATAATTTTTTTATTGTATATATCTAACACGTATTATGAATGAGACCATAATCTTAGTATATGGGCTCATACATGTGAAGCATGAGGTAATTTACATCTCACAGCTTTTTAACCTTTGCTACAAAACTAGCAGTGGTAGATAGGAGAAAGAAACTGTTGTTGTGTGTTTGTGTTGGGCAGAAGTCCTTAGTGCTGTTGGCTGTGGTTCTCCAGAGAAAAGTAAATAGAAGGAAAGCTGGTTTCTGCTTATATTCTTAAAATAAAATTGGAGTCATTTACTCGAGAAAAACCAAACAGTGCCGTAGCAACTCAGCTTAAAGCACAAAGACTTTGCCAAATACCTACATTGTGGGAAGTAGTTATTGTGACCCTGTTCCTTTTTGTTTCCATGGTGGTACGTGGCCTTAGCATCCTATCTAAAAAGAAAATCTGATGTTATGTTGTTTTCGTATTTACTTGTCAATCAAAATAACATTAAAAATATCAACAAGTTATATAAGTCAGTGAACCAACTAATTATCAATAAGTATTAATCTATACAAATAGCTATTGAAATAAATGTGTATATTTGCTCATGTTTTCTTCTTTACATATCTATTCACTCACTTATATTTACTTTTCATCAACCATGTAAACCGATTCAAGTTCCCATGAGTAAAACCCAAACACCTTTAAACATGATTTTTTAAAAAAAAAAATTAAATTCATCTATTTATTTTATATCCTGGCAACACCCCCATCCTGCTCTCCTAGTCTCCCCCATTCCCCTCATCCCCTCCCTCCCAATCCCCTCCTTTTCCATCTCCAGGAAAGGGCAGGGCTCCTATGAGTGTCAATAAAATATGGAGTATTCTGTTTGGTTTTGTTTTTTAAAGTAAGAATAGTCAGTTCAATACTGATCACTTATTTTCTCTAATTCTTGTAAATTAGGGTGATGAAAGATTAAATCCATTTCACTTGAAAAAGAAAAGAAAAGAACAACCTTCAGAGAACAGCTGCTTTCTCTGTGATAGAAGAGACTGTTTCATCTCAAACCTGCCTGAACCAGCTCTCTTGCTTTCCTAATCCTTTTTACCTTGTTTCAAAAAAAAAATATCTTAAAAGTTTATCTTTGAAAACAAAATCAGAGATAAAGAAGCTAATGAAAATTAGAGTTTTAAGGGTTTGGAATCTTCTTAGTCGGTGGGTGGTAGATAAGATGGAAGGAGACTTCAAAACAAAAACTTCAAAGACGGCTATGATCTCGCACTATTTTGAAAACTAGTTCAGAGTTTTATTTCTATGGGGAATTTTTTTCCACCACTAGTGGGAGCAAAGTCAAGCAGTAAAGAAGTGCTGGAGCCAGGGGCTTCTCCTGAGTCTTGGTTATTCCAAAGTCTCTGCAGATCAGAGAACCGTCATAACACTACCCATTTCTCCCACTGACACCGCACTCAGTGGTCTTCCTTAATTATTGATGCTTTAATGTTGTGCTCATCTCTAAAATGGAGCCAGTAGTGCAGAAAGAAAAGTGATTTTTGAGATGATTTGTGGAGAAAATTCTTTCCTGTGGTGGCCTTATTTCTGCCAAGCTATGTTATGGGAATGGGATCCTACAATGGCTACATTTTCTTGAAATTAACGGTTCCAAAACGGTCTTTTGAGAGGAGGAGCGATGGAATTAAAGGGTCCTCCTTCTCTCCGCTGAATCTTGTGGCCTGGAGCCGATGGAGAGGAAAAGAGCCATGTAGCTGTACTTTAAAGGGCATGCAAGCACAGGTTCAAATGCTTGCTATTCTTCCCCTGACGTTTGCTAGACGAGAGCTCTGTGGACGAGTCCAGTGGAAAAGCTTACCGAGAATCTGGTTCCCATGCCTATTGTTGACTGTCTGTCATAAGTGACTTCACAAAAAGTGAGGAAGCTGATGGGGACGGAAGTTTGATTTCTGGATGTAGTCATAGCCATGCAGGTAACTTGAGTGGCTTTTGGGTGCTTTCCCTCTATGCCAAGAAAGGAAACTCAAGACTCTCTGGTCAGCCTTTACTGTTCATAGTAAGATGACTGAGCTCACCATTTCGAAACTTTCGTAAGTTCAAATATGTGTCACAATTTAAGCTAAAACACGCCCATGAAACTCAATAGAGATAAACGGCAGAATAATACCATTTACAATACAAGAGCACAAGACTCAGGTAGCAAAGATTGCCTTATTGGGCAAGGTCATCTTGATCTTCTTCTACTAAGATGCAATCTCAGTAATTAGTATAGAATCCCACCTCATACAGGTGAGATGCCGTAAACATGGTGCAGAATTAATCAAAGGACAAGGTGATCTTGATCTTCCAGAAGTTTTGGCTAAGAGCATGCGTGTGTAGAATGAATGACTTCCTGTCCACTTAATAACTATCATTTTGTTTTCATACTAATGCTTGGTAAACAGCAACTGCAGCAGAATGTAATAAATTCACTTTGTTTGGATCCAGCTAAAGAATGCCTTTTTCTTAAAATTCTGTGTTAGTTGATGGCTAACCTGTTGTCAACCTGTTAGCTTTCATATTCCTCACCTCTTAATTCTTCTTATGTAACTGTAAAACTGTTAATTTTATCTTGCATTCTTTGCTCCCCGGATTATTTTTCTTTTCTTTTTCCATGACTCCAGCTGTGGCATATACACCTGTCACTAGCAGTTACATTACAGCGACTTCTCTAGTCTGTCTCTTTCTCTGGTTTCCAACTTCCTTTAAGCTTCTTGTGAATTTTATTTCAAGCAAATAGCTCCCCTTCATGAAACACCTACAGATGACACAGCATTATGCTCATCCGGAGGCCACTGCCCCTTATTTCCCCACCACAGATTCCTGTTTGCACAGTTACCCTTGCTTCCTTCTGATGGGAAGGTTGGAGATGTTAAAGGAAAGCGTAGGCTAATGGAAGAACAGAGATGCTAGCCAGGAGGCAGGCAGCTGATCCAGCCTGAGGGATTTCCGCACTGGAAAGGCCATGGAAGCAGCAGTACAAGCTTTTGAGTCATTTTAAGAGGAAATGAATTACTGCATGAACAACCAAACCTTCTGTGTTAATTTAGCTTATCCTCTCAACCAGCTACAGCTCATGTTGCAAAACTTAAAATCTTTACGTGATATGACACCACTACAGCTGTTCCAACAATCCCTCTATCCTCTGGTCATTATTTCTCAGTCTTGGATGCTAATACTTAAAAAAGGAAGTCTCTAAATTTTGTGTAGAGGAAACTAAAGTTTTCTAAATGAAGTATAAGAGGAACATACTTATCCCTTGAATCAACATATGGCAATTTGGATAGTTGTCTACAATTATCTTTAAATATGCTAGCCCTTCGAAGATTTTCCAGCAAGCTTAAACCATTGTTGAAAGACTAGTCCTACAGAAACAATAATCTGATGATTTCTTAGACTTACCAAAATGTAGAAAGTTGAAATAATATCTGATTTTTTAAAAATCAGTGTATGCTTTAATGAGCTCTTTTCCTGATTGATATATAGCTCATATGTTTTACTTTCATAACAGATGCCTTACTAACTATCTACTTTAAAGTTTTGGTATTTAGAAAAAATTTTTTCATCCTTATACTAATGCCAAGAAAATGATTAGTTTAGTTGTTTTTAAACTTGTGTTTAACAAAAAGAAAGACCATTGTTGATGAAGTAATTTAGTAAGTCATCAGAAATATATGTTTATGCTTCTGGACACTAGTAATTATTGGATTGCAGTTATTTTTCAAATGTTTACCCTGGGTTGAAGTTTTATCCTACCGATGGTCTGAGTCATGACTTAGATCATCTGTTAATCTAGTAGGCTAGGTCACTAGCCCAGTCTGCTAGGGTGTGTAGAAATCACTGTTACTTGTAGCCACAAGTATTTAATTCTCTACCACTGAAGCTATCCTGAGAGGGAGTTGAGATGTAACTGCCTGTTGAGATGAGATAGGAAATATGAACTCAAACTGATGTAAACACCCTTATTTCTTTACTCCCTTCATACAAAACTGCCCTTGTGTAGCGGCCCATGTTGCCTGCTTCTTGTCTCCATTTCTTATCTTTCTTCTTGTCTCCCTCTTTCCTTTCTTTCTTTTTTTTTGACTATTTATGTATTTTATTTTTGTTTGTGTACATGTGCATGCCTGAGTGTATTTATGTGCTCTGTGTGTGGAGGAGCTACCTTTGAATCTCTCTGGAACTGGAGTTATACATAATTGTGAGCCACCCTGTGAGTGCTGGGAGCCTATCCCTGGTCCTCTGCAAGAGCAGTATGTGTTCTTAACTTCTGAGCCATTTCTCCAGCCCCAAAGAGGCTTTTTGTTTTTGTTTTTATTTTTATTATCTTGCTGAATATGGGTGTTTTTGCCTTTGTGTGCATCTGTGCACCATTTGCCTGGATGCCTGGGATCCTCTGAGGCCAGGTATCTGCTGGGACTGTTACAGATGGTTGTGTGCTGGGAATTGATCCCAAGTCCTTTGGAAGAGCAGGCAGTGATCTTAACCACTGACCCATATCTCTCTACCCCACACCCTTTCTTTTACCAACTTTTCAGAACCACCTCTCTGCAGATTTGATACTGGTCAGTTCTCATTCTCCCTCTGACTGGACTTTGCAGCCACATTTGTAACAAGTCACCCTTCTCCACTGCCCCGAAGCCTCACATTTTTCCAGTTGCCTTTGTCCTAACATGTGCTTTCTAGTCGCCTTGCTGATTCTTTATCATCTTCCTGACTCTAAAGCCAGAGTTAGTACTCTGCTAAAGTTCATTTTCTTTTTTAAAATAAATTTTTAATTTTATTTGTTTATATTTTATGTATGAGTGCTCTGCATATATGCCTGCATGCCAGAAGAGATATTCAAATCCTATTATAGATGATTGTGAGCCACCAAGTAGCTGCTGGGAATTGAACTCAGGACCTCGGGAAGAACAGCTAGTACTCCAACTCCCTAAAGTTCATTTTCTTAATGATCTTTTCCGGTCTTGTGACTTTAAATTTCATCAACATACTGACAGATTCCAAATTTGTATTTCTGACCTAACCTCATTGATGAACTATAGATAACGTATCCCTGTATGAGGTAAAGAGTGATTTGTACACTATTCCTACCACCCCATGCCAAAGCTGGGCTCATTTCCATCTGAGCCATCCAAAAGTGCACCTTATGAGCCCTTTAGTGAATTCCTTTCCAGCTTCCAGAGGGCTTGCATGGCTTATGTCTACCCCCCTCTTACAAGATCATGTTTTGTATTCTGGTTTCTTTTCCTTAACCCTTGCCATCATTTACTATGGACCCATTATCTGTACTCAGATATTTTCTGGAAAAGTGTCTTATAGTAGCTACTTGTTGGTAAGTAGTTACTTTATTGGCAAGCATTAGATTGCTTTCCACAACCAGCATGTAATTCAAAGCAAAAGAAAACATGTTATCCTTCTAGTTTCCCAATCTAGCAGCCACTACCTGCCTGTTTAGCACTTCACAGTAGGTCCTCTAAGTCAGGGTATACTTTCAGAATTAAATACAAAATAATTTGAAATGTTTTAGTAATTTTTACATTGATTACTTACTTGAAACAATAATTAGGTAATATTGGGCTAAATAAGACCTATTCAAAATTTGATTTCACTTTTGCCATTTTGCTTTTTAAAGTGGGACTTCCAGAAAAATTAAAGGAATGTGCATTTTTTTGTCCTATTTTTATTCGATGACACTGTTGAGTACACATCATTTCCCTTCTTCTATAGTGATATCCTATTTGTGGTACCTTCAAAACATACCTGGAATCCAACTAAGTTGCCATCTCCATCACTTCCACTCAGTCCCAAACACCATTAAATCTTGTTTCCATTTTGGCAACAAACCTTTAACTTGTCTTCAAATTTCTCAAGTCCAGTCTTAATGTGAAGCCACAGTGACTCTTTGAAGGCACATACCAGGTCATGTCTCTCTTCCCCAAACCCTCAGATCACTTTGTATCTTAGTCATTGTAAATCAGATCCGCAAAAGCCAATCTTAAAAGCTGATCTCCCTTCCACTTTGATTTTATTTCTACATTTCTCGGACACAGGCGAAAGTGTATTTCCCAATGGGAACAATTGTTCTAGCCCCTACCTGTATGGATCTCATCCCACCTACTGCACGGCTCTCTTTACCATCTCATATCTTCACATTTGTAAAACCTTTCTGAAGACTTTGAAGTTAGTAGCTTATTGTTCTTGATTGCTTCAGAGAACTGGTTTCTAGTTCTCTGTTTTCGTTTTAATGTGAGTGACTTGCTAACAAGTTGCATAGCTTTCATGATAGTTGAATTAATTTTTATCTCCGTCCGGTATGACCGTGTGTTCTGGGAAAGCAGGGAATTTTCTTTTATTTACTGCTGTGTCTCCACTCTAAGAACACTGCTTTGTGTTCAGTGACAAATAGTTATCTGTTGAACGGATGAGTGATCGGATGTATGTGAATGATGACAAGCTTTCTAGGGCACTAACATGAATAATGGTGAATGTGAGAGGAAATGATGTCATTTCCTGTATTAAAAGTAATTAGGAGGTGAGGCTGGATGCACAAGGTGATTTTTTTGTTACAATGGGCCTTAAGTTCTATGTAAGTGACCAACATTTATTTTTTATGAGAAATGAAGAACATTTATATTCTTTAAATTTTAAAATTAAAATTATTTAAAAATTATACATGAACCAAAAATTATACATATTAGGGTGACCAGTGGTGTTGTGCTCCATGTATATTCTATATACCTTTAAATCAGGTTAATATATCTTTCTACTCAATTATCTTTTTTTGTGTGAAAACTTCCAATGTCTTTTCATCTAGCTTTTTAAAATGTGTAGTACATTATCCTTATCTATGGTTTTCTTAGTGTGCTATGACACTCCAGAATGTCTTGTTCTCTCTGTTTAGCCAAACACAGTACCTTTGACTAGTCTTTTTACATCCTCTCCTGTGCACTGACTCCTCAGACTCTGTAACTACCTACCACTCTACTCTCCACATCTGTGAGACAAGTGAGATCATGTTACTTGTCTACAGAACCATTTAAATTCTTGAAGTAAAAAATCAAAGCAACTTGAATTTTTCTTTCACCTGTTCAATGATTGCAAAAAAAAAAAAAAAAATAGTGGTCCCAATTCATGATACTAGCGCATAAATGAGTAATTTGAGTTTGTGGGAAGGTGGGAACCACTGGTAACTGGTCACATATGAGGAAAGGAAAGGGCTACTCAAGTAGACTTTGCTCTAATCTTTGAGGTCAGAGTTGAGGAGGAGATAGAAGAACTTCGCAGGCTAAGGAGGACAAGGGTTAAGGGATATAGATAAGATCAGTCTGGAAGATTATAAAACTCAAGAGAGCCATCTTCTGAATTCCTGAAGTGTCTCATGCCTGCTTCAAGCATTTTAAATAATAGATGCACACTTTACAGTTTTTGATGCTAGCTGTCTTCAAATTCATGCTGTAGGAAACTATTTTTTCCTTCATTTTCATGTAGAAATTTAATTAAAGCAACTCTTAATATACATGTTACAGAAGCATTAATTAGCTCCTAATAAATACATATCAAAAGTAATCAAAGGTATTGGTGAGAGAATTCCTTGTGTATGTATTCAATCATTGATAATTAGAATTATCATGTAGGATGCATGTGCTTGGAACAGTTTAAGAAGATGATACTGAGTTAATTTAGTCGTATGTTCAAAGAATCAGTCAAAGAATACATTACAGAATATTTTGAAATGAAACTATATTCTGTAATTTCAGAAAGCATTGAAAAACTGGAGTCTGTTATGCCCTTGCTCAATTGAAAGCTTTATGTACTATTGTCCAGATACTCTGAGGAAAGGTGCCGTGGTGGCTAATATAGACTGTCAGTTTGACAGGGTCTGGTGTCACCCAGGAGCCATGCCATGAAAGTCTGTGAAGGACTTTTGAGGTTGTTAATTGAGGTGAGTGTGAGTGCCATGGTTGTATAGTGTGGGGTTCTAGTCCAAATAAAAAGGAAAAAGCAAACTGAGCACCAACATTTATCTTTTGTTTCTTGACTCTGGATGCAATGTGACCAGCTTCCTCAACTCCTTCAATAAGGTCTTCCCTCCCATGGTGGGCTGTGGTTTTGAACTGTGAGTGTTGGAGATGAAATAAATCCATCTTTATCTTTATGTCAAGCATTTTGTCAATAGCAATGAGAAAAGTAACTGAAACAAGTACTTTGAATGCTTACCCCATGTTTATGGGCAACAGCAGCAATATTACTGTTGTCTTGTCAATATTCCTTGATAGACTCAAGTCTTGATTACACAATTGACTCATCTCTTTTTCACAAGTACTATTGAGTCTTCTTTATTGTACCTCAAACATGGCTTTCTATGAAGTTCCATGTAGAACCTAAGTGAAAAGAAAAGTCATTAAAAATTATAACAGGCTATGTGAAGGAGTTGTATTGTAAATAGATCACTACAACATGGTCACTTGTTCTCTGAATTTTGATCAATGATAGGTTTTTTTTGTAATGGTTTCTGCCTGTTGCAAAGAGACAGTTCTTTGTTGATAGTTGAAAGCTACGCTTAATCTGTGGGTATAAGAATAACTATTTAAAATGCAGTTAGGAATTATGCTAGTTACTAAATTGGTGGTTGCGTGTTTTCCTCCAAAATCCGTGACCTCTCTAGCCTCAAGTAGTTGGCTAGCTTTTTCAGTACCTGGCATGGCTCCCCTTTTAGAGAGAAGGCCTCAACTAAGTCCAGGTAGCAAACTTGTTTGTTACAGCCAATATATGATGGCTGCTATTGTATCCTTAGGGTTATTGTGCCATGCTGGTCATTGCTGTCATTCATAGACATCATGTGCCTGTGATTGGTAGGACAACTTGGTTGTTTCCTTTGAATGTTTTCACAGCACCCTGTGGGATCCTTGAAAGCTAGCCCTCAAGTGGTCAGCCTTGAAATCATTATACATACAAGTAACATTATAGGGATTGATTAGGTTGCATCTATATATTAAAGAAAAAGAGTCTAGGGGCCATGAAATTAAGAGGGGGGGAGAGTTGGAGGGAGTGTTACATGACAGTGGTTAAAGAGGGGAAAGGGGAGGGAAAAAGTAGTGCATTTTAATTTCAAAAAGCAAAAAAGTTATATGAGGCTAAACTGTTAACTGTATACACAGAATGAAGCATGCTCTGTATTGTTATCAGCTGCACCATGAATTGTTTGATTAGCTTCATTGACAACTATTTGCTATAAATTATTGTTAGTATATTATGCATTATTATTATTATCACTAATTAGCTGTATGCCAAATTAATATAAGTATGTCTAAAATCACAAATTCCTGCCTCCATGGAATTTATAGTCTAGTGGTGATAGGAGGGACTGACGAGTAACTAATAATTGTAAACATATTGTCTGTTAAGAATGGGTAACCCTAATTGGGAAACTAAATTGAAAGTGGAGGTGTGAGTGATGGGCTTTTTGTGGTGGAGTATGTGGTCTCAGTTTCGGGGGTCACAGAATGACTCAATAAGAGGGTCGGTTGAATAAAGACCTCCCACAGGTTTAAGGTAAATGAATACCCATAGCTTCAGGGAGATTATTTGAGCCATGGGAAAGAGTAAGACCACAGGCCCTGGTGCAGGTGTGTGCCTTGATAGGTTTGGGTACCACCATGGTCAGTATGCCTCGTGCTGAGCAAGTGAGCTGAGGTTAATCAAGCGGGGTGAGTAGGTACCAGGATGGAATGCTGGCAGCTAGTGGTCCTCACAGGAGTGGGGGCCACTGGGCAGGTCTGCACAGGAGCAGTGTGGGCTGCCTTGCCTTTCACAGCACCCACTCTGCCTGAAGCTTTGATGAAAGACCCTTAAGAGGCCAAGAATTCAAGTTGAGGAGCTATGGAGAGGAGCCTTGGTCATTTTTGGTTTTTTGGAGGTGTCAGGAGACAGGAGAACAGTGGATCAGAAGTAGAGTAAATTTTGACTTGGGCATGGAAAATATGTACTGAAAGATTGGGTATACATAAGAAAGAGAGAGACTAAAAGTGGCCGAGGACTCATGTCCAGACAACTTCCAAGGTAGAATATCTGGAGAGCAAGTTGTATATCCCAGTGTGGTATTTGCTCATAGCTCATGACGATGTATAAAATAATTGATTTTGTTGGCTTTAGTAGGATTCTGAGGGTTTTAAATGTCAGAGATTCCTCTTCCTGTCATGTCCCTCTCTGGAGTTGTTTTGTGTCCTCCTTCTTAATTGAAGTTTCTCTTCTCTCTCCCAATGGAAAACATCCATTATTTTCTGAAGCATTTATTCTTTACTGTGGTGGATTATAGCTGCCTCCTTGTTATGTTGTTTAATTGGACTATTGGCTACAATTATAAACCTATTGAGTCATATACATTTACTTGTCTGGAGAAATAAGGCTTTAATGTAGTAATGTAACAGAGTAGAATGGATTGTGTTTTCTAAATTTGCTAATTTATTCTCATCACTAACGTGTTCTGGAGAGAATGCATTTTCTTTAAAATAAAACAATAATCATTTGTTGCAGCTGGGAAAAGGCACTGAAGGATGTGGCTGTAGTATAGAGAAAATTTAAAACTTTAAAATTTAAAAATGAGAAATGCAGCGACTGGCCATTGACAAGACTGTCTGTCATTGAATGGACACGCGCTCACCCTCAGCATGCAGTGAGGAGGCATTGAACTGGTAATCAAAGTTCTGAAGAGTCTAAAGTTTCATTGACTTCAGAATTATAATGGTGACTTTGAAACTATTTCTGAAATTTTGTGGTTTTATAACAGGAAGTGTTTCACTAATACCCTTAATTGTGAATCACCCATGACTGTAAGAGGATGGTAGTGAAAACTGATCTCTGAATTTCATAGTGTTGTCACTGACATAAGGTGAGATCAAGTCTTTAATTATTGTTATGACAAAAAACTGTATTGTATGTCACCAGAGACAATGGAAAATAAAAATAAGATAAGACCAGAGCTTAGCATTAAAGGTGGTAGATCCTTCAGACAAGAAGAGACACAGTGAAGGCTCAATGGATACATTATTTGCTACATAAGAATAAGGGCCTGAGTTTGGTGCCCCAGCACCCACATAAAAAGCCACACACACTGGTGAATGCCTCCAGTCCTAGCCCCCAGGGAAGCAGAGAGAACTCACCTATGTAACTAGCTAGTCTTGTTACATAGGTAAGTTCCAGTTTCAATGACAGATTGTTCCAAAAAATAAGGTCGAGAGTCACTGAGGACATCTGACATTGACCTCTAGCCTCCACGCCTATGTTCCCCTGTGTTTGTGAACATTTGTACATTTACACCTACATACACACACATGTATATGCCACTTACAAATCTCCTCAAGGTAGCAAATGATAAGATTTCTATATGATTATATAAGCTTCTCTAATGATGCAGTAAAATAGTTGTTTAACTAATTAAACATAATAAATTAAAATAATTCAATGAGTAATTATGAAGTGACATACACTAATTCTGCACCTTGTATCATTGACAGCAGCTATTTCTATTACATTTCAGCACACTCAAGTCTTCAAGCCCCATCTCTGGCTCCTCTTTAGGCTACCCATCTCTGCCTGCCTCTCCTCCTTCCCCAGGTCCTCATCTCACTGGCAAAATACCGCATATTCTTCATTTTGCGTTCTTTAAACTCGATCTAAACATAAAACTGTTCTCTAAGAGTCACTTGTAACTGGCCAACAGCCCTGGGCGATGCTCTTTTCAGCTCTCACAGCAGTATCCCTTGGGTGGCCTTTGGCCCTGGCCATCACCATTCCCAAGAATCAAGTCTCCATGAAAAAGCAGCCTGAGATTTTAGGTGTGTGCCTTTGCTCACAGCACTCTCTGTGTAGTAAGGTTCCCCCCGCCCACCTCATTTTCCCCAAGAAAGCCTACTCATCCTTCTGAAATCTGGGAAAAATCTACTCTTCCCTCCGCTCTGCTACTGCTGTACACTAGTTATTCAAGGTCTTACTGCATGTACAGCCTTTTGAAAATACTGTTATTTATAGGCAGAGTGTCACTTGTTTTGAAGTTTTGGAAGTGCTTTACTTTCAGTAAATTTCTTTTACTAAAGTGCAATCTTGTGCTGTCATAAATTTCATGCTCTCTAATGTATAATACATCTATAAAATAGAAAAATGTACACGTATTTATAGAGAGTCCCATTTCATTGGGTAACCAAACTATTTTTAAAAATTCTTTTCAGGTACCATCTCGTTTCTTTTACCTACATAATTCCTTCAGTTAGATTAGAATTGCCTTAGAGAAAGAATGTAGCACAGAGCGTCGAAGCTCATGGGAAATATTTTAGAAAGAGACACTGCTATTGATTTTGTTCCTAATTGACAGTGCTCCTGTGTTTTGGTTTGGAGCCAGTACTGTATATGGGAATTTCCACTTTCACTTATGTCTCTTGTACTCCATGAAAATGTGCAGCTCTGGCAGTTATCCTGGATGGTTTTGCTGTCGTGATTAAAACACAGATGGAGCTCATTTCTTCCCCAAGTGTTTGATTGGCAGACACTCTGTGATCAACACTGTTCGCTGCTGAACACATCAGCACCATCTGCCTTCAGTCTGCTTGGAGAGACTTGTCACAGTAGAATTTCCTCAGCCTCACATGAACCAGTTTAAAAAGGTGTATATTCCTTTTGCTGAAGCCGTCCAATGATTTATGAAAAGCTATGTATCATATGTAAAGATTTTCATGGAAGTAAGCTTCCAGATTAACGAAATATTCATTAAAATTGGACTTTAAAAATGTGTCAGTCATTTCTTTTCTCTGGTTAAGATAGTTAGAGTGTTACACAAAGCCACTGTGTCTTGAAAAGCCAATCTCTAAATAAATTCAGCTGAGGGGGCATTTTGTTTTCAGTGAGGTTGTTAAACATGATTTCAAACCAGAGTCCTGTACTCTGAACCAGTCGGTGAGTGCTATTTATGGATGGCAGTCCTCTGGTGTACTTTCTCTTAAACCCAATAAAAAGTAAGAATCTTTCAACAAGCATTCTAATTTTCAATTTTTTATTACTTATAAATAGATTATAGTAAATTATACTTCCTAATTTGGATGTCAGTATGAAGAATGGGCAGACACATGTTCATACAGTGTTGATGCAGATAAGTGGATGTAGCTTGGGTTCTTTAGAAAAAGATACCTTTAAGATATTAGAAGCCTGGAAATGGTGATATTAAGAGGAGGAGGAGAAAATTATTTGCTGTTCCAAAAATAGCCATGTAAAGAACTGGTTCAAACTTAATTGCCTAAATATGTAAGAAATGTACTTGTATTGTGCTTAATAATATGAATTGTATATATAATTACATAATAGGAAACTGGTTTGGGTTCCTCCTTCCTGTCCAAATTAATAAATAAATATAGTTAATACAGTGAAAAACACTTTGTTTAGTTTTCCCTATAAATTAATGTGTTATTCAGAGAATGTTGGAACAAAAAATAAAAAAGACTTAAGTTTTAAAACATTCTAAAGAAAATTGTGCTGGGTGGTGGTGGTACTCGCCTTTAACCCCAGCACTCAGGAGGCAGAGGCAGGCAGAACTAGTGGCTACACATCGAAACCCTGTCTCAAAAAAGCCAAAACAAACCAACAAACAAAAAGCATTCTAAAGAAATATGGACTAAATATTCTTATTGCTCGAGGTTTCTAAGGACATTCACTTATAAGTCAGGGGCAAGAGTGGCCTTTGCATTTGGGTGGACATTGGCTGATTTGCTCTAAAGTTAATCACCTCACAGTTGGCATGAAAACCATGACACCTTTTGAAGGTGAACCAATGGAAAAGAAGGAAAGTAACTGTGAATCTGTAGGGTCTTGTCATCATCTTACCAGAATCTCTCAAAGATGAATATGTATCCCATGTAGTTCTATCATTTGGTTCACAGAGCAAATACCTTTAGGAACCTACATTCTTAAAAGGAGAGAGACACCATAATTTTGATAGAAACCCCCAGTAACATTGCTGTAAACAACATGGAAATTTAGAGAAGGGAGGTACTCCCCAGGTTACTGGAGAATGGAACAGAGTTCATCCACTTCAGTGCTATTCTGACAACTTATGTCTTTTTTTTTTTTTCCAGGTTACTTCTCTCTGCACTGGTTTTATTTTCTGTTGACATTTGCTCTGTGGTTCACCCAAACATATCTTTCATAGTGATTGTGCACATAATATGAATTCTCCAGAGAACTTTACTAGATGGCATTTGGTCAATAGAAAACTTGAAATATGTAACTGTGCCAGAAACTATAGAAACTATTCTAAGTACTTTATTTTAAACAAAAAAAAAAAGAAAGAAAAGAAAAAGATAAAAGAAAAGAAAAAAAGAAAAAAACACCTTATTTGGCAAAGATTAAACTGCCTAATAATGACTTACCTAGTCCACTGGAGGGACTAGGGTCCAGGCTACTACCTATACCAGTGTACTGAAATAGACCAGCTCCTAGAATTGTCCTGAGTGTGAACAGTTAATGCCTCCTCGAGTTCAATCCCATGCCAAGAACAGAGCAGTAGAGAACAGTCAAGGTGAGAGTTCTGCACAAAGGTGCTCTGGCTTGTGTTCACATTTGCCTATACACTCGGTTATGCTTGTTTGCCTACATCCTGGTACCTCAGCCCAGATTATAAACTCCACCTGTGCCAGGTCTAATGGATTGGTGACAAAGTGACAAAAACCATGCCTCAGAAGAGTTGGGGTTTCATTTTTTCTTTCCAGTTGAAAAGGCTTTGGAAGCAGCAGCTAGGTTACATATTGACTGGGTTGAGGGAAGGTGAGTCTCTTTGATGAGAACAGTGGAAGGTGCATGTCCCCAAGAGAGTCTGTTTCCCTGTTGTTCACCCTAGGCTTCTTGTTGACTTTCTCTGGTTCTTCGTTTCCTTGTTGGCCATATAAGAAAAGCTGTAAGTCCTCAGGAGCTCTGAAAAATGTGATAAAGATCTATCTGGTCGAACTGAACAGACATAAGAAATGTATGCACAAAGGACAATGAGGTGAGATATGGTGAAACAGAGCAGAGGTTTTCTGTCGAGGTGTGGGGATTGATGGGAGGGGAAGCTACCTATTAATGTGGTGTTCCACAGGTGTTTCATTTTTTTTTTTTTTAACTAGAATTACATGTTGAAGAAGTTCATTTCATCCTTGTACTTTTCAATCTTGTTGAAAGTAGCCTAAAATATTAAGCAAGATAAGAGTGTAGTTTTACAAAGTATCTCAAATCATTATTGACTCATAGACATGCCCATTTGACATTGAAACATGACATTGTTATCTTCAAAGTTCACACTCAAGAATTGCACAACTGAGTTACACCTCCACCAAAAAAGAAAAAAGTCTCCAAAATAACCTTCTGTGTGTGAAGTAGGCTTGTGGGTTTGTGTTGAGCCACATTTGTAGCCATCTTGGCATAATACAGCCCCTGACTTGGCACATTGGCCAAGTAGTAGGAAAATCTAGAGGCCAAAATCCCAAATACAGACTAAATGCTTAGGAAAGCTGCCTCTTGAGGAAAGCCCATAAAAGTGCTGACTAGGAGTAACATGACCCAGTTGTGGGTCCAGAATTTCATGTATAATGAGCTATTTATTAATTTTTCTTTCTGAGTTAACAGTTTCTATTGATATGATAAAATGCCATGACTAAAAAGCAACTTAGTGAGGGAAGGGTTTATTTGACTTACAAGTCATAATCCATCATCTGGGGAAACTAAAACAGGAACTGGAGGAAGGAACCTTGAGACTGGAACTAAAGCCAAGGTCATGGAGGATCGCTGTTTACTGACTTGTTTTCCATGCCTTGTTCAACTCAGCCACCTTCTTCTTCTTCTTCTTCTTCTTCTTATTCTTATTATTATTATTATTATTATTATTATTAATTTTGTTATTCATTCTACATACCAACCACAGATCCCCCTCTCTTTCCTCCTCCCGTCCCTCCAGCCCCCCCCTCCTCCCGCCTCAACTCACCTCCCATTCTCTCCTCCAACAAGGTAAGGCCTCCCATGGGGAGTCAGCAGAACCTAGTGCATTCAGTAGAGGCAGGTCCAGGTCCCTCCCCCTGCATCAGTGTTGTGCAAGGTGTCCCTCCATAGGTAGTGAGTTCCAAAAAGCAGTTCACGTACCAGAGATGGATCCTGATCCTACTGCCATGGGGCTCCTTAAGCAGATAAAGCTACACAACAGTCTTGCTTATGCACAGGGCCGAGTCCAGTCCCATGGAGGCTCCACAGCTGTTGGTCTAAAGTTCATGAGTTCCCACGAGTTTGGTTTTGTTATCTCTATAGGTTTCTCCATCATGATCTTGATGACCCTTCTACATTCTTGCAAGATCCTTCCTGGTGATACCCACAAGCTAGATTATCTAGAATGTTGACAGTGTGAATTCATTCTAGGGCATTTTGTCTGGGTCATTTAGGCCTCTGTCCACTTTCAGTGTTTCAAGTTCTTGAAGTCTATGCTCAATAGTGCTGGATTCAAACTCTGAAAGGCAAACCTGACCCTAGAAAGAGATTAAATTAGGAAAGAGGATGATGACCTAGACATCAGTAATCATGGTATGCCAGACACAGCTGAAGAGTGTGCCCAAGGTCTCCATGAGGAAATAAGCCACTGACTTCGCACTCTCTGACTGATGAGGACATGCCGGACCTTTGCTCAGGCTGGCAGATAGGGGAAGGGCTGGGGCTCACGAACCTGTTCAGTTATAGTCTTATGTTCCAGGAGTGCTGCTTGACTTCAAACTGCCCGGAGCAGCTTCATATGGGCTGGTATCTATATGGAAATGGGTCCAGTCTAATGCTTTGGGGTACAGCATGAATAGACTGTGGGTAATGCGATATCCAAGGATGAAAAGGATGGGAATGGAAACCTCAAGGAGGCAAACATGTTTCCGAGGTACTGTATACATATTTCAAATTCTTGGTTCTTTATAGTATAGGATAGCAGGAGGCCATGTTAGATCCTAAGCTGTAAAATTAATGAATCTAAGAGGGCATTAGCAAGAAGCCTTTCCAGAGTAAAAAGAAGTCCAGCTCTGCTTTCATTTTCAAGGATCCTGGATTATGAACAACCGAGTTCGAAAATCAACTTACAAAAACTGCAGCATATTTAATGTTTCCATTAAATTTGCTAAAGCCTTTTTACCATGTTCACAAAACACAGTCACTGAATGTGTAATTGAATAATTGAATAATGTGTAATGTAATTGAATACATTTCTAGATAATACTAGAAAATCCAAATGAGACTCTGTTTTCCATTGCCCATTTTCCTGATTCCGAGTCAGGCACTTTAAAATTTTTCCAAGTGAGTATAGCTGAGATGATTAATATAGAATTACATAATGCTAAGAGTAAAGATTTTAAAAAGTTCTCAAATCATGTTCTTTTGAAAATGGAAAGTTTAAATGTGGAAAAGAGGATGGATGGATGGATGGATGGATGGATAGGTGGGTGGGTGGATGAGGACTGGAAAATTAAAAGAAAGACTAAAGTAAATGTCAGGAAAAAGCATTAGCCACTGCAGAAATAGTTCTTTTGTGCCTAGACAGTTTTTCACCAAAGCAGAGTTATAAGATCACCAGAAACCATTACAGAGAGAGTGGGATCACAATGTGTGCTGAGCAACCCTGAATCAAAATAGAGTTGCAGCATCCAAAGGTGAGAAGGAGAGTCCATGAACAGAACAAAGCTAACTCAGGAAATCCACCATTATCTCAGTAAACCATGAGCAAGAGAATCACAAGAAAATTAAAATCTATTTTTAAAATGTAAGTAAAATGAAGTGGTGTATTACAGCACCTACTTTTAAAATATCTTTAAAATATTGGATTTTTTTCCTTAAGGCATTTTAAGTCTGTAATGGTCACATAGAACACTGCTGTGGGAATAATTAGGTATGAAAGCTAGAGCCACTAGGTGATTCAGTTATTCCTGCTTCTGGCCTGGATTCTTGGAAGGAACACTAGAACAGTCAAAGTAAAATCAGAGTGAGCAATTCAATAAGTAATCTTACAGCAAACTCAGCTAGGACCTGGAGTTGGCTGAAGTCTATTTCAGTCTTGGGCATTTTCTATGAAGAGTCAGTACAATGAAAGAACCCAGAATACAACCCAGGATCAAGGTCTGAACACTGGTGGACACAATTTGTTTCCTTTAAACCCACACAGTCCGTGCACATACCTTAACTGTCTTTTATTGGTGTGGAGAGTAAACCTAGGGCTTCTCACATGTGAAGCACACACTTGTCCACTGAGCTACACATAACAGTTCCCAAAGCTTGACTGTAATATCCTATGTGCATGCATCCTTTGTACAGCACAGTCTTAACTTGCATGATAATAAAACCACAGAAAAAAGAATGAATTGACCACAATAGACCCTCTCTTCTTCTTAGGAAAAAATACTCAAGCTTTTATTATATAATCTAGTTCATTTAACATTCTTTGCATATTTATTGAGCATTAATTTGTCAAATTTTTATTTCACTGTAGTTAGGATTACAAATGGAAGCATAATATTTGGCTTATTAAACATCTGTTTAAAGCCTAACAGACAGTTTAGGGAAGCAACATTAAAGACATTACTTGACTCTTAACTCATTACCATACTTTATGCTAATTCTGTTGTTGAGTTAAAGATGACATCATCATGAATATTTAAAAGAATAAGAAGTAAATGTTTATAAGCATACTATATGAACCAAATATGTCTTCCATGGGGACAAAGAAGCTACACAGATTTTCCACTTATAGAATTTAGTTATAGAATTTTGTAATGGATGCTGACAAAACTCTATAGATACCTGGCTTTATCCTAGTCACTCACTATACAAGTGGAAGTTGCTATTTGTAGTCATTGCTGAGATAGTAATTATTTTTAAAATTTAAACTCCTCATATTGAATAAAGAATTGCCAGGTTTTTGTCTTTAAATATTTTCCCAACACTTACATTATATCTGATGGTGATTAAAAAGCTGAGTTTAATTAATTGGTACTGTGTATAACTGTGATAGCTGGCATCTGGTTACTTTTCCTGCTGTGCAAATTGTTCTGTTTTGCTGTATCCATTTTTTTTTTGAAAGTTTTCAGGCTTCTTGCTCAACACGTGCACCCTTTCCCCATTTTTAAAAACAGGTGACAGAGTTTCTGAATTAATCTTAAGATAGTAGAAAGGTTTATCTTATTCTCATTTTAAAACAAAGAAATGTTGGGCTGGGCATAGGCTTATTTGATAGTATGTGTACCCAGCATTCACAAAGCTCTGGACTCAATCCCCAACACCACATGTGGATTATAAGACCAACACTCTGGAGGTCAAAGCACAAGGAACATAATTCTGATCAAGGTCATCTTCAGCTACATTAGCAGATTCAAGGTTGTCTTCAGCTACATAGCAAGTTCAAGGTCAACTTGGAATACTTGATACTTAGTCACAAGAAAAACCTTTTTAATTAAGAAATTTAAGATTTCTAAAATAATCAGTTTGCTATGGTCTAAAATGGTATGAATTTGGTGTGTCTCTCCAAAGATCCGTGTGCTGGGAGACATGTTTGTGTTTTGGAAGTTTGAAGTTCTTTTAAGAGGGGAGTCTAGTGGAAGGTGGTTAGGTAATTGTTGGAGACTCATAAGAAGAGATGCATGGGACTCTGGTCAGATTGCTGTAAAATGGCAAACCTGACCTCTGAATTCTGGCTTCCTTGTCCTAACATGTGGATGTTATTCCAGTCCGGTAAATGTTTCCATCATGATGGCACAAATCATCGGAGGGCCAAGTCAGTGAGTTGCACCATCTTAGGCTTTAAGCTTTCTGTGACCAAATAAACCTCTGTCCCTATATATTTCCCAGACACAGATATTTTCGTTATAGCAACAGAAAATAGGTAAAAAAAAAAGGTCATTCTATAAATAGTTTGATGTTAGAACCCATATTGATAGTATATTGCTGCTATGTCTTAACTTATGGCTACTTGACACATCGGGCTTCAAGAAGCCTATGAGATGATTAAGTGGTCATGAAATCTACACTGACAGCAGATGAGTAAGACTGGACAGCTGCCGCTCCTGGAAAGAAGCTGTTCGTCCTATCTGGTTATTGATGCTTTCAGCTCCCCACCTGGTCACATTTCTACTTCTTGGGTAATGGCAAAAGGAGGAAGCTAAAGAAACCCATTGCCAAACATAAGGGTTAGAAGGCTAATGGTTTAAAATCAAACATCTTATTCAAGATTTCAAAGGGGAAGTCTTTGAATATAGTTTCTTCTTAGATTCTATCTGCAGATACTAATGGGTTTAAGCCCTGTAGTACTATGATCTTTGCTAATCACTGCTAGTTTTAGATTTTTAACAAAAAAAATCCTTAAACTTCAGGTAAATTATTATCCAATTAAATATGCTCTTAATACTTTGAAAGAATGAATTCAGAATACAGTCAGGCTTTCTCCTTATAGGAACCTGGCTGATGACTGCCTATGTAAGGTCAGCTAGCAAATGCCAGATTCTTAGGTCAGCACTTAATGTAGAGTCCTGGAACTCTGGCCTGAAGTTTAAACTGTGTGAATGTGAACTAGGCGGACTTAAGCAAGTCATGGGACCTCTTTGGGCCTTAATTTTAAAACAAGGTTAGGGGAAGAGAGAGGTGGACAGGGAGGATTGTATTTCATGTATATATGAAAATATCACTACTTTCTAAAGAACGTAGACCTCATACCTCATTTTGTCCCCTACATTAGGAAGCTAAAGATTCCTCAGGACATTTTATCCTTAGGAAGTTGTAATTTGCTACTTTGGCCCCTGTGTTGCAGTGTTGGCATTATGGAATTATGGAAGCAGTGTGATGAGAGACCTGACTTTAGAACACACATGACTCAAGTATCCAATATACATTTATTCTTTTTTCCCCACCTAATATTTACCCTTTCATGTTCTCCTTTCTCCATGTTATACTGTGCCCATATATACATTTGCTTACAAATATGTTTATATATTATAGGCTAGAATCCATATATGAGGGAGATCATGCTTTTTTTCTTTTCTTTCTGAGATTGTTTGACCTCATTTAATTCCAATTCCATTCATTTTCCTGCAAATTTTGTGATTTTTATTTATCTTTAGAGCTGAATATTACTCCGGAAAGGAGGTGTGGGATCTAGTAGTAGTTATGGGAACAAGGCAAAAATGATCAAAAAGTGTATGAAATTTTTAAAAGATGTTATTGTGTTTTAAACTTGATTTTTTTTTATTTGAACCTCATCTTAAGTCTCTCCAGAGAATCTTCCATCATTTTTTACCTCCTGCTGATGATTTGGAATCATGGTTATGAATATTGATCTCTCTGTGTCATAGTGGTAATGAGGTACACTCTAGGGAGCCCTGGCATCAACACCTGAGTCCTTCCTTGTCTGCATCTCATTCTCTCACTGGACCAGAGTGATTCCTTACCCTCTCTCAAGATTCGCATCTGTAAAATGGGGCAATAGGCAATATCCTGAACAGTAACAAGGATGCTATGGCAATTTCTGTCTCATGGAGGGGCCTCCATAGAATTTAGTGCCCTGATTCATGTAGATGGACATGAAAACATAGAACATTTGGGTTTCTAGCTGACTATTTTCTGACTAGTGCTATGACTTTGCTAAGAGTTAATTGTTTGCTTGACCACTTTTTATTTTCATGAATGAAGCTAAGTCATCTCTAAGGAAATACAACACAGCACTCAGCATAGGCTGAAAATGTATGTGACTTATTCAACTACATGTGAAGACAAGAAGTTCCTCCTTCACAGCATTATTTTTAAGACTTAAAAGATACATAACCATTCAAAGAGTATAGCACACACAAAGTAGAATTAGAGATAGGTGATATAACGGTACAAGCCATGTGATAGGTGTTGGGTAGTCTGAAGGTTGGCCAAGTCATGTTTACAAAGCTCTCCCTGGGTACTCCCATTTTTAAATGGCTAAATTAAGGTACTAAAACAGCCTTCTTCCTTGGAGCTGCCTGCGAGGTGTTGGCAATCACATTTGTAGCATCATGGCTGCCCTCCAGCCTCTGCAGCAGTCACCCCTGTATGTCAAAACCAAGTGAAACTTGTGGAATCTCAAGTATTGACAAGAGGCTGTGGAGAAGATTCAAGCGTTAGACCCTGACGTCCAGCATCAGTTATGGGAGCAACAAGAAAACCAAGCACATGCTGCCCAGTGGCTTCCAGAATTTTGTGGTCCACAATGGCAAGGAGCTGGAAGTGCTGTTAATGTCCAGCCAACCTTAACTGTGCTTAGACTGTGAATGACAAAGCCATTATAGAAAGAGTAGTGTTGATGGCATTCAGAGCCACCAATCCCAACGCCAGGCTGCATAGCAAAGAAAAAAAGAGGGAGGGGGAGTAGGTGGCTCACGTGCATGTTATATCTGTGTTTAAATAAAACTGCAAAACAAAAACAAAGGAAAGGTACTAAAACTGGAAAAAAATATTAATATAAATGTGTACATTTGTGAAGTCTTTAATATGCAATGTCAAAATAAAAGAGCCCAAAGTAAGTAAATATCTTCGTGTTTTTGAAAAATTTTTAATTGTGAAAAGTTATTCTAGGTGTAATTTTTATCAAATTTATATAGGCTGTTTGTGTCTGTTACCTTTAGAAATCTCAGGATCTAGAAAGAATGATAGTCCCTCTGTTGGGCCTCTCCAGCTTCATAGGCAAATGTGTTAATGTTGCACTGACCTGACAGCATATGGAGGTTTCTTTCAGCCCACCTCTTCAGGGTAAATATTTCCATCTGTGATGGGGGAAGTTGTCTAGGTTCCACACCCTGCTGTGGCCACACTCCTGTTAGGATTTCATTCATTCTAAGTCCTTAGTACCAATATAGTACTGCTGTCAAATATTTAGAATATTACTTGTAACTATTTTTTTTTATGAAGAATGACATGATCTTTTTGTGTTTCTATTCTTTTTGTTTTTCTCCAGGAATACTGAAATCCTTACATTGAGTGGTTTCTCTCGACTGGCTAGGCCTTTCCTTCAAACTGGCATTTGCTGGGTTGGGCTTACTTTGTCGCTATACAGACCTCAATACTGTTTATGAAACACGGTACCTCAACACTGAAATCTGTTGTTGGGCACCTCCATTGGACTTTTGAGAAGTTTGTATGGATAAATAATTCAGGACTGCCCATCTGTGCATGTCTACAAGTGTTCAAAGACATGGCCCAGCCCTGAATTTCCTTTGATAAGGACATGCCCTAAGTTTTGATTGTTGAATTTCAGGGACTGGGGTTTTTGTAGGAGATACTATAACATTTGAGATTAGATCATTTTCATATGGAGTATTTAAATGAATTCAACCAAATAGCCCCCTCACCTGGGACTTGCTACCAGCAGAGTTCCCCTATATACATATCATCTGGTGTGTTGTCTATATTGCTGCAGTGTGCTCGGCTTTTAGTTCAGCACACTGTGCATGACAAATTCAACAGTTTTGTTTTGAGACGAATGAAGGATCTGAAGGAATCTCGCGAAAGTCACAGGGGTCATGTTTTCTAAAACACTAGACTTCTGATAATGTGTTTTCACCTGGGGGTGAGGAGTGTTTCTTTTTCATTATTCTTTGTGGTTATAGAAACTTAGAAGCCAACCTTCTTAGTCTGTTGTTGAAAATTTGAAGTTCATAGCTGTTATGTTCTAAATTGAGGAATGGATAAGTCTCAGTTTCCTTGTCATCTCTGTTAGTGGGAACTCAGAAGGCTAGGGATGTGGCTCAGTGCTCTAGCTCACATTAGGCTTTAGGTTTCCAGGAAATGGAAAACAAGAGAGTGGGTGGGCATTTTGGCCTTTGGACTCTATAGAGTTGACATAGTTCAGTTTTACCAACATCACACAGCCGTCTTGTGGCAGATCCTGTACTAGAAATTAGTTTTCTTTTAAAACATTTTTATTGGTTGATGTGTGTATGTGTGTGTTCAAGTGCATTATAGGGGGTGTGATGGAGATTAGAGGACAGGTTATCTCCTTGCATCACGGGTCCTAGAGATCATATTAAGGTCATCAGGCTTGAGCTATCTCACCTGCCAGAACTAGTTTTCTTTAATTTCTTTCTCATTCTCATTTCTCCTAGTCATTTTATTATAACACTCATGGAAACCTCCATGTGCAATGCATTTTACAACCTTGTAATCCATTACATAGGCATGAAAATTTAAGACTTGGACATTTTTATTACATCCAAAGAAAGTGAAAATTATCTTGTTTAAAAACAATGTGCTCATTATTCAATATGGAAACCACAAAAAGGTGTATGAAAAAGAAATGTAGACTCATATGCATATCTTCTGTATGGCCCTTCATTATTGTTCTTTCGCTCCCCCAAAGTAGACCATCAGGTTTTTTAAGGCTACTTTTCAACAAGGATAAAATCTTTAGGGAGTTAGCTTGAATTATTTATAGGTAGTTGTCAAAACATTCGCATATTGGTGTGTGTGGAATAGAAATATGTTTATCAATAGCTAAGAGTGATTGCTTATACTATGGTAGTAGGAATAATACAGCGATAATTCATACCATTTTTTTAAGCCCTGAGGATCTAGTTTGTGTATTTCCCTGGGTGGTGCTGTTGGCACACAGTAAATATCTAACAACGATGCTAACTCTTTCTCCATATAGCATTCACTTTGACTAAAAATAAATTTACTGCTATGCTAATGTGCCACAATTTCTAAAGTATGTTAAGAAGCTAAGTGAACTTCACGGCATCTGTTACAGTGATAGGGACTGTATAGGTGTTGGTTTCTCCACTCTTGCCTCTCTGTTACACTGAGGCACTCCACACCATGCATCCATCTCTCCTGTGCCATGCTCCGTAGTCTCTTCTTACTGTCTAGGTAAGCTGTAAGCCCCTCTCTGCATTGAAAGCTGTGATTTCAAGATTGTCCCCCAGTTGGTTCCTCTATGTCTACTGTCCAGTAACGTGTTCAAATCTGAGCATTTGAGACATGTCCAAATTTCACTGTGGTTACAACTTTTTAAGCCCTTCTTTGTGTCTGTAGAAGTTAATTATTAGGACACATAATAATTTCTCATTAAACAACTCCAATAGGAAACATTTGAGCTGTTATCCCTTAACACCTACCTACTCAACTGTGTTCAGACCATTTTTTCTTTGAGTAAGATGTGGCCATCCCAGGGTGGATTCACTGTCCATCTGCCCAAATTGTATCCTTGTTTCCTTTGATTGTCATGTACTGTCTTTAATTCTGTAATTGCCTATATCTTTCTGAAAAACTCGTTGGAGGGATAAATCCCAAGAAGCTCATTTCCATGTAATGTTATATAAACCTCATAACCTCTACACATAACTTACCTCAGCTAGAACTCAAGAACAGACAAGCTCAGCAGCCAGGAGCATTGCCTTTGTCTCATGTGGTCCTAGTTTCATGTCTTCTGTTTGAGGAACTGTCATTTCAAGCAGGTAAAAACCAGAACTGCCCGATTTCACTCAAGGCAGTTCTTCTTTACCTATAATGTGGAGATAATTATTGCTCCAACTGTAGTAGTAGACAGAGTAAAAGAAATGGGGAAAATTTTAAATTGAGCAATTTGATTGGCATTTACTTCTGTGCTTGAAAATGTCATGTAACAATCAAAGTAGCAATGCCATGGACAACTGGAAGGTGGGTGAAGTGCTGGAAACAGTAAGGGTAACTTTGGTAAGAAGTCATGTCTCTGACAGGAATCTCTCCTGTTGACCTTACACTGGTTGAGGGTATCTGAAGATGATGGCGATAGTATTGTGACAGTGCCTACATCTCTGCTTTGCATTATTTATGTTTTTCTTCTTTCTTTTCTGGGGATGGGATGATGGTAAAAACAGGGACTTATCATTAAATTTATTGTTTCTTGATTATTTATTCATTGATGCTTTCTGACCCCAAAGAGTTCCCCTAGAGAACTTTTGGGTAACCATGAAACAGTTAAAGAAAACATGTTGCCTGAGGGTTATCAGAGTTACAGGATGCCATGGACAGGAAAGGATGTACTGGAGAGTCAAATTCCATGTGAATGACCACAGAACTTTTCTGTTCCAGTGGGGCTCTGAGATAAAATAGCATATTCATATCTTTAACACTAGGATTCATAAGCATAATTGTTTTATAGCTACTACAATCATCATACTGATAAATCTGATTTGCATGGCTTCTTTTAATTTTTTATTTCCTAGGAGAAGTTGGCATTTCTTAAAATTTGTTTGGTACATTGGTAAAAGTACTTGAAAGACAGCTAAAAACATAGCTTTATCACATTCCACTGAGAGTATCCTAGAATTGTCACAATGAGGATTGCTGAACTTTGTGTCTCAAGAGCTACATGTTCCAAGAGCGACTCTTACACTGAGCTGTTTGTGACTGTTTAATAAACTATGACAGAATAATGGCCAACAGGGAGAATTTATTTTTATGTGTTTGTGACAGTAGAATGCAGCACCTTAGGATGCCTTATTTGGTTTCTGTAATCTCAATTCCTTATAAAGGAGAATCGAAGATGTATATAATTGATTTGGTAATTTGATAATTTTGGCTTTTAACATTTTAATCAAGGTTGGATTTGAAATGTATTTTCTCAACTGACATTGATAGTTGACCAAACAAAAAGTTTTAGGGGTACATTGGTACTCCATGAACTTAGCGCCGAATTATTGCTGCACTAGAAATTATTTAGTTCATTTTGTTTTGCAGTGATGTTTAAAAGAGGAAAAAGTATCACTTTTTCTTTATTATGCCATTTGATTTTTTTCCTGTTAGAATCTTTTACTTGGGCTTTAATGCTGAACCCAGGAAAACCTGTTGCAACCTTGTGCATGTGCGTGTGTGCGTGTGTGCGTGTGTGCGTGTGTGCGTGTGTGCGTGTGTGTGTGTGTGTGCGTGTGTGTGTGTGTGTGTGTGTGTGTGTGTGCAGGACATCAAAACAGTATATCTATTAACAAATGCATATGGATGTGGTTCCATGTGACAGGCATAGTACTGGGGGTATAGCAGTCAATGGAGTATAAAAATTCCTACTCTCATGGAATTCATAATAAGAAATTTAGTATGTTAAAGCAGTGATGGTGAATATTTTGGAGCAACATAGGGAATGAGAGATGAAAGTAGCTTAGGGAGCATCTGACTTACATGTTTCAAATAACGAAGCTGAAGAAAACTCCCCAAAGAGGTAGCAGCTGAATGAAGACTTAAAAGGAAGCAAGAGAGGAATCCCTCTGAAGACACAGGGGGACTGTTCCAAGCAAACCTAAAGACACTGAAGTGGGAGCCTCTTGTATAGAAAGGGCAAGGAGGTGGCTGCATCTGGAAGACAATGGATGAGAGAAAAGCAGAAGGAAGAAAAGCCCCTGAGGTGGGGCAGGGTGGAGAAGCCAACACTGTCCTGTCTGGCAGGTCAGTGTAAGAGTGAAGGCTTTTAGTCTGCATGAGGGGAGAAGCCACTGAGGAGTGGGAAGCAGAGGAATGACCCGCACCATTCACCCTTTAAAAGGCTTAGTGTGATTGCTGTGCATTGAGAACAGATTATAAGGTGGCAAGGGCATAGCACAGGATGAGTTAGCAGGCAATTACAAGCCAGGCATGCAAAAGGGGCTCCTGCTACATGTCTATAGATGCACCTACTGTACACAGGAAGCAAGTAAGTGCAGAGAGGACATTTCTGTTTATTTTCCAAATCTCCAATTTTTCTCCCTTGTTCAAATCTCACTAGGTTAAAAACCAGTTAGTTACATGTGTTGTATTTTTAGCCATGGCTGGAAATTAATAGCATGAATCTTGCATTTGTAGGGCACTTTGTAGTTTCAAGGCATTCTTCTATATGCTATGTGTACATATATAAATAGACACACACACATATATGCACACCAAGTTAGATGATAGCTTTCAGGTTTATGTGACCTACTTTGAGTCAGATAGGTGGTGTCCTCTCATTTCAATATTGACCTCAGTGAACGTAGACAAGCCAAGCAATAGCCAGTCACCTGAAGATGAGGTTTGGGAGCACTTAACAAAATTTACTCAGCTGTTGACTCATTAAACAGTGTATTTGTCATGGCAGTGGCTGTGTTGTCAGCTGGAAAGAAAAAGTGGTTCTGACTGGAACTGAGTCCAGTGTAATTGTTCAGACAACACTCATTATAAGCAAAAGCGTTTGCAATTTTCTCTTTCAACTAATTTTTTTTATACAATTCACATATCTAAAGATGACATAGTAATATAGTAAACATGGAAGGGATTCCTCATTCCCAAGTTTGGAAAGAATTATAATGCCAAAATGCATTTGAATTTTGCTGGACAGTGGCATTCAGTGCGGTGCTCACTTGCATGTGTCAAAATATTTCAGGAAAAAAATGGTTTCACATACATGATTTAAATAATGAGGCTCATGACATTATACTTTTAACCTACAAGACACAAGAAGCCCTGCACACAATTAAAATATTCAAATTCTGTCAGACAGTAGCATAAATAACTTCTACGTTGTTCAATTTAAATTTAAAATTTGGGGTGTTACTGTTTCCAAGAAAGGATGAAAGGCTGTAGAAACTGCTATAAGTTTTAGTAGTTGAGAGAGCAGGTTGTGTATTTCATATTCAGAAATATATCCAGTAACTGTTGCAGAGCTTGAGTTAAAAAATGAATGGGCAAATATGCATTTCTAGTCAAGAAGAATAATATATAATGTCAGTTGTGTTTGTGAACTGCCCTTTGTCTAGGAAATGAATCTTAAATATAACAGCAGTAAAATAGGAAAAGGCAGATTAATAGATTGATATTTGAGAAGAAACTTTCACAGTCTTTTTCTTGGAAATATGTTTATAGGCAGTTTTAATACTTTTTCCTGGAAAGATTGCTAACTCAAATAAGCTTCACTATTATAGTCCCTGTTAAATGGTTTGGCGTTTTGGGTTTTCTTATTGCTTTGCTTTTCAGTTGAGATAAAAACATGTAGCAGTGAGATCAGGACCTGTCCCTGGTGCTTAGCTGGCTTTTGGGAACCTGTTCCCCATGCTGAGTTACCTCTCCCAGCCTTGATGCATGGGCAGGAGCTGGGTCCTGCCTCAACTAGATGTGCTATACTTTGTTCAAGCCCGTGGGAGGCCTGCCCCTTTCTGAATGAAGACAGAGGAGGAGGAGTTGGGAGGCAGGGAGGCGGGAGGAAAGGAAGATGGGAAAACGATAGTCGGTATGTAAAATAGATGAAAAAAGTTAATTAAAATAATTTTAAAAACGAAAACAAAAACGGTGAACTATTTCAAGACATTTGTCCATTCTGTCTGTAAATTGCCAAACTTATGTTAATAACAACTGTAATGTTACCTTAAAAAAAGAATATTTAAAGGATTGGACACCCCAGGTGATGCCTGATCTGGGGGTTTATTGTCCTGTAACTCTGTCCTTTCACATATGGGATGCTCTTTACATCCTCATGTTCTTTCCGTTTCCTTGTCTCTTGTCCTGTTAAATTCACCTGTTCAGTCGTGTTATAGCATACCTACTGTATGTCAGGTGCTATTCTATTGCTAAAAATATGGCTCTCTGCTCCCTGGAAACCTACTCTTCCATGAGGAAGGTGGACAGAAAACACCCTAGTCAAATGAAAATATTGACAATGCACACAGCAAGAAAGGGACTTGAGAGGGAGATCGGTGCCACCTTGTGTGTGTTAGGAATGTGACAGGGCTGCTGACCATGCAGCGAGGTGGGAACCTGATGGTGAGAAGGCTGCTTCCGCCTTCTGCCTGGTTGCCTTGATCACAGCTCACAGAATCATCACAGCCTGGTTGCATGCAGTGCTTTCCAGCTATCCAGAGATTAAGTGGATGGTGTACCATACCTCTTTTCTCTCCCTCAGGGATAAACCAAACATGCTGAGACAGTCGTTCCCTAATGTGCCTTTACTTTCTGACAGCCATTTAAGGATCCCCTATTATGCATTTAGAGGGATTTCTTGATCTTTCAACTAAACTACATTGGTTACTGTTATACAGAATGCTTATTTGTTGAAATGATAAGCCTTCTCTCATTCCCTAGCAATACTTTTTTCCAAAATGCCAGACCTCTCTTGCCAAAAATAAGTGCTAGATAAACATAACCTTTGTTTATCTAGAGGTCAACCAAGTAAGACTAATTGGTTGCATTAATCATTGTGCTCTAAAGCATAAATTATTTAATCATGTAACACTTGCTTTGATGTTAAGTTTGATTCACAAATACATTTTTTTCTCTTCCCTTATACCTAAACAATTAAATAAAAGAATTAAGTATAATATAAAGAGCCAACATAAGTAAAATGGAATTGTAAAAGGCACACTAATAACTAATTTCCTTTTCTTACTATTTATGTTTTTCTCAACCCAGGAGAGCAGATTGTCCATCCACGTATAGGTAATCAGGATAAGCATTAGAGACAACTCGCAAAACAACAGACTTGCCCATGCACTTTCAGACTGCAAAGGGAAGTTAGATGCATCATTTCAAGATCCTCCGTATGATTCATTATAATGCAATCAAGTATGTGGCTAACATTAAATTATAATGTAACACCAAAAAAAAAAAAATACCCGTAGCTTTAACAGTTATTTTGTGTAGATGATTGTACCATACATTTACAAAAAAAAATTGTTTTAAAAAATAACTTTAGTCAAAGAAAAGTTTTTAATATTAAAGTAATACTTAAAAAGAAAATTATATCTTGAATATTAAATTTCTTGTGTTTTCATTTATCTGACTCCAAGATAAAAGAGAATTGATCATAGTGGGTTCATCCTTGTAGGTTTCTTTCTCTTTTTCTGCGGCATATGCCTGTGCAAGAGTGTGCACCTGTGAAGTCCAGAAATAGACATTTGATTTCCTCCTCAGCTGCTCTCCACCATCATTTTTGAGATAGGGTCTCTCCATAATTGGTGAGCCTCTGGGATCTGCCTGTCTTCAGTACCCTGGCTACAGGCCTCTACTACCTCATCAGCTTTCTATGGGTACTGGACATTCATATTCAAGTCTCCATGTTTATCCAGCATATATTTTCTACTGCGCCATCTCTCCAGCCCCATTCTTTCAGTTTTGACCTCTATTTTCATTTTAAACCTTTTCCTCTGTAGCAGTGTAGAACCTCCAAGAGTAGAAGAAGGCAAGCACTCTGTCACTGAACCACACCCCAGAACAGCGCACTTTTAAAATTGTTCCCTTTATTTTCCATTATTATTTTTTAAATCATCAAATAACATTAATATGCATATAGGCAGCCATCATTGCCACTGTGGACATTTTCACAGTATGTCAGTCAGCACCTTTTCCCTTTGTCATTTTTAATAGTACCAGGATGTTCTTTAGAGCTGGATTACTCTAAAAGAGTTGATGGATAGATACAATATGTGTGTGTGTGTTATAAAGATAGTTACATTTGAAGGTGGTTTTAGATCATTCCATCTCCGTTAAACCTCAGTTACAAGACAGTAAAAGATAAATTCAACTGAATGTAATGGGAAAAACAGAGGAGTAATGATGTTCCATGATTTCCTCAGTTTCCCTTGTGTAAGAGAAACAAACACCTCACCTTCTAGGGGTTTAGTTGAATGACAATCATCGACTGTCCTCAGAGTAGACACCCTGTGGGTTCAGTTCATAATAGACCAGGAATGATTTGTTCCTTAGTGATTTCTGTTCATGATCAGGAAACAGAGATCAGAAGGAACAGTGAGGAAGGGTGAGAGCTAAGTGTCAGCTTCACATGCGTAATCCATTAGTGACACACACATCACACAGCTCCTTAATTCTTGATTAAAATGCTTGATTAAGATGGAAGATGTTCTAGTTTTTCACTGTTAAATATTATTTAATTTGGAGCATTGACAGTGATGGATCAACTCAGTGTAATAAATACATTATCACAGATCTGGAGTTAACCTTGAAATGTCACCTTCGTTCCTTCATCCCGGCATTTAACTTCTGAAGTTCTTTGAGAAAGATCTCATTACTTCTATTTGTGAAAACGTATGCATGTAGATGTGTGTGAAGAACTTATACGTCGGAGGACAGAATGCCACCTGTTGCAGAAGCCCTGGCCATGTAAAACTTCATTCACTTTCTGTTTACCAGTTCCACTTCTTAAAGCTTGAATGCAAGGATTCCACGTGGGTTAGTCATTTCCTTTACTCAGAATCTAAGCGATTTAATATTGGGAAGAAATGAACTCCACAGAAACTTTTTAGGCCGGAGGTATTTTTATTCCTCGCTTTTCTGAAATGTAATTAGTGGCTGAAAGCAAAAGCATATCATTTAGAAAATTGTTTTCGTGGCCTTCGATGAATCAGATGGGGAGCATCCTTGTTCTGTCTTTAGATTGCAGAGGCTTCAGGTGAAAAGCTATAGAGGCTTGAGTGGATGGGGTTGGAAAGGGAACCGTGAATTGGCACTGATTAAATCCATCTCTCAGGGTGGTAGAAAGAAAAAAGAACTAGTCAGTTGTAGAAATAGCAGGATAGAAGGCAGCTGCTAGGATGCAATTCTCAATAAGACATCAGACAAATGATTTAATAGCAATATAATTAGGTTTTTCTAGGGAAAAAAATGTCTATTGCCATTCCTGACTAGACAGTAGATCTTTAAATATACACCCCAGTGCTTTGCCTCTAACGCTTTTGTTGCTTTTCTTTATTTGGACAGACATTACATTATCTTCAGACTTATTTCTTATGCTGCATTCTTACACTTGGCCATTTGTTTGGTTTGTTTTATTGTATTCTGAATTATTAATCACCAGGAAGATACTCTAATATTTTAAAAGGAATTATAAACATCATTAAAATGGTGCTGTTTTGAAAAAACACATGGGTGCTGGCTTACACAGTTAAAAAGAAATCTCCCCCGGACCTATGTCAACCCTTCATCAGACTACTGAAACTGAAGCAAAAGAAAAAAAGACCCAGAAGGTTAAGGAAGTTAAACATATGCAAGTTGATGTATGTTTTCTAAAATGAGAGTGCATACCATCTTTAGATGTTATAATTAAGCATCGTATTTATTAATGTTTTGTTCCACTTCACTCTTTATGTCTACTACCCCCTTGTTCTTCTTGCTCACAGTCAGGTTCTGCATCATTGTTGCCAAGGCAAAGAAGTGACAGAGTTTTGCCAATTTACAGAGAGAATTTAAGACCTTTCAAGACACACAGAGCATTAAACGTGGTTTTAAGGCCTTTATTTTAAGCTATAAAGCATAGATGTCAGTGTGAAGAATATCACTGCCCTCAGTATCTTCAGCCAGTAGCTTTGATTGGATCCAGTCTCTAATCTCTACACTGTATTTTCTTACTTTAAATATATGCAAATATATGGAAAAATACACACACATAGCATATAATTAAGTTACCTATATAGAATTTTTTTGAGAATGTAATTAGATTACAACACTTTTTTTAAAAAAAAAAACTTTCTATTTATTTATTCTTTGTATCTTTCACATCTTGCATCTCAATCCCATTCATTTCCTGTCCCTGCATATCCACCCTCTGCGCTTGCGCTTGCAGCCACCCTCCCTGATAAAATTTATGAAAAAAATCTTAGAAAAAGGAAAGGAAAAAAGGGGGGAATCTCTCATGGAAGCTGTAGTGTGACCCAGTGAGTCATGCAGTAAATTGTTTTATCCACACATCTTTACTTGCAAGTGTTCATTGCAGAGTCATTGGTCTGGTTCGAGGCCTCTGGTTTCTGCTACACTATTGATGCTGAGCCCTCACTGGGACTCCTTTTGGTTATCCTGCTGTTGCCCCGTGCTGTGGAAATCCTGCAGTTTTGGGTCTGCAGGACCAGTCCCTTCACATGCTCCAGCGGATCACAGATAGGGTGGATATAGCTCTCCTGCATGGCCTTGATGGGTTCACCCTTTGCAGTGATGACCAAGGGGCAGGGCCAGTTCTCCTGCTTTCATGTCCTTAGGGTCAGGTCTCCCACACCTGCACCTTCAGGGTCAGCTCTGCTGTGTTGCCCAGGAGTGGTGTAGGGGCTACTACTCTCTGGAGCGCTGCAGCAGATGAGAGGCAGGGCCAGCTCTCCTGCTCTTATGACCTCAGGACCAGCTCTCCCACCAGCTGCCTCAGGCATTGATGGATGGGAGTGGGGATGTAGGGGGTCGTCTCTCTCCCACCCATGCCACATGAAAGGTAAATAATGGGGACAGCTCTTCCATGCTCACATTGTTGTGGCTGGCTCCCCCACCCCTCTGCCAATGGGGTTGGCTCTATCTTGCGGCCCACACAAGGTGCAGGGCCTGCTCTCCCAAGTGTTGCAGCTGTTGGCAGGCAGGGGCAGCTCTCCCTCCCTTCTGACCTCAGGGCCAGCTGTCCCACCTGCCTCAGGCATTGATGGGTGGGAGTGAGGGAGAGATTACATTTTCTTCTCCCTTTTCTCTCTCAAAACCCTCCCATATATTCCTTCCCACTTTTCTTCAAGTTCATGACCTCTTTAAATAAAATAATTGTTATTGCATGCATGTATGTATATGTATATTTTTTCCTTGCAGCAATGTAAATGCAGGGAGGGCTGTGATCCTTATTACATTCTGTGATCTGTTTTAGACCCCTAGAAATGATTGAATAAATGAGTAGAGTAACTATTGATAAAATTAATGATGGTGCACTCCCTCTTTCTTTCTTTTTTTCATAGTCTGTATGTATAGACAGGTAGATCCAAGGCAGCACTCAGTCTCTTAAATAAATAACTGAAACATTAAAAGGAAAAGTGAATCCTAGTTATAAATGTGTTTCAGTTAAAGAATAATACCCCTTATCTCTTTTGGCTCTAAAAAGAAGTTACTAAATCAAAGTTGATTAATATCTCTTCTCCTGAAAATGTTTGTAGTAAATCCAAAAATTAGGTAAAAAATAATATTTAGCTAATCACATAGTAGGAGATTTAAAATGAGAAAAATACAAAGGGGAAAACTTAATTTGATTTCACAAGATACAGCTTAAATTATGGATATGCATAGATACAGAAAGAACTAAAGCATACACATATATTGTTAAAAGTTACTTGTGTTAAAGGAGAAGTGATTGGCATGGGGTCTTGAATGAAGTGGGTTTTGAGAATTTACTCCGAGCACCACCTGTTGTTTTAAGTCATAAATAACCACAATGTAATAAACTAATGTATTATTTATTGCATCAAAGTAGTTAGCAAGCCAGTATGGTGGTATACTCTTGAGGCTTAGACAGGAGGGTCACAAGTTCAAGGTCAACCTGTGCTACATGTCTCAGTAAATAAACCAGAATCAAACAACAGATAAAAGCAACTGAGCACATGTGAAAAAGTAGATGATTGATATATATGCTGTACCAAATAACTCACATGAGCCAGACTCAAAATGGAGAATCTGGAAACACTCCTATTGTACCTTCAAGTCTATTCTAAAGGAAGAGGCTTATTGGTGGAAGTTTCTGTGTCCCACCAATCACTCCCAAATAACCATAAGAGAGTTAATATAAATTATAAATGCTTGGTTGATCACTCAGGTTTATTACTAATTAGCTCTAACAACTTAAATTAGTCCATTTCTGTTAGTCTGTGTTTTGCCACATGGCTCCTGGCTTTACCTGTCCTCCAACATGTCTTACTCCCTCTGTGCCTCCTAGCGACTCCACGGACTTCATCCTCCTTCTTCCAAGCGTTCTCAGTTTGGCTGTCCCACCCATACTTCCTAGCTGACTACTGGACAATCCTTTCTTCATTAACCAATGAGAGTAATACATATTCATAGTAGACAGAAGGATTATTCCATAGCAGAGGTTGAGAGAGGAAGATGCCAACGTTATTCTAAGAAGGAAACCAGTGTCACTGCATGAAAAGAAAGGGCTTTACAACTGGATTGGTGTTCTAGCATCACTTCTTATTCTTAAGAATCCACAAACCTATTGTCTCATTGATTCACAGGCCAGTGCTCCATCGAATGTAACCTGGTACAGATAAAACATTTTAATGTCTATGCAATTGTGGTTTCTTAAGTTTCCTCCTTGCATTCAATGCAATAACTTGGTTTTCACCTGCAAAATTGCTCTTAGAGTACCTCTTACAACTGATGTACCTGGTTCAGGTTAACAGGAGCCCATGATGACTGGAGGCTTAACAAATATAAACATCTGTCTAGTCAGTGAAACTGATGGTCCAAGTAAATAGCAACACCCCCCATCCCAGCAAAAAAAACAAAAAAACAAAAAAACAAAACAAAAAAACAGTCAAGTCAATCTAATCTCATAGGTTATACAACTACTAACTCAATATGGACCACATAATTACATTTGATAGTAAACTGTAAAACTTTTAGGAGGAATTACAGAAGGACACTTTCAGAACCTAGGGCCAGATGAAAATGTTTTAGATGTTATGCTAGAAGCATGCTGAATAAAAGAATGAATGACATGCACTTCATCAAAACCAACAACATCCGCTCACAGAAGAGCCAATGAAAAGGATGGAAAGGCAATCTACTGACTTTAACTTGCAGTCCATACATATGAATTTAACTCTGTGGTTTGGGATGCACAGTTATTGGTAAGCGTGCCTTCTTAGGATGTGCAAGGCTGTGAATTTAGTCTGAAGCCCTACAAAATCAAACGAAGATGTGAATTGTTAAAATTCACATTCATATCTTAGAGTAAGGAATGAGTTGTTGCTATATACCACAATTTGATTTGATCTCAAAGAATTATGTTAAGAGATAAATGCCCCTCTCAGAATACCAACTGTGGTTTTATTTATAGAACATTCTGAATGACAAACTTACAGAGATAGGGAACAGATTTCTTTATTGTGCTATTGTAATATAGTCATGCAAGTTGTTATCATTACAGAAGCTAGGAAAGGGAACACACATTCTCTCTTTATTTTTTCTTTTAGCTGTATGTGGGTCTACAATGCTATAACACAAAACAAAAGAATGAAAAATTAATCATCCTTTAAACTCAAGTGAAAAGACAAAAGACTCAATGTGCTTAAATAACTTGCTCAGGTTCTCCAAACACATCACTAATGGGGCTTCGATTTATCTCAAGACTTTTGTTTTGTCTTTTGAGACAGGAGATCATTCCAGAGCCCAGGCTGTCGCTTTGGACTCATGGAGATCTTCTCACTCCCATGCCCCCTTTTTTGGAACAAGGTCTTAATTCATAGCCTATACTAGATTTGAATGACTACGAAACATAGAGTGGCCCCAAACTTGTGGTCTCCTGGCCTCATTCTCCAGAGTGCTGAGATTACAGGTGAGGGCCATCACATATAGAAAGCACAGATCTGAAAGTTTAGTGTTCATTGCACATACTACATTCCAAAGACCTTACTCTTAAATGGTAATTCTTTGTCTTTGCAGGCATGACGTAGAAGCCATTCTTAAGAAAAGAAAAAGAGAGAGAGAGAGAGAGAGAGAGAGAGAGAGAGAGAGAGAGAGATTCACCCTTAGCTTAGCTGTAGTCAAACTCACCCAACTTGTGTTATTAAACATATCTAGCAGTGTTTCTCATACTCCAAGGATCCCCTGAGAAACCTGACAAAATAACAGCCCTCATTTAGCCAGCATTGATGGGCCTGGGACTTTGCCTTTCTTATAAGCTTCCCAAATGATAGCAACACTGAATTTCACAGACCAGTATTCAGCAGCCATTTATTTGTAAGTAGGCTTTGTGACTTTTCAATGTGTAGAACAAATTCTGTCGAACACACTTAGGATGCTGCATCAATGGCATTCGAGTGGATAGGGAATGAAACCATTAGTATAAGTATCGAAATCTATCAAAGAGAGATAGATTTTGAGAAATTATGTACATTTGTATCACTGAAGGGAAAACAAGGAACTGGCATTTTGAGGATGGAAGAAGAAGAATCTCAAGAATTAAGAGCACAATGTTGAACTGAAACTGTGTATCAGTTACTAGAATAACAGCTGTTTATTTTTATATGTAATGCCCTCTTTCGAGGTGCATGTGTAAGAGAAACTACAGATGAAATAGGAAGTTTATTTTATCTGAAGCCTAGATTGTTGTGAAATCTGATAGCTCCATTTTTAGTCATCTAAGTCCTCAAAGATTAGATTTCGCCCTGTTGTCAAGCTAATTATAGTTAGAACATCCATTTCCTTCATTTATTCAGAGATATGCATGTTTTCCCTTTCCCATTATTGAGTACTATGAAAACATGTTCCAAAGAATCTTCCATGTTCTACTTTCAGTCATTAATTATTGATGCTCTTTTATCAAGTGTTATGAGAGGTGCCATGTTCCTAAAGTAACTAAAACTTGATATGACTTTATGCTTTGATGAAAATTAATAAATGAGGATCAGAACTGGGAAAATGAACTAGGAAATTGTGTGGTATTTCAAAGTGTGAGTTTACTTTGTGATCTATATTTTATCAGCTACCAGCTCACATTTAGTAGTGCATTTGCTCTTGAGTCATCAAATTCTTGCACTGTGGTAGTTTCTTTAAAACATCAGAGCCAAAATGTGGAATAGAGGAAACTACCGGGGACCATATTGCTAGCCTTGACTTGCGTCTCAAGGAGTTTGTGCTGCTGACTGTTCTGAGGCTCAGCTAATGAGGCTTTCACTTGTCCTCCTCCCTTGAAATAACTTGCAATGCTGGAAACAATACAGGCGCACCCAACTGCTCTTCACAAGCTCACATTCTCACTGCCCTCTGGCTTCCAGTCCTGCCCTCAGCCTGTTTCTGGTAGTAGATACCCATAAATGCAAGTATTTATATACACAAAAGAAAAGGCCACCACGTGGTGTGGGGCCTGGAAATAGTAACATGGGCTTTCAAGGATTCATGCATGATGGCTCTTTCATGTATTCCTAGCACCCCGAGGACTGAGGCAGGAAGATCACTGTAAATTCAAGGTCAATCTGGGCTCAGTTGTGAGTTCCAGGGCAACTTGGGCTACAAAGTGAGGCCCTTCTTTAAAAAGAACAGAAAGGAAGTGTAGGCATGGAAGAGGCTGTCAAGAGCCAAGGCTGTTCTCATCTCCATGTTGTCTCTCATCCAGCTCTTCTTTTATTGCCTGATCTACTTATCTGTTTTCATGGGCAGGAGGGTTCTGGTTTCTTGACTGTATTGTTAGTGATTTGCTGTTTTTGTTTTTCTTTACCCTTATCAACTTGACACTGTTTAAGAATTTTTAAATAGACTAATTCCTTCTTTTTTTTTTAAATTCAAATTCTCAGGTATGAATATGACCAGTTAAGTCAAGTGGCCAATCAGTCAGAGCTGTGAAATAGGGTCTCAGTTTAGTGGGATTATCCTTTCCAAAACCAAACATGTTGCCCCACCCAGAAGTGTAATGTCCTTGGTCTTTCTCTCAAGCTTTTTTATTGAGCTCCTAAACAACACACTTTGATTTGTTCCTCACTAAAGGGATCTAAATTGTTCAGATTTAAGATGTGCTATCTTGCCTTATCTGAGGATATTCTTCTGTAGATTCTGGGCTCACTTGCCATCCAGGTTTCTGTCTCAAGGACAACTTCTGGTTTTTCAGTATTCATAATCCCACAATGGTTTAATCTTCATTTTGGTTAACATAGCATAGTTATGTCAACATGTAGTGGCAACATATTTAAAGTAAAACAAAAAAATTTATCATATCTGATCAGAAAAAATATCTATTTGGATGAGCAAAAGACTATAAAATTAAATTAACATTAATGTCATTTGACTTTCCAAACTACTTCTGAAGACCATGCCAGTGAGAATGCTATAGATAAAAAGACATTTTTCTAGGAAAACTTATTTAGGTGGAAATATCCTAAAGATACTGAGTTAAAGCTGAAATGGTCAGAGAATTATGATATCTGTCTCTTTAAGTTATAATACATCCCCCCAAATTTTGGTAATGCTCTCTGTGGAGTATTTATCGTATAAAATACCAGTTCTACATACACAATGAAAAAGATCATTGTGAAAATTTTTATTGACTGTTACCTTTAAAAAATACTGGGTTTCAAGGGCCCTGTTCCAAATAACCTGCACAAGCTTCTTGAAAAGCCTCTTGCTTCATGCTGAGAATTGCAGAAAATATGGATTGATTTTCCTCTGTGGGTGTCAGAAGGAGGGCATGTGCCTAAAGAAGAAAAAAACTGTAAGTGAATTGCCTTCCTTTTCTGTTGCCTTTCTGTAATCCTCTCACCAGAAGTCATAGAATTCAGTAGCACATCGCCTCCCCCACGAGATCTTGATGCCATAGTATTCCTTCTGTGACCCGTTTGACACCCTTGGGAATTCGCTTTACAAACTGCTTCATTATAGAAAGATTAGAGATTGTCATGGCCCAGTATGTGCATCTGAGAGAACAGAGATGAATAGCATGTAGCCCCCATCTAAAGGGTTAATGTTTAGCTTTAGAGTCAGACAGATCTGGGCTTCTTGCCTGAACATTCTGAGTCAAAAGATTTGGAGCAGGGCCTACTGCGATTTTAACCAGCTGCTCAGTTTGTACTTATCTTTGGACAAATTTGGGAAATAATGATGAAAGATTTCATTCTCATTTTCTTCATTCATAATGTGTGGGATTTAAAAAAAAATGAAAATAGACAGTGTGAATGATGGTATCCCTGAAAAAGTACCCACATGATGCTTGGAACATGATGCATGCTGCCTAAGTGGTAATGCTACATCTTTCAAAGCACTGTAAGAGAAATCGACTAGCCCTCTAGAGAAAGTATAAATTATGTCCTTGAAATTCAGACCAATGGGATTCAGACCAATGAAATTCAGATTTCTGTTTGGGACAAAAATCTCTCTTTCTCTTGGTGTTTCACTACAAGTATTTTATAGAACTTACCTTCCCCATGAATTAGTTAGTTACTCTAGTGTATGTCAAAAATCTTTATGGACATCACCTCTCTCAGCTGGGCTATGCAGTTGAATATGGGATTGTTACAAAGCAAGAAAGCAATTTATTCATGAATTCCACATGTGGTAGAGTACCTGCCATCTGTCAGTCATTTTTCTGGGTGAGAGGTGTATCAGTGAACCAAGCAGCAGCCACAGTTACAACAGGCCACTATTAGTCCATACTCAAGACACGCTAGTCTGCCAACCCTGTGTCTAACTAATGTGTTATGACCGCAAGTATGAGGTAACTAGGTTTGTAACTATCTTACTGAAATCACAGAATCAAGATTATAGAGATTATAGCTAGCAGGAGTCTCAGCACTTCTGTGAGATATATTAGTGTTTTCCCCGTTTATGCAAAGTTGATAGATATTTATGCACCATGAGTGTGAGGCATAGTTCATTTTTATATACTTAGTGAATGACTAATCAGTGACTGAATCAGACTCAGGTTCCCATTAAATCCCTCTCATTAAGCAGGGCTCACATCTTAAAGAACTTTGTGGTAGCTGAATTTGTAGTCATTGACCATAGGAAAAGAGTACATTTTACTAATTCACCTATAGTGTGTTGTTGAATTTGTAGTCATTGACCATAGAAAAAGAGCCCACTTTACTAATTCACATATAATGTGTATGGATGTATTAAAACCAAAGACAGGTAAAGGAGAGGGCAAGATGAGGTTTTTACCACTTTAACTACATGTTTTTAATGTTTAAATTGTTTTTGTTAATTGAAAATAAAAAATGTCCATACAACATATTATGATCACAGTCTGCCCTCCCTCCTCTCCTCCCAGATTCTCCCCACCTCCCCACCTCCCTACTTCCCCACCGCCCCACCTATCCAACTTCATTCCTTCTTTCCTTTCTTTTGCTCTTAAAACAAACAAACAAACAAATAAAAAAGACAAATAAGAATAAAATAAAATGAACAAACCAACAAAAAAGAAACAAATAGCATGTAAAATGAACACACACACACACACACACACACACACACACACACCCCATAAAAACATAAAATCAGAAATCATAATGTACAAGCAAAAAACTAGTAAGGTTAAAAGGTAAGAGCCCAAACAAAGCAGTATGAGGAAAAAAAAACTTCAAAAATCCCTTAGAGTCTCTTTTGTGTTGACTATATACTGTTGGGCATGGGACCTGCCCTTCAGTGTCGTCTGTATCTTCAGTGAGACTCCCTTGGATAAACCAATTTTTCATTTGGAAGTAGTGGTCTATTAGGAGCTCACATCTATTTCTCCACCTCAGCACTGGGGCCACATCTGCCTTAAACCTGTGCAAGCTCTATGCGTACTGTCACAGTGTCTGTGAGTTCACATGTGCATTGGTTCTTTTGTGTCTAGAAGGCCTTGTTTCCTTGACACCATCTATCCGCTCTTGCTCTCAGTCTTCCCCCTCCTCTTCCACAGAGTTCCCTAGCCCCGAGGAGAGGGATTTGATGCTGACATCTCATTTAGGACTGAGTGTTCCACTGTCTGTCTAATTGTCAGTCTCTGTATTTGTTCCCATTTACTGCAGAAGGAAACTGTCTTATGATGGCTGAGCAAACAATGATCTATGTGTATAACAGAATGTTGTGAGGAATCACTTTATTACTATGTTCCTTTAGGAGAACAGTAAGTACTTCATTTCCCCCAAGGTCCTTGATTTATCTGGTCTCAGGTCCTTAGCTCCTCCAGCAATGTCAGGCTTAGGTTCCATCTCATTTGAGAAGGTCTCAAATCCAGTCAGTGTTTGTTTACACCTAAAATGTTTGTGCCACGATTGTACCAACATGTCAAGCAGGCAAATTATAGATTAAAGGGTTTGTAGCTGAGTTGGTGGTTACCTTTTGCTTTGATGGCATACAGAGTACCTTCCAGTACCAGGGCACTAGTCAATAGAGGTGAAGGTCCTAGTTAGGCACCAGTTCAACGTCTCCATGTTCAGTGAGATATGTAAATGTTTTCTTGGGCAGTAGGGCCTTACTATCTGTGGAGAGTAACCAGTAGTAGCCTTGGCAATAGCCTGAATTGTTTGGAGGTTTCCATGGGGCCCCTTTGGCCAAGAATTCAATTAGATATACCCCACTCCTGACACTAGAGGTTTCACTTGGGGGTGAGAGATGTCTAGTTGGGGTTTTGTCTCCCCTGTTACTGGGTGACTCCATTTAGATTTCCTTCATATATGTATATATGTTAAGAAGCTTCTACTGTAGTAGGCTTTCTCCCTGTATTCACTCCTTAGACTCTTAGCAAGAGGACTATAAGGTTGTAGAAAGCCTGGGCTATGTAGGGAAAACCTGCCTCAAGCCCACCACCCCCATCAAAACAAAACATTAAAAAGAAAGGGACATAAGACAGACAAACTACTTCTTGCTATATCATCAGAGAATCTGCGCTACAAAAACATTTTGTTATTTATTTTATGTGTATGGGTGATCTGTTTGTTTATTATGTAGAGCAGGCCAGGCTTGAACTCACATGTACATGCACTATGTGTTTTTCTGGTGCTCTAGTTGGTCATCTAGTTGGATCACCTACAACTAGAGTTCTGAATAGTTATGAGCTGCCATGTAGGTGTTTGGAACTCAATCCAGGTCCTTTGCAAGGGAGTTAAGTGCTCTTAACCACTAAACCATTGCTCCAGCTGCAAGGTTTACAGATTCTTTGGAAGAGTATTCTTGTTTTCAGCAAAACCATGCCTCTCTTTAACTAGTCATTAATATTTGCTATTTGCATATGCTCCCCAAATTTCCCATGCTCCTTGAGTGCTCTTTGGCCCTTTAGAAATTCTTCCGAGTAGCTTGGCGGATGACAGAGTCCAGATGCTGACACTGTAGTTATGGATCTATGGAGAGTACATTGGATGTGTAGGAGCAAATCTTCTCTTCCTGTTTGATCTGCGGTTGGGGGTAAGGAGGGATTTAAAGCCAAACATTTTGACTTCTTTGTGCTTATGGCTTTCTTTCTCCTAATAGAACCCCTGTGAGGTAAAAATCATATGAATGGGTTTTGTTGCCTCCTTTAAATACAAGAAGTAACTTGTAATTAGAATAATGCTGGGAAATTCGGTGTCAGGGCAAGCTTGGGCATGATGCCAAGACATCAGCCAACTTGATGCAAGAGCAAACTCAAGAATTGTTCCCGAGTCAATGAATCCTGGTTTGCACAACACCTAGGTTTATTTACTATAAATTAAATCATTTACTTCTTATTTACTTCTTTACCTTCCCTCAGTTAAGTAATAGTTTCATCAAAACACAGTCTAATTGCATATTAGTGAGTGAGGATGATCTTGTTTAGATAAAATGCACACATTTCTAAATGGGACTAAGTTAGACATAGAATTAGAAGGATGGACATGTTAATATTTTGGTAACAGATTAAATCCTTTCTGGTTGTTCAGACTTCATTTACTGAAAGCCTTTGCTTTATTTTGGAACACTGAGCTGTACGTCTCTACTTCGGTTGACAAAACCAAGTAGGACCTCGCTTTTTCCATTGAAAGAAGAAATATTTATGTCAAGGTCATAGGGAAGTAGAAGGTTTCACTAGCAGATTGTCATGGAAATAACAATTTAAAAAACTGCTATTGGTTTTACCAGAGTTGTCTTATTTATAGCAAACAGTTAGTTAGAAAATGAATTGTTGACTGTTGAAGTGCATTTTCTGAAGTGTCCTCCTGTCTCTTTTGACATGTGACATAGAGAAAATCATCAAAATTTTGGATGTTAGTGACACTCAGTGAAAATTTTAAAATTCTAATAAATGTCTCCATGTTAAGTCATTAGACACTGTGTCTCTCCTAGAATTATTTAAGTTGATGCCATACATTTTAGAGTAGGCACTTCAAAACTATTATATAATGTAAATAAAACAAAAATAGGAAAAGAACCTATTGTTCATAAACAGTTGACTTAAGATTCTCTGTGATCTCAGTTTGTTTTGTGGACAGAGCACAGAAGAACAAGTGGTGGTTCTGTGGTGTATGTGGCCTGGGCACTTGTCAGCATACCTGGTGGCAAGGGCTGCTTTCCAGGAGTGGTTCCCCCCTTGGCTTGTTGAAGGTCTGTGAAATGATCGCCCCTAGCTCTTCACAAATACTTGGACTCAAGCACACTGCCTCTGTTCAACTTTTACCTAAATGCCTGCTGCCAGATGAATGCAAGCTTCACCTTCCTCATGGAACTTTTAAAGTTAGCCCAGCCCTCGGGGTTAACCTGTCCTCTCAATACCTTGGTGCTTATTGGTTTTGACACATGCTGTTCAGCATGTGCTCCACTGAGAAGTGGGTTTTCTTTTTGGTTCTGTAATGAAAGGATGATTCAATGGAATATTTCTTTTTTTCTTTACATCCAGAAGACAAATGCAATATTTTTCCTACAGAAACATTAGGTTAGACAGAAACTAGACTAAAAGGACATATGTTTTATCCCTAGTTCACTGTTAACTTGAAGAAGTAACTATGAGCTGAGCATGTACCTTTGATTCTTCCTTTGGCTGGTAGGTGGAGAAAGAAAAGCAGATGATCTCCAGATAGTCTACTTTAAAGATGTATCTCTAGGACTTCATGTACAATCTGGCAAAGCATAATTGTAGTGTAAATTCTGATTGGTCTTAATAAAAACCTGGAGTCAGATATCAGAGTAAAGGCTGAAAGATCAGAGAAGTAAGAAGCAGCCACAGTCACCTCTTACCTCTCTGAATCCTCCTACCGAAAAGGGCCAATCTCTTGTCTCCACCTGTCTTGTATTCTGCTCTCTGCCCAGCCATCTGTCTTTTTGACTCCTATCTGTACAGACCTCCAGACCTCTATGGTTAACTAATGGTTAGCTCCACCCTCTGATCTTCAGGCAAGCTTTATGTGTTGGAGCATAAACAAAATATCGCCATACATGATACTCATCTTTACCTTTCCAACTCCTGCTAAACAGAATGTTGAAAGCATTAAAAGTTACAAATCTACAGAGATAAAGAACATAGGAGTCTCTTGCAATAAGAGTGCATATTTAAAAGCATAAAGAGGACTACAAATTCAATATAGCAAGAGTTGTTTCAACTAAGGGCTCACCATGAGTGAACACTAACAAAAGCAAGGAGACCTGCCCTAAACCCAAGTGTCAAGCCTTGGCCATGCCCATTTATGGGGAATAGTTTTTGAGAAAAGCATTAGACAGATTAAAGTACGCAAGTTTTTCTGAGTCAACAATAATTCACAAGTCAAGGAGTAGTAGAGCTTTTCTAAGATGGACACAGATGTAAAACCAGGAGGTGCCTGATTGGCTCATGTATGTATCAACCTTATTTGGGCATGATGAATTGGCTGCCTGTGACAGTGTTCAGTTTGCTTCTAAATTAATAAATTAATGTTTGTTTTTGTTTTTGTAGTTGTGGTTTTTTTTCACACCTTATTAGGTAAGACTCCAGACAAAAATAGTCTCAAGCTAATGTCCTCCTGATACTTGAATGGTAGGGATTCGACCTAGGGTTTAAAAAGTGTTGTTGAGAACTTTTGCCAGCACTTTATCCTCTCTCCTGTTTCTACAACACTGGCTACACATTTCACCCTCTCAAGACAGAATAGTTGTTCTCTAGGGAATTGAAAATGCACTGGGTGGAAAGCCAGATCTCTTCATTTCTTAACTGCCTTGTGGACAGTCATCTTCCAGTGTGGTATCCGGTGGCTTACTGGTAGTCTGTCTCCTGTAATGTAAATATACCTCCAGGAGTCTTGGGCTCTTAAGGAAGGTATGACTCAAAAGGGAATCAGAAGAGCAAGAGAGGAAGGAGTGGAGATGGAGAGAGAGAGATGGAGAGAGGGGGTGGGCTTAGTAAAAATCAATGATATGAGGAGGGACAGAAAAGAGAAAGAGATAAATCTAGGAAACAGAGTTGATTTTAGGTAAGAGAAATTGAGACATGTTACAGTTATGAGAAAGCAGAACAGCTCCTAAAATTTCAGGGATAGAACTGTAACAAAATTGGTAAGCAGTGCATTTAAAATCCCCAGAGGAATTGGTGGTTACCTTATAATTCTCTAACCACCCAACACTAGGATGAAGCTAGGATAATGATATCAGCCTCAAGCATGACTCAGGAGCCTTATCCAGTGGCTGACCTCCAGTCAAAAGAACACAGGAGAAAGGAGCTATCACAGGCCATTGCTTGCCTACTGGGGAAAAGTTAATTTAGCTCCAGCAAATTAAATGCCAGTAGGACCAGAATAGTTTGATAATATTTTTTTGAAAAGTTGGGGAGATAGGAGACTAAATGGGTCATCCCCTGACATAGGTGAAAAACAAATAAATATGTATAGACTTTTGGATATAAACCAGAATTTCAAGATGCTGGAAGAATGGAGGTAAATAAGACAATTTGCTAAGACTGGTGAGGACTTATATCTTATGAGCAGGGTCTAGGGTAGTTGGGCAGAAGACTGCTGTGTTTATCATAGGTTTTTAGTGCTTTTAACCGTATGTATATACTAGTATTAAAAGACAACTTAAAAATAATAACCATTTCAAAGCATTATATATGTGTATGTGTGTATGTATAGAATATATATATATATATATATATATGTGTGTGTGTGTGTGTGTATATATATATATATATATACATATATATATATATATGTATATATATATACATATATATATTAATTCTCATGAACCTATTTTATGACCTTGAAGGACTCTAAGGTATATTTCTTTCTATCTCTTGTTCCTATTAATTTGTGTAGCACTTAATGAGTTTTTCAGTACATGGTTCTTGCTTGGTGCATGGATGTCACAGCTGGAGGGGACTGGGTAAGGGTCTTCATTCACTAGGTTAGAAGGAGAATTTCTGTAAGTTCTCAGCAGACAATGCACAGCAGTAGGGATACTTGTTGAAATCTATATCCTGACTTCTTAATGACTTGTAGAAACTTCTTTATAACCCTCTATCCTGCCAAGAAGTTGTGAGATAATTGTGGTTTCCCGGAAGAGTTGTCTCTCTTTTTTGGTTTACTGATCTCTTTTCATGTAAATATTTGGGTATTTTCTAAATTCCAGTTTCTCTAATGGCACTACATTCAGGCTAATGGGGCATCACCAGAACACTGGTCAGTTGCAAATTGGATTTTACAATGCAAGCTTCAACACAGTTCCTTCCTATTCCCGTCTCAGTGAGCACAGGAAGTCACATGGCTATTTGGTGGCTAGCACTTGTGATTCCCTACCCAGCAGGGTCTCCAGTTCCAATAGCTGTGCAAAACTCAGACATATTTCCTTTACAGCAGGCATGTATTGGAGGATAAAGACAGATTTCATTTCTCATCTGCTTTCTGAAGGTTTGATGGAACAAAATGGCAATATTAAATAGGGGCAAAGCATGTATATTTATAGATGAAAAATGAAAAGTACAGCATGGAGGGAAACCCTAGTCCTGTTTTTAACCAGGAAGTCTGAAATACTAAGAAGCCCAGGTTCCACTGTTTCTAGAGGGGGAGAAGAGGGAAAGGCAGGGGGAACAGGAAATGGTTTGTAGGGGCTTGAAGAACCTATGTGGGTTTCAACAGTCTGCCTGGCCTACAGAGCACCTAGCAATTTGTAAAGGATTCTCTTTGGGACCAAAATCAAGAGTGCATCACAAAAGTCTTAACCATGTGTGTTGTAGACTCTGTTTTTGAAAGTGGAATCAAGGAAGGAACCAATGTGTTTCCTGTCTTTAAGCAGACAAGGGAAGAGGTACAAGAAGAAGCCCCTTCCAACCTTTGCTGATGAATTTATTTCATTTCAAATAATCATCATACTGAGTGTCATCTTTGGGGGGTAACAGCCCCCAAGCACCTTCTTTGTCTTATAAATAAGTTCAGGATCTCAAAGAAAGAAACCACAACTTCACCTGAAGTGTTTGGACGTGGTGAGCGTTACTCTTGATCATGAGGTTGTGTTCAAAAGGACAAATACACAGGGACATGAAGTGCACTTGCTTTTTAGTCTAACTCAGGTGGTGGTTGTGTCTTCTCCACACAAAGAGGGAAAGGATTATTGCTCTAAGCCATCAAATTCTTATAATGGAACAGTGGGCTATCGTGTAAATAAAGGCTTTGCTTGGAGAGGAGATTCAAATATTTCCACAAAAGTCTTCAAAGTTCGAGGGGCGATTTAAAAAAAAAAAAAGATTTTAATTCCTTGTCCTAAATACACATTGGATACTGTTTTTATGGAAAAGACTCATATTTAGCGTTTCCTACAAATACCCTACAAAAATGAAATGGTTGGGCAATTCAGTCTTTCTATGGGGGAGCAAAAACAGAACGTTGATATGAGGAAGAGAAATGTACGAGGCAGAAGAGCAGCAGTAGCCGCCATTAGATGTCCAGTTCAGATTAATCTGTGGGGCAGCTTGAGGGAAAGGAAACCAGGGTGCATTGTGAAAGGTCTGGTTCCACTGCTACCTGATGAAGGAAGGGAGAGAGTGGTGAGAGAAGGGGCTGCTGTATTGACGCCAAACTGAGTAGAAGATAGAGGGCTGACATCCAGATTCAGGACTGGGCGGTGGCGGGGGGGGGGGGTATGCAATGACAGAAAAAGTGATGTGGTTTCTAGATTATTGACTTCAGCCACAGCCAGGTAGAAATCAAAATGGTCATAATTTTGGTGTAGTTGACTGCTTTGACATGGTTTTGGTGTTGTCCACAGCTCGCTAGGCATCCTGTAAACCTAAAGAAAGAGTGCTAAGTAGGCCTATGACCAGACATGCTCTTTGATGGTTTCCTATACTCCTAGGTCTCTACTAGGCTGACTTGAAGAGTTAACTTGGTGAATTGTGGAAAAGGGGAACAGGAGAACAGGAACTTGTCAGTGCCAGGGGCAAGCTAACTATTCATTCTCAGCATTAACAGATTCATCCGAAGAAAGCAGGATGACGTACTAATAGGATGTGTGCTGATGGAGTGGGAGCATGGGCTTGGAAATACCTAAGACTGATTGTGGGAGACCCTGCTCATTAATAGGTATCCTTACCAGTTAGTTTAAAAAGTACAATCTTATATGGACAAATTGTTCCTCTGTAGAATTCTTGTCTAGTTTTATTCATTAATGTTGACTTTCTTCTTAGGAAAAAATTCAAATACAAAGGTTTTAATTTATATCCATAAGTGTTTTGATTATATATTGGAGCATGTTGCATAATTAAATATAAGTATTTTTAATGATACCTCCTTTGATATGTCCTTGGAAGATAATTGTAACAGTAAAAAAAAAAATTCTCTTCCAGTGTGTTTTGATATTATATAACAAAGGAGGCATTAATGAACCTTTATCTCATTACAATGCTGCACCAATAGTGATTCAAGTATCAAAATGAAAGGGAAATTTTTACCATAAGTTTTACTCTTTCAGACAAATAACACTACTGCTTCATTCATCTTTGTGATTTTAAAATTAGTATTTGGTTAAGGTAAAAATGTACTAATTAAAGTATTGACTTCTTTGATAACAAACAAAATTTTAATATTTTGTGAAAGGTATCAACATAATTATGAAGGTGCAGAATCAAAAAATAAAGTAGGCCATCCTAAAATATTGATTTGAGTAATTCAGAATGAAACAATAATGCTATTGTTATGTATTAAAATTACTCTGTTGTCCTCAAGAAAAATGTAGCACACTTTAGTGCTAAGGCATTATATTCGTCCATCTTTATCATTTAACTTACCATTTGTATTTAATTGTAGGTGAAGCTACTGGGAAGTAAAACAAAGGTTCTTCCTGGGCACCCAAAGAGCATAAATCAACACAATATTATCAGAATTATCTAGATGTGTGCTTGATTATATGAGGTCAATCTAGAAGCTACTTTCTCAGATGACATCTGTTCCCGAGTCAATGAGGTGGCCCTCTGCACTAGACATGATGACTTCAAATGACTGGCCAATAATTCTGAATGCATGGATAAAGTGAAAAAAGTCTCTAAAATGTTATTATATATGGATGGCTTTCCTTATGTACATTCTGATTAAGTCTGATTGGGGGTACTGCTGAATGACTACAGTGCATTTTTTTCCTGGTGTTAATAAAGACGAACCAGGGCTTTGTGCATTCTGGGTAATTATGGAACTACTAAGCTACATCCTTAGCCCTTAGTGTATTTTTAAGTAATAATATGAGCTCTTCCAAATCCATAATTTTGAATATTTATGAATTTCGCATGTAAAGCCACAAAGTCCCTTTAGTTTCTGTTTTTAATAAATCTTTTGGCAGGTATCATTTTAAAGTAGTCTGGATGGGACTATTAAAAGTATAGTTTTGGAATTACAGTGGGAAGCAAGTTTTAAATTTCTAAACTTTTACAGATATACCAACTTTTAAAATTCCATTTCAAAACAACCATTTTCTATCAAAATAATTTAAATAGCCCATCTCTTTAGTAATAAGTGTTAAGTTCAGGAGAATCACGTGAGTCACAGTGAATGTCATCACCTTTGTGGCACTCAGTGCTTTTCTAACAGTGGCCATACTGCATGCTGCATCCTGTAAAATGCCTTCATCAACTGTACTGCTCTTGGGAGATAGGCAAGTTTCATTTAAACCCCAAGAATCTGGTTTGGTTCACCATTCTAAATTGTTTGTTTCAGAAATACCTGAGTTTAGAATATAAATGTGTCTCTCTACTCCTGACTGCTTGGGCCAGTTGGATCTGTGAGTATGAATCTATAGAGTTTACCATGAGACATAAACTTGTGACTTATTTCCTGTAAGTTTTTGCACACCAAATAAAAATGTCTGTTAACGATTTTAATGCAGCACTGAAAATTTCATAGTGTTTTACTTTGGTCAGAATTGTCCCTCCAAAGGCTAAATGATGAAGCTTGTTCACAACTGAGGGAGCTCTTGGATGATGGCGGAAACTTTAGGAGGTAGGGCCTAGTTCAGGAAGTAAGTCATTAAGGGCACGCCCTTGCAGAGTTTCTGGTGACCTGGTTGCTTCCATCTGTTCTGCTTGCTTCCCAGATGCCACGAGTAAACAGCCCTGCTCTCCCACTCCTTTCCCAGCAGGATGTTCTGTCCTACCACAGGTACAAAATAATAAGCCATTGGTACAGCTGATGGGATGTACACCTTGACATCCTCCTTTTAAGTTGCTTGTCTGAGGTATTTTATCACAGTGGTTGAAAGTTGAGGAACATACTATGGAATATAAGTTGGAATAAATATTGACCATGTTAATCAAGGTTTAAGTCGAAATTTTGGCTGACAGAGTTACTGTGTTTGTTCCTCACCCCACCTTGTATGTTGTGTGTGTGAGCACTCGAGTGTGTGCATGCACATGCATGATTGGATTAGGAGGAATGTTTGCATTGAACTCTCAAACCATGCTTTTTCTTGATTCCTCAGTAATTGTAAAGTGTCTGCTGTCTGGACATGTTCTACTATCTGAAAAGATACTTGAAGATGAACTATAAATAGATTCAGAATGAACAGTGCTAAATTAGGAAGATCAAAGAGAGATTTTTATATTTTATCTACTGATGAAGCCAAATCTGAAACCCTAGTATCAGATTATGATTGGAGTGTTGCTTTATTCTTCAGAATTGGCTCCAATTGTTTTTTTGTTGTTTTTTTTTCTCTTTTAAGAGCCCTTTGATGGACCACTCAGCACAGCCCTCACTTGATGCCAGTGTGAAGTAGATTACTAAAATAAGACTTGGACCCATGTTTTCTGACTCAGTTCTAAGGTGTTTGCCCTCTATTTCATACCAGTAGTTTATTCCCCCCCCCCCAGTTTCCCAGAAGAGTTCGGGGTGGGGGTTGGTGAGATTTACTATGGGGAATAATTAGCATGTCGTATTCCTAGGTGTACTATTGACTTTAATTAGACATGATAAAAAAAATGAATTCACTTAGGAGCATTGCTGAATCAGTTATTGTTCAGTTAGCTTTTATGTATTTTCTTATAATACCAGAAATGTAACCCTTATCAAGTGTGGCCTGGTGGCTAACAGCAGTTCCTGCCTTTGAAGTCAGCTAAACTTTTAATTCCATCCATATCCCTCTCCTCACAACAGGGCAGCAAGTTCCTTAGCTTCCCAGTTCCCTCATCTGTGAAGTGGAGAAAATAGTGAAACAGCTTGCAGGATAGTGTAAGAATTAAAATATGTCATATGTGCAAAATCCTTAAAGCACTGCCCTCTTCATGACATCTACGCAGCAATGTTAAATTCTGGGTTGTTAATAGTATCATTGTTTTCATGTATAGATCCTTACATGCCCTTATTTTTGAAAGGAGTTTTCCTTCTTAAGTGGTAGGAATCATTTTTCCACGTGATCTTAACATCCCTCTTTATTTTTCCCAGTACTTGAAAAACCCAACCCTTAGTTACAAGTCAAAATCAAAGCTATAACTTCAGCAAGGCAGAGAGAAGGCAAGCGAGATGAACGAGTCTGAAATGTTACCACTGGGACTGCACCAAGTGGTCTCTCAGACTTGGAGGCTCATGGGCATCTTCTTTGTCGAGCTTTCTTGTGAGTTCAGGTGTATTGCAGATCTCTCTGGGAAACCGTGTAAAGAGGATTAAAGGTAGGGAAGAGCAAAGCCATTCTGTAAGTGCCTTGTGAAAGCAAACCACTTCTTCCTAAGCTCACGAGAGCAAGAAACAGTTTACTAGCAATGAAATAAACTTGCCACCTGTTTGTGCAACCGCATCAAAGAAGCCTAAGAACGCTTTGATCATTTTCAGGCAGAAGGTAATTATGAAGCTCTCCACTGATAGTTTGTTCATGGGGAGTTTGGGGAAGCGGATCAAAGAAAACTGTATTTAATATGGACCAGAAATTAAAATCTGCATCCATGCTGCTTTATTAGACTGTGCCTCTTTCATTGGTGAATTGCATACTTAAAAACTGAGATGATCATCTTGTGGTTAATCTGACCTTTATTGTAGCTTCTGTGTTTTTGGAGCAACTATGTTCAACTATGTACTTTTGATAATGACATATACATTGCCTCGTTGAGAGATTGGGTGGGCAGTTTGTACAACATATTTGGTTTAATCCTTTTAGGTTCCTGTAAACCCAGTTACGCAGAATTATATAAGAGAGGAAATGTTTTGACATTCTTCCATGATCTTTAAGGAAAACTCCCATAACTTTTCAATTACGTAGTAGCAATATAAGATTACAGATTTCACTTTGAACAGTATAATTATACAGCTGAGAAGCTTGAAGAAAGTGTAAAACTTTACAACAGGGAGAGCTGCATTCATGGGCATTTTATTGTAGGGATTCAAACATTGAAATGGAAAGCAAAAGAATCGTTTGCAAATACCACTCACTGCTGTGGGAGAAAAATCCATCTGAGGGACACAAGAAGCAGAAGAAAAGTCACTATTGCTTTCAATAGATTCCTTAAAGACAAAGACTGTTTATTCTGGAAGCGCATGGTCTAGGTCAGAGCCGGTCTCCAGGGTGTAGTTTTGACTCCTGCCTCTGAAGTGGTTAGGAAGCTTTCAAGAAAACAGAGATGACAGTGCTTCAGGAATAAGCCCGAGAAGGTAGAGCAATAAATAGGAAAAGTCATGAGCAACTCATTAAAAATGTATTGACTAATGGCGTGAGAACACACGGACAGCAGGTCTCCACCTCTGCACCACATCCTCAGGAATCCAGCTTACTAACATTTGCCTTTGAACTCAAGAGGCTGCCTCCCTCTACGGCATTCTATCTTTCTCTTACAGAGAATAAACTGCTAACACAGAGATCCTCGGAGGAAGAACCTTAGTCTTAATACCTGTCTGAGTCAGTTATTCAGTGATTCATACTTTATTGAAACAACCAAATTGACATTTGAAATTTAGTCAGATCATTGGCATTAGTTTCAGATGACTTCCTGGAAAATTCACTGAGGATAAAGAAGCAAGTTTATTAATTTCTCAAGCGTCCTTTGAGATAGCTTAGGAATCTGGGCCCTTGCCTAATTCTTGGGTTAGGGCAGAATCACTTAGTCCAGAAATTCCTGTACTAAATTGCTGTGAGACAGTTAACAGCCTATCTATTCACTCAACAAGGATATTGTTTAAATTGGAAGTGATGTCATAGCTGGAGAATTGTTTTTACTTTTCTAAAACTAAATTCTATGCTTATAAATCAATAGACTCCCTGGTGGACAGGTGAGTAGGATACCAAGGCTAGTTCTACCTCTGTGACATCATCAGACACTGCCAATGCTTTTCCATGCAGGTCAGCAGTCTCTCGAGTCCCTGCCAGTGCAACCCAGAGAGGTGCAGGACAGTACTGATTGAAAGCTAGTGATTTTAGAGTACAAATGCTAGTACTGAGTTAGATACGTGTGTTCACAAGTAACATTTATGTTAGTTGAAGCGGAGAAATTTTATTAAGAATTATACCTCTTGCTATTTTATTCATGAGAAGTTTTTACAAAACAAACTCTCTTGATGACTAACAGACATTTAAAGGACATCTGGTACAGATCCCATAAACAGATAGATGGATAGATAGATAGATAGATAGATAGATAGATAGTAGGTAGATAGATAGATAGATAGATAGATAGATAGATAGATGATAGATAGGTGATAGACAATTAACTAAATAGATATGAGAGACAGAAAGAGAGAGAGATAAAGAGAGAGAGAGAGAGGGAGGGAGGGAGGGAGGAAGGGAGGAGAGAGAGAGAGAGAGAGAGAGAGAGAGAGAGAGAGAGAGAGATGCTGTTGTTGGCAAATTTTAAGTGCAGTTGTTCCATGCTGAATGATACCCCTGGGACCTTTTAGCATATATGTTCCAACAGATACCAGATCAATTTTGACTTGCAAACAGACTCTTTCTGAGTGGCAGCATGTTAGAAGAGATGACTCTCAAATAAATCCAAGAGTACACAGTGCCACCAATCTGGTGTCTTTCTAATGCAAAGAAATGAGGAGGGAGCTTGATTAGCATTTGTAGATGGTAAACTTCATGCTATACACAGGGTGAATTTTCCCTTCCTCCATAGAGAAAAGAACTCTAAATATCAATGATCCTAGCACAAGTGATTTTAAGATATCAGCTAGTAAGTGGGAAAAGTGGGCTAGGTATTAAAAAAAAAAAAAAAAAGCAAAAAGCAAGTGAAAAGACAACCATAATGATTGCATATTCGTGCTGAGTGACAGAGAAAACTACTCTCATGACTTCAAGGTCTGAAAACATGCAGGGAGCAGTGGAGGCTGTGGCAATCCTTATGGCCAGCCTGACTAAAATAAAAGACTACTTGGTACAGCTGATTGTTGCCATGGAAATCTGACTTTGATGTGAAATTTTGGAACGTTTACTCTGAATTTGGGAAGCAGTTGAGAAGACCCCTGTAAGCCAAACATAATCTACTTTTGCATCCACTTTGAAGCATGGTCATTTGCCTTCTCCTTGTTTCCTGGTGCTTTAGCTAAAGGAGCAGTGTCTGTAAGGTAGTAAGAGGAAACATTAATGCTTCCCACTAAGGGAATAACTGGAAGGCTAGTTTACATTGCACAGCTGAGCAGTAATGGCTTCAAGTGCGGTGGGAGTACCATGTTTATACCATGGTTTTCCACCCTGAGCAGGATTGCCAGTTCTTGCCATATTCCAGTTTCCACTTTTGTAAAACAGGAGTGACCACACAAATTTCACTGAGCTACACCGAGAATTATGAGGAACCAAAACACCGTGAAGCGCCAACCAAGACCTGGATATAATCATTGCTCAATAAACATGGACTGTGATGATTTTTCAATCAGAAAACAGTATTTGGAGATTTGCTTATTTATTTATATTTAAAGAGGGCATCGTTTGTAATGTGAAGGCTCTGTTTCCTGGTGGATGGTATGCATTAAAAGCATAGATGTCAAAGTCTGAAAGTCAGGATTGGAGTCCAAACTCTACCATTGTGTAATGAAAACAGTAAGTTAATTTTCTGAACCTTAAATCTCTCATCTATAAACAAAAAATTATAATCCCAACACCAAAGTCAGAATTCCGTGAGATAATACAGAGACAAATATTATTTTCTGTTGTTTTTTTAAATTCTTTAGATGTTCTATATTCATAAACACATTTTAGGCTTTTATGTGTATTAAAAAGAAATGACATTGCATTGGTTAACAAATTAAACTCCATCTTAATGAACTACAACAGAAATTCTTAGGCAGGGTTATTTTACCCTTCAGATGACATTTGACAATGTCTGTTGACATTTTTGGTTGCCACAGCTCAGAGGACTACTGCGGGCTTCTAGTGGGTGAGAGCCAAGGCTATGACTAAACATCTGGTGATACACAGGACAGCTTTGCACATCAGAGGATTCTTCAGCCAAAATGTGAATAGTGCTGGGCTGTAGGGACACTGCACCACAGCTGTATAACCACCATAACATTCAGTCTGCAGCAAAGAAAATTCTGTTGTTTTCCCAAAATATTATCTAACTCAAATAACCTCTTCATTAAAATCTGAAGAACCTCATTCAATAAAATATATTTTTAGAGGCACATATGTTTTTGTTTTCTTGTGGTTTCAAAAGAAATCCTAGCTGATGAAAATTAAATTTAAATTTATGTTACAAAAGCATGTCTGTAGTTAGAGTTTCCCTGCCTGGCCCAGTCAGGACAAATCTCTCTTACCCGCCAGTCCCACAGTCGCTCAGACCCAACCAAGAAAGCACACAGAAACTTACATTGTTTAGAAACTGTATGGCCATGGCAGGCTTCTTGTTATCTACTTCTTCTATCTTAAATTAACCCATTTCTGTTAGTTTATACTTTGCCACATGGCTTGTGGCTTACCAGTGTCTTTACATGTTGCTTCTCATGGCGGCCGCTGGCGGAGTCTCTCTCCAGCCTTCTATTTCCCAGAATTCTCTTCTCTCTTGTCCCACCTATACATCCTGCCTGGTCACTGGCCAATCAGAACTTTATTTACACAGAGCAATATCCACAGCACATGTCCACAGAAAGTGGTAGTCCCCTCACCCCTTCATGTAAAAATACTACTTGAAATCCAATAGTTTTTTTGTTTTGTTTTGTTTTTGTTTTTCAAGACAGGGTTTCTCTGTGTAACAGCCCTAGATATACTGGAACTCACTCTGTACACCAGGCTGGCCTCGAACTCACAGAGATCCATGTGCCTCTGCCTCCCAAGTGCTGGGATTAAAGGCATGTGCCACCACTACCTGGCTTATACAATAGTTTAAGTTAGAGTATCTCTGCTTTTTAAATACATGCATTTGCTTTCTATAATTTGCTTTATCAAAATTAACTTTCCTTCTTTTTCATTCTTGGATAATACAATCCTAAAGCTGATAGAGCACAGCTGGGTAGACATTCAGATAATGGGACAGGCGTAGGATAGCAGAGAGCCCTACAGAAGTAAGGAAGTGTGAATGTGGTTGGATTGGTGACATGATGTTTCAATTAGCTTTCTGTCAGTGTATCAGGTAGTTGAAATAATCACTTTGTATGAGGACAGGCATTAGTTGACAATAGCAGTAGTTTTGTTCAGTTACTGGTTACTTTTGGGCCTGTGGTGAAGCAGCAGATCTCTCAGGGGGAGTGTTGTAGAGCATAGCCATTTACTTCATGGCTTGAACCACAGGATAGAAAAAGAAAAGATGTGGAGCATTTCCTTATTGCCTTCAAATGCCTGCAGTCAGATACCCAAGACTCCCTTTAGGCTTCACCTCTTAAAGATAAGGTTCTGCCACCTTTCAGGAGTGCCAAACTGGCCACTGATTATTGACATGGGGCCTTTGGAGAGCTTTCCAGAGCCAAATAAATCATATGGCACTATCAGAATCCAAATAAAGTGAACAGTCCATTTGGGGATGTCAATAAAGACCAAGTGGGATGAGGAAGGGAAAGTTCTAACATTCCAAGAATCATGGGCAAATGGCAAAGGTAACTTCGAAGATATACAGCTGAGACAGTTTTAGTATCAAAGTAATGTACAATAAGATAGTAACTGATTAAAACCCATTGAGCAAAACAGGGAACCATGAACCCATTGTGATGTAATAGGTAAAAATAAGCTGAAACTCTGATGAAAAACTGAATGCCTCTTAAAATAAAAATAACCTCCCCAACAAAAACATTAATTAAAAGGGAAACTAGTAACTGTGTAGTAGAAACCCAGGTGGAAAGACCACCTGAATTAAAGGGTCAGCATCACATGGTCTTAACAAGAAAAAATCCTCTTGCCATCTAATGAAAGCTTCCAGGGATGGAGATCATCATTGTGGCCAACAGGATGGTATATTATGGATGCATTTGACTTTTGATGTTATAATCACAAAAGACTACACTAGGAGAGCCAGCTGCCATTTAGTAGGGGTACCCAAGCAGCCTTTCAAAGAAGACCACAGAGTGAGGGCATTTTTCTGCTAATATCTAGTACTAATTGCTGGTCACATAGTAGGATGCACTTTTAAAATTCTTTTTAAGTTGAACTATTATTTATTTATTGTGTGTATGTATGCATGTGTATGTGCGGATATGCATGTAGAAAACCAGATTTCTCCATGTGGGTCTTGGGGATTGAGCTTCAGGTCTCCAGGCTTGGCAGCAAGTGCCTTTAAATGATGAGGAACCCCACAATTCCAGATGTTCTCATTTTAAAACGGGAAATCTCCCTAAAGTATCTTGGAGTGTTGAAGCATCAGGTCAATAACTTCCTGTTCAATGGTTGTAGAAAAAAAAGATTATTTGTACTATAATTGGAACATTCCTCTGAGATTCTTAAAATTTTTAGTTATGCACAGTAAAAAATAGTGTATTATAGACTGTGCTCTTGGCTTTAAAAAGAAATTTATCTTTTTAAAGAGGTACTGAGTTTTGTAAGTTTTAGTTAAAAAATATTAAAATATTACCAATCTGCTTTTGATGTACATTTAAGTGGCTTCTAATGCTACTATTAAAAAACATCTAGTCCTTTGTTATTTTGAACAATGCTACTAAATATCTTTTTTTGACATTTTTTGTGTCATTATTTAGGTTTTGTTCAAGAATAAATGCCCAGAAATCTAGTTACTGCATGAATGGATGCCAGTTTAGCCATGGTATTCTGGGAAGCCTCATACAATGTCTTTAAAAGTAAATGAAATTCATAATTTTGTAGCTGTTTTTTCCCGACACTTAGAAAGTACTTGCTATAAGAGTGGCGATTTATCTCTTTGATTATCACTGTCCTGAACATTATGGCACTGAATATGTATTTGGGGTAGCAATAATTGCAAGCATTTAGTAAGCACTTGGCTCTGTCCTTAGGAGATTAATTCACTTATTCCTGGAATAGCTCTTAGGAAGTAGGTGGTGTGTGTTGGTGAAGAAACTAAGGCACAGAGAGACTCTGACTGCCTCCGTCAGACAGAACTAGATACCACACAGTTTTCCTTCAGTTTCCAAGGAGCCACTATTCTACACCACTTCTCTCAATGAGGACGTTAATCCATGAACAGATAGTCAACATGTTTCTTTGAGACTTTAGCCCGTTACAGGCTTCAGGAACCTCTTTTTTCCTTGCTAAATAAAAGTATTGAGAATGACCCACACTCTCTAAGATCTCAGTTTTAAGGTCCTCCAGTGCAGCCCTGACTTACTACCTAATGATTTGCTTCTAGAATTAATATCCATATAGGCATAAACTATAAATCATCTTTGGCCAGTGAAATTATGGAGATATAAACAGTATATGTGCTTTGTGTCACAGATAAAATGGTGCATCTGGGCTTCCTGTCTCCAGGAGACAGCTTTTATTACTGTTCCTCAAACACATCATGTCCTCTGCCCCACCTGGGCCCTTTGCTCCTGCTGTCCCCGTACCAGGCATGCCTAGGCTGTGCCTGCTGTTGAAGATGCTGTCCAGCTTTTCATCTACTTTCATCTTGAAGATGCCTCCATTCCTCAGATCCCTGAATCTCTTTTATGGTGTTTTCTAGAATAGTTCTTCCGTCAGTTGTGTGAAATTCTCGTTTCCTTAATAAATTATCTTCTCTTTTTATTTTTTGTCATCTTATAAACCAAAATATGTATCATAATGTTTTGTGCAATATACAAAATTAAATATTTTTGAATGAATAAACGCATTATCTCATGAATATATAATTTGAATTAAAAAAATCTTGAGACAAAAATTTGAATATTACATAGTCTATATTAATAGGAATATGCAATAAAAATGAAATGGTAATGGTTAAATATATTTATTTTCATATTATAATTTGTATTCCATCTTTGAAAGGTTTTAAGAATCATAATTAGCTTTCATTTCTATAGTGAAAGGTATTGTTTTTATGGTTATGGATGTCATCCTTGCTTCTCTCCACAGCTTCCATTTTCTCTTTTGTAAGTGGGTGTTTCAGGAAAATCAAAGGGAATAAAATCAGTCAAACAGTTCAGTGGAATTTTATTTCCAAGGCTGGTACTTAAGGGTGTATTCCTGTTACAGAATTTCAATAGTAAGTTTGTTTTCGAGCGTTTTGTTTAATACCAAGCCCCCTTGGCAGGTAAAACAAGGACTGTCCTTGAATGCTGTTCTGAATGAAATAGAATGCCTTTCCTAACATACACATATTTTTAAAAAGAGAACTTTGGGGAATATTCTATGTTGTCACTTGACAGGACTGTACTTGGTAGGTAGCAAAGACAATAGCACAGTCTTCAACACCAACACCTCCATCTCCAGGAGGCCCTTTCCTTACCAAGAATAAGGATTTAGCTGAAGGGTTTTGATGCTGATCTCAAACAGGGAGCCAAAGGCAAACTTCAAACAAACATTATCAGTCTTTTAAAAATGCCATTGCTTATGTAAATCACCTGTGATCCTTGGGTGCTGGTGAGCCTCGAGCACCCCTGAGGTAGTTGGATATTAAATTGTAGTCTATTTATATTTGATATGTGGTGTTTAACTTAGATAGTGCTGGCCATGATGAATATTGTTCAGTTTACAGTTAGTGTTTATATTCTTGCTTTCACAAAACACACACACACACACACACACACACACACACACACACATGGCTTAGTTTCACTATACTATGATTCCTAGAGGGCAATTTAAAGACTAACATAGTATTGTGGAGAATGTCTAAATTATCCAATTATTATTCATTTTTCAGTACTGGTAATTGAACTCAGAGCCCCCAGCTTGCTACACATAAGCTGTACCATAAAGCCACTGTCCCCCAGCTCCTGACATTCGTTATATGTAAGGTTATTTATTCATCAAATAAACTCACTTGGTATTCTCTGGACCATATTTATAATTATGGATTAAAATGAAGATTTAGAATTCTGTTTTATAGAAGTTATTTCCACATGTGAATGATATATTTTAAATTAATGTGGACTATCATTTTCAGATTTAATACATAATCTCACAAATGTTAGGAGCAACTGGTAAAGTCAAAGCATGATTATTTTAGAGTTTAGCCTTGTTGAGCTTGGGATGTCACACACTTTCTATGTGGCTTCTGCCAACAACAGAGGGAACTTTCCCCTAAGCCTGAGGGCCCTTTGAAGAAATTGACAAAGATTAGCCTGGGGGGAAAGCATACAAATTTAGACACTTGTGAAAGGGAGATGGGGGAAATCACAGCATAGGGGACAAAGGTATGATTGTGACTATCCAGAAATACTCAGAAGCCTGCCTCTTTTTCTGTAAGAGAGGTGGTGTTTGCAGAATGTAGACTGTAATTTTTTACTGAATACAGTTAAGGCTCCAGAAAACAATCCCTTTGGTATTTGCATGTGCTTGGGATATGATCTGACCATGGGAGTCTGTCCGGTATGGTTGCATTCTTGCTTTCCATAGTGAGATGGTAGGCTTTCAGGCTGAGCATGGAAGACAGCCGCGTGTCACTTTCTGCAGCTGGGTGTTCATACCTGGGGGAGGGGGGAGTGTGTGGAGCGGAGGAGGAAACATAAGAGGACCTTGATCTAGAACCTTCTTTTAAAGCCATCAAATTCCCATTTGATAAAATTTTTCAGCTCAACAGTCAGCCATAGTTTTATGGTATCCTTCCCTGAGCCCTCGCCTCTCCTGTTTATATTAATAGGAAGCTCTTGACCATAGTCTTTCTAGACATACTCCATTTGGAGAATGGCTAAGATTCTCCCCACTCCACTCTCCACCTTCTAATTCTGTTATCAGTTTCTAAACTTTATTTAGGATAGAGTATCTTTGGGAATACATGCCGCCATCAGGAAGAAATCATTGCTTTGCGTATTAGATGCCAGACTTTCAATGGGCATTTACAAAGCACCTATCATGTTAACTGTAGAGTTTTAGTTTGTTTTAAAGTAATTCTGAGAACTTAACATAGAAATGTTTGTGCAGGCAGGGGGTAGCTAGCTCTTTCTCTTCTCATCCGTAGCCCTGCGGTGCATATACATGTAATGCCTTTGTTCTCGTCTTTTCTGCCTGATTATTATGGTCTCTAAGTGCTTTGTCTTCGCCCCTCTGGTGTATTCCTTGTGCCTTAGTCAGTGATTGAGTGAATAACTTTGTTTACATCGAACGGAGGTCTGCAGCACGGTTTTTGTGGGTGAGATGAGAGATGGAGGAAGAAACCCTTAGAGCAGGGTGGATTGGAGGTAAAAGCCGAGGGAAGAGAGAGGTAAAAATCAAAACAACAATAAAATGAAAACACAAACACAAGCCGGGAGTGGGTAGAGGGGAGGAAGAGCAAGCTAAGGCACAACAGGGGCTTCACTCAGGGTGAAGGGTCTATGAAGTCGCGGGGGCTTGTCGCGGGGGTGGAGAGAGATCAACAGACCAGCATTTTCCCCAGGCTTGGGCGCAAGCTTGTGAAACTCCTCATGTATTAAAGAACCTCGGCTGGGATTTGCTGAGGACAAATGCTGTAATGTGTTAGTCATCCATTATCGGCTTCTATTTTTGCAGGTTCCGAATGATGACTGACGCGGGTCTGCGCGATAGCCCTCCCAGCCCCTGTCATTGCGAGCGATAAGGACCTCGCGCGTCCAGCAGCCGCACCGGGCTCAAGGCGCTCCGGAGGGCGGGCGGCTCCCGCGGGCGGAGCGGACTCCAGTGCCGCTTCCCACGCACCGGGACCAGACCTCCCGGCCCCGGCTGCCCGCGCGTCGCCCGTCGCCAGGGGCCATGAAGTAGCAGTGGCCGCCAGCCCTGCCCTCCCGCCGGCCCGGCTGCTGCACGCTGCCCCGGCCCCAGCTCGGACATGGCCGGACGCGCCCGCAGCCTGCTGCTGCTGCTGCTGCTGCTGCTGCTGCTGCTCACCCTGAGCTGCGTGGCCTTCAGAAGCCCACTTTCTGTCTTTAAGAGGTGCGTGTTTGGCTTGTTTGTTTTCCTTTCACCGGAGGAAGGTGGTTGGGGTGGTTTCTTAGAAATGTAGTCACTTGTAGTAACCAGGGTCCTTTAAAAAAAAATCTCTACAAGGCTGGTTTTCTCTACCCAAAGAGACTTGGAATTTTAGCCTCAGCAACTTCTCCTCAAGTGCCCCTTGCAGATGAAGCCCACCCATCGTCCTGTAGCCAAGCTGCCCCCCTGGCTTTCGGAACTCCAATTAGAAGTTGTGACTTCCAGAACTAATCGCTCCCTCTTGGGGAAATATTTCAGAAACTACCATGTAGTTGTTTAGACTTGAATGCCTTCCTGTGTATGACACCTGGAGAAATAAAATATCAAGATAGATCGGTGGTGGGGAGAAGACCATTGGCTATAATAGCTCACTAGGAAATATCGAGCTGTATACACGTACCTCGTAATTACCAGGTGAAATATTTATGTACTTGTACATTTGTAATTCACATCGCAGTCTTTATTTCTTCCTCCCAGAACTGTACTTAGCAAGACTGTGGTTAGAGAGGTTTTGTTGTTTGTTTCTGATTAGTAATGTTGGACTTTCATAGCTGACAAAATGTGACGGGGTTCCAGGTCATAGCCTTACCACTAGGAAATCAGCGTACGTGTGAGGATGATAACGTCTTCATTAAGTAGAAATAAATATGTATTACAGGCTTTTATTGAGCTGAACTTTAAGTCTGCCCTGCTTAGTCGCTTTGGCTGTCTTTTGCTTACAAATTGACTCTATGTTGCTCATGGACAATAACGTGATTCTGGGGGTCGGGTGGTTACAGAGTTGTCGCATTATAGTTTTTATTGGATCTACATTAGTAATCCTTAAACTTGAGATCATAGGAGTTATTTCTGCCCATCCAATTATGTTCAAGGGTGTTAAAATGATCTTCTTTAGGTTTAAAGAAACTACCAGATCCTTTTCCAATGAATGCCTTGGAACCACCAGACCTGTAACTCCCATTGATTCATCAGATTTTGCATTGGATATTCGCATGCCTGGGGTCACACCTAAAGAGGTGCGTGGAACTCTCTACTTTATTATTCAGCTGTTTTGTGTACTGTCTAAAATTGAAGCTTAAACGAGGAACCTGCATTTATAGCTGCAGTAACTTCTTTGCTTCCAGGCTCCCCAGATGAGGCTAGGATACTATAAAAGGGGTAAGACTTCAAAGCAAAATATTCAGTTAAATTATGTTCATTAAAGTATTACTTGTATTTTTATTGTGAGTTGAAATGGAAACTTGAAATTTTACAGTTTGAGATTCTCTATGGAGAAATGACCTCTGTAATACACCATTTAAATATAGTCTGAAATAAGAAAAAATGTTCTAATGAAGGAAATAACATTGAGCAGCTACATCTACCAGATTACTGTGTTTGTTAAAATACCCTTCCAAAGCAGCCACAATTAAGATAGAAAATTCTTTTTCCTGCCAAGAATTTGAAAAACCAAACATCCCACAGTTTGGAAAGTTAGGGAAACTATTCATACAGGTGGCAGGATGGATTTTCTAGAGATATATTTTGAAGAAATAGCAGCAGTACTCACACAGATGTGTCATGGTTCACGTGAAGTTGGACGAGGTTGCTAGGCACCCCATGTCGGAGCACACACAAGAAGCTAACACACACTGCCGTGTGTGCAAGGTGTTTCATTAAGCATGGAAAGGCCAGAATTAATTATGCTCTGCAGCCAGCCAGAGAGGGGATTTATGTATGTCATTAAAAGAGAGCCTTCTGCTTTTGAAGGGCTGCAGACAGAGGCCTGGACGTGGAAGAGCTGCAGTGGCCGATGACTCATTCTTGCAGATAATGGACTGTTTCCTCTTTTCCCCTCTTAGCACTGGGGGGAAAACGTGTTCTATTTATTGAGGAAAATGACTTTTGAAACGGACAACCAGAAGCTCCTAGAAAACACACACGGGCCTTTTACTTCAGGGTAAAACCTGACAGTATTTGAAGACTGGAGTATGGTTCTGGGTAACTACTTTACAGCTAGAAAGAAATGGCCCCCATTGTCTCCGCATTCCCATGTCACCGGGCAGATACCTCTTCTGTACATGTCGTTTTGTCTGCCCTTACTCGGAGTTTCGTAATCACCTTATGTAGTATTTAATAAGATACCAAGACCAGAACACAGAACCACAGTCCCCCACCCGAGAAATGAGCTGTTTCTTTCTTTCTTTTCAATTTTAAAATGGAATTTCTACTATACTTCTTTAAAGTTAGCTGCTTATTTTTTATATGAAATAATCACTGGTTGGTCATCTGGTTTTTTTCTTTTTATTTTTTTTCTTTCTTCTTTCTTTCTTCCTTTCTTTTTTTTTGGGGGGGGATTGTCTCCCTCTACACTGTTGGCTGGCCTAAAGCTCAAGGCCATCCTCCTGCCTCAGTTTCCTCACTGCATAAATTAGAGGAATGTGTTATTATGCCCAGATTCAGCAATTGGTCTCTTAGCATGTTCCCCACAAGAACATCATGTATTATAGTTTTAATCAAATAATAAATTAGCACTGTTTGAAAATATCCCCTTATCCTTGTTACGGCTTCACAACAATAGTAGACAATTAATTCTATTGTAACCTGTCCTCCCAGAAAGAGTAACTAGAAGAGTTGATTTAAACCAAAAAATGTGGAAAAGCTCTGTTTTCAAAAGATGGATCTTTATTCATATTAGAGTCTTACGATTATCAAAACAATGGCGTGGAAAGAGAGCTTGTAGTATTAAAATTGTTGCTCTTTATTTTGCACTCTAGGCACAGGATTTTGCCTCGTACAGTGGCCATTGGTTGGTTGCCTTTGCAGCGGAGTTGCTTTCCTCCTTGCTCTTTCCCTAAGGACATGTGGTTCCCAGGAGCCATCTCCAGACGGGGAGTAGTGAGTGGACTGGGCTTAGCAGAGGGCTGGATCTTGCTTCCCTTCCACAGTGATTGATTCAGAAAGATATACACGTCCTAGAACAGCCCAACCAACCTTCAGGACTTTTGCTAAGATTGCATTTTCCTGTTTGATGTGAGTGAAAAGCATGGAGTCCTGGTGTATACGAGCATTGTGAGAAAGTGCCTAGGATAATAGACAGAGACTGAAACAATGGAAGTTCTTGGTGACTTTATCCCTTTGGTCACTTTTGCTTATGTTAGCCGTTATTATTTCATCCAAGCTGGGTTGAGGTTTGTCTTAACTTGCAGCTACAACTGTCTAACTGGGTAGTGATTCAGTTGCTCTGAAACAGCTTAGATCTGGTTAGAATGTTCCATCATCTTCCCTCAACATGCTTGATTCAATATGTTCTGCATACTGGCTCACCTACAAAAGATACAGCTTATAAACATTCATGAAAAATGATAGGCAGCCCATGACAGATAGATAGAAAACCTCTTTCCTCCTCAACTTGGCATTCTTGGTGAGGTAGACTCAGAGCTATGTATGACACTGTAAGCACTTTTGTTGTTGTTTTTGTTTTTTGTTTTTAGTTTTTTGAGCTGAGGACCGAACCCAGGGCCTTGCGCTTGCTAGGCATGTGCCCTACCACTGAGCTAAATCCCCAACCCCAAAGTAATTTTTCTTTTTATTGTTTTGTTTTGTTTTTTGAAACAGGGTTTCCCTGTGTAGCTTTGCGCCTTTCCTGGAACTTGCTTTGGAGACCAGGCTGGCCTCAAACTCACAGAGATCCACCTGCCTCTGCCTCCTGGGTGCTGGGATTAAAGGCGTGCGCCACCACCGCCTGGCCTGTAGGGAAAAAAAAAGGCAATCACCCTTGTCTTAAAATGCAGCTAAAACCAGAGTTAACTCAGGTAAGAAGAAATGAGATAAAGGGGAAGAAAGAATGAAGAAATTAAAAGTTAAGGGGACCTGAGAGTTGACCCAAACAAACAAAATCCAAGGAAGTAAAACAGTCAAGAATGAGAATAAATGGGCAAAATATAGGTTATCTGGAATAGGAAGAAGAAAATGCAAAGAGGAAAGGAAAATGTACAGCTGGGAAGTCTGCTGAGAAGATTTCCTCTCAGTTGTGGCTCAACCAGAAAAACAGAATTCACACAGGAAATAATGGAGAAGCCAGAGCTCAGTGTCAACAGCCAAGGGCTGTCCAAGACCTAGATCTTAGGAACTATTGCTTACGTTTTAGAAATGTTGAGAATGGTTATGGATTAAGGCTCATGGAAGCCTTTTGCTTGAGAAATGAGGCCGTAGGCTGGAGTAGGAAGGCAAGCAGATGTAGAATAGAGGTGGAAGAGACCTTAGGTGTAATTCACACAGCACAAGTAACTAACTTCACGGATGGAATGCAATCCTAGGTCAGTATCTCACCCAAACACACCCTGTTACATCACGTCTCTGCATTATGGTTCTTCCTGATACTACAGGAGCTCAGAATGTCATTAAAAGTTACTCAATTAAACCTGAACTGGTTTGTTTAGGAAAAAAAAAAAACAATTCAGACTCTATTCCAATATCTATTTGGTGGAAGTATTAAGGCAACTCCATATAGTTAAAGGGAGGATTATTTTGTGGGGTAACTTACAAGTAAAGAGATAGGTTACAGGGTCCAGGAGAGGTGAAGTGCAGTTCAGCAGTGTTCTCTGGAGAGACTCTACTCTTGTCTACATCCAGCATCCAGGATCCAGGAACCAAGAGGGCTGGCACATCCAGATCTCTGGTCTTAAGGGCTCCTGTCTCAGCTTTGCATGGTAGGCATGACAGTTACCAGAAACATCAATGGGAGTAGTACTTCCAGGTCAAAACTGGGACAGCGACCCACTACAAATATCAGTTTTTAAATTTTATTTACAATTGTTAATATGTGTATGAAAGAGTGAAGGGAGGGAGGGGAAAGGAGAGGAGGGGAAGAGAGGAGAGGAGAGAAGAGGAGAGGGGAGGGGGGAGGGATGAATGTGTGTGGGAGTCAGAGGACAGCTTTCAGGAGCTGATGCTTTCCTTCCAGAACCTCATTGTGAGGTTTGTGAGGCAAGCACCTTTGACCTGCTGACACCCACCCCCCAACAACAACAACCTAAAGTAGAAACCAATATTTTTGTGTGTTTTAGGCTATAATGGTCTTCATATTATCAACACAAAATTCTTCAAGTAGATTCTAAGGGATGAGGTGGTCAGTGGAGCATGTGCTTTGTGTCCACCTGGGACTGTGTTCAGTCTTCAGTGACAGATGTCAAAACCAAAAGACAAACCAAACAAACAACAACCAACCTAGACAAAGAACTGAGGAATGCTGAGAGCATGAGAAATGTCTTCCCCTGGGAAGAGCACCTGTTGATTGTCTTATACCAAATGGTCAGCCTTGAAATCATAAAGTAACATTATATAGTCTAAGCAGATTTTATTTATATAGTTAGGAACACACACACACACACACACACACACACACAAACACACACACATACACACACGCACACACACACTACCACCACCACCAACAACAACAAAAACAATAACAACAAAAAAGGATAACAACAATTAAAGAAAAAAAGGGGGCGTGAATTTGGAAGAGAGCAAAGAGGGATACATGGATGAGAGGGTTTGGAGGGAGGAAAAGGAAAGGGAGAAATGATGTGTGATATTCTCAAAACACTTTAAAAAACATAAAATTTAAAAATACTAAGTAAGCCGATAAGAGGAGAAAAGACTTAGTACATATTTCTGAAACTCACTATCAACAAAACATTCAAAGGCTAAAGGAACTCAACAGATTATTTTACCTAACAGCTTAGTTAAACAAAGAACTAAGTAACCAATCTTTCCTTTTACATATTGAAAAACTAGATAACAGAAATCCCAGAAGTTCTAGGTCTTTTATGTAAAACAGCTTTAAAAAAGGAGGTGAAATTTGCAGCTACAACTGCCTCATGTAATGCTGTTCAGTTCTGAGGGTCTCTGTGTGTGTCACCAAGAACTGTTGTTAGAAATATCCATGCAGTGAGATCCAAACTGTAGATGTTTTAAAAGCAGACTTTTCTATATAGTCATACAGCATGCCATCTTATCTTGTTATGAGAATAATAGCATAATGAAAGATCTATGGCTTTGATTATACACTCAGTTAAACTCACTCCTGACATTGAAAATTTTATGTACTTCCTATTCTTTTATTCATTTCCAAGTCACGAATATTTGGGGATTTATTTATTTGTTTTTATATTTGAGAAGCTGATGGGGAAAGAGTCACAACTATAAAACTACCACTTGGGGTTGGGGATTTAGCTCAGTGGTAGAGTGCTTGCCTAGCAAGCGCAAGGCCCTGGGTTCAGTCCTCAGCTCCAAAAAAAAAAAAAAGAAAAGAAAAGAAAAAAAACCAAAAAACAAAACACCTACCACTTGTAGAGGTTCAGTAAGGACCTAGAGTCCAGCGACACTGTTTCAAACACAGCAGCGCCGGGAAGTAACAATGCATTAAGACTGCTCATTTGGTGCTTTTTCTTTGCTGGACCCCTCCCTTAGTCATCTGGAACTCTGGACTATTGCTGTGACCAACTCTCATGTCTACAAAGAAAACAGTTTGATAAACTGCCTGTTCATTTATGATCGTGCAAAAGTGTATCAGTTTTGTGAGTTAACTGCCCCATGGATACTTGGCATAAAAATAAAATAAATGAGGCATAATTGCAAATAATGTTATAGTTTGTTTTCTGAATTAAATCAAATCCTGGAGTTAGAATGTAGCCTCTCGAGCCAGGTTGGCGGTGGCCTTGCCTCAGCTCTTGAAGTGCCAATTCGTTCGTGCTTCCTGGCTCTAAGGTCACTTCCTCCTGTCCCTTCGCTGGTCTAAAGAATGGAAGTTTACCTAACCTAGGGTGTTCTGAGGGGTGAGAATACAGTAGCTCATTCATTTCAGTTTAGTTGCCCACACTTGGTAAGTGAACAGAATATGTTCACTAGTACTGTTTCCTGCAGTGTATGTGTTCAAGGACCGGAGGATGAGTTTGAAAATGAGAAGTGGACTTTCCGTCATGACTCCATGGAGACAGTGAGACAGCATAAGTGTTTTGAAGGTGAGGAAAGGCAGCCAAGTGAAAAAAGGCAGAAAGCCGGAACCTGGACCAGGGAAAGCTGGGTAAAGAAAATGAAAAGAGGAAAATCATTCAGGCTGCTCAGTCACTGCAGGGGATCCAGGGAAAATGGCTCTGTGATCAGAGAAAGAAGGAAGCTGAGACCACCTGTTCCTCAGCCTTTACACATATGTTGGAGTCCTCGCAAGACAAGTTTCCCCGAAGAAGAGATATCAGTAGTAAATATATTAGCTTGAGTCATCCTAGGCTGCCTTGGTGACTCTTCTAAGGACTTTGAACACTGGCCTTATGAAGTAGCCAAACAACAAAAACCCACTCATGTCTAGTAATCCTAGTTACATGGAATTTATTTACTATTGAATAAACATTGTTCCTCTGTATTACTTTTGCTAAAGGCAAAGTTGACAGGGATGGACCCTGAGTGATTCTGAAAGACAGCCAGCATACTCTAGCTTTATTTATTTCTCTTCCTATCCTTTAATTGTTAAGAGATTCTTTTCTCATTTTAGTTTTGAAAGTTTGGTGGTATGTGCAAAATACACAAATTATATTTATTTGTGTATTGAGGCCTTGCTTCATTAGTAAAACCTAATTGTATCAATTAAATAAAATATAAAAATATTAAACTGTTCTTGTGAACTACAAATTAAAGTGGTATATAGTTTGTTTTAACTGTTTAAGCTTAAATGATCGTCTTTGATCTATGTTTTGATGGAAGCCTGTTTAATACCCAGTCAGGGAAGACCTGGTCTACATTGTTTTCTCTTAAATTTCATATTTATATCTGGGACTGCACATATGAGGACATACCAAACATTCTCCCCATTCTTTTTTATCAAAAAATAAGCAGAAGAAAAACATTGGGCCAAGTGATATGACTCCAAAGGCAAAGGTACTTGCTGCCAAGCCTGATGACCTGAATTCAGTCCCCACGACCTGTACAGTAGAAGGAGATAACCAGTTCCCACAAGTTTTCTTTTGACCTGCACATGCCCATGTGGCACATGTGAGCTCACACACATACTAAAATTAATATAGATTTTTAAAAGAAGGCAAAGAATTTAAAATTAGTTTTTGTGGTCTTTATTTCATCTCACACCTTAGAGAAATCAGTGAAGCATCTGAAGGAGAGGACTACCTTGTGACCATCTGTGTCCTCAGTAAACTCTGGTTCTTTTTTACTGTGTCTGTTCCTGTTAAGCATTTTCAAGGAGAGAAAATATTTTTGAGTGTTCATTATGGACTACTATTATTGGACACTTTACAACCATTGTCTCAGTAATTAGTGCAAAAAAATCTACTCAAGCAAGGTCTTATTTTATTCATTTTTTTCCACAAGAAATTGAGTCCAAGAGACATTAAAATAACCTGTCCATAGCCAAATGGCCGGTAAATAAAACACAGCTTTAAATTTATTTTAACATGAATCTGAAACTCATGCTTATTTCATAGTTGTGCCCTGCAAATCTGTTAATGATTAATTTGAGGAGACATTTAGCTATCAATGACCAAGAACAAGTAGCTGTACACCTTGAGCACCAAAACCCATGACTGCCAATCATATACAGTAAATAATATATAGTAATAGAATGTTGCTATGTGTATTTTATATAAACATGTACTTTTAATTATACATACTTGTAAAAATATGTATCATTATTTTTGTTAAACAAAATACAGATGACTGACCCCATCCTAAATTCCAGAATAATCTTTTCTTAAACACTCTCACGCAAGAAGAAAGAAATGCTCCTGAGCTGACTGCCTTAAATCACTTCTCATTTCCTAATTGTGAAAAGACACAATACAGGCAAATTCACCTTATTTTAACCCAAACTTTTCATCATTTTTTTATCTACATGTAAACCATAGTCTAGCAAACTGTTTCTTAACATGTCAAATAGTGAATGCTTTCACTTGTGTGACATAAAGTCTCTTGGCTGCTGTAGTTAGAAAGCAGCTATAGATAATATGTAAATGAATGGCTTGGCTGTGTTCCAATATGGAGTTGTATCTGCTAACACAGACAGCCAGCCCATTGGCTATAGTCTCTCTATTCCTGATCGAAACAACTGCGTACGTCACTTAGGCTAATAAATGGATTTGACCTTTGGCAACGCATGAACTGTTTCTGACATCCAGGAAAGGAGAAATGAAAGTGTCAATACAAGGTTAACAGTGACTTAATCTTAGTTTCTTAGTTACCTATTCAGTATTGATGTCTAAATGATTATAAACCTGAGTTCTTTTATTTGGAACATTGCTTTCATACTTTACCATCTCTGCCAGTAGTGATTCCCGTCACATAATTTTTCTAGGTAAAATACACGAGCAACTTTATCAACATGTCATTCTTTCCCATGGCTCATAAGCAATATGCCAGCACATCCTGTTGATGTCATCGCAAATATAGCAGCATCCAGGCCGTCTTTCTCATTATGGTAGGAGAACCATGTGTTCTTTCTGCACTGTTTTGATGCAGCACCTGTACCTATGCATCGCCAGATTGTGCTCCAAACAGCAGCCACAGGGGTCCTATTAGCACAGAAGTGAGGTCACATCACCCTTCTAAACACTTCAAATGTTGCCAGCACCATCCACGCCAGTCCTTTAAAGCCACCTCCACAGCCCTTCGTTTTTCCTGATAGACTTCCCATTCTTGTCTCTTAATCCTCATGCCTGTGTTATAAGTCATGTCAAATGGGGGGGAAACGCTGCTGTAAGTGCTGTAGAACACATTTTGAACTGTAACAACTGTTGCGGTAAGATATAAAATCCAGTGTGAACTGAACACAACTGCAATTTATGCTGAAGTGACTGAGCACTGTAAAGGGAGAATTAGGGAGTGAAGGGATATAGTAACAACTGGGGACTCAGTAAAGTCAGAGACTGAGAAATTCCAAGGACTAGTCAGGATGAATGTGATTAGGCCAGATGTGTCTGTTTGCTAACAGTGACCAAAGTTGTCATTCTGGCCAGTTACAGGGGCTGGGAGCCAGAGGATTTATATCCCCAGATGTGGCTAGGATAGACAGCAAATCTGTTAGAACTTAGGTTCTCAGTTCATCTTAGGGAGGTAGAGTTGAGCCGTGAAAGACTGTCACTGTTCAAGTTCTTACAAGTGAGGCTGAAGCCTAGCCAAGAAGAAGGCTTGAGCCAGGCTTGAGTTGGCCAAGGACATTCCATCTGTGAGTTGTGATAGTACAGGGCGAGTTGCTGCATCTTGGATGAGATACTTCAGTTGTTTCATTTCTATAATGAGAATGGTAGTTTCTGGTGGAATTGTGGATAAATCCATTCATATGTATAAAGCTCAGTAAATGTTATTATTTCTGCTCTGATGAATACTATGAAGGGTAAGTTAAGACACACTGTCAAGTAGGTAGTATAAAGTTCTGTATAGTGAGCACCTCAGTATTGTTGAAATTAAAAATGAAGGTTTTACAGTGCCTCATCAGGAGGATCGCATTCAAAAATCTATATCTCTCTCACACTGCCTTAGGAAAATATCTATGGAGACAGTAAAAGTTGGAAAATGAGGTACGAAAAGATCATAGAGAACAAAAAAATTACGATATTTATAGCGATTGCTCTAGAAATAAGGCTAAGAGCAGATGAATAACCAGACATATACCCTTCATCATTTCGTCTTCTAAAAAAATCTACAAATAATTAAAAGATCAGTTTACCCAGTAACAGCTATATACCTTGAGTACCAAAGTATCATTTCAAATATGTCAAATAAATAGTCAGAGTAAACTGGATTAAAATACAGTTATGGAGTTATATGTGAGTGCTAGAGTGATTGCTTCCTCAGTAAAATGCCTGACACACACCTAACATGAGGACCCGAGTTCAGATCGTCAACACCCATATAAAAAGCGAGGGATGTGGCTCCGTGGGTAAGAATGCTTGCTACACAAGCGTGAGGACCCACATCGAGTCCTAGCAAAATGTAAAAAAAGCGGGTGTGGCTGCACTCACCTGTAATCCCAGTCCTGTGGGGTACAGAGGCAGGAGGATTGCTAGGGTTTGGGAGCTGCTGTCCTAGCTCCAGGTTCAATAAGAGAGCCCATCTTAAAAGACTGAGTGTGACAGAGCAGAACACATAACACAAGCATGTATGCATGCACTGTACACATGCGTGTGCACACCCATAAAAATATGTGGATAGTGTGTTTCCATCTTAAACCAATTTAACACAAAGTCTTGATATACGCATGTCCATTTGATTAGATGTTTCTCATGTCTGTTTGTTTAATATATTATTTACCTGTGCAATGTGAATATGGGAAGAGGTACCTGAGGCTCTAAGCCTTTGTTTCCTTGGAGAAGGAACAATGGAACAGGATGGCAGAAGATTTTTTTAAATTTATCTGTTCTACCATTAAAAACATCATCTGTTATCAGTTGTAAAATTGTTTAAAAAAATAATGAAATACACATCATCCCCAATGAAAACAATACAGCTCGGTCTTGTGTTTCTCTCATATAAACCTCTAATGTTGAGAAATCTCTACAGGGGGTTTTCCATACAATGCCTCTAATTGATAAATTTTTAATTCCTAGTCCTCTGCTTTGCAACAGTGCCATTAGGAGAGTCTGATTAATTAAAGAATTTAGGGAATTGGGTACATGTTTAGAAGCAAAGAGAGGCAGATTTGTAGGGGGTCATTTTTTTCTATTATACTCAGTCTGAAGATATTTGTGGAAGGCAACCATGCATCCATTTCCACATTAGCAAGGAAAGTGATCCTTTTTGCACTTACTAGCCACCAGAAAGATCCTTTTGTTTCACTTATTTTCAGCTTCATGTAGTCTGAACGAATATTTCACTGACCTTATATAAGGAATACCTCTGGAGCCGTTCTGCATGGATGTCACATTCTTTGTTAAAAAAAAAAAAAAAAAAAGATACCTAGTGTCATAGTGTGCTCTTTCAAGACAAGGATAACTCTTCACAGACGATGCATTGTATTTGACTGTATATAATGAGACAAATCACATATGTACATCACAGGAACACCTAGACCTTCACAAACAATGGTCACCCCATCCAGCAACCCTCAGAGCACTGTTGGGGAGCAACATATGTAAAAATAGAGGGTACACTTCTGTTGTACAGTATGTGCTACACCCACCTTCAACTAATCCGGTATTCAAGGGAAACATTTGCCATGGCAACATTGATTTACAAAGGACAAGTGATGTTTCTGGGAGATGGAGTTATTTCTTTTCGTGGTTCCCATAGGCACCCAGTTAACTCTTCAACAACCTTATTTAATAGTTTTATAGATAACTATAAAGAGGCACTACCTGATTAAATTTAGAAGTTTCAGTTTGGAAATAGAACTATGAAAAATAAACTCATAACCAGAACTGACATCACATTAGATACAAGCAGAAAAATACCTACCGACAAAGTATTTCAGCCTTCATTATTTATGGAAATGAACATTTCATACATTAAGCCTACTGTATTGGGGTTAAATCATTTGCTTCCAACTAAATTATCATTTTGCTATGGAAATGCAAATTCTGTTTACTTTATTTTCCACAAGTGATTAAACCAGATATAATATTAAGTTTTGACACTGTAGATGTGTTAAATATTAATTTTATCTTCTTAATGTATTTTTCATCAATGACATAGCAATTCTCACAGATATTTCCCTGTTATAGTTTCAGTTATTTGCAGCAGAATATGACAACAGTAGAGACAAGAAAGAAGATAGATGGGTAGCCTGAGTAAGTGTAGGTACTAGGGAGTGTAACTGTAGTGGGGTCGAACAAATTTAGAAGTTAACAAATAGTAGCTATATTGTTTTTCTGCTATTATAACCACTCCACGATACCAAATGGAGAAAATTGTGACCAGGAGTTAGGAAATTAAGTTCCGGTCCTAAATAGTTTAGAGTTAAGAGGAAAAACATTTTCTTACTCAACATGAAATTTCTGTCTCTGCCAGAAGTAAATATTGCTCTGCTTTCTACCTATTATTTATTTCATCATCACAGTAAGCCTGAGTTTGGAAACCCACAGATAGCGAGTCTACAGGACTTGAGTCAATTGTGGTGGGGGTCCGCTGAAATAAATAAGGCATTCATACAGTTGCTGCCCATAGCATTTATTCTGTTTCCACTTTTGTTTGTGATGACCTAGAACAAAACAAACACAAAACAAGAACTTGAAGAACCATGGAAGCAAGTCAAAAGCCAGGCTATGCCGTTGTAATGCTTTGGAGTCTGCTGCCGTGTGGAAATCCCTAGTTCACTAGAAGATGCTCCTTCCCTTCTTTCCTTGCTTCTGTCTTTCCACAGTGTGTGCTCCCCGAGATCCAAGTGTGTCAGGCGTGAATCTAAGAGAGTTTGCTTCCTTTAATAAATGAACCCTCTCTCAGATGTATTTATTGTAGGTAAGAATTTGTAATATAAGGGAGATTTGCAAACCGGTTTCCCTCTGCCCCATTTACATTTGTTATGAAAAACAGTAATTTAGTTAAGAAATGGCACTGTCACTTCATGTCAGTCGGTGCAGGACATCATTGAGGAGGAGCTTTTTCTGCAAGGTGAACTGAAACCTAGTGAAATCTCCTCAGCAGTAAAATCACAGAGTTGATTTAGGCATACGCACCAGCCTTTATAAGATACTGGAGGATACAGCTCAGTGCCTCACATTAGACAAGTACTCTTATCACTGAGCTGTGTCTACAGCCCAACAGTTTCTAAAGTCATTTATGCCAGAGCATTTAAATAATAAGCAGAATTATTTTTTAAAATCTTTTCCTACAAAATATCAGTCTTTTAGGCTACTTCTTATCCCCTCACCAGCCTTCCGATATCTTGTCATCACTGTTTCTTACATTACCTTCTCAGTATTTAAATGTCACTCACGGTCATGCACTTAATATATTATATATTGTAATGAATATATTAATCTTGCTAACGAGGCATTATTTATAATTGCACCTTTGGTAGAGGAGCAGAAAGAAGTCTGAGTCTGAGTGGGTATCACTCTGGGGCATCTCCATTTCATGTCTCTTCAGTGAAACACCTGCACTTCTATCTTTCTTGAGATGCGCTACTGCTCTAAATTTCCTATGTATATTCTAATCACAAAAGTGATCAGAAAAAGTGAAGTAATGTATTTGTTAATTATCTAAATATAGAAGTACTGCAGTGTGCTGCCCATGACACCCCTACGCAGTTTTCGCCTACTACGGATACAATAGATTCCTTAAGACAATGGACATGGAACATGTGACTTGATGTGTGAACAGGAATTGTGAACTTCCACTACCACCATCTTATTAAAGTCCTAACCCAGAGTGATGGCAACACCTCCTGGTCTTGTTCGTTATTGTATCCATCAAGCCTGAAATGTTGCTTACTATCCAAAGAAGATTAGTTGAATAAAGTTTAAATAAAGGAAAAAGAATTCTTTGCAAATCATGAATGCCATCTGTTGCACAAACACATCAGTGTTTATTAATATGGATTATGAGTTATGAACCTCACCCTCATTCTTTTCAGGTGTATGTGGCATTCTTAAGTTCAATGCTTTTATTTCAACTGCTTCCTAATTTCACACATTTGCATGTGTCTTAGTTAGGATTTCTATTGCTGTGAAAAGACACCATGACCACAGCAACTCTTATAAGGAAAACATTTTGTTGGTGTTGGCTTGCAGTTTCAGAGATTTAACTATTATCATTATAGTGGGACATGGCAGCATGCAGGAAGACATGGTGCTAGAGAAGGAGCTGAGAGTTCTACATCTTGATCTGAAGACAACAGGAAGTGAACTGTGTCATTGGTCATAAGTTGAGCATAGGAGACCTCAAAGCTCATCCCCACAGTCACACATTTCCTCCAACAAGGACACACCTACTCCAACAAGGACACACCTCTTAATAGTGCCACTCCTTGTGGGGGCCATGTTCTTTCAAACCACCACATGTGATTCTTCCTACTGTTTATCAGCTTATTTGTAGTATAAAATCTAAAGTTCATGAATTATAGGTATGCAGTTCAATGAAAGTTTGCAAGTGTGTGCACCTGTGTAATTGACACCATAAAGAACATTTCTATCACCCCAGAGAGCTGTCTTTGCTTCTGTGCACTCATTCCTTACTCACTTGTGTGCTGGTCTTTCCGTTACTATGGTTTGGCCTTTCCTGCATTTATATTACTTATGAATGAAATTGCACAGCGGAGTTTTTCCTTTGACTTTCTAGATTCATCTATAACAAGTAATAAAGGTCCTTTGTTCCTTTTTATTTACACGAGTGGTTGCAGGGAAAGCTGGATTCTTTTATTTATTTATTTATTTATTTATTTATTTATTTATTTATTTATCCATTTATTTATTTATTATTTATTTATTTATTTACTTTGGGTTTTGTTTTGTTGTTGTTGTTGTTGTTGTTGTTTTGAGACAGGGTTTCTCTGTGTAGCTTTGGTGCCTGTTCTGGCTTGCTCTGTAGACCAGGCTGGCCTCGAACTCAGAGATCCACCTGGCTCTGCCTCCCAGTGCTGGGATTAAAGATGTGTGCCATGACCACCCAGCTTGGGAAGCTGGATTCTAACTGTTGTCTCCATAGCCTGTGCTTTTAATCATTACATTATTATGGTTTAGAGTCAAAATAATTGTCTTAATACTTTCTGACGTTACTTTCCTAGTCAAAAATTTTGACTGATTCTTCATTCTGACCAAATGCATTTCCTGTAGCATGGTGTAGCATTAATTTCTCTGCCATATTGCCCTATTTGTGACACTTTTGAAACATCCTGTTTGTTCTTCCCTGAATTCCCCATTTTCTGCCATACTTAATGCTTTTGTTATTCTCCTTGGTTAAATGCTGTTTCTTATTTAATGTGTATGTATTTGCACTGCATGTGTGGCTGGGGCCCAGAGAGGTCAGAAGAATGTTTCAGATCTTGGAACTCAAGTTGCAGACAGTTATGAAGTGCTGTGTAGGTGCTGGAAACTCCACTCCTGTCCGCTGAAAGAGCAGTGAGTGTTTGTAACCATTGAACCATTTCTCCAGTCCCACATTTGTTATTCTCTTTTGCTGTTGTTGGGGGAACTGGTTTTTTGGAGACAGGGTTTCTCTGTGTAGCTTTGGAGCCTATCCTGCATCTCACTCTATAAACCAGGCTAGCCTCGAACTCACAGAGATCGGCCTGCCTATGCCTCCCGAGTGCTGGGACTAAAGGCATGCACCACCACCACCCGGCCACATTTTTTGTTCTTATAAGCAGTTGTCTTTGAACATGTTGATACCCTTGGACATCTTTGTGTTCTCACCTCTTCAGCTGTTGAGATCATCTTCCATCAATTTATAATCTGAGTAGTTTTCTCTCTGAATCCATCAGAGTCTCCAGCTGAGTTGAGTGCCATAGTTTATGCCAGTCTTAGAGACCTAGTACATTGTCATGTGTAGAGACTGATTTTTCATCTCTCTCTCTCTCTCTCTCTCTCTCTCTCTCTCTCTCTCTCTCTCTCTCTCTCTCTCACACACACACACACACACACTCTCTCTCTCTCTCTCTCTCTCTCTCTCACACACACACACACACACACTCTCTCTCTCTCTCTCTCTCTCTCTCTCTCTCTCTCTCTCTCTCTCTCTCTCGTCTCTGAAAGCCCTGGTGGCATGATTATTCTTCTTAGTTCCGATTATGCCAGTATATGCTCATACTGAACAACTCTCTCCATCTGTATTTAAAAAGAATCAGTTCCTTCCTACCAGTCCTTCCAACAATACTGCTTACATATTGCTTTGTACTATGTAGGAAGTTGGCTTAAGGCCCAGTAAGAATTATCTGTGTCATTAGAACTACATCCCCAATGCCTTGGAAAGTGCTTGATACTTAGTGAGCATTACCAGATACTCGTTAAGCATTGTTATGCTCTGGGCTGGCAAGGTGACCCAGTCTGTAAAGTGTTATGTGAGCATGAGGACCTGAGTTTGATCCCCAACATCATGTGAAAAAGTCAGTCTCCATAGTTCGTGCCCATGATCCCAGCGCTGGGGAGGCAGAGTCAGAAGGACTTCTGGCATTTGCTTGTCTTCCAGTCTAGCTGAATTGATGATCCTCTGGCTTAGTGAAATATCCTGCCTCAAGCAATGTGGAAAATGACCAAGGAAGACAGCTACTGACTTTGATTTCTGGTCTCCAGTTGCATGCACACACACCAAAAGAATCATTATTTATTGGTTGTGTTCTTTGGTCAAGGCACAAATCTTAGCAAATCTAGATTGATTAGGTAACTAGACTTCAAAGGAATTTATGGTTTAGGATGCAGCCTGTCTCTTTGGTTAAAATGGTTGGAACCACATCAGACTGTTTAGCGTCCTTATGACTAAATCTAGGTCTTCCTTTGAAACCTCATAAAACCTGTCCCTTTCTGCTGTTTCATCCCCTGTGCCTACTGTATTCATCCTCCAGACTCTTGGCCATGCTCTGTTCTTATCAAGCTTTTAGGTGCCACACCACCACCACCACTGCAACTCACCTTTTAAAAAACTATTCTTTTGAGACATAATCATACTGTTTCCCAAGCTAGTTTTCAGTTCCTGGGCTCTAGAGACTGACCTAGCTTCAGCTTCCTGAGGTTGGGGAATGCAGGCATTCACCACCTCCCCAGTTCCTTCTCTCCTGATTAACCTGGTTGTTAATACATTCTCATCTTTCAGATCTCAGCCAAGATATCACTTTCTCAGAGAGAAAGCTCTTCTGCTCGCCTCCACATCCTGCTTTTGAAAGAGTTATCTCCTCTGGGTGGTACCCTGTACTTCTTGAGGATATCACAACTGCAGGAAAACTTCATGTTTAACTGACTTTATTTTCTCAGTAGACTACAAACACAAGAACAGGAAACACTTCTAGTTTTGTTCATTGTTGTATGGCTCTTCCTCAGTACATGTCAATATGAGACTCAATATATATTTCTGTAATAGACTGGCATATGGTTAATAAGTGAATGATTCTCCACTGCCACCATCCAGCTAACATCTTAACTTGGATTGATGGTAATGATTCCTGGTCTGTCTCCCTTTCTCATCGTGCCTTCATAGCATCTCCTTAGTTTCCTCCAAGTTGTCTTCTGACAAAAATGTGCTCATGACTCATGGCACATGCCTCACTCACTCCCCACAACTAACATGACATCCAGCATATCTAAATTCAAATTTAGATCAAATTAAAATTCTCTCACCAAAATCAGAAGGCATATTCTAATCAAATCTGAGTCCTCCCCATCTCCCACATCCTTTTCCGTAACCTTCTTTGGTCTTTGCAGCTTGTAGTCTTGGAATTTCCAGAGCTGTAATTTCTGTGCCAATTAGTAGCTATCAGTGTCTGCCGCTCTGTCTCAAGGTTCTGTTCCAATTGATTTTGCAGCTCAGGGAGTCTTTCTCTTCTTTGTCTAAATTTTTCCTCTCCAGTATTATAACTCAGACTCTCTCTTCAGAGGCCCCAGGAGCTGAGAGAAACCTAGGCCACTTCCTCTTGGTTTTGAGGCTTAAATTTTATAATTTTTAAAAACAAATGCCATAGCAAGGTGTAGCACAAATCTTAAAAGATCTTATTAATAAAATCAAACCTGGAAGCAAGGTATTGAGGTGAAAGCTGGGAGATCAGAGAGACAGAACAAGCCACAGCTACCTCACCTTGCCAATTTCTCAGCTGATCCTGTTTCCTCAGACTGGATGCCTCTCAGCTGAACTGTGCTGCTCAAAAGCCTAAAGGCTTAACCAGGCTATAGTTCCTCGTCCTGGTGCTTTAAATGCCTTTCTGCCTCCTGCCATTACTTCCTGGGATTAAAGGCATTAGTCACCATGCTTGGCTGTTTCCAGTGTGGCCTTGAACTCACAGAGATCTCTGCCTCTGGAATGCTAGGATTAAAAGCATGTGCTACCACCGCCTAACCTCTGTGTTTAATATTGTGGCTGTTCTGTTCTCTGACCCTAGATAAGTTTATTAGAGTGCACAATATTTGGGGAACACAATACCAGCACAGCAAGGCTATAAATTCAGTGATGCATTTTGTGTGCAGGATATTCTCCATTGGGTTACCCAGATGGATTTTTCTGTCTTACTCTACTAAGCTACAAGGGGCAACTTTTGTGGATGTGTCTTTGAGCTGCCTTGCCCACCAATTTCCTTATTGATTTCATTCTGAGGGTCCAATGGCCATGGCCATTTCTAGTCTAGGCATTCCTTCCTCTTCTTACCTCACCTGACTGTAAAGGAATAGTTTGCAGCTGTGTTTCTTAATCTCTGGGATGTTCTGACATCCTTTAGCTGCTTCTCTTAACCTGGCCCACATTTGTTCTTGGTTACATTCTCCTCAGTTGTGCCATTGATTGGTACCTTCCCCTTCCTAAGAGAAAGTTGGTCCAGTTGCCTAAAGAATAAGTGCAGCATGTTAATGCTGTCATCCAAAAGTGATGGGGGGGAGGGGTCAAGTTCTGTTCACAAGGTCTGGAAAACACATGAGCTTGGTGTGTATAGCAAGGGCCATTGTCTGGTTAGAAGATGGAGGCCGTGAGTCAATTCTTTTCAGTTCTTTCCTTGGTCTCTCACACCGTGTAACCTTGTGAGGTGACAAAGCCTCTGTGAATGGCAGATGGAGTTGAGAAGGTGTCCTCCCTTCTCTCTAGATACTTCCATCTGGGACTGAACAGTCTCTGCTATCCCAAATTCCTATCCTGTTCCTAGTCTTTCGAGCATCCCTCTTCCTGGTGCTCTTAGCCTCCTCTGTGAGACCATGAGGTTTTGGAAACTTGTATCGGTAAATATTGTTGTTTGGCCTGTAGGTACTTCTACTTTTCTTTTTTAAGAAGCAACAATTTTTAGGGACAAGCTGTGTATTTCTATTTTTAAAAATTTGATACATTTTTCTGATATTGAAAGACTTGTGTGACAAACTTCAGTGTCTCACCTGTCTGTATTCTTCCATTTCATTCATTCCTCAGCACACCTTGAGTTACTTTGAAGTTATTTGTCATAAATCATGTGAATTTTTGTTTCATAGTCTTTTTAAAAATAATACCCTTAATTTATAAAACAGCCGCAATTTTCATTACTATTATCAAATATTATACTCATTGCCATATGTTTCTGATTGGTGTATTGTTTGAACATTAATTTGTTTTCACAGGGATCTAAATATGTTACCAATGGCAACTCTTACTAAAATGTTTCAGAAGGATTTTAGGGGATTTCATTTTGTCCTCTTTCTTATAATGTGTTTGTGAACAAAAATACCCAAGGTGTTTGTCCGTCTTCTGGGTTATCACTGCTGTACCATTTAGCATGCCCCTCTGTCTTTTGTGTTCCTTCTTCTATTGCTTCTACATGCTTAGCTTTGTTTATTCTGCAGGGATATTTCACCGGTGATAATAGGTGCTGTCAGCGGGAGATGCATGATATCTGACTGTCTCTGTTCTTAGGATATTGTAGTCTTCTTTAATGATTGCAAGATCGGTTAACCTGCCATGTATACAGTATCCTACCAGCTCTCACCAACTGGCTTTAGTTGGGATTAGTAGCCACAGATGACTACCATTGCCTAGATGTGTTAGAGGTTACAAATGACAAGTATTTCACTCATCTCATTCTTTACTAATTTGTCAATGGGTACACTTATATATAAACAAGGTTTCCCTCATAAACTATTGAATCACCTCTAAGTACCGTATATGTTGTTTATAACAATTAAGCTCCAGGGGCATTGGGTGCTAGATATTAACAATATAAAAGGCAATTTTATTTTTCTTTTAAATTGTTTCACAAGTTAATTTTTGGTGAGAACCTTACTGTATCACTGAAACACGTCTCCAATACTTGGCACAAGAAATCTCCTTCCTTCAGCCTCCCAAGGAGCTGGGATTATAGGTACTCAAGTACCACACCCAGCTTGAAGTTTTCTTAAAATGATTTCTAAGAGCCAAGAAGGAAGTTTAATTATGTAACAGGAATATTTTAGGTTTGTCTTAATCAGCACACTGTGTATGTCCGTGTATGTGTAAGCTGGGGAAAGCAAAGGAAAAACAAACTTTATTTAAAGCATCAAATTTAGTTGCTGATTTTTTTATTAGCATATTTCCCAGCTATTGGGAAAAAGGAATACCTACTAAAGTAAATGGAGTATTTATATTTATGATGTCAAACGAGCTGGTGACAAGTAAACACATATCAGAAAAAATGGGAATTTGCAGTTTCCAAACCTGCTTGGCTCATCATAACTACATTAGCTAAGTGACTAGTATCTACCCCTCATAGTTTAGAGGAATATATTTACAGTTTTCCTTCTCCTGAACTATTAATATTGCCTTTGAAGTTGAGAAATTAGAGTGAGATAAATTTGATTTGATGGCCACCTTTTTAAAGAAAAGCACAAATAAACAATGCTTAAAGGAAAAAATGATCCAACGTCCAAGGAACTATTTTTGGAGCAATAAGCCCTTTATAAAAGGCTATTAGTCATGTACATAACAAGATCAACAAACTAATTCAGCCAACAGTTCCGATGCCAGTTGGTCCCTAAGCACAATGAAGAATTACCCAAGGCTTCAGCTCTGAAAGCACAGCCCAGTACCTGGAAATAGAGTGGCAGGAAGAGCTGTGTTGTGACTGCCTGTTGCTGAAATAGAGATGTTGATTTCATGCAGAGGAAAATCAAAGAGTGGTCCAAAGTATGTTTTTATATTTGATTTCATAACTCCTCTTAAAAGTTCAAGGAAAAGGATGCAGATTGGGCAAAGTGTTTCTTTTATTGATGGAAGTCTCAGAACAATGAAAATGTCACTGGAGAAAGGGACAAGCACAATGACTTTGCCCTTGATCACTATAGTTAAATGTATGACACCATCATTAAGTGTTGTTCTACTTCTTTGGAAGGAAAAAAGCCTCATTTTTTTAGGAGGCCCAAGTGCCTTACATAACTGACTGACTCTCCATCGTTTGTACTCCAGAAGATCATCATCAGGTTTTCTGACCTAGACATGGGCAATTTGTGTATTCTGTTCCTGTTTACCACATTCACTAATTAAAGCCACAGCTGGAAAAGTCTAGATGAGTATGTTGAATTACCTTTGTTGTTTCACTAGACCAAAGCAAAAAGGTTCCTGAAAGTTCTGAACATGCTAAGCCAATGAATGAACTAAAATGAGTTCAGTCGTCCAAAGATTAAAATTAGAATTATAAGGATTTGGTTTTGATTTCACAAATATGCTGTTCTGACCTTTTGGCTGTCCATAAAAGACTCCTCCTTTGTGCTGGCATATGTTTACCCCACTTCTGTTCCAGTATTTGCCTTCTTTAGCTCAACTCAGTCTGGATTTGACAAAGACAGTTATGTTCTGTGCCTTTTCCTTATTGATGATTGGATTAGAGCTGGGTTTTGAAGGTCTCCTGGAGCTGAAGTGCTTCTTAATAGTTTTAAGCTCAAAAGGGACCATGTGAGAGAGACTGTCCCTCTGCTGGCTTTGGAAGCAGAACTGTGTGGGTGTGAGGGCGGGGACTTACTGTGTTACTGCATCCATCATGTTATGAAAAGATAGTCCCAGAGACAATGGGCCAGAGAAGACAAATCTGAAAGCTGAAATAATCTAATTCCTTGATGACATTGTTGATTGGCTGGCTGGAATAATGTTCCAGGATCTGCCCCAAATGCATTCATTCTACTGATGATTCATTCTTAGCCTTCTTACATGTGGACAAGGTGCCATATATGCTCTTTGAATAAGTTGTGTTCTTGATACTGTTCCAACAACTGTGTACTTATAGGTTTTAGGAACAAACACTTCATAGCTATAACAATGCACTGCTGTTTTGTGCTTAGTCATTGTGCCAATTTTAAGTGCCAGATACAATGGAATAAAAATTGAAGTGGAAATTTTCAAGTGGAAAAATCTGCTAATAATTGCTATGTATCAATACAAGCTTAGAAAACAATCTACCAGGAAGTGGAATATTCCACCAATTCTAGTAGTCATAGTCTAGTGCAAGTAGCAAACACTACTATGTAAATTTTTATGCACATATACATGTAACAGTTACAGTTCATGAACTGTTAAAAATGTTCACAGAAATTAGGATTTTAATTTCTGTATGTAGTCCACCCATGCTGGCCTTGATCTTGCAGTGCCTAAGTTTCCCCAAGCACTGGGGTTTCAGGCCTGCACCATCACACACAGCTCTAATATAGCACCTTGAGCTCCTGATCTCATACAAGGGGAGAAATAACTTCAATTATTAATAAGTTATCCCTGTGTCCTCTGGTTCAGACAGTCAGAACAACTATTTATTGAGCTGTTTCCTCTCTTCTTTTTGTTTGTCAGTGTATTATTGGGGTATTTGGAAAGAATGGCCTTGGGCATTTTATGAATGGCCTTGAGCAAGAAAGTCTCATGTGAATAGAAAGTACAGCTATCATCCCTCAGTTGCTACCACCTCTGGAAGCTGTAACTGTAGAATTACTCTTTCTTTCTTCAAGGGACTTCCTGTTTCACATCGCTGCCATGTTTTCTCCCTGTTGCCATCCTCAAGGCCATAGTGATGTGCCTGCTAGAGAGCCAAATATGTTTTGTTTGAGAGAGGAATTTGACTATAGCAGTTTAATATTTTAAAAATATTAGTTCTCTTATGACTACATCCTGTCTGTAACTCTGGAGCCTTGCCTAAAGCTGTCAGATCAGTGTAAATACATCGACCCCTATTGGATTGGTACTTCAAGTTGTTCATTTTAATCTTGTAATTTGTGTTTTTCCTTACTCTTTCATTGGAAAAAGTGTTCACTTTTATAATGCATCTCTTCATTAGTTCTTGTGGATAATAATACATTTAAATCATTGTGTATTGGAAGAATCCAGTGTTCAGATTCTAAGATATGTGGAGCCCATTTGTCTATGAACAGTAATGGTTTCCTAGGTTAAAACGGACTGGTATCCATTGAGTTTTACTCAGTAGATTCTGCTAAGTATAATCTACTTAAGTAAATCAGTATTATTTCAGATTTTTTTCTTTACATTTCTGTTTTGAATATTTGAAACATTTAAATAACTTACTGACTCATCTTTTTTCCTCAGTCTTCTCAATCTGTTTGATTTTTGTTGCTAGGTTTGCTTTTTTTATTGTTTTACTATTTTTATTGATAATCTTTTATCCCCATTTCCCATGTCATTCTTGGCCATGTGGCCATGACTGAGGAAGTTAGTGGGAAAAAGCTTGTGGTGACTGCCATATACCACTCCTGCAGGCATTACTTTGCTTGGAGACAGTGCAGATAACAGGGCTTGAAGGGTTGGGGAAAGTCATAGGGACAGTGAATGTAGCTGGGACTGACCTTATCTGGCCTTGAGAAGGACTTGAGTCATGAGAACAGAGTCTGTAGTCAGAGTCTTTGGATGAGGATCCATAGGGAAGAATATGGTCTTTAAAATACATTAGGGATTAGATATCCCAGTATGAACATTCTATTTTGACTATTCCTTTGAGGGTGCCACTAACATGGATTTAGCTTGATGCTCTTAGTCAACACTGTCTAATTCTGAAGGCATTCTTCTCCATTGGCTCTCTGGCATAAGTTTCTCATTATTTTTTCCATTCCTGCCCTGTTGTTCCTTGGCCATTGCATACTATTGTTAATTCTTTTGGGTTTTCTGATTTTTTTTTTTTTATGTTTTACTCTCTTTATACCCACAAGCAAAATTCTAGCCTACCCATCATTCAACTGCCATCCAGCTTTTAGGTTGTACACATTTGCTTCTTGAAGCCAAAGTTTTCCACTGAACTCCAGGTGACCCAGCTGCCCTTGAAGCTTATATGTTGATTTTTCAAAGGCATGTAGATATTTCCAACTTTGTCTTCTTGTTTTTTATATCTTTAAGAGTGATACAAGTTGTACAAACCATGTATCTAATTTCATCTCTGTGGCTGTGATAAAGAACATTCTAAGCAAAAAAAAAAAAAAAAAAAAAAAAAGCAACTTAGGGGAGGAAACAAACAATTCACTTGGCTTAGCTATTTCCACATCACACCCCATCATTACGTGAAGACAAGGCAGGAACTTAAGCAAGACCTTGAGTCAGAAACCATGTAGCAACACTGCTTGATGGATCACTTACAACTTCATGCTTAGCTGACTTTTGTGTATAGCTCAGGACCATCTACACAGGAAATGGTGATGCCCACAAGGTACTGGGTCTTACTACAACAATTAACAATCAAGACAGTATCCCACAGACAAGCCTACAGGACTGTGTTCTCTGGTCAGTTCTTCAGTTCACAATCCTTTCTTAGCTGTAAAGTTGATGGCTAATGTTAGCTAGGACATGCACCATCCTTGACTCTGCTTCCCACTTCTACTCAAGTATACACTCAAGTCATATTTTGCCTTTCAACCATCTCCAGAATCCATTTTCTTCCTGCCTACTTTGCCAGTATCTCCTGGATTCAAACTATTATTATCATGTGTCTGAACACCTAAATGTCTCTTCACAAGGCTCATCTAATTCTTCCCTAGAAATGTCCATTTCTATGAGACATTTCACTGGTTTACTCTTATTGTCCAGAGATGCAAAATAGCTAAAGTCCATAGCAATAATCACAAGGCGCATGGATGTCACATTGGCTTTTCCAGTCCAGTTAAAGACAATTTACTCTGCCATGTGCTATAGCATTTGTTTCCTCAATCACACCAAGTTTTCTCCAATTATAGAACCTTGGATACTACATCTTCCTATGCTAAACCATCGGCAGCTCTGCTCACTTGGACTATTTCCTCCAAGCTGCTCTCTCTTGTAGCTCAAGTAGTTTTCCTATATATCACTTAAAACAAGAATTTAGTATTTATCTGTGTGATTATTTCCTGTAAAGTAGTAGTCTATAAACTCTGCCATGTAGATAGTCCTTGTACATGCATATTTAGCGCAGTGTCTGCTTCCTGGGATTTGCTCAGCTATTCAATTATGTCACTTAATTAATAAAATGTAGCCATAAAGATTTGACAATGAACAAGTGTTAAAGACTTGACTGTGACAAGATAGAGATATTACAATAGGGTCAGATCACACATAAGCCATTTGATGTTGAAATGCAATGTTTAGGGTAGAGATACAGGACCTTTTCCATGTGAACAGAACAAGTACATTTGATTTCCAGGTTTGGGGTGTGTGTGTGTGTGTGTGTGTGTGTGTGTGTGTGTGTGTGTGTGTGTGTCTACATGCTAGAGGAAAGGATGTGTAACTAGGTAATGTTCCCACTAAGTTCAGAATTGTGACTGTTTACACATTTACAAGAAACTTAATTACAAGTAAATAGCCACTAGCTTCAGATTGGGAAAGCCCTTACTCAAGACAGTAGAGTTTCTGTCTCATAAATACCCTCCCCCAACAGAGACACATGTGCAATTCTACCACTTTTAAAACCTTCTTGTGGCAAAAATCAATTCATTACACCCCATCATAATGAAAAGTATGAAAGTGCAGAAAAGTTCTGGTGGCATCTTCCTTCACCAAGAAAATCCCTTTCCCACCATTGGCTCATTCAAGTTGGTGATTCCCAAAGAGCTCTTGGCAGCCATGTCGCTTCCATTGAGCTACTTGGCATTGATAAACTGTCACCATCAGCCACAGTGAGATTATAGTCTAAAAATAAAAACAGGATTCTAGAATGAAGTAACTTAAGGATAAAATCCACTAACATTTGATTCTGTATACAACTCTAACGGGGCGGGGGTGGGGGTGGGGGAGGCACACAAATTTCAGTTTGGTCTTCCTTAGACCATGAATTTATTGACACCAAAGAAGATTATATGTTGAGATTTCAACAAATAATGTTAGAGCTTCCAGTGTTTGGTGCAAGAGGGTTATAGTCTAGACTGGCAGGGCTGTCCAGAGTTGGTAGGGTAGGGGTAGGCATAATGACGAGGATGAGAAGAGTCTTAAAGAATCACTTCAGACAGCCTCACATAAACTGTTCACCATGGCTTTCACTTCCTGAGTGAAAAGGGAGGAAGATGAGTGAGACCTTGTTGAAAAGTGACATACTGGAATTGCATCTGCCATGAAGCTCTCTCACTATCTCTCTGTCTCTCTCTCTCTGTCTCTGTCTGTCTGTCTCTCTATCTCTCTTTGTGTGTGTGTGTGTGTGTGTGTGTGTGTGTGTGTGTGTGTGTGTGTGTGTGTAGTGAGGCCAACTTTGGAGGCTTTCTTCAGTCACTCTCCTTAGTTCTGGAGGCAGTGTCTCTTACTAAGTGTGGAGCTTACCAATTTGGCTGACTGACTATCTTTCATGCTCCAGGAATTCACTTGTCTCTTTGCTTCTTGTTCAGCCCCAGCACTAGGACTGTAGACGTATGCCACCATAAGTATATTTTTGTGGGTGCTTGAATATCCAAACTCAGGTCCTCATGTTTGTAGAGCAAGTACTTTAGCAAATGAGCTGTCTTTCTCTCCTTCTTCAGTTATGTATTTTAAATTCTAACTTGAAAGAAAAAAATTAAGTTCAATGCTTTTGCTTCAAGAAATCTTTGTCTTTGAATGGTGCTCCTTTGCTCTGGCTTCTGTTTATAATAGGATGAAATGGAGGGAATGTATTCCTCCAAGTCAGGTCAGCATCAACATTTTAGTCAGGGAATCTATTGCTGTGATAAAACACCATGGCCAAAAGTAACGTGGGGAGGAAAAGATTTGTTTTATCTTACAGTTTGGAGTCTCCATTATCCAGGGAAGTCAGAATAAGAACTCAAGGCAGGAACCTGGAAGCAAGAACTGAAGGGGCCATGGAGAAATGCTGCTTTGCTCATCTGTTTTCTTATAGAATTCAGGACCTCTGATCCAGGGGTGGTACTACCCAGAGTGAGCTGGGCCCTCCCTTAGTAACCATCAACCAGGAAAATGAACCATTGGCTTGCCCACATCAGTTTGGTGAGGCATTTTCTCAATTAAGACTCCATCATCTAAAATGACTAACTTGTGTCAACTTGACATAAAAACTAGCCAGCACAATCAGTTTCTTATGAACATATATACATTCAAGTCACCTTGGGAACCAGCAACTTTATTCCATTACCTATTGGGGTTATGTGTGTTAGTCAAAGTTCTCTAGAGATACTGAACTGATAGTAGATACTCAAATTTATATTGGTATAGATATTCTAGCTTGAGATAGACTGGGGATTACATGGGTGATTGGGCCTCATAATTATCAAGACTAGGAAGGGTGATTGTGATGTAGGGCCCCTGTATGATTCAGTCCAGACCAAATGCTCTGAGAATCTGAGAGCAGCTGTGTAAATACTATAGTCCAGAGCCAGAGTCAGGGGTTCTGATGCCCAAGTGCGAGATATACCATCCCAGCTGCAAGCAAGAGAGAAAAAAGACACGAATTTATCTTTTCTCTTTTTGTTCTTTCTGAGTCCCTAATTGATTGACTGAGGCTCTGTCACATCGTCTATTCCTAGTTCACTCAGAGTAGAACACCGATGACCTCTATGACCACACACACACACACAAACACTTCTCCACCTCACCCAATATTCCTTAAATTGAATGTAAAATAAACCTACCCATATAAATTAAAGAAAACACTGAACAATTATTTCTCAAGTGTTTTCTCTTTCTTGTAATGAAAATTCTTGTCAGAGAACCCTGATGTGCTTCAGTTCTTTTCCTGTGTGCATTGACAGAAGCATCAGATGCCCTGGGGTTCTCATGATCTCTGGGTAGAGATAGTTATTGTTGTTGTTGTTGTTGTTTTAACCAGAATGAGTGTGGAGAACATGTAGAGCTTTGTGAATCCTTCATGGTTTAGGTTCGACTTCATGTGCATATGACTAGGAGTTGGTAACTACTTATTCGACAGCACAAAACCAGGTTCTGTTACAAAATGGTTCCTCTTTCGCTGGGTATTATTTTTTCATTGTCTCTGTTTATGGTGTAGATCATGATGTTTTGGTACACACACACACACACACACACACACACACACACACACACACACACACACCACACCACACCACTAAGCAATTTAAATACTACCTCCCTTCTTCATCTCATTATTTTCGATAGTTCTGGTAATTTAACAGCAGATAACTATGGTAAGTTACCAGGAACTTTGCTGTACACAACAGAATATTTTTGAAGAGAGCAGGCAATTGCAAAGCCAGAAAAACTGGCCATATTATCTATTTGGAAACCTATTTTGGTCACTGCATTCTCTAGTCTTCTCAGTAAAGCCAGTCTGGGGAATTCTTTCTGCCTGCACAATAAAATGATATTATCCAATCAGGATCAAATCATAGCATTCAACACTAGAATGTGAATGGTACCTTTGGTTTCCCCAAACAAAAATTACTGGTTTTATGTCAACAGCTTCTACATGTAATAGTATACAGCTGGTTTTGTTTGTCCCATAATAACTTAAAGAAGCAGTTGGCTTTATTAGTCTCATTTTCCACAGAAACTATTGCATCTCAGTTTTTTTAAAGGACTAAATAAAAACAAAGGCTATTATTTCTTATAGTAATGGCCGTTACCAAGCCACTGTCTGTGTAAGAACTCATGGTTAAAAATACTTAGTAATAGGATATCACAGGAGTTCCTCAGCAATAAGGTGCCCAGCCTCTATTTCTAGCATACACCATTTTTTAAGGAAAAAAGAATATGCTTCTCCTATATAGTTCCCCATAGCCGCAGTAGAGAGGCATCAGCATTATCATCTCTCTCCTGACTCGGAGTGGCTGATATGCCAAAACAGATAGTACTGGAAAATGTGGCTAAGTAGATTCCTGCTATTTCTCCCTTTTGCACATCTGAGTCTTGTGCTAGCAGTTGGAATTTGCAGGACTTTGCAGACCGTCCCCTGGCACCAAGCTCTGATACAGTCTTCTTCCCACAGAGTGAAAATGAGCATTCATGATGATGTATGGAAAATTCTGAGGTGTGGTGCTGGCAGTGTGGACTGAGGTATAGAAGCATCCTCCCCAGGACTGTGTCCTCAAATGGAAAGACTATTGTAGTGGGCAGTAAGGTGCTGTATTTGTGTCTTCCAAAGGTATTAGAGAGGAGTATTGGTATGAGTTATGAATATGCGTTTAAATAACTTTACTTTGCAGGAACAAAATGGTGACAATGGAATGGGTGTGGGTCTACTCTGAGTCACTGTCTTCTACCATCAGGCTTTTGTGAAATATTTGCGGGTGATACTAGGAATTTAGAAGACTTAGACTGAAGCTTCTTATTAAATTTGTATGTGTCTCTGATTTCCTTATAGCTTCCATTAATCAGATAAACTATTGAAGTTGTGTTTTAAAACTGATAATAGTTTTCAAATATAGGAGACATCTGAAAATACCCTTTTAATTGCTCTTTTTGTTGTTCATCTGTTTCTATTTTTGTTTCGAGACATGTTCTCACTATATAATGGTTGCTGGCTTGGAACTTGCTATGTAGACCAGGCTGGTCTTGAACTCAGTGGTCTGCCTGCCTCTGCCACCTGACTGCTGGGATTAAAAGCATGTACCACCACACCTAGCTTCTTTTACTATATTGTAAAGCAGAGTACTAGAATAAACTAGATATTAATTTTATTTTATCAAGCCTAGATAATTGTTTCTCCTGCAATCAAGTCACTCATCTTCCTTAGGTTCAGTTTTCCATCTTGAAAAGAATTCTGTCATTTACCTATGTGATGGTGTTGTCTTGGTAAATTACTGACATGGAAAAGTCTCAAATGAAACAATACATCCAATAGATGTTCTCTCTTTTGCAAAGAATCATAGGCTAAATTCTGACAGAGTCCATAAAATATCTGAAATTTTTATCATCTTTGTATATTTGTTTATGAGTGCCTGTGGGCATTATATGGACGTGTGTGCAGCATGTTGAACTTGTGAGAGTCAAAGCAATGTTTGGCAGTCATCTCTCTCCCTCCATTAGGTGGATCCTGGGGATTGAACTCAGGTTGTCAGTATTGACAGTAAGCCCCTTTCCCCACTCAGCCACCACTTGGATCCCAGTTATTTGAAACATTTTTAATATTGTTGTACAATAAAGGCTTTAAGATCAATATAGTGTTTAAAAACAGTGTTCTTTAGTGTTTATCATTTTGAAAAGCATAGTTGGCTTTGTTGGCCAATAATAATTTATTATATCACAAGATATGATGTTATTTATTCATTTGTTTCTATGTTGTGATAAAGGATCTTGCTATGCTGTTCATTTTGGCTGTCCCAGAAGTCACTAAATGGCCCAGAATGGCCTCACACTTTGAACAATCCTCTTGTCTCCAGCATCATGAGTGCTAGGATTCCAAGTGTGAGCCACAACACCACTTTTCCCCTCTCTTTCTTCCTTTGATAATGTGCATCTCTCTTTTCTTGACGTCATTGCCTTCAGTGGATGTGCTATTTCATAAGAAGTTGTTTGGTCTCCTATCATAGTACATGAAGACACAGCACTAACATTTTAGATGGATTATTTCTGACCGCATGGGATTTCAGCTTAAAGTATATGCATTACTGGTGCACTATAAAATTAATGTGTTTCAGTAAAAAAAATTATAATCACCAACATAATCTTTCAAGTGTTTGACAAATACTATTTTCCAAAACAAAAACAAACAAACAAAAAAACATCCTAGGGATAAGAAACCAAAAATGGTATTCATTTACTTATGAAGAAATTTAATTTTATTTGAATATACAATTTAGTCTTTATAAAAAGTACAGTTCGTGAGATTTTTTAAAGGGCTAGTCACAATCACAAGTTTAAATAGATTAAAATTTAACACAATGAAAATGACAAGAACTATATCTCATTATTGCTGATGGTCTTCAGGCGTGAACTCTAAAGGCTTTTAATCCTGTACTGACATGAACTACCTGGATGGCCTTAGGTGGATCAACACAGTAATTTTTGGTTAAAAAATTAAGAGATGTACTGACTGCTAACTCTACTCACAATGCGCTTATGAGAATAAAACAAATAGCATTGTAAAGAATATGCACACTCATGTTCTGCTCACCTCGAGACTACTGAAGATGTCCAGGAATCATCCTTTACCATTTGTCTGTCCAATTGCACCCTTAAAGTGGTGCGTTCTTCACACAGATTCTGGACTCTTACCTCAGTTCTGAGTACCATAGTGTGGTAATAAAAACTACAAAACAAAACCTCCTGTTCCCTTTACAGCCCTTTCCCCCATTTTATTGAACGGTGTGGTTTTCAGAGCTTTCAGCTGAAGGCTAATTATTGATTTGCTATGCTGTGTTTTTCGATGTGTTCAGTTTTAGGGAAAAGCTGCATTTTCTTTTCTCCATACAGACATAATTCTTTATCTCAAAAATGGAGTGTAAGATTGCACATCAGACTGTGATAGTTCATGGTCGACACTGATGCTGGGCTCGTAATAGACTTTCCTCTCCCAAAATACTTGAGTAAGATACTTGGCTATTTCTCACTACATTTTTCTCTTCCTCTCCCTCCTCTATCTCTCCTTCCCCCTTTCTTTCCCTGTATTTTTATTTCCTTTCCTGTCTTTATCTTCTTTGCAATGGACTTCAGCATCTTAGGAAACAACTAGCTGAAATGTAAACATTTTCATGGTAAAGAAGACATAGTCTAAGAATGTAAATTCATAAGAGAAGGACATTTCCAAGTTTTTCTAATTTTTAAATTGAGCAGATGATAAGAGCAATAAATCACAGCATGGATCTGATGTTAACAGTAGTTTTCTATATTTTGTGTAATTATATATATGTATGCATATATATGTATATATATATATTTCATTTTTGCTTTTAGCTTTTATCAAGAGAATCAGACTGTGCAATTTGATTTATCCATTTAGCTCAGTAAGTTTTCTGGTCCAGCAGTAACTTGAATGGTCAGAACAAAAGAGTGAAAGCAGCACTGTTTTCAAATTAAAGGAATTTTGGTTTCACTTGAATTTCATCCCAATCTTTTGGGGTTTGGGTTATACACACATGCCTTAACTACTTAAGTGTGCTCTTGTTGCTATCCTTGCTTTTAAGCTGTTACTTGTCACATTGCTTTGGATTATCTGTGATGTGTGAGCTGAGCTATGTTCAGACCTCAGCTGCTGTCCTTGTGGGTTTCCAAGGCCTGATACAAGCTCAAGTGAGAAGGATAGATTTGTATTCAGTCGGGGCTGTTAAAGGAAGCTTATCCACTGTGAACCAGGACAACAGGGAGGCAACCTTTTAAGTTTGGGGTGTGCTGACGATTATGAAAAGGGTTTGCCTCTCTGCGTAGGCCATCTGGGTTTGTTAATTGGTATGACTGGAAGGAGAAATAGGCTTTTTGAACTTTTATGACAGGCTTCCTTAGCGTGGGTCAGAGAGAGCTACCAAGAGCTGAGCAGTGTTCCTTGAACGTGAGAAGACCATTTGAGATAGCAGACTTACATCTTAAGAGGCAGAGGAAGGAAGTAGAATTGGAACCTCTGCAAAGCAACGGTTTTAGTAGGCATCCGGGGACCTAGCTCGATGTACTAATTTTAGGCTAGTACAGACAAAAATTTGTGTTTGCAGTGTGAAGCAAGCATCTTAAAAGATGGCGGAGTCATGCTAGAGGTGCAGTGTTTAGCTGTGCAACCTGCATTAGTGTTTTAGCGAGTCTCTTATATGTGTTTATATGAAGGGGGCAGAAAAAATGGTTTGAACTGAGAATCTAAAGTTTTTGAAGGCTCAGGTACATAGCTGAGAAGAGGGGCCCAGGGAGCATGACTAGAATTTGATCAAAGGGACAGTCTTGTCTGTAGAACATCTTTGCCGAGGTGTTAAACTCAGGATTGCCTCAGTTTCCCTGTCTGTAAAGTGGAGATAATAATAGTACCTACAATGGAAGGAGTCAATTATGAAAAATGGTGGCACATCCTAAGATCTCAGTGAATATTCATTATTTTCATGACTAGGTTTAAAGTGGAGTGATCATGTCTGTCTGCCATATTGGATTGCTTTAAGTAGCACCATAGAAGGACAACACTAACTCATGCCTGATACACAATACACATAATTCTAAAAATAGCAGCAGGGGTTATAGGAGTCACAAAATACAGGTTCTAATACTCATAGCTCGTGATGTCCAAATTCAAAAAATATGAAGGTTACTATTTTTAAAATGGTAGTGTTTTATAGCATCAATTTTATCACATTACAATGATATTGATGAATAATTTTAGACACGGTTGTTCACGGTTTTAAGATGTTTAGATGCCACTTTATCTGCATATCTCATCAGTCCTACATACCGAGTTCATTGTCCCGGTCTTTTTGTGGCTCAGCCTCCTAGTGCAACTTTTAGAATTTCCCTCCCCATTTTCTAAAAGACATTGTAAGGAATGAAACTATTTTCTCAATTGAAAACATGTCATAAAGGAAAGTGGTAGTAAGGACTGAATTTGTAATTTTTCAAATTTTGCAACTAATTTTGTGTATTCCAGCCTCTTTGTTTCCTGAGACAGAGGTTAAAAATTAGGTTAAATGCATGCTTTTTCGCTGCTAACTGTACATTTAGAGACACCCAGATGACCTGTATCCATGTGGCTGGGGTCTGTTGATTCTAGCACTCTGGAACAGTAATGTATGAAGTATGAATTATTAACTGGGTGCAGCTTCCTCTGTACCATCAACCATAGCACACACTTCACTGCATATATATTTCCATTTAGGTCTTCTTCATAGGCCTGCTGTCTTCAAGCTCAGGCTTTTATTACTCAATTTCTCTTGTTTCATTTCTTTTTTAATTTATTGTTTAGAGCTGGGGTCTTGCTGTGATATGCAGGCTGGCTTGAATCTCTGGGCTCAATCCTTGTGACTTGTTTCTGAGTAGGTGGGACTTTCTGCATACTCCAGCACTCCTGGCTCACTAAAGAGTTTAATGCTAACGTATGTGACATCAAAACAAGAGGAGTGACCATTTCAGTAAAGGAACAATCAGTGGAAAAGGAAGACTAGTTTGAGATTATGTTGAGTTCTCAAATAAATTACATGAAAATCTAAAACCAGAGAGTAACCATATGCAACATCGTATCTAAAAACAACTTTTGCTAATATATATGGTAATTAATGTTTGTAGCATGTTTAACATGATATAGGAAATTATTTTGTTTTATGAATAGCAGAGATGATCAGAACAACCTCTTACTATTTTCAAAGCAAGTGCATTTTACATATTTTTAGAAAAGCGTCTAATATGTTGCCTTTTAGCCGTGTCCATGCTAGAAATATCACTTATGCTGATGACCTTGCAAACAGGTTTTCAAACTGTTTAGGAAAGCACCATATAAAACATGTTAGTATCTCTGCGTTATTTCAGACTCAGCTTTTCTGCTAACGTGCTGCCCAGCCTGCAGCAGATATTCTCACCTCACTGGAGTACTTCCACTTTGTTCTTAGAGGCTGTGTATTTAATAGTTATCACTTCATTACTCTTATTAGTCATTTAAAATGGGTTTCGTCTATTTCTCTTTTTTACAGTCTGACACCTACTTCTGCATGTCCATGCGTTTGCCTGTGGATGAGGAAGCCTTTGTGAGTAAGTATTCTTTGGATAGTAGGGGATGGGAGAACAGCGATTTGAAATCAGTAAAAGGTTCGCTTTGGTGCTTATGAGTGTATTAATCTTCCACTGTCAATTTCCAAAATGCATTTATCATTCCTAATGCGAAAAGAAACTACAGGCAGCCACTGGAGACAAGATTACACACTGTATCTGGAGAGATTCACGAGTCGTGGTAGCTAAGGAGGTGCGTGCAGATGTCAGTGGTCACCAGTGCTGTGTGGTCCCATTTGTACAGTATTGGCTTTCTGTCTGTAGCTGGGTTCTTAGTTCCTCTCCAGTCAACATTCACCTGATGGTTCGTGTTATAAATAGACTATGCTTAGAATCAACACTGGGGAGGGTGATAGTTTACCCATCAGACAGGTAGGTGGAGAAAACAGAAAGGAAAGCGGAAGAGGGGGGGCAGAGAAGGGAGAGAGTGAGGAGGAGAGGACAGGGGAAAGAGAAGGAGCCCCCATTCTCCTATTTACACTGTAGGCTAAAGAGACTCTTAGATGACAGGTCCTTCCCAGATGTGTCTCTCAATCACCTAGGAGAAGTGGCAAAGCACCATCTGTTTCGATCTAGCTTGTTTTAATTTAAGAATCCCTTATGACAGACTTTTAATATTTAGGGAAGACATGTGATTGACAGATTATTTTGTGTTCTATTTTTTTTTTCCTTTTCTGTTTCCTGCTTTTCTTTTCTGGCTTACAATGTTGCTGTTGGGAAGTTAATGGTAATGAGAGTTGTACTTTGGTCCCATGCAACTAATTTTCAAGTGGGCTGCCTGAAATGGCTATTATGTGACTGGTAAAATGTGTACAGCGTAGCCATGGGGCAGTCTGGGAATGAATTTTCATGAGGTGCTTCACATAGGATCGTCCATTATAGACCTGCAAAGCCAGAATGATTTGCATGTAGGGTTTATTTTTTTCTTCTCTGCACTCTGGCTGCAATAACAATGAAAGAACACAACTTACAGCAACACTCTCTGCACAGAATTTGCTCAGTAGTTGCTCTCTGAGAAGGAGAATAACACCATGACAGGCTGAACGTTGCCTGAAGGGTTTTTGGTATAGTAGTTGGACATTACCCAGGACAGGCTTAGTGTTCCCCAAGGCTAACCCAAGTAACTTTAAAAATAGAAAAACAACTTAAGGCCCTAATTATAGTGTTTTTGAGTAACCCCAAATGTAACTTAAAATATATTCATTCATATCCTTGTGTTTGGTAGCCTAGGAGAGAAAAATATTTACCTATAAAATTGACTTTTTTTCTTCACCATTATTATATCTTCTCTGTTTAAATTCAGGGGTAATTTGAATTCCTCCCATTTCACACTTGCTCTATGGAAAAGGTCATCATGCACACCTGTGTAAACACAGTTGTCATAGGTCACAGCAGTATTAAGGGGTTCACATGAACAGTTACTGCTTTGTTTTGGGGGGTTCTGAGAAGTGTGTGGTTTCGGGGCTGGTCACACTAAGAACTATAAATATGCCCTGGAATGTGTTATTGCTGTCATAATATTAATGTGTTTACTTTGACATAATTTAAAATTGTGAAGGACAAGTAAATATATTCAGTCAAGTAATTGAATACTCATGGGGGACACAGGAAGCTCTGTGCTCAAACCAGGGTGCTAACATTTCTTTGTTTTCATAGGCACCCCTCTTCTAAGATGAAAGTGCATCCAGCTCCAAGGCCGTCATACAGTCTTCTATGATCCTAACATGGTTTTTCTTTTTTAGCATTTCTTCCTTTTTTATTGCTGGAAGGATCTCATGCATGCTACGGATGTTCTTACCTGTTGTAAAGACAATATCTATCCATGTCAGTCTTATGGTGTCTAAGAGATAACCTATCACCAACATGCATTAGTGGCCACATTCAAAGTGTACCATGGAAAGCCAGCTGTTAGCACCAACTGACCATTTCTACAAAGGCATACGTCACAGGAGGTGGCTAGATGAACCTTCTCAGAGTCCCAGAGTAGAAGCTGTGGCTGTGTGTTGACTAGAGCTAACCCATTCCAAGGAAGTCTGATGAAAGATGATCTCTGTACTTCTTGTGCCTTGCTCAGATTCTGAATCTCAGAATTTATCTCTTCTGATAAATACGATTTGATAAGGCCCCTTTATAAGATTAGGTTGGATTTTCTTATTTAGTTTTCTTTTTTTAAATATGGGTTATAGCAGCTCCGTTTGCCCTTTCTTTTCTTAAGATGCATGGCTCCTGAGGACAAAACCCTCTCCATGTGTGTGTACACACATAGTACCCCCCACACACATATTGCATACTCTTACACACAAAAAAATTAATAATTCTCAGGATTTGTGCTTAGATGACTTATTTAACTCATTTTTTAAAAATATACTTAATTATTGAGAAATGCCACGTCCATCATCATAAATGTGAATTAAAATAGGTACTTACTGTAATGATGATATGGAACTTTATATTTGAACAAAATTAGAACTTTACCTAAAACATTGCTTTTGTTTATAAGAAGCAGTCAGAGACCTGCATGGACGGAGGTAAAATAAAATCTGCATTTGACCACTGAACTGTGGGTCTGTCTGAAAGGTGTTTTACAGACACTCAGAGGAATTGGCTGTGACAGCAGCTCACTCAACCAAGAAATTTGTCTGTCATCTTCATCCACTCACTTTCCCTCACATGGGTGACCAGTAAATAAATGTATCTTTTCCTTAGTGAATGATGGCAGTTCCCTACCCATCAGATAACTCGGTACAAATGAGGTAAGCATAGCTGAATTTAGAAATAGATGAAATTAATCTAATGATCCATTGCTTCTCTTTTTCTTGGGCCTTTGCATCGATTACCAAGCACCTACTATTAACAACCACACAGCCGGGACAGACCATTTCCAAGTGGGGTGGTTTTTAAACAACCGTTATGCTGAGGTGCAGACTGCAGAAATGCTCTGGTTTCAATGGTGCTAGACATCCACCAGATACTGTGCCAGCAAAACCCAAGGTCCAGCAAGGTGCAGTGCATAGAGGCACATTCTATGGCTTTGACAGCAGTAAACAAAAAGGTGTGGGTGCACACGTGTGTCATTATGACCTTTCTGATTCCAAACAGGTGACTGGGCATCTTCTCCTTTCTGGCTAGAATGTTATCCAAGGTCAAGTACATAGCCTTCCGGCTCCCAGGTGACCACTGAGAGCCTCCCAACAGGCACCATCAGGAGCTGTCCCAGTTCGTCGTTGGTGTTGTTTAGTGAAAGCTACTCTTAATGACACCAAGTGGATGATGTAGGTGGGGTGGTCTCAAGTGAGTGGTCGGAATCTCATTTCCTCAGTTAGAATCATGAAATCAACATGGTGGCTGCACTTCTTCTCAGAGTGGTTTTGAATGTCCTTAATGCTTTGGCCACCATGTTTCTGACATGACTATACCTGATCGCTCCTAGACTTCACTCGGGCAATAAAGAAGTGTAAGAGTAGAAGTAAGAACCATTTGATCATATTTTGTAAATCTAAGGGTAGGGAAGTCTTTAATTCGATACAATAGTGTAGTCTACTTGGGGAAATCCCCAAGAGGGAAGCAGGCAAATTTTGATCAGGGCCTGAAACCTCGGCCTATTTGCATATATACAGAGGTGAGGAGTATCACAGGGCTGCCCCAGAATGAGCTTCACCATGTTCTGGCTTCATAATGAGGGACAGGTTACCACACTGCTAGCTCTCTTCAAGAGGCATCTATATGTGAGGAAGAGAGACCTCACTCATAGTTCCTGTAGGACAGTGAGTGGTTCTCAGCCTTCCTAATGCTGTGCCCCTTTAATATAGTTCCTCATGTTGTGGTGACCCCAACCATAAAATTATTTTCATTGCTACTTCATGACTGTACTTTTGCCACTGTTATGAATCATCATGTAAATATCTGATATGCAGGATAGTTGACATGTGACCACTATGAAAGGGTTGTTGGACACACACACACACACACACACACACACACACACACACACACACCACCTTGGGTTGAGACCCACAGGTTAAGGACCACTGCTTTATGAGCAGTAAGTGTGTGTCTGGCAAGGGTACCACACAATGAATGTTGTCACATGTAGCAGCTGGTGAGCTGGGTTGTCTTACAGAATACAGAGGGTGTTTAGGGTGTTAGCATGTTGAAGTCTGAGGTAGGAAATGGCCTGATATTATGAATGTCCTTAAAAATCTAGAACAGGAATACAGGTTTCATTCTGTAGGAAATGAATCTGGCACCACTAAAGGAATAACATACAAATACAGAGCTTAACGATGCCTATACCTTTTCTATCTTACAGCTTGGCTGATAAAATCTATTTATTGATTCTTCAGTTCATTCTCCTATCACCATTAAAGGCATTTTCAAAAGGCCTGTCATCAGGAAGTTTAATTCCTTTTTTATACTGGACTTTTTTTGTTCATTCATCAGGATTATTCCATTTGCAATTTATGTTCAATGTGTTTCTTGGTCAATTCTCCAACAGCAGCAGTTGATAGCCCTGTAACTGTGTTACAGATTCGTTATACATTGTAATCAGTTAGGGTTAATGACAGCTCTCTATTAAGCTTACTGTTTAAAGATCTTCAGTTAGAAGGTCCTTTAGTGCAGGGTTGCCCGGCATTATGGGGCAGCTGGTAGAAGATCACCAATGGTATAGTTCATTCTTCTCACATACTGTCAAAGGACTGCTGTACTGCTGTGGGGTTTGTTTTTGTTTTTTCTGAACTGTAATATTATGAGCATTGAGGTTCATCATATCCTACATTTAAATTACAATTCAGAATATACTAGCTTCAATTCCTTTCAGCCGTTTTGAAGTATAATCTTTATTTTGTCAGTAGGAAGAAATGCTTACAGGAGTAATATTAGGAACTAGGAGGCTTTCTTTTTCAATAATATCTCATATTATTCAGTTTCTTAGGCTGTAGTTTCTTTGCCTAGTTCTACTGAACATGGCTTGAATCACTAGAATATTAATATAATACATCATATTTTGTACTTATTTTATTTGAGGGGACCGACACCATGGTGCGTGTTTGGGTGTCAGAAGACAGCTTCTGGAAGTTCTCTTTTTACCACATGGGTTCTAGGGATGAAACTCAATTTGTCAGGCTTGGCAGAAAATGCCTTTGGCTGCTGACCAACATCTAGTATACCTACTCTCTACTGTAGATACAGATTTAATCAAAAGCCATTCCATGTATTTTCTGGCTACTGCTCATCCAGAAAAAATGACATGATCTAGTATGAAGCTCTAGCAATCTCTTAGTAATTAGGAAATTAGGAAATCTCAGTTTTTATCTTTTAGAGCTTGTTTTTAAATTTTTATTTCCAAAAAAGCTTATTTTACTCTGTAAAGTTAAAAGATGAAGGCAATCTAAAATTAACTAAAAGTGGTTCACCAAAACCTGAGTATGGAGTATACATGCACAGAAGAGCATAGTCAGCTACTAAAAGTGTGGCTGTAATTAGGATTACATGTGATAGGCAAACCTTCTACCACTGGGCAAAACCCAAACCTACATTATTTTGATGAACTCCATAGGTAATTCTGAAGCATAATACAGGCTGAACAGTACTGCTGAAGAAAATTGTTTGACAGCATCTAGTAATATCCATAGTATACTAAAGCGATTTATTTATACCGAATCATTCCATTGGGAAGAAATAGAAACAGATTTGAGAACAGTTATCCTAATAGTTTTACACACACATACACACACACACACACACACACACACACACACACACACACACACACAGTCGAATGTATTTAATAGGCAAATAAATATCTAAGACTGGTGGTTTTCCTCATGCATAACCTTAGCAAAACAGGGTAATGTAGCCATTTCCATTTGTAACAGTGTTGTTTATATTTTCATGGATATCTTCCAGGTCGCTGCTTCCTCCACTAGGCTGAGTGTGTTCTTCACAGTGTTTCCACATCATGTGTTTGATGTATCCAATGTGACATGTAGTCTTAGACCTGGAAATCCACTTGGAAAGGAAAAATGGAGAGAGAGCCAAGTGTTCGATGACAATTTCTCCCAGGTCACAGTCTTAGAGATGTGTATGGCCCTGATGGCAGTCTGATGCTAGCTATAAGAGGCCATGAATCCCTAGAACTTCATACGATTAGAACAGACTTTGCTTAGAACTCCAGAAATAGAACTCAGTGTCTATCGTTCTTCTTAATGTTCTTCCCACACATACTATTGTCTTTCAGTTGGGGTGACATTACCCTTTGGGAAGCCCACCTACACCTGTGCATTTCCCTGTCACCCTTTTCCTTTCATTGATGTGCCTGTGCTACTACTTTGAAGTCTTTTCCTTCAAAGGTGTTTAGTTTCCAGGGCTTACCTATACAATTTTCCCTGCTTGTAGACATCGAGTGATCTTAACTGTTAGCATCACATCCAAGTAAGCCAGTGCTATCTTATTGCCCACCTGGGAGACAATGGCAGTTGCTATCTAATCAGCTACAACACTCCCCTACATTCTCACAAGGCTGTGTTCTGAGCAATCTGTCACCCTTCCAAGGCTTTGTTTATTCTGCCTGCTGGAACAGCACACTCACATGGCACTTTTTTTCTTTATTACCCCCTCCCCCTTTTCCCTGGGATCCTTTCTGTCTTTGGCATATGACAGGACATCAGGGGATGAGGGGGGAAAGGAGCAATTTCTTTGAAGATATGAGTTTATTTTTACAGACTTTCTTTCTAGTTCTGTTGAGATCTCCAAAATCATGTGTATGTCTTCTGCTCGGTAGACTTAATCCTATCCACCAGGGGTGGAACTTCAGTATTTCTAAAGAAAGTAGCAATGAAACCAGCTTAGAAAATGAACCTGTCAAACTCTCTTTGCCCATTTGTTGCCTTTAGATGGAATTTTCTAAGCATGACATTATTGTAAGTCATCTGCTGTTTGCTTTAGATTTACATTTCAATATGACTCTTTTTCTTTTTAGCTGGAGGTATTTTTCATTCCAGTTTGCAATGAACTGTACTTTGAGCTATAATTATAAAAATACTTAGATATATTTTTCATTACAATATGAAAAAAGATGATTAGCATCATTTTTTCACCTTCTACTCATAATTTCTTTAGCATTTAAATTACATCTTGAATTTCTGGATGAATATATGACTCGGGAAGAATAAGGTTTTGGAGAGCTGGTTTTTATTTGTCTTAGTAAAGGTTTTATGAGTCAGAACTGTGGGATTTTCTTTTACCACTGCTTAATAATGGATTTTTCTCATTTTAGAAATGAAATCATACTTATATCTAGTAAAGGTTTGATGTAAAGCAAACAAGTAGTACTTAAGAAACTATGTCAGAGTGAGTTTTTAAAACAGATGGTTAGAGAATTTGCCCTTTACTTGAACAGAGGGTATCAGAAGGTCCTTGTGTTTAAGCAGATGCCTACATCCTCATTCTCCCTCTCCTTGTAAAAAGCCAAGACACGGCTTATTGTTGCCTTAGTGAATGATCCCGCACATCTGCATCTTTTTTAAAAATTACTGATGGCTCACCTCACTTTTTTCTCCAAAAAAAGATTCTTGCTTTGTTCCTCAGCAGCAGCCTCAACTGATGTTCTCTAAAGGTACCTGACAGTTCAGGGCCTTCTCTGACCCTTTGTCCCAAGCCTTCTCCAATGGTCATACTTCCGTTCCACCCCACAGCTCTGCATTTAATCTCTGAGAAACTTCCAAATGGAGTGATTTCTTTCTCCCTCCCTGCCTGCCTGTTCCAAACAGTCACAGTTCCAACCTGTGTGTCCACCTGAATGTTTAAGTGATGACCAAATCCTAAATTGTTGGGGGTCTAAATGCTTAATTCCTGGAATAAAGTACTCTTACTTTAGTTTGTCTGTTCCCAAAATTGTGCAATGATTCAATGGTAGGAAAACTATCTACTCCCTAGTCAGATAGTCTAAGGGGATGAAATCAACACAAGTTGCACAAGAGACCAGGAGTCAGCACTTTATTGGAGAACCATTCACATATTGTCACAGTTACATTTTTTTTTGAGGGGGGGGAGGGCTGAAGAAATGTATCAGCAATGAAGAACACTACTTGCTCCTTCAGAGGATCTGAGTCCTATTCTCAGCACCTATGCTGGGCAGTTGAAAACCACCCATAAGTCCAGTTCCAGGGGATCTCCCACCCTCTACTGGCTTTTGTAGGCAACTGAAAACACACGGCACATATTCATACAAACACATATAAACAAAAATAGAAATAGATAGTTTTAAAAGTAGAGATGTCCATAGAGTTCTATCATCGATTTGAGAATTATGAAACACAAAATTACTAATTACATATTATGCCAAAATAAACTTAAGTTGAATAAAAGATGAATAAATGGCAAGTGCTTACACTCCAGAGCCTTTTTTCTTTCTTCTGACAGAAAAGGTTCCAAAGAGGTTCCTGGGAAGATTCTGAAAGGGAGCAGGGACGCATTGTCCTCCATGTGAGAGTGACCAATACAGGCAGACACCCTTTTTCTCTTTTGCTTCTCCTGCTAACAAACTATGAGTTTCTAGGAATTATGAGTTATTGTAACATTCAATTTATTCTTTACTTCCAAAGCAGTTTCAATCTTCCAGTTCCATTGTATTCTTTGTTTAGAGACAGCAGAGCCTTGGGTAATAATAAGTCCGTGTTCTAGGTATCCTCTTTGTTAGCTTTTTAAATGGTGGTATGAAAGCCCCAAGATTTGGTTTTTCAGCTGTAAATTCTTATTTTCAGTGCAGTAAACGAAAGGCTTTTGGTTTCCTGTGAAACTGTAAGTCAGGAGGCACAGAGTATGTGTCCTGTGCTTTCCGACCTGCCAGCAAGTCCCATGCCACACTTAGAATCAGAATGTTTTTATTTGATCAATACTCATGCCTTGGTGTGTATTTTAGCAACAAATGATGCTTTCTTAATTTTGCCTAGGAGCCAAATAAAAATAGGCAAAAGGTACTTCAAGAGACACTTGGTATTTGACCACTTAGCATTTTGGGGTATGAGCTGGTGACACATGAACTACCTCAACACAGGTAGCATTTTCAGTGAGGACAGAAGGAGACACTAATCGCTTCTATGAGTGGGAGCCAAAGTTCACCATCAACCATCAATAACACAGCTGGGAAATTGTGTCTGTATTCGGTGTTGTTTTTTGCTTTTTGTAGTCTCTTCCACTGCTGATTTTGGGAGAAAAGGAAGTACCATTACACAAGTGTCTGTATTCTTTTAACAAATGCCCTGGGTTCACCTTGGATAGAATTTTACTTTTATATCTTTATAAGGATACATTAGCACATATATTTTTGTTTCTGGGGAAAATCTCTCTCCTCTCTCTCTCTCTCTCTCTCTCTCTCTCTCTCTCTCTCTCTCTGTGTGTGTGTGTGTGTGTGTGTTGCATGTGCACAATGACTGCTGTTATTATTTAAGGTGATATAGATATGTTGTGAATCCTTTTGCTCATGTTTTGACTGCTCACTGTGGCTTCTGTTTTACTGCACCATTGTGCAATGTTTCTGGTACACAGCACTCTGCTGAAAGCGGGAAGGAAATATATTGTGAATAAATAGCCTGGAGCATTCACATTATACCCACATAATGCACTCACCACATTAAAAGTGACCGTTCATTTTTAAATGTGCGTGCGTGTGTGTGTGTGTGTGTGTGTGTGTGTGTGTATGTGTGTGTTAACAGCAGTCTTAACCAGCCTGTTAATTATTATTTTCTCTTTTTAATATGCAATAATTTGCTATATTCCCACATCAAATTATTAACTCATACTCATCTTAAAGAATATCAAATATCAGGGCATTTTATCATTGCAGCATCAAAGCATCATTGTTATATAGATATCCAAATTTCTCAAAGAAGTAGTCTTTTGTGACGGTGCCACACAGTTGTATACCTTGTATTCACATTCATGTATCATTTTCTCATGACAGTTGACTTCAAGCCTCGTGCCAGCATGGATACTGTCCATCATATGCTTCTTTTTGGATGCAATATGCCTTCGTCCACTGGAAGTTACTGGTAAGGATAGATGGGCTCACAGTAGAATACCTGTGCTTTTTACAGGTACCAAGTTGTAAAGCATCTGTATAGAATTTTACAATTGATTACCATGTAAATAATACTGTTCATTGGCATCATGTGGTTATCATAATTGTTTATAGTCCACTGTGCAGAATATCAGTCTTTGTCACTGATTAAATGTCCCCACAAAGCATGTGAATTGAGATCATTGATACTCTGTTATCAGTTTTTGTGCAGTTCATATTTCCACCCAAAAGCTGTTCATTGGTGATTCCTTTGTCCCATACACTGTGCTATGTAATCTGTATATATCATTTCATTTCAAGTGTTTTTATCCAGACTTCACAGACAAGAGGCTGGAAAGTCAGGTTTACTAACTTATTCAAGGAAGCATCTGGCTGAAGCACAAGGCATACCTTAATATGTCTCATTCCAAAGTCCAAATATTTTCAGTTTGGCTATACTGTCTCCTGTTAATTTAAGTAGCTATTACAGTTTTAAGGATGATTTTAATCACTCTGTAAAGTCTTTCTATTGTGCCACAATTAATCAATAAACAGTTATTAAATGCCTGTTGTAGAATGGCAGTAGATGATGGGGAGGAAGTTCTATAATAAATATGTTTTCCTTCCCCAAGAAATTTATGCTGTAATTATGTCATGAAATTTTCCATTTCATTTTGTTCTTTAGTGGTTATTGAAGATCTGTGAAATCTGAAAATACCAATGCATTCTAAGCCTCCTGTTTCTTTCACTGACAGTCGGAATCACTGTTTAATATTTAGCAATCCAGAATGAGTGCCGTTTTCCAGGCACTGACATCCTGCTCCTACACAATTATGTAGACCAATAGACCTCTCTCAGTGTATCCTAATATTCATTAGGATGATGTGAGGTTTGCAGTAACAGCTTTCTAGTCATTTTTATAATAAACAATTGTAATATGTATTTGGAACTTTGAAAAGCACAAGGCAATTAGTGGAAATCTCCATGGACTGAGTGCCATCAAAGCATTTGTTAATAGGCTTAAGTTATTTGATGTAATGGGCATATCGCGTAGGCACCAAGCTCATGTGACTTGGTTTATGTAAAAATAAATGGAATCAGAAAAATCACAGCTAAAACCTTTTGATATCAACATTACTGTTTTATCTCCTTAGTAAATTTTTGTAAATAAAATTCCATGTTTAAAGATTATTCTTTGACAGCCTTTTCTGAATCTTATTCTACAGATCACACCCTTTACTTTGTATGCTTCACAAAATATTCCTTCTGTAGTTAGCAATATAGTCTTTTAGATTAGGATTATTAAATAGCAAGAAGGAATATGAGCTCTTCATATGTGCTAGAAATTTGTATAAGATGCAAGTTCTCTGCTGTTCTCTTATTAAGGGAAAGCCAAAGAAATTGCATTGTTCTAGCACTTTCAGTATTTATTGGTATTCTGAAATGTACTATTTTGAAACTTCATATATAAAATATAGTGCTAAAGATGTCCATATTTGGTGGGGGCGGGTAAGAAAATACAAGTGAAAGCAGAATTGTGTGGTGATTGCTATCTCTACATGTATTGTTTTGCTAAAATTAGTATTTGAAAGACAACAGAAAAGAATGAAAAAGCAGCAAGCCCATCACTGGATGCCCTGGGGAGGCCTCTTAGCTTATTTGGTCTATTGATTTTAGATCTGCGCTAGGTCAATCATAAAAACCTCCTTCATGCTAAAGTCCCAGAAGTCTGTAAATATGCATTGCATACCTTCTGTGAGTCAACTGAGAAAGGCGAGGCCACCAGGAGTTGGAGGCACGTGCAGAGATTGGCTCACCTCAAGCACACAGCTGCTGTGCTTGGTCGGTGTGATGTACCACCAAGTAATTAGAATTTGGTGTAACGTTGAACCTGTATCATTTCTAATGTAATTTAAAATATCTTCTGGGTAGCTCCTATTCCCATTTAATCTATAGATTTGTAATAACTGGCTGTGTAACCATAAAACAAGGAAAATAATTGATGCTATTATTCATCTGCTTTTAACCAAGCCCAAAGTCTTCCTTTGAAAATAGATACAGGAGCCTTTCAATATGCAAAGTAGAAGACATGCATTAAGTAAAACTGCCCTGCTCTTGACTTTACAGTCTAGCCTTGCATTCCATTTAAAGTTAATATAGATTACTTTCTCTCCAATATCTGGCAAGCTTCATTCCTCTCTTTAAAAAATTAGAATTCATGGCACTTCATGGGCTGAACTTCCAGGTTGTTTCAAAGGACATTTTACCTTCCACCCCCACTGCCTTGCAGGCTCAGCACTAGAGATAGTCCGTGATGCTGGTCAATCATTTACCTTCCTTTCCTCCCATCTGGATCACGCTAATACCAAAAATACGTCAGTGTCCAAAATTCTGTGTTCCCTTCTGAAATTCGAGCAAGTAGATTTATCATGCTCATTTTAGGCTGCCAACCTGTCATCCAACTCTTCCAAGATAGAAGGCTTTTAAATACTCTCCGGACTCTCACATGTGGTTTTCACATGTGATGTCTGTACTGACTTTTTGATACTTAATAATATCAATAACTAGTTTATGCTATAGAAAAATCTTCAAGGAACACAAAGCTATTTTAACGAAGTGTAAACATCTAATGAGATAAATATATATAATATAATATATTTATATATTATATATATTATATATATAATTTTTACCTGTCAAGCTTGGATTTCCTGTTTCCTGTTTGCTAGTGAGATCCTCTTCTACTGTCACCCCCATGCCCTTTTTCACATGGGGTTTTGTCTTCACTGCCAGCTCATTGGCAAATGTGTCTTTCCTATAGAAAGCATTTTCCCCCTGAAATTATGAAGTTGTAATTCACCCTCTGTGTTCAGGCAGCACTTTTAATATGAAGGCAAAGAGCCGTTCTGCTGTCTCACTGCGGAGCTGCCCTCCCTGCTCTCTGTAATTGCTTCTTTCTACTGTTCATTAAAATATATTTACAGTTATATTAAGTTTACATGAAAACAGTAGACACAGCATGAAGCAGTTTTCATTATGTAGTCATTTTAATTTTAAAGTTTCTTTTTTCCCTTCCACACACATTCTAGTCTTTTGTGTCTCGTTCCAAATTAGCGGCTCACACTGTTAATGTGTCTAGTTAATTATGTGCATGTGCATTTAAATCGCATACATTGATGCAAACCTTTTAATATACTGTGGGGTGGTCTCTTTATGGTCAGAGTGGGCCTGATGCTCAATTCCAAATTAACATACCTCTGGAGGATGTGCATAGGGACCAGCTGATTGAAAAGCAGCCTCTCTGATGACCCATGTAAGAAAGCAGAAGTACCTGTCAGATGTAACCTAATACCTTCTGTCACCCCCCCCCCCCCCCACCCCCCCCACCCCCCCCCCGTTAATGCAGAAGACAATTAGCTGCATCCAGGGCCCAGTGATGAGGAAGAGCAGGAAGACAGGACCAAGGGTGGCAGTGGTGTGATTTGTTGGTTGAAATGAGCCTAAGCAAGAGCTCTGCCACACCACACATCTCCAGCCCCTCTTTTAAGGGTAAAAAGAAAATGTAGGTTATTAACACTGGTGCATTTAAGTGGACAGATCTCTACTAATAAGTAACAAGTAGGTGTAGGTCTTGGAAAATAAAATTTGCATTGTTCAATTCTATGAATGCATTACTGCATCTTCAGTCTTACAGGATTTTAACCAGTAAGTAGGTATGGACTGAGAGTTTCAAGATTTGAAAAAAAATTGTGATTTTTATTTAGATGAATACATGGCATTTGGGGTATTAGTTTTGGAATACTATATTTTTTTAAAGATTTATTTTCTGTGGTGTGCCTGTGTTCACCTACATGCATTTATGTGTACCATGCTTATGCATGATGCCCCAAAAGCCAGAAGAGAGTGTTGGATTCCCTGGGACTAGTGTTACAGAGGCCTGTGAGCTGCCATGTAGGTAATAGGAACTGAACTCAGGTCCTTTGTAAGAGCAGGAAGTACTCTTAACTGGCAAGCCATCTCTGTACCTTGGAGTGCTTTAAAAAAAAAGTGATTGTAGGATTCTACACTTTTCTGTTCTGTTCAGTGAAGAATGTGGTCATTAAACAACTTGAGGCAAACTAAGGTTTTTATTTTCAAAATACTAAGTGAATTGGGGTGCTAATGTAGAGAACAGTGACTACAGATAATTAATTATGTGCTGTATACTCCAAGATGACAGAGGGTTTGTTTCATAAGTTTGATAAATGTTTTGAATGTTAGAGGGGATACATATGTGTAACCCAAATGAAACATCAACCATTGCACAGTACCCCACTAATATGAACACTTTTATGATATTTGAGCATCAGTTAAATTGTTTAGATGACCAAAAACACCAAAATATTAGGCTGCTATGAGTTTGTGGAGTTTTTAATATCCAGCCTTTTGCTTCAGCATGGTTGTCTGTGTAAAGCTAAAACTATTTTTAATTCTTATAATTAATTTTTAATTTTTAAACTATTCCTAGCGATACTTATGACCAACTCATCTTTAAAATCAAAGAGGGCTTCTACAAGTCCTTTGATGTTTTTTTTAAAAAGGAGAGTCCCAGCTGGCTGAAGGAGACCATTTCCAGCTGTTCCAACTTAGCATCATTCTCTAGCTAAAGTAGTAGAATGCTTCTCCATCCTCTGAAGCATTAGCTTAAATCCCTTTCAACTGCTTCTATTTATTAACCACCTGCTGTGTCTTTTTAAATGCCACCGTCTCCACAGGGTTATAGATGCTGAGGAAGGAGAACAAAGTAGCTAGTGCATATATAAGCCTGTATGAGACACACTCCGCTCTGTTACTCATTTCAATATCTTTTTATCTTAGTGATGACGGTTGCTAGATAAGGCCACATTCTGCTGCCTGCCTCCTGATCATAATGATTGTGGAAAGCAGGATTTGCATACACTGCCTTTGGCAGCGTCTCTGCATCCCGGACACTCATCACCGAACAGTCCAGGGCAACATTCAAAGTCTTTTCTTCAGTACTTTGTTTCTTCTGATGAAAGAAACTTCTAAAAATGAGACAAACAGAGGATCCTTCTCAGCAAAACAAAAATAACAAACCTCTAAAACTCATACCATCCCTAATTTTAGGCACCATGTGATATGCATTTAAGTGTAGTCTTTTGTTACAAGTTTTTACTGAACTAGAATTAACAGTCTATATCTTCCTTTATTCATTATTTATTGATTGATTTAGACAGGGTCTCTACTCCTTGCTGACCTTGACCTGATTCTTGCCTCCATCTCCTGAGTGCTAGGATTAAACCACCTTGTCTTGCTTATGTCACTTTAGGGATTGGACCCTTACCCTCTTACAAGCTAGGCAAGAACTCTACCAACTGAACTACATCCTTATGCTACCACTTCCTTTACTTTACCATAATATTGTACCTGAGTTATATTAGGATAGAAAACCTATATCCATCGGTTAAAATACAGGTAGTGTCTGCTCTGTGTCAACAATGATTATGTTTCTTAGCTGATAATTGTAGTTATGGAGTTGATGGAAGGAGCACCGTATTATCTACTTAGGTTACTAGTGCCGTGCTTGTAAACATTTTGACAGTTTCTAGAAAAAAAAAAATACACAAGAGGTTCGGGGAGCTAGAGATATGGTTCAGCAGTTAAGATGTTCTTCCAGAGGAAGAGGACCTGGGTTCAATTCCCAGTGTGCATATGCAGCTCATAACTGTCAGTGACTCCAGTTCCAAGGGATCCGACACTCTCTGACATCAACACAGCATAACAGCCATACACATAGAATAAATATGTTTAAATGAAACACACTGTGTGATTTTGATTATCTTTCCATATAAGGTTAGCATCTGAGTTCAACAAAGTAGTGACACTATGCCATAAAACATTACTGAATATCTCGGGTTCAAAGTGTGCCTTAGTGGTTGTCACAGGGCTTTTTTGTTCTGTTTTTGGTTTTCTTTTTTTTTTAACATTTATTTATTTATTTATTAGAAGCATAAATATTTATTTGTAAGAAAGGAGTTAGTGTACAGTGTTGAAAATCCAAAACTTCTTGTTAAATTCACATTTGCACTTCACCTTTTTAAAAAAAAAACATTTATAATCATTATTTTATGCAGATATAGATATGTAAATACAACACTGAGTTCAGTGGTCCTTCAACATTTTCCATTTAAATGGTTTTTTAAAAATATATAAATAGGTTATAATTGTGAAGTCCAGAGTTGTTTGAAACTTGGAAAATATTTTCTCTGTAAAAAATAGTAAAAATGATAGCATTTCCCAATAAGCCCTTTTAAGCCAATTAATAGCTGAATTTTACATATATATATGTATGTATGTATGTATGTATAGATAGATAGATAGATAGATAGATAGATAGATAGATAGATAGAGATAGATAGATAGATAGATAGATATAGATATTGATTAGATTCTGGGATACAGAAGAAACCTATCTTCATCTGTTCAGAGAGCTATGTTTTACTTAAGTTGTGTAAGTGAGGTTCCTATTCATCTTCCCCTTCACTGTTTGATTTACGGTAGACATTTTTCTATTGGCTAATCCATAATCTAAAAAGATTTTAGCCTTCCCTCCTGAAAGTACAGCCAGGATATGCTGGGTTTGGTGTTCTTGTTTGGATTTTCAAGACATAGTTTCTCTGCATAAGAGCCCAGGCTATCCTAGAACTCAATTTGTTGACCAGGCTGGCCTTGAATTCACAGAGATCTGCCTGCCTCTGTCTCCAGAGTGCTGGGATCAAAAGCATGCGTCACCACACCCAGGGCTTCTAACCCTGCCTTACTGGGCTGTGAAAGAGTGAGCTCCGTGACCTACCTTGCTTGGCATGGTGCCTCCATGGAAGGGATGACTTTGTTTGGACTGAGAAATTTGGCTGCATGTCCTCTGTTCTTACAGACTTCATTGACCCTCTCATTGGGGTGAGAGCATCTCAGGGGCTGTTCCTATGATGCTGTTCATCCAGTTGCTACCATTCCTTCTTAGATTTCTAATCAGGTGTTTTTTGAGTTACTGTGTGCATGCATAACTACTGCACTGAAGTTCACATAGGATTACCTGAATCAGCAGAAATAGTCTATAGGTTATAAAATAGTTCATTATATTTGGATATTTAACTCGGATGAGTGCAATTTTGAAAGGTGACACTATCCCACCCACGCCATTCATTATTATGTTGTGTTTCAACAAACACAAATAAAAAAAGGCAAAACACCTCTAACTTTATGTTAACTTTTCTGGCTATGGTCGCTAGATACCTAATGCCTTCCAGCTGGAATTTACGGCCTTCCTAAGTTACTTCCTTTTTCTATTGATGTATTAAAAGTCCCTTACAAAAGCAACTCAGGGAAAGGGATTTATTTCAACACACAGGTCAAGGGAACATCCATATGGCAGGCAAGGGAAGTCAAGGAAATAGGAGCTGGAAGCCTCTGGTCACTTCACATCTGAGGTCAGAAGCAGAGTGATGAATGCTAGCTCTCAGATCACTTTATTCATTGTATATGTGATCCAGGATCCCTGACCAAGATATAGTACAAATGGCAGCTAAGATGTGCTTTCCTACATCAGTTCACCTAATTAAAATAATCCCTCACAGGCATGCCCAGAGGCTAAATAAACCCACACAGTTGTGCCTGGAAACTGTTTCCTAGGTGATTCCAGATCCTGTCAAGATGATAATGAACACTAACCATTATCATGTTGACATTATCACAAAGCCATGCAGATTTAGACTTGGGTTTTATTATTTAGTGAAAAGAAATCATTTCCCACCTTGCCTAAGCAATCTTAGATGTCAAATAGCCTTTAACAGGTCCAGCCAGGGAGTGTTTTTAACAGTCATTCATGCTTTATCGAGATAATTCAACACCACAAGATTGCTCTCTTCAGTGTTGGCACAATCAGAACAAATTCAAACCCATGGGTTAGAGGTGAAAAGGCTTCCATAGGGAAGGTCCAAGAACCCAGAACCATCTTAACTTCTAATGTTAATTGTCTCTGGCCTCCATTAAACTATCAATGCCATTTTTTGTTAATAGAACATAAAACTCTTTTGTGCCACCAACAAAACTCATCACTTTGACCTCTCATTTCGCCTGCTCCACTTAGTTCTCACACTCGTTAAGATTATTTTCAGTAACCTGATATCTTTCTGTGACTCATCATTCCTTAGTTGTGTATTGAATACATGTTAAAAATATATACGGACATTGTTTTAATTAAGCTAAGTTTTAAAAACAGTTATATGTGTGGGCCTTTTGCCTGCTTGCCTGTCTCTGCATGTACTACCTGTGTGTAGTGCCCAGGGAGGCAAGAAGAGGGTGTCAGAGTCTCTGGAACTGGAGTCACAACTGTTTGTGAACAGTCATGTGAGTGCTGGGAACCACACTCGAGGCTTCTAGAAGAAAAGTCATTACTCTTAACCATTGAGCCATCTCTCCAGGCACAAACTAAGTTGTTTTTTCATGTGTGTGTGTGTGTGTGTGTGTGTGTGTGTGTGTGTGTGTGTGTGTGTGTGTGTTCTGGTGCCCATGAAAGCCAGAAGAGTTTGTCAGTGCCCTGGGGCTGGAATTATGAGCGGTTGTGAGCCCAGTGTGGGTGCTATCAACTGAACTTAGTCTTTTCTCGAAGAGCAGCGAGTATTCCTAACCACTGGGCCATCTCTGTAGTCCCAAGGTAAATTATTTTTGAAGTTGTTATTCTCTCAGATCTGACAAAGGTGGAGTGTGAAATTGTTTGACTTTGTGATTAAGTCAGAGCAGTTCATCCCACCCGAAACTGGATTTGAGAACTTCGAGTACAAATTTCCTCTTCAGGTATTGACGGTATCAGTAACAGTTTATCTTCATAAGACTTTCTCTGCCTATAAATCACTATCACCAGTTATGATGAAAGAAAGTGTGACAGCCAGAACTATGAGTTGTGGCTTAGCTCTGTGACCTTTGGACTTGCTTGAACGGACTGACTTAGTTACACATTGCAGCCCCTTTGCAGCATTCCTAAGAGAGTGAGGAGAAGCCAGGCAAGTAATGATTCCAGTGTGCTGGTGCTTACATTTTGCTTTCATTGTAAGGTTTTAATTATTATTTTACAAGTGACAATGCAGCATCCTTTTAGTCAACTCCATTGTTTAAGTATCTGAACATGTAAAGGGAAAGAAGCAAACTGCACCACCTATTTGCTAATTTCCAGGCAGACTCACGGATGCTCTGAGTACAGAGTAGAAGGCTCCGCCTCAACACTCAGGTGCAAGAGGGGTCAAGATCATGATGAGGAAAACCACAGAGACAGCTGACCTGCGCTAGTGGGAACTCTCAGACTCTGGACTGACAGCTGGGAAGCCTGTATGAGACCAAACTAGGCCCTCTGAATGTGGATGACAGTGGTGTGACTTGATCTGTTCGTGGGGCCCCTGGCAGAGAGACCAGGACTGGGTACATGAACTGGCTTTTTAGAGCCCATTCCCAATGGTGGGATGACTTGCTCAGCCTTGATCCAGGAGAGAAGGGGCTTCGTCCTGCCTCAACTCAGTATGCCAGCCTTTGTTGACTATCCTAGGGAGGCCTTCCCCCTCTATGAGGAATGGATGGGGAAAGAAGGGGAGACAGAGAAGGGAAGGGAGGTGGAACTGTGGAATAAACATATAATAAAACCTCAGGTGCTCCTGTTCTGTTTATTGAGATGGATGAGCAGGCTGAGGCTTGTTGTAGTGCTATGGTTGAAGAAGGGAAGTTGGTGATGGACTCAGAGAGGTTTTCCTGAGGAGGAAAACGAGAACTCAGCCTTGAAGTGGAGTGTAGACTTTCCACACAGAGAGCTAGGAAGGAGGCTGCCAGGAAAGAGAACTGTGAAAACCAAAGAAATGAGAAGGGGAACAGTACCATGGCACAAATAGAGGGTTTTCTCTGGAAATATAACAAGGTTCTAGATCATAAAAGGTCTTTGTATCATGCTACAATATTTCAATTTCATTTTTTCGAAGTGTCTGAAACATTTTGAGCCCCCAAAATTGCATAAATGTATAGCTTAGAAATATTTACTAAACCGATGCTCTCTGTTCTATGTCCATCTGCTTCTGTATAGTCATACATTGAAAACTGACTTCCATATCAGAGAAACCAATTATCTTAACACTGCCATCACACTGATGTAAGGCACTTGTATATTTATGATCCTTGTTGTAAGGTATGAAAATTGCTGCTCAAATCTTTAAGTTTTAATATCTTACAAGGAGTAAGATATACAGTTCATCACATCTGACATTCTCATTTATTTAACTATTATACAAAGAAGCCAAGACAATGTTTATACTTTTGGGCACTGTCCAACACACTCTGCTCTTTAACACATTTGGCATGAGGATGTCATAGACATTTGTTCCCAAACACAATTCTCACATGGTAATGACCCTTCGTCTTTAGTGCATGTACTTGACAGTGAACAGTAAGAAACAACTGGTTGGTGCATTTTACAATGCACATTACACAGACTCTCTGTAGCCTGATTTATAGAAGCAAGAACATTTGCTACATGTAACGTTAGGGACCCCCTGGTGCTGGGTCTCTCATTCTTAATTCTGAAATATAACAGCACTATCTATACTGACTTTCTGTTCTCCAACCCTACCCCTGTTTGTAGCAGGAGATCTGGCAAGAGTTCCTGCCTGAATTTGAAAGAGAGATGGATTTAATGATGGTTTTTGTATAGGTAACCTATGTATTTCTAGATCTGCAGCCTCAAATCTGTTTAAGAAGCCACAACATTTGGCCTTTCCAATCTCTCCCAACCACAGGTAGAGCGTATTTTTCCCTTTGTGAGCCAGCTACCACCAAAGAAGCTGTATTTTTCTTTGTTCTTGATAGTGTTCAACCTTTATGGTCTGTTTTATTTCCTGCCTCTGACCTTGTTTGACACCAGTTTTCCAAAACACAAACATAAAAGCAGTATAAGAAAATGTAGCCTGACCATGATTTAAACAAATCTAATTCAATAAAAGGAGAAATTGAGGGTTGTAACATTGTTAGAAACAATGCAATTTGCCATCAACTTACCATATATTAAATTAGGTCTACCAGAAGTCCTGACTATAACAGTTGCTTGACATACATCATTATCATAGCCTTGTCAAAAGGGTTTCTATACATGAGCTGCTGGATTTTCAAGGGATGGTGGACACCTCTAGGAATCACAACTGTCGGGGGACTCAGGGGTAGAACTGAAGGTGGGTTCTGTTCTGAGTGCTCCCCTCACCTTTAAGTCTATCCACAGCAGGTATTTTTTTTAATAAAGTGAGTGTTTTATTAAATAGTGCATTACAATGTGTAGTGCCTTGATTTATAAAGAGCTTTCACTTGCATCTCATTTGATTTAGAGAATAGCTGTGTGAGGTAAATATCTTGGCATTACAGAGAAAAGTAAGACAAAGTGGCGCTTGCACCACATGAAAAATTTACAAATGGAAGCCAGTGTTCACAATCTTCTTAAAGCATTGTGCATGTGTAGTATAATCAAAATCCCCGTGTGTGTGTGTGTGTGTGTGTGTGTGTGTGTGTGTGTGTGTGTGTGTGTAGTATAGTCAAAGGCCCTTTAAGTGGATGCACAAATTTTCTTTATCCTTCTGAGGGCTCATATTTGTTGAGATGGCCAAAAATGTATTGATAACATCACTGATCCCCAAAAGCAAAACATGGATGTCCTTGTTATCAGTCTCTGTCTAGAGATCCACTTCATTAGGCTGCAGTACAATACTTATGTTGTACAGTGTTTAGAGTTATGATTGGGTGTCCACCTAATTGCAAAGAGTGCATTTCACATAGGAGTGTATCCAGGCATAGGCTGTATATCCACAACATAGGATTGTTTCATGTCCCTTTTTGGGTGGTTCTTCCATTCAGAAATTGCTCCAGGCTTCATTAGGTTATTAAGCCTAAAAATACAATAAATATATATTGATGTGTTTGACTTTTAAATATCTGCCCAAATATGGTGCTGTTTATATATTTCACTACCTAAGTAGTCATTACTGCTACTTTCTTTTCCAGGTTTTGTGATGAAGGAACCTGTACAGATAAAGCCAATATTCTATATGCCTGGGCAAGAAATGCTCCCCCAACCCGGCTCCCCAAAGGTACATCTGAAATGTCTTGTATAGTCTAACTCATGTTCATCGGCTTGTTAACGGTCCTTTCTAAAAGTTCTTGCCTATGATCCATATTGCAATTTCTCATTAAAAGTGTCAGCGTCACCTACTTTGCACTGAAAGGTAGCTGACCACTTTTTCTCACCTCTTTAGTAAGTAGTTTGCTCTCAAAACAGTTTGGCTTGGATTAGAAAATAATCAGGTATACCTCCAGCCACCTTTGGCCCGAGGCACATGGGCTCTTGACAGCAAGAACATTTTGTGAGCCAAAAGAGCACTAGAAATTAAATAAATTGCTGTTTCAGCAACAGTATTTTTTTTTTTAAGTCCTGGAACCTAGGTGTTTAATGCAATGCCAAACCTAGCTGGCTTTCTGACTTTACCTGTAAACTGTGGATAGTTTCTGACCTCTGAGGGAATGGCCAGACTCTCTCTTACTGCCTAAATGCTTTAGAATATTAAAGAGGGTGCACAATTCTGTCATGGAATATGTGTGCTGTGGTAGGAAGATGGTTTTCAGATGCTCATATCTGCCCTCACTCCCTAGCTCACTAATTGAACTCTACTTTGCATTGCTTCACATCCTCAAGAATTCTCCCTGCACGTTGCCATGTACCCACCAACAGGCCTAAGCATCATAGAAGGTCTGTCACGGGTGTGTTGACATTTTGAGAGCAGATGCATTTCCTCTGCCTGTGAATCATATGTCTGTATTTTTTAAACACATCATTAACGAACTCCATATAATTAGTAAAGGCATTCCCAGACACCTGGATTGTGTGTTAGCAACTGGTTTCCTCTGTGTCACTTTTAAGACACTGTCTTATTATGGGAGGGGAAGTAGTCACTCTGAAATACTTACAAGGTTCTATTTCCTATCATCAGTTAGAAAATGTAAATCGTTATGTATTTATTAAACAGAAATAGAATCTTTTCATATGTTTGTTAAATGGCTAAGAGGGACAGAATTTTGTCCCCCTGCTTCTTTCAGAATGAGTGGTCTGTTTGGTTAAAGGACCAGAGACCACTCTGGTTCTACACTGGGAACTATAAGAGATTCTGTTAGAGTTCTGCCTGAACATTCTGGCCAATGCGGTTTCTTTCATCTTCTCTATGCTAAGTTTATGTGGTGTAAGTCATTTTGTTCCCTGAGGACTTCTTGACCAGCAGCACAAAATTACTACTCGAATGCATTTGAGCATCAATTCGTATAATAACAGTTTGCCTTGTTTTGTAACGATTTAGGTGTTGGATTCAGAGTTGGAGGAGAGACTGGAAGTAAATACTTTGTCCTTCAAGTTCACTATGGGGATATTAGTGCTTTTCGAGGTAAGTTTTGAAATGTTGGAACTGCTGAGCAGAATGTTTAATACTTTACTACTTAAACTAGGTGTGGTAACATCCATGTCATAAAATGAAGAATTGCCCATATACTCTGCCAAGCAGAGATAACTGCCGTTAGTTGCTTTAATTTGCATCCACTGACGGAAAGGCTTTGTTTTTTAAAAGTTATATCCACAATGCAAACTTCCATCCTACTGTGCTTTTATGCCTACCAGAAGTGTCACTCAGACCAGTCAATGCTGTTAGAAAGCCTAGAAAGGACCTAATGGCTTAGTGACTTTCCTATGAGCAAGCTGCAAGGAGGGTCAACAGATTCTGCAAACCATCTCCAAACTGCTGTATTTCATGTATAACCGACACATGCACTCCTCCGTTGTCCACTGCACTGAGGTACTGGTCTCAGTCACTGGTTAACATGCTAAATCACCCTACACAAGTTGCTCTACCTGTGCTCACTTTGCACTTCATTAAAACGCCCCTTCTTCTGTCACAGAGCCATCAATGTGACTAATGAGTTCTGTTTCCAAGGCAACCAATTTGGTGCTTCTTATTTGCTCTTTGGCTTATAGCCAAATGACAACTATGTTTTGAATCTGTGCTCTTGGTTCCATGAGATTGTAAATAGTAACAGAGTTCTCATTGGCTTATTGGCTGGTTTCCTGTCCTAGGCTGACATCCTTCCTCCAGAATTCTGTACTGTGATATGTCTAATAACTGACCAGACACATTTTCTTCTTCAAACACAGTTGATTTCCATCCAGTAACAATTTCTAGAAGTGGGTGTCTGTCTGTACCTATGAAATACACTCTAGAACAGCGGTTCTCAACCTTCCTAGTGCTGGGACTCATTAATACAGTTCCTCATGAAGTGATGACCCCCAACCATAAATAACTTTCGTTGCCACGCCATAATTGTAGTTTTGCTACTGTTATGAATTGTAATGTAAATATCTGATATTTAGAGTATCTGATATGCGACCCCTGTGAAAGGGCCTTGTGACCCAAAGGGGTCATAACCCACAGACTGAGAACCATGGCCCCAGAGCTCTTCCTGAGAGGTCCCCATGTGGTGGCAAGACTCCAGAGATTCTCAGCCCTCAGAACTGGAGCACTGTATTATCTTCCTCTAGAAAATATATTGAAAAGAATAATTTTATGTAAGTGAAAACTTTTAATTAGACATATGATCAATTAAGCAAGAACCCACAGACCAATATACAAACCTAACATACAGATAAAATTTGTGTTATTAAAAAAATAAAACTCCAGTTATAACAAAGTAGTTTTTCATCTCTGCACCATAACCTACTCATAAATTGTCAGCAATTGGGATTGCTGAGACAAGGTTTTGCTGAAAGCAAAGGAACTGTGTTTGGGTTTGAGGAACAAAGCCAGAAACAGTTTGCTCTGGAATGCTGCATCTGGCATCAGATGAGCAGGCAGCTTCTGGTGCTGCCTCTGAAACAGTGATGGAAGTCTTGTGTTGGAAATGGCAAGCAGGCTGTCCCTGAGTCCCACAGCCAGACCAGCTCCGCACACCCACATACAAACAAACCAGATTCCCTTTCCCTCTGCGAGACATTGAAATTTGCTGTCAACATAATTCCTCATAGATTTTTCTAGAACTCCTGACAGAGGCTGACCACATTCCTCAGAGATTTAAATAGGCACGGATGTTTGAAAAACATAATGCATTCATAATTTAATTTTTCACTGATGACTCATTTTGCAATTTGTGTTAATATTAAGGTAATAATGTACTGATACTTTAATATATAAGCATGTAATTATTCTTACTGTAAGACACAGAGGAGAAATTTTATTTTCTGACTTTTCTGCCTTCTAGACTAGTTTTTCCAAATGAAGCTATATTTAAAAAAAAATAGAAAGACAGCTAGCATTACTATTCAGAGAGCTCACCATACCATAAAATAGTATATCTGATATAGTATTACTCTGATAGAAAAGTGTAAAGAATAATTCACATAATTCATTCAGTGCCAGTAGGTACTATCTTATCCCTTAAGTGTCTCGTGGTACAGAACATTAGGTGAGCACATGAGAGAGTATCAAATCTCATTGAAATAATGAAACAGACATTTTACATTTATGGAATTGGGGATGGATAGGAATTGAATTATAAAACTCAAGATTACCAAACTTGGGTAAGCCTCGTACAGTTTGGGAGGCTTTATAAATCAATATATTGTTTTGAAAAGCAATTTTTCCTTTTCATAAAAATTTATCACTTAATAATAAAAGTTTTCTAAATGAAGAGACTTTGTTTTTAAAATGAGTTAAGATGAAAAAATAGACAATTAGCAAAACAAAAGTAAACAGGAACATTTAAACAGATATACATTTAAATATATATATACACACTTAGGTATGCTTATGTGTGTAAGAAGATGGTAAGGAAGAAAGAAGAAAGGAAAGAGCTGATGAGCAAGAAAGAGATGTGTCATCATTTCCTTTTAAAATGATATCGCTGTCTTTACAATACCGTTGTCATTCAAACACACTTCATGGGGTTACTCCTTCAGTATCTGCCAGTGAGTGCACTCTGCTGCACTCACACCACCTGATAACAGGTTCCTTTCTGAATGGATGGGCTCAGGCCTGCATGAATTCCTAGAGGAGCTATTTATGTTGAAACAGGTTCTGTGCAGACTTCATGCTTCCCTTCATAAACAGTTACAGAGGAGAAAACAGCATCATCTATGTATGCACTAATTATGTGTGTTGCGTGTGAGTAGCTGGGCACAGAAGTGCATGAACACATGCAATGTCACTGCTTTGATATCAATGTCAGTGAAGATTTGAACTTTATGACTTAAAAACTAGGGATGGTATTTTACGTATTTAAGTTGTACATCAAGAAGAGTATGGCACTCTAAGGAAATTCCTGTTTCCTCCTAAAAGTGGGGAGATACTTGGCTTATGCAAGTAAGCATTCTTTTCCATTTACAGAATGGACGTTTTAAAAAAAGAACAAACCTCACCAGGTGGGAGGCAGAGCCAGGTGGATTTCTGTGAATTCAAGGCCAGCCTGGTGTGAATTCCAGGAAAGGCGCAAAGCTACACAGAGAAACCCTGTCTTGAAAAACCAAAAAAAAAAAAAAAAAAAAAAAAAAAAACCACAATGATGGTAAAGAACCTTCTTAAACTTGGGGGACCGTGATGGACAGTCAGAGACTGTCCCACAGCCAGAAACTCTTGAACTGTGATCTCTAGCAGTAGGGAAAAGATGGGGTTTTTTGAGATTGTATGAGAGGCTTGTTTGCTTTGTTTTGTAAATTGCCACCAAATGTGAAGCTGTAAGAGCTTCATCAAAAATCATTTGGCTTTTTTAAGCGCCAGTCACTGGCAGGCCTGTGCCATCGCAGGGTGCTTCCCTTCCTGCCAGCCAGAGTTTACTCTAGCAGAAGCACAAACACAGAAGGATTGTGTGCACAGGAAGTCGTAGGTGAGTGTGCCATTTAAGGAGGCTGCAGAGAAACAGAGGCATCCAATCCAGATCCACCCAGGGTGAAGAGGTGCAGTCTGGAGGAGGAGGCTTCTGAGGTGGAACCTGAGGCAGGTTCGGACAGCTGAGGCTTTCAGATGGGAGGTCCGGGAGGGAAGATAACTTTCAGACAAAGGCAAAAACCCTGTTCAGATGCGTAAGAGTGAAACAGGCCCCCATGCACAACAAACTCTTGGTATTATGACATTACCAGAGAAAGAAGAAGTGGAAAGCAATTAGAAAAGATGCATTGGAGAGCAGTGACCCTGGTAAGACTCGGATCTGAGAGCACTTCCTCCAGAATCATAGTCTCGGTTTGTTATGCTGGCCAGTTTCATGCTTGAGCGTGCAGAAAAGCTACCAACCCTGTAAGCCGGTGGACTGAGGAAACCAGGATGGGGGATTGGGAAAGCCAGAATGATGTATTAAATGTACACTGATTAATTATTCACAAATTAAATTTCAAGGGAAACTGCATATAGTCTAATTGAAAATGATAGCCTTTTATAGGTAATGCGTGGCTCAGAGTTTAATGACTCTAAAACCAGACAGCCTAATAATGGCGCATGCTCATTTTATTACCTTTACCCAGCATGTAGACAACTCTTTGCCCTCTTCATCTATAAAATGCGACCAGACAGCTCACATAGAGTTCTCTGATGAGTGTTCACTAAATACTAGCTGCCTTCATTGTGGTCCATATAAACAAGTAAATATTCCTAAGTGAATCTTTTCTCATAACTGTCTGTCCTAGAAAAGGGATATTTGCTATTTTTCTTTTTTTTAAAATAAATTTTATTTTTCTTTCTGTTTTGTTTTTTTTGTTTTTTGAGACAGGGTTGCTCTATGTAGCTTTGTGCCTTTCCTGGAACTCACTTGGTAGCTCAGGCTGGCCTCGAACTCACAGAGATCCGCCTGGCTGTGCCTCCCAAGTGCTGGGATTAAAGGTGTGCGCCACCACCGCCCGATATTTGCTATTTTTCAAGAGTCTTGGAGTTTAGACACAGAGCATGTATGTTTGTGTCCATCAGTGTGGTAAGAAGTGTTCTGGTTTTGTGACGTTTCCTGTTTCCATACTGTCATCATCATCACAAACCTGAAAATAAACCTACATTTCCTACCTTCCAGCATGTTCCTGAGAGTGTAGATGTAGGTTCATTTTCCTGAGAGTGAGTTAATACTTAGATTCTAAATTAAGTAAAGTAAACCTAGAAGTCTTAATTTTTTTAAGCTTGATGTGAATTCAAAAATAATTTAATTTCTAAATTTCTGAATTATATTAGTAAAATCGGGTCATAAAATTTTAGTACAAGCCCTTTGGGAATGGTCATTTTTAAATAGCAACATTTTCCAGAAAGCTAATGTTTCGGCCCATTAAGTAGTATAAAGCACTTTAGATAAGGGCTCCAGAGATGGCTCAGCAGTTAGGAGGCCATGCTGCTCTTGCAGATACCCACAGATCAGTTTCCAGCACCCACATCAGGCAGTTATCGCTGCCTGTAACTCTAACTCCCACAGCATCTTCCGAGTTCCACAGGCACCTGTTCGTGTGCACATCCACACACAGAGAAACACACATAAAAACATAATTAAAATAATAAAATCTCTAAGTTGGCTAGAAGTCATCACAGAGTATTTGTTGTGCCTATGAAGTTGTAAGAAGTGATGTGTTACATTCGTGTTATGTAAGTGCCAACATGAAGCAGATGGGCAATAAATGTTAATCCAAAATCTCCTTATGCCCTCCACACTTTGCTCCATGATTTTGGTGTACCACACTAAACCCTGATTCTTGTTCTTTGATAGGACATAGGCTTCTGCCATGTAACGGGACATATTGCCCATATCTACCTGCTTTTCTGTACTCTCTGTGGCTTCATTTGTTGTCTAGCTACCACATTCAGCTTATTTCATTTCAAATGAGGCAAAAGTGAAAAGAAAAGTTTGTCCTCATGTAATGTCCTGTCAAATAGAAGTACACGCAAATAAAAAATTACACATAATAATGTAACCAAGTAAACCAGGGGACTGAAAAACTGACATGATCATGCCTGCTTTAAATTTTTAAAAATATAATCTGTCTGTGCATGGATAGATGCATATGGTTGCAGGTGCCTTTGGATGCCAGAAGAGAGTATCAGGTCCCCGGGATCTGAAGTTGAAGGAAGCTGTGAGGCTCTCAACATCCTGGGAACCAAACTCTAGTCTTCAGCAAGAGCAGCATGTGCTGTTATGCACTCAGCCCTCTCTCTGAGCCCCAGTCCCATGTGCGGTAGATGCTTTTTAACCTCCAAGACTGATTTTCTATAACGGTCCTTCTCCCATATTCTAATTTTGTGCTTTAGATTTGGACTCCTGGCACCCAGGTTTCATTTTATTTAGTTTCTCTGTGAATGCACAGATAACTAAGTGGGAATCTTTGCAGGGAGCTGTTTGTATGAAATCGTGGCAACAAGAATGTCTGGATTTCTCCTTGCTCTCCAGCTTTGTTCTTCCCTGCCAATAATCCATCTCGCTGTGGTTTCTCCTTCTCTTAGCCTCAGACGATTGCATGTTCCCAGACATAGGGTCAGCAGGCCCACACATGCATATATGCACACAGGATGCTGTTTGGCTGCACCGAAGGAGCAGAGCAAGCCTGTGGGAATGGTAGGAACGGCAGCATGAAGTGAAACAGGATTTAGGAGGAATTGCCATTCCACTGGTTGCAGCCTTCTCCAGCTCTTACAAGGCTGCGGCCACAGGGGTATTGGGGAAAAGCTTTGAAATTGTGAGCCCAGGGGGAAAAAAATCCCTTGCTAATGCATTTTTGAACAAGATAGAGCAGAGATCAGTGGCAGGGCAGCTGCACTTAAAATGATTGCATTCCAGCGTAAAGCAGACTCTTCACTTGAATGTGTGTGAGTGCTCCCAACTCTCTGATGTCTAAGTGCCAAGTTGGTGGGAAACTGGATCAAAGATTGCTCTCCATTGATTCCTCTGCTGTCTCCCCTGGTCTCTACAAGCCGTTTCCACCTGTATATGCTTTCCTGCAGTATACACCAAGCCTGTTTTTACTCATTCCTCTGCAAAGTGAGTGCTGCTGTGGGTCCTAGTATTTAAACTGGGTCCTTTTGGATCATTTTTGATGACTTAACTTATTTTAAAATCTCCCTTGGAGGCTGGTAAAATCACGTAGCAGGTGAGTTTAATGCCTTGGCCCCACATGGTGGAAAAGAAAAGTGACTACTACAGATTATCCTCTCACATTATCACTATCATGATGAGCCAGTACACACACACACACACACACACACACACACACACACACACACACACACACACACACACACACACACACACACACACACACACACACACACACACACACACACACACACTCACACACACTCACACACACACACAGACACACACTCACACTCACACACACACACTCACACACACACACACCACACACACAGACACCCACAGAGACACACACACACACACACTCACACACACACACACACACACACACACACACTCACACACACTCACACACACACACACACACACACACACACACGGTGGAGTGGGTAGGAGGGAAGAGGAAAAGAAAGAGAACAGAACTCTTTGGCACTGCAGTTTAAAGAATATTCTGTCATGCAGGAGCATGAAGTTCTTGTCTCTGTTAGAGTTGTTTAAGTTCTTTTTTTTTTCTGCAGTGAATAATGTTAAGAAATATTTGAGGGTAGATATCTAGAAATGCTGTTTTGAATCACTGAGTGTTTAAACCTTAAGAGATTCCACCAAATTATCCAACAAATCACTTTTTACAATTTACAATCCACAAAGCAAACTCATTTCCTTATCTACACTCAATATTTTAGTGCTCCATTTTTATGGTGTTTTTTTAAATGAAAGAACTACTATAATGTCTCATTAAAAGAATTAGAATGAGCTAGAAGATCCTAATAGAGTCACCTCTAAAGTGCATTATCAAGCTCAAAGAGAATCTAATCTAAGGACTATTTACATAATATTCCTTTGTTGAGAATAAAAATTTGTTCATCATACTAGACCTACTGGATGCTATATACAATCAGGCATGGGGTGTGGTGTTCTGACACAGTCTTGCATGTTTACAAGAGCAAACAGGTAATACTCTTTTAAATATACAGCCATCATTCTTTTTTTAAAGAAAGCAGTTAGTATTGCTAATTTAACACCTTATTGTTATTTTACTAGTAGCCCTACACATTTACATCTGTTATGTCTGTGTGATAGAAACACTCAAACCATTTTGCTCATTTCTTCTTAACTCTGTGTTCAGTGTTGTTGTGTTGGTGATGGGAAATCAGCCATACTGTAAACATTTACACCATGGAAGCTGAAGAATTCTTCATGTCAATCTTTTATAATACTGGAATTTATTTTTTACTTGTTTGTTTTGCCTTTTGCTTAGAGCAAGTAAAATACTATGAAGATTATGGTGAATGACTAAAATAAATAAAAAGAACTATTATTATGATATCCTGATTTCCAGGGACAGTAATGACTTTGTTATGATTAAGGAACAAATGCAGTTCCAACACATATTACCTCAATAAACAAAACAAAAATCAGTTGATATTCTAGATGTAACTACACATTGCCCACTTACAGCCACAGACCAGATATGAAAATGTTTAGAAAAGCCCATTGAAAGAATTTGTGAGGCTCAACTGTCTCTATGGTATTTAAAATAAAGCATAGCATATATTTTATCAGTTTTTATAAGTTGTATGCTACATATTTTGCAAATAAAACCTACAGTAAATATATATTCACATGTGCATATTTTTGCCATAGAGCCTATACATTACAGTACACCAGTAGATCCAGGAAAATGACATTTTAACAAACTTCCCAGATGATTTTTATGCCAACTAGATTTTAACAACAGGAGCTCAGATACTGCTAGTAAAGATTGAAGTCAGTTTTTTTTTTTTTTTTTTTTTTCCTTACAATACAGGTGTGTCAAGGCAATCTCCTGGGCTTGGGACATGAGCAGAATAATTTTCATTTACCAAAATACGTTTAATTAAATCTCAATTCTCTTAAGAAAAGAGGAACTTTGAAAGAAGAAAGTGCATTTAATTACTGTCTGGTTCTTCCCTCGCTTTCCTTAGAAATTTGAATGTTAATTTATTTTTATTCTCAACGTTTACCCTAAATTTGAACTTCGGATTTCAGAATACTGTGAGAAAAGCCACTACAGGGCATATGTGACATTCATGGAGATCCCCCTCCTTGTTTTACACCCATGTATGGGGACAGAGACGTCCTGCTTCACACCTAATCAAGTCCAACATTTTGAAGCTTTATTTATTTTTACTTTCTGTGTAAGTGTGAGTGCCTGCTTGTGTGTATTTGCACCAAGTGCATGACTGGTGAGTGCAAAACAGAGCAGCAGTTCCCTTAGAACTGTAGTGACAGGCAGTTGAGAGTCCCCCATGGGAACTGAACCTGGCTCCTGTGGAAGAACAATAAGTATTCTAAAACACCAAGCCATCTCTCCAGCCCCAAGGCAAGTCTTTTGAAGAACTGGCCAAAATAAGTTAGAACCCTCCATCTTGATGACATTTAAAAACTTTCACGTGAAATAAATGAGTGACAGATGAGACATAAAGAAACCAGGACATGAGCTCAAAGAAAGCAATGGTGGTCCAGAAGGTAACATTCTACCTGCGGAAAGACTCTTAGGTCTTTAAAGATGACCTGAGAATGCTGTGTCAAAGTAGAGATTCACTTCTCTTCAGAAAAGAAAGTAGTTAAACCAGGAGGTTTTACATGTTGTGGACTAATTCATTTTTAAAGCATTTTTCGTTTTGTTTTGTTTTGTTTTTTTAAAAAATCAGAGACTGGGAACAGGTAATCGAATGAGGAGATGGAGTAGGAGGAATTACCAGCCCAGCCCTTCCAGCTCACAGCAATGAACATGAGTGTGAAAAAGGTTAGGTTTGGCCCAGGGTATTACAGCTGCGTGTTCATGCTATTGACACTGGGATAATTGAATTTGTGCTGTGCTGCTCATTTTCATGTGTGCCACAGTTCGTGCCCTAACTATGTAAGGCAAGTGTTGTAACAGGCAGTGTTTAGAAGAGCCCTTTAAGCTATAATTTCCTAGACACCTGAACTCATGAGCAACGTGGAATATGAGTAAAGATCAGCATAGTGTAGTTCACTTCATTTGTGCCTTTTTTTTTTTTTTTTTTTTTTTTTTTGAGCGTGGAATAGTCTGTTTCCCTTATCCTTGGGGTCATTTCTACATTAGGTTATTTGATAATCCCACTAGTTTCAAGAGACTCGAGATCAAATCTTCTTCCCGTTTTTCTGTGGCCTTGACTAAACACATGTGGCTTGACATGAGCCCTGCGAATGATTTAGGACTGTCCAGTACCTCTGAAATGATCGAAACGAAGCCTATTATCCCTCAGCATGTTTTCTTCTTGCCAATGTCTCCTTAGAAATCGGAGTCCCATGATTCACTACATCCCTGCATTTCAACTTGGGTAATCCTCTCCATTATGAAAGACTAAATGGTCCTTATTCATCTCACTCATTCCATTGGATAACTGTACTGTTTATTTTCAGTACCCTTCAATACACGCGTTTCATGGCCAGACGAAGGTTTTCATTCCTGTAGTTATGTTTTCATTCATGTAGTTATGTAAAACACCGCAGATTGTCTCAAAGACTGCGTTCTGAATGTAGTGCATGGATTCTAAGGAAAAGCAGTTTGGCATAGAACACTACAGTGTTTAATTTAAGTGATCTTTGTCTTGGGGGCAGGAAGAACCTTTCTGAATGCACTTCAGCTTTCCAAGCTTTATAGTTATGTGTGGTTTTGCTTGTTTTCAGAATGCCTATGCTTTGCCTTCATTGACCCTATCGCAGCTTTTTCCTTACATATTTATAGTTATTAATCCCATTTTTCTTTAGTCGTATGGCCTTTAGTCATTTATTACCTGTATAGCATGCATGTGGTGGTCTGAGGACATCTTAGAGAAGTTGCTTCTCTCCATGTAGGGTGCAGAGATTAAAGTTAGGTCATGAGGCTTGGTGCCAGGTACCCTTGCTTACTGAATCCTCTCACTAGCCCCAAACTCCCTTTTTTAAGGTGATCAAAACCTTGGAAATAATACCAGTCACCTAATTGGTTCCATTTATATTGGAAATGGCATTTTGTTTTTAACCCTTCCTAGTAACTGTTTGGAAAGCCACCAGGAAGAGAAAAACTTACCCGTGGGTTGACTCATGTAAACTTAGAGCCTATGCTTCAGTTTCAAGAGCCCTGATCCATGCTTGCAGTGGTGACCGGGGTGTTCTTTCCACTGAGCACACATGCTCTGGCCGGCGTGTGATGCTGCACGTGGTCTTCTGTTTCCTTGCCCAAATTCTAAGCTTTCATGGAAGAGAAGGAAGTCATTTGGGAGAAGCACAAGGTACACTCACTCCATTTCCCATTTACTCCTAATTCCTTTATGCTGCTAGTTAACAAACCTGTTTCCCCTCTGAAAGCAAGAGAGCACCCTAAATCAATATGACAGTAAAACATGTGAGGACAGCAAACGGCAGTACCAAGAAGTATCTACAGAATGGTCTTTAAGGAAAATAAGCCCAAACCTTCCTCAGAAAACACCCTTCTGGCAGTTTCTCTCCTTTCATATTCCTCCATCTTCCGAAGCTTTCAAGAACTTTCCTTCCTCTAAAGTTAATTACGAATATGGGGAGAGCTTGTTGAGAGATAGGGGGCCATGTGAGAAAGGAGAGTGTTTTGTTCTGCCATTTGCGACTCTGTAGAATTGTTATTAATCAGTCTTTAAAAAGCAATTACTCAAGTCCGGTTGTTCTTTGTTTTAAAAATGCCACCAGTAATTTTGTTCTGATCTTTTAAAATTTGAAGTTCTGTGATGGCTTCTGGAAATATAAAATTTCCTATTTTCAAAATAGGATGGGGTGATTTTCTGACTTCCCTTTGTTTATCATTCCTAACCATGCAGATTAATCAAAAGTATTAGAACACATTGTTGCATGAAATAGTTAAAAATTGCAAAGGGCAGGAAAGATTAAACTTTTTTATATACTACTAGGGATGCCCCTAAGATGATTCAAAAAATTGAAAATAGAGCATTTGGTATGAGAAATAGATTTCAAAATTTTCAGTTTTATATTTCAGATCTTATGTAAAAGGATGTTCTTGATGCTATCTCTTCAAGTCACTTTGAGTGTATGACCTGTTTGATCAAGGTCCATCTCCCTGGTTCCTCCCAGCCTTTTCTCATGCTTTCTGGTCTCAGTGGGAAGGACAAATGATAATTGAGAAGGTTCCAAAAGAAACTCATAATGACATTTAAAAGATGAATATATGACACATAATAAAACAGCAATAAAAACGTGAAAAGTGATTGATAGGACATTTGGGAGGGTCTGGAAGGGAAAGGAAAAAAATTATAGCCAAGAATTATTTAATGCTGTCCAACAAAAACTACTGAATCTAGAGAACAAGCTGGCTGTGAATATGTCTGGTATTAGCCACAGGATGTCTTCTTCAGTATAAATACATGTTTAAATATGGGACTTGTACAATATAGAAATTTTAAATCTAATGCCCCTGGAAGGAGAAAAAAACAAAGTTTTCTTTCTCTATCTTGACTCAAGTGCTGCTGCTGCTGCTGCTGGTGTGTGTGTGTGTGTGTGTGTGTGTGTGTAACTCTTGTATATGTACCATTTGATTTGAATGTTTGTGTGTTTGTTTATTATAGTTTAATAAGGAGGGTTTTTTTTTTTTTCTTTCTTCTTTTTTTTTTTAAAGATTTATTTATTTATTATGTATACAGTGTTCTGTCTGCATATATCTCTGCAGGCCAGAAGAGGGCACCAGATCTTATTACAGGTGGTTGTGAGCCACCATGTGGTTGCTGGGAATTGAACCCTGGACCTTTGGAAGAGCAAACAGTGCTCTTAACCTCTGAGCCATCTCTCCAGCCCAGGAGGTTTTTTTAAGGCATTTAAAATTGCATGACATTTTAAAATTGAATTTATCTAGCATTGGTAGTTTGTCTTCGTTTTTACTTCTGTAGATGGATGACTCAAACAGGTTCATAATTCTAAGAGAGAAAAAAGAAGTGTAAGTTGATGTTTTTTCTGCTGTGGATTCCTTTCTTGTTTTCAGTCCTAGAAGGTAATAACACGGCGAGACTCTGACTGTAGTATACCCACACACACCCTCCAATCACCGCCATTGTAAGAGTAGGTGGTGAGCTTTCCTGCCTTCCATTGGATCTCTTAGGAAAACACAGGCCATCGTTTCTAAAAGTTGTCTTCTTGAAGGTTGGATAAACGCATTTTCTCTTCCTTGCCATGAGACAAATGGAAGCTAATAATTTCTATTCCCATAGCAGTGAATACAAAATCAAAAGAGGCAAACTCACTCCAGTGGCAACTTCAAAGGGACTTCCTTTTTGAAGTTCATAGCTCTCATTTATTTAGTGCTGAAGCTGTCTGCTCAGCCTGCCTTCTATGGCCTCAGGAACCCTCTGCATAGCCTGGACCACATGGTAACAGTGTCAGTATTTCCATCATATTTCACTGAGCAGGTATGCCTATGCCATGACAATTGAAGGCATCAGTGCCTTGTTCTGGGGGTGGTACTCTAGGAATGTGCTTTCAAGGGTACAGAAATTATTTAGGGGAGATTTGATGACTCAGGTTATTGTTTTGAAGAAATAAAAACTTAAAAACTAAAAAGTTAAATTGTAATGATTTCGTTAGATGATTATCTTTGTTTCCTGCACAGTATTAAGAGTATTTTTTGTTTTGTTTTGTTGCTTTTTCATTATGAAACTGGGGTTCATTGAGATGCCTTTCCCCTGAGTAAGCAAAGGGCCTGATCTTGTGCATTCTCAGTAGTTTTTCTCTCCTGTTGGCCTCTTATATCTGTGCCTAGGTCTCAGCAGCAGAATTTCAATTGCACAGAAATAACCTCTATAATAGACCAGTACAAAGTAGCAGTACAAAAATATCTTTTTAAAAAATGGCCCTATTGACAGCACTCTGTTCCAATGCCAAGTAAACTGGCTGTGCTGGGTGTGTTAAGAGACCTCACCATTTTCCAAAGGGATTTTCAAAGGAATTTTCATTTATGAAATCCCAAATAATCTCCTATTTCTAATAACCTTGGGAGGTATGCTTTTGTCTCAGGAAATCTTCACCTGTCCCACTAATTCAACATTACTAATTTAGAACAAAGAACCATAAGATACAGATCAAAACAACATAACAGACTTAAAATATTTATGTATTGTTATTTGTACTCGCTGTGACACCTTTGATTCATTTTTGTTTGTATGTTCAAGACAGAAAAGGATTCTTTATATTCAGAACCTTTTTGGGAGGGAAGGAGGGAGATTAGACATGATAGAGTTTGGAACTATTTGCTTTCTAACACAAGTCTTATTGTAAAAGACGTCACCTCTTTGTTTTTCTAACATTTGATAGTGGTCCTCACCTTGTTTTTCCATAGCTCTTTAAGGAAAGTATCCATTATCCAAACTGTGGCTTAAGAGAGTAGAAAACAGAAATGCTTCCTCACTTTCCTTCCCTTCCAAAGAGAGTGTAGGGAATTGAAATCTGTTGTACTGTCTTTCTGAAGGACTTTCTAATTAGTGAGATATAGTTTATAACAATACCCTGGCTCCCTAAGGATCTATGGTTGACCTATTCTTTTATTGAAACAGGAAACAAGCAGGACGAGATGAGCTCATGGAAGGAGGGCTATCTCTAGAGGGAAAACTAGGAGAGGCCAACAGACTTCTAAGAACCTGAGATGGAATGGGATATTGTCATGCATTACTCTACATGCTTACTTTACTGCTTAGCTATGAATCCAAGCAGGAATGGCAAGCTATTATTAGAAAAGCGAGCTAAATAGTTTGGGATGGATAACCTCATATCCCATGCATGCACTTCCCATTAAGAATCCAGCTTCCTGCTTAAGTGGATGTCTTTAAGTAGTACTGGCTACTTATCCATTCTAACTGGAGCCCTTTATCTTTGCTTCGAGATATTTCATTTTAAAAAAATGCCTTGAAAATCTCTAAGAAATAGAGATTTCCTTTTGGAAATATGTTTATTAAACATTAACATTGGATAATTAATTTAATATCCAAGTTTGTTACCAGTTACTTGAATTCCTTGAACAACATTCACTCTCTGAAGCGTCTTTTTTTCCCCTTTAACTAAAAAGCAAGAGTTTAAATTCATCTTCTCCAGGGTCTCTTTCAACTCTGAATTCTATGAGTCTATATAGTTGATAAAATACCTTGCTGTGGTTATCCATCTCTGGCTAGACATAGGAGAGTGATTTCTCATCAAAAGCAAGCTGGGAGCCTTATGAAGTGGTCACCCAGCTTTCATGCTCAAGATTTGATTCTGATGGAATGCTGATTTTGAGCCTCCTTTGGGCTCTGGAACTACTCTGTCTTCCACTGCTGGACCACATTTTAGGAGTGGTGTTAACCATTAGCACCGTGGTGTTGTCCTGGGCATTATTAAACTTGGTTATGGCATGTGTCCTTTTTAAAATTGTATTTCAACTTTTCCACTGCATTCACTATTACTAAAGCCTTTTATATGCACATATAACATTAAAATAAAATAGGACATAATGAACTACCCTCAATGCCGTCTGCTATCTAGTAAATGAGCTATCCTCCCTATATTCTGAAATCCATTAGCGTACACTGGTTCCCTCAGTGAAAAAAAAATTGACAAAATATTCCTTTACCATGAATGTCTTACATTCAATTCTTTGTAAATATGGAGCACAATTAAAGATCAGGTGTTAATCATTATATATCTTAGAGAGAAAGAGAGGGAGAGAGAGAGAAACTTAAAGACCATCTCAATGAAGGGAATAATTCACTTTTCAGTAAGCATACTGAAATACCTCAAAAGAATGACATTCAAGACTATTGCATGAATCCCAGTTGAAATCATAAATTCAGCACCAGCAAAACTGGCCTGAATATATTTTGCAGATATGGGGTTTTATTGGACTGACTTATAGTCCAGAATCCAAAACACAGTTGGCCTCAGATTTAGTCAGGAGGAGTGTTGTATTAGTAAAAGTAAGTGGTCTTGAAACAGCACGTTGGCATATTGTGATCTTCAGTCTCATGGCTTCTAATCCAGAAATTTTAGTTTAACTGGACCATGCCTTTTTCTTACCAAACTTTCTTTACTTCACTGATGACTGTTTCTACCTAGTTATAACTTTTCTGAGAACATCTGTATTCAATATCTTTAACAACAAATTTCAAGTGTAATTAAGATATATATTTATTTATTCTATGTGTATGTGTGTGTTCTTGAGTGTATGGATACACCACGTGCATTCAGGAACCTGTGAAGGTAGGAAAGGGGCCTATAATTACCTGGAACTGGAGTTACAGGAAACTGTGAGCTGCCATGTGGGTACTGGGAATGGAACCCAAGTCATCTGTGTGAAAGCTGTACATGCTTTTAACTGCTGAACCATCTCCCCAGCCCTGAAATTCCTCTTTGAAGAGGCATCTCTTCCTTTTTTAATATCCCCATATTATTTTCTTATCCTTCTTCCTGTAATAAGTTAGAGAAGTTTGGAATGCCTCTGTTTCTTCCATCTAAAAAAATTCCAGATTTGTAACTTTGAAAATATATTTCCTCAAACTAAAGCATTTTTATTGTACCTCCCCCCCCCCCAAAAAAAAGCAATAAAATGGGCTAGAAAGATGGCTTAGTGGTTAAGAGCACTGGCTGCTCTTCTAGAGAAGCCAGGTTCATATACCCAGCACCCACATGGCAGCTCACAATCATCTCTGATGCCCTCTTCTGGCCTCCTTGGGCACCAGGCATGCACATAGTGTACAGATAAACACTTATACATATAAAATAACACATGTACCTAAGTTCACCCAAAGCTCCAAACTGCATGCCAACTTCTTTACTCAGCCCTTCTGGGCACTAGAGTGTTTTAGAGGTAAAAATATTGCTCATTAAGACTAATCTACCAAGAATTAATCTTCTAGATCACACTCATATTCGATGAGAGGACTAGCATCATAAAAAAAAAAAAAGCATCAGTTTTAAAGTTCTAAACTTGGCTGTAGAGCTTCATGACTAAAATAGGCCAAGCCCAACTTTCTCTCCAACAAAACTGCTGTGTGGGAATGCACAGCATTCATGCTGAATGTGTCAGAGGAACAGTTCTCTTCTGCCTTTCAGTCACATAAATTCCCTGCTATAATCTCAGAGCATTTTAGTTTTATATTTACTTCTACTCCCCAAAAAGCATTGGGGTCTTTTTTTTTCTTTTGTCCTGAGTTAACTTTTCCATCGATGCCTCTTCCCTCTGTATTCTCACATTCTAGTCCCAGAATGAGGCTGTCCAAAGAGTTTTCATCCAGTATGTGCTTTGATATGCCAAATTCCTTTTCTATGCATGTTTTAACTCTTTCGATTCCTACTTCAGTTTCTTTTAGTTTTATTCAGTAAAGTATCAGCAGTCATTGTGGTGCTTTGTTACAGTAAACCTTTTTCAAGTGCTTCCCGTTTTAATGGTAGTGTATATCTGAGGCAGATGGCACCTATAACCTAGTGAAATGAAATGAAATTCATTTTTGTGTAGGTTAATTATCTTGGGGCCTGGTGGTCCAAGCCCTGTGAGTTACAGCAGAAGGGCAGTCAACATCAGGGCACACTGCATGCCATCAGTGAAATATACAAAGCTATCTGGCTTATGAGTTTACCAGAAGATCGGGATAGAGGTTATGAAAATAATAATGAATCACTGTGGCAAGGGCTGTGTTGAGTTGAAAGGTCATGTTCATTGCACCAAACACTGGGACTGAAACAAAAGTTGCCTTCTTCCACCGGAACTGCTATGGGTCTGGAGTACGCCCCTCTTCCCTGATTGATGGGGTTCAGGTTGTTCCCTCTAGGACTCTCATGTGTGAATATGCAAGCATGTGGGGTCTTTAGATCAAGCTGCAGAAAAATATGCTGGTAGAGGTCAGAATCACTTCTACTAATAAAATTCAGTTTTGCAATAACGAATAGCAAGAAACATCAGCAATGCCCAAAATATATGTAAATATGTTTTAGAAGTATTTACTTTGAAACAGCTTTAGAATTTGTTCAACTAAATATTGTTAGGATAGATATTTATCCATTACATAAAACAAAATCAGCACCATTCTTTTTCATCAAATTTCATATACTTTTAGTTTAGCATACAAAATAATGGGTTTCTCATTGACATTTTCACACACACATATATACATACACACATATATATCATATATATAGTTGTATTTCATTCATATTCATTTTCCTGCCACCTCTCCCAACTTTTTCTCCCTTATCCCTGGTCCCCATGTTCCTCCCAGATGGGTCCCCTTCTGTGCCTGTGCGTGCGTGCATGCGTGTGTGCGTGCGTGCGTGCGTGCGTGTGTGTGTGTGTGTGTGTGTGTGCACGTACACACGTGTGAATTCTGCATATGAGAGACTTTGCATGTGAGAGAAGATGTGGATATTTTCACTTTCTTCCTATTACTGTCTTGCTCCCTCCCTCCCTCCCCTTTCCTCACCGTCCCTTTCTACTTTCATGCATAGAGTGCATACATTTATAAACAAAGTACAATGTTTAAGGGTCCACATTTGCAATTCTGCCAAACCCAATTAAGATTTAAGAAAATTATAGATAACCTAAAGAATTACCCATAATTTAAAGATTATGCTGTATGCACACATTCTTAAAATGCTGTGATTGAGACAAACTTAATGGGAAGGAATTATTTTTGCTACTGATCAGCAACAATAGAGGATAGTTTTGAAGTGTTTTACTTTGTTAATTTTCCTTTTATACGTTCAGATTTCTGGAGCTTTTTGTAAAACAGGCAAAGGTTTTTACCCTGGGTCTATGCAACAGCCTGATCCAATGCAAGATTTACATTCTTCAAGATAAGACTTGGACTCACTATCTGGGCTTTCCCTGAAAGCCTCTGTGGAGCAAAAATGCTAAGGGCGCATTGTGTTTTCTCCAGGATGTTATTTCTCACTTTCTGATCAGATCTGGTGCTATTTTATAACTACTGGATAATGCCTTTCGTGTCTTTACAGGGTATTATATTTATAATTATCATATTTGTAATGAAAAGCTGTAAACAAAAACACAGGAGCTGGCAAGATAAGTCAGGAGGTCAAAAAGTGCTTGTTGCACACACTTGGGAGACATGAGTTTGACTCCTAGATACCACATAAGGTAAAGGAAAGAGTCAACTCTGCAAAGTTGTCCTCTGATCTCTACATGGCCGCTGTGGTTCAAATGTACTCCTCTCCACATACACATCATATGCCCACGCACAATAGCAATACATATTAATGTTTTAAAATATAAGACATTTAATTTGGAAAAAAAAAACTTTGATAAGGAGATGATAAACATCCTTAAAATTTGCTTCTAATTGATGAGCTTTCAGAGAAGCTACTAAATTTGGACACCTCTAATACACACTTTAGAAAGACTATGCATCGTTTTATTATACTTGGCAAGAGCTATGTGGCAAGATGCCATGAGTAACATTCCTGATACTCTTATTTGGTGGCAGGTTTGGTTTTAAAGCTAAAACTTTTGTATGTGTGTTCTTTGAAACAACTTGCAGAATTTTGTTCAACTAATTATTTTTGGTTCTTAAATGTCTGTATAATTTTCAGCATTAAAATTTTTTAAGTCATGGTACAGATGATCAGCCAATTTTGTAATAAAAATCAAACTATGATTTACTTAATGATTTCAGGCACAATGCAAGGAAAGTACAGAAGACAGTTCAAAATACATATTGTACTTGTTGCTTGTGTTTGCACTGAATAGGAGGCAAAGGTGTTCCCCCAAATGGTGTGATTAAAATGGACACTACTGGGGGAGGGGTGTTGCTCAGTGTTTCTCAGTGACAGAGTACCAGCCTACTACATGCAAGACCTTAGCTTCCATACCCAGTGCCACAAACCAACCAACCAACCACCAAGAACTGTTAGACTTGACATTCAGTAGTCAGTGATAATGCTTACGTGCCAGGTCCTTGCTATGGGGGCACTTTACATGTCCCTGTCACTTGCTACATGGCTTTTTTGCACACAGCATAAAACCAAGACTCTGAACCCACCATGCACACACTGTGAACTCTTGACATCAAGCCTTGCTGTCACCTGACAGCCTGTGTTTTACTGGGACTTTTTGACACTGGCCCTCCTGTCCCACAAGCCTACCCAGTCCTTCTGAAGCCTTTTGATCTCTTTCTTCCAGACCTTGTGGTTACACCATTCACTCAGGTCTTGACGCAGGGTACTCTTCTATGGACCAAGCTCGCATTGTCTTATCGAGTGCATTTTATAGCCATTTGGTATTTTGTTTTTCTCTACCTCTTCTTCTCCACTGTGTCTGTTAAAGAGCAGGAAAACAGTGAATACTTTCTTCCACTGACTGCTGGCTACAGCATAGGGCTAAGTTGTACTCGTTGCTCAGTGTTAATTGAATGAGGAAGATTGTCATTTCTTAAAATAACCTTTAAGCTCAATAGAATTTTCATGCACATGGAAAATGCTTCCTGCAATTATCTAAGCTAATTAGGTGAGTCCCTAGAGTCTGGGGTTCATCTGATGTGAGTGGAGGTCTACTTTAACAGTTCTCTGTCAATCACCATGGATACTCCCATGTTCCTCGATGAGATCATCAACTAATCATCTCAAAAGTAGCACAGGCTAGGCATATTTATTAAGTTGCATGTAGCTCATACAAGAAAGTCTGTTCTCAAAAGTCAGTATTCTTATAAAATAAATGAAGGAATAATACTTATTTATCAGTTCTATTTTTAAAAACATGGACAAAGCTTAAGACATGCCTGTGTTCATTATTCAGTATTATTATTTATCTCCTCACTCCTCAACCTCTCTCTAAACTCTCGTTTTTTTGTCAGTTGAAAATATAATTTTTCATACACTATATCCAGATTATTCTCCCCTCCCTTTTCTTCAAGACCCTCCCCACCTCACATACCACAAGCCAGACTCTTTCTTACTCTTCTCATTAGAAAAATAAGATTAAAAATAAAAACAAACTTGTAGATGAGAAGGCAAATAAATGAACAAGAAAAAAAGAGCCAAAGAGAAAGCACAAGAAACACATATCCTGAGATATTCACATTCACACACAGAGAAATCCCATATAAACATAAAACTTCAAAAATACCACTGACTTAGTTTTGTGTTGGCCATCAGCTGTTGTGCATGGGGCCTGCCCTTAAGTGTGGTTTGTATACCCAATGGGCCTCCATTGGAGAAAATTAAATGTCCCTTTGCAAGCTGTTAAACAGTTGAAGATTGCTTCTGGGTTGGGGATGTGAGCTTGTGTCCACTCTTGCTTTCTGTTCTGGGACCTGATCTGGCTTAGACCCACAGGGCCCTATGTATAATGCCACAGTCTGTCAATTCATATGTGCATCAGTCCTGTTGTGTCTAGAAGGCCTTGTTTACTTGGTGTCATCCATCCCCCCTGGTGCTTACAATCCTTCTGCCTCCTCTTCCTCAGAATCCCCTGAATCCTGAGGGGAGGGATTTGATGGAGACATCCCTTAATTTCTCAGTGCTCGATAGCCTCTCACTCTCTGCACATCATCTATTTGTGGGTCTCTGTGTTAGTTCCCATCTACTGCAAGATGAAGTCATCTGATAATGGCTGAGCAAGGCACTGACCTATGAGTGTAACAGAATGTTGTTAGGAGTCATTGTATTGCTATGTTCCTTTAGCAGAACAATAGCATTTGGTTTTCCCCTGGGCCAATGCCCTATCTAGTCTCAGGTTCTAGATCACCTAAGCAGTGTCAGGTACAGGTTGCATCTCACAGAGTGGGCCTTAAGTCCAATCATATAGTGGTTGGTTAATTCCAAAACATTTGTACCACTATTGCACCAGCCTATCTTGCAGGCAGGTCACTACTGTAGATCAAAAGGTTTGTAACTGGGTTGGTGTTTACTTTTCTCTCATTGTAGAATGTAGAGTACCTTCCAGGATCATGAACACGAGCTAGAAAGTAGGAGTGAAGGATCGAGGTGGATACCAGCTTGATTTCTCCATCTCCAGTGGATTGCATCAGTATTGTATTCAGCAATAGGGCCTGATTAACAGTTTGTGGAGAGTAACTAATAGCCTTGGTGATAGTCTGAGTTATTTTCAGGTTTCCAGGGTGGGGGGTTTTAGTTAACAAGTTGATTCTATATTACCCATTCCTGGCACTGAAGGGTTCCTTTTGTGGCATACATTCTTATTCTTTGAAAAGCACTTGGAACTAATTTAAAAAAAGAAAAGAAAACAAAACAAAAGAAAGAATCGTCCCTGAAATTTTTATGAAAATAGTACTTCCCAGAAACTGATTAATGAGACTAGACAGATAGATAAAGAAACACTGTCTTAGTTTCTTTTCCCTCCAGTATGATAAAATACTCTGATGAAAGAAATCAAGGGATATGGAATTTATTTTAGCTCACAGTTCAAGGTCCAGGCCATCATGACCAGGCAGTCAAATTGGCAGAAACTTCACACAGCTGGGCATATCAACTACACCAGCTTTCCCACGTTTCTGCAATAAAGATGGTTCCGAACACAGCAGTCGATTGCTCCTGTGCCTCCTTGCCTGCTGTCTGGGCACAAAACGGAGTGAGGAGGGAGTTTGTCTCCACTCTTGTGACACATTGGTGGTTCTGTGACTTGATGAACATGAACAATCCTGTGAAGTGCCTCATAGAACAAATGTCACTCAGCTTTATGTTTGAAATATTACCTGTTAAGTGTTAACTAAAACACATGGCTTTGAGGTCTGTTTCCACATGTTCTTATATTTAACACGTGTTTGTGTCTTTTCAGATAATCACAAAGACTGCTCTGGTGTGTCCTTACATCTCACACGTGTGCCGTAAGTGTCTCCAGTTTTTTTCCAGACAAGATCTTTGAGAACTTAAAAGCGTTTTTAGTTATCTGATGTAGATTAATTAACCTGAAATTCCTGGCTCAAAGCAATAAATATTAATTATCTCAATGTCTGGTGTCTTACAAGTAGTCTTCAATGAGAGGCCGCATGGGGAGTCAGTCCTTGTTAGATTCAGCATGAAAGAGTCACCTCCAATCCCTCATATAGCTGACTGAGCTCTCTCTCAGGTTTTTTGTTTGTTTTTTATTTTTCTCCTTACAGACTGTAAACAGTTTAGATGACAATACATACAGGGATGGAGGAAGGAAAAGGAAGAGGAAGAGTGAGAACAGGGTGGGAAGGAGGACGGTGAGGAGACACGTTATGGGACTGACTAGTCCAAAATGTTTAGGGCTAAATGGAAATTCAGGACAGAGTTGATAAAGTTGCGTCACAAAAAATAAGCAAATAATAATAATGATAATGAAAGGGTTTGTATGAAAGATAAGATTTAAGCCATTTGTCATTTAATAAATTAATCTTAGGAGTGGCGTCACACTGGCTATATTTGCTAGACATCACTTACTACACTTAATGTTGCAAACACTCAAGAGAGAGAGCATTAAACAAGAACATGTATATCACAACTTTGGATAATGACAACCCTGTTGAGGTCTCCAAAAAAGTTTGAATTATGGAGGAGGGAAATAGCATGAGCAGAAGAGAAGGAAAGGAAAGAAGGGAGGGATGGAGGGAGAGAGGGAGGGAGGAAGAAAGAAAGAAAATTGAGGAAGAAGGGTGAGGACCTTGAGGAGACATGCTTTAGGACTGACAAGTCAGAAGTGTGTAAGGGCTAACTTGAAATTCAGGACAGAGTTGATCCAGTTACATTATTGGCAGCTCTTAGGAAGAATTCAATCATTTTAAGGGAACTCAGTCTTCTTTCTTAGGACCGTCAGGGGTGGAATGAGACCTACTCAGATTATGGAGAATAATCTGCTTTATTCACTGTTTAGTTTTAAATGTTAGTTAAATCTAAAACAAGACCTTTTCCAACAATACCTACATTGGTGTTTGACTGAAAAGGCAGAACCCTTTAGCGTAAACAAGTTCCCATGAAAAGTTAGCTACCCAGGAACCTTTACGAAAAACCTTCACGAAAAATGAAGTAGTTTTTAAGGAAAAAAAAGATATCATATGTTCTATATCTTTTTCCTCTCTGCTTCATTTTGATTTACATGAGAATCACATTTTATAAACCATTATGTCATAATTTTTTCAAACAGGTATTTTGGCTTTATCACGGAATTGAGAGAAATGTTATTTTTTCTTCTCTTTTCTTTCTTTTTTTTTTTTTAGACAGCCTTTGATTGCCGGCATGTACCTTATGATGTCTGTTGACACTGTGATACCACCAGGAGAGAAAGGTAAGTAAGTAATGACCACTTAGTGTTTACCATACCTCATCAACTAGTCTATAAGAGCAGAGTTATAGTACATTCTACCAGCTTATAGAACGGCCAATATTTATGTGCATATCTGAAAAATAAATCAGTTCTTTAGCGTCCATGGATTTTAAAAATCATTCCAAGCCAGCAATTTATTGGTTTTCTAATATTTATTTATAAATATGCCAAGAATGGAGGTTCATGGACTGGTCATGTGTTGTATAAAAAATTTTATTTTACAAATAAGCTATTTATTCTATAGATGTAAAAGTTAAAATGTATACTGTATAATGGTATAAACTATTATATGGAAAGGTTCAAAATCAAGAGGCTAGAAAACCCAACACAGATCAGCCTTAGTACTTAAATATATTAATTTCCCTATTTGCAAAATGGAAATAACACCATAGTCTCCCAAGTTATAAAGCTACAAGAATACATATGGCATCATTGATCCAACGAAAATGTCACATTGACTGTGATACGTTTGTTTGAGTAGGAATCTTTTAAAGTTAATATTTAATATGGTTTATCCTATTACTATTTTTAAAATCTATTTAAAGGCATATTTATTTCATCTTTATTATTTGCCAGACTGTAAAAAAAAAAAAAAAAGGAAAAGTATATAGAATGGGCTCATTGTAAATATGAGCGATCAATTTAATGTTTCTAGGTATTTATATTCATTTTTAAAACTCTTTTTGCACTAACATAAAACAAATTTAATTTTTTCCAACAGAATAAATTTCAAGAAAAAGGTGAAAAAAATTATGCCTCTGTCTTCATACAGAGTATTTTGATTTGCTCCTTATTATGCTGTTGTTAAATAAAATAAAAACTTTAGGGGAAAATAAGATCAAAATGTATCATATGAAGAAGATTTGAATAAATAAATATGAGGCACAAGGCTCTAACTCATCTTAGTAAAATGTCTGGCACAGAATAAATGTTTCATGTCCACTGGGTAATGAATTAGTGTTTATTTCACAAGAAAATCGAGGGCCAGCACCTGAGACTACCTCACACATACTTTTAACAAAACATGTTTTCCAACTGCATAGTGACTGCTGACTGTGTTTTTGTTTCCCACAGTGGTGAATTCTGATATTTCGTGCCATTATAAAATGTATCCTATGCATGTGTTTGCCTACAGGGTCCATACTCACCACTTAGGTAAGAACTCAAGCTACATGTTAAATTATAAATATTTGACATATACTTGCTGGCACTATAAATATAAATTTTGAATTATGCTAGACCTTAAGTACATTTTTACCGAATTCCATGAATTTTTATGCTGTTTCATCATAGTACTCTGAATTCTGAAACTATGTGGGTTTTATTTTTGAAAAGAAGGTAAATATTAAATGTGGATTTTGATTTTCTATACATTTATTATATTGCATGTTTCCAATTTGTGTTTATTAAGGTAAGGTAGTGAGTGGATACAGAGTAAGAAATGGACAGTGGACGTTGATTGGACGCCAGAGCCCTCAGCTGCCACAGGTGTGTAGCATCTAACTTAATGCTTTCCTTCAAGCTTCTCTTGATGTGACGGCAGGACTTTCTTTCTAAGAAATATTTTTTATGAATTCTATGAGAATTTCATACAATTTACTTTGATCATGCTCAACCCTCCCCAGGTTCCCACAGACCTCACCAGGCCTCCCCACCCACCCAACTTCAAATTCTCGCTTTTCTTTTTTCTTAAACTGTGGAGTTCAGTTTATGTGGCGGGCTCCTCTTCTAAGTGGACCCTACCCGGGAATGTGGTCAACCTAACCAGGGGTCACACCATTAAAGAAAACTAGCCCTCCTACCAGCAGCCCTCAAATGACAGTAGTTTCTCGGCTAGCGGTGGGACGTCATGCCTACCTCTCCCACCTCCGTTCTGGGATTCTTTCGGCCTTGAATTTGCACAGGTGTTTTTCATGCTGTAACTTCACATGTGTAACTGCCCTTTGTGTCCAGAAAACACTGTTTCCTTGAAGTCATCAACCACCTCTGTCGGTCACAGTCTTCTGCCATCTCCTCTGAGAAGGTCTGGGATGATCTAGACATCCCATTTAGGGTTGAACATTCCAAGCCATCTTCCTCTCTGCTTGTTGGACAGCTGGGGCCTCTGTGAATTGTCATCTTGCAAGAAAAAGCATTCTAATGAAGGGGTTGAGAGAGTCACAGATCTATGGGTACAGTTATGTCAATAGGAGCCATCTTAATACGCTGTCAGTATTTTCTGCCCCGTCATTCAGTCTGTTTGAGAAAGCTCTTCTTCTAGACGTATTGAGCCTGGGAAAGGCTGGGGAGGGGTTATAAATAGTGTTAGTTTATTTTAAAGTCTGGCACTTGTTCTATGATGTGGAATTGATGGATTAAGGGAGAGCTCATTTTATCTAGCAATTTTATTGTGCAAGGATCAGGAGAGCTGTGTGTCTATCTTCATCTTTTCTACCCACAGTGCTCCAGGCCTCATAGGAATCAAGCATGTATTTCTAAGTAATAGAAGTAATTTTAAACAATTGTTGTATTTGTCTTCTGGGCAGGCTTTTTACCCTGTGGAGCACCCAGTAGATGTCACTTTTGGTGACATACTGGCAGCAAGATGTGTATTCACTGGGGAAGGAAGGACAGAAGCCACCCACATCGGGTAAGAGTCTGCACTCCCCCTATTCACAGAGAGTATATCAGATGATGCCAGAATTGTAGGTAATAGTGATCTCTGTGAATGAATGATACACACGTTTGGTATCACGAACAATTACAACAAACTAGCATTGCATCACTCCCAAGCTGATTGATTTGAAAAAGCCTTCGACTGTGGCCCTGCTTTTACCTACAGCATTTCTTCCCGCCTAATCATTGCTTTGCATGTTATGGTTATTGCAAGACTCTGTTTCTTCTTTGGAGTCATCTTGATAAAGGAAATAAGATGGTTGTGAAAATTTGTTTTCACAAGAGTCCTTTTGCCCTTATTTTAATGTTAAGCAAACAAATACCGAGGTCCATGGTTCTTTCTGTGTGCTGAAGCAGATACCAACCTGAAATTTTCAGTTGCTAGTCTACCAAGAGAGTGTAGTATTCATCCCCTTTCTAATAAGGGATATCAAGACATAATTACTTCTCAAGATGCTGAAGCATGCCATCAAATAATTTTAATTTATGTCATAAAAAATACAGTGTGACAATCTCTAAAGCATTAAGGACTCTTCAAAAAATAGAGATTTAAAATGAAAGGCAAAGTTTCTGAGGCTTTCTGCTGGAAAATGAGGTAGGTGCTTCCTTTCCATGTTGAACTAGGTTCAAAGGTACTTACTTGGTCCACTTGGAGCTGGAGAAGTTACAAAAAGTAATGCTGAAATAGAAAGCATTTTCAGAAGAGTGGTAGCTACTGACATGGAACCACACTGGGTAGGAGAAAGGAAGTGCAGGGGGGCACTTGGTGGATTTTTCATATCACTCTAAGGTAGATTTTTTTTTCTTTGTATTGGGCAAACAGTATCCATTTATGTTAAAGAGGCACCTTCCCAACAACTTTCATTGCATGAGGTTTCTTAAATTTGGGGAGAAGACTGGAGACAAGCAACAAAATTCTTGAGTTTTCATAAAGAATGATAGTTCAGGGGAAGGCTTAACAGCATAGACACTGCTACACTAGAAAGAGAGGGAACAGGCCTGATCCCTCTCTAACAGTCTTTGACACTTGAGGTAAAGTGATCCAGAGTGTATTGATCAGCTGCTCTCTGCCCTGTGCTCTTGTGGGGCCACAAGAATGGTAGTTAAGTACCAGAGGTTATTCTGTTAACCTTCTCAGTAAGTAAACAAAGTGATTCAAAATAAATGCTTTCAGAGCATTACATGTATTGATTTGCAAGCTTAAGTGTGAGAAAGTAGAATATTTTAGCCTCAAGGACCTTAACAATTTGGGTAGGAGACTCACAGCCTTGGCCAGATTCTATCCTTGGAGTTTTTCCTCTGAGGTAATTTCCAGCATAGAAATGAAAGCCTTGTTAAAGTGCCAGAGTGAGAAGCCAGAGTGATCTCTGGAGGCCTCTTTCAGTTTCATGAGACTAGAATAATTCTAGTCTTTTAAAAACTGTACATTTTGCTTTAAAATAATACCCTAAAATGATGATACTACTTTATCCTTTAGTAACTCTCTTGTGAGATAAAATAAATACTATTTTAATATAAATGAAATAGAAAGGGATCATAGGAAATTAAGTTATTTGGCAAGTCTATATTTTGACTATTTACTTTATACTACAGATTCATTTTTCCAGAAGAATAATAAATTAATAAGACAAGTTTGAAGAAATCTAGCCGTGAATAAAATTTTTTATTATAATGCTATATGCCTATAGTGCTTAATGTGCCTTTTAAGTTTAGAAAGATACTGTCTACACTGTTTCTGTGTTTTGAACATTAACAGGTATAATTTCCATAGAGTACTATAGGATCACAGTTGAAAACAGAACAGTAAATGTGTGTGTGTGTGTGTGTGTGTGTGTGTGTGTGTACCAACACTTGTGTCCTACAGTATATGTGTGGAAGTCAGAGGACCACTGAAGGGAGTCATCTCTTTCCTTCTGCTCTGTGGGTCCCAGGGATCGAACTCTGGTCCTTGGGCTTATTGGCAGGGCTCTTTATCCACTGACACCTCTTGTCCAGCCAGGGATCTTAGTTTTATATGTGGACTCTGAAAATGGTGAAGTAGAGTTAGAGTCATGGTAAGCATGAGCCGGAGACAGGGGGGATAAAGTGGGAATGAGTGGAAATTGTTGATGATAGGGTGTAAATTTTTAAATTAGAATAGAAAACAGCTTTTCATTTTCTGTTAGACAAAATGACTATGTACAATAATAAATATTTTAAAAATAAATAATTTTCAAGTATATAACGAAGAAATGGGGGCAGTTATGTGAAGTGGTAGATATACTATAAGTACTTTAATTATTCTTTGTTGTACGCACATGCTAAAATGTAATATTGTCCCTAATAACTGTGATTAATTAAGACGTGTCAATAAAAAATGGGGTTAAAAATATTTTAAACAATGTATTTAAATCTAGAAAAATTAATAAAGGATTAAATGTTATACATAAATATACATTTATCTTAAATTATAAAATAATACATAAGACACTGTATAAAGTATATACTAACAACATGGTAAAATCTGTGAAGAAGTGATACTTTATGCCTATTGGTGGTACACATTTTACATTCAATGAGACACTTCTCTAAGTCATTTCAAATGTTTAGTCAAGTTTAAACAAATAAATAGACTCTATTCAAGTCAGTCAGTTAAGCTAATTAAGTCAGCTAATCAGCCTAAAAGTTTTTAGACTAAAATTTCTGAATCCTGAGAATTATCAGGTGGCATTTCCCTACTGGTCCTGTTTTCACCAGAAATGTATTATTTTGTGAGAATATTATCAGGAGAGAATGTGACGATGTCTAAAAGATATTTATCCAAAACAAACAAACCTCTTTAACCTATTTTCATTTTTGACTATGACTTTATTATATCTGAAACAGTGCATGCCAGTTGTGACATTTTACACGCCTATCATACGCTCTGTTCAGTTGCCCTACATTACTTTCTCCTGTTGTCTTCCTTCTTCTCCTCCAGTCCTGACTCTCTCCTTTCTACCTCATGTCTTTTTATTAATCAACAATGTACAGAGCAGTATTTGCAAAGGGGAAGGTATATGATAAATAATAACCCCTTATTGTGCATCTTTAAAAGCATGCAACTTTGATGAAATAAATTATTTAGAATTTTGTATTAATTTCCCAAGTTAGTCTGACCCATTTTGGCCATATGTAAATCCAACATCTGTTGACAGTAAGCAACAGGACTAGTGGAAGACACCATTACCTGGCAGGGTGTCACTGCCTGCAACCTAAGCATGACCTACAGACCTGGGAGTCTTCTAAGGATTCATTTCACAATACTTGCCACTTTCTCAAATCCTCATTATATACCTTTCTATTATAAAATATTTTCATAAAAACTCCTGTGACACCAAAATAGATCAATACAGATAAATATTTTTCAGAAATACCACACAAAAAAAACCATATACATTTGAACTAAACAATCATTCAGCAGTAGCAGAGCCTGTGGATTAGAAGATTCTTCTTCATCATTCGCCATTCATTTCCTGAGGTTTTCATTCTTTCCAGGCTCACTAAGGCATATCTGATTTAGAGCTACTGGTATTAAGTATGCCAGTGTAAAGAAGAAATTATCCCATGGGCACTTGGGTACGACAGAAGTGCAATGCAGCAATACTAGAATATTGCTGGTACCCATGGTCATCATTTTAGAGAATACATTGGCACTTGGGAATATTCAAAAGTCCAGGACCCCATGCAGACCCGTGAACACCGCCTTCCTCCACCACTACTTTTCCATGAGAATAACTATTCAGATTAGCAGTTGGGTTGCTTATGTTGACCTCTGTAGAAAATAATGTTCTGTGTGGGCAAAAATACTCCCTCAGGAATATAGAAAGCAGACAGTCTGGCATAAAGTGAATTTTGGTTTTCAGGAATACAGAAAGCAGTCAGTATGATATATGGATTTTTTTTTTGTTTGGTGTATTTTTTTTGTTTGTCTGTTGGCTGTTGTTTTTAAGAGGGAAAAAAAACATGAAAGATTGTGGAATAAAACTAACCAGCTGTGTGTGCCATCTGATGCAATGGATTCCTAACCATCCTTACCATGTGATGGGCACCCTATTGGATAGGAAGAGGAACTCAGTTCCCTAGACTATAAGTCCAGTTAGTAGTAGATGGGAACTAAGTATGTTCCTTTCTATCCAGCCTTTCCGATGAAATGTTCCTTGCAGTAGCCAATATTTATAAATTACTTATCAACCCATCTTTGCATCCCCAACTCAGTACCTCCAATGAACTAGATTTGTGGGTGAGTTAATATTTCCAACAGAATCATGTTTAAAGATGAACATATTCATCTGTCTCTAAGATGAACACATACTATTAATTGCATTAGTATACCATGTGAATAGATTTGTGTGCAATATCAGCACATCTGTATAATATATGTATACTTTTACACATTTATGTGTAGGGTTTTTTTTCAACATAATGCATGGTAAGATAATTCATGTTAGAAAATGCTATATTATTTTAAAAATTTACCAAAATAATAAATCATGATATTAAGTAATAAAGAACAATTTATATTATTTTAAAATATTTAACAGTTAGCCTTTTCTTAATTGTTACTTGTTTTATATTTGAGATTATAATTACATTTCTCTCTTCCCTTTCATCTCTTCCATTTACCCATCCTTGCTGTCTTTCAAATTGCTGACCTCTTTTTTCATGAATTGGTATTACATGCATATATGGTTATGCATATATGTATGTATATACATACATATATATATATATATATATATATATATATATATATATATATATGTATATTCCCAAATGTAACCCACTCAGTCTGTATAAAGTAACTTGAATATATGTTCTTATGGCTGACCAGTTGGTATTGGATAACCAATTGGTGTACTCATCCCTAGGGATGAATATTTTCTCCAACTGTCAACATATTCCTTAGTTATCTGCAGTTCTTTATGTAGGCTTAATGTGTCACGGATTTTTTTTTCCCCATCCAGTTTGGCACGTCTATTATTGTCCTTTTGCAGCTCCTATTTGGGCAGTCATGTTGGTGAGACTATATGGGTATAGCTTCTAACATTATTAGGAGACAAACTCACAGCAAACTCCCTGCTGTTCTGGGGCTTACATTCTTTTTTTTTTTTTTTTTTAAGATTTATTTATTTATTATGTATACAGCCTGTATGTCTGCAGACCAGAAGAGGGTGCCAGATCTCATTGAACTCAGGACCTCTGGAAGAGCAGTCAGTGTTCTTAACCTCTGAGCCATCTCTCCAGCCCCACGGGCTTACATTCTTTCTGAGCCCTCTTCCACAATGTTCCTGAGCCTCACATGCAAAAGTGCTCAGTAGAGGTATTCATCCAGACTGGGCTCCAAAGCTCTGCATTGTGATTGTTTTTTCTACGGTAGTCTCTGTCAGTTGCAAAGAGAGGTTTCCTTAATTAGAGGTAAAGGTTACACTTATCTGTGTGTCTAAGAACAAGTGTATAGATTATTGTTGGGGATTATGCTAATTTCGTCCTAACCAGTTATGAATTGTAACTGTGAACTGTAATGACAAGAACATTGTGATAGGTGTAGGGATGCAGGAGTGACACATGTACCTCAGTTCTCTAATTAGACTGAAGACCTGCTCAACAAGAGGGAAACCATGTTTGGTAGAAGAAGCCTAGCTAAGGACTCAGAGCTCATAAAATCATAGATATTGGAGGAGAACATACAAACAAATGCATTTTCCAACGTGTGACTTTGTGCTTTCCCATACATAACTTCTAGTTTAGTCATTTTTTCTCTTGTCTCCAGTCTGAGAAATTATTTTAGTTTATGCTTCTTTCTTATTTCATATTCTAACCCTTCATCAATTGCTCCCTTTCACTGATTTGGGCCTGAAAACAGGAGTAAACTATTTTCCTGATCATGTGTGGTCTGATAATTCTATTTAGCAAATTATTTCATGGTTTAGTTCCTTGTTTCAGGTTGATTACCTTCTATTTATGTACAAAAGCATATCATCTGAAAACAAACACCCTTTGACCTCTTCTTTTCCTATTTGTATCCAATTGATGTCCTTCTTATTGCTCTAGTTAAGACTTCAGGAATTATAATGAAGAGTATCTTGGCTAGGGTTTCTATTGTTGTAAAAAGACACCATGGCCGCAGCAACTCTTATGCAGGAAAACATTTAATTGGGGTGGCTTACATTTTCAGAGGTTAATTACTTCATTATCATCTTGGTAGGACATGGAGGGATGTAGGCAGACGTGGGCTGGAGAAGTAGCCAAGAGTCCCACATCTTGCAAGCAACAGGAAGTAGACTGAGACACTGAGTGATATCTTGACCATATAGTAAACCTCAAAGCTTGCCTCCACAGTGACATACTTCCTCCAACAAGATCACCTTATTTCACAAGGCTATACCTCCTAATAGTACCACTTCCTTTGGGGGCCATTTTCTTTCAAACCACCACATTCCACTCCCTAGCTCTCAAAGGCTTATAACCATATCATAATGCAAAAATGTATTCAGTTCAACTTCAAAAGTCCCCATAGTCTATCACAGTCCCAAACTTACTTAAAAGTCTAAAGTTCAAAGTCTTTTCTAAGATTCATTCACTCGTAACTCTTATCTTAACTGTAATCATCTGTAAAAATTAAAATCAAAAGCCCATCACATACTTCCAACATATAATGGCACAGAATTTGCGTTACCATTCCAAAAGGGAAGGGAGCACAGTAAAGAAATACTAGATCAAAACAAGACCAAAAATTAGCAGGGCAAAATCTGAAATCTGTATCTCCATGTCTGATGTCAAACGCTCTTCTGATCTCCAACTCCTTTCAGTTTTGTTGACCGCAACCTACTTCTTTCTCTGGGGGTGGTTCCACTCCTTGTTAGCAGCTTTTCTCTGCAGGTATCCCATGGCTCTGCCACCTCCAACATCTTGGGGTCTGCAAGGCAATTCAGGCTTCACCTTCACAGCTTCACAAAATGGCCTTTCTAGGCCTCAATTCAGGGACACTCCTGACACATGCCTGGCCTTAGAGGCTTTCCTTATTCACAGAGGCAAATTTCATAAACCATTTCTTCTGTCCTTGACTCTAAAGCCAGAGCCATGTGGCCAAAGCTGCCAAGTTCTGCTACTTGCTGGGGCGGGAACATGACCCTCTTGTTCAATTATGTGTTTGCCAGCTTTCTGTTTTCTATGGTTTCCTTCACTGCCTAAGTTTGGCTGTTATGGAACTTGCTCCATAGACCAGGCTGGCCTCAAATTCAGAGATCTTCCAGCCTCTGCCTCTGGAGTGCTGGGATTAAAGAAATATACCATCCACCACACATCTCTAAGCTTTCCTTTGATTCCTTTTCACTAGTTGGAAATTTAGCTGGGTGGGATCTTGCCCTGAGATCACTACTCCCTTTATTCCATGTCTTAATCTGATTATCTCTTAATCCATTTATCTCCTTGAACACAGGATTTAGCTCTATTCCACTTCCTGATGCCCCTTTTCTCAATCTGTACATTTTGTATTTTTATTTGCTCAGCTTGATTCTTTTCATTATAAATCTTCATCAGAGTTAACACTCTGATAACTACACAATGATAACTACACAACAGAGTCTATGCTAAGATGTTTTGAGATTTCCTTTGCCCACAGAATTAATCCAATACTCTTCACTTTAGCCTCAGGCAAACTTTTTGGACAAGGCCAAAAAGCAGCTACATTCTTCTCTAAAACATCACAAGAATGATTTCTAGGCAATATACTAAAATTCTTCTCCTCTGACGCCTCTTGAGCCAGACCCCCACTCGGTTCAAGTCACTCTTGGCACCACTGTCTTTCATGCTCCTACCGGTGTGGTCCGTTAAGTTGCCCTTGAAGCATTCCACTGCTTTTCTAACCCAATCTCCCAAAGTCCAAATTCTTCCAAACAAAAGCATGGTCAGGCCTTTCATAATAATATGCCAATCCCTGGTACCAACTTCTGTCTTAGTTAGGGTTTCTATTGCTGTAAAGAGAGACCATGACCATGGCAACTATTATGTAGAAAAATATTTAACTGGGGTGGCTCACTTACAATTCAGAGGTTCAGTCCATTATGGTGGGACATGGCAGTGTGCAGGCAGACATGGTGCTGGAGAAGTAGCTGAGAATCCTACATCTTGCAAGCAACAGGTTGTAGACTGAGACACTGGACAGTCAGGCAACAGGTAGTGAACTGAGACACTGGGCAGTATCCTGAACATATGGGAAACCTCAAAGCTTGCTTCCACAGTGACATACTTCCTCCAACAAGACCACACTTACTCCACAAGGCCATACCCTCTAATAGTACCACCGCCATAAATAAGTATGGAAAAACTGGACAACCTTGCCTTGTTCCTGATTCTAGTAGAAACACTTCAAGTTTCTCTTCTTTTAAGGTTGATGTTAGCTGTGAACTTACTATAAGTTGCATTTATTATGTTGGCGTATAGCACTTGTATCCTGTGCTGGCTAGTTTTATTTCAAATTGACAGAAGATAGAATCATTGGAAAGGAAGAAGACTCAATTAAGAAAATGCTTTTATAAAACAGGGCTGGAGGCAAGTCTGTAGGAGCATTTCTTAATTAATGATAGATGACTGAGGGCCCAGCACATTGTGGGTGGTGGTCCTAGGTTCTGTTAAAAAAAAAAAAAGCAGGCTAAGCAAACCATGTAGAACAAGCCAGTAAGCATTATCCCTCTATGGCCTCTGCATCAGCACCTCCCTCCAGGCTCCTACCCTGTTTGAAATGTTGCTCTGACTTCCTTCAATGATGGACAATGATGTGGAAGTGTAAGGCTGACTAAGCCTGTTCCTCCCAAAACTACTTTTGTCATGGTGTTTCATCACAGCAATAGTAACCCTAACTAAGACATATCCCTAGTCTCTCTAATACTTTTATCCTAAAGGGGTGTGGTTTTTGTCTTTCAGTATTACATTTATCAATTTACCTGGGTTGAACCACCCTGCATATCTGGGATGAAGCCAACTTGATTATGGTAGATAATCTTGATGTCTTCTAGGATTTTATTTACAAGTATTTTATTGAGAGTTTTTGCATTTATTGTCATAAAGAGATATTGGTAAAAAAAAAATTTTCTGTTGCTTTTTTGTGTGGCTTTGGTATCAAGGTAATAGTGGCATCACAAAATGAGTTAAGCAATATTCCTTCAGTTTCTATTTTTATGGAATAATTTGAGAAGTGCAGCCATTAATTTGTCTTTGAATGTCTGATAGAATTCTGTGCTGAATCCATCTGGCTCTGATTTTATGTTGCTGGGGGTAGGACCTTTTAATCAGTGTTTCTATTTCACTAGGGGTTATGGGTCTTGCATTAATCAAGAGTTCTCTAGAGGAACAGAACTTCTAGAATGAATCTATGTCTACTAAAAGGGAATTTATTACAAAAGCTTACAGGCTGCTGTCCAGCTAGTCTAACAATGTCTGTCTGCTGATGGAAAATCCAAGAATATAAGAGTTGTTCATTCAACAAGGCTGGATGTTTCTACTTGTCTTCGATAATCCTTGGAATCCCAAAGGATAGGTTCTAATAGCAGCAAAGGAATGCCTCAGCATCATAGATGAACTTGCCTGTGAGAGAGAGGAGGGGCAAGCAGGCAAAAAGCAAAAGCTTCCTTCTTTCATTTCCTTTTATTATAGGACCACCTATTCCTTTTAGAGCACATAATTTTCTGACCAGCCCTAAACCTGCTCAAATATAATTTTGGGTGGTGTCTTGACACCATGAAGAAGTGCATAGTGAACAGGTGTTTGCTTAGGATTGCTTCACTTCACTATTTGCTTTTATTTCATGGAAAAGGCAGTTAAAATGACATATATCTGATTTGGAGTAAGAAGCCAAATGATTTCTGAAACATTACCAGAGCTTCTCCTCATTGCAAGAGCCAATTCCTGAGGTCTCACAGGGGCCGTACATTTTCACAGCTTACAGGAATCATATCCTATTTGGAAAAGATTTTTATTTTTTTCCCTTCTTGCTGATGTCATCTATGTTGCTATAGAAAAGAATTGATTGCCGCATGACACTACTGGAAAAATCAACACTGATGAATTTCCCCAGAGCAAGCAGTCTACTTTAGAGCTGGTTTTTTGATTAGGCTTGCTAAAAATTGTTACAACAAATAACCAAAAATAAATGTGCTTTTTCCAGAACTAAGTTGCTATACAAGCCTTCTGAAGTGTGTGGATGCAAAGCCTCCTTAATTACTAGAGAGAATCTTAAATACCTGGTAGCCTGTGTTGACTGAGGAAGAAAGCGTGCTTTGTAAAGGATTGAGTGTTGTTTCTATTACCTGGAATTGTGTGCTTAGAAATATCTGTGTCAGTGTATTAAACATCTATGTTTAACATTACCTATCAGCTGTATGGTACTAGATGGGTAAGATGTGCACCCCTTGGAAGAGGTTAAGGGGAATTCACTGGAACTCCCTGCTGGTCATTCTTTCGTTCCTTGCTCCTTCACTCAGTTGCAAGGTCAGATATCAGGGTTATACTTAGGGTGCTTCAGGTGGCACAGGACATAAAAAGGAGGCAGTGAATCTAGAACAAGTTTCTAGACACCAGACAGTAAGTGTACTTCTATATAATACATGATATTTCTATTGGAGTCCTAGTTACGTTCCTGTTGATTTGATAATTTACCCCATAAAAACCAGCTTAAGGCAGAAAGGGCTTATCAGCTCACAAGTTCAGGTTACAGACCATCTTTGCACGGAAGTAAAGGCAATTGGAAATTGAAGCAGCTAGAGTCAAGAGCAGAGAGAAAATGATTGTGTGCATCTGGGCTCTGCTCACCTTCTCTTAGCCCAGGACTCCAAAGCAGGGAATGATGCCACCCACTGTTAAACTGGTTCTTCCAAACAATCACAAGACTTCCAGTCTTGCCTGCAGGTGAATCTAATCTAGATCATTCTCCTTGAAACACCCTTTCCAGATGTCCTACTTAGCTGTTACTATCCACTTGCACAGGCTACAGTCATTTGAGAGTAAAGTCTCAATTGAAGGACTTCCTAGATCAGATTAGTCTAGTGTCTTGCACTTGGGAAATTTTCTTGATTCTTAGTTGATGTAGGAGGGCCCAGCCCACTGTAGATGGCACTACTCCTGGGCAAGAGACCCTGAACTTATAAGAAAGCTATCTACAATTGACCCTGCAAATGAGCCAGCTGATAGTGCTCCTCCAACATTTCTGCTTGAAGTTATTCCTCGAGCTTCTGCTCTGACGTCCTTTAATGATGGACTGTAACGTGTAAGTCGAAACACACCCTTTCCTCCCCTAATTTAATTTTGGTCAGGATTGTTTTTTTCAGGGCAACAGAGATAAACTAGAATGCCAGATGATTCTAGATTCCTGGAAGTTAATAATTAGGACTAGAACAATGTAATTTGTTTAAAATGGAAAGGATTTATGTGTGGGTTTTATAACATAGAAGGTAAATAAAGAATAAAAGGATTTCGGAGGGAAATACTGCAACTCTAAGCTACTTAAATGCCATTTTCACCTGTGCTACTGGGCGATGTCCACAGAGCACCCAGAAACCAATACTCCATTGTTGGGTGGAATTATAGCTTTGATAATGTGCTTCTGATGTTGGAAACTGTGATGGGTCTTAATGAAAAACATAAAACAGATGCAGTTTTTTCACTGTTGAGCCCTTTGTGGGCCGGATTTACTCATTTCATTTACCTTGCATTAATGATGTGTTTTATTTGAACAGTTTATATTGTTCCGTCTACTTTATTCCCCCTACAGTGGCACGTCTAGTGATGAAATGTGCAACTTATACATCATGTATTACATGGAAGCCAAATATGCAGTTTCCTTCATGACCTGTACACAGAATGTGGCCCCAGATATGTTCAGAACTATACCAGCAGAGGCCAACATTCCAATTACTGTAAAATCTGACATGGTGATGATGCATGGCCATCACAAGGGTAAGTGAGAGAATCATGTGATCTTGTGCTCTGCATTTTCACTTGTTGTCTCACTGGACTGTATGATTAATCTCAAATTATTTTAGCCTCTGTAGTCCTTCATTAGGCATGCATATTCTTTCCTCTCTTTCTTTCGTATACAATCTCCACTCCCTGACTTAACTTCATCCAAGCAGTGAAAAAAGAAGGCACTGTGGGAAATGGTTCAGTTGATATAGTGCCTAGCATGAAAGCATGAGGCCCTGAGTTCAGATCCCCAGCACTGGTGTAAAAGCTAGACACAGCAGCACACATCTGTGCACACTAGGAAAGCAGAGACGGAGGATCCTTAAGCTCTTCTGGCCATCCAGCCTAACAAAATCAGGGAACTCTTGATTCAGTAAAAGACCATGTCTAGAGAAATAAGAAGACTGATCCAGAAAGGCATCCAGTGTTGACATCTGGCCTCCACAACCTGATGTATAGAAACATCCACATCCACACACACATGACTATATACAGTGCATTATACACATAAACACACACACACACACACACACACACACACACACACACACACACTCACAGAGAGAGAGAGAGAGAGAGAGAGCGAGAACATACATATACACAAAAGGAGGCTGGAGAGATGGCTCACTAGGAAAATTTCTTGCCATGCAAGCATAGTATCTGAATTCGGTCACCAGCATAGTAAAGCCATGTGTCAGTCATCCCAGCACTGCCGAGGCAGAAACAGAAAGGATTTCTGACGTTTGTTAGCTAGCCAGTCCAGCCGAATGGGCAAGCTCCAGGTTCTATGAGCTATCCTACTTCAAAATAGAACATAGAGAATGCTCATGGAAGACACTTGCAGTCAACCTCTGGCCTAGGCACGCGCACGCGCACGCGCACACGCACGCGCACACGCACACACGAGACTAGTATCACCCAGTGATGAAAAGACCGTGAGTTTTGTTACCAATCCCACCAATGTAAACGTCCCCTCATAGAATTCCTGTTATTTTTACTTTCCTTACCTCCTTCCTTCCATAGGCAGAAATGACTTACATGATTTATAATTTGTTCCACATCCTAAATAGTAAAAATGCTTATCATTTCCAACCATAGCTACGTAATGTACCTTTTCAAGTGAAAAATATTCATTGATGCTCCTGGTCTTTGCTCTAGGGGTTTGATTCTCAGATTCATGCTTTGGGTCGTTGCTCATCTGCAGAACGGTCGTACTGGACTGTCATTCCTTTAGCTTAAAATTGCGAAACACACACCCTGTCCTACTGCATGAGGTTGTACCAGGCTTTTTCTTTTAAGCCACTGACTAGCTCCCAAATCAAGACATGTAGACAGTATTGGTTATGAATGCCCTGCCTAGCTTAGGGTCATTTCTGGCTAGCTCTATTAACTTAAATTAACCTGTTTCTCTTCCTCTACCTTTTGCCTCGGGGCCTTTTACTTGTCTTCCTTCTGTGTATCTCACTTTCACTGCTTCGTGGACCTGGTTGGCTGGCGGCTGCCTGGCTTCTTGCCCTGGGCATGTCCGTTTCGTTCTCCTCATTTTCTTTTTCTTTTTTTTTTTTTTTGCCAGAGCTAAGGACTAAACCCAGGGTCTTGCGCTTGCTAGGCAAGTGCTGTACCACTGAGCTAAATCCCCAACCTTCGTTCTCCTCATTTTCTTCTTTCCTCTTTTTTTCCACTTGAGCCTAGATTTCTCCTCCTGTTTATTCTCTCTGCCTGCCAGCCCCACCTATCATTTCTCTGCCCAGGTATTGGCTGTTCAGCTCTTGATTAGACCAATCAGGCACCTTAGGCAGGCAAGGTGAAACAAATGCAACACATCTTTACATAATTAAACACACATCCTTACATCATTGAACAAATGATGTATAAACATCAGTATAAACAAATGTAACACACCTTTACACAGTTAAAGTAATAGTCCACAGCGTAAACAAATATAATGCACCTTCACAAAGTTAAAGTAATATTCTGCAGTATAAACAAAAGTAACACATCTTTATATGGTTAAAGTAATTTCCACAGCATGAAGTATGTTGAGACCTTATGGGGTTTTGTAAATTCAACCATAAAATGCCAATAGCAACCAGTGATCAGGTCATTTACTAAAATGCTAATATATTTAGAGAATATAAGTTTATATTTTCTTGAAACGTCTTAAGTTATTAAGGTCAATTTAAAAAATAAATATGAGTAGTTTGTTGAAACAATTTTTAATGCTCTGTAATTTATATGTTACCAAAAAATAGTTGGCCTGCTTATATAACAAGACAGGTAACTGGTAGTTGTGCTGGGGGTGACGGAAGATTGTGAATGAGAGCATTCCAACCAAAAAGATTCTTGGTAATGTAATTAACACAAGAGTCTGAGTAATATTGCTGTTTTGATGGCAGAATCCCAATAAACTAGTAAAATATGTGATGTGTGTTATAATTCACATTCAACTTCTTTGATCCTTTACAGAAACAGAAAACAAAGATAAAACTGCTCTAATCCAGCAGCCCAAGCATGAAGAGGAAGAGATGTTAGAGCAGGGTACGTATACTTACCTCTACAACTATAAAAGTATTCATTATCAAAGTAGGCAGCCAAATTGCAAAACCATCAAATAGTTTATGTCTCTATGTCAGCCTCAAACCATATCATTACTATTCTTATATAATGCATAATTTATAAGGAAATGGCTAATTATGCTTAGCCACAAAAGCAAAATTCATTAATGTAATTTAGTCATTTTAGGCTTCTCTGTTTTGCTTCAGTTTATTTACTATTGAAACTTTTTAATATAGTACATAGGTGTGCAAATATAACTGTGAAAAACAAGTGTTGGTCTGCTTTTGAAATCCAGTGAACTTTTCCATTTAAATTCTTATGTTTGTTAACTATATTTGCGTTTCAGCAGAAAGATACTGCGAATTAAGCCTGCCTGTTTAAGTCACTCTTCCTGCCCTCAGCAGGACAGGATAGACTGCTGCTGTGCATTCATAGTCTTGTGTTATCTAGTAAGACAGTGTCATTTTTCCCTGTGTTCTGTGTATTTGAAGTAGGACTGTTTGTAGCTGTTGTCATAAACTATATGTACTGGCAGTGAGAAAGTACTCTCTAGAGATTTGGTCTTTTGCCAGTTGCTTAGAAAATAATATTGTGGGTTAGGTATTAGAATATATCTCCAATTAATTCATTTTGGGTTAAATATGATATGCTTTTAATATTAATATTAATGCAATTACATGTCAATATAAGACAAATAAATGAATGTTTTCTATTAACAATGTATGGAAGTCTGGGCCAAGGAGACAGCTCAGTGGGAAAAGCACTTGCTGAGCAAGCGTGAAGACAGAGCTAAGATCTCCACCACTCACATAAAAGGGGAGCAGGCATGGTGGCCCATCTGTAATCTCAGATGTTAGAGGGCCAAGGCAAGGGATCCTCAGGGCAAGCTCACTAGCTGGAGTAGCCAAATGGGTAAGCTCTGGGTTCAGCAAAATACCCTGCCTCAGAAAATACAGTAGAAATCAGTTGAAGAAGAAGAAGACCTACATCAGCCTCTGGCCTCCGCACACACGAGCACACACGTGTGTACACCCCTACACACACAAATGCAAACACACATAAGTGCATTCACACCACATACACATGAACGAAAGAAAGAAACCACCTTATTAAAATACAGCATTTTAAATGCAGCTTAGCTTCAGATGTTTCTGTGTATATGTTAATAACTCAAAACCAGGGAGATGATTTTCCACTAAAAAAAACTGTGGATATAACTTGAAATAGCTAAATTCATCAGTCCTGTTGATACACTTGTTAGGAACTCAAGAGGAGCAGCCTAATTACAGATAGTATTAACAGAGTCTACTGTTCCTATGCTGAAATATGCCCAGGTTTATAAATAATTATTTTGACAGTGGACACAATTTGAATTTATGTCTTTGAAATAATGTGAATAGTCTTAAAACTCCTTCACAGATACTAATATACATGTGATAGTGTCAGATGAGAGTGTTGTTTGTAGATATGTAAACTGAGGCTTTTCATATTGGTTTAGTTGGTTGATCAAGGTAAAAACCTAAAGACTGTATGAGCAAATCATTCTTCTAATCACTCAGATCAAGGTAGTTTCAACTATACATACTGTTATCCCTTAAAACACCTAAAGATATTTTCCATGTAGCTACCATTTGTTTCATAGCATCAAACTTTAAATGTGCCCAGACTCTTGTGAATTCCAGAGAAGAGTTTTTCTACTGTTTCTATTTTCTTCTACTTATAATTGGAAAAGAAAAAGATTATAAGGAAAGTAATATAACTTGGAAAGGAATATAATTCTGACTCATGTGTAGAAAATAAACTCTGGTGCTCACGTGCTGGAATGGGTGTATCCATTATCCCCTCCCACATTCTGTGAAGTAGTGACTTGCAAAGCCAGGCCAATGGCTACTGTAGTCTTTGTGGTAGCCCACTGGTCACTGAACGCCATCAGCTAAAGATTTAAGTAAAGACACAAAGCTATGCACATTCATACAGATTTTCTGAAATACTAATGAGATCAATCTATTTCTTTACAGTGCACAGAACAGATCTACTCATTACTGAGAAAGCAGCCTATTCTTCAGAGAGACATTTATTTGCACAAAATATCTATTTATTTCACTCCCCAGGAAGTCATGCTGACCAAATAGCTAGTCGGAGGACTGTAATTATTCAAGTAAATTACCCATGTGTCATAGTTCTTAAAGTAAGCCCTCAAACTCAACCCATAACTTTATTTTGTTATTCTGGTCCAATTTGTTCCCATGTATTCCTCCAAATTGTATTAACTCATTTAATGTTTTTACCTTCAATAGAAAATAGACCTAAATTATTTCTGTAGTGCAAGCCACAAACCAGCAAATATCATCTATACTGGTTCCACAGAAAGTCTCAAACTGTAGTAAAGAACAGAACAGTTGTGAGACATGAAAATGATTACCTGTAATATCAGGAACCTGTATGTGAAGGCAAGCTCTGTACTGCCCACCAGGTCCAGGTTGTTCTGCAAACAATATAGACAGTTCTACACAGACACATGTGTTATTCATACACAGAAAATAGTAATATGCTATCTGTCTGCAAACCTACATATAGAAAGTATGTATGCAGCATTCATTGGAAAGCTGATAGGTCTTTTTAAAAGTATAAACTTTACTAAGATCATAAGAGTGCATGAGGAGTGTTCATATTCCATTAATGAAATAAAAAATGTAGCTGCAGGGGGTGGGGAAATGGTTCAGTGAATAAAGTCCTTGCCATGTAAACATGAAGATCTGGATTTGGATCCGAGAACCCCATAAAAGTGGATGCAGTGGCCTGCTTTTGTAACCCTAGCACTAAATGAGTGGAGACAGAAGGATCCGTGGGGCTTGCTGGTCATCTAGACTACCCAATCAGACTGTGTCTCCAACATGGAGAAAAAAAATCCAGTGAAAGTCAACTATCCTTTTAACATGTGTTCATCTAATTCTTTCTTTCTCTTCTTTGAAATTATAACCACTAAAATTGCTAGCTATTAACTTGGTTCCCAGAACATTAATCTTGACTGAAAAGCAATAGACATCTGAGTCACATGAAGCCATGTGGTATGGCCTCTGTGCTTCCTTTTAGCACACTGTCCTTCTACAGCATCCTTTGCAAGAATGTCTCAGACTCTGTTGCAGATGGTGTAATTTCTGAAACACCCAAGTGCCAGCCACTACTATGAAACTATTTTACCCTTCAAATTGTCTTACGTAATGCAACAATTAAAAACATCTTAACAAGGTGTGACAATAGTCTGCAGGGTTTTTTAAATAATGGTGGCTTTGAGCTTTTAAATACTATTCATTATAGATGATAACTATACAAACTATAAATAAGCAAAAAGCCGATAGTACAAAGAAATACCTATATGTGAAATATATATTACACATATTTTAAATATGTATGCATGTACTTATACATTATATGAAGAATATTTATATTAGACTATAATATATATATAATTTATATTATCTTCTAAAAGCTATTATATTTTTCATATTTCCTAATATAATAAAAACTGTTGGCAAGGGTGATATTTTTTCAATGCAGAAATCAAACCCAGGTAATGTGAAGCAAGTATTATCTACTAAGGCACATGCCCAACTTACAACAGTTATTTTTAATGGATGCATAATTAGGTTACACTCCTATTGATTTTTAAATGCCTCATTTCTCTATATATGAGCTTATATGTGAACAAATTAATTAACATGTTTCCAAGCATAAAGATAAAAATATCACCATCCCTTAAATCATTGTGAGGAATTACCTACATATATGAATACAATAAACAGTGAATGATTACCTGTATTTAATAAGTACAGCAAACAAGTGAAGTAGTGCCTACATGTATAATAAGTACAATAAATGAAGCAATGAGCTGCTCTATATGTGTGAATCCAGTTACAGTGGTTGTAGGTGAAGGAAATGAGTGTACTACCAAGCTATCTGAAAGGAAGTGGAGCTGAGGCCTTCCAGAGCAGATGTGGACACACTCTCACAGAGATCTCTCGGGTGTCTTCGCTGACACGTTTCCTAAGTTGTCCTTTTTCCTTCTCACACTTATTTGCTGTGTACAGCCTGGTGTTTCTACCAACCATTATTTAGAAACGGAAGCTTACCTGCCCCAAGCAAGAATCTATACAAGTATGTTTAGAAGTTTTGAAATTCAGTATTGCTATCCTTAAAATTCAGAATACTGATATTGCTCTTAAATTATGTTGCTTGTGTAGTGTGGTTCAGTGTTTTCCATAGCTCAAGATGGAGTTGAAAGCACAAATGTACAGTACCAGCACATCCTCAAAATGGTGCATTTTCCTCTGGACAGCATTTCTTTTGCTGCAGAAAGGACTATAGTAGACATGTTTTATTCAGTTTGCTCAAAACCCTTTTCATGTAGTCTTTGTGCCCATGTATAATCAATCTTTCTACTCAAAGGTCAGAATGAGCAGCTATAATCCCAAGGCAGGGAGAATGGACAAAAATACAATTTGTAGAGGGAAAACACTCCAAGACCCCAGGCAGTTAAAGGTCATCAGACACCTTCTGTGAAACAGAGTAATTTCACAGTGCTTTTATGCTAACAAAAATGAATTATCATTGGCAAGTTTTATCAAATAAGCAAAATCAAGGAACAGGGTTGTAAGTTAAAGCCATAACTTTAGACTGGAAAAGCTTTCTGAAGTAAGATCTGGTCAGCTGTAGAAGTGAGACACACACACACACACACACACACACACACAGAGAGAGAGAGAGAGAGAGAGAGAGAGAGAGAGAGAGAGAAAGAGAGAGAGAGAGAGATGTAGTAACTGAAATGTATAGTTATTTGCATTATTCAGAAAGAGACAGTCATTTGATACCCTTACAAAGTTCATGCGATTAATATTATATTCTTAGCTGATTCCAAGGACCCTCAATGTCATTCGGCCCAGTTTTAAATACACTACAGTTCTTGTATGTGGTCTCATTTGCTAAAATTTATCAGTTTGTTGTGATTTATGAGTTACTCACAAGTCTTTATTTATTGAACTCATACATCAAACACACTTCTACATACCCCCAAGCCTCTAAGAAGCTGACTGAATGCTGTTTAGAACTGGTTCCGTAGTAGCAGAATGTGAATGGTCATTTATCACATAGCTGTGCCTTCCCCTGTAGATGTGTATGCATGGTAATTGCAAAAGCCTTCTCCCATCTGATGTTTCTCATGTGTCTTCTAGTCTCCTGTAATAGGAGTCATTTCATCCGTGAGCCTTGAGCTCATCATGATCTCATGTTTATTACTCTAAGGCTGGGGAGTAAATGTTGGGAGTTAATAACAAGTAAACAATCAGTAAACCAAATCAATATTTAACCAATAGAGAAAGTTGGTATCGTAAAACCAAATATTAAACTATTTTTTTAAAAGTACTTTCTTTTTCCATTCCATACATCCTTCTCATTAATCAGTTACCTTATATGTGATTATTGGCTTGTTGCAATTTATTATTGTTGTACTTGGCATATCTTGTCAGTGCTTAAGCTGCCCATGAACTGTATGTTTCCTCTCTGTGTACCATAGAATCACAGACGAGTCATGGGAGTAGTCTTCTGTGTATAATAAATACTAGTGACTTCTGTAATAAGTGGTCGTTCATATCCTAGAAAATTACTAAGAAGTTCTTAGTCATTTTAAATTGTTTTTTATTTTTAAATATTTTTTATTTATTTACCGTTATGTGTATGAATGTTTTGCCCACATGTATGGAAGTGTGTACAGTATACACAGAGGACAGAAGATGGTGTTGAGTTCCCTGGAACTGGAGTTACAGATGGTTAGAAGCTGCCATGTGGGTGCTGGGACTTGAGAGCCTGGGATCCCTGTAAGAGCAGCCTGTTAAAACATCTTTCCAGCTCCTGCACCTGGTCATTGTTTCTAAGGTGAACCCTCTGCCACAGTTCCGATTTTACATTTTCTAAAAGTTAAAGGCAATTGTGGTTTTTTAATCCAATTATCTTTATTTCAAAGAAACTCACACAGCAATTTTTTTCTTCTATTGTTTTTCCCATTTTCCCTCTTTTACGTTTTTTGAGACAGTGTCATTCTGTACCCCAGGCTGGCCTGAAATGTTATATAGCCCCTGCTAACCTAGACCTGTTATCTCCCAGCCTGCACCTGCTGAGTGCTTAGGTTACAGGTGTGAACCACCACATCTGGCCTCATGGGTCGTCTTTATTTTTTTAAGTGTATATTTGCATTCATTTTAGTTTATTCTCATCATGTTCTCGGAAGTAAACAAGAGAAATTCCTTTCAGGGAGCAAGGATTAGTAAACGGTTCCTACCAAGTAGAAGAATTCTTGATGTTCCCTTAGGTAGTTAATGCAAGCACACAACTTAGAAATGTAGAGTTTAATTGTTGTTTACATTTGTGTGGACTGCTAACTCCCGTTTTCTCAGCACATTAGCTGCTACTCTAATTGTGTTTTTCAAATATCAAACTGTCTCAGTCAAATTACATCTGAGACCTGCCTATGCATTTCATAAGAATCAAAGTGTTAGTGGATGTTGGAGGAACAAATGGAATCTCTCTGCAAGATCAAAGGATCAAGGAAAAAAAATTGTCTCTGCTGACACAGAAACAAAGGGCAATATCTTGCACAAGCTACTTTTTTAAAACCTAGAATCATTTATTGGGCCCTCCCATGATAGGAACTGCCCTGAACAGTGGGAATATGGTAGTGGATAAGAAAAGAAGTTATTTCATTATTGACATTCATATCATAATTTCTACATTCCCAGAGATAATGTAAATGTGTAAAAAAACTATTTTAGTGCATTGTGTCTGAGTTGATCATGCATGAAAGGTTATGTTGACAGTGTTAGCGAAAACAAATGAGGAAAACAAAGTACTCTTCTACTGTTGCATAACAAAGAAACTAGTCATTATCCTTCAGTTCAGTTTCACAAAGGGACTGCTGTGAATATGCACTAATTGGTTTACAAGTTCCTAGTGTTATAATATGAACAGGTTAGAACAAAGAGAAAGTTATTTCTTTAAAAATAAACCTGGCTTTTGAACTAGGGAGAAAGATAATTTAAAAGAAAAGTAACAGATCGGCAGATTAGAAGTAAATTTATAGGAAGGAACTTTGGCCACTAAGAACAAGAGAACCGATCTTGGATCCAGTACAGTGGACAGTTGACACCTTGTATTGGTCGGTTTTGTTACTGTAACAAAAGACCCAAAGAAATGTTACTGTGTTTTAAAAAGAAGTTTATTTAGGCCACACTCTGGAGGCCAGATGACATGTATCTGCTAATGGACTTCTTCATATAGAATTCTGAGATCTTATACAGTAATCTCATTAAATTTCCACCTTGTTAATAATTAGCAAAAAGAAATCATTTTTGGCCTGCAAATCCTTAGGAGTCACAAGAGTATTCACACCTCAGTAAAATGTAACTCGGTACGACTGTGCTTCCAGCCCCTGCTGAACTTCCTACCAGCTGGGCAAGATAGAACCAACCGCCTTTAGTTTCCACACCAGATATGAGGGAAATAAGAATTGCTGTGTCATAGAGATGGAATGTGCTCAATTCTGTAAGGATGTCAGCAAAGTTATGAGGGCGTGCCACCCTAAAACATAGTGGCTACTTCTGCTGTTCTACATGGGCTGGAAGCCACTGGCATGACTGTTATCTGTCAGCCACAGATACGGTAACAGACAGCATTTTAGGATTATCCACATTTTTCCTAGCATAAATATTAATAACATGATCTGCCTTGCCCAAAGTATCTCAGCTTTGGAAATAAATTATGTGGTTACCTTAGCAGAGAGTCTCAGACAAGAACTAGAGAAATCACTCAGGAATGCACAGGTTGACTGACATGAGGGGAAGGTGTCTGGAGTATCACCCACAGGGCTCTAAGGAGGCGGGGCTCTGTCAGTCACAAGCCAGTCAGCAGAGAGAGGCTTCGACACCACATGATAGGTTTCAAGTCCAGATCAGGATTGGGGTCTATTGGGAGGAAAGGGAACATGACAACCAGAGGATGATGGGGATCCCTGATGAGTACTTGTGGTCAGGAAGCAGAAAACATTCATAATCCAGATAATTTGGACTTTGTGGGTTACTAGAGAGAGAAGGGCAAATTCAGTGCTTTGGGTTGAGAGAATACTTATGGAAAAAATATAAAAATGGAAAGCAGAAAAATAATACAATTTTAGACATGTTAAATTTCCAATATTTGAAAGGGGGCATTAAAGGAGGACGTTTCAGAATGCAGGGATTTTTTTTTTAAAAGACTTTTTTAAATTGTTTTTTTGGGTGGAGGTGCATATATGTGGGTGTGTGCGTGTTGTGTGGGAACTTTGAAGCAGAAAGATGTAAGAGTGTGAGGAATAAGAGACTGTGGTATATAACCCAGGGGGCTCTAAGTAGGTGTGGCTCCATCCCTCAGCAGACAGCAGAGGGAGAGCAAATTCAACACCATGCATCAGAGGAGGAGCTCTACTCAGTCTGCCCTCCATGACCACTGGAGCCTTCCGTGAGGCAAAGAGAAGGTGTTCATAGAAAAGATTAAGATGAGAAGGAAGGACTGGCTGAACTGGCCATCCAGGACACCTAAGGAGGCATAGCTGCCTCTTCCTATGTGGACTTTAAAGACATGTGGACCAATGAATACCCAGAAATAACCATCAGCAAAGCAAGCCACTGAAGATTTTTAAAATGTTTTTAATTTATCCTTTGACAGTTTTATACATGCATATAATCTACTTTAAATACTTACTCCATCTCACTTCCACTGGACCCCTTCTTCTTCCCAGCAACACCCCCCCCCACATACACACACACATATATTACTCATGATTTATAAAGAGACACTGAGTCTAATTAGGGTTATTTCACGATCGTACATGGGGAGTTATTAACTGGGACATGGCTAACATAGCAATGGCTACATCACTGAAGAAAATTGTCTCCTCCTTCCCCATGCTGGAACTTGCCAATAGTTCCTCGTCTACAGATTGGGCATCATGAGCCTTTCCCCATCTGTGACAGAATGCTAGGGTTCAATCTTTTGAAGTAGCCATAGCTGCTCTGAGCTGATGAGTGCAGTGGTCAGGACCACCAGAGAGCATTTCACAGCAGCCACCCTCCCCATTTTCTGGCTCTCAGATTCTATCTTCGGTCTCTCCTGTGATGACCTCTGAACCATGGAGCAAGTGATGCCATTATGGTGAACACTGAGTAACCACAATTTTCAGCTGTTTTTTTTTTTTTTAATCCTGTTATGAGTCTCTACATTAACCACTGCCCACTGAGGGCATAAATAATCTCTGTGTGTGGATATGTCCTTGCTCCTCCAGCAACCTGCTTACCACTGCCTTCCAGGTAGGGATCCTAGATTCACAAAACCAACTCCACCAGATCCTCCTGCCTGAGGAGAGCTTCTAACATTATATAAGCTAGCGCACAGAGAAGTCTCCAGCTCAATACCAACTTGCTTTCTATATGTCACGTAAAGAAAGTAAATGGTGTCTTAGGGTCTTTGCATCTAGTTCTGGTGAGTAACCAAAGGCAGGGCAGGAGCCTTTATTGCTTTGGGGGCTCTAAGAGCCTTCCTGACAAAGAGCTCATGGAGTGGTGTCCCATGCCTGGTTCTGGGATTTTTCTTTTAATACTCTTGTGACTTCTGGGAGAGGCATTATTCGCTCATGCATGCTTTCTCAGTTCAAACGCCTTTAAAAATTACATTTCTTAATTAGCTTATAAAATAGTGGGTTGCCCTACAGCTTCTTCATGTATCCTTAGTTTTATTTTCCTCCTCCCTTCCATCTCCTCAGCCTTATCTCCTCTTAAACACACACCTTTTGGCGACACTGGGGTGTCAAAAAGATGCATTTGAGCCTCTTCAGTAAATGGTGTTGGGAAAGCTGGATGCCAGTATGTAGAAGAATTAAACTAGACCCTTGTCTGTTGCGCAGATCAATTGAAGGTGTATCAAAGACCTTAATGGAAGATAAGAAACTGTGAAAATGACAAAGGAAAGCTTGAGTAAAACACTTCAGTGTATAGATATAAGAAAGGACATTCTGAAAAGGACTCCAGCAGCTAGAGAAATAATAGCAGGAATTGACAATTGGGACTATGTGAAATTGAACCTGCACTGTAAAAAAAAAAAAAAATCTGCAGAGCAGAGACAGTTTACACAATGGGAGAAAATCGTTTCCAGCCAATCTCTTCTGTTTATGTCCTGCTCCATCTAAAGTCTCGTCAGACATAGTTTTGAAGTAGAGACCTTAATGTACTTAAGAAATGGTTACCCATTCAATATTTCATCTATCCAGGAGCAGCCAGGAGAGAGGGAGAGAAAGAGAAAGGAAGAGGGTGATTGACTGGTCAGCTTCCTGCATAAAAAATATTGGGAGATAGTGAGACAGCCATCTAGTGGTCTCCAGAGCTGTGTTTTCACAGCTCAGTGCAGCCAAGCCTATCATGTTGCTTTAACGTTTTGCTTTCCTAACCCACAGATAATTGTAAATAACTATTTCAAAGGAACAACAGTGTTCTGCACTTGGTATTTTATGACCAACTGCTGTAGACTTGGACGAAGCTTGTGGGACTATGCAAAGCACTCAGTCTGTGTTCCTCCTTTCATATTAACGTGATGATGTTGACTCAAGTTTGAAATTGTGCTTTATCTCTTCTTGAAATAATATTGTATTTGATTTTTCTCTGTGAAATGTCTCATTACTCAGATATGATGAACTGTTTATATTTTGTGAGAGAGAAGAATCTAGCTGAAGTGGATGAACTTTCTACTGTAAGGCAGAGTGTGACTGTGACCTAACCAGTTTGGTTGAGTCATGATTTGTTTTGTTTATTTTGAAGAGATTGCCCCATTAGTTAAGAATTGTTTTCTGATTGAAGATTTCACCTAGGATAAGCTGATTTCATGGGAGAGAATTTCAAACCTACTTTGAATTGTTAAGCCAAGATTATTTGTAACTATGACTAATGTGTTAGTATAAGTTTGGAAAGAATTTGTATCCTCTTGTACAAATGTCTTAAGAATATATTCTTCAGTGGCTTGCATAATGTGTTAGTGTAAGTTTGGAAAGACTTTGAATCCTCTTGCACAAATGTCTTAAGAATATATTCTTCAGTGGCTTGCATCATAGCTAAACCATTTATGACTTTTTGGCTTCTCATGGCCCTGTAAAAAAGGCTTATAAATTTTAGCCATTGGTGCTACAGATGTAGTTCAATGTAGGCAATCAAAACCTATAATCATGGTTTCCTAGTAGCCAGCCTGTAAAGTAGATTGAGAACAGCAAGACCCAGGGATTTCCAGGAGACCATCTGTGTGTTTTCCATTCACATAGCAGACATAATGGATTTGGTCACATAAATTATGATGATTAAAATATTGTGTGGGCTTTCATTTGATATTGTATCTAACCACGGTTTGTCCATGATTTGTTTTCACAAAATCCTATGCAAGTTCATTCTTTAATATACTCATAAAAAACACTTAGTGATGACTCAGCTAATGATTTTCAGGTTTTTTTCCCCTTTTATGTTCTTTGTTTCCAACTACTTTTAAAGGATTCTTATATCAGAAGATAATTAGTCTGAAACTGCTTTACTTTTTGCTTAAGAGGAACAATTGGAACTACTTATGCTAGCTACAAGGGAAACTTGTAGATTGCCTTTTCAGTTGTCACATATACATACACATGTCTGGTAGATTGGATATATATATATTTCACAGATAGTCTTGGGAAAAAGTGTGTGATTTCTTATAGCTTATGCTTTAACAGGTTTTTAAGACAAATTAAAACTGTTTGGTTATGATGATAGCTTCCTTTAATGCAGCTGTGACCATTTTATTTTTGGAATCTGAAGGAATCCTAAATTCTTGATTTCCATATCAGTTAAACTATTTCTTAATTTCCATATCAGTTAAACTCTTCCATGAAAGCCAATGGTTAAAACATGCCATACCATCATGTGTGAATTATTTTGTTTTATTTCTACTAATATGTCAGTAGTGACAGTGTGCATGAAGTAGCAGGGAGAAGATGGTGTAGAAATGAAATGTGAGAATCTGTTTCCAGTGTTTGAGTTCCCTCTCCCCTTCTCTCTGTCCCCTCTTCTGCCCCTCCCATCCCTCCATCCCTCCTATCTGTGAAAGTCTGATACCAATCTTGCTTCTCACTCACTGTCACAATCAAGAGACGATGTTTCTAAGGATCCAAATTTTGTAAAGTTTACTGTCTTGTAAACACTCTGCCTCTTTATTTCCCCCCTCCCACAGGTGATTTCTATTCTCTGCTTTCCAAGCTGCTAGGAGAGAGGGAAGATGTGGTTCATGTGCACAGATATAACCCTGCAGAAAAGGCAGAGGCCGGTTCAGACACGGTAGCTGAGATTGCAAACATAGTCCAGAAAAAGGACGTGGGTCCGTCTGATGCAAGAGAGGGTGCAGAACGTGAGGAAAGAGGCAATGCTCTCCTAGTCAGAGACAGAATCCACAAATTCCACAGACTAGAGTCGACTCTGAGACCAGCTGAGAGCAGAGCTTTCTCCTTGCAGCAGCCTGGTGAAGGTCCCTGGGAACCAGAACACTCAGGAGGTGCGTTCAGGGCTTCTTGTAAGCAATAAAGTGTGAAACACTGCAATCCACATTAGCAAAATCTGAAGGGAATAAAAATTAACAGGTGGTAAAACTCACCAATAAAAAGGAATTATTGGAAGAAGTATGACTCAGATTTGGGCTATCAAATGCCACATTGGTTTGGAAAAGTTTTGGTTTTTTTTGTTTTTTGGTTTTTTTTTTCAATTTTTGTGTCAGTCCTGTACTACATAAATTCAGCATTAATTCAGTGAATGAATCCAATGCAGGCCCACACTTGAGTCATTTTGGAAAGAATGGTATGTGAAATTCAGGGTAACAGATCAACATTTTCCCCTTGGCTCAGTGGGAAGAAATTGAAATTTCAAAACCTCACCTATAAGTCCCAGTGTATGCAATGCTTACACTGTCTTTTCAAGTAATTAGGGTGCCCTCAAAGGAATCAAAAGACTCTCAGCGTTCTTATCCCACTGACTTGTAAAATATAACCATTTTATGACTGATTTCTTAAGTTCCATTAGCCAGTGGCTATCGTAATTGAAAACTGAGTATATATTTCTGAAGGGACCCTCCAGTAAGTCAATGATTATCAGATTTATCTTTATTTCTAGCCAGGATTTGGCTTCCATAAATTAGAGAACAATACCTTATTCCCTTCAGGTTTCTGTACCGGCAAGCTGTCGATGCCTCATCTTTGTCTTTAATTACGCTGTGGCCTCTGTGATATTGATTGTGTTTCGTGTGACTTGCTAATGTGGAAAGCCAAGTAATAAAGCATGTGGAGAGAATCTCCAAAAAAAGTAAGGGGTATGCGTGCATGGCAGCTGTCCATGCGTGGGCTTGGATGGCACAGGCTGCCAGCTTGATGTTTTCAAATTCAACTTTGCAGGAAGCCATGAATTATTCAGCACCCAGATGATTTTTATTTATAATTGAAAAAAATTAGCATGCAGTGTGTTTGCTCACATGGAAGTTCCAAGTATTGTCCACAGGGACTGATGGTCTGTATGAGCTGCTAAGTGGAGCCTGGACTTTTAACTCCTCATATTTTAACAGGCTCTAACTGGTTCCAAATTCATCTAATAAAACTGTGTTTCTCAAGAGGTGATCCGGGGACACTCCTTGCTTGAGAATTACCTAAGATGTTTCCAAAAAAAAAACCTCTGTATCTTATCAAAGAACAAGTGAAATGGTACCTGTGAGTTGGGTGCCCTGATGTGCGCTTGATTATGCCTCCCCCTGTCTCATAACACGTGAGCGTCTGTCTGAACCTCTGTGTCAAGAACATAAATATCAGGCTGGAGAGATGCTAGAGCACTGGCTGCTCTTACAGAGGACCTGGGTTCAATTCCCAGCACCCACATGGAAGTTAGAAACTGTAACTCCAAGAACTGACACCCTCTCATAAACATACTTGTAGACAAAACACTAATGCAAATAAAGACAAATTTTAAAAAAAGAACATGAATGTGTACAAAAAGGCTTCTGGTGAAGCACAATTCAGTTGACATATTAAATATTAGAACTGCAGCATGCGTAAATCCATCACTTGCCTTTTAATTCCTGATTTTGAGATATCACTGGCATGTTTTTATCATCATAAGTGGCAGTGGAAACAGCAGCGGTCAGGGACTGGAGAGATGTTTCTGTGATTAAGAGCACATACTGCTCTTGAAGAGCACCTGGGTTGGATTCTGAGCACACACATAAGATGGCATACAATTACCTGTAACTCCAGTTCCAAGGGATCATATACCCTCTTCTGGTCTGTACAGGTATCAGGCACACACGTGGTGCCCATAAGTACATGCAGGCTGTCATGTATTTTCAAAGAAGAGTGTGTATTTCTGAAGTCCTAGTTTTACTAAGAATGAAATCTTTAAAAGTAAGAAATACATTTTTTGCTGTATCACTTGCTATTCTTGGAGCTAGTCATGAGGCAGTGCTCAGGAGAAGAAATTATCTCTGAAGATCTCAACTGGGAAGTTTTTCTTCATCGTATAAATGTGGGTAAATGTCACTAAATTTAATAAGTCACTGAGTGTTAGGCGGCACATCTCCCAATTATTGAAAGAACTATGTGTGCATTTTCCTTCTGATATGACTTGCTTTAATGTTATTTCACTATTCTAAGTCCAACATCTTTAAAACTGAGTGCAAAATAGTAAAACTCACATTTAGTGAGTCTAGTTATGACTGCTTTTTTCCAAATCCTCTCTCCTGTTTGCTATTATAGGATGCCCCGTGCAATAACCAAGTTTTCTCTGGTGTCATTTCACTGTGTAAGTCAGAGGAAGCTGGAATCTGCAGCAAGCTTCCATTGTTCAAAAAGAAAGTAGCAAGTTTTCCACACACAGCAACCATATGCAATCAATCAGCATTAGTCTAATTCATGTGTACTTCTGAGAATATCAGCAAGGAGAGTGAAAATGAATGGATGATGTGCTATCGTTTCTTTTCTACTCTTCCTTTACTCCACTCAAAGCAGAGAGAGAATGAATGGCCTTAATGGTCTAAAGGAATTAATTGTCTCTTTAAGTGCCCAATTTGCTACATAGAATTGTATTAGCTGCAAAGAAGAAAGTAACTTTTTTTATATGGCATTGTAACCGAAGCAAAAATGCAAGGCTGTGTTGTCACTTAATATTACAACATGGAGTCATTACAGATATCTTTAAGGCATGTTAATTTTCAGAAGAAACTGAAGCCAAGAGATGTTAACCTATTAAATGGGGTCCCAGAGTCTGGATTTAAAACTTGAACCTTATGATTTCCAGTATGCACCATCTAGTGCCTTCATTTCAATCGATTCCAGCTTGGTTGAAATGTGCTTGCCCAGCTAATGGAATCTTTCTTGCAATCCTGGCCTCTCGCAGCTCAGAAGCTAAAGGCATCTACTCAGAACCCTGTTCTCTGTCTCTGGTTCTTAGCATCTGTCCAACCTGTAACAGTGATGTGTTCAGCAACAGCATATTTTTTTCTCTTCCCTGTATGTTGGACCTTTAATATGAAGATGGATCCTATCCAGCTTACTTGAGGGTTCTAAGATGTAATTAGCACTAGATCAGCTAAAAATTTTGTGTGTGATGCTGTGTGGTAGTCCTGGGGATTTATAACCATAAACAATACCATTGTTTATGAATGTTTAACTTTGTCAAGATTGTATGCAATGAGTCTTTCTCTGTCCCGTCAGCCAGCTCCCAAATAACGACATAGAGACTTCTTATTTATTAAGAAAGTTTGGCCTTAACTTAGGCTTCTTCTTTCTAACGAGCTGTTATAACTTAAATTAACTCATTTCTGTCAATCTACATGATGCCATGTGGCTCGTGGCTTTTGCCTCTCCTTCTTCGTGCCCTGATTCCTCTGCATCCAGGTAGCAACTCTCCCTTTTTTCTTCTAAGAGCTTTCTCTGTCAGGAAGTCCCTCATATAACTCCTGCATAGCTATTGGATGTTCAACTTTTTATTAAACCAGTCACAGTGACGTATCTTTACACACTCTAATCAAATATCTCACAAGAATTATACTTGGTTCTGCATCTAGTGTCTGCATTATGCAGGGTTCTCTACATCATTAAGGGTTAGGTAACAGTGGTCTTAGCATTCTTCAGAACAGAGCTTATATGCTATGTGATCTTTATGTCTCTAGAATACATACCCAAAAAAACTCCCCACTTCCCCAAAAGTCTGCATTTGGCCCAAATATAATTTGAAAGTGCACTAACAAAGGTCATGTGATGGAGCAGACTCAGCCATGGATCCTGCCTGCCTGCCTTCAAGTTCTAGCCATGCCATTTACCCTGATACCTTAGCATGTTTTCTTTCTTTTGATTCTCTAAGCTTTATTTTTCTCATCTGTAGAATGAGGATTGCAATCATCAAAGTGTTGACATGAGGCTCAGATGAGATTATACATGGAAAAAGTTTTGACCAGTATCTGGCACATAGACGATATTGAGTAAATGTATTGATGCTTTAATAGTTATTATTATCACTGATACATTAGTATGTTAAACTAATAACCCCCAAAGTTAAGTAAACAATGTCTAATTATTACTTACCTTAATCAGAACTTCCGAATGAATATTATTCTTCTTAGTGAGAATCAGTGAACATTTTTATTTTTTGAGAATTTCATATATAATGCATTTCGATCATATCTGTACTCTCCTTCTGCAACTCTGCCTGTATCTCCCCATTCTTCCTCTCAAATTTATGTCCTCCCCATCTATAGTGTGTGTGTGTGTGTGTGTGTGTGTGTGTGTATGTGAGAGAGAGAGAGAGAGAGAGAGAGAGAGAGAGAGAGAGAGAGAGAGGAGACTTATTGAGTCCAATTATCATTGTCCATATGCTCTTGAGTGTAGGGCTGACCAACGGAGCATGGACAGTTATCACAGGATCTTGCCCCTGGAGCAAACTGACTCAGTTTCTTCCCTGAGCAGCCATCAACAGCCTTAAGTAGGAGTGGGACCTCCTAAGCCCTTCCCTGATCCATGCTGGAATGTTGACTGATATGGTCTTATGCAGGTCTAGTGTAGGCAGCCATAGCTTTGGAGAAGTCATGGGTTCAACATGCCCGTCATGTCCTGAAAATGTGATTTTGCAACAGTCCTCCTGGTATTTTTTTAAGGAAGTTTATAAAATAGTAGGTTTCCCTGGTGGTCTTTTCAAACAGTGTTAACATTGTTTATCCCTCCTACCTGTTCCCGCTGCTTTACCCTCCTACACTCCTATACTCTCCCTATACTACTTAAGTCCCCCACTGTGTTTCCCTTTCTCCCTTGATAGGCCCTCCTCTCTATAGCTCCTTCTCCCCCTCCCACCATGGTCCCTTGTTAACTTTCCTGGTTCTTATGAGTTATGCACTGTAGTGGGTAGTGCACTCTAACCTGAAGATTCAAAGCTAAGAATCCACAAATAGGAGAGAACATATGTTTCCTGTTGTTGGTCTGGGTTGCCTCATGCAACATATTTTCTTGAACTATGTAGGAAGGTGCAAATTTTCACACATTAGGGAACTGTAAATGTTTGGCAGTGACTTATCATAGAGTTTGTAGATCCTTAAATCTCTGACCAGTTTCAATGATCTACATTAGTGTTTGTAGGAGATACATGAATTATATAATGGAAATATTCAATTCAGTGACTGAGGCAAATTTTCTCATTTATACTTAATGTTGCTTTGTTTCTGTCACGAGTAATTTAATACTTATACTGAGATAGCATTAATAAGAATAAAAATAAAATCTCAAGTTGCCTTCTGGAAACTAGGCTTATTGAACAATCAGTGAACACTTGCAATTAGTTCTATCCAGCTTCAGCTGGCAGATTTTATCACACTACTGTGTACAAGCACCTGGAAAAGAGGTTCAGCCATCAAAACCTTCTACATGTTATAAAATAGTTCTGCACTTGGTTGACAATTATGATTCAATCCAGAGGTCTTTATTTTTATGATTCATTGAATTTTGGGCTGATTGCTAAAATCAACTTTCACTTAATTTTTGAGACTATCCTTAAGACACATTTCAGTCAAAGGCTTGAATGTGGTACAGCCTTTCAGAATTCCTGAAAGGTTAAAATAAGGCATCGGGCTGGCTGAGTTTTCATCTTTGGAGCGGAAGAGATGATAACAACAGACAATTATATAGTGCTTACTTTGAACAAGGCTCGGTGTCTTAGATGTACTAATTCATTGAATCCTTATAACAGCCTATTTTTAATCACATTTTAGAGAGGCAGAAACCAGGGCATGTGAAGGTTAAATCCCATGCTCACAGTGTCAGCACCCTGAAACCAAGAAGCAAAGACATGCAGACCTGTTCCTGAGTCTTGCTTTTTGATAATTTTGCTAGTCTGGACCTGCAAAAGTAATAGAAAAACAGATAAGTGGATTTTTCTTGCTGGGTTGTCTCAGCCTACAATTTTTAAAAAAATATTTATTTATTCATTTATTCATTCATTCACTTATTTATGTATGTATACAGTATATATATATGACTGCAGGCCAGAAGAGGGCACCAGATCTCCTTACAGATAGTTGTGAGCCACCATGTGGTTGCTGGGAATTGAACTCAGGACCTACTGGAAGAGCAGCCAGTGCTCTTAACCTCTGAGCCATATCTCCAGCCCTCAGCCTACAATTTTAACAACCACAGTGTAGATTATTTTTCTCATGTTTGCTGTCTATACCTAAACAGTTTGGCCACCAAGAAAACCCTACTTGCTTCTATTTTCTAAAGAGACTGTTAAGAGTTGATGGCTTGTTGGGGAAAGATGAGTTATCTTTAATAGTGTGACCCCTGGTGGGTTGACTATACTCTGGTGGATGGCCCCGCACAAGTATATGGGCTGCTACAGAAATTAAACTCTGGATTATTAAACAACAAAATGAAGAAGACAAGAAGTTGTGAGGGTTGAGTGTTTCTGGGAAGAGTTAAAGTAGGGTAAATATGATCAAAATGCACTGCCTACATATGTGAAATTCACCAAGAATTAATATAAATATTACATAAAAAGATGGTTCAGTCTCAACTTGATCCAACTGATTTACATCTTTTTAGTTGGTAACATTATTCCATGAGAGTACCACTTAAACAATATTTCATTTTGAAGTACATTTTCAAATAGTATAATATAATGGTTTTGGCACACTAAGTCTTTGCTCTTAAATATATATATAATTATAATTCCTAGAAATGCTTTCTACTACATTTATTCTGCCACTGCTTTTGAGGCTCTGGCTATCTCTTTCCTCTCTCTTTCTTCACCCCTGTTAAGTGAGGCATTGTAATTTACTCATGTTTTCTTTTTGACTGTTTTGTAAATATTTCCCCTATAGTGTTGGTTAATTATAGTTATTGCTAGAACTCATGATAAATAACATGTCAAATAAAAAGCATATTTACTCAACTAGTAGGAACTGACAAGTTTAGAGGAAACAACCACCACATTTTGTGATTTTTATCAAGGTTTTTTTTTTTTTGTGGGGGGGGGAGTTCAGGATTAAGTGTAAGGAGTCTTGTTAGACTGAAATTACACCATAGTCCTGTGATTAAATTTTATCAAGCTTGAATTTTATGTAGCTCTGTTGGTCCTCCTGTGACACAGATAAGTGAATGCCCTTTTAAATGTGTATCAATAAGATCATGTGACAGTAGCAGGTAATCACCAGCATTACTCTCTTGGAAAGGTATAAGTTTCTCTTAGTAATTTATTGATATAATTTTAATAGTAATGCTTAATTTTTTATTGGTAATTTTTTAAATCTCTAACAAAATATGATGCTACACATTTACTGTTTTTGTCCTAAGTGCAAGTGTTCCTTGGTGAATAATATAATTTGTTGTGAAAGTCTTAGACTTCATTTGGAAAGAATATCATTTAAAGTCTCAGGAGAATGATTTCATCTTTCTTGCCATCTTTTTGAAAACAATGAATTGTGTTGAGGTTACTAGGATGTACATCTAATATGTATTTATGTTATTTTTAATTGTTTCCTTTATTATATTCTCAAATCTGGGGTTTTGAAAACAAGCAGTTAATCTTAACCATGCTATTTGCCATCTGAGTTCAGCACAGATCACATTTTAGAGTTGGGGATGGCTGCCCATGGTCATGGGTAAGAAACTTTCAATTAATATCTGATTTAAACCATAATTCTGCAACATTTAACTAGTCATACACAGAAACATTTCTTGAGTAAAGAGTAAATGAAATCTGAAGTACATTTTTCCTGTGATTGAAAGTGTCAAAGTTAAAGATAGAACCCAAGGACATTTTATCATAGTATTTCTTTGGTGAGGATTTTAAATGTTCCTATTTTAATAAATAGAGAAAAATTATCCTTGGTGTTGGGGGTCTTGTATCTGACCCCAGCCTAAATTCTGTTCTGTCAAATGAGAAAATGACATAGGTTGATTCCAGTGCAGCTGGAAGGTTCTGATTCTTGAGCACCTTATGGCATGGATCAAAGCAGTTGGTATTAGATCCATCTTCACAAGTATTCCGAGATGACTTTCGTAATACTACTCATTTACTCATTACTCAAGACGTACTATGTCCTTTAGTCTTAAAGGATATAACCTTTAACTCTTAATAATAATAATAAGGCAGTTACATTGGAGGGGAAAACATTCTTCTCCTGATCCAGTAGGCACAAAGGAGAACATGGACTCATCTCCTTTCCCCATCCTAGAATCTGACTGACCTAAGAGCCCAGATACCTAATGTTGAAGTCTTAGCTGGGTACTCTTAACAACCTCAAAGATTGTGAATGAAATTAAAATGCTTTCCAAACATTTGCTACTAGAAGCCAAGTTCTTTATAGTGTTAGAGCTAATTTTCTTAGATACCACCTCTACTCTATTGAGAATTCCTGAAAGTGACCTTTCAATAAAAACATTCTAGATAGGTATACTGCTTTTGTGTTTTGAAAAATCTCTAATCATATTGACAAGTATTTTGATTTTATAATCGGTGGTGTTTGGGCCCAAAACAATTTGTACATAATGATCCTGGTAGAATGTCTGTCTAGCCAAGTAAGGTCCTATGATGTTGGGGCCATTCATAGACAAATTGAAGTTATTTATACAGTAGCTCTAATATTTTATGAAATTGGTATTTGATACCGACACAATACTTGCTTTTGCACACTGGATACTTTTATCACAGTTAATACCATGCATCTTCACAAGCACTTAACCCCATTACATGTTGGTGGTCTACTGAACTAAAAGGTGCAGGAGTGAGGACATGTGCTCATTATCTTAAGTGAAAGAAGTTGGTAAAGTCACAATTTTACTAAATAGTCTTATATTACAGTCAGTACTACTTTAGGGTAAGAAGAGATAGTGACATACATACATTGCCAAGGTATAAGAGTGTGAAAATGCTGTCCTTTTACAAACTGGAACATATATGAGATATGACAATAAATAAATAAATGAGAAGTGTGTAATTGAAGTGGCTCTGGGCTCTGAGAATCTGAGCAAAGCTATTAAATATTCACTTTGCATATACTTAAGATTCATTTAGAGTCCATCTTTAAGTTCCAGGTGTAGATGGAAGTTTCCTACCCCACAGCCACTCTCAAATAATCAATCAGTTGCTTACTATTAATAACAAATGCTCGGCCAATAGCTCAGGCTTGTTACTAGCTAACTCTTACACTTAAATTAACCCATTTTTTTAAAAATCTATGCTTTGCCATGTGGCTTGGTACCTTTTCTCTGTATGGTGTGTCCATCTTGCTCTCTCTGCATCTGCCAGCAACTCTCTGACTCTGCCCTTCTTTGTGTCAGTATCCTCAGCTTGATTGTCCCACCTAACCCATCCTGCCTTGCTATAGGCCAATCAGCTTCTTTATTAACCAGTGAGAGTAATACATATTCACAGTGTGCAGAAGGATTATTCCACAGCATTCCAGGAGTTGGCTACTAAGGACAGAATGATGACATCTAAATGCCCAAATCACAAATAAGATGAGAACGAAATGTACCTGACACCAAGCATCTCAAGACTATCTAAAACACTTGCTTTGGGGAATGATTTACCCATCTGTTCATCATCCTAGACATCCCTAATTATCATGTTTGTGTCCTTCTAAAGCTAACTTTCAAAGGCACAATTTTGATCACATCACCTGGTGCTTAAAAACCTTCAGTGACTCACAATTCACTGCAGCATCAATTTGCAGCCTTTTCTCCTATTTTGACAAGAAGTGTGATAGATGATGGATGCTATTCATTCCAAAGCTCCATAGCATCCGCTGGTATACTTAGTGTTGATTGCAGATTCTAGTATGCTAGCTGAAACTATGCCCCACTTCTCTCTAAGCCTATTATAGTACACACAAGAGAAAATGGCATCAGCATGTGCTCCACTGTATCCCATACATTACTTCCCTACTTTGCTTTCCTAGTATTCAGAAAGTACCTGCCTCACGCCTTAAAATTAACTATAGTGTAGGTTATGATACTACAAGGCAAAAAAAAAACAAAAAACAAAAAACAAAAAACAAAAAACCTCTCATTGTTAGATCCAAGGTCTTTGTATAATGTATAATGCATCTTCCTGTGTGAGTTCAAATCAAACCTGATGGTTGGCTTCTCCTGTAGCCCTGACTTAGGATTTGTCTCTGAATTCAGGTTTCTAAACGTTATGAAACATAGTCATAAAAGTCTTTGCTTTTCTTCTTTCTGACAAAAGTATTCTCTTACCACTTCTAAATCCCCTCAAACTCTGCTCAGCCATGCTTAACTTGACATAAAAACACATTTTTTTTGCTAGACTAGGAGATCTTCTGAAGAGATAGTCAGTCCATGCTGTGCCTGTCAAAGCCTCACAATGGACTATGGGACCACTTCTGTGTTCTTGTGCTCTTTTGTGTCCCAAGTATTTGGTTCTCATTTTCCCTTACTTATAAACTTGTCTTCCTTTGCAGTCTTTATATTCATCAAGGCCAAGAATCATTCTTTTATTTCATGTTCATAGAATTTAGTGGAAAGACTGAACTTATCCATTGGAACTGCTTTATTAAAAGTCATTGGTGGATTTGGCATTTTTGTTACCTTATATAAAAAGCTGTGTGTGGAAAGGTAAATGATTTACATGATCAGGTGCTCTTTCATAATTGAGAAGATTATTTGTGAATGCCTATTCTTACTTACACTGGTGCTCTCTCAAGGGATCCAGTGCCTGTTATTCCAGCCCTGTGCTTTGCTTTCTTTGGCTGGTCTTAAGTGCCTCTTGGAGGGCTTGACTGCATGTTGCCAAACTCTTCAAGAAGTGGGACAAAGCAACAGAACTTAAATGACTGCTTTGATATTTCTCAGAATCTCCTGATGAAGCATTGGGGGGGGGGCATTAACTGTGATACAGTAACTTTCAAGGTCATCTTAATAGTTACGTCTCATTAGTACAGATAACACTGTATACAGTACCTGTTCATTCATGAGCTGGTTTTATGACTTGGATTAACTCAAATGAACTCAGGTGTTCTCTGAAGAGTGTATTCTCCAGAATACAGAATAGGAATAGTAGGATCAGAAACAGGAATAACTTGTCAGTCAGTAATAGAGTTGTCAGTGTTGCCTATTTGTCATGTTAGGAAACAATATGTAGAAGGACAGAGAACTCCAATTTTTATACGAACACTGAAGCTAAGACAAATGATGCTGTCCTCCATAGTTCCAGGTATAATGGATAATCAATAAATAGCTTATCCTAGGAACTGTTGTCTGTTGATCATCCAGATTTTATTCAGGTGGGTGGTAGATAGATAGATAGATAGATAGATAGATAGATAGATAGATAGATAGATGGATGTGTGGATGGATGGATGGATGGATGGATGGATGGATGGATGGATGGATGGATGGATAGATGAGACAGGCAGACACACAGACAGACAATACATTGAAGGATTGGGTTTTTGCTAATTCCTGCTACTTATTTGCATTTTAAAATTGTATATTAAAACAATACCTCCAATGTTGGCATGAGTTTTCAAAGATATTAATCTAAAGTTGTGAGTCTTATCAATGAGGGAGAGATTTCAAATTGGATCTTTTATAGCTTAAGAACTGTCTGATTTTACAGGTGTCTCAGCAACGGAAAGGAGAGCAGATGGTCTCAAGACAAGTTCAGTCATTTTATCTCATAGCTCAAGAAGCTGCTTGGCATGTGCACGTGGTGTATTTTCTGCTTGATTTTGTTTTCAGTGTCTTTGCATGAGTTTTTATGCCAATGCTGAGTCCTTGCTTCTGTTTTTATGCTGAATATATGTGTGGATTTATCTTTTAGATTTCCATGTGGAGGAGGCACTGGACTGGCCTGGAGTATACTTGTTACCAGGCCAGGTCTCTGGTGTGGCACTGGATTCTGAGAATAACCTAGTGATTTTCCACAGAGGTGACCATGTTTGGGATGGAAAGTAAGTAATATTTTTCTCCAGAATGTATATGAAAATAAAATAATATACATTGCTTTTCATTAAATTAAGAATACTTGTAGGTGAACTCATTTCTTCTTTTTTTTTTACTTCTTTTTCTCAAAAATTCTGAAGAGGTGTGAGTGTATTTGTCTGGAAACATGTAAAAGTTAGGCGACTCTCCTTATGTAATTGATGTTGGTAGCTAGAAATGAGTCTATCCAGGATTCAGCACTAACGTTCTACAGAGTGGGTGTTCTGGGTCTATTGCAGCATTTCTTTATTTCATGTCGTCCCATGCCATTGAAAACAGTGAGCCTGCCTTGTGGACATTGTGATTGGAGGGGTTTGGCTGCCATGAGTATGGGAGCCATTAGCGCCTTCCCATTTTCTCACAGGTTTACTAGGATGTCAATGTATTCTTTTTATGAGGACCACATCTAAAGCCAATGCTAGCACCGTTTAACTTCTGCTGCTTCTTCCTCTGCATTTCCTGTCTGTCCTTTGATTCCCTCTTCCACTGTATACTTGGGAGTCGTGGAAGAATCGTGTCTAGGATTTATTGCTTACTGTAGGCCTGTCAGTGTCTTAAATGGACAGGCATTGTTATCATTGTGACAATACACATTTTACAAATGAAAACCAAGTGCTTCCCTCAATGTCTCATCAGTATCTGGCAAAGCTTCAGGTCCTTTACATATTAAAAAAAAGAGTTGGCCACTTCATTGTGTGGTGATAGCCTTCAATGGGTTTATAAGTATACTCAATGGTTATATGTTTTGTGTGCTGCCAAAACATAGTACATCATTTTGATTCTACTTACTGATGAACATCCATTTGTAATTTCTTTAATTGCAAATTTACACATGAAAGTAAAATTTTGAAAATGTTTTCAATGAAGTTTAATGAATCTTCTCCTTCCATATGCACAATTACAGAATCTCATCTGGGAAATTGGGGATCTGCTCCTCTTTCTATGAGCTCTTGATTCAGATTGTGATAACTCATTCTGTCAAGCACACCTATATTAGTTATTTTTGTGCAGTTAAATATGAAATTTAATCAACATTTCAAAAATAGATGGATACTTTTACTGCTTTTTAATTGTCCTTTCTAGTTGTCACACAAAGCGAATATAAAAAAAGATAGAACTTGGACGTCCAAAGCAAGCAATAGTACTCAGCATACCCATCATGCCGCTCTAGTTCATTGACTTGGTTGTTATTGAACATCTAATGGTATTTTAACAAGTGCTTTTAAAAGCAAACTATCACTACTCATTGTGGCATGTTCTTCATTTTAATGAATATTGCTACATTTTCTGCATGGATTTCTTACCACATTTTTCCAGACAAGAAAATTACAGCATCATTTTCTCCCGTTGATACAGTTTCAGCTGGCAAAAGCTAACACTGGACAGAGTCCAGGTTTCCATTTTAATATTATATTCATTCCAAGCAAACAGTAGAGGCCGGGATAGTTAAGTTGCAAGGAAGGGTCAGTAGAGGCCAGCATGGAGGAGAAAACACAGGACTAAGAAACAAGAGCCAGTAGAAACGTGTGGTAGTTCTGGCTGTAAAACTGCTTTTTCCTGGCACCTGGCATTCATGTAGGTACCCAGAATCATGTGGAAGCACATTCACCACCAAGCCCTGTGTGTGTGGCAAGATAAATGACATTGGTGAACGGATGCCTTTGGAAAAGCGGAGGAAACTGATGGCTTTACTCACTACCTTGTTTGATATTTTCCTCCACTTTATTTCTTAGATATAAGAACGTTTGTAGTCTCTGTTCTCTCCCTGGCATTGTCTGTTGGTCACAGCAAGCTTTTTCATTCATTGTTTTGAAGACGTCTTCAGGGTCACACAGAGATCAGCTTCCAGACAGTTCCTGCTTTATTATTCATGAAGATTGCTCTGTAGTGGTTTTTTATTTTATTGTTGTTGTTGTTTTAATTGATTTAGACTTTTTCAAAGAAATCCTCAGATGCTGTTCTTTGTATGGCCATGCATGGCTATCCTTCCTGTACCTATGGGTTGGTATAAATTAGAAAGAAAACATAGTTTTTCTCTTTGAAGGCCAGGCATTGCAGGGAGGCAGTATCTTCTTGGAGGATTTGTGCCTTGCTGACAGGGACAAGAATGAAAGGTTGGTTGAGATTGCATTCTTACTGCTTCATTGTTTGCATAGTGACGCGTCTCCCCTCGCTCTCAGCTGAGAAGCCATGTGGCAAATCTTATGGTCATTTTCCTTGAAATCTTTCCAAATCCAGCTTCTCAGCACAACAGAATTCTACATTCCACAAGGCTAAGGCTTACTCTAGATCAAATCTAAGTAATGTTTATCTATAGTTCTTAGCGAGTGATCACGTCTCTGTATCACACAGCACTGGGAGTCTATAGTCTCGGAGCCCAATGCTTCCGTTGATGCTGTTGCAACAGCTCCCTTCACCAGTTGCATCCTGATAACCCCCATCACCCTCTCTGCCACTTACACTGTTCCACATCAGCATGCCAACCACACGAAATTAATGAGAATCCTAACCACTTAACATCCTGAAACATTATCCCCCTTCCTTGGCCTGAATTCCATTTCTCTCCTGACTGTCCCTAACATCAACATGGCTACTTTCAAGACACTTCTTAGAGCAGAAATAGCAAGTCCCAATTGCCAGCAGGGAGTAGTGACACTTCGAAGAGCCTTCTGTCTGCCCTGGTGTGAGGGTGGCACAGCAACTGGCCTCCTTTAGACTTGAAGGGTAACTTGCCTCGGGGACAGCTGCTTCTGAGTCTGTTCCTCAGAAAGCATCACCACATTCAAAGACTTCTTTCTTCCTGGCCCTATCCTTCCTTTGTCTCAGCCGTGGTAGGGTTGTATCAGGAATCACAAAACTCTTAACTAACTTTGCCCTGATTTTCAAGCATTTAAAGTTTTATGCCCTGTGCCATTTATCATTTCCCCACATGGAGTCAGAAGGGATTTTGGAAATTGTTTTTATTCAGATCTTTAACTGCTACTGACAGAAAAGAAAACAACATAAAGCTGGGGAAAGGCAAAATTTATCGATTTGTATCAGTCGAGGATATGGTAGCCCAAACAATGTCAATAAGATCCCTATTAGAATTGTATTATCATACTAATCTCATAGAAAAGAAAGTCTTCATACTGATAATCCAACAGAATGTCCCTAAGTGAGTTTTGTAGTGTGTATTGGTATGTCTTATTTCTTCATCCTTGCAAATGTCACATTTGGGGGCCTAGAATGTTGGATCAACCAAAGAAAAGCCAAGGCCTCACTATTACACAATGGGATACCATATGTTGACCACTGCCAGAAGGAAATAATACCAGAAGGCTTGGTTTTAGCTGCCAGTGCATCTTTTCTATGTATCATCAATAGGTCTATGCTTGAACTTTTTCCAATATTAAGAAAATACCTGTGAGGCTAGAGAGATGGCTCAGCCATTAAAGGCTACGCTCACAACCAAATATATATAGTCCCTGTGTATGGACATGGTATCCAGTTCTGCGGCCCTTCCAGATACCAGAAAGTTCTTCACATGCTCAAATTCTAGGGTTCAAGGAAATACTGAAGAAAGACCCCAGACTCAAATAGTATGTAAAAGCAAAGAACGTTTATTACTATACCAGCATATGTGGGATTGTTCACCTGTACAACATGGTAACAACCCCAAGAGAAGTGAGCAGGTGCCTTTTAAGCATAGCTAGGGGAATTTCAGGGATGGTTAGGTCATCTTAAACATAACTGGTTAAGCAAACAGCAGTTACATTAGTATACTTTTAGTTGGCTGAAGTTTTATCTTTGGACATACTTGGGTAAATTTCAAGGGGCTTGAAGGAACTGTCCTTGAGATATTGTGGGGCTGATGCAGGCCTTGTTCATGCTCTCTGCCTCATCCCTGAATGTAATTTGTTGGTAAATGGCCCTTGGTTGGGAGAGACACCTGTTTGCCCCTCTCAGAAAACTGAAACTTAAATTCAGTTACAAAAGTGAGAAAATGGGAAAGTTTAAACCCTTCAAAATCTGAGTCTACCTTCATCATGATCATTTGGAGTGGGTTTTCTCCTGTTTTTCCATGTCTTTATTTGCATTTTTGTAAACCAGTTATTCCCCAGGCTCTCAACTGTCTTCATAATGGTGTGATTATTTTCATCTGAAAGCAGTTTGGTTTCTCGGACCTTTAATTTCTTTCTTCTAGAAGGGGCCGCATTACCTCTGACTTTCCTTGGTGTTGTTATATAGATATGTATTAGTATCAAAGGATTGTATTGCCTGTGTGTGTTTATACGTGTACTGTGTGTCTATGGGTATCTGTGTATCTGTGTGTTTGTACAAGTACGTGTGTCTGTGTGTATTTTTGTTTTAGTGTCTGAGTATCTCCCTATGTATGTTTGTGTGTAACTGTGTGTATGTTTGTGTTTGTATGTGTGTCTTTCTCTGTATCGTTTGCTCTCTCCCCATGCCTGTGTGTGTGTGTGTGTGTGTGTGTGTGTGTGTGTGTGTGTGTGTGTGATGGGAACCAAATCCAGAACTTTCCTCAGCTAGGCAAATACTGTCACTGAGTTTCACCTTCAAATCATTATTTTATTTTTTTAATAAAACAAAAGAGCACCAGGCTGCTCTCTGTTTCATTTTTAATCTCCTAAAAATCTTCAAATATACTTTTAAAATAAGTCAAAAAGTTTTTCCAGAAACACATGTTAGCTGGTTTTCAGAATATTACATCTAAGACTTTGCCACAACTATGTGTCACTTCAATAGGTTTAACATTGTTTAAATATACAGATATTTTAATGCTAATTATTCAGGGAATAAGATGCCCTTCCTCTCCTTGCATCAGGTATCTGACAAGCACACCTTCCCATGCTTTATAAATGTGGTTTAAATGTGTTGCTAGGGGCTGGAGAGGTGGTTCAACAGTTAAGAACACTGGCTTCTCTCCAATTCAGTTCCCAGCACCTTTGTGGCAGCCAACAACTGTCTGTAACTACAGTTCCAGGGGATCCAACACCCTCACACATACAGGAAAGACACCAATGCACGTGGAATAAAGTAAATGAATTTTTTAGAGTGTGTGACTAAGTGCATGGTTAATCCTGTAAGCTGTGTGCACTGAGATCTTGAGGTCTTCTTAGAATCCCCATGTTGCTTACAAACCATGTCTTCATTGATGCCCATCTCAGTGGAATGTTGCTTAAATTTGTGGGTTTAGAAATTGATTTTCTTGCAAATTTGAGTATAAAAATTCAGTACAGGATTTGCCTCTGTAGTTTTCGGGAGCCTGCAATGATTTATCTGACTAAAATTTTGCTTCAGCATCTGCTATTTCTTTTATGCCTTAAGATTTGATTAGGTCCAAACAACACAGCTCAAAATGACTGAACCATTCCGGATGTCTGTGTATCTGAGAGAGAAACTTGAGTGTTCCAGAAGGACTGCTCCCATAGTCTCCTCCTTTCTGCCATATTGCAGTCATCCAAATGGCACGAGCAATCTTCTCCCACTTTCAAACCACTCTTCTGACTTGTCTTCGTCATTTCACGATTCTTCCCTCTCTTCTGCATCGATGCCATAAATTTGAGCCATGGAAATTCTCCAGTCTGATAACGTCAACTCTAAAAACAGCCATGTTTATAGAGACGAGTGCCGTGACTTCTTGGCAACTGCTTCATAGCTTTGAGATACGCATCAAGATGCTTGAACTGCCTGTGTATCAGCTCTTTGTCTAAAGCAAAGTAGGGTTTTTAATAATTGCCTTATGTTGCTTGATAACAGCATACATTTTATTCCATCATTTGTGCCTACTGGTCGTATTAACAAACATGATCTAAAACCCAAGACTCTTGATATCTGGTACCATATTCTCTTCACTGCTTATTGGAGTCTCCAGATCCAGGCCAGTCAGAGTAACAAACAGGACTACTGGTTTCTTTGTCTTCCTCTTTTTCTTATCACAGGAGTTTTCCAAACTATGTATACAATCAGGGTGTTTTTAATGTAATATTTTAAACATGCCCCACTTAGGAGGGAGCTTTATAAGCTGTTCCCCTAACAGTAAAGGCACATTTTTACTTATTTGTTCAATTGAAGACCTACGGTTCCTTTCCCAGTCTCTTAATTTATGTAATTACAACATGTCAAATCTTTCTTCACATTGTTATTTATTTTGCATTCCCTTAATTTTGATTGATGGCACAAAAGTTTATTTTCTACTTATTCTAGCCATTTGTATGTGTGTGAATATGGAAAAGCATTTCTTCTCAGCCTTATCTAAACTGTTTGATTAGCTGCTAATGTGCAAAATCATTAATGAGGAATTCAAACTGCTAAAATAAAGAACTGATGAATTCCAGCCCATAGGCCACTGCTCAGTCTTTGCAACTGAGTGCTTTTTTAGAGAAGCATACAAAATCCATCAGTGCTCCGAGCACTGTGTGAAATGGGCAGGGTATTATTAGACCCCATGAAAAGTTAAATGTGGTTGAAAGAAAGACTTCTCTGCAGCACAAAAAGTGGGAAGAGAGGGCAGTGTAGCTGCTTTAGAGCACTAAATAATCAGTTTTCTATAGCAACAATATAATCTGCCATGCATTTGTGGGCTGTTCAAGGGTTACCTTTCTTAGAATTACGAGAGAATTTATAAACTATTCTTTTTGGCAGAGAGAGGGAGAGAGAGAGAGAGAGAGAGAATGAGAATGAGAATGTGTGTGTGTGTGTGTGTGTGTGTGTGTGTGTGTGTGTGTGTGTGTGTGTACGCAATTTTCTCATTTCAGAAACAGAGTCCGTTCCTTTATTATTTGCCCTGTGTAACACCCGAGCCCAGCTGTTAGTTCATGGAACTCCAGCCATCCCAAGTGAAAGGCTTACAAAAGACAACCAATCATCTGAGTGACTGAATGTCCCCTGGTGCTGCCAATTTAAACATACAGACATCTGCTAAAGGAGAGGTCTAGGCCTATTGAATTATGGTTGATGCCTTTGAAGCTACATTTTCCTAAGAATTCGATACTTTCCTTACATGTTATTCACATTACTAAAGGGGAACTGATCTAATGAAATGATGTTAATGTAAGTAGCTTGTTTAATATTTGAATTTTATTTTGTTCCCTTTGTGTTTCCTTTTCCTCTGCTTGTGGGTGGGCGCTAGCTACATAAACTGATTTCCTTGGTAGTAAATTCAAGAATATACCTACTCAGTCACTGAAAAATCCCTAATGGATGCAGCATAAATGTAGTTATAATCTGTAAAATAAATTTAATTCTATGAAAAAGTAACTAGTCCAGTATATAAGATGACATTTTTACACATAGATGACATAAACACTTATGAGATAGAAAATCAAACAAAAACCCCATTATTCAGTTGCTATATTATCATGCAGCATTGGGAAATACATATGAATAAGCCAAGAAAGCCGATGGCTCCAGTTGTTCCAAATTATGATTATAGAGATTCCATTTATTTTCTTTCTCTTGTTAACCTTTGTTAATATTCTCTTTCAGTTTACTATTTCATAGCTTACTACCATACCAAGAAAAAATAACTGATGAAGTAAAAGGGACTGGTCCCTGAATTAATTTTACTATGTGTTGCCATTATTAGAAACCTGAAGTTTCTAGATGATAAGTGCAGACGCTATTACAGAATTGTGTTTATTAGAGAAAAATAGCAGTTACTTGACAGATGTCTGTCTACTTTGTGAGCAGTGTAGGACAGTGCATTTCATGAAGGGTGTGCTCCACTGACCTGGTCATCAGCTACCATGTTCTCTTTTGACCTGACTGGAATAGGACCTTGAGTCAGAATTATTCATATCTGTTCATTAACACAGCTTTCATTCTCAGAAGTCAAGGGCAGTGTTCTCTGTGTGTGAAAACAAGGGAAAATAATTATGTTTTAGAATTTGGGTTGAGAAATAAAGCTGAACTTCAAAGACAAATTCTTATTTCTTTCAATGAAATGAAGACATTTTGTTTTTGTTTGTTTTCAAAAAGTTACATCATCTGAGATTGATGGTGTCTAAGTGAATAGCAAGACAGAAAGGAGGTAGTTAACTTACTGATTTACTACAACCCTTTATTAGAGAAAACAGCTGCAAGGAAATATACTGTGCTTCTGTGGGGCTTATTATTCTGCAGAGGAGAGATACAGAATTCGGTGTGCTGAGGTCTGATAGGCTGCTACTTTGTGAAGAGACACAATAGGCCATTGGACTATGTCACAGTTACGAGCTATTAATGATGAGTTGGAACATTTATTACATGCCAAATGGACAGCCCTTGGTAAGAATTCTGAAGGCCTAGGAATTTTCCATATCTGCTAGGTGCAATCAGTTAGAAAAGTGATGGACCCATATATTCCACACCCAAGCAACAAAACTTTTAAGTATCAACAAAACTTTTAAGTATTATAAATGGAATAGGGAAATCAAAATATGAGCAATGGATCTACCAGTGAAAAACTACCCAAGTTGTGATGTTCTATATAGTTTTTTAAAAATGTCATTATTTTGAGGAAAGATGAATAAAATCTACACAGAAGCTCTGTATCATTTCTTATAACTGTGAGTGAATCTAAATTCATCTCAACTAAAATTTCCCTTAGAAGGGTGAGGGGGAAGCATAGTCAGTTTATGTAATCAGCCTAGATGTACATCAGTGGATGAGTGAATAAATTATAGCATATGTGAGCAAAGGAATTTTATTCACCCCTGAAGAACAAATTTATGTAATTTGTAGGAAATGAGTACTGAGCAAAGCAATTAAAACTCAAGAAGAGGCTTAGCTTTGTATTTAAATAGCAAAGAAAAAAGGAAATAAACATGAAAATTATTTATCATAAAAATAAAACAAAAAATTAAAATAAGAAAGAAAGCCCAATATTGCATGTTGTCTCTCATACAAAATATCAATTTAAAGTATTATGTGATGTGAAAGTATAAATGTGACTGGGACAAGGGAATTATCATAATGAAGGTGAATATAAACAAAATCAAAATACATGTTAGACATGTATGAAAATGTCTTAACAAAATCCATCGTATACAATGAGTACACAGTAATTTTTAAAACACCAAAGAATAGTAAAATATAATATATTTAATTATATAAAAGAAAGACATTATAACTGCTAGTTGTTATAGGAAACAATTTTCACATTGTAGCCACTGAGCCTTTGCGTATCACTTATGAATAATGAGAAACATTAAATAAATGTTAAGAGTTCATGAACTAGGGACTCCATCCTGTTATACACAAGAGTATGCTGTGTTGGGTAAGTTCAACCTTGGGTATCTATTTGCTTATTTTAACTTTAGTAATTTAATGTCATAGCTTAGGAAGAGTAAGATTATTAATGGCTAAATCCATCTTTATTTTCTAGAGGAACAATTGTAATACTCCAAGTAAAGAAATTCACTTTTAATATTATTTCAGATATAAAATTAAGTCCTGGATGCTTATGATAGCAATAATAAGTGACAATCCTTTACCAACCTCTCATGTTTAATGTTACCTGATAAATCCATACATTGCTTTTGTCCTAACAGGATTTTATATTTCCATTTAATCATGTTATCCTGAACATCATATGTGGTTTTTGTTAATGATGCTGTGTATGTTTTATGAATGTGTGATTTTTTTTTATTAGCTACTGCTGTGTGGTTTTAACTACACATGAAAGCTTATGCCAACAGTTTTACTTAAGTTTTAGGCTGACAAAACTAAATCAATATTTTGTGTTCAATTGAATACATCATTAATAAGGACCACTTCAGGGACTTAACTGTTATCTTTCAGGAAAAATATACCCCAAAGACCTTACTAGTCATGAAGCTCAGATAATTGCGTGATGGATATTTTTAATGGCAAGAGAGTATGATTTAAAACTTTATGCACCCTACTGGGACCTCTCTGTCGGTTCTACCAAAAGAAAAAAAAAAAGAAGAATAGAAAAAGAAACAGCCAACTAATAAATTGATGCATGATAGACTTGAGCAGTCTGTCACCTTCTCATGTTGTAACTACATCTTGACAGACATTTGATGTTATTCCAATTCTTTTGATTATCCAGTTGAACTAAAGGAAAACACACCTATATAGTTTATATAGAAACACATCTGTGTGTGCTGATTCAGTGCTTTGTTTTTGAACATGTAAAATGGTTTCTTTGTATTTGGTTCATTTAAATCTTTGTTACATAAGCTTACATAGCAGCTTATCTTTGTAACATGCACAGTAAACATAAAATCGTCTCCTTATTTGATTTTTCACTTTCTGATTTCAGTGACTTGCCATTAACCCAGTCGAAAAATATTAAGTGGAAAATTCTAGAAATGAATAATTATTCACTTTAAATCTATAACTTGTGTTATTTTGAGGAGTGTGATAAATCTCCTCCATCTTGCCTAAGACTTGAATCATCTCTTGACTATTGTCTACACAGTGGACCCATCCATCACCACCCATCAGTCATTCAGTAGCCATCTCATGACCAAGCTGACAGCATCAATGTTCTTTGTTTGAGTCATCCTTATTTTACTTAAAAATGGTCACAAATCTCAGGAACCATGATGCTTGAAATTTTATTTGAAAATTTCATTATATTTATCATGTTATTGGTTATTGTTTTCAGTCTCTTGATGTTCCCAGTTTATAACTGAAGCTTGCGCACACTATATCTGCATAGGAAAAAGTGTAGTAAGCTCAGAGTTTGGTAATGTGTGGTGGCAGGCACCACTGGGGTCCAGGAATGTATCCCCTAAGGATGAGGAGAGGCTAATGTCAGTTTTGAAACAGGTATTGAAATAAGTAAAGTGTCTGTTGTAACTGGCATTCTAAGAAAAGGTATTGCTATTTTAATATAAATATAAAATTTAAATATACATACATAACATTTTATAACTCGGAAGACACTGAACTTAAAAAAGCAGGAATCACTATACGAACTTGAAACCAATTATTCTACAATTATCCATTTTTCTCTAATGAAAAGCTGCTAGAAAGAGAAGTTTCATGTCTCTTAAGTGTATTTTTTGTTTCAATAATAAATCCTGTTTGATTTTATTGAAATATGTTGAATATTTTATGTATATCCTTTTGCGTTCCTATGTTATACATGTGGCTAGTACAATGATCCCTTCTCCTCACTCCTGTCCCACTGTAATTATTACAGAGAAAGTTAAAATAAGTTAACTTCACATAATTGTAAAGAAAATATCACTCATTTATAAACTGTAAAAAGATTTTTAAGAAGTTTTAGTTGCCTTCACAGCCCTGGTTCCTGGCTTCTCAAACCCTAATGTGTAAATGAGCTTTTGCTTTAGACCTGGTGGCTCTGAGAATTCACGCTGACCACTACACTGACCATCCATGATGGTTTATAATACAGTTCAAGAGACCATGAGGTCAAGTACATCCCAGTCCTTCCAAGTTTATATTAAGGTTCTCAAGTAAGTTGTCTGCATTTCTCAAGTGCCCCAGAGTTATAGGTTGTTAATTTTCCATTCTAATGTTTTTGTTTAGCTCTTTTGACAGCAAATTTGTTTACCAGCAAAGAGGCCTTGGACCAATTGAAGAAGATACAATTCTAGTCATAGATCCAAATAATGCTGCAATCCTCCAGTCCAGTGGGAAGAACCTGTGAGTAAAATGGCTTACGTGCTATTCAAACTGGCACACCTGTGCTGGATATAAAGTACATCATTGGGTCAGGAATGTGTCACAAGACTACCCTTATGCAGGAGACAGATTGGGCCATCCTTTCATTTACTTTCTAAACAAGTGGTTCTGAAATTCAACTCAGTGTTAGAATCATCTGTGAAGCTCAAAAAAATTCTAGACACAGAAAATTGGCCACTTACGTGTCTTCTTTCAAAATACCAAGGATAATTTCCTTCTACAAAAAGTCGTTGATATCCTAGATTGTTAGCTTGATTTAAACACTGTGGGTTCTATGCATGTATCTTACCATATTTATCATCCATATTAATTTGTCAGTTTATAATTTTTAAAAATTCCATTCTGACTTGATCTGGGCTATGGCTAATGCTATTATAACTTTCCAGGTGACTATTACACAGTCAAGATTGAGACATGTATGATGAAGTCAGCTCTTAGTCAGTTAGACTGATAACTTTAAAAAAAATCTGTAGCATAAAAATTATATACTCAACTTGCCAAGTAATCACTGATAAGAATAAAAGACTTTTTTTTCTCTTCCCATCCAAAAGTGAAGACTAAACAAATACCATTTTTAGCTTTCCCTTAGTTTGCACATATAATTTGGATCTGAAAGCCACTCAATTATTTGGTCTGATTCCTAGATGGCATTTGGCAGGCAAAAACAGTTGGCTGATATTCATGGTCATTGAAAGAAAGCGACACCTGCTTACAGACTTACCCTGACCCATTATAACCTGGCAGCTTCTAGGACTATGCCCCACTCCATCTGCTTAAGTCCCAGAGAAGGCCAGCTTCTTTGAAAGGCAGATAGCCTCTACTTTGAATGCAGCTACTACTAATAGAGATTGCTATAATGAAGCTTAGTTTTTTAAATAGTAGTTTCAGAGAAGTCAGGGACCAGATTATAATTCCATCTCTACTGTGTTTTTGAGCCCATGTCTTTAGAGCTGTAGCCATTAATCAGAGGCATCCTCATCCCAGAACAGAATTAACAGGAAAGGTAGACCAACTGCTGCTAAGTCAACTTGGCTAGCTATGAGGTATCAATGCTGCAAGCAAACCATAACCTCGCTTTCAATGGCCAAAACAGGCATCTAGTTCAGTCAATTTATTAAGATCAAAGTGTTATGCACTTGGCTCATGAAAAAAAAAATCTTGGTGCCAATATCCTACTTAGGCTAGACACACACAAAGAAGGCTTGGATTCTCTGATGGCATTCTAACAGGGTCACCTTAGTCTATTTCCCATGTGTTAATTCTATCCCAGTTTTTTAATTCTGTGGGCCTCTGCCCATATCCATTATATGTGCAAAATATATTGACCTTTCCTAGTGATTGTTCCAGCTTACCACTTCACTGTGCCTGGAGGGTCACAATCCTTCTGGAAGTTACTCTTTTTATGTTTCACTATCTTCCATAGCCAGTCCTAGAGCTTTCAAGTCACATACATAATAAGATTTTGTGTTGACATGGTGTTATAGGGCTGGAGAGATAGCTCAGTTGGTAATGACCTGGCCATAAGGACCTAGAATCCACACAAAACCTGGACAGAGTCACAACAGTAACCCCATTACTGAGGCCAACATGGGGCAGGGGAAGAGAACCTCTGGGACTATCTGGCCAGCCAGGCTAGCCAATTGGTTCCACGTTCAATGAGAGGTCCTATCTTAAAGGATAAGATGGAGAGTGATCGAAATAGACAGTTGATATCACTCTCTGGACTATAAATGCGTGTGTGCACACATCACAAACACTCACATACAAAAATGCCCATAACACTATATTTTCTTGAAATATATTTTAACTATCCAAACTATAGAAATCTAGTTATTTCTCAAGGCAATTTGTCTTATGCATATTCTGAAACATTAATATTTATTATCTGAAAACTTGCTTTTCATTTCAAGTTATTTGTGCTGCTTAAGAGAGCATAATTTATAATAAATACTTAAAATTTTATGTAAACTTTGTTTATAGATCTTAATAGGATTAACTTCTGCTTAAGCTTTGTCACAAGGAAGTCTGTCTATTGTAGCAGGTTATTTTCATTTAACAAATCATTTTGGCATTTTCTACAATGATACAAAAACACTGTTCTTATTTTGTAGAAGTATATTTCTCCATGGTTTTATTACAACTAAGTTCCTCTCATGTGTTTAGAGAACTATAACTAGAACAGTTATTTTTATTTTTCAGGTTTTATTTACCACATGGCTTGAGTATAGATAAAGATGGAAATTACTGGGTCACAGACGTGGCTCTTCATCAGGTGAGCTCCCTACTTAGCAGTATTCAAATAGAAGCTGAAATGGGTTAGTTTTCAAAATTCTCTGAAGCATTTTCTATGGCTCAAAAATTGGTAGCAAAAAAGGGGTGGAAGCATTCATATCTTAGGAAGTCTTGTGTGCTATTATAGAGTACCATAGACTCAGTGGCTTATAAGCAACCAACGAATTCATTTCTCACAGATCTAAATTCTGGGCATCTGAGATCAGGGTACCAGCATGACAGGGTTCTGGTGAGGTTCCTTTCCTAGGTTACAGATAGCCATCTCCTCGATGTGTGTTTTCATGAAGAAGGCAAAGAAAGCAAGCTCTTGTGTCTCCTTTCTCATGAGGTTTTAGCATGATGGCCAGTGCCTTGCTGCTCCCATCACAATAGAAGTTAGGATTCTGATAGATGAATTTAGAAGACACCAATGTTCAGTAGCTGTACCAATCCTCACCTTAGCATTTTTCTTTTTGTACTCTACTAGGAAAAGGCAGCATGTTACTGGGTCTCTCTCCTCCCTTGGATGCTAAAAGCCAGATGTCGAGCTTCGCTGTAATATCTAGAACCCTTCCACCCCTCTTCACTTTCTACACTGCCCATTATTGCCTGTGTCCTTAGGTCTTATTTCTTTTCTCTTCTTTCTTTCTTTTTATTTTTTTGCTCATGTTTTATGAATTCTTTCCTAAGCCACCTTCATTTTCTATAACTTAAAGAAAAGTCTCTATCAAGTATGTAAGAATATCAAACTTTTGTCCTTTTCAAAAGATACTGTATTTCAATCATGGAATTGTCTTAAAGCCTCACACCCATACAAGATAAGCTTGTTAAATGTAATGGTGGTGGTACAGAGTTGGGAAAAATAAGAAAGAGAAACCTACAGCTCTAAAGACTCACCAGTGAGTCATTAACATGTTCTCTTAAGTTTTGAACATTATTTGGTGAATACCTAATGCCTCATGTGCTATCTGATCTTCATAGTATTAGTTAAAGAATACAAAAAGGAAGTGGAGATGAATGCAATGTTTAAATACAGAATACAGGTCCCTATTTGCTATTTATTAAGTAGACAGCTTTGGGAAAATAACTTAATTTCCATATATCTAATTGTGATATGAAGAATTAGATCAGATGATTTCAAGAGTCCTATCTAATTTTAAAAGCATCTTCTTTTGAATAAATCTCTGTTTGCCATTTACACTATAATTGCTTATTCAAATGATCTCTGTCATGTGTGTGTCAACAATAATCAGAAGAGTAGATTAAGCTTTTTTTTTTTCTTTTTTTTTTTTTAAAGGTGTTCAAACTGGACCCACATAGCAAAGAAGGTCCTCTCTTAATTCTGGGAAGGAGCATGCAGCCTGGCAGTGACCAGAACCATTTCTGCCAGCCCACTGATGTGGCTGTGGACCCCAGCACTGGCGCTGTCTTTGTGGCAGACGGTTACTGCAATAGTCGGATCGTACAGTTCTCACCAAGTGGCAAATTCATCACCCAGTGGGGAGAAGGTACTCACTCCCACTCTTCATCTCTAATCAGAATTCGGAGTCAGTAGGATCAAAAACCAGACACGGGTTTGGTTTCCCTCATATAAAATCTGTAATAAACGGCTTATTTTCGTGAATTTGAAAACTTATCCAGCTGTGGCGTCAGACTTTGGAAGACTCTATATAAACGGTGTGTCTGCGGCTTTTCTTGTTCCGTAGAGTCTTCTGGGAACACTCCTAAGCCAGGCCAGTTGAGTGTTCCTCACAGTCTGGCCCTTGTGCCTCACTTGGACCAATTGTGTGTGGCAGACAGGGAAAATGGCCGGATCCAATGTTTCAGAACTGACACCAAAGAATTTGTGAGAGAGATTAAACATGCGTCATTTGGAAGAAATGTATTCGCAATTTCATATATACCAGGTATTTCATTATGGTGTGCTTTATTATTTTGTCTGCCCTTAACAGTTGTTTTCACTCAATGTACTTTTTAAATAACCTTGTTCTTATTAGAAAGTTCCAGATACTTTGTATTTCAGATCTGAAACATCTTAAAACTATTACTACATTGTGAAGCACTTGAACTCAAATGTCACTGTTCCTTTTGCAGACATAATGAAGACTCCAAAAGAAGTTATCAGCTGTTTGTTCTTGGATTAAAATGTTCCTAAACACTGATTCCTTTTTACTTATGATCATCTGATCTAGCTATTAAATGATTAATATTGCCTTCACACCATCAAGAGATGGTATATGTCTGATAGAATTGCATTCTAACTATTTCTGTTTCTTGTTTCTTGAAAAAGTGCTGGTTGTCTTAGTTTTATTGCTGTGAAGAGACACCATGACCGTGGCAACTCTTATAAAGGAAAACATGTAATTGGTGCTGACTTGCAGTTCAGAGGTTTAGTCCATTACTGTCATGGCAAGAACTACAGTGGTATGCAGGCAGGCATGGTGTTGAAGAAGTAGCTGGGTGATCCACACCTGGATCCACAGGCAGCAGGAAGAGCAGAGTAACACTGGGCCTCGCTTGAACATTGAAACTTCAAAGCCTACCCCTGTGACACACTTCCTCCAATAAAGCCACACCTCCCAACAAGGCCACACCTCTTAAGGGTGCCACTCCCTATGAACCTATGGGGCCAGTTACATTCAGACCACCACACTGACCAATTTATTTAAAACAGATTAAAATGTAAAGTAATAGAGGTTTATGTCTAAATGCCAGAAGAAACAACCAATAAAATCTTGACTTCTTTAGCATTTTTGTATACATTGTAATGGTTTTAAACATTTTCACAGGGCAGTGATGGTACATGCCTTTAATCCCAGAATTCAGGAGGCAGAGGCAGGTGAATCTTTGTGAGTTCAAAGCCAGCCTGGTCTGCAGAATGAGTTCCAGGACAGCCAGAGCTGTTACACAGAGAAACCCTGTCTTGAAAAGCCCCCAAAAAAAATGTTTTCAAATTAAATTTGAAAAAAAATCCAAACTCATAAAATAAAATATGCATAATTCACATTATAAAATAAGTTACCATAAGATTTCCTTAAATGTGTATTAAGCAACTTAATATTTTAAGAAAAGTTTACACAAATCTTGAAATATTGTATTAACTATATCTGACTTTGTATTAACATACATTGACTATACTCCTCACTTTAATACCTACACATCTTAGGTCACTCAGGCATGAAATAAAAGGGCTCCAGTGGCTAGATGGGGAATAAGTGTGTGTTCCTTGAGAAATATACAAAAAAGAAAAAAAAGAAAGAAAGAAAAACTCATTGATGTCAACAAAAGAGACATTCTGTAGTTGGCTTTTCTTCACATTGGAAGAATTAATTTGAACAGATCATTCAGCTAGTAAGGAAGGTGATTTAAGTAGATATAATATCTTTCAAATCTGGAAAAAGATAAGAACTAAAGTTAAAAACAGAATCTTGCAAGAGCTGGTGTCTTTACAGTATTCCATAGCAATAATTGGTACTCAGACTGTATTGTGTTCTGGGATATGTTCTAAAACTTGCTACAATCCTTTTAAGAAATATGAAGATATATCAAACACAGGCTTAGCATCATACACACTTTTTGTGGCTTCACAGTGCTGGGTCTCAAACATAGAACACATGCATGCCAGGCAAGCACTGAGCTATGCTCTCAGCCTCTTTAAAGTGTACTCTTCAATGACTTCTTAGAAAATGCAGTACTCAAACTTCTGATTTGCTTACATCATCACCATTTCTATGATTTCATTTTCATAAAAAAATATCATTTTATTACAAAGTATGTTCATAAGAAGGTGCTTTTTCTTCTCCTGTGATGGTATGTCTTTAACAGTCTAAAATACAGAGCTCATGTTAACAAGCTAGAGTTGTCTACAATTGGATTATTTCTTCAGGGTACTGCAACTCTCCTTAACCTTCTTTACATTCTCCTTTTATTCTTGCTATAGCAAGGCAGAAAATTAATCTCTTAGTTTTCTGACATAATCAGATGTCCCAAAATTATTGGCTTTAATAACTTGACTTTTTCCCCATTCCTAATGAGGATGCCTAGAATATCTAACCCTATATGCCAGTATGCATGTTTATCAGTAATTATGTATTCTGATTTCTTATGGCTTCCTAAGTAGAACAGGCCCTCCAGTTTCTTATTTTCTTATTACAATAAGATTAGTCACCTAACCTGTTTGGTCCATGCCTGGCAACTCACAGGATAGTATCTGCTAAGTACTTTTCATTGTTGTTGGCAAATATAGGGACCATGTTGATGCTAACTATTTTGTTTATTTTTCTAATGTTTGTTTCTTCTATTTCAAAGCTAATCTTAGTCCACATTTTAAAAAAAGACTGCATCTCTTGCCACAGGTTTGCTCTTTGTGGTAAATGGGAAGCCTTACTTTGGAGACCACGAACCTGTGCAAGGTTTTGTGCTGAACTTTACCAGTGGGGAAATTATAGATGTCTTCAAGCCAGTACGCAAGGTACTTGCATTCACTGCCTAGATTTGAATTTGTATAAGAAAATTAAAATATGAATATCAACGTACAGTTTTTATTTTGAAGCATAGAAGATGTGATGGCTTCTTAGCTGAGTTGGTGGTATTATTTTGTTACGATGTTTACTTAAAATAAATGTCCCTGTCTTTTCCTAGACCATCAGTATTTTCAGATGAACATTACCCTGTACACCTCTAACTTTGTAGGAGAATCTGCATACAATTGCAATCTTAAATTGACTATAGTTAGCAAGTCGATGTAGATATATTGATTGATAAATGACAGACAGATTCTTTTCCTAGTTTCTTTCAAGTGGTGAAGAACCCACATGGGGAATGTACTATTATAGTTCTCTTTAGCACCAGCAGGAGGCTTGGTTGTTGTTTTGTTTTGTTTTGTTTTGTTTTGTTTTGTTTTGTTTTTGTTTTGTTTTTTTTGTGGCTGGTAGACTTTAATAATCAACAAGAATTGAAAATAGTACTTAGTGGAATCTGTTCAAATTCTAAAGACTTAGCTAGGTGAGGAGTTCAAGGCTCCACAGTAACTAGCCACTATGTATTTTAACAGTGCTTCTTTACACACTCAGTAACTACAAGTGAGCATTCCATGGGCTTTTGTCTTCCCACTGTATTATATATGAAGAGTAATTGCCAGAGCGATCATAATACTCACTACATTGCAGGCATATTCCAGGAGTTCATCAGATGTAGAAAGATCAGCCTAGTAAAATGCTCAGACAAGGGTTATTTTTAAAAATATGGAAAGAGTTATTGTGTTTACTTAGATTACAATGTAACTATCACAAGCCACTGAACAAAGTATGTCTTTATAATTCTTAAGTTGTCTGTTAGGATCCAAGTTTGCTAGGTGAAAAAAAAAAATGACTCAGTATTTTAGAAATCTGTAAGAAGCTGGGCAGTCTCGGTTCTATCAAAATTCACTACAGGTTTTATACTTGATCTTAAGGGTATAATCATGTACAAGATAAGACACAATCTCTTCCTCAGCGTGCCTTTGTTAGGAACAAAGTAGATATGAACTAAAGAATTCCATTGCAAGTTCTCTTCTTTTGGGCCTCTGTTTATGGTTTGTAAGCGTGCGTTTTTCTCAGAAGATATTTTATCTGAAAAGCATTGTGCAATCCCATTGAAATCATTGCTTCTGTTAGAAGGGAAGCCATCACATTTAGAGTACACATTTTACCTGCACAGTGCTTCATCATTGATTGTCTGATTGTTAGAGCAATTCTCCTTTGAGTTGATATCCTTATATTTATTGATTAAGAAAAGAAAAATATTACCATTCTTTCTGGTTTATAGTTTGTCTTGTCAGGATGTCCCTGTCTTTATGGTCCTTTTAGTGATAGTGTTCTGTATCAACTAGGTTATTAACTGTTAATTGAAATGCACATCTGTACATCAAAACTAAGTGCTAAGCAAGAGGCTTCTACTCATATGAATATGAATAGTTCTGAATTAGAATTTCAGAGAGCATTGTTTCTAAACATCAGCAGTCACCAAACTTGTGGTGATGAATGAGTCACAATAGATGCATCCGGGGAACCCAAAGAGACTCATGCTAAGACAAAATTTGCTCTTCCTTTCCAAAACCAAGTTATCATATAACCCCCTACACATGGAATAGTATTCTGTGTTGAAAAGTGAAACTGGTTTATGGATCTTGCAGAATTCTCACTAAGATTATCATCATAAAGATTCAAAGTCTAGGCAAAAGAAATAATGGGGTATAAAGACTCATTATTGTAGTCAAAGTTGATATTTACAGTCTTTTCCTCTGTGCATATCTGTAGCTTCTTCCGTCACATAGGTTGAGTCTCTTTTACTACTATAATCTTTAGAAATGTTTACATCTGATGGGTGATCTTTTTGTTAACATAAGGGAAATAAGACAGTAAGACTAATAAAGATGGTTTCATTCTTCTGCATATGAACACACAGATTACTCAATACCACTTGATGAAGATGCTGTCTTTTGTCCTGTAGTTTTTGGCATCTCTGTTACAAACAACGTGGCTGTGACTGTGTGAACTTAAGTCTGGGTCTTCTTTTTGGTAGTCTTTCCTTGCAGTGAAAGACATTGGATGCAAAGACACATGACTGCTCAAGGTGCCAAGATTAAGTGAAGGTTAAGTGGTCAGCAATATTTATATCACCACCTCCAAGGCTCGGTGAACATTGCAGATGGGGGGAACAGAAAAAGACAGAAGACAGAACTAAAGTCTGGGAGATACATCTGCGGAGTGTGATATGGCTGTTCCAGTCATGAGCCCAATGCAACTGTACTTGTTTATAGAGAGCCTGCTAGAGGACGGACCTGGCCTCAGTACTCAGGAGCTCTGTCTGCTCTTGCAGAGGTCCTAAGTTCAGTTCCCAGCATCCACACTGGTGACTTAGAACCACCTGTAAATACAGCTCTGAGGATCCAGTGCCCTTTCTTGTCCTCCTTGGGTACTGTGCTTATGCATATACCCACACCCAGACATAAACATATATACACCATTTTAAAATAATAAAAACTTAATCTTAAAAGAGAATAGACCTGTTGACAGCCAACCATGGGTAAAGGAGCTCCATTGCCACTATTGGTCCCCCACTGCTGACCTAGTGGCTACTGATAAATTATGTGAGATAGGGAGTTATTGCTGTCAGTCATGTAACCACTGGTGAGGCTCCAGTGGCGGGTTCAAACCCATAGTTACCCAGATGGCCTGTGGCTAAATGGATTGAGTCTTAAAACAAAACCAGATAAATATGATAAGTATGGAAAGAAGAGAGCATTGAAAAAAGTGGGAAAGGTAATCTAAATAAAAAGTAAACATGTATGAAAATGTCAGAATAGAAGCTTAATAATCAAATTTTTTAAAGATAGAAGTCATATGGAAGCAAGAGTAAACATAAACAAGTCATAAAACACCAAATTAAACAGCCCTGAAAAATAAAAATAATCAACGTAGGAATTTTCAGTTTTGAAAGGAATTTCAAGTCAGTGGTTTCTCAGTGCCTTGAGTCACTCACTCCTCCTCCTCGCAGGCAGGACCCAGTGAATGAGTGCCTTTGGCTAGGGTTGCTCACTCTCGTTGGAACTGCATGTCTTGTCTCACTTTTCTGCCATCCCGTGATGTATTTAAGCAAAGCCTCGCCGTGATAACACATGTCTTTACATTTGCCAGCACTTCGATATGCCTCATGACATTGTTGCTTCTGAAGACGGGAATGTGTATATTGGAGACGCACACACGAACACAGTGTGGAAGTTCACCCTGACCGAAAGTAGGTTGTCGAGCTTTTTGTTTGTTTGTTTTTATAGTATGTTTAATCCATAATTTTTATCTGGTTTAATTTTTACAGTTATGGGAAACAAAAACATTTACTTGTGTTTGTTCTCTCTCTCTCTCTCTCTCTCTCTCTCTCTCTCTCTCTCTCTCTCTCTCTCTCTCTCTCAATGCCAGGCATAGGATGTAAGTGAGTTTGGGTTTGGAGTTCAATGTTAGCATATGTCTAGCATCTCTGGTTTTCTATTCCCTGTACTACAAAGGACATGGGGAACGAAGAAAGATGAGAGAGGGGGAAGAGGAAAGGAGAGTGTCCTTATTTGGTATCTATTTCAGAAATTAAAATAATTTCTTAAATATGGAGAGAGAGAGGCGGGGGTTTGGTTTTGTTTTGTTTTTTCCTGGCAATCGTCACCTTGTTTCCAGAGACGCTCCACAGGAAATGTTTGATGTGTGAAGTAATGTCTGTTACATTAAAAGCCCCTGTGAATTCCAGCTTGGTTACAGAAGGAGACAGTTTTGGCAAAGGAGAAATTGTCTTGTTGCCACAAGACATCACCCCATGTGGCGCCCAGCTCTTTCCAGTCCTTAGCATGCAGAGACACCAACATCCTTGTCTGACATGTTATCCCAAGCAGAGTCACTTTCTGCTTTCCATTTAGGCCTCAGCTTCTCGCCAAATACTGAGTTGCTGTATTTTTATTTAGCTCAGAACATAAAAGAACAGATTTGCTCTATCAGAATCTGGTGGACAATTTGTTAGGTTTGGGAGTGGGGGATGGGGAAGGAGATTCAAGGGGACAGTGAGAAGGATCACTGGGAAGTAAGGAGTTTATTAGTGCCATAGATAGACAGATAGAACAACAACAGCATGGCAGGGACTCTGGGGAGACTTCAGGCCCCAGCATGAGAGACAGACAGAATGGCGGGGTCTCTGAAGACATGAAGCAGAGGCCTTGTGACAGAAGTGAGGTCTGCTCTTGTAGCTGTCTAAAGATGGCTGAAGTTTCACAAGAGCCCCTTAGCCAGGGTCTCTGAATTGAAGGCAAGAGGCAGAGAAAAGGGTAGGGAATAAAAGGGGTGGGTAGGGAGAAGGATATGTGGCCAACATCTCTTTTAATGTTAACTCACTTTGCAGATGAGAACTGGCCCCAGGAATTCTGATAGCCAGGGACCCACAGTGTCTCTGTAGGGTACCTGTTAGTATCTGTCAGAGGAGAGTGCTGCAGATATTGTGGCCTGAGCCGAGGCTGAATACTAGTATTATAGTCTTCATTAATGTTAGGATTCTCTCTTTTCGAGTTGGACATCATTAAAAGAATACTAGCCTAGTCCCTGCTTTCAGACTGTGAATCAAAATTGTCCTTAACTGAAGTTCACTGAATGTTTACTTGGCTTAAAACTTCAATATCCAGAGATGCTTATTACCACAAGTTATAGTGGTAATAAATAAAGGAATTAGGAATGATAAATTGGAGGTATCAAAAGCCATAGCAGATAGTAATATTAGGTAAAGAATTAATAAGGACATGAAAACTTGATGAATAAAATGATATTAATTGTAACAGCATAAATTCAAGTTATAACAAGGAAAGAGAACAAATTGTTGGAAGAAAAGGAAAATCAGGAGTCTACAAACATTAATCAGATAGAATGTAGGTTCTATATTTCAATTCAGCCAATACTATATTCAGTAACTTTTGAGTTTTGAATTAATCTTCAAGTAACTTTTATTGTTCTGACATGAGGACCCTATTAGAGTATAGTGAATATAGATTCAACTCCTAGGTATATTTGCACAGATGGGACAGAAATGTCCATAAGGAAAAACTTACTTTGCTTCTTGATCTCAGAGGGGTCAGTTCTTGGCTGTTTGTGCAGAAAATGAGAGCTACAGGAGGAACATGGGACACAAGGGGACTGTATGGCCAAGAAACAGATAGCGGCCTGGGCCACACTAAAACACAGTCCAAGGACATGCTTCTACAGACCTCCATCTTCCAAAGCTCTGCCACCTCTTTATCATGCTGCAGGAAAGCTATCGTGTTAATTCCATACCGGAAATAATGCACAATTAAGTCAGAGTCCTTGTGATCTAAGTGTCTCTGGAAGTACCCACACAGACTTACCCAGTGCAAGCTTTATTGCTCTTGCAGGCATTTCTTAATCCAGAGAGGACTGTGGCAGGGCCTCTGACCTCTTCTACCCCCAGAAATCACTTTACCTTTCCCCTGTAAGAGATGCACTCGGCACTTGTATTTTCGATGAAGACCCTGGATGCATGGGCAGACCAAAACTAAACTAAAGATAGATGGATAACCCTCAAATGACTGACCCAGTCAGGATTTTTAGAACAACAACAACAAAATATTGAATACCTTTTTAAATATGGAAAAGACTGTATAAGGAGAATAGGGATAATAATACGTGTGTTTTGAAAACTCTTCCTAAGTGGTTTTGGTACAGCCTCTGATCTCTGATTAAAAAGCAGTATAACAGAGCATACATAAAACTTCAAGATGATAAAAATCTTTCTGTGTAATCCAGAGCGCAATGAATTGGTGAAATGGGACCTCTGGCACAGGAAGACTCTCTGTGTGTTTGTATATTGGAGTCAGCACCCCTCTAATTCAATTCTCCTTGGCATAACTTAATAATTCCTTATCGAGTTTAGTCATGAATCCTTTATAGCATCAGTTTTGCTACTCCACGTTTCTGAGGCATCAGTCGAAACCGTCTTCAACTCTAAGATGTTGTCCAGGTGAAAACAGTGTAAGCAAGGGTGTGGTGAAGCCGCTGAACTGGACCACTCCAGGGGTAGAAGGAAAGAAAGGTTTATTGAGGATCAAACTGCTGTGGCTGTCTCTCAGGAGGGAAGAGGGAGGGGCAGAGAGAATCGAGATGGCGGAAAAAGCAAGTGGATTTTATATGACACTCAGCAGGGTGGGGGCCTTTGAGCTGATTCAGGCCATTCAGATTAACTGGGAATTAGATGCCTTAGGTAGTTGACCTTGGGAGAAGATTAAGGGAGGTCCTGGTAAACAGAGATTCCTGAGGAATGATGAATTTCAGCTCCCATTGACCCAGTAACAATCCTTCCGTTTACCAGGCCAGAGTGTTATGACTTATTATATATTATGTGCTCCCCACCCAGGGTATCCCATGCATGGTGGGCTGGTGGGCATTCACAACCCAGAGGCTGCATCTGAGTGGAAATGGTTTATGATAATGAGGAATAAAGGGAAAGATAGGAAAAGACAGAAAGGAGAGAGGGGGGAACAGAGAGGGGCAGTTCAAAGGTGAACACCTCATGGGAGGGACGCAGAAGAGAGAGAGAAGTGGGTAGAGTTTCCTTAAAAAGAGACTTTTACATCTGGACCCAGGGTGGCACCAAAGGGTGGGATCAGAACATTAACACAGAGGCCTTCTGTTTAGGACATTGTTGCCAGCCCTGCGGTGAGTCGGGTGGGAGGTGGGGGGCAAACAGTGTTTTTGTCACCAGCACTGCCATTTGGACCTAACCAACAGAACTACGTGATATTTCAGAAACAATGATAGTAAATTCCAAAAGGAAAACTCTATTCTAAATATAAAGTTATTAGAAATATTATCTCAGCTTACCCAAGGAAGTTTTATACAGGAGTCATGAACTTGACCTCTCTCTTTAGACTTAGGAAGTATTTATAACTGAATGTAAATGATATCAAAGTTAAGTTTTTAAATGTTCTTTTAGAGGATTCTGATTTTTCTCTCTCCTTCTTGTGCCATTACAGAAATGGAGCATCGATCAGTTAAAAAGGCCGGCATTGAGGTCCCAGAAATCAAAGGTTGGTCAGAGTCCTCTTTTAACTGTGAAACCAAAAACTGTTTTGTTGGATTATTTTTGGCTCTTGATTGCAGCTTAGAAATTATCGGCCTAAAATATATATAATGTGGTAAATTATCCATGACTTCTGCTTTGGGCTGAGCCCTTAAGCCCACATGCTGTTATTTCTTTTCATAAGAAAGGAAGTTGTCAGGGGCCTCTCCAGTCACTGATTCCCAGTAACAGAATGTGGATTTGGATCTAAGAAACCTCTAACTAGTGAGCCAGAGATATGCAGAAAGGAAAATATGTAGCTGGTCATATTGGGAAGTATTGTTGATCTTATGCAAGAAAAATGATTTTTTTTTTTTTGGTATGCTAGAAAAGCCTGAATGAGCTCTCATGTAAACTAGTGAAAACCCTTGGTGAATCAATCCTATCTTGATGAGAAAGGTTAGCATGCCTGCCAGCTCCTGTCACAATACCTCTCAGCCCACAAGATTGACTGAGGGCTTGTATGTAAAAAGGCAATGTGGTGAGTGTAGGAGAAATGAAACCACACCTCACCTCAGTTCCTGCCCAGTTAAAAGCATGAGAGAAAGAAGACACGCATCCACATATCCACATGCACAGGTAACTGAATCACTGGCATCCAACATCGGAGCTTCTCTACGGGTAAGCAGCTGGTATTCTCATTCACCATCTCTGGCAGATTACCTTTCCCTCTCCGAGAAGCAGTTAGGAGCCGTGCTTTTTCTGTGATGTGTAGGTGTTTGACTGGTGTTTGTTGTTAAGGACCCACCATGCTTCAGTAAGAAAGTGATTCCATTCTTCAGATTTACGTGGCATAAAGAGTTTCAGACTAAAGTCTAGACATCTTTGTTTTCCCGTCCCATGAAAGTAGCCTGGAAAGACATGCAAAGCCATACACAAAAGGAAGGTTACAGACACGGAAAGGAGAGATAGTATGTAGGCTCAGCATTTGAAGGACTGAGCTAACGCTGTTGTGACAATAAACTGCAGTTGTTTGGGTATTTGTAGAGATTCTACCCAGGTGACCATACTGTATGGTGTTCATATTACTCAAATGCACATACACGTTTTAAATCATTGCTCTTTACATAGTATTATCGATGTTATGTTTACCCCCAAATAAGGGTGCTATAAAAGGTGTTGTTGTTAATAACAGCTATCACAAATAGAACACTAAAAATGGACAACCCAAAAATTACCAAATTTAGTCATGTTAACCATGTGATCTTTATTTTATGTATGAGAAACTTAAGGCAGGCCATACTGAGGAGAAAGCAAGTGTTAAAGGCAGGTTTTAAGTGCAAGTTTGTTTGATGTCAAAGCGTGTTCTTCACCATTGCTGCACAATTGAAGACACGTCAATCCTGTCAGCACGTCAATCCGTTCACTATAAATTCTTCCCAGAAATGCAGGTTAGCAAGGATTTGCAGTTTGTGTTGAAATCTATTGAATCGTAAATTATTTCAAAGTATTTCTGTTTAAATATGCCTTACCCAAATGTTCCTGATGGTAATATGTGGGAAAGAGCCCAATTATCTGGCTTCACCTTAGCTGCTTGATGAGAAGAAAACAGTTTTTAGATAGACAACCCCACAGTCTTGGAGCAGAACCCCGCAGTTGAATTAGTAAAGTTTGCTAAAATGTCTACAAGAAAGTCCAATCTAATAGTCCAGAATATCCCAACTCAAATGGAGGTACTTTGTTCCTTGAACCTAAGTAATTCTTATTCTTCTATAAGATTATGTTCTTACTACAAACACACACACACACACACACACACACACACACACACACACACACACATCATGTCAGGTCCTTAGATCTTATCATTTATCAAAATCATGAAGCTACCCTTTGTCACAGAGGCCAAAGCAAATTGATACTTGACAACACAGGAGGTGTTTGTTAATTTTGCAACTCTAAAGGTGGATTGCTCTGGTGATACTTATCTCCACATGAGTGGTCATATCACTGACCAATTATAACAAGGTTCCAGAAGCAACCTTTTAAGGCAGTTTCAGAAATAAGAGAATTGGAAAGGGCAGAAAAGCTTAGGAAAAGGATTTAAAATTTCAAAGAGAGTTCCTAGGAATAAAACAGGTCAAAGCATAACTCTCACACTATCCCCTGTATTGGTGAAATTATTAAGGCCACTCCACGGAGTTTAAAAGGAAGGTTTATTTTGTTGGGTAACTTACAAGTGAAGAGATAGGTTACAGGGTCTGGGAAAGGTATGGCGCAGTCTGCAGTGTTCTCTGGAGAACTCTGCTCGGTCTACCTCCAGGGTTCAGGGTCCAGGCACCAAGAGAGCCGCATCCAGGTCTGGGGTCTTCAGGGTCCTCTCTCGCCCCGCCTTGTAGGCGTGACAGTTACTGAAGCCTCAATGGAGGTTGGCTCTTCCAGGCCAAGGCTGGAATGGCTACCCACTACACCCCTGCCCCAGAGAAAGATGGCAATGGTGATTAGTCTCCAAAAAGTAGAAAGAAGCTCTCAGGTGCAGTGAGCCTCCTTGGCCTTATTGAGAGAAGGATAATACAGGGCTGATGGCGGGAGGCGGGAGGAGAGAAGAGGGAGTGTGAAAGAGACGAAGCTCACTGACTCTGTGTCTAGCTTCCACATCTTCCTAAGCTACATGTTGATGTGCTTGCAAAAATCTTCACTCTTCGCTTCTGTCTGTTCTCTGGGTAGCAAGTTCTGTATTGCTGTATTAAGAACGTACCTCCGTTCCTGTGTATTATCCCAAATTAAACAAGTCTGAGGGAGGACAGAAGAAGGAGATCTGAAAGATAACTCAGTGGATGAAAGTGTGTTTGCTTCAGAGGCAGGAGGACTAGAGTTTAGATGCCCCAGAGTCCACACAAAAGGAGAGCAAGCCGGGCAGCCCCTCTCAATCCCTTCACTGGGGAAGCAGAGACAGGGGTCCTGAGGTCATGCCATCTAGCTAGAGTCTCTGGAGTTGGTAAGCTTTGCGTCCAGGGAGAGATTCTAACCTTAGTAAATAAAATGGAGAACAGTGGAGACAGACACTAATTTATCGACTTCAGGTCTAAACACACACACACACACACACACACACACACACACACACAAAGTGCATTAACACATATGTAAACATGCATACATACAGGTGCATACATGACATTGGTTATGGACTAAAAGAACCAGCTTAACACTCCTAGGAAATAGACGAGACACAGAGATGACTTGCAAGTTGATGAGATGCAGTAATGAACTTGTGAAGATACATACCACTTTAGACATTCTTGGCTTCCACAGTTCTGGTGTTTTGGATGTAATCTACTAAAAATACTTGAACATTCTAACATTTGGAGTAAACTGCAATGTGTTTAAGATTTAAAAGGTGCTTTTTTTTTAAAGGGGGTAGTTTTTAAATGTCTCATTGCCATGCAAAATATATAATAAATAAAATAATAAATAAAATAATAGAAGCATTGCTTTAAAGGGCAGAAGAAAAAATATTTCTTTTTGGTTTTTCAAGACGGGGTTTCTCTGTGTAGCTTTGCAACTTTCATGGATCTCGCTCTGTAGACCAGGCTGGCCTGGAACTCACAGAGATCCGCCTGCTTCTGCCTCCCTAGTGCTGGGATTAAAGGCGTGTGCCACCATCGCCTGGTGAAAAAAATACTTCTTATCTATCAGCTTTTAAAATTGTGGCTTTTTTCTTTATATCTAGAGATGCTTTGACAACTTCTCATTTTATAAGACATTTTTGTTCTAGGCAGGCTGTGTATGGCACCTTATATGATACAAGAGTGTCATATTCTATTCCCTTTTATCTCCAGAAACTCAGACATTGGCTAATTTTAGAGTCTTTACACTTCTTCATACCTGTTCACCAGGAATGCTCCAAAACATGGGGATGTTTAATAAAGAAATTTCAGATAGAGAGTGAAATGATATAACTTTGATCATTCATTATTTGTGTGGAATTCCTAGGCTCTTTTGTGACAAGCATTGTGTTAGACCTTTCATTCTACCTATATAGTCCCATCAGAAGAACAGCAATAATTCTAGGATTGGGACATTTTCAAACTACTCTCTTTTTAACAATGCACCTTTTAAATCTTAAACACATTGCCGTTTATTCCAAGTGTTAGAATGTTCAAGTATTTTTAGTCAATTGCACCCAAAATGCTAGAAGTGTGGAAGCCAAGAATGTCTAAAGTGGTATGCATCTTAGCAAGTTCACTCCTGTGTCTCGTCTACATTCGATGAACGTTAAGCTGATTCATTCAGTCTATAGCCAATGTCATCCCTGGTTCTCTCCACTTAATGTAACTCAGTCCTGGTGCTGGCTCGTCAGTGGTACCAGATGTAAATTGGCATAAGGACTGCAGCCAAGGCAGGAAGTAACCAATAGGAAACACTGGGCAAGAATTCTGGTGGGTGCATACCACTTTCAAATAGAAGCAGGCCTTCCGTCCAAAAGCAACACGTTCTTGAATACCAGAGATACAAATTTGTTTTATGTTATTCAATCCCTTGATTTCATTTTGAGGAGGTTTCTTTTTTTGTTCTGTTTAAATATGGAACAAGCTTAAAAATTGAATAACTGTGTATATGTTTTCTGTAGTAACAAAGAAGATGCTAGAACAGTGGTCGGGTCTGTGCACCAATCTTTTTCCTTCCCTTTAAATTTCAAGAGCCAGGTGATGAACATGAGAGAAAGTGTAGTCTCTGCGTTTGTAAAGTACAGGAACAAAATGAAGACTTAGAGGCCTTCAGCAGAAGAGTAACAATAACGCCTGCTCATAAGCTCTGTGTGTGTGTGTGTGTGTGTGTGTGTGTGTGTGTGTGTGTGTATTAAAGAAGAGCAAATGTTCAGTGAGTATAAGGGAGACTGTAAAATAAGAAAGATTCATATCCATAAACTGTATGTGACGTCTCCTAAGTAATCTCAGATACGTTAAGCAAGCTGTTAAATTATCTACATGTACAAAACATGAACCAGTTTCCCCCATTGTGTTAAACCCGCTATCCTTACCAATTCGTCAAGGGCTGAGGTTCTCTGTACCATGCAGTCTATATTGAATTTTAGGAGAGAAGATATACCAAGAAATTAATATTCTGGAAGCATTGTGAGTCTTTTAGCAAATAAGACATTTCTCCTGGTGAAATCCTTCCCAGTTGCACATTAGGGTTTCCGTACACAGATACCCACATGCTTCTTGGGGATGGTTCAAAGTTCATACTCATTTCAAGTTAATAGTTATTTAAAAAACAAAAACAAACAAACCCTGTAGTAGCTCCTACAGCTCCTATGAATCTGTTTCTCTGTGGTGCTTACTTAATACCTGATCAGCCTGATACCTACCCAGCTCCTGTCAATGTCTCAGAAAGTTGATGTTATTTTTATCACAAATAAAATGATACCTATATTACACTTAAGTACACATATTTTGCTGAGAACTATATAAAAGAATTTTTAAAAAGTTGCTTTTTCTCTTTGTCAGTCAAGAGTTAATGTCTAAAACTATATAGAGTACTAAAACTTCACAGAACATGAAAGTGATTCATAAACTAAAGGTACAATGAACCAAATACTTATTAAGCACCTTTTTTGTGGCCCACATTTAAATCCAATAGTTCTATGAAGGAAATAGTATCACACCTTTACAAATGAGATTCTGTTAGGCCAGAATGAATTAACTAACTTGCCCAAAGTTATTCTGCTAGTATACCTGAGATCAAGTATGATTGGCATGTACACCAGCTCCTCTCCTCTACACAAAGTAGTGTGTGATCATAACCTTGGGAAAATGCAAAAAGGAGTTATATCATATTGAGATATATATATATATATATATATCAATCATGGAGTTACTAGCTAAAGAAGGAATTAAAGGTAGATCAAAAAATACAATTTGGAGGGGGGAAAACTATGTAACACTCATCTTAGATGCTGTTGCCTTTGTTGATGCTGATATTGAAACCTGACCCCACATACACTGGTCTCAACAAGTTCTTGGTGAACCATTGTTGATATGACTGGGTAGGGGTGGGTGAGAGGGTTTGAAATCTTTGAATCAGTTGCATACTGTGAACTCTTCTTTCCCTGAAGAAGCCGAGGCAGTTGTTGAATCCAAAATGGAGAACAACCCCACCTCCTCAGAATTGCAGAAGATGCAAGAGAAACAGAAACTGATCAAAGAGCCAGGCTCGGGAGTGCCCGTGGTTCTCATTACAACCCTTCTGGTTATTCCTGTGGTTGTCCTGCTGGCCATTGTCATGTTTATTCGGTGGAAAAAATCAAGGGCCTTTGGAGGCAAGTAAAATGAGCCCCTTGAATTTGGACCCTGCCTTGGAAAGCATGTCTGGCCTAATTATCATTAGGAAATTTGTCATGATTGTCTGTTTGCTTTGGTTTGACTTAGTTTGCTTTACATGCTCTCTACCTTTTTATGGTATTATTGTCTGTGTCTCAAAAGGTGATTAGAAATAATATTGAATATAAAATATATCTGGAGCCTCTAACGTTTAGGTAGTTTGCTTGTACTGTAACTTCGCTCATTGCCTTGAAACAGTTGGCTTAAGCCCAAATAATATCACCATAGAAAGCTGTGAGGTTGTAGATCTATAGAGTTTTTTGCAGATCAGGCAGAAGGACGCCCCTGCTGTTAGGAATGGGGTCAAACTCACAATTCTTGGGTCAGGTATCTTGAGGTTGTGTTCCTTCTCCGTCAGATTGGCTCTAGCTTCCAGCTGTATGACATTGGGCAAGTTACTTAATCTCTCTAAACCAGTTTCTTCAGGGATAAAATGAGAATAAAATATGAGGTTGTGTAAAAATGAAATTGAGCAATTGACATTAAGCATTTACTTTGGTAAATCTGGCACCCACTATGTATTCAATATCATTAGCAAGTATAAAGAGTAATCTGAGTAACAGAGAAATAAAAATAGATGCCCGTCTCAAGCCTCTGCTTTACCCAGAATCCTCTTGTCCTAGCAAACTACTTGGTTTCTAAATAGTCACAAATTTGACCATTAGATTTCCTAACTGAACGAGACAGGGTCCAGTACCATAAGTCAGTATTTTAAAATTAATTGTCATAGTATGAGACCCATTCAGTATATTCAAATAAATGATTGATGGCATCCTCAAAGCCCACTATTAAGTAGCAGCCTCTATGGTGGTATCTGGGAAAGAATCTGTGGAGCAGTATGGGAGGCAGCATTTGGTCAGGAAACAAAGTCTGGTCTTGTCTGAGGTCAGGCAGTGAGGGCAGGGATTCGGGTACCTGTGGCAAAAGCCTTGCCACAGGGGGGAAAAAAAGACACTGAAACAAAGAATGGAAGATTCAATATGTTATGAAAGTAATGTACTGTAGATTGTCTTTAACTTTTTATTTACTCTTTAGTTAGCTCTTTCCAAGAAGGACTGTTAGGAATCTGGAATTGTCATAAATATAAAGAAAAACAGCCATATATTTAGACATGAGCTCTAAGAGAACAAACGTGCTACATATGGTATATACTGGATGTGCTGAGCACAAACAGCAGTTCTTGATACTAGTTGTTCAATAGGATAATTGTCAGAAAGAAATGGATGAGTAGATGAAACTCACAAAATAGGCAACACAAAAAAGATGATAGATAAAACTGTAAGAGAAGATGGCAATGTGGTGAAAACGGCAAGGAATGCCAGGAGTATGGAGGGCCTTGGCCATATGGTGGGACTCTTGGATACTTAACCAGGAAAGGAAGTGACTAAGGAGTGAAGAAATCCTGCTTTTGCCATTTGCTATTAGGGACAAGTGGCGTGGAACTGTAGCATAAGGCTGTGTGGGAAGGGAGCAACATTGTTCCCCCATGTGTTATTGAAGAAAATTGTAAATCTATGCAATTCTGTTACATTTAATTGAAAAGATAGATTAGCCTGCTCCCTATTTTCAAGGATTTTTTTCCTCAATGGATTTCTATCACACACACACACACACACACACACACACACACACACACACACACACACGCAAACCTTCTTAAAGGATTTGGGTTGACTGCACACACCCTGTTTGTGTCCTCCCCTGATGGGCCACCCAGCCACCCAGATGGGCATGGGGCACACAAGACTGGCCAAGGAAGGCACCACGTCTTTGTGGAACTGAGTCTATTCTTGGCTTTCCTGCAGTTCTTTCTCTGTCTTATTTTCTACGTCTGCCTCTTAGCTCTTTTCATGAGGCTGCCAGGTACCCTGATGCTTCTCTGAGTGTAGCAGCCCGTGAAGGAATGATGAGAGGAAGAGAAAGCATGCAGGAAGAGACATAGCAAGGGGACAACTAGAGTCCCTCGGGAGCTCTTCCTCCCCAAAAAGAGAAAGCCACTTACGTTAGAGATGGGAACCCCAGGGAGACTGCGGTCTCCCTGAGCGCGTGGAAATTATCCAAGATTTCATGTCATTTGCTTTCACTTAGGCATCCTGTGAAGGGGTTTATATAGACCCAAAGCAGGACTGTGTGCTTCTATTAACAGAAAAAGAAAAGCTTGACACAAATATCCCTGAAGTTTTTAACGAAAGCTTCCAATTTTTTACAGTATTTTGCTAACTTAATTCTAACTCAATACAAATACAAAAAGATAAAAAAAAAAAAAAAAAAGATTGAGCATCACGTAGCATGATTTTATAATTTCATATAATATCCCCCCTCATACATCACAGATATGGAGAGACGGGTACTGATTTCTCATTTCTCAGGGGGGGGGGGGGCGGAACCTTGAGGCTCAAGAAATTAGTTTGTCAAAAAATTACATTCTATAAAAGACACAGGCAAAAGGCTACCCCGTAAATACATCTCAATCTCCTTCAGCCCCTTCATACTTCTCAATAATATATAGCCTTTTCTAAAATTGCATGTAAATAAAACTTTTTAGTCACTTGTGAGTTCCTGATTTTATGTTGAAAGCTGAGCCCTTGGATAGAGGAGGGCGAATGGGACACATTTCAAATATGCCATCTTTTTGCTTGTCTTTTGTTTTTTGGTTTTTTGTTTTGGTTTTGGTTTTTTTGTTTTGTTTTGTTTAAAGCAGATTCTGAACACAAACTCGAATCAAGTTCTGGAAGAGTACTGGGAAGATTCAGAGGTATGCCTGTGACCTTTCAGAATCTCATGTTGGGTTCAAAGTCAACAAGCTCATGTCTTGTAAAGAACAAGGCACTGTTTTCTATTTTGACTCTGAAAATTCAGCACCTAGTGGGCAGTGTAGCAGTGCCCAGCGTAAATGCAGAGTGAAGGCCTTGAAACATGGCTATCACAAGCACATTTCCCAGCTTTGCTTCATTTTTCCAGTTTGCCATTCTGTATTATCTCATTCCTTTTCCCTGCCTTCCATCTGTTTGCATTTGTCTTTGGTAAACTTCCTGTCACCTGTGCTGACTGGCGGATCAGTGCTTGCTTAGGGAAGATGACCTTTGCATAAAGTCGTTGGAATGAGGAACAGCTCAGGAGTTGCCAATTCAGGAGAACTATAGAGAAACAGAATGTGAAAAATGGATCTGAAATATGCCTGCAGAAACACATATTCCAAGGGGAGATTAGAATCTTATCATGTACTTTGATAGCGTCTGTTGAGTGGTATCCATCTGGTTAAGACAAATCTCTTGGAATATCACTCTTTAAAAAAAAAAATCTACTCTCTCCCATTCCCAGTTTCTGTCTTTATTTAAAATGTTTGACAATTTACAAGGAAACAGACCTGTTTGGGCAAATTTTAACAATACAATGACATTTGACTTTCTTTTTCTCCCCCAGGAAAAGGAAGTGGAGGCTTAAATCTTGGAACTTTCTTTGCAAGCCGTCAAGGCTACAGCAGAAAAGGGTTTGACCGCCTCAGCACAGAGGAGAGTGACCAAGAGAAAGAAGAAGATGACGGAAGCGAATCGGAGGAAGAATACTCCGCCCCGCTGCCCACATCTGCACCTTCCTCCTGAACTCCAGGCCCTCTTGTAGGTTGAGTGGAGTTTACCACGGATGCCCAGAGTCCTTTCCCTTTAGTGTGTGTAAAGTTCTGTGCATTTGATTGTAAACTGTACTAGTCTATGTGGGACTGTACACACCTTATTTACTTCATTTGGTTATGTTGGCTTCTGTTTCTAGGTGAGGGGTTTCCTAACAGTTCACTACAGTGCCATTGTCTTTACATGAACTTAGAGTAGAGAAGCTGCCCTTCTCCTCCATCACAGCACTCCTATCCCAGGATGGAAGTGCTGCTCATTTACTTTTGGAGACTTTTTTGTGGATGTAAATAGCCCCATTCTCTGCTTGAACACAGTATTTTCCCAATCCACACCCATTGCCAGTGTCTTTCTTTGGTGCCTTTCCTGTTCAGCATTCTCAGCCTGTGGCAGTAAAGAGAAACTTTGAGCTACACAACGAAAAGCTGCTAAATCTCCTTCTATTTTTTTAAAATCACTAACATTATATTGCAATGAGAGAAATTTTAAAAAGTCTCTATTTAAATTCTTTTTTTAAATTTCTCTTCAGTTGGTGTGTTTCTGGGATGTCTTATTTTTAGATGGTTACACTGTTAGAACACTATTTTTCGGAATCTGAATGTAATTTGTGTAATAAAGTGTTTTCAGAGCATTAGCAGTCAGCGTGTATTTTGTGATTTTTTTTGTACACTTAAAACACTTCATACATATCTTTTAATAATTATGCAAATCAGAGAATAGAACCAGTTCATTTTCAACCAAAAGAAATGCCTTGTAGAAGATAATTTCATGTGGTCAAGCTATGTTAACAACTATGTTAGGAGTAATCATAGATGAATAAAACCAGGTTCTCTTTGAAAACTCATAAAGCATTTCACATATAGTATATCAAATAGTAAAACATAGTTAATTGGGAGGGAGCCTATGTCTCAGAGGTCAAGCACAGAGGGATCCATCAGCATAGGTCACTATTCTTGCATTTCTTTAAAGAATTACTTGACCCCAGGGTCAAGGGTCCTTACAATAAAGAGGAAGTCCACACACTGACTACAATGACTTTTTGAGAACATTTTTTTTTAATGCTGCATCAATGTACCTGAGTAAGAACATGATAGTTTTCCAATTTAAATGATTTGACTCGAGAAACCTTTTATCAAAATGGCCAATTGCATTTCAGGCATCTTAGAAGTTTCCTTAAGTTGAACTTAAGGAAAGGTACTTGCTCAAAAATGTTATTGTTTAAAATCTTATTGAATTGTTTTTGTTTTTGTTTTTAGTGATTAAATCTAATTGGAAGTGTTCAGCACTTCCGTATATGTTGAGCTCACCCTCAAGTAAAAGCAAGTTTTTGATTTCTGTGTTTTCTCTTCTCAAATGAAAAAAAATCCATTCTCTCTCTCTGACCAAATACAAGAACAGTATTTGGATATTTGTGAGTATGTTTCAACTCTATCATATAACTTTCTATTTCAACAGCAGAATTAGTCCAGTACTCAGGATGTATGTGACATACTGGCCTGGATGCAATCCAAGCTTTCTTACATTGAAGAAGTTAGTCTGTTTACACCAAAGCTATCTTTGTGGCACAAAATTTGATGATCCGCTCCATTTGCTATAGTTTTAAAATACATACACCTGTAGATGGATGCTTTCTGTCCTGACTGCTCAGTCCCAAATAACCGACTTACAGGCTGAATATGAATTATAAATGTTTGACCAAAAGCTCAGGCATATTACTAACTAGCTCTTGCATTTTAAGTTAACCCCTATCCCTCATTTACACTGTGCCATGTGGCGGTACCTTTATTAGCATGGCACATTCATCTCCTGCTCCCTCTGCATTTGACTGGCGACTCCTGACTCCATCCTTCTCCTTCCCATCATCCTTAGTTTGGTAACCCCGCCTTTACTTCCTGCCTAGATACAGGCCAATCAGCGTTTTATTAAACCAATTCAAGTGACAAATCTTTACAATGTATGAGAAGATTATTCCACAGCATATACCTGATCATATCTGAATGACTTTATAATGGATTAATTGATACAAAGAGATCAAAGTGATAAAATACAAGGGGACAAGAAAAAAGGAAGTATACTTACTAAAGTGGAATAATTGATACAAGCCTGTGGAACCTGCTCATGAACAACAAATTTGACTCCAGATTTTTCTAGTAGCTCATTAAATAATACTTGATTACTTACATAACTCATGAGTTCATTAAACATTTAATATTCTTAATATTAAGATCAGGACAATTGGCTCCCAAGTGTCTTCAGAGAGACAGTACCATGTAGGGTAATTTGAATTCTTCAGCAGTAGATGCAGAACAGACAAGTACATTTTGCAAGTCTGTTTTTGTGTGTGCCTCTTAACATGAACATGTGTCATCAGAAGATGGAAATTTCAGAAAACATTTTTCCCAGGCATTATAACCCTGCACTTACTTTACCACACATACTCTACTTCCGTGTCTTAAATAAAGGTGGAAACTAGAAACAAATTACCTGCACTGACTTCAGGCAATGTTTCCACTGACTATTGTTCTTAGCTGAACTTTATTTACTGAGTCAATTAGAGATTGCTCTGCCTGAAACACAAAAGGTTTGGATCCCAGCCCTCAGTTGACAGAGGAATTTAAGAGCTTTGTTACTCTTTCAGGCACCCTTATTTACTGTAGATGACCTTTAATGGACTGCAGATGGGGTGACATTCTTAAATTTTCTATAGTCAGTCTAATGTAAAGCCAGAACTTAAAGTCACTGCCTTTGAGAATGGCCATTTCTGCTCACCAATTACATACAGATGGCTATATTCTCCCTAAATTATAATTTACAGAGGATTTGAAAGGAAATAGGTTTTAAAGTAATTTTTTAAATTTTTTCTTTAACAATTTCATAGATGTATATAATACATTCTGGTTAACACACTCTGGATGTCTTGATTATTCAATGTGTTATGTTGGATATTAAAATGGTATGAGCGACTAATTAAAAAGCATAGGTAAATAGCTGTGTTTTTGTTTATATTCTAATCAAGTTGGTCATAGAATATTATTTGGAGATGTTAAATTAATGGCTTTGTCATTCACTGAGTTGGGCCTAAGTTATATGCATAAACATCATTTGTTCTTAGTTTCCTTCCTTTCTTTATTAAATCAATGTATTCATTCTCATGCATCCCTAAACTTTTACCCCAGATTTTCTATAAATCAAATATTTAAGACAGTAACAATGAAAGTCATAGACTTTGCATTAGCACTTATTCGACAGTCACCTAAACTAGAAGTCAGTGTTGATGTGTCCTATGGCAGCACTTAAACATCAGGGTGGCTAAGAACAGGAATATTCATTTCAAAAAAATAGCCCTGGACACATTCCCACAGCTTTTGATTGACTGCTTGTGTTGTGACCCAAAGAGTTGCATTACTAAGAAATACCTTTGGTCATTTGGATATACCTGTTTCATGGCCCATCTCCAAGAAATGTATTATACAGAAAGTAGCTGCGCTTAACATGCTATCAGACCAAGTTATATTTCCAAATATATCGTGCAATAAAGTGATACTTTTACTCAGAAGCCACCAACTCCAGTACCTCATACTCAAGTCTCTCTCTCTCTCTCTCTCTCTCTCTCTCTCTCTCTCTCTCACACACACACACACACACACACACACACACACACACACACACACATACACACACACATACACACACACATCAAAAAAGAAACTCATCTGCAATTAGCCTTTAACACTGAGTAATCAATTAGGGAAAATGGCTTCGGTGCACGCAAGAGCACCAGAGATCTCCTCAGTTCCTCCTTTTAAAAGATTATCTAACAGGAAGTAGAAATAGAATATAGTGTTATAAAGGGGTGATGGGGAAAATGGAACATGAGAGGTTAAATGGGGTTAATGTTGGGAGTGTGGGGTAGATGAGGGAATGTAAAAAGGGATAACTAATACTAAAGGCCTTTTGAAAACAAACAAACAAGAAACTATGGAAATTACCACTGTAGAAGCCTCCTAAAATGTATACCTATAGAAGGAGTTTAAAAGTTACCCCATAATCAGGAATAGTACCCCCAAATCGATATTATATACTATTAATTAAAACCTCCAGTTCTAGGATTGGATGACTTCCTTTTGAGTTGACTTGTTTGCCAATGGAGTATTACAGAGATCCACTCCATCAAAGGTAACAGACTATTGTCAATGGTAATATCAACTGGTTATACTCTAGAATTTGTGGTAAGACCCTATTGCTGAAGACAATACATACTTGAGTCACAGAATATATATATATATATATAAATCTAGCTGGTGCTCAACAAAGGCTTCGTCTGAACTGACTAGTGTTCATAGGATGGAACAGGCTATGCGTGCCACTGGAGGAGAAATCAGACTCACCCATTGTGAAGTTTGTGAGCTCATTAACAACCTGCCTGAGCTGGATGCAATAGTGGCATGAATGGTAGGGGAATGGGAGGTAAGACCTGCTCCAAAGTGGAACTCATATATGATATTATATTGGGATTGATGGAGGTAACATGAAAAATGGGGGCAGGAGGATCGACTTCAACAGAAGCAAATTGTCTTTTATTAGAACCATGAAAGGCAAGCAGGTGTCTCTCCGTGGGTGACGGAAGCAGATACTAGGAAGAGGCAGAGGGCTTGAGGGTTTTATGGGGCAGAAAAGGGAACTTTTGGGGTGGTAAATCCCATATGCAGCTGTTCCTCTACAGTCTCAGAGTTGTAAATCCTAATGAAGATTGATATGTTGACTTTCTTATGGTGAGATTTCTAAGTTCCTAACTGCTTGTAAATGTTATCACTTTGTCAACTTTCCTGTCAGGAGTTTCCCAGCTCCCTTGAGTTTTTGAAGGTCATTAATCCCTTCTTCCAGACTCTGAGGACAGTTAAATTGATGGGAAAATGTGGGACCCCTGACCTTGATCAGCTGTTGCACATGGAGGTCCCAGGTTGTGGGGGAGCTGGGGAGCAGAGTAAGGTGGGTATGAATGACCTGGGAGACTTTCAGAGGACAACTTGTTTATTGCAATGGTGGGGCTAGCTTGTACAGCTCTATTCAGGGAGGAACAGGAGGAAAGAGGTCAAGGGAGGACATACTGCAGGGTCTGGGGAGGAGGGCTCTGCACGTGTATCAGTTAGATTAGCAGACTGCTGGTCACATGATTTCTGATAAGCCAGTTCCCTGTGGTGAGACAGAAGCTTGACTGACTTTATCGTGAAGCAGCCTTTGTTTCTAAGGAGTTGAGTAGGCTCAAGGCTGATTTGGGTAAGGAGTCCTGCCATGCTCTCTGAGAGATAGCTGGGATATGGGCAATGCTCTACTGTCCCTCATATGGCTTGGGAATCCATAGGGGAAGATATATCTAGCTTTAATCTGTGGTGGTCAAATAGGATGCAGGGTGTTATTTCTATTGTCTTGTATCTGTTGAGTCTTGCTAGGTATCTATATATATGTTCAGTTTTGGATACATTCCAGGAGTTGCCGAGAAGGACACATATTCTATTGTGTTTGGGTAAAATCTTCTGTAAACATCTGGTACGTCCATTTGGTTTATGATATCTTTTAGCTCCAGCATTTCTCTCTTTAGTTTTTATCTTTATGACCTGTCTATTGACAAGAGTTGGGTATTCAAGTCACCCACTGCCACTGTGTAAGGATCAATATGTGATTTTTAGCTGTAGTAATGTTTCTTTTGTGAACTTGGTACTTTTGTGTTTGGTACATAAATGTTAAGAACTGCAATATCCTCTCTTGGTGGATTTTTCTCTGATGAGTATGTAGTGTCCTTCCCTATCTCTGATTAGTTTTGGATTGAAGTGTATTTTGTCAGATACTAAAATGACTACACCAGCTTGCTTTTTAGGTCCATTTGTTAGTTATTTGGCCACGCTGTTACCCTGCAAGGAAATGTCACAAAACATGACAAATCCACTAACAAGAGTTTTATTAGGATAAGAAAGAAATGGACAGACTGTGAACAGGCCTGTGAAAAATACACGTGGTCAAGAGAGAAAGTGAGGCCAGGGAACATGGCTCTGGCTTATAAAGTGTGGGCTGCGCCTGTGTACACAAACCCATGTGGCTACTCCATGCATGTGCGTAGATCACATGGCTGCGCAGTGAGCTTTACGCAACCACACAAAGCCATGGGGTCCTGGTCACAGGAGACATTTTGACCCAAAAATGGCTATTTTGAACCGGAAATAGCTAGGCGGAAGTATCTAGGTCCACCGGGCATGCCCACCATGGGGGCATGTTGTGAATTCATATCACCATTTCTTGGAATATCTTTTATCAGCCTTTTACCCTGAGGATATGTCCACCCTTGTTTAGTGTTAAGGTATATTGCTTGGATGCAACAGGTTAGATTCTATTTTTAACTCATTTTGCTAGTCTGGGTCCTTTAATTGGGGACCTGGGACCGTTGGTGTTGAGAGTTATCAGTGGTAGTGTTGGTTGGTTTCCTTTATTTTGTTGTGGTGGGGTGGGTCCCCTCTTTCTTTGGATTGGCTGGCCGGATGTTATTTATTCCTGGTGTTTTCTTTGGTATTTAACTTCTTCAAGTTTAAATTTCCCTTCCAGCACTTTCAGTAGGGTTCCTTAAGTTTGGTTTTACCAATAATGACCAATGTCATTATTATTATTTTTTTAAAGATTTATTTATTCATGATGTACACAGAAGAGGGAGCCAGATCTCATTACAGATGGTTGTGAGCCACCATGTGGTTGCTAGGAATTGAACTCAGGACCTCTGGAGGAGCAGTCAGTGCTCTTAACCTCTGAGCCATCTCTCCAGCCCCCAATGTCATTATTTATCTTGTGATTGAAATTTCTCTGGGTATAATAGCTGAGGCCGGCATCTGTGGTCTCTTAGAGTTTGTAGAACATCTGTCCAGGCTGTCTGGCTTTTAGAATCTCCACTGAAAAGTCACGTGGTACTCTAATAGTTCTACCTTTATATGGTCCTTGTTTTTCTTTGGGGGGGGGTTGTTTTGGTTTTTGTTGTTGTTTTCTCTTGTAGCTTTTAATATTCTTTCTTTGCCCTGTACTTTTATCATTCTGATTATTATGTGCCATGGAGAATTTCATTTCTGATCCTGTCTATTTGGTGTTTCACATGCTTCTTGTAGCCTCATAGGCACCTCCTTCTTTTGTTTGGGGAAATTTTCTTTTATGATCTGGTTGTAAATATTTTCTCAGCCTTTGATTTAGGTTTCCTACCCTTATTTTATTCTTATTATTCATAGATTTTTTTTTTTTTTTCTTTTTGTAATGTCCCAAATTTCCTGCATGTTTTGTGCCTGGATTTTTTTTTTGTTTGTTTGGGTTTTTTTTGGTTTTTTTTGTTTTTTTGTTTTTTTTTTTTTTTTTTTAGATTTAATGTTTTCTTTGACTCATGTATCCATTTCTTCTATCTTGTCTATCGGTGCCTGAAATTCTCTCTTCCGTCTCTTGTATTTTGTTGGTGAGGCTTGCCTCTGAGGTTCTTCTGAGAGTTACTAAACTTTTCATTTCCACTTTTCCCTCATTTTGGGTTTTCTTTATTGATTCTATTTCTACGTGCAAATCTTGAACTGTTTTGTTTTTATTTCATTCCATTGTTTGTGCTTTCATAGATTTCTTTAATGAATTTATTCATTTCGTCTTTAAGGACTGCTAACATAGTTATAACATCTGTTTTGAAGTCCCTGTCTTGTGCTTCAGCTATATTGCATTTCTCAAGGCTTATTGTAGTAGGCTTGCTTGGTTTTAGTAGAGATCTGTGGTCCTAGTTATTACTGGTTGTATTTTTACTTTGGTGTCTAGTCACCTGGGTTTGGGATGATTATAATTGTAGGCTCTGATGTCTAGTCTTGTCTTTGTTAGGTGTGTTCTGTTCCTTGGTTTCTGTTTCTTAGGAGAGTGTGCTGGGTGTGGCTTATCTGGTAGGGAATGATTCTGAGACCCTGCTAGGTTTTGCCGCTGGAGGTTCCAGATATAATGTGTTTCTTGGCATTGGGAATTGATACTTTATGATGGAAAGTGGCTAGAAGCACATGAAGTGGGGGGAGGGGGGCGCTGCTGAAAGAATTCACAGGAGGGAGGAAAGCAAATTTTTCCAGGACATCTGTTTAGTCCTCTGGGTTTGGGGCAGAGAAGGGGAAGAGGCCACAAAAGGTAGTCTATTAGAGAGCTGAGGATGAGACTAGAAGATTGGATTTGGAGGAGAGGAGGGACAGTGAAGATCTGAAGACTCCCTGCTCCCCTGGCCCATCTGCTTTCCAGACCCATCTGCTTCCCTGGCTCACCTGATCCCCTGGCCTACCTGCTCCCCTGACCCACTTGCTTCACTACCAACCTACTGCCCTACCCACCTGCTTCCCTGCCCCACCTGCTTCCCTGCCCCACCTGCTTTCCAGACCTCCTGCTTCTCTGCTGGTGTAGCTGGCTCCCAGAGAATGCCTGCTGGAGTTGAAGGCGGAGACAAAAGGGTGGAGTGGTGAGGAAGACTATGGGAGATGTGCTGCTCTCTGGAGATGGGGGCAGAGAGGAAGAGGAGCCTACAGCAGGTGGTCTGCTGCAAGGTGCGGCTGAGATGGGGGGGGATTACATTTGGAGGAGATGAGGGAGAGTGAAGATCTGAAGATCACCTCTTTCCCTGGCCTAAGATTATGTTTTTATCATCCTCATTGTGAAAAGGAAACTTACATATTGTTAGACTGGGCAGAAACAAAAGCAGATACATGCAGAACAAGGGAGTATTGAGGAAGGAAAGAGCATTTTCTCTCAGAGGAAAATGGGCCCAGAGATACTAGGCATGAATAATAGATGCTTAGACCCAGCAGAGCCTACATAGCAGCTCCTCACAGGCAGGACCTTAGCAATTCATCCCGAGTCTCTATTGGAATATATGTTAAATTTCACGGTGTTAGCTATCTCGGTTTGTAGGCCAGTGTTCAAGACTCATGGCTGGGAAAACTCTTGGGTCCTCCTTAGAGGCCAGTAAATGTATCATGTAAAGTTCAAACTAGAACAAAACATAACATTAAAATTAAAAAAAAAAAAAAAAAAAACCCAAAACAATTATCCCGGGAGTCAGGGGAATCTTGGAGGCCAGATTTTCCTCTTTTAACCTAAGATGAAAAGGGATAAATTGAATCTCTGAGTGCTCAGTGGAACCTGGAAATTTTACCAATGTTATCATTTTGGTTGAGTTCAGCTCCATGGTAACTAACTTGAGCTCATGCTCCTTCAGGGCACAAGTCCCTGTGGGATCCACCATCCCACAGATTAAATGTACATCTGAAGATCATTGCACCCTTTTCTTTAAAATGGCACTCCAGTGAGGTAAATATGGATACAGGAAGAAATGGTACCTGTGGCCTAGGCAGGTAGGCCAAAATTAGCAAAATAAACAGAGGAAGGAATTGCCTGTTCTCAGTTCAAGGAAGCAGAGTTCATATGTAGCTGTTAGAGTAACTGGAATCACGGTGTGAAATCTCACTTAAATAGAGGCTGAGAGAGAAAAATGTAAGGATCGTTTAATTTTAATTCAAAATAGTATCGGGCCTATCTCTCTGTCTCAAGATTGAAGAAGAGGCAAGAGGAGGATGGGGGGGGTACAGGAATCTGTATAATATAATATAATAATATAAAAAAGTAATAAACAAAACAGGTTTGTTTATCTCCAGATAGAGAGCAACTTCCTAATTCTCCTTGAGTAATATTACTATCCAGGTTCCCAGAAGAGAGAGGGGTATCAGCAGTTCAACTTTTATGTCCTTTCTCCTCTCTGTCCCATAGTCAGGGGGCTAGTTTTACATTCTGTATCTTTTTACAGTATTTGTTTTTCATTATAAGAATGAAATTTATAGAACAATAACCTATGGCAGAAGCAGCTTGCCTACTAGTCATCTTTAAGGACACAGTGCCTATACTCCTTAACTTTTTTGTTTTCTTTTTCTCTGTGACAATGTCACCTGACCCAGGACAGGGACTTGGAGGACATTTTGGGAAAACATGCTTGAGTCTGAAGTGAGAAAGCCAAATTCCATCTCCAGAGCCAGCTCCTCAGTGAGCTTAAACAGTACAGGATGATCTGCCTATGTACCCTATACATAGTGACTGTTCTGCTGCCCCAGGGCTGTTCTTGTAACAACTCCCATTTGACACTGTGATGATAATATCTTATAGGGGCATACCTGGAATCATTTACAACCAGCATCAAAAACTGTCTTTGTTCTGGGTGGAACTTAGGACACCCATCCCTCAGGAGAGGAGAGATCCCAGATTTCAACTGGACCATTTGTGACAAAGAAAAAAGAGATCTAAGTGTCTACCGATTGTGCTGCCACACAGAGAGGCAGAGCTGGGTGGGGAAATCGTGGTAGGGAGGGGCTCATCATCCAGATCATCACTGAGGGAGAGTCTAGGGAATTGGGTTTTGAGGTTTGAGCTGGTAAAACCTGATCTGCAGAAAAGAAGAAGGGAAGGCAGGAGTGGAGAGAAAAAAGAACCTCACAGTGGAGAACTTCAGACCACTTGCCATTCCATCTGACAAAGTTGTCTGAGCCAGTGACTTACTAGGCCCAGACCTTAGTCCACAGGCATACTAATGCCTTGCTGAGGTTTGTTTTCAGGCAAGTCAAAGGCCTATAGGACTGGGGATCTTAGACCCCATTTTCAAAAAGGTAAGAATGAGGCTTATTTCTGGTAATGAGTCTTCACAACCAGAAAGTGGCCAGGAATGGCAGACCAGGGGGCCAGAATGTGTCCTCAATAACATGAAAGGCAGAGCCCATGGCAGAAAACTGAAAGAACACCCAGGGTTTGAAATTCTAGTACCCTAGCAGAAAAAGCCAAAGGCAGAAAGCCAAGACCCCCAACCTTGGGGGTGTGAATGAAAGTTCCTCTAGACTGAACACAGACTTTATTTTGGTATTTGATGTTGGATGTGATGGTGTGCTGAATGGCAAAAGGCTTCTGCTCTGGGAAGTCAGAAAGGGTATTGGATGAAGCTAGAATTTTCCTAGTCCTGCCTGGCCCATGGTCAGGACAAATCTCTCTCACCCACCAGTCACATAGCCGCTCAGACCCAAGTAAACACACAGAGACTTATATTACTTATAAACTGTATGGCCATGGCAGGCTTCTTGCTAACTGTTCTTATATCTTAAATTAACCCATTTCTATTAATCTATAAGTTGCCACATGGCTCGTGGCTTACCAGTATCTTAACATGCTGCTTCTCATCACATGGCTGGCAGTGTCTCTCTGCCTCAGCCTCCCACTCCCCAGAATTCTCCTCTCTCTTTGTACCACCTATCCTAGACTTCCTGCCTGACTACTGGCCAATCAGTGTTTTACTTATCAGTCAATCAGAGCAACACATTCACAGCATCTACATCCCACAGCAATTGGATGTGAGAGAAAAAGGGTTTTATGGGACTGGGTACAGAGTTTATCCAAGTTGTGATCAAAACCTCAGAACAAACAACTTGCACCACTCACAAAGGCAGATGATATAAAAAAAAATAATAATAATAAAATAAAATTTTAAAAATAAAAGCTTCATGTTGCAACAGGAAAAAAATGTTTTAGACTGTAAAATGAGCTGAGAGGGCTCTTTGGGGGACCCAGAGAGAGAGAGGAAGAAAGGGGAGAAAGGGATGAAAAGAGAGAGAGGAAGAGAGGGAAGAGGAGGAGGAGGAGGAGAGTGTGTGTCATCCAAGGAAAGGGCTAAAGTCAAAACTCTTTCTGGTTTTTGGAACCAAATGTTAGATCTGGACTGATAGAGGAGACATTAAAATAAGAGAAAATGGCTATCAACCTCAGCAGATTAAAGCAATGGAGTCAGCAGTCTCTATGTAGGAGTGAAGACCATGTGAAGAGATGCAGGGGTCTTAAGAGTTTGATAGGACAGAAAAGGCAACCTTTGGGGGTGGTAAATTCCATCTGCAGCTCTGCCCCCCCCCCCCAAGCCAAAGTCTGAGTTGTAAATCCCAATGGAGGTTGATATGTTGACTTTCTCATCAGGAGCTTCCCAGCTCCTAACTGCCTGCAGATGTTATCAGCATGTCAACTTTCCTGTCAGGGGTTTCTCAGGTCCCTGAAGCTAAATGGGTTAATGACTTTAGGTCGTTAATCCATTACAAAGTCATTAACTGGTTACCTGACACTGTCAATGAAGCTGAGAACTTTAAGGCTAGTCAGGTCCTGGGCCCTAGGGAAAAACATTATAATATCATTCTGCTAAATGGAATTAGCAATAAAATAAGTCCTAATGACATAATTGCTATCAGTATAGATCACTGCATCACTAAGCCCTCATCAGAAAAGCTGTCTTTTTTAGTAAAATGGCACTTCATAATCTAACCAACATCTAACTCATCAACATGTAGAGAATAAGAGGTTTCGAAACACTTGGACCTAAATGGTTTATCTGTAACACTCAAGCCTTAGGGGTCTAAGCAGAAGAAAATCAGAAGACGAAAAGAACCAGGGATGATGGATAACTTCAAGGAGACTGTGTTTTCCAGACAAAATGGAAGAAGCACATATGAATTCAGAGAGACTGTGACAGCATCCCAAGATCTGCTTCAGCTAAAGCCAAACAAAAGCCAAACATGGAAGGGAAGTAGGCATGAAGTCACATCTGTAGCCAGAAACTGTTGTCATTTTATTACTGCTAGGAAGGAGGAAAATCAATTTCCTTCAATGGAGTACACTTGGTATACCCCACTCCATGACAGACCCACATCCAGGAGTAGCCAGCCAACACAGCTGGATTCCACATCTTTTTTTCCTATGGGAGTGGAGGAGGGTGCGGAGGCATGAAGTCAAGTTGGTAAGGAGGTAGGGAAAATTCTAGGAGGATCTGTGGGAGAGAAAGAATATAGTCAAAACGTACTGTGTGGAATTCTCAAGAAATCAATAAAAATACTACTTAAAAATCTGAATGTTTGGCTGGAACATTGTTCCCAAGCTCAGATCACAATACTGAGTACCCAATGCCAGCCCATTGTGCATTAGCAGTCCCAAAAGGTTCCAAGTCTAGGATAACAACCCTCATGGACCAGCTGGTTGGGAATCTTCTTAAGAAAGAATTCCCACCACCACCACCCCCGCCAAGCACCCAGAACAAGATTATGGTTTGGGAGGTTGGTGCTGTTGGCATGCCTTGGGCCATCGGTATCCTAATAAAAACAACTTGGCAGATGAGCTTGCCCTTGTTGATGTCATGGAAGACATACTCAAGGAAGAGATGATGGATCTCCAGCATGGCAACCTTTTCCTTAGAACATCAAAAATTGTCTCTGGCAAAGACTATAGGGTGACTGACTCCAGGATTGTCACAGCAGGGGGTCTATCAGCAAGAAAGAGCTGACTTAATTTGGTCCAGGGAAATGCGAGCATCTTCAAGTTCATCATTCCCAACATTGTGACATATAGTCCAAACTGCAAACTGCTTATTGTTTCAAATCCCGTGGATATCTTGACCTACATGGCTTGGAAAATAAGTGGCTTTCCCAAAAACAAGTCTTATCCAATATGTTTGCAATCTGGATTCAGTTCAGTTCTGTTGAGCTGTCACAGATGGGTCCTAGGGGAACACAGAGACTCCAGGGTGCCAGTGTGGGTTGGTGTCAATATTAAAGAACCTGAACCCAGAACTGGACACTGATGCAGACAAGAAGCAGTGGTAAGAGGTTCACAAGCAGGTGACTGACAGCGCCTATGACATGATCAAACTGAAAGGCTATATGGGCCATTGGCCTCTCTGAATCTCAGGAGGATATCAGGGGCCTTATGGAGAGCCTGCTCCAAGGCTACCTCCAGGGTAATGCAAGAAAATCCATGAAGGCAGCGAGGGCTAGACTTTTTCTATCTGAGGGTATTTAGAAATAAATTGCTATCTGTCTGACTGGTAAAATAGGAAAACACACAAGCTTTCTGATGTTAACTTTCGCTTTTACTTCATCTAAAGAATGGTCTCTGACTCTTTCTGTCTCTACACAGCTATATATCTTCACATTGTTACATTCTATACATACAGCTACATGGCTTTATGTGCATAAGGTCATACATCTCTATACACAGTTACATCTGTTTTCACATGTCTACACATATCTTTTACATAAATTTCTCTTCTATATCTCTATTCTATACAGCTTCATCTTCCTTGTCTCCACTCAGTTAGAAATCTCCACACAGCCCGAGCTAAACATCTTATTTACATACAGCATTTTATACAGTTCCTAGGTATAGCTCCTCTACAAAGCAGCAGCTCTTACATACAGCTTTCTCTCTCACACTCATACACACACACACACACACACACACACACACACACACACACACTTCTCTCATATTCTACAGCAATTCTCACGTAACTCTACACAGCTGTCTCTCTCCACACTGCTGCTACTGCTCCCCCACAGCCAAATTCTTGTAGCTGGAGAGCTATTCCTTCTGAGGTCTTTGATGAGGTTGAAGACTAGCAGTTATAGTTACAATTTAGTATATATATAAATAATATAATCTTAGAATATATTAAGTATTAGACTCAGGTTCTTTAGGATAGGACACCTTTTAGAATGATCTTTGTAACATGTGACCTACCCATACTGTAGACTTGCCTGGATTTTACTATGTGTTTTTTGCTTGATATTGTTTGCATTGACTGTAGTTCCAACTTATCTAGGTCATTATCCCTCATTACTCCTTGACAATATTTATAACCATTTCTTTGTATATAGTCTTGTATTAGGTTAGAACCTTCTTATTTAGACAAAAGGGGGAGATGTAGTGGGTAGCCATTCCAGCCTTGGCCTGGAAGTTCCAACCACCACTGAGGCTTCGGTAATGGTCACGCCTACAAGGTGGGGCAGAGAGAGGATGCTGAAGACCCAGGATCGAAAGGAGAGGGAGCTTTTGGTTCCACTAGACACTGGAGGTAGACTGAGCAGAGTTCTCCAGAGAACACTGCCAGACTGCACCATACCTTTCCCAGACCCTGCAACCTATCCCTTCATTTGTAAGCTACCCCACAAAATAAACCTCCCTTTTAACTACATGGAGTGTGGCCTTAATAATTTCACCAATAAATTCTGGACAATCATAAGTTATATTTTCAGAGCCTTACCCATTCTCAAAACACAGGATAAGTCAAATAGTTTCTCTTCGGCTAGTAATGTCACATTGACCCATGCATGTAACTCTAAGTTGGTGAGGGGGGTCCCAGACAGTAAACAATTGGCTGAACCTTGAGTAGTCAGGGTACATCCAGAAAAAGAGTTACTTCAAGGGGCTATATCAATGTAAACATCCTGGCACTGATTTAGCAATAAACAACACCTGGGAATTAGTCTTTGTGTATATTCTGTTGAGGAAGCTTAGTCTGTTTTGGACTAGTTCTAAAAGTCTTTGCAAAATGTGTAAAAGGCTGTCTTTGAGACTGAGAATACTGTTACTTTCCTATGTCAGTAAAGAAGAATATTCAGGTAATGTTTCTGTTCATCAGAATTATACAACTTAAACAGAAATCTGTAACTAAATGTGTGCCCAGAGATGTAAAACACACTACCAAAGGGCCATGGCGAGCACCCCACAGCTGTTCTTATTATGGAGGAATAACAATGGCACCTGAGACAGGTTCACAGAAAACAACTGGTTTTCACAGCCAATGGCCCCGCAGATTTGCCAGGTGGGGCTCCCCATCAGGGAGTTATATGTCTGGTGGGACATCTTATCAAACAGTGGTTGTTCAGCTGTAAATTGCTTTTGGTAAGATCGCCATTTTTACTATGTTAATCCTGCCTATCCATGAGCATGGGAGATCTTTCCATTTTCTGACATCTTCTTCAATTTCTTTTTTCAGGGACTTAAAGTTCTTGTCATATAGGTCCTTCACATGCTTAGTTAGAGTAACCCCAAGGTATTTTATAACATTTGTGGCTATTGTAAAGGGTGGTGTATCTCTGATTTCCTTCTCAGTCTGTTTGTCTACTGTATATAGAAGGGCTTCTGATTTTTTTGAGTTGATCTTGTATCCTGCAATGTTGCTGAAGGTTTTTATTAGCTACAGAATGGGAAAAGGTCTTCATCAACCCCACATCTGACAGAGGGCTGATATCCAGAATATATAAAGAACTTAAGAAATTAGACATCAAAATGCCCAACAGTCCAATTGAGAAATGGGCTATAGAACTAAACAGAGAATTCTCCATAGAGGGAGTTCAAATGGCTGAAAGACATTTAAGGAATTGCTCAACATCCCTAATAATCTGGGAAATGCAAATCAAAACGACTCTGAGATACCACCTTACACCTGTCAGAATGGCTAAGATCAAAAGCACAGAAGACAGCTTATGCTGGAGAGGATGTGGAGCAAGGGGAACTCTCCTCCACTGCTGGTGGGAATGCAAGCTTGTACAGCCACTTTGGAAATCAATATGGTGCTTCCTTAGAAAATTGGGAATCCATCTCCCCCAAGACCCAGCTGTAGCACTCTTAGGCATATACCCAAGGTATGCTCAATCATACCACAAGGGCATTTGCTCAGCTATGCTTGTATCAGCTTTGTTTGTAATAGCCAGAACCTGGAAACAACCTAGATGCCCTTCAACTGAAGAATGGATGAAGAAAATATGGTACATATACACAATGGAGTACTACTCAGCAGAGAAAAGCAATGACATCATGAGGTTTGCAGGCAAATGGATAGATCTAGAAAAAGTCATCCTGAGTGAGGTAACCCAGACTCAGAAGGACAAACATGGTATGTACTCACTCATAGGAGGATACCAGATGTAAAACAAAGATGACTAGACTGCTACAAAACTCCAGGGAGGCTACCTAGAAAACAGGACCCTAGGAAAGACCCAAGGATCACCCAATGACAGAGAAATGGCTGAGATCTACATGAACAACCTGAACAACAGTGGGAATAATGAAGGGCAAGATTTGAGGGAAAGAAAGTTTAGGGGAGCAGGAGATCCCAGCTGGATCAAGAACAGAAAGGGAGAATGAGTAATAATAGACCATGATAAATGAAGACCACATGAGAACAGGAATAGGCAGAGTGCTGGAGAGGTCCCCAGAAATCCACAGTGATATATCCTCTGTAGTCTGCTGGCAATGGTCGAGAGAAAGCCTGATCTGACCTAGTCTGGTGATCAGATGGCTAAACACCCTAAGTGTCATCTTGGAACTCTCATCCAATAACTGATGGAAGTGGACGCAGAGATCCTCAGCCAGGCCCCAGGTGGAGCTTCAGGTGTCCAACTGTCGAGAAAGAGGAGGGTCTGCAAGAGCGTGAATTGTTGAATCCAAGATTGCAAAAAGCACAGGGACAAATAGCCAAACGAATGGAAGCACATGAATTATGAACCAAAGGCTGTGGAGCCCCCAGCTGGATCAGGCCCTCTGGATAAGTGAGACAATTGAATAGCTTGATCTGTTTGGGAGGCACCCAGTCTGTGGGACCAGGATCTGTCCTTAGTGCATGAGCTGGCTGTTTGAAACCTTGGGCTTACACATGGACACTTTGCTCAGTCTGGAAGGAGGTGACAGGACCTGCCTGTACTGAATCCACCAGGTTTAAATGAATCCCCAGGGGTGCCTTGATCCAGGAGGACATGGGAATGGAGGGGATGGGCTGGGGGGGAGGTGGGGGGGCGGGAGGGGGAGGACAGGGGAACCCATGGCTGATGTATAAAATTTAAAACACATAATAATAAAGAAAAAATTATTTATTAAAAAAAGAACATAATCTGCCTGGGACCCTCAGTGACCACAATGGGCAGGGGCTCAGAAGCACTACCTACCAAGCAACCCACAGCCCCCTGACCCACGCCACATTCCTAACATCCAGAGAGAGCAACAGAAATGAAGAAATGAAACACCCACCCGACAAAGACAAGACTAGATACTAATACTTGGAATCACAATCATTCTAAACAGAGATTCCTAGACACCAGTGCAAAAAACACAGTCATTGACACCCAAGACAATATGTCTCCACCATAACCCAGGAACTTTACTACAGAAGGCCCTGATATATGTGATATAGCTAAAGCACAAGACAGGGACTTCAAAATAGCTATTATGAATATATTGAAGACATTAAATAGGATATGAATAAAGCATGTAATGAGAAAATACAAACAGTGGAAGGAACTGATGAAAATAGTTTAAGATATGAAAGTAGAAATGAAATCACTAAAGAAAATCCAGCCTGAAATAATACTGTAAATGAAAACTTTAGGAAGTCAAACAGAAACCTCAGAGGTAAACCTTGCTCACAGAGTACAAGAGATGGAATACAGACTCTCAGGCATTGAAGCCAAGATAGAAGAAATAGATACCTCAGCCAAAGATAATCTTAAATCTAAAAAAAACCCAAGAAACATGGGACATTACAAAAAGAAAAAAATCTATGAATCATAGGAATAGCAAAAGGAGAAGAAACCTAGGTCAAATGCACAGAAAATATTTTTAACCAAACTTTAGAAGAAAATTATCCTAACTCAAAGAAGGAGATGCCCATCAAGATACAAGAAGCATACAGAACACCAAATTGATTGGACCTAAAATGAAACCCCCATGGCAAATACTAAATGTACAGGACAAAGAAGAATATTAAATCTTCAAGAGGAAAAAAAAGTAATGCATAAAGGCAGACCAACAGAATAACATCTGAGTTCTCAATAGAAACTCCAAAAGCCAGAAGGATCTGTAAGAATGTTCCACAAACTCTAAGAAACCACAGCTGTCTGCCCAGACCACTACACTGAGCAAAACTTTTAAACACAATAGCTAAAGAAAGACATTCCACAATGAAACAAAATTTAAGCAATATCTATCTACAAATTTAGTCCCACAGAAGGTGCTAGAAGGAAAACTTCAACCTGAAGAAGCTAACCACCCAAATAAACACAAGGAATAAATAATATCAGACCAGCTAATCAAAAGAAGAGTTAAAAAAAAAAAACCTACATCACCACAACAAAACAATAGGAATCAGCAAACACTGCTCATTGATAACTCTCAACATCAATGGTCCCAATTCCTCAATAAGAGAACACAAACTAACTAAATAGATTAAAAAATGAGATCCTTCTGCTTCATCTAAGAAATGCACCTTAACACAAAGAATAGACAATGTCTCAGAGAAAAGGATGGAAAAGCATATTCCAAGCAAATGGACCTACAAAGCAAGCTTCAGTAGCCATTTTAATATCTGACAAAATAGACTTCAAACCAAAACTGATCAGAAGAGATAGGGAAGGACACTACATACTCATCAAAGGAAAAAATGCACCAAGAGGACATTGCAATTCTAAACAGCTATGAATCAAACACAAAGTTCTTAAAAGAAACACTACTATAGCTAAAAGCACATATTGACCTCAAACAATTGTAGTGGCTGACTTCAATACCCAACTCTTGCAAATAGACAGGCCATCAAGGTAAAAAGCTAAACAGAGAATTGCTAGAGACAAATGACATCATAAATCAAATGGACCTAGCAGGTATTTCAGAATATTTCACCCAAACACAAAAGAACACACATTCTTCTCAACAACTCATGGAACTCTCTACAAAATTGACCACATACTTGGACACCAAGCAAGTCTCAACAGATACAAGAAAAATACCTCCTGCAACCTATCTAAACACCAGTAATTAAAGCTGGATATTAACAAAAGAAACAACAGAAAGCTTACAAACTCATGGAAACTGAACCACTCAGTACCGAAGGAAAAAATGGGTTGAGAAAGAATTTAGAAAAGAAATTTAAAACCTTTTAGAATTGAATGAAAATGAAAACACAGCATACCCAAATTTAGGGGACATAATGAAGGTAGTTTTAAGAGGCAAGTTTACAGCACTAAATGCCTACTTGGTAAAAAAAATTGGAGCGGTTTCCAATTTCTAACTCAATGGAACATCTGAAAGCTCTGAGACATAAAGAAGAAATGACATCCAACAGGAGTAGAGAGCAAGAAAAATCACACTCGGGCTGCTGAAATCAATATAACAGAAAAAGGAAAAGAAAAAAAAAAAGAAAAACCAATATGAAGAATCAATGAAACAAAGAATTGATTCCTTGAGAAAATCATTAAGATTGACAACCCCTTTGCCAAATTAACTAAAAGGCAGAGAGAGAAGATACAAATTAACAAAATTAGGGACAACAATAAGGACATAATAACAGACACTGAGTAAATCAAGAGAAGCATAAGGACATACTTTACTCCAACAAATTGGAAAAGCTAAAAGAAATGAAAACTTTTCTTGATATATACCACCCACCAAAGGTAAATAAAGATTAAATAAGTAATTTAAACTGGGCCATAACCCCTTGTGATATAGAAGCAGTGATTATATGTCTACCAACTCCCCCAATGCCCAACGCCAGATGGATTCAGTGCAGAATTCTACCAGTCTTTCAGTGAAGAGTTGAGCCTAATATTCAAAAATATTCCTCGAAACTAGAACCTGAAGGAATGTTTATTGGTGAAATTATTAAGGCCATTCCATGTAGTTAAAAGGGAGGTTTATTTTGTGGGGTAACTTACAAATGAAGGGATAGGTTGTAGGATCTGGCAAAGGTATGGCGCAGTCCAGCGGTGTTCTCTGGAGAACTCTGCTCAGTCTACCTCCAGCGTCCAGGGTCCCAGAACCAAGAGAGACCTCTCCTCTCATCCTGGGTCTTCAGCTTCCTCCCTCAGCCCCGCCTTGTGGGTGTGACCATTACCAAAGCCTCAATGGTGGTTGGAACTTCCAGGCCAATGCTGGGATGGCTACCCACTACAAATGTTGCCCAATTCATTTTATGAGGCAACAGTTACTCTCATACCTAAACTACATAAAGACCCAACAAAGAGTATTACTAACCAATTTCCATTATGAACATAGATCACAAAATTCTCATTAAAATTCTTGCAAACCAAATCCAAGAGCACAACAAAAACATCATCAACCATGATCAAATAGGTTTCATTCCAGAGATGCAGAGATGGTTCAACATACACAAATCAATAAATGTGATCCACCATACAAGATGGAAAGGTAAAATCCACATGATTATCTCAAAATTGCACTAAAGGCCTTTGACAGAATCCAAAACCCCTTTATGATAAAAGTCCTGGAGAGGCTAGGGGTACAATGGACATTCCTCAGCATAATAAAGGAGATTTACAACAAGCCCATACCCAACATCTACTTAAATGGAAACAAACCCAAAGCAGAAATAATACTTGTTTTAAACTTTTTCCATTCCTATTCAATACAGTACTTGAAGTCTAAGCTACAGCAATAAGACAACTGGAGGAGACCAAGTGTATCTAACTAAGAAGTCAAAGTGTCTTTATTTGGAGACAACATGGTTATATACGTATATTATACAAAACATCCACCAGGAAACTCCCACTGCTATTATAAACACTTTGAGGAAAGTAGGAGGCTACAAAATTAGCAGACACAAGGCAGTACTCTTCCTATAAACAAATAGCAAACTGACTGAGAAAGAGTTAGAGGAAGCAATGCTCTTAACAATAGCTCCCCACTTCACATAAAGTGAAGGGAGAAAGAAATCAGAGAGGGAAACTGGGCACAAATCCCTTCCCTAACCCAGAAACTATCTCCAATTAACAACAACTTACAAAGGAACAACTGCTTTTTTCCAAGAGTCTTGTTGAGGATACAAAACCCTTTTCAGGGCAGGCCCCATGCCTAGTAGCAGATGACCAACACAAACCAAACCAAATGGTATTTTTGGAGGGATTTTGTCTCATAATGCTTTACCTGTGCATTTTTTTAACCTTACAGGACTTTTGCTTATGTATTATGGGTTCTGATTTTGTGTTTTTATGGAATTTCTGTGTATGAGTGTCTATGTGTGTCTACATAGCTGTAGACACTGATTCAAAATTTCAAGGGCAAGAAAGTAGAGTGACAATAATATATGAAGTCTGTATGTGGTTGGGGTGAATTTTTCTACCTCAATCTTGCTGTGTCCTTTTCAAAGCTCTGTTCTTCCTAATGTTGGTTTCATTCTCTAGAACATCCTTCTTATTTGACAGATACCTGGAAAAATGTAAAGCATGTTACTCTTCCTTGCTCCTTGTCTTCGTACAATGCCCCATACATCTCTATCATCAGAAGGATTCAGAAATACAGCAATATATGTGTGTGTGTGTGTGTGTGTGTGTGTGTGTGAGTGAGAGAGAGAGAGAGAGAGAGAGAGAGAGAGAGAGAGAGAAATTATAGTATGTAATGATAATGGATTTGCACAGATTTATCCATCAGTTCTTATAGCTCACTCTTTCACAAGTAAGACTTTACCTTGAAGCCTCACCATAAACTTCTCCACACATATTGTATCAACATCTGGACAAATTCATGGTTAAGAAAATGAGATTATTTTTAGAATGTCCAGGCTGATTTAAGAAGCTTGGGAAATAAGCATCCCCTCAGGCCTCCAGCACTACAGAAGTGCTAGACAAAATCTGGATAGAAAGGAAGAAAATGAAGGCTGAGTAGATAACCAAATCAAGACTGGCTGCAGGCTATGCTTAGGTAATAAAATTCTTTCTTTAAGAACTTTGGTAAATTTGCTAAATCTAAGGTCGCCTGCCATCTAAAAGGGACATAAAATCTAGATTTATTATATTCAACTGTCATAGAAGTAGATCCAGACGTTCACCTCATGTAAGTTAAGAGTCCACAGAAGTGTGTTCACTGCAATGATCCCTGCCTGAGAAATATGAAAATAAATGCTACTATAGTCATATAATTGTCCAAAGGAACAAAAAGAGGGTAATTATCTAAAACAAAGGCTCAAAATATTTAATTGATCTCAAAATTACTAGGATTGAATAGCCCAATTCCATCCTGTGTTTAAAAGGTTTTGTGTTATTTTCACATTTGTATATATGAATACTTAAATATTCTAATACATGGTTTCCCCCAAATCACCTAGATATCCTTGCCACTTTTAAATAGATTACAATGGATATTTGGCTTCTTAAAATTTTAATTGATTGATTGGTCACTGGCTGATTAGTAGCCTGATAATCAAAGCAGGAATGAATGAAAGAGGAAGGAGAAGCCAGATAACAAACACCCACAAACATATGTTTTTCATAAAGATTTCTTCAAGGAAGTTATTACCAGCATAGTGAATGGCTGACATCTGGTGGTCAAACTTGGGAAAAAAATTGTGTGGGTTTGTACCTTCATTTAAAAAAAAAAAAAAATGGTTCTGTTAAATAAATGATAACTCTATCTTTAGGAAGAACAATTTTAATTTAGTTGTCCAAATATAACAATATATAATTTAGTTGTCTGATCATTATGTCTGTGTCATCCAGAACATTAGGTGTTTGTAAATATTTGGAAAGTGACTGATTCCATAGGTATTGAATTGTCCAGGTCCTCTTCACAGAGCCTCTATTGGTACACTGTAAAGGACTTGATGATGCTTTTATTCTACCATCTTCAATCTAATATGATTTCTAGATAAATTTATTGAGACCTTTGTTGGATTGTCTTTTATTTTATGTCATTTGCCAATAAGCACTCAGTGACTGCCTACCCTTTACTCAGCTCTATAGAATATACTATTCAAAATTATAATCATAATGTGATCTTTGACCTTAAAATATAATTATTGAAAAGAAATGATTAACAAATAAAAAATCAAGAGCTATATAATACAGTATGCATAAATATCTATATATCACTAACAGTATATGTAATATAGCACTCAGACAGTAAAATTATGAATACTAGCACTGTTGGATAAGATTTACTGACTGAAGTAGCTAAGACTCAAGGTGAGTTTCCAAAGCCAATCAAGCTGGAGAGGGAATGGGGAAAGAGATAAGGAATAAACTTCAGATATGAGTAGGGACAGGAGTGTGAGGCAAGGTGAACTCACTCATGGAGGACTGATTTTTAAAAAAGAGTACAATATGTCAGAAAACTGAGAACCACTGTTAGGTAGGCTCAGAACAGAACGGACTTTCTGAAGGGGTTGTTTGAAAACTGAAGTTCATTTGATAAGAGATAAGATTTTTTTTTGAAAAGATTGTGACACCAAAAATATTGATAAAGGAGATAAATGAACAAATACAAAGAGGTAAATAAGGTAAGGAAGTCAGTCCAAGATGCAAAAATAGAATTCAATGAAAAGATAGACTTCCTGAAGAGAAACCAAACTGAAATGATATTGAAAATGGAAATATAAATAAGCCAAAATAAAACTCAGTGGAAAGCCTCCTCAAAAGAATGGATCATGTGAAAAGTAGAGAATCAGAACTGAAAGACAAGGTAGAGGAACTGGATCATACAGTAAATTCAAAGAAAGGAATGCGAGAGAGCTCTGAGATGTCATGAAAAGTCCAAATGTGGACATTGACATAGAATAATACCACACCAAAGACTTATAAAATATTTCCAATAAAGACATATAAGAAATTTCCCAAATGTAGAGAAAAATGATATGCATTTAGGTGCAAAATGGCTACAGAACACCAAATAGCACAATAAAAGAAATTCCTCATGACATATTAATAACATTAAATCACAGACTAAAGAAAGAGTATTGAAAGCTGTAAGAGAGGAGAGTGACGTCACTTATGAAGGCAGACAAATCAGAAGAACACCTGATAATTCAGTGGAAACATTTAAAGCAAAAAGGGCCTGGAAAGATGTTTCATAATCTGTGAAAAAGCACAGATGCCAATATATAGTATCAATCCCAGAAACCATCTACTAAAATTGAATGAGAGAAAAACTTCCCATGATAAAAAAATAACTTAGCAGAATTTACAACCACTAAATGAGCTCTGAAAGAGGATACTGGAAGGAATATTTTGTTCTAAAGACAAGAATAAACACACTGAAGATGCCACAGGAAACAAGTAAATAGTACCAGGAAAATCCATCAAAAGAGACTTAAAAATAAACACCACAACCCCACAACCATAACAAAATAAAAGGCATTAATGTACATCTTTTTAAAAAACTCACTCTGAACATTAAGTTTTAATTTGCAAATAAAAAAGACTAGCAGATTTGATTAGAAAACAAGATCCATCTTATTTTTGCCTCAAAAAAGCAAACATTGTCACACAAGATAGTCATTGCCTAGAGTAAAAGACAGAAAAAGATATTCCAAGCAAACCTAAGCAACAAATAGGAATAGCTATTCTCCTATCTACAAATTGGACTTCAAACCTAAATTTCAAGAGAATGAAGATCATTTCATACTCATCAATGGAAGAACTCAATAAGAGGAATATATCTATATCTATATAGATATATATAAAACACATATATCCAATTTCATAAAACAAATACTACCATATGTGAGGTCACAGAATCAACATAACACAGTGATGGTGGGTGACTTCAATAACCTATATTTATCAATAGACTGGTCATTTGGAATAAAACTCAAAATATTTGAGTTAAATGAAATCATAAATCAAATAGATCTAACCAATGTCTATAAAACATTCACCTGAATATTAAATTCACATTTTTTCTGCAGTCCATGGATCTTTCACCAAAATTGATCAGATATTCATACATAAAGCAAGTCTCAAAAAATAGAGAAAAAGATACTTTGACAGAATCCAACATCCCTAATGCCAAAAATCTTAAAAAGGATAAGAATGGAAGGAACTTGCTTTAATATAATAAAGTTTATCTATGGTAAGCCTGTAGCCAACATGATAAAGGAAGAAAAAGTCAAGGCATTCTCACTAAGACCAAGTAATAAGACATGGGTGTCCATTGTCTCCACTACTAGACAATAAAGTTATTGAAGTCTATGGAATATAAAAGAAGGAATTAAAGGGATACAAATGTGAAAAAAATAAAAGTATCCCTTGTAGATTATGCAATTCTATACACAAAAAAAAAACTGAAAACTTTTAACTGATAAAGACATTCAGCAATTGTAAGAATGCAAAATCAACACATATGAATCAGTAGACTTCTTATGTGCCCATGATAAACATACTGAAAAACACCAAGTAATAATTAAATACATAATAATAAATAAATAATTAAATCTGGTGACATTTACTTAGTCTTTGCCTCATCAAAACCATCCAGAATATCGTACAAAACTGTTAGTTCTCCCTAGGCAATAGATATGTTTATAGAAAAAAACTTGAAAATGGATTTTTGTTTAAAGAAAAAAAAATTCCTCATCTCAGTTTTTACTTATTAATTACAATGCATAGAAACTCCAAAAGTAGAGTGGCCCAGTCACTTGGGGATATTAAAAAATTACTCTTTTAGAGTTTTCTGAGAGGTGAGAAAGAAGCATGATAGAATTTTTTTTCAACGTTTCAGCTACAGATCCCAATAAGATATGTATGCAAAAGGCAATGAGTGGAATTCTTAAACTGGTTCCAGTGAAGAAATGGAAACATGAGTACTAGCCACTATTTCACTATCCTGGAATATAAACTCTAGGAAGGCAAGGATTTCTGACTTTAAGACAACTTCAGTGCTAAAACAATATCTGGAACAAAGCATACACTTCATATATATTTTTTAAGTGCATAGGTGAATTTCATAGCTAAAGGGCTATTCAGTTATATCATAAATCTTAGTAACTAATTAGATTACAGATGGTTGTATAACAAAATTATACTTGAAATGTTAATTGCAGTTAAAAATAACTTTTCAAATAAACCGATTAGTCTCATGCAAAATAGATTTTTCTAGTTCCTTCGAGATCATGTATGTCTTTACATATTCATGAAAACACCACAGGTGGCATCCGAAGCTTCATGTTTCTGAATTTTTTTGGTGAACTTTTTTTACTCATTTTACTTTTTAAGTAAATTGTATTAACCTAAATACTGTCAAGAGATGCCTATTCCTTGAGGAGTAAGCTGGGTCCAGCACTACCTTATGCCACTCACCACAGAGTAAGACCTAAGGACCCAAGTTGGGTTTTTGCTTATTTATTTATCTTATTTATTTATTTAAACCTGATTGGCATCTTTTTGGGTTCCCTGAATTGTCCCTACTGGGTAACTGATCCTAAGGCCTAGGCTGAAGATAGGTTCCTCTATAAAAGTTAGGGTCATTTGTCCTTGGTAAATGGTAGAATGGGAACCTGTGGGACTGTCTATTCTATGAGTTGTGGGGGTTCTATGGAGACCCCACAACTGACTTTAAAAGGGTGTGTTGGTTTATCAGCTTGAATTATAGCTTTGAAATATTTAGGTTATTTGTCATGTAGACTTCTATTTCCACTCTTAACACCATGAGAATCTTGAAGTTAGACCATGGATATAAAAAGCAAAATGTTCTCTGCACATATTTGCTTACTTAAAATATGTATTTGGAGGACCTATATTGTAATTCTGAAATTTCAGTCATAACTTCAGTTATTTATTAGGATAGTTTGTGTTAGCTATTAGCTTATTAAGAAATAAGAACTTGCTGGGCGGTGGTGGCGCATGCTTGTAATCCCAGCACTCGGGAGGCAGAGGCAGGTGGATCTCTGTGAGTTCCAGGCCAGCCTGGTCTATAGGGCTAGTCCAGTCCAGGACAGGCTCCAAAGCTACAAAGAAACCCTGTCTCGAAAAACCAAAAATAAATAAATAAATAAATAATTACTTTAATGTATATTTCATTTAGTTTTTTATTATATATAATGAAAAATTTTAACATATGGCTACTTTTATTGTTATCCACTAATATTCAAGTTTGTCTCTTTCTGGGAATATGATAGGTTTTGCCTGTTCTTTTTTACTAAGTGTGGCTATGTGGATGATTTGGCTTTTTACATCCATGGTTTAGATTTGTTGTTGTTACAACACAGAACAGGGCCTTGTTTATGTTAAGCAAACTCTCTACACTGAGTAACATTCAAGCTTTATTGCTTCTTCTTCTTCTTCTTTTTTTTTTTTTTAGTGAAAGATCTCACTATGTTGCTAGGCTTGGGCTTGCCATGAATGCAAGATTCCACTGCCTAGATTCCTTAGTTCCTGGGATTAAAAGACCTGGCTTGTGGTAAAGATAATAACAGGTTTATTGAGATGTAAAATAGCAGAAAAGTATTCAGATGGCATGTGAATAAATTTCACCCAGGATTTGCTGGGATAAAGAGTAGTTGAGACACCTTTGAAGTAGTTTCTATAGCTGCTTTGTTTCCTGGTCAGAATTGCTATTGCGTCTAGAATTGTTGAATTACTTTACTCCTCTATTTATTTGCTAAAGTGGAGGTATGATTGACAAAAATATGAACATTACCATATATAATGTGATATTTTCACATACATATACATTGTGAAACATAGTAAAATTAGTGAACATCACCTCATGTAGTATAATGAAATTGACAAGATAAACAAACACGGAAGGAGGGATTGTTAAGGAAATTAACACCATGAGAAAGATTCCTCTGACTAGGTGATTTTAATTCCCATCTCTGAGCTTGCTGATTGTTCTCCTAGATTCCGCTGTTGGAGTTCAGGAATTGGCTAGATTGTACTTATCGTAGGCTCAGGCTGAAAGGTATGAAACCAGTAGGAAGACATGAGTTTGAGAAGACTGTCAGGTGGCTGCTTATAAATGCAAATTGTTTCCTCCTGCTCATCCAGGCAGTCGGAGGCTGCTGCATCTGCAGTCCAAGCAAGCCTGGCTGCTGCTCACACTGGTCAAACATACGGGTTGTATCCATCCAGTTTCTTTCAGGCATGCAGCATGTAGGATTTACAGGATCACAGGTGATTGCACTGAGGCTTCATGTAAAGCCTGGTGGAAAATGTGTAGTAGGGTTTCAGGCTTTGCAAGCAGCCTCTGAAAAGGGCATCGGCAAAACGGAAAGAATGAAGCCAAAGGTACAACAGAGGCCTTAGAAACCAGAGATGCTAGGAACATGAAACATTTGCTGAGGAAAGACTCAAGGAGAAAATAGAGCCAGTCCATGAGATTGAAGCACGTGAGCTGCAGCCACCAAGGCATAAGGCCAAGCTTCCCAACCCTTCTGGACACACATTTTGCTGATCATATACCCAAAATGCCAGGTGTGGAATTACAAGACTTACAATCATTCCTGCTGCATTCCAGTCTTACTTTGTTTATTCTTTCTTTTTAGAATGGGAATGTTTACTCTGCCTCTCCCGCCACTGGTTGCTGGAAGTATATTATTTGTCTTTTGAGTTATATATACTAGGGCTCTCGCCTAAGAGGTGCCCTGAATCACAGAGCAGAATTTAGATGTTTGAGGATTGTTGGAATTATTGAGATGTAGAGGTGGGCTGAATCTTTTTGGCATTGTGACATTATGGTCATGAGCCTTGAGGATTAGTGAAAGATTGTAATGCTTTGAATTTAGAAAGGCTCATGTGTTAGAAGTTTGATTCCCAGTAAAGCAATGTCCAGAAATGAGACTTTTAGTAAATTATTGGCTCTAAAGGACTCTGATCTCATCAACATGTTGATAGATTTATGGGTTCATAATGGAATGGACTATTAGAGGTGGCACACATGTGGGAGGTATGACTCAATTGAAGGTATTGGGGCATTGGGGATATGACTTTGGGAGCTACAGCTTCTACATGGCCTTCCTTTTCTCTTTTTCCTCCAATTCCTTTTCACCTTCCATTCTTTCCTGCCTTTTCTATCCTCTATGGCGACATGAGGAGCATGCCCACCTTGCTACATGCCCACCTTGCCACAGGCCCACCTTGCCACAGGCTCATTGTTGGCACCAAGTCACTATGGACTTCCTAAACCAGAGCCTAAAATAAACCTTTTCCCCAGTTACGTTGATCTATTTCGGGTATTTTGTCACGGTGATTGACTGGCACTAGCAGTTAACATCTTTCTGTGTGGTGAGCACATCTGAGATTTACTATCAATAATGTCAAGTTTACAGTACAAAATCATTGACAATTTCTGCATGGTAAACATTAAGTATTCAGAATGTAATCTACATGGCTAATTGAAACTTTCTACCCATTGACAAATATTCTTTTGTGGTTGTTACCAACTCCTGACTTCTGATTTTTGCAACTATCATTCTAACTGCCCCATAATTGTTTACATTTTGAGATTCCACATATAGGTCACTTCACACAACATGTGTCTTTATGTGCTTTGCTTGATTCACTTAACATAAAACTGTGCATATTTATTCTTGGAAAAATGATAGAATTTCCTTCATTTGTAAGATTGAAAGCTATTCCTTTTAATGTATATCCTTTTACATGTATATCCATGTTCTTATCCAATAGTGTTGTAAAGGACATGTGAGTGAGTGCAAATATTTCTTCTAGACATGAAGATTCAAGTTCCTTTAGAAGTGGGATTGCCAGATGTTGCTAAAATTCCTTCCTAGAGGAAAGTAAGCAATGTCTACCCCTTCTTCTAAAACTAAGGTCCCAATGACAAACAGGGATAATCCCACCAAAGTTCACTCTGGGGAACCAGTGTGTTTATTAGGCTTCCTTACAGGGCACAGGTGAAGGGTTATTTACATTTTTGTGGGTGCTTCTCCTCCCAACTGGCTGCACCCAGAAAGCCTCCACCCAGAATGGAAGAGAGTTTCCCATAGTCACATAGATCTAGTCTCCTTTCCCTCATCTCCCCTGGCTTATATACTCTAGCCCCTCCCCAAGGCCATGTGTAAGTAAGGTAGAATTGCACACAACAGGTGGTAGGGAGCAGCTCAATCCTGGGGTGAGAGTCTCACAATACTCCTCACATGAGAGGGTACAGTCAACTGGCTAGTTTGGATAATTCTTTTGCAAGGGGGCTTAGCTGAACTTACCAAGATGGTGGTTTCTTGGATCAGAAAATAGTTACTGTCAACCTTGGATCACATTTAGTTTCTGTTTTGTTTTTTATAATGGTTGAACCAATATTCCTACTCTCACCCAGTGTATAGGGCTTCTAACCACTTAACTATTTCAGAGTTCTCTAAAGTAACAGAATGTAAGGATTAATACATATATTATATATTCATACATATAATTATATAGTATACTTCATATAATTCATATAATATACTGATTATGAATAGTTATTAATAAAAATAATAATATAATTATATATAATATATCTAATTATATAATATGTATATATTGTGTATGTGGGATTTATTATACTCACTTACAGACTGTGGTCAAGCTAATCCAACAATGACTGGCTATGAATGGAAAAGTTCAAGAATCCAGTAGTTGCTCAGTCCACAAGGCTGGATATCTCAGCTTGTCTTCAGTATACACTGGAATCTCGAAGAACTAGACTCTAGTGCCAGTGAAGGAATGAATTTGCTAGCAAGCCAGAACATGCAGGCAAAGAGCAAAAGCTTCTTTCTTCCATGTCCTTATATATAGGCTTCCAGCAGAAGGAGTGGCCCAGATAAGAGATGTGCTTCTCCAGATCAAAAGATCTGGATTAAAGGTGTGTCTTCTTACCTCAAAGACCTGGTTCAGAAGTTGATCTTCCCACTTCTAATTAAGCAAAAATCCTCACAGGTGTGCCCTCCATTTTTGTATTTTAACTAACTACAAATGTAGCTAAGTTGACAACTAAGAATAGCCACCATACTACCTAATCGATAGTCATTATATTTCTTTTCTTTTTCTTTTTCTTTTTCTTTTTTTTTTCCCCCGACACAGGGTTTCCCTGTGTAGCTTTGCGCCTTTCCTGCTACTCACTTGGTAGCCCAGGCTGGCCTTGAACTCACAGAGATCCACCTGCCTCTGCCTCTGCCTCCCGAATGCTGGGATTACAGGTGTGCACCACCACCACCCGGCATATTTCTTTTTTAAACTTTTATTATTAAGAATTTTTTTATTCATTTTACATACCAACCACAGATCCCCCTTTCTTCCTTCCTCCTGCCCCCAGCCTTCACCCTCAGCTGACCCCCTATTCTCTCCTCCAACAAGGTAAGGCCTCCCATGGGGAGTCAGCAGAGCCTGGTACATCCATTACCTGCAGGTCCAAGCACTCCCCCCGCGCCACCCCTGCATCAAGAACTCTCTGTTTAGCTCTGTAGCCCATTTTTTAAATTGGAGTGTTCAGTATTTTGATGTCCAGTTTCTTGAATTCTTTATATATTTGGGAGATCAGCCCTCTCTCAGAAGCGGGGTTGATGAAGATTTTTTCCCATTGTGTAGGCTGTTTTTTTGTGTTATTTACGTGTCCTTTGCCTTACAGAAGAAGCTTCTCCATTTCAGAAGGTCCCATTTATTAATTGTTGCCTTTAGTGTCTGTGCTACTGGTGTTATATTTAGGAAGTGGTCTTCTGTGCCAATGCATTCAAGAGTACTTCCTACTTTCTCTTCTATCAAGTTCAGTGTAACTAGATTTATGTTGAGGTCTCTGATTCACTTGGACTTGAGTTTTGTGCATGGTGATAGATATGGATCTATTTGCAATCTTCTACATGATGACATTCAATTATGCCAGCACCATTTGTTGAAGATGCTTTTTTCCCCATCGTACAGCTTTAGCTTCTTTGTCAAAAATCAGGTGTTCATAGGTGTATGCATTAATGTCAGGAGCTTCAGTTCAGTTCCATTGGTCCACATGTCATTTTCTATGCCAATATCTAACTTTTTATTACTATAGATCTATAGTAGAGTTTGAGGACAGGGATGGTGATGCCTCTAGAAGTTGCTTTATTATACAGGATTGTTTTTAGCTATCCTGGGTTTTGTTTGTTTGTTTTTCCATATGAAGTTGAGTATTGTTCTTTCCAGGACTGTGAAGAATTGTGTTTGGATTTTAATGAGGATTGCATCGAATCTGTAGATTGCTTTTGGTAAGCTTGCCATTTTTACTATGTTAACTCTACCTATCCATGTGCATGGAAGATTTTTCCATTTTCTGACATCTCCTTCAATTACTTCCTTCAGAAACTTAAAGTTCTTGCTATAAAGGTCTTTCATTTGCTTAGTTAGAGTTACCCTAAGGTATTTTATATTATTGTGGCTATTGTAAAGGGTGATGTTTCTCTAATTTCTTTCTGAGCCTGTTTATCATTTGTATATAAGAGAGCTACTGATTTTTTTTTAGTTAATCTTGTATCCTGCCACATTACTAAAGGTGTTTAACAGCTGTAGGAGTTCGCAGGTAGAATTTTTGGGGTCACTCATGTATATTATCATATTGTCTGCCAATAGCAAAAGTTTGACTTCCTCCTTTCCAATGTATTCCTTTGATCTCCTTTTGTTGTCTTATTGGTCTAGCTAGACCTTCAAGTACTATATTGACTAGACAGGAGGAGAGAGGAGAGCTGTTAATGAAAAAAAATGAGGGAATGTTTTTCTGTATGCTGTGAATATGTGTTGCTCTGATTGGCTGATAAATAAAAGGCTGGTTGGCCCATAGCAGGCAGGAAGTATAGGCAAGATTAGCAAGCAAGGAGAATTCTGGGAAGAGGAAGGCTGAGTGAGGAGACACCAGCCTGCCATCCAGGGAGCAGCATGTAAGGACATACAGGTAAATCCATGGAAAACGTGCCAACATATAGAGTAACAGAAATGGTCTGAGTTTAAGTGTAAGAGCTAGTCAGCAGTAGCCTCAGCTAATGGCCAAGCAGTTTTAATTAATATAAGCCTTTATGTATTTGCTTGAGCAGCAGTGGACCGGGCAAGACACAGGAAAACTTCCACCTACAAGTTTCTCTCCATTTAATTTGATGTTGGCTGTCGGTTTGCTGTAAATTGCCTTTATTATGTGTAGGTATGTTCCCTGTATTCCTGATCTCTCCAAGATCTTTATCATGAAGGGGTGTTGGATTTTGTCAAAGGCTTTTTCAGTATCTAATGAGATGATTACATGTTTGTTTTTTTTTTTCAGTTTGTTTATATGATGTATTACATTGACAGATTTTCCAATGTTAAACCATCCTTACATCTCTGGGATGAAGCCTACTTGCTCATGGTGGATAATTTTTTTATGTTTTCTTGGATTTGGTTTGCCAGTATTTTATTGAGTATTTTTGCATCAGTGTTCATGAGGGAGATTGGTCTATAATTCTCTTTCTTTGATGCATCTTTGTGTGGTTTGGGTATCAGGGTAACTGTAACCTCATAAAAAGAGTGGTAGTGTTCCTTCTGTTTCTATTGTGTGGAACAATTTGAAGAGTATCACTATTAGTTCTTTTTTGAAATTCTGTAGAATTCTACACTGAAACCATTTGGCCTTGGGTTTTGTTTTGTTTTGTTTTTTGGTTGGGAGATTTTAATGACTTTCTATTTCCTTAGGGGTTATAAGTTTATTTAAATTGTTTATCATGTCTTGATTTAATTTTGGTAAGTGGTACCTATCCACTTTTAGATTTTCCAATTTTGTGGAGTACAGGTTTTTAAAGTATGACCTGATGATTCTCTGAATTTCTTCACGTTTGTTATTACATCTCCTTTTTCATTTCTGATTTTGCTAATTTGGATGTTTTCTCTTTTGCTTTTGGTTAGTTTGAATAAGAGCTTGTCTATCTTGTTGATTTTCTCCAAGAACCAACTCTTTGTTTCATTGATTCTTTGTATTGTTCTCTTTGTTTCTATTTTATTGATTTCAGCCCTGGTGATTATTTCCTGGTGTCTATTCCTCCTGGGTGAGTTTGCTTCTTTTTGTTCTAGAGCTTTAAGGTGTGTTGTTAAATTGCTAGTGTGAAATTTCTCCAACTTCTTTATGTGGGCATTAAGTGCTATTAATTTTCCTCTTAGCACTGCTTTCACAGTGTCCCATAAGTTTCTGTATGTTATATATTCATTTTCATTGAATTCTAGGAAGTCTTTAATTTCTTTATTTCTTCCTTGACCCATTGGTGATTCAGTTGAGCATTATTCAGTTTCCATGAGATTCAGTAATTTTTGTTGTTATTGAAACCTAACTTTAAGCCATGGTAGTCTGATAAAATACAGGAGATTATCCTCCCCCCTCCCCCCGCTTTTTTTTTAATCTGATGAGATTTGCTTTGTGACTGAGTATGAGATTGATTTTAGAGAAGGTTCCATGGGGTGCTTAGAAGAAGGTATATTCTTTTGTGTTAGGATGGAATATTCTGTAGATACCTATGAAGTCCATTTGAGTCATTACATATGTTAGATCCCTTATTTCTCTGTTAAGTTTCTGTCTGGCAGACCTGTCCATTGGTGAGAGTAGAGTGTTGAAGTCTCCCACTACTAGTGTGAGTGTATGTGTGTGTGTGTGTGTGTGTGTGTGGTTTTATGTGTGATTTAAGCTTTAATAATGTTTCTTTTACATATGTGGTACCCTTGTATTTGGGGCATAAATGTTCAGAAGTGAGAATTCATCTTGGTGGATTTTTCCTGTGATGAATATATAATATCCTTCCTGATCTCTTTTGATTGATTTTTTACTTTTAAGTCTATTTCATTAGATAATTAGGATAGCTATACCAGCTTACTTCTTAAGTACATTTGATTTGAAAGTCTTTTCCCAGCCTTTTACTCTGAGGTACTGTCTGTCTTTGAAGTTGAGGTGTGTTTCTTGTATGCAGAAGGATGGATCTTGTTTTTGTAAACATTCTGTTAGCCTGTGTCTTTTTATAGGTGAGTTGATTACATTGATATTAAAGGATATTAATCAACAGTGATTGTTAGTTCCTGTTATCTTTTAGTGGTAGTGTGTGTATATTCCCCCTCTTTGGGGTTTACTGTTGTGAGGTTATCTATTGCCTCTGTTTTTGTGGGTGCATCTAACTTCCATAGGTTGGAGTTTTCTTTCTAGTGCTTTCTGTAGGGCTGGATTTGTAGATAGCTATTATTTAAATCTGATTTTGTTTTGGAATGTCTTGTACACTCTGTCCATGGTGATTGAAAGTTTTGAGTAGTATAGTAGTCTAGGATCTTGTGGTTTTCAAAGTCTCCATTGACAAATCAAGTGTTATTCTGATGAGTCTGCCTTTATAAATCACTTGGCCTTTACTTTTGCTGCTCTTAGAATTCTTTCTTTATTCTGTATGTTTAATAGTTTAATTATTATGTTGTGAGGGGACTTTTGGGGGGTCTAGTCTGTTTGGTGTTCTATAAGCTTCTTGTATCTTCATAGGTATTTTCTTCTTTAAGTCGGGAAAGTTTTCTTCTATGATTTTGTGGAACATATTTTCTGTGCCTTTGAATTGGTATTTCTCTCCTTCTTCTATCACTGTTATTCTAAGGTTTAGCCTTTTCATGGTGTCCTAGATTTTCTGGACATTTTGTGTTATAGCTTTTTTGGCTTTGGTGTTTTCTTTGACTGATGAGTCTATTTCTTCTGTTGTATCTTCCATGCCAGAGATTCTCTCTTTCATATCTTGTATTCTGTTAGTTATGCTTGCATCTGTAGTTCCTGTTCATTTACTCAGATTTTCTATGCCCATCATTCAGTTGGTTTGTGTCTTCTTCATTGTTTCTATTTCAATTTTCAGGTCTTGAACTGTTTCCTTCACCTGTTTACTTGCTTTCTTGTTTTTCTTGACATTCTTTAAAGGATTTATTGATTTCTTCCAAGTTTTGTTTGTCTTTTTCTCAATTTCTTTAAGGGAATTTTTCATTTTTCATGTCCTCTTTAAAGACCTCTATCATCTTCATAAAGTTATTTTTAAGGCTGCTTTCTTCTGCCTTTTCTACATTGTGATGTTCAGGTCTTGCTGTTGTGGAAGGCCTAAGTTCTGGTGGTGCTATATAGCTCTTTATGTTGTTGTATGTATTTTTTTCATTGGTATCTACCTATCTCTTCCTCTAATTGATGCAACAGGTGTCTGTATCTCAGGGGGCCGCTCTTGGTCTAATTGTAGCTCTTAGTCTAATTGGATCTGGCAGATTCAGAGATGATGGATTCTGTGTCTCAGGGAGCTGCTCTTGGTCCAATCAGACTGTATGAATGGGAGTTTTTTTCCTGGACCTGGTAGGCAGTCTGGAAAACATAGTATGTAACCTAACAGTGTGACTGTATAGAAAAAGGCAGCATGGGAAATGTAGTTTTTCAGCTCAAAATGGCGATACTGCCTAAAAACTATGTTTTTTGTTTTTTTGTTTTTTCAGCTCAAAATGCAGTTTCTTTTTAGACAGCTTAGCCTTAAAAATGCAAGAGGGAGAACCGGATGGTGGTGGTGCATGTCTTTAATCCCAGCACTCGGGAGGCAGAACCAGGTGGATCTCTGTGAGTTCCAGGCCAGCCTGGGCTATCAAATGAATTCCAGGAACGGCGCAAAGCTACACAGAGAAACTCTGTCTCAAAGAACCAAAAAAAAAAAAAAAAATATGCAAGAGAGAAATGTTGACATTATTAAAGGAACCTGTGGAAATCGTAAAAAGCAGCTTTAAAAATTTAAGAAGAGGGAATTTTACCCTCAGTCAAGCTTAGATGAGTTAGGCTCTGACTTCAAACACTCAAGAAAACTTTCAGAATGATATCAAAGATGACTGTAAACTCCAAACTTTAGAAATGATTAGCATACTTTCTATCTTGTTAATAGTTCAGTTAAGAAACCTGTTCTAGTTGTTTGCTTTTGAATAAAAGTTAGTTCTGTTAAGAGAGTCTTTCTAGATATTTACTAATAGAGTTTCCTCTTGAATAAAAGTTTGGCAAGTAGTTCTTCTAACAAATATTTTCTAGATATGTGCTAAAGCCTGTAAAATATTCATATAGAGTTTCCTTTCAAGTATAAGTTTGAAAAAAGTATAAGTAAGTATATGTTGAATATGGGTTTTTGAAGAATGTAAATGTTGAATGTAAGTCTAAATGTTGAATATAAGTCTGGAAAAGTGTGAATGTTAAATGTTCATACTAGAATTGTTTTTATTACTTTAGGTTGTTCCTTCACTTTGTTATTTTTTTTTTCCTATGTGGAAGCATTTTAGTTTAATGCAATCCTATATGCCTAATTTTACTTTAGATGATTGTATTTTTTTTTCTTTTGGAGCTGAGGATCAAACCCAAGGCCTTGTGCTTGCTAGGCAAGCACTCTACCACTGAGCTAAATCACCAACCCAAGATAATTGCATTTTTGAGACAAACTACAAAAGTCATTGTCCAGATCATTGTCAATAGGCTTTCCTAGTTTTCTTTCCTAAATTGTAACAAATACTAATTATATTGTCTGAAATGCAGTTTTCCTGGAATTCTGCTGAATAAACTTATTTACTGTTTCTCAAAATAAAATTTTTATATTTATTTATTATTTATTTTACTTTTATTGGTTGTTTGTGGATTTCACATCATGCAATCCTGTACCACTTATCTCCACATCTCTTCCTGTCTGCCCTCTGCTCTAGCAACCTACCCCCTAAATCAAAACCAAATTTAAAAGAAAAACCCAAAACCAAACAAAATAAAGAAACAAAAAAAAAAAAAAAAAAAAAGAGGAAGAAGAGTCTTGTCATGGAAGCTGTAGTGTGTTGCCTATTGCGATGCACAGTTTACCCTTTAGTCCATTCATCTTTACTTTCAAGTGTTTCATTGCCATATTTCAATGTAGGTCAAGGCCTCTGGTTTCTTCTACACTACCAATAACAGACTTTTACTAGGGTTCCTCTTGGATATCCTGCTGCCCTGTGTCATGGAGATCCTGCTATTTTGGACCTGTAGGTTAGTCTCCCTCACACAGCCCAGCAGTGAAGGATTCGATGGATGTGGGATGGGCCAACTCATAGCCCTGGTAGTGGTTCTGGGTGGTAGCTGGGTTGTTCAGCTCACCAGGTTTCTCTCACCATTACTACCCAGGCAAGCTCTGCAGTGCTTCCTCAGAAAGCTCACCCAATGCAGCCTACAGTGAGGAGCAGGGCCAGTTCTCTTGACCTCAGGCCCTCAGATCCAGGTCCCTCTTATTCATATCACTAGGGCTCTACTGTTTTGCCCAGGCAAAGTGCTGGGCCCTCTCTCCTGACTGCTGTAGGGGGAATGTGAGGGGGAATGGGGTCAGCTCTCCTGCTCTCATGTCCTCAGGGCTGGCTCACCTGTGCCCCGACAACAGAGTCAGTTGTAGTGTGCTGCCCAGGTGAGGTGCAGGGCCTGCTCTCCTGTGTGCTGCAGCTAGTGTGGGGCAGAGCTCGTTTTCTTTCTCTTGGAATCCCCAGGCCAGCTCTCTCACCTGCTATAGGTAGCAGGGTTGGAGGGGGGGAGGCATCCATCCATCCATCCATCACCAATGCCACTACATGGCAGATGAGGAGGTGCAGGATCACCTCTCCTGCTCTCATGCCCTCAGGGTTGGCTCACCTGCATTCTTGACCACAGCGTCCTAGGTGAGGTGCAAATCTATGGTGAGGGGTGGGACCATATTTCTGGAGTGCAGGGGAGAGCTCTCCCTGAGGGGTATTACCAGATAGCCAGATGCAGTATCCAGTTAGGGGCAGGACCAGCCATCCCATGGCCAGTGAAGGGCAGGACCAGCTTAGCACAGCATGGTTCCAATGACCTTTTGCTAACATAGGCCATGGACATCACCACAGACCCCAGCTGTAGCAGGACCCAGGCATCTGCAAATCCCTCAGTGGCCGCTGGAGTCACAGACACCACACCAGACCTCAGCCTCTACAGGGCCATGGACTCAGACATGGCCCTAGGCAGCAAGCTGTGCCTGGACATCTCCACGGCTCCTGGTGGCAGTATCAGCCACCCAGATCAGCATGGCCCTGGGCACAGCACAGACACTGGGCACCAACATGGTCAGCCATCCACATGGCCCTTGGTGACATCAGGACCCCATTAGGAGCTCCAGATATCAACTCAGATGCTGGCTGCTGTAGGGCCATGGGCCCAGATATGGCTCTCTGAAGCAGCACTGGCCAGGATAACACCACAGCCCCACGTGACAGCACAGGACACTCTGATCAGGATGTTCCTGGTGGTGCCATGGCTCTCAGATGCCCTCATGGCCACAGGTTGTGGCCCAGACCCTGGGCATCTATGTGGTCTTTGGTGGCAACATGGGCCACAGACATCAATACTGACTTTGGCTGTGGTAGAACCATGGAACCAGATATGTTCCTAGATAGCATCCTGGACCCAGATGTCATCATGGTCCCGGGTGGCAGCGCAGGACACCCAGCATCACCATGATCTTCAATGATCTCAGGAGCCACAGACATCAACACAGACCCTGGCTGTGGCAGGTCCATGGACCCAGACATGCGTCTCAGCTGCAGCCCTAGTCTTCATGAAACCATGGCTTCAGCTGACAGCCCTGGCCACCCAAATTGGTTTGCCCCCACCTCTGGCAGCACAGCCCTCAGACACCAACATGGCCTCAGGTAGCAGTCTAGACCACAGGCCCCTGCATAGTAGCCCCCAGTGGCCACAAGAGCCACACACATCAATACAGGCCCCTTCAGCTGTTCCAGGAACCTGGATCAAGACTTGGCCCTTGGTCATAGCCAAGGTCCAGACATCTCCCTGGACTTGGGTGGCCAGCTGGTCATTCATGTCTGCCCTTTCCTCACTAACCTTACCTCTCCAGATCTGCCTCTCTCCCCAGTCCACCTACATTCACCTCTCCCTCTCTTCCACTTCCCCACCCTGTACTCTCTCATCCCACACTGGTACCCAACTGCCCAGAGCCAGGGCTCTTGATTAGGTCACAGGTGGCACTTAGTTGAGTACTGCCTGTGGCAGGGAGCTGTGCCTTAACTCTCTCCATTGCCCGGGCCTAGAGACATCAGGCAGTCCTTGGTGTGATGGACCTGATTGACTGAGACTCCGGCAGACCCAAAGGGGAGGAGCAGTGGTGGCCATCTGTGTCCACCACCGCTGATTCAGGCCCAGGTTGGGGCAGCAGTTCCTGGATGACTGGGCCCTAGTTTACTTCTGGTAGCTTCCCATGTTACAGTTACGTCTTTAATTTACACTGACTTGAATTATTTTTTTAAAATTATATAGTAGTCTTATATGTAGATAATTTTCCCAAGATAATTTGCTGAAGACTACTTTCAGCCATTTCGTACTCTTGGAAACTATCAATGATCACTCAACTGGGAAGGTGAGATGGCTCAGTGGGTAGAATCCTTGTTATGCTAGTCTGATGACCTGAGTTCAATATCCAGAACTCAGATAAGGTGGATGGACAGAAACAACCTCACAAAGTTGTTCTCTGACATACTCTCCCTCTCCCCTCTCTTTCTCTCTTCCCACCATAACTCACAAATAAATAAAAAAAGTAAAGCTCTAAAACTTAACGATAAACGCATAGATACTTGTTTCAGGGTTTCTTTTGCTCTGATCAACACCACGACTATAAGCAACTTGGGGAAGAAAGTGTTCATTTGCCTTACACTTCTCTATCACAGTTCATCATCAAAAGAGGTCAGGACATACAAACAAACAGGGTAGGTACCCAGAGGCAGGAGCTGATGCCGTGTCAGGGAGGACTGCTGTTTACAGGCCTCCTTTCCTAAAGCACCCAAGGCCACTAGCCCAGGGGTTCCACCACCCGTGGTGAGCTGTGCACTCCTGTATCAATCATCAATCAAGAAAGTTCACCACATGTCTGGAGAATACCACTGAGCTCTGCAAAAAGACAGATGTTGCAAGGCCACTCTAACTCCCTCACTCATGGAACCCTCCTCCACCAACACTGATGTAATTGTAGGTTTTATCTTTAAAGACACTGTGCCCCCGAGCTCTGGCACGAAAAGAGATTTTGAAGGCATTACCTTACTCTTGGTCTGGCCATTACTAAAGGTCTCATACTCTTAATTGGCTTAATTAACATGATTGCTGGTAATTGTCTCCCATAGATTGTTATACTCTGAACTGAAAACATTCCCACAAGGAAAGAGTGAGAGGCTTATGAGACTAGGTAACTGAATGAACTGCACATGGATGGAAAGAAAGAAACAGAGCATCATGGGGATCCCTTCCCAAGGATATAGAAACAGTTAAACCACTGCTGGAAGAGGAGACTAGTCAATCAGCTTAGCTACCAAGAAGAGATTCTCCAACCTGTCTAGCTGCCTAGAGGTCATGTAGAGAGCTCTGGAGTTTTTATGCCGTCACCCATGTTGGGGTGGGCTTTGGTGATGGAGCTGTTTTGAGTCATCTCTGCACCTGTAAGTAACCCCAATAAAAACTCATTGGCTCACTGGGGGCAGCGGATGTGTGTGTGTGTGTGTGTGTGTGTGTGTGTGTGTGTGTGTGTGTGTGAATTCACCACAGCCTCACGGGCCAATCTGATGGGGGCATTTTCTCAATTGAGGTTCCCTCCTGTAAACTGCCTGTGACTTGTATCAAGTTGATTGTATCAAGTTGACATAAAGCTAACCGGCACAGTACGTATGGTTCTGGGTTACTGTTTCATCCATCTATATACCACAGACCTCTTGCTATACCATTGTCATGCTGCTTACCATATCGATGCACTTTGCTAAGTTGCTTTTTTTCTTGATGATTTAAAAACTGTCTTTGGCTTTTGAGAACTTGATTATGTCAGGGTAAAGGTGTTTTTACATTTAATATAGTTAGCGTTCAAGAATCTGCATACTGATTTTTTTTTTTTTTTCACTTGTTAAGGTAAGGTTCACATTACTTCTCAAGCAATTCCCCACCTTTCCAGAGAGGAAAACCAATATCCAGATGCAAGGGCCCTGACTATACTAAATGTAAAGATCTTCGTCAAGGAGAGTGTAATAGTTGTTCTGTTGTTGTTGCCTCTTAGGAGCAGAAAATTCCTTAGGCCTTTTAGTTTCCACAAGTTGTAAATTTAACTGGATTGGGGTTTGCCCTAAGGGTACTCCTCCATATATCCCAGTGTCGATTAGTCTCCCCTACAACTGGGGATAGGACCACACATAGTGAAAGCATATTCCCATTTCAAACAATATAATCAAGACAGTCATTCACAGATGTGCCTATAGGCCAAGATAATCTAAGACAATTCCTCCTTTAAATGTTACTCCCAGGTGACTCTAGATTGTGGCTGGGATATAATTAACACTACCTCAGCTTCTTCTTGCTAAACTGTTTCTTCCTTTTTCCATGTATGGTTTCAGGTTTCTTTTTAGTTGTCTATGCTCACCTGTAGAATATCTGAACTTCTTTCAGACAATTATTTAGAATTCTTCTCCAGGCACATTTTAGATATAGGCTTCTTGAGGGTCAGGAATTGGTGATTACTCTGACACCTTAGTTGAATGATGTTTTTCTGATCTGTCGTGATTTTCAGAGTCTTAATGTTGGTGTCTACACACCTGAAGAAGCAGCTACCTCTTCAAATATTTACAGACTATTTCAGCAGGGAAAGCCATTTACTGGTCTGACCAGAGTCTATGGGTGGATTTATCTGATAATAACCTCAGCAGGTTGTTCACAGGGGTCTGTTCCATGGGGTCATGCTGGTGCCATTATCAACTGAGGAGAATATGAACAGTAGGCAAAGACAGTAAACCTGAAACACCCTTGTAGATAATAAAGTTCAGTGAAGTTTTACATATTCACACTGTAAAAATTATAATTAATTTCACAACAAAAGAAATTCCAAAACATGGCATGTAACTACTGTGGTGATGTGTACAATGTCTTGGTAAACTCCCTTTGGTCTAGTGTTTGGTTCAACGTTACCCTCCCTTTGACATGATGTTTAGTGCCATTTCAGGAACTAAGCTTCGTCACTCTACATCAGTCACTGATGACCAAGGACACGTGGGTGGCCAAGAAAGAAGCTTTATTGTTTTAAGCCACTGAGATTTGGGGATAATTTGCACAAAGAACAATGTAGCCTGATATGACTCATAGACACATAACAAAAAATTTGATGAGAAATTACTTAGGCAAGGAAGACTTTATTTTTAGCTGTTCAGAATCAGCGGCTCAGAAATGAATCTGAATGCTAACTGGCCTCCATAAATAGAACAAGTAAAATAGGCCAATTTGAAGTCAGATGATCTCTAAAAGAAACAGAAGAAAGTAACTTCATTGAGATGAGAAAGGACATGATCACTTTCCCTACCATGTAGACACTGCAGCAGGATCCTTTCATGAACTCAGCCCTGCTGAGGAGAGCAGGATAAGGCTACAACAACCACACCTCTTTTCTTTTAAACAGTTTCTTTCTAGAATTCTTTCTGCAATTTCTTTGGTCTGTATTATGAGGTCAGAGACTGAGTTCTTTCCCTGACAGTCACTTGTCTTTTAGCTACAGTATATCCTGCTGCCGCTGCTGCTGCTGCTGCTGCAGGTCCATGTTTGGTTCCCAGGACTCACATTGTTGGCTCACAACCATCTGTACCTTCAGCTTCTGAGTACCTGCCACCTTCTTCTACACTCTACAGGCACTGTACTTGCATGCACAAGCCATAGACAAACACACACACACACACACACACACACACACACACACACACACTACATAAACTCAAATTTTAAAAGTTCCAATATCACAGAAAAAAATGTTGCATTTCATTCATGTTATTGTTCACTCAGTATTTATTAACTAAACCATAAGTAGTTTAAATTTATTCCAAAGGGGGAGATATTCCTGAAAGTATTAGAACAGAAAATGCAATACCAATATTAGAAAAAGATTTGAGAATGTTCTACTAGAATTTATTTCCAAAGCAGCAAATGGATTTTGTCTGTTCTCTGAGACATTCCTGAATTCTATGCATGGTATACTTCTGTTACATATATTTATTTGTATTCAAATGTTCACAACTTTATATAGATTTAAAATAAGCCTTAAGAATTTAGTTAATAACATTGTACTAAGATATTTCTTCTATACAACCTATTTTAATAAAGTGCTTACAATCTAGGAATATATATATATTCTAAGCAAGCATTTTAAATTAATTTTAGTATTTACTAACTTAAGTATTCAAGAACTTGATTTGAAGAATCCAATAGACTGAAAGTCTGTTTCTCAAGAGAATTGGGATCTTCTACCAAAGCAGAGATTTTGGAATTTCTATATTCCAACAGTTCATGATCCTTGCTTGAGGCCAATAATTCATTATCAGCTACACCAATACTTGCATCTTCTACCAGAATATTTGCCTGGTATGCTCCAACTGGGATTTCAGGTAATCCAATGTAGTCGTGATCTGCTACTATCGAACCTTGCAAGAGATAAAGACTGTCTGAAAGAGAGAGATCAATGTTTCATCTTAGAGTTGAAGGCAAATGTTATTTTAAAGTTAAACATTAAGTGACAGATGAAGCTCAAAGCAATACAAATTAGTTCATGAATATTAAGTTCTGAAAAGCTCTCTTATCAAGCTGGGAATGGTAACACACATCTTTAATCCTAGCACCTGAGAGGTGGAGGTGGGCAGATCTCTCAGTTTGGGCTACAGAGAAACCCTGCCTCAAAAAATAACCAAAGCAGAACAAAACCAAAGAAACCAACCCTCCTCCCCAAACCAAACCTCTTATCCTCTTAAAAAATTCATAAAAGTGAACAAAACTGTAGCATGAATCTTTTTTTAATATAAAATCTTTATTGACAGATAATTCACATAATATACAATTTTCCTGTTTGCACAATTTGATAGACTTTAGACCAGCATCCTCATAGGCCCATGACACCATCACTACTTCCTTTTTTAAAACAACGCTGTCTTCAATTTCTTCCCCCCTCCCCCCTGCTTTTTTTTGAATGCTGAATGCTGTTTATTGAAGGAGGGAGGAGGTCTTAAACAGGCTTACAGCACAATGGGAGAACCCTGGAGGGCAAAAGTTCGCATAGCATGAATCTTAAATGGTCTTATTAATAAAAACAAATCCAGGCCAGGTATTGGGGTGAATGCTGGAAGATCAGAGAAGCAGAACAAGCCACAGCTACCTCACCTCACCAGTTCCTCAGCTGATCCTGTTTCCTCAGACTGGAAGCTTCTCATTCCTCATCCAGAATGAATCTCAGCTGAACTGTGCTGCTCAAAGCCTAAAAGCTTAACCAGCCAAATGCTTCTAGTTTTTGGTCTTCACGCCTTATATATCTTTCCTTTCTACCATCACTTCCTGGGATTAAAGGCTTGCTTTCTGGGATTAAAGGCACGGGTCACCACTCCTGGCTGTTTCCAATGTGGCCTTGAACTCAGAGATCCAGAGGGATTTCTGCCTCTGGAATGCTAGAATTAAAGGCGTGAGTGCCACCATTTTCTAGCCTCAGTATCTAATGGCTTTTCTGTTCTCTGACCCCAGATGAGTTTATTAGGGTACACAATATTTCAGGGAACACAATACCACCACACACACTATTCACATTTGAAGAATGTAGGACCATTAAAGAAGTTGAAACAAAGCTTCCAATTTCCTTGAGTGGTCCTTGGTGTACATTATCTGCATAGGACGAAGAGCAGGAGTGATATAGGTTGAAACAAAATTAAGGAACTATGATAATGATGATATCCTTAATATGCATCTACAGAGCACTTCTGTATGAATTAATAAGGGTATTTTAGCCAACTGAATTGCAAAACTTACATTTCTAATTTCAGATGCCCTCCAATTTGTACAGAATTCACAGTAGTACAAGTACATCAGTGAGTTATAAGATAAAGCCATAAACTAGAATAAGATAAAGTAGCCCAAATCTGACTCATGTGACAGGAATGTGTAGTAAGGTGAGCTCCAATGAAGCAGCTAAACTTATTTCAGTTGAATCGTGGTAGTTCAAGATCTACCTGATCTACACTCAACAGGGAACCTTTCCTTGTCAGTATTTCAGTATTTTGGTATATTTTTTAGCAAACTTATCATTAACTCTCTGGAAACAGGTCTAAACTAAGTTGTTAAACTAAAAACAAAACAGCAGTCTCTTTCACTATAAAGAATATAATAGACAAAAAAAACTCCTCCAGGTCTGATTCTCTAATTCTCACAAAAAGGAACTCATCCAGCATAGCTGATTAACGTCATCCCCACATTCTCTTTCTGGATCTTCTCCCAAACATTAACAGAGTCTCTTACAGAGTTTAACAGTTTATAGAACCCTCCAATCTAAGTGTAAGAGAAGAAGACTAAGCGCCTACTTAGATCAGAGATCAGTGGGGATCACCCCAGAGTTGGTCGTATGTTTGGGAAAATGAACCCTCTCTAGAAATTCATATATTTAAAAACTTAAAATTTATAAACTTGGGGTTGGAAATTTAGCTCAGTGGTAGAGTGCTCACCTAGCAAGCGCAAGGCCCTGGGTTTGATCCTCAGCTCAAAAAAAAAAAAAAAAAAAAAGTTTATAAATTTTAGGAGCTCTTAGAAATCCACACTATAAACAGGTGGCATAAAGGGCTTGTGTGGGAGTCTCTGTAAACACTATGACCAGCAGAGAAATGATCCACGAAAGGCATGGAGGAAACCTGGTACAGCACGACTTAGCCTGGCTGGTTCAAACTTCCGGAGTCTGACACCAGGCAGTTTATTTTAGGCATATTTAAGCACAGCTCATTTTTGGAAAGCAGTTTCCTTATAATTAACTCAATCCCATGTGTACAACAAAGCCTAAGACATGTTTAGATTGAAACCCTTTACAAAATAGATATGGTTTCTTACATAAATGGGTACTGTTGACTCAGAAACAATCCTCAAGGTAAGAGTCTAGGGAGAATGACTAAAGAAAACAAAACAGCCTGTAACAGGAGTCGGCGTTGGTCTGGCACTAAGATAAACGCAGACGTTTCCTAGGCTGTTGTAAAGCACAAGTGACATGTCTCATAAAAAGGGATATCTCTCAGAAAGACGAGTTTTACTGACTGAGAGGCAATGCTCAAGATGTAGGGGAAAAGTCTGGGATAAACAGATAAAATAGTCGGGTGGATTTGGGTGAGTCCTGGTCCTGGAGATATAACATACCATCACCAGGTAATAAACTACACCCATTTCCAGCATTCCAGGTGGAAATAGGTAACCATTTCCTTCCTTTGAAGAGACAAGCCTGAGTGCTTAACTTTCCTGTCTTCCTTGGTGCTTATCTATGTGCACAGGGACCTCATACCCTCTACAGGCTTGGGTTTGTACAGCCACTTAGTTCATATTTATGCAAAGTATGCCTGGGCATTTAAGTGTTGAGAGGTTTTCCAAGTTACACTTTACAAATTCTTATGAAAGAGTATGTAGTGATCAGACTGAAAATAAAATTCAGGAGATGAATTATTTATGGGAGAATACAAGTACATAGAATTGCAAGAGGCAAGAAAAATGATAGGTTGTATGCTACTGTGGGAGAATTGCTGTATAAAAGGAATGAATTTGAAAGACAGACTACAAATCATCCAACTAATGATTGAGAATTGTTTTGACTAAAAGCACCAAGAAGATGGAAAGGGGTCAATGAATCTGAAAGACAAAGTATTATTAGAAATTTAACATTGCAGCTTGCTTATTAGCTTATGCTTAATACAAAAGATCAGATAGTTCATGAGCACAATTAAAAGGTTAGGTATGTTAGAAAGTGTTGGTGAATTTCAAATATTCATGAAGAATTCTATAAGATCAATGCCTATATGTTAGATGACATCATCACTGACAGCAGACACCACAGCACCTAGGGAATTTCCAAGGCATTTTTCAGGAATGATTGATAAAGAAGGTTTTCTGAAAAAAAAAAATTTTTCATATAGATGAGTAGGTTAGTTTATTGTAACCCTAGACCAACAGGCAACCCCTAGGTTGGCTTATTTTTAGAAAAATATGCTTAGTAAATATGTATCAGTGAGGACAATGAATCTAGATGTAAGAGGCAAAACTCTCAGAAGTTGATATTTTTGGATCTGTGCTCAGGGACTCTATGTTTACGTTTGTTTCAGTTAACTAGATCTAGAAAAAAAAATCTTACTCACATCACTTATTAAGGGGGAACATTATATACATATATGTGTGTGTGATATATATATATATATATATATATATATATATATATATATATGCTATACGAACACATGCATTTTTCCTTTCCATAAATGATGGTTCTTACAGTATCTTATAACAAAACTATGCCGACCGAGTATGAATCATATTGTAAAAATTACTGTGAAAATGTCAAGGCGAGTTAATATATTAAAAAACACCTCATTCATCCATAAGGAATGAATATGTTTCAATTCTAACTATAGTCTCTAACTGGGCCCAACCGAAATGTGATTAAATTTCAAAAAAGTTTATTAAAAGGCCCTCAGACTCTTTGGGACCTCCCAAGTATGCAGATTCAATATTTTGCGTATATTGCTAATAAAATGAGACACCATTTCCTTCTCTTTCTATTTAAAATGTGCCAATAGAAAATTTAAAACTACATGTCACATAGATTTTGTGTCACTGGACAATACTGATGTGGATCTACAGACTCCTGAGTAAAGGACACAGAAAAGAATATGCTGACATTCTTATTCTTAAGGCAGAGACAAACACCGTATTAATAGAGTTTTCCACCAAGTTACATTACACAAAATATATTGTATTAAGTAGTTTTATTTCCCCATTCTATTGATTCAGTTGTGATTATGATGAAATACATTTAACAAAGGCAATCGTTCAACTTTGAAAAGACTGAAATATGTCTTCGGTTTTTTGGAAACTTAGATATTTTGAAGATGCTTTTACAAACTTTCTCTTATGTAGTTTTAAGAAACAAAAAATTTAAGATTAGAAAATAGGTATTTAAATTTTTAGAAAGGAACCTACATTTAATGATCACAAAATTTGATGATTTGAGTGAATTAATGTTTTAAATGATAAAAATAAGGTTTCTTGTGAGTTAGTTTTCTTATTCTTATGTGAAGTGTCAAAATAACTAAATAGTCTGATAATTTTCAAACTATATTGCTCTTGTAATATATTCTTTCCAAGACAAAACAACTATAATTTGATGCTATGTTATTACTGTTATAATACTAATAGTAGTTACCAGTAATGAACTGGATGGGCTCTGGGTCTGGAGAGTATTAGCTATAAGTACAAAGGAATGCTTTCTCTGCATAAACTATATTACTAATAATGTGGCGATCACAGGTATAGTGTCATAAAGCATGACACTATGACATTATGACACATTGTTTTATTAATGAGACTGCTAATTGTCTTCAGCACAATAATAGTCTCCCAAAGTATGTATTCATTAATCTCTGCCAAAGGTGAATATGTCGCTTTACCTGGCACAAAGGAATTGGGTAGTCATGAAATTAAAGCTGCCAATGATCTGATCTTAAAATCAATGAGATAATTTTCAAGTATTTGGGTGGGCTGAAGGACAAAGGTCCTCAAATGGCGAGGAGGGAGACAAGAGGAATTTGAGGCACGCTGGCTTTGAGAACGGGAGAAAAGGACTGTAAGGCAGGGAATAAACGAAGCTTCTAGAACAGTGGTTCTCAAGCTGTGGGCAACATGTTTGGGGGCCAAACAACCTTTCACAGGGATGGCTCATCAGCTATCCTGCACATCAGATATTTACACTGTGATTCCTAACAGTAGCAAAATTACAGTTATGAAGTAGCAACAAAAACAATTTAATGATTGGGCGTCAGCACAACATGAGGAACGGTATTAAAGGGGTGGCAGCATTAGGAAGGTTGAGAACCACTGCTCTAGAATCTAGAAGGACAAGGAAATCCACTGTCTTCTCGTCATTCTAGAAACATGACTCTGCCAGTACCTTAATTTCAGCCCAATAATACCCATGTGGAAATTCTAAAGTACATAGGTTTATGGCAATAAATATGTGTTGTTTGAAGCACTAAGTCCACTGCAAATTGTTTTGGCACAATATGAAACTTGCATAATGAAAATTATTTCATAAGTGGGCATTTAATCATGAAGGAAAGAATGAAACTAAAACTTTAGTGAGGTAGACCCAAATCTATCCTCAGTAAAGCTACTATATTAAAAACCAGTCTGCGTCAGATGGGAGAGCAGGTGAACACCAAAATTACCCCTTTCAAATAAGACTGTGATCACCATGGGACAGCAGAATATTTTTAAAAATTCCTATCAGAACAAGGAGCTTAGATGTGCACAGCAGCTAATCAGACAAACAGCAAAGAGGTCTACTAAAATAGCAATGACAAGTACTGCTAACCTAGTACTGGATGTGTTAGCTCAGTGCTATGTTCCAGACAAGAACGACAGGAACTTGGCAACAGAAGTGTTAGACTGTGACCCTTTAACACAGCCAAGAAATCAACAGTAGTAAAGAGTAATGTGACAGATATAAACCGATACTTGAACTCTTTTGTTATTGGACATTTAAATTCATGTCTAATAAAAATGTTTGATGGTTAAAGTGACTGTTTTCACTGAATTCACTTCAGGGACTCTTCAAGGTCAGCTGCGGAGGGAAAGGCTTTGAGGAAGCTGTATGATGCTGAGGCAGAAGATGGAGTAAGCCACATTTACTTTGTGTTTCTGCCAATGAAACACCACATACACACAAAAAAAGGATCAAACACTATCGACGAACTAGTTCATAGCATGGTTGATAGGAAGCTGGGCGGTGGTAGCGCACGCCTTTAATCCCAGTACTCGGGAGGCAGAGCCAGGCAGATCTCTGTGAGTTCGAGGCCAGCCTGGGCTACCAAGTGAGTTCCAGGAAAAAGGCGCAAAGCTACAGAGAAACCCTGTCTCGAAAAACAAAAGAAACAAACAAAAACAGCATGGTTGATAGGAAATTTTAAAATAAATCCCACTTATCAACTTCAAAAGTCCATGTTCATACCAATACTAACACTACAGTTTTCTTGTATTACTAGAAGAAACATTTCCAGAAAATTTCAACACGAGGCAAGAACTCTATTGCTTCTGTTTAGACACTTGTGTTTTCAACTTGTTTCTGAAATATTTGGAAGGAAAATAACTGACTTCCTTTCTGAATGTCTTTGATAAGAGACAACTGAAGAATGAGAACACGATCCTATACAGCAGCATTTTACATGCAAACTCTGTATCAATGAATATTAACACATTAGAAGGAAACACATTCTGAAGGCGAAGGCAGAAATCGTGGTAGGATTAAAGAACTCATCCCTTTTCCTACTTAGCCTGTAGAAGGGAGAGTCTATAAACAGTTCTGGAGTGAGAAGACACACAAGAACGAATGTACTGCCCCTCTTACCGTGAGATTAAATCACCCATGTGTTCAGAGTCAGAACAGTCTGAGGTCAGTTTGTGACTAGAGCAACTGGTTCTGCCACAGGAAAGAAAAGGACCAAGAGCTCTTCACGGAAGTGCTGGGGTCCGGAGCGCTTACTATATTACTACACTGATAAGCCCCATAAGGGCTTCACATCCCAACAAAGAAATAGGGGAAACGTAGGTCATTGCTATTGCTTGTCATTTACTTGTATCTATTAAGTGACTTATTTATGATATTTAAAAATATATTGCATCATTAGATATAATTTGAACTTGCATTCAAATAATACTAATGCATCATTTTTCGTTTGTTCATATATTATTAAATAGCATATATTCAATGTACAAAATGAGCAAAGTATATGATAAATATGCATGTAAATGGTACAATGTATTACATTCTTTACAGAAAAAGCATAATTATAAAATAAGGACCAAATAACTTCCTCTCACTTATCTACCTCAGAGGAGCTCAAAGGAACAAATACAGTAGGAATAAATAAAATAATCTTGAAGAAGTAGGGGATTTAATCTGAAAACAATGTTAAAATGTCATTCAAGTCCTATAAAGGAAAAGGTTAGAGATCAGAATGCTTGTTGGCATAGTTTGGGGCATTATAACACTCCTATAATTATAATTATGTTATATTATAATTATGGGAATGCCATAATCCTATAGTCTGATAGCATTCTGAGTATTCTCCATTCTTCAATCTTACCCATCCCAACCCCTGACCTAATTATGAAGCCACATTAAAAGAAAATAAATTTTTAAAGTTCCCTTATTTATTTCACAATTAGATTCTGGACAATATGTTTGTCTTTGGCACTAAATGATCATAGCTGTTGTTCTTCCACATACAAATGAGGCAGAAAGTTGTAGGATATTATGTAAAACTGGAGACAGAATCTTTCTGTTTTTCCTTTTTTTTTTTTTTTTTGCCAGAGCTGAGGATCGAACCAGGGCCTCGAGCTTGCTAGGCAAGTGCTCTACCACTGAGCTAAATCCCCAACCCCTCTTTCCGTTTTTGAAACAGGTCCAGCATTTTTTCATAACAATTAGGAAAAGTAAATAGAAGTCAAAACAAAAATCCTGGTTTGTTTGCTTTTATAGCACACTACTACTACTACTACTATATGCCTGCTTGGTTTCTAACAAGAGAGAAAGAGAAAGCATGGATTTGGGTGGGTGCAAAAGTGAGAGGATCTGGGATGAGATGGAGAAGGGGAAGACATAATCACAATATATTATATGAAAAAAATCCATTTTCAACAAAAAAGAAAAAAACTTGTAAAAGTACATTCTAACTGTTTCTAATAGAACTAAAACTCTATCAAGTATTGTAAAATTTAGAGGGGGAAGCAGTTTGCTTGAAATTCGAATCGCTCTTCTCAGGGAAAAGGCACACTAGAGAAGTCACAGCTGCCTACCTTGCTCAGTGGGCTCTCTCACGTAAGGCCGCAGGTGGGACATTTTGATAGGCCTTTTCAGTCTGGTCCCAGTGCTGTCTCTCAGGACGGCACATCCACTCTCTGTGACGTAGTCGATGACACAAGGGCCGACCCATTCCGACTGGAAACGCCCATCTTTCCACCAGTTCTTCCTCTGTCGTAGAACTTCATGACCCACTTTTAAATGAAATGGATTTAACTGCTTTGGTTTCTTTTTAACAGTCTTGGTTTTGTTTAGTTCGTCCAAGTTGTTGTTCTCCATCTGTGAATGCACAAAACACTTCTGACCAGGCTTAATTTAAATGTGTAGACTGATCAGATGATAGCAGTGGGTATCTACTGAGTTGTTACCGAAATGGAGGACTGACTCCTAACTAGTTCTTTAAAAATATTTGAAGTCTGTATCTCCCTTTACATAGACGGTAAAACACACAGGCTGGGTGCTTCTGAGTACTTGCATTAGCACAAGTACTGAGCACAAGGTTCTACAGCTGTTAACAAAGATACAGATTGGACACTGGGTCTACCCAATCTTCCAAAGTCATGGCTTACTGTCAGTTTCTTAGACTTCCATAGCTTATAAGCAGACTATTCAGGGGCTGGGGAACAGTCCAGCGGTCAACGCCTGATACACACTCACGGGGCCTTGAGTTCAGATTCCCAGCACCTACTGGACACAGTACCACACATCTGTAACCCCAGCAATTGAAGGGGAGGGGTGAGACTGGCACATCCGGGTACACTCCGGGCAGCCTGTGGAGCTGAATTCGTGAGCTCCAGTTTCAGTGAAGGGCCTTGGCTCAAAAACTAAGGTTGAGAGGGGGAAGACAGTGGATGTCTATTACCAGCCTCCACACACACGTTCACACATGTGCACATGCACTGCACAAATACATAATCTACACAAAGCACAGACCTACAAAAACAATAAACAAGCATATTACTTAACCAAAATAAGCAGAACTTGGTAGATAAAAACTTTTCTTTCTTTAAACGTTTTTGCTTAAGGGTATATCATGTCCACATACACGAACATGCACAAATGCTGAGATTTTAAACATAATTCCTCTTTTGTAGGGCTTCACAGTTTTTCTGGTACACAGACTTACCTGGTCAGCTGACGGTGTCTTGTCCTCCAATACTGCATCAGCCTCTCTAACTGCAGCTACAATTCTGGCAAACACGCTTGTATTTTCCCCATCCAATTCGGGAGGAAACTCCAGCAGACAGGGATTGCGGTTGAACATTTGGAAATACGGCGTGTTTTTTGTAGGCTCTGAGTGAGTCACATTGAAGGCAAAGGAAAGCGCAGGCAGATGCTCGTCCCAGGTGTTTGGGTGGTCAGCACAGTGTTTGGAGAGAAAGCCTTTGATTGTGCTAGGTGTACTTTCAGATGGATTAACACTTCCAGAAGCATGAGAAATGACAATCTGTTTTGTACCAAACAATCTATACAGTTCCGTATTGATCTGGAAAACATGAAAACCAAAACTGACTGTTTAAAGTTCCTATTTTTCCTCTGGCTTCAAAAAGGTTTCAAGAAACCCAGGTCTTGTCTTTCACTGACCACAGGCATTCAGATAAAATATATAGGCATTTTGGGTAAAACCCTACTGAGTTTTTACTAAGTGCTGATCAACACATGAAATGTCATTTTTGTCATTACATGTCAGGATGACTTTATGTTGTATTAGTAACTCCGTTTTAAAGATACAAGCTTAAGATTTGGGAGTCTAAGCACCTAATAAACACACACAAGGAAGTGGAAGGACAGAATTCAAAAATAACCTTGTGGTCAAGTAACTTTTGAATTTAGTAGGCTGTTTTTTTCAAAGGACCACTAGGTCACATGACACAGCCTCTGAACCACTGTACTGTTTTCGCCTTTGTAAATTGAGAAAAACCCTACCCACAGCTGCCTGGGGCACATACAAAGTAATGCCTGTAAGAAATCAAACGGCTCTCAGCAAGGAGTACGGGATTTATAGCCTTTAACTGCAACTACCATTGCTGTTACAATAATAGTTTTTATGGCCAGGACCTCCAAGAATTCAGGATGAGTTTAGGACACTTGTAATAGTAAGTCTCTCAAATGTAAAAAGCCATTTTCCCACCTTGATGCTTTCATATTTTTCTGTTATTTTAATTTAGTTAACCTTCAGCTGATAAATTTCTCTTTGAAAGAATATTTCCTACAAATAATTGTCAGAATAATTAAAAAGAGAAAGATTATCAAATGAAAGCGAATATCTATCTCACATTTCCCAGGATCCCTAGAAGGCAGAAGTGGTCATGCAAGAGCTGTGGCCGGCGCAGATGTAAGTTAAAATTTCCGCACAAACTCAGCCAGCACTAGCTTTTATTTCTGCCCACTGCTCTCCCCTGTTCACTGCACTATGAATATCAGGACATGGGCTCCAGCAGCCACACTGTCAGCACAAGACTGACAGTTGCATTCCCAAAGACGGAAAGAAGCTGGGAGCCTGAGTTCCTACTGATGTTCACGGCTTTCCTTCCGGCCTTATGTAGTTTACACTTCTTTCACCTGAGTACAAAAGACGTTTCTATTTCAATTTTGGTTTTAGGGAGAGGAATTCTCTGTTGCTTGCACCTGAGCTTGACTCCTCACCCATTCTTATGTGGGAGACTAGATGATACTTAAGTCATGTGACCACTCTATAAAAAATAGCTTGTTAAAATTTAAATTTTGTATTCATAAATTTAATTAGCTGCTGAAATGAAAGAATGAATGAGGGGCTACTTCTATATGTTGTTTTCCATTTTGCTCTTACTGAACTTTATGTATCATGTGTGACTACTTAATGATTTAGTTATCAATCTGTAGTGTGAATAAAGCCTTTTAGTTTGTATACATACCTATTATCATAGTTACCTATATAAATAGATAATATATACACATAAAATTATTCTGCTGGGGATGTCTTTTTGTATGCTATGAATGTTTTCCTCTGATTGATTGATAAATAAAATGCTGATTTGTCAGTAGCCAGGCAGGAAGTATAGTATAGGCAGGCTAAGGAAAGAGGAGAATTCTGGGAAGTGGAAGGCTGAGTCAGGAGCCACTGTCTGCAGCCACCACAAGGAGCAAGATGTAAGATACTGATAAGCCACTAGTCACGTGGCAACTTACAGATTAATAGAAATGGGTTAACTTAAGATATAAGAACAGATAGCAAGAAGCCTGCCACTGCCATACAGCTTATAAGTAATATAAGTCTCTGTGTGTTTACTTGGGATCACAAGGCTGCAGGAGTCGAGTGGACACAGGAGAACTCCAACTACATTATTCTTTATATTTTAATATGATATAAATATGTTCAATTATTTCATGCTAGTTAATGACATTTTATTATATTTTTTATTTTTGGTTGTTCTTAAGCTAGAATTAAAAAATCAATCATCTCACTTTAGTTTGAAGATGTCAAAAGATAGGCTTACAATTACTTAGTGGTAAAGTAATAATAAAAAATCCCGCTCTTCTAATCTCTAGTTCAACAAATCTAGTAGTATACATTATATACCTCTATATCTATAGCAATTTATTTGAATGTACTAAATATTCTATAAAGCTATAAGAACTGTATGTCAGACCCCAAGAGTGATGCCTGCTCCCAAGTGTGAGCACTTTGTCCTACCTGTTCAATGAATTCATCTCTTTGGTCCATTATTATTTTCTGAGGAGGTCCATATAAGAAAAATATATTGATAATAGCTTTAGAAATTTCCGACGCCGAGACATCACATAAAGGCAAAATCATAACCCATTTTGTGAACAAATCTGTCACGATTATAGCATACACATGACTTCTATCGCTTGCATGGAACGGTCCCATCAGATCGACAGTAACTACACTCCATGGGTTTCCCACCATGAGAAGGTGCTGCTGAGGTGCCACCACAACTGTATTTTTTGCTACTTGGCAATGTTGACAAGCATATACCTACAGAGAGGCACACAACAAGGAAAATACATATAAATGTTAAAATGTTCACTGTAATGTGTCAGTTTTTTAAAGCAGAATCTTAAATAGTCAACAGGTACTCTCTGTTTTAAAGGAAGTTTGCTGGCTTGGGACTATTAAATGAAGCCTTTTATTTAGAACACGCAAAGATAGGTCATGCAGCTGTGTAGATAGTAACAGCTGTACTGCAGGGAACACTCAGGCTGCTCTGACGAAATGACGATCTCAACACGGCCTCATTCAAATGAAATGTAATTCTGGTTCACATTCAAGTATTTATTAAGTCAACAGATCTTAGAACAGTTTTTTTTTATTATTTTATTTTTGATTGATGCATTTTATGTAATCCTTTGACTCAGGATGCTGAAGCCCGAGGGTTACCATAGTCAGAGTCAGGGCAACATGGCAAATTCAAAATTCAAATCCAGTCAGGTTACATCATAGGAAACCAATTGCCCAAAAAAATAAAAATAAAAATAAAAAATAAAAAAGAGAAGGAAAGAGAAGAAAGGAAGAACATATAAAAGAATCTCCTAATAGGCTACCATAAAATATTCCATTTTCTATAACTTTAAGCTAGCATGTGGCTATGCAATAATTTATTTTGATATTTATTTCACTGAATGCTGTAAAAGAATGCATGGGACACTTACAATTTGGATTTAGGCTCCTGCCATTTAGATTTGACATTTTTCTATCTTCAGGATAGGCACAAAAGCTGAGAATCCACACTGAGATTGAATTATGAGTGTACTTATTTTGATTATATAAAGAGTCATTCATGATGGCATTAAGGATATAATAGTTAATGAATTTCAACCTCAATTGAATTTGCCTGCAAAATGGAGCTCAATGTTCCAATTCTCAATAATTTTCTATCAAAATATTATATTTTCTTAGTTTAATTCATACTCTACTGATTTAAAATACTTATAAAGAAAAATAAACTTACTTTTAATTTAAATGTTTTCTTCAAAAATAACACATAAAGCACTTAGCCTATAGGTGATTTGTACAGTACATTTTAAGCAATACTGACCTTTGTATTTATGAGAAAGACACTAAAGACATTTCTAAAGACACAAGCCATACCCACTGTTTGACGTCATTGGTCACAGAGGTCCAGTAGTAGCTGGACTCCACTAGAGTGAGCGTCCTCGATATGCCATGATGAACACCAGTGCCATTTTCGTGGCACTCCCTTAGGACTTTCTTTTTTTCCTCTTCTGAAACAACTACCAAACGATTTTGTTTTCTGTCTTTCCCAACATAAAACAGCTTTTTTTCTGAAATGAATGACATAAAAAAAAATCTGTAATTTTCAAAGCTCCATAGTGTTTAGACCATTATTGCCTTAAATTAAAAGAATGAAAATTTTTATTTTTACAGAAATCTTTCTTTGAAACAGAGTATTTACTTGCAATGCTATTGCCATGCATTCTGAAGACCCAGAGGGCCCCTATCTGCTATAAATCTGTAGGTATCCATGTAAATGGAGTAAGCTTGCTCACTAAAGCATATGGTAACTCTGAGAATATGAAATGACCCTTCTATGGGAGTGCTCAAGTACAGAAATACTTGTAGAAGCTATTAAAAATGGCCTAGGTTATAAAATGAATTCTGTATAGATGAGGAGCTTCTTAGTACAAAATTTTCTGAACAACTCATTGTAACTGTTTTTTGTAAGCAGCCTCCTTTCTTTCCTTGTTCTGAGTGGAGTAGAGCGGGGGATGGCATAGTGGGGGGAGGGGGGACGGCATAGTGTGAGGACAGAGGGGCGGTGGCATAGTGGAGGGAGGGGGGAATGGTATAGTGGAGGGGAGGGGGCACGGCATAGGGGAGGGACGGTGTGGGGCGGGGATGGCATAGTGGTGGGACACAACGCTAAGTTCTTTCCTTCGAGGACACTAAGTGGAGGGACAAGCAGAGAACAGGGGGAGTCATTATGAAACCCTATCTTACTCATGAGAATATCCCAGGGCCTAGAATGTGATTAGCACACCACAGAAATTCCATACACATTTTCAACATAAATGATTAAATGAATGAATGTACCTCCACTCTAGTGTAAGAGGTCTCCCTACTGTTAAGAATAGGAGTTACTGACAAGAATCTGGATAGGGATACACGAACAGGCATTGATTTATGACTTTATATTCTGACCCGATTGGAAAAAGCCTAAAGCTGTATCTCTAGGGGAAACAGCCCTTCATTAGTTGCCAGTTGACTGAGCCTTCTGGTTATCTCCTACTCAGTTTGCTTCCTCCAATGTGGGAGGGGAAGGAGGGAAAGCTGTCTTAAGCTCTCATAACTGCCCTCCTGCCTCTCAGATATTTAACACACTGGTGGAGTGTCAAGGCAAGAAAACAAACGTAATCCTGAGAATAACTAATGGTACAGTGTGGGGGAGGGGCGGGTATGCAGGTAAACTCAGCTTTGAATACAGTTAGATCTTCCATTCTTTTATTTTAGTAAGCAAACTGGTTAACTCTGTTAACACCTTCATACTAAGTATCAAATAGCTTCCTCAACACTGTGGCATCAATGTCTGAAAGTGAACCATAAGGTGGCAAAAGCAAGAGAAATTAATTCGTGTAACTCTCAGTTATTTCTTTTGATCTACAATTTAATAAGTCATTTTCTTTTCACTTTTTTAAAATTTTAAATTATGTGTACGTGTGTGTGACTACGTGTGTGTATGTGCACTTGAGTGCTGAAACACACCAAGACGAAAGGCCCAGATTCCCTTGGAGCTGGAGTTAGAGGTGGATGTGAGCTGCCCAGCACAGGCAATGCCAACTGAACTTGCTCGCTATGTGCTTTGAGCTGCGGAGCTCTCTCCAGCCCCGTAATTGTTCTTTTTCAAGCTAACCAGCCTTCAGTTAGCTTTATTGTGATTTTTATGTTACTTTTGAGTATGATCTTACATTTAGTTGATAACTGCTTAGCAATATGCAAATACTAGAGAATTTCCCAGGATTCCACAAACACACATGGGAGATAATCTATAACTTAAGACTGAGACATCAGTTTCACCTTTGAAGACAAATTTCTTTGCTGCGCGCCTTATACCGCTTCTCTCACTCGACAGTGTAGTTGGGTGATATTCACCTGTTCGTTTGTAATATGCAATCTGCTTAAGATGGAGGTCACCGTTTTTCCCACTACGGACCATCGTGAACCTAGGGAAGATTATTTCAAGATGTTACTTAAATGACAAGCTAATTCCATTGCTATTTCAGTTCCGGCTTCTGCCACATTTCTGCTTATGCACGAATTGAGCATGCCCAGAATACTATCTGCGAGGGAGGTAATTGCAGTACAGAACAGGGAGAGAGTGATGTCTACAAACTAAAACATCTGAATGCTACTTTTGAGATCCATCTCCTTTCATGTGATGTAAGACATGCTGAACAGTTTTGGAATGCTAGGAAGAAGGAAATGAGTCAGTACACTTCAGAAGTTTGACTGGAGTCTCGTTTGCATCCAAGGAAATGTTATTCACAAAGGTTGACTTTGATATGTAGTTTTTAAGGAGAGCAATGTAATCTCACATTACTTTTAAATGCATTCACATTAAGATTATCGCAAAGTGAAAACAAAACTCTACTCCAATCACATTTGATGTCTTTTACAAATGTTTAAATGATAAATGCTAGTCATTTAACAACCAGATTCCATACACTTTAAACCATATATAATCCTAGCTTCCCTTTAACAAAAGTGGCAAAAAGCAAAACAATGCTCCTGTCCATTATGGACTATCATTAACATAAGACCTTTTAAAAGTAAATGTGGGCAGCCAGCTCCCACCTTTGCAAGAGTTCTCATGAGGAAGAGAGAGGGACAAGAAAATATTAGGAAGAATGATAGCAAAGAGGAGAAAGACAGAAACACAGGAGAGCTTCAGGAGGACCTGGGTCAATACTCAATGGCCCTTTCCATTTATTCAAAAGGGCTCTTTATAACAATGCCAAGGAGCGGGGCAAAAGCCCTCCCCCTTGCTAGATCAAAGCACACTGCACAGCCAAGCGTAGACCCTTCCAAACACCCGGTAACCGTGCCCATGGTCAAATCATCCCTTATGCAGCCCTGCTGTGTAAAGCAAGCTCAGATTCCCAGACCCTGAGTAAGTTCTCACTAGGAAACCTCTGTGAGTCTCTACAAGTAAAAGAAAAAAAAAATTGTTTTCATATTTTCAGTGGCAAAAATGACATTATGCAGTTGCCTAGTTGGCTATCAACTCAACCATCCAAACTAATTTATGGTCTTTCTTTCCTGGCTGTTGGTTTTAATAAGAGGATTGTCACCTGTTACCATGCGAGAAAGGTTACTAGACATGACAACACCCAGCACCAGAGCTTTAATAGGAAGAGGGAGGGACAGAAGAGAGCATGGCCAGGCCTGTTGGAAAGACACGTGAGGAGGAGGGAGAGATGTGCAGCACACGGATTAAGTAGGACATGAGGCCCCTTGCTTAGCTACTGAACTGCATATGTGTGGTCACACAGCTGGAGGAGTGGCTGGGAATTCCAACACTGGCTGCCATGTTTCTAGGAGATTGACTCTGTGAGGCCATATTTGTTGCTTTCCAATAGGAACTGTCCAACATAAGGCAATGACAGGGAATCAGAATGCACAAGAGGTCAGGGTATTTACTTTTGAGCTCTTGCTAGAAGCTGATGTCTCTACAGAGTCCTGCTGGGAAGCTCCTTACCTCTGTCCTTTCTTTCTCTGTAAGTCAATCTCCTTTCTCCTGGAAACTTCAGTCATAGGGCGGCCATCTTCTTCTGTGCAGCTAATTCTCAGGTTTTTTTTCTCTCTACACTTCTGGAAATAGTAGCATCACTACAGCACCTTCAAAATCCCCGAGAATGTATTTTCTGCTTCCTGCTGGAACTCTGATACCAATTTCAAAATTCTGAAGACAATATGAATGTTTATGTAGCTGAAAGTTTTCCTGTGTCCCACCCAGCTGGCAGCTGGGACAAATATCTCCAACTCGCGTCCCCCCAATAAACACATAGAGACTTATATTAATATAACTATATAACTGTTTGGCCATTAGCTCAGGCTTATTACTGACTAGCACTTACATTTAAATTAGCCCATAATTATTAATCTATGTATTGCCACATGTTCCATGGTTTCATGTGCGGCCCATTACATGTTGCTCCTTCAGCAGCTTGCTGGTGTCTCTCCCTTTTGCCTTTCTGTTTCTCTCTTTGAACTTCGCACCTGCCTCTAAGCTGTCTTGCCATAGGCCAAACAGCTTTATTTACTGACCAATCAGAGCAACACATATTTTCAGCATACAGAAAGACATTCCCCCATCACTTCCCCTTTTCTGTTTAAACAAAAGGAAGGTTTTAACTTTAACCTATTAAAATTACATATAACAAAACAGTTATCAAGCAAGAATTACAGTTACAATATCTAGTCTATTTGTACTTTGTAAAATTAAAAAAAATTATCTATCCTATATTTGTGAGTCTAAGGTTTCATATCTAATTTATCTTGTATCATAACCAAGGAAAATTATAATTATAACTATCTAGTCTTCAACTACATCAAAGACCTCAGAATGCTACTCATTAAAGTATCTAGGGATTGTGATGACTAATCTGGCTGTCAACCTGACACACCAGGGAAGAGGAAGCCTCAACTGAGAAGTTCCCTCCATCGGATTGTAGGCCACAATAATACAAAGACTCCATAATGCTAAGATAGTCCCATCAGAACCAACTATAAAGCATTATCATCAGTGAATTTTACTTCACCTTTTTGGAGATAAGGTTTTGATGAAGCTCAGGTTTGCCCTGGGACTTGTCATCCTTCTCCCTTAGCCCTAAGTCCTAGAGATAGAGGTCCACATTGCCATACCTGGCATGAGCCCACTTTCGAGACATTTTATAGTAGATAGCTATACACCAAACAAATGGCGAATAGAGCCACCATGGTTTCTAAAGCATTTCTAGAAGAATGAACCACAATAGAGCATGTAGCTCAGTGATATGATACAGTGCTTGGCTAGAATGTATAAGGCCCTGGGTTTTAAACTTGAGTTCCACACAAATATGCACTGTGTACCCATACACATACATATATACATACATACAGACAGACAGATATATACACAGACACAGACACAAGACACACACAGACAGACACACAGACACACACACACACACACACACACACACACACACACACACACAAAGTATCTGGCACATGCCAGACACAAGATTGGGAATACAATGATAACCCTCATGAAGTTTATATTATAGTGGGGTTAGAGATTATTTTGAAAGCTAAACTCAAACTGCATTATTCATAGTAGTTAGAAAGTGGAAAGAATCCAAGTGCCCAATGACAGATAAATAAACAAAATATGGCATGTACACATGCTTTAAAAGAAAGAAGTGATTCTAACACATGGAAGAATATGGATGAATCTTGAGGACAATGTGCTAGTGAAATTTTTTAAAAGACAAATATTGTCAATTAAAAGACAAATATTCCCCTGGAGCCCTGATGTATGAGGAACATAGTTCCTTCTCTAAAGCTTGGGATATGCTTGGGGCCAGGGCGTGGGGGAGCTATAGCTTCAGATCCTGAGAACACAACTCTTGCCACTGTACCGGCTGTGGTGAACAGTGTCAAGGCCGCTGTGTGCTGTCTGTGATCCTCTTGAGATACTCGGTGTTCCCTCTGTGCAACATTGCTTGATTAGCTTCCTGCTGACTTTGTCCCATTGTGTGATAGCTTTCCAATGACACTGTCCGATTTCTCTCCTAAAGCCTGTATATAAAATGCTGTGCTTCTTAATAAACTTGCTGGCACAAGCCGGCAGCTTACACAAGATCCCCTGACCCTGGCTTTCCTGTCTTCTTTATCTTCTCATCCTCTGGTCCTCCCCGTTAAGACCTTGTCACTGAGGAACAACCTGTTGGTCCAGGTTAATATGATGAGTACTTTACTACAATCTAAAAAACAATTTTCTAAAAGAATTTTGTTTTAAATAGCTTACAAAGTAGTATGGTTCCTTATGTACTTTTCATTCATGCTTAGATTCTGTTGACCCTAACTCCCATCTACTTCTCCCTTAAGTCTCCCTCTTCCTCTTAAAATTTTCCCTCTCATTTTTCTCTTTTGCACTTTCATGTCACATGTGTTCAACTGCTCTCCATCAGCAGCCCTTAGGACCCCTTTCTACTTTCCTGGCCTCTCCACATAATCACTCCTAAATTAATACACTTCTGTTTTAAAATTAGAAGCCAAGAAGAAAAGGCTCAAACATGGGAGAACTTAGCACCACCTTACTTAAGCAACATTTTCCAGTTATATTCCTTTTGTTTGATTTTGAAAATTCTGTAACTTCATTTCTCTTATGGCTGAACAAAATTCAATGGTATGTGTGTGTGGGGGTTTTGAAGGAAAATGACCTCTCAAAGGAGTGGCACTATTAGGAGGTGTGGCTTTGCTGGGGTAGGTGTGGCCTTGTTGGAGGAAGTGTGTCACTGTGGAGGTGGGCTTTGAGGTCTCATATATGCTCAAGCCACGCCCAGTGTCTCAGACCAGACCACTTCCTGTTGCCTGTGAGCCAAAATGTAAGAACTCTCAGCTCCTTCCCTAGCACCATGTCTGCCTGCATACTGCCATGTCCCACCATGATGATAATGAACTAAACCTCTGAAAGTGTAAGCCAGCCCCTGTGAAATGTTTTCTTTATAAGAGTTGCTGTGGTCATGGTGTCTCTTCACAGCAATAGTAAACCTAACTAAGACAGTATGTTCTACACATTCATTACCCACACATTCTATGATGGATATCTGTACAGATTCAATTTCCTCAGTATTGTAAATAGAACAGCAGTAAGCACAGATATGCAAATATCTCTGTGAAGAAAGCTCCTAGGCTTATTTCCATAGTGGCTGTACCAGCTTACACCGCCACCCAAACTGAGTAAGAGTTCCCTTTTCTCACATCCTTGGCCTGTTTTTGTTGTCGTTTGATTTCTTGATGATAGTCACCCTTACTGGTCAGAGGCGGAATTTCAAATTTGATTTAATCTGCACTTACCTCGTGGCTGAAGATGTGAGACAATTTTTAAAAAACAGCTTCGGTTATTTGTATTTCTCTTTTGCGAATTTTCTGCTCAATCCTTAACCCATTTATAAAACAGGATTATTTATTTATTTTAGGATTCTGATGGCTTTGCATTTCTAAGTAGTAATCCTCTACCAGAAGCATACCGTGGAATGACTTTCCCCCACTGTGCAGACTGTCTCCTCACTCAACAGCTCCATTTGCTGTACAGAAGCTTTTCAATTTTGTGAGGTGCCTATATTAGTTACTTTCGCCTCTGGTGCTAGAGAAGGCCTGGAAGGAGCACCTAAGGAAGTACTGGTTTATTCTGGTTTACAGGTGGAAAGCACAAGGGTCAGGACAAGGAAGTCAGTGTGGGAGCCTGTTTGCAGGCTTTACCCAGCAGGTCTGCATGGAGAGGATGACTGGACCACGGGCCTGAGTGCAGTTACTCAGGAACAACATGCAGGTGTCTGAGATGGTCTGCACTTGGCTGTGGTGGGGGCAGGTCTTTTGCTTCACCCCTTGGCGTCTCTATAAATACCCTAGGGCAGAGACAGTCAGGGCCAGTGGATAAGGATCTAGGCCAACCCGAGTCTATCCTGTGTTTTCTCTCTGTTTCTCTTCTATTTCTAACGAAGTCTCTTATCCTCATTCCTCAAGAGTTCCTGGGGTAAATAAGTGTGGGGGCTGGTCTCCCACAAGTCAGTCGGCAGGAGTGAGGCATCTGGCACATGGCGTTCTCCTAGGAAGCTGGGTACAAAGAATGTTAGGGCTCACATGCCAGTTACACAGGTCTTTCTACCTCAATTCATTTTATCTAGTTAATTCCCCAAAGGCATGCTGAGACACCTGTCTCCCACGTAATCCTAGAGCCTGTCAAGTTGACGTTATCAACTATTCCAGTGTCATTTTTGACTGTTGGCCTTATTTCCTGAGTAACTGGAGTCCTAATCCGGAAGTCCTTGAATACGCCTATGTATATTTCCTCTAGCAGTTTCAGAGTTTCAGGTCTGATGTTAAAGTCTTTAAGACACTTGGAGTTAATTTTAAGCAAGGTGAGAGATAAGGATCTAGGCTTCATTCTTCTACAGGTAGATTTCCAATTTTCCAAGCTCCATTTGCTAAGGAGGCTGTTCTTTACGAGAATTTTTGACATCTCTGTCAAAATTCACTTGGCTATAGCTGCATAGATACAAGTCCGGAACTTTAATTTGGTGTCAGTACCATGCTGCTTTTGTTACTATGGTTCTGTAATGTAACTAACTAGACATCAGATATGGTGATACCTTCCACCCTTCTTTATTATTGCTCAGGATGGGCTTGGCTACTTTGAGGGCTTTTGTGTTTCCAAATGAGTTTTGACTGTTTAAAAGTATTTCTGTGAAGAATGGCATTGGATTGCATTGCTTTTGGTAAGACAGTCAGTCATTTCATAATATACAGAATCTTGTAATCCAAGAACATGGAATAGCATGGATTCTTCTAGGGTTTTTGTTGTTGTTGTTGTTGTTGTTGTTTTGTTTTTTAATTTTTTTAGGCAGGGCCTCACTGTGTAACCTGCTTGGTCTAGAACTCTCTATGTACACCAGGCTAGCCCTGAACTCACAGAAATCTGCCTACCTCTGCCTCCCAAGCACTGGGATTAAAGGCACAACCATACCACGCCTTATTTTAAGGTTTGTGTTATAGAACCTTTCACCTCATTGTGGAAGTTTACCAGGAAGGTTGTATTGTGGAGATTTAGATGCTTGTGAATGGGAACCTTTCCCTGCCCTCTTCCTCAGCATGCTGGTTTATCATATCTAGGAAAGCTAGTTTGGGGATGTTAACTTTTTATTCGAAGTGTTTTAACCAGCCTAGGAGTTTTCTGACAGGAGTCATTAGGGTCTTTTATGTACAGACTCATTATATTTGTAAATAAGGATACTTTGACTTCTTCCTTTCCTATTTGTATCCCTTTTGTTTGCTTTGCTTATCTTACAGCTGAAGAAAATAAGTAAGTAAACAAACAGAGAGAGAGATTTGGCTTTATGAGGGGCATAATCCAAAAAGGTGAGTCCCAACAACAGGGCTATGACAGGCCCCTGGAAACAGAGGAAAGAAAACTCACATGACCGAAGATAGGATGTTCTTTAGAAGGAAGGGGCAACGTTAAAGGAGTGAAAATTAGACAACTTCCTTAACACCCCAATTCCCCTCAAACTGATCTACAGCTTCAACGTGATCCCAATTCGAGGGGAATCGGCAAGTTAATGCAGCTATCAAGTGTTTTTCTTTGTTAGGAAGGGAGTGACTTACAGTTTTTTATATTCTAGACAGGGACTGTTTATAGACATTTCAGAAAGAAATAATTTATTTCCATTTCCCCCTATCTTTTGTAACCCAGGAAGTTACTTCTAAATTGAAATGTAAAATCAAAAGGCTTGGAAGAGTTCAAATGACTGTGAAGAAAATGTTATCTGTAAAACATTTCACATCGGAAGACTTTAAAACTGTGGGGCTGATAACATGACAGCTGCCTCCATCAGACAGAACAGTGTCTAGAAACAGCCACTCAGCTATGGTAAACTGATTTTCAACAAGGGTAGCAAAGACATGAAAATTTTCAAGAAATGTTGCGCCAATTAAACATCCATATATTAAAAAGGTGAATGTCAATTTATATCTCACAGTACATGTAAAAATTAGATCACAACTGGCCACAGAATGATACTTAGGAGCAAAAATGACAGTATTTCCAGAAAAGAAAAACATAAAACATGTGTGAGCTGAATTAGACTAAGGAGTAAATGTAAAATATGATTTCTGAAGGAAAGGATTAAAAAATTTTTAAAAGGACACTGCTAAGAAAAACAGTCGAAGGAATAATATTTGTAGTACTGATCTATGACAAAGAATTAAAGAATTCTCAAAGCTTAGCAAGAAAGCAAACAACCTAACTTTAAACACAGGCATGAAATCCGAACTGAACATCTATGAAAGAGATAGCATAGCATATGAGAAGTACTCAACATCGTTAGACAATGGAAAAAATCAAGGACAGCCACATGAGGATCGCAGTATACAAATACGGACACCAAAAACCAGAGACTCACGCACTGTTGGGGAGACACATAACAATACAAGTAGGAATGTGTGGAAGGCACGGACTGGGAGTAAGAATTTCAGGCGTGTGACATTTACCTAGGTCTTAGTGACCACTTTGGGGAAAAAAAAAGGACATAGTAATTGTCCCTCCTTTTCAAAAAACAAAAAGATCAATGAAATAATGGATTTAAAAGTCTTTTCCAAATGGTAAAATGATATATAATCATTCTTATATTGACATTTTTTTCAATCAAGTTTTTTAAACAATAGAACCTTCTTTCTTAAAATATTCTATCAAAAGCGATTTTAAAATCTTTTATTAATGTAATTAATATTTTAGAGCAATAGCTATGTTTTACTGCTAATAGTAAAGTTCAGAAGACCTGGCAAGAGGTATTACTTGCTTTGTTCTTTTTCTTTTTTTCTTTTTTTTTTGGGGGGGGGGGTATCTGCAGCCAATGCTGTCCTTGAATTCACTAAGTAGACCTGGCTGGCTTCAAACTCATGGTGATCCTCCTGCCTCAGCCTCCTAGTTGTATCTACTTTATAATGACTTACATTACTATTTAATGTAGTCCATCAACCGCTGGTTTTGAAGATTGAGTCAGATGAAAAGGAAAAACAGTAACTGCATAAAAAGGAAAAAAAAATCACACATAGAAAGAATATTTTAGGACTTTAAAAAAATTCTTATGTTTTCAAGAATTTTGGAGTTAGAAAAGATATTGAAGATGGCTCATCATAACTCACTGTTCCAAGATCATCAGGCTATTTGGTTAAGTATTTTTCACACTATGTTTCTTGTACACGTTAAATAAAAAAAAATATTTTTACTGATACTTATTGCTTAACTTCTTCAATAATTTTACTTTGCGTATCTAATAAAATTAAAGCTATTAAATATCCCTTTAAATAAGGATCTGTTTCCCTCTATCATGCCTACTAACCACGAGACTACCGTTAAAACATGAGGTTACAGGAGGTTTGTATTCCGACTTAAAAACATAAAACGTGTCATGTTTTAATAAACATAATAACTCGGGATTACAATTCTAACTTTTGAATTATTCTAATCTCTGAAAACTGAACCAGTGCAGTTTATATATTAACTGGGACAAGGCTGGGAGAAGACTGAGGAGGCAATACTCCAGAACATTCTGTAATCTGTCTCACTTAGGCGTATACATTTGTTTAACAAGAGATCCCTTTACTTCCATCTGCTGCACAGGACAAATCCATTTTTGAAAATTCTCAACCGAGGTTCGCAATGTCCACGAAAGGAGAATTCAGTGAGACTTTAAAAGTGCCCTTTTCCTTTAAAGCTACGTGCTAGGAACCCCTGCACCCCGCTTGGGCTCATTTCTTTACTTTGGTGTACGTTTTCACACTGAATAGTGACTAAGATCTAGGGGGAGTCATCTCAGGCGACAGCCAAGCGACCAAGAGTGCTGTTGTGAATGCAGTCAAGCAGTCAGAGCCGCCAGCGAGGGAGCGCTCCGCAAGCATTTCGCAGCTTGTTAACCGACTCCGGAGGGCAAGGTCCAGCTAATCCTTGCATAAGCAAGAAAAATGACCGTTGACAACTCAATCACACACAGTCGCCAACTCCCTGAGCCCAGCAGTCCTCGCCTCTCTGCAGCCAGCTTCCGATCGGCTGCAAAAGCTCAAGGCCCTCCCGCCCCAACGGCGCCTGCGCGAAACCTCCACCTTCTCAAAACCCTTTCTCAGAGCAGTCCACCGGGGCCGTTGTAAAGTTATTATCGGGTTACGCCTCACTTTAAAAAAAAAGAAAAAAAAAAAAAGTACGACCGAGCACACTAAAACGACCACTCACCGAAGTGGTCCTAAATGCAAACGGCAGGTTTTAACTCTCCTCTCGCGACTTATCTGGTGCTGCCGGAAGCGGAACTAGCGGGGTCGGTGTTTGGGTTGGGGGGGGGGGTGAGGTGGAGGCGGGGGAGTGAGCTGTGGAACAGGAAAGCTCAGGCGGATCGTTGGTGCGGCGGAAACTGTCCCGGCCGGTGCAGTTTCCGTGTGAGACCGGTGGAGGGCAGGCGGGGGAAGAGGCGTGTCGGAGACTCCCGAGGTGTAGCGGTGCCAGCGGTTCGGCGGTTCCGCTGTTGCGGCAGACAGAAGATTCAGGTCCACGCCTCCGAGAGCCGCTTCTGCCCGAGCACCTCACCCTTGCCCCGGCGATTAAAGGGGAGGAACCGAAACCTGGATGGGCTCAAGGATCTCCCACAGAGCGCTTGATGACCGCAGCCGAGGCAGGTAAGGACTCGAGCTCGGTGGAGAACCGGAGCCAGACCCGATGGCTGAGGCTCACTGCCGCCTCTAGGTGTTTGCTTTGTCTTTACTCTACTCTGCGGACCCTAGACACGTGCTCTTGCAAGAGACACGAACCGTAGCGAATGACAACGTGGTCTGGGAGGAGTGTCAGTACGGGTCCGGGGTCCTTTTCAGGCTTGATTTCTCTTGCACTTCCCGCCTCGCTTCCTCTTTCCATTTCTTGGGTTTGAAAAAGCCAGAAATTGCAGTTTCAGCTAGAAGGGAGCTGCCTAACTGCTACAGAGGTGTGTGTGCAGCGTTGTTTGGGTTCTGCTGTGGGGAGAGGTGGCTGTTTGATTCCTTAGTCTGCATCACTCTGCCTGCCTGTGCTTTCCACACCCACTTTCAAAGAACAAAAGCCCTGTGAGCCCGCAGCTTCGCAGGGTGTGATACGGGGTTGCAGGTCAATGCCGCACCCGCACCTTATAGATTAGACGGCCTTGCGTCCTCCCATGTAGCTAATGACCTTTGGATCTCATCCTTGAGGTTCTGGGCAACTTCCTGAGAGTTACCAATCTTGGAGTTGTGTGGTAATGGTTGTCTTGTTGCAGCGTCCTAGAAGTCTTAGCTTTAGAAGTAGGAAGCATGGCTGACTCCAGCATTAGCTTCCTAGCCTACCTTGGGACAGGATTTTGTTTCGCTATTACAGTTTTTAAGAACGGAAATATGTGGTTTTGGAGCGATAACATCATGATAGCTACTATTTAATGGGTAGCAGCCAGGTGCTTTGCACATATCTTTTCATCCAGTCTTTCAAGAGTCCCGTGAAGATTGTTAGATTATTCCTTTTTTTCAGCTGGAAAATGGAAAGTTAGTGAGGTCATGTAACTTACCCTAGTAACATTTTGCTACGAGTAAACCTTTGGAGCTTTACTAGAAAGTAGATCTGAATCCAGCATCTGCATTCTACTGTCCTGCCATTATTCTCCTTATTCCGATTTCTTCACTAACGTTTTCAGTGGCTAAAAGTTATATTTGTCATTTAAGAAAGCACATAGAGTGCTTTTTTTGTGTCTGACAAATGATAGCCATGATTTCTGTGCAACTTCTGTGTGTGATGTAGAATTAAATATTTCAGAACCTCAAATATTCTTTTTTGCAATATAGACCATTAAAAAAATACAAGGGCTGAAGCTGATGAAGGGTCATAATTGTGCAATCAAAGCTTGCTATTTAAAGGTTAGATCAATGTGATTTGTAGATTAAGGGGATTAAATTGAACATTACGAGGGCATTAAACTGAGCAATTAAGACAATGTTGAATCTAATGCTAGACACATAAGCAGCTTGTGCAGTCTTTCCGAAAATTTGAAATGTTTGCTAATTAAAAATAAACAAAACCTTGAGCTCTCATAGAAACAGATCATTGGGAAGAGGTCTTTATGGAACGTGAAGGGTGGGGAAAGGTTAAGCTATGTGTTTGGGGTTGGTCGACAATGGCACAAGAATTGTCTGGAAAGCATCCTTTGAAGTCTTCCAGTTGTTTATTTCAAAATAGGAACTTCCAGACCCAAGAGCTGACTCAGCAGAAAGGTGAATTCCAGACAGAAAAGCTGACGCAGCAAAACAAGCTGTACACCTTTTGAAGAGGGAGGGGACTCAGTGCCAGAGCTGTATGGAACTTGGAACAGGCTTGATTTGTATAATCAAAAAACTATTCTAGCTTGCCTTTGCTAGCCTGAAGAAGCCAACATTGAACTCTTTTTGTAGCTTCTTCTTAGTGTGCTGGAATTAGCTACTATTTATTACAATGTTTCCCCTGGAAAATGCTTTGTGGATATCAGGAAAACTGGTTACGTTTTTGTGTTCTGGTTCAACCGCCGGTTTTTTTTTGTTGTTGTTGTTTTTTTGGTTTTTTTGTTTGTTTGTTTTTTTAAGTGGAAATTTACTCCTTGGTGGTTGGATTTTAGTGGAATCTATGGGAATGATAGCTTGAAAGATCTTTTTAAGGGGGGCTGTAAATACTGTTCAGGACTGATGACTTATCCAAGGTGTTATTTTAAAGGATGTAGCTCTAGCAAGTATCAATGAACTGTTAATCCAGGGCAGTAGATAGTCTAGTCTGGAGCAGCGCAGTAAGACCAGAGTGCTGTAACAAGGCCTCCACCAGCAGCAGCGGGAGACGATCTGAGCTGGCCAGCATCCTTTGCCAGAAGGTACACTCTAAACTTAGCTGAATTTAGAATTTTTTTTCTTTTGGTCAGTTAAAATAAAGTTAGAAACTTCTTCTTTACAACCATAGTTAGCCACTTATAGACACAGCTGATGTTTACTGAGTCCTTAACATATGCTAATTGTGGTGGCGCGTACATTCTCATTTAATCTTCAAAACTATGAGATTTATAACCTCATTTTATCTGCTGGCGAGAGCTGGGCGAAGCATAAGGGAGCTGAGCCAGTGTGTGTGTGTGGGGGGGGGGGAGCTGAAGTTGGTTTGCTAGAGCAGAGCAGTTCTCAAAGTGAGACTCTGAGCAATGTCAGCATCACCTTGGAGTTTTAGGATGGTGGAATCCTGGGCTCGGCCCTAACCTTTCCTGGTTAAGATCTGAGTCCACCAAGTGGTTCTGATATATGTTAAAGTTTTCTGGTTGCTGCTTGGCATGTGTGGGAACTAGCAAATGGAACACATTTCAAATGTGGAAGCCAGTGTTAAGTCATTTTAATTTTTTGCACTCATCTCAAACCTAGCTGCTTGTCTGTTGGTTAAAATACAAGTTCTCTCTTTAAGAATTCCTGCTGAAAACTTTTGTGATAGGCTAGTAATGTGTTTTTATTATTATGGTGTAACTAGTCCATTTGGGGACCATTGCTACAAAAGGAATCGTAAAACTAAAGAAAGATTCAGTTCTGACATTTGAATAATTCATAGATCTTTCGAACTAGGCAGTTACTGCCACTTTGGAAATTCATGAATGAACATTGATCAAATTGTTGAATATTGATTGTGTGATGCTATGGCCACAGTCAGTGCAAGTTGTAGATTTCAAGTGAAATAAGCATTGAGAATGCTCTAGATCTCAGATTCTCATTAATTTAACTTTGTGGGAGACTGTATACCACTTGAGAGGGAAAAACTTATTCAATATTTTTTATTTTTGAGTACTTATTAAACATCTATAATAATGTGGTAAAGAACTATGAATTTTTTTTTTTTGCTTGTTATTGGAGTACTTAGGCCTCATGTTCAGTACTATTGAAATAATAAACATTTATCTATGTACTTTAAATATTTATAAGATGGGGAACATATCCATGATCAAAAATGATTTGAGAGTGTTTATTCACAAAGGAGTAATTGCTTCCTAACTTTTTCCATGTTAAGACATACATTGAAAATGAGTCTCTCTGCTGTATCATAGGGAAAACCGAACCTAGTGCTGCTCAATTTATCTGAGTAGGGCTCGCAGCCATCTGAATGGCTCAGACAATTTTTAACATACCTAATTTACATTCATGGTTGAGCAACATGTTAGGAAGCTCTGCATTAAAAAACTAAGTCTTCAGCACGTAAAAACATTCAGTAAAATTTCACCTTGAGGTTTATATTTACAGCTGAGATTATTAAATAATAAGACTGTTGGTCACTTAGGCTGAATGAATGATAAAGGGAAAAAAATCTTGAATATTGGGAAATTTGTAGAGGAATATTTGTGTTGAGATGAGCCCAGCACCAGGAAGACAGTGATTCTACTTTATCAGTTTTAGATCCTTTTTATTATAGAAGATAATCTGATTTCTTATAATAGCAAACTTCATAGTCATGGAAGTGGTAAACATGAGTTTTGCTTCCTGTATGCTTTTATTTTACTCTTTTCCCCTTCCTTTTTTTTGGGGGGGAGGGGTGTAGTACATGACTCAACTTGACTGCTTGTTGGAACTGCTTGGGAAACCTTAAGAAATTCCCAAGTCCTACTCAAACATTCTTATTGGTGTGAAGTTTGCCCCAAATTTGGGGTATGGATACCTTTAATGTATGTATGTATGCTTAACCCTTAAATGGGCTATGACAGGTACAGTTTACATATATAGAAATTGAGGACCCAAGAGATCAAGCACAATTATAAAGGACAAGAATCCAGCTTAGGTATTTTGACTCCTAAGTTCATATTTTTAAGCATTGATTGTTTCAGCTTTTTAATAATCTCTCTCATATATTGAAATAGAATTACAGAAAAATAAATGGAAGCATTACCCAGCCTTATATTCTTTTGAGGGCTAATTGTTCTGCCCACCATTATAACAAAATTCTTTACTGTCTAACCTGCCTCTTCTTAGTCACCTGCTTTTTTAGGGGCAGTGCAGAAAGTGATTTTTACCCCGCAGTCCTCTGAATGTACCTTAGTTACATTTCTAACATTATTTTATCCATATTTCCTATGCTTTCCTGTTCTCCTCTAACCTCCTTGACTGTTCTTTGGACTCAGGAAATGCACCAAGTATACTTCTGCTTTGGTATTTCATGTTTCTTGACTAAAATGCTCTCAACATATCACCCCCGGCTTTGGTCAGACGTCATGTTTTTGGAGAAGACGTCCTAGCAGGTGCTCCGTTGTTGGTTCATCTACTGTCTTTCTCCGGTGAACGTATAAGTCTTGGATTTGGGTATAAGCTCACAATTGTTCGGAGGACATGTACTCTTGTCCTCTAGGCAGCAGTCAAAAGACGCAGCTCAATTCTGTAAGTGGTGTGTGTGTCGTAGGAGAGGGAGGCAGATCACTTACTAATTCATATTGTTTGGGGGAGAAGAAAGGTGCCGCACACACCTTCTCACCCTATCCTCAGGATCATTTCTGCTCCCAGTGCACACTGTTCATTGGAAAGACTGGGAGGAAATAGAAACCAGTATTTTTTTTTAAGATTTACATATGTGTTTCATGTGTATGGTTTGTCTGCATGTATGTCTGCACACCAGAAGAGGGCATTGGATTCCATGGGACTATAGTTGTGATCTGCCGTGTGGGTGTTTGGAATTGAACTCGCGACCTGTGGTAGAATACACAGTGCTCTTACTACTGAGCCATCTCTGTAGACCCACAAATCAGGAATCTTACAGCTAACAATAGCACTGGTCATTGGATTCTTGACTGAGTTTTTCAAATTTTTACATTTATGCGTTCGCATTTCACAAAGAATATTTAAATTAAAAACAAATCAACAACAAAAGCAGCACTGCCTCTAAAATGAGGTGTTTTGTTTTTTTTTTTAATCATTTTTCTTACGACACTTAAACTGGAGATCGAGTTGTTTGTGTTCAATGAAGTGTGTCTATGAGAAGTGAATAGTATTTATTTAATAAATATGTGCAGTTCAACAAATAGCCAGCAGTCCTCTCCAATTTCCATGTTATGTGAGCAGGAAGTGTAGCTAGAGTTTTCCTGCCTGGCCCAGTCAGGACAAATCTCTCTTACCCGCCTGTCCCACAGTCGCTCAGACCCAACCAAGAAAGCACACAGAAACTTACATTGTTTACAAACTGTATGGCTGTGGCAGGCTTCTTGTTATCTACTTTTTCTATCTTAAATTAACCCATTTCTGCTTATCTATACTTTGCCACATGGCTTGTGGCTTACCAGTGTCTTTACATGTTGCTTCTCATGGCGGCGGCTGGCAGTGTCTCCCTCCAGTCTTCTACTTCCCAGAATTCTCTACTCTCTTGTCCTGCCTATATTTGCTGCCTGGCCACTGGCCAATCAGAACTTTATTTACACAGAGCGATATCCACAGCAAGGAAGCTTAATTTATAGCAGTTTATATAGAAGTGTTGGTTTATTGAGAATTCAGTATGTGTGAAGCACTGTGCTACCTCAGTCTTCACAGTTACAGGCTGTTGGTATTTCTCTCTCTCTCTCTCTCTCTCTCTCTCTCTCTCTCTCTCTCTCTCTCTCTCTCACACACACACACACACACACACGCACACACACACACACGTACACGGGTTGGGAGGAGTGTGGGAGGAAGACAGAGAGAGGGAAACTGAGATTCAAAGGTGCTAGCATAAGTTGTTAGTTGTTCAGTAACAGATTGGTGTAGTTGACTCCAAGCACATTCCCTTTCTGCTACTAAAATGTTTGGAGAGGTTTAAGTGGAAACAAGATACAAAGCACCCAGATCCATTTAGTAACAAAGCTGAGCTGAAATTATCTACAGCTGTGAAGTTATAGAAGCTTACGGGTTTTTTCCTTATTGTCAAATGCTTTTTAATATTAAAAAGTACATAAAGAATAAAAACAAAATCTTTTAAAATAAATACATTATTTGATTTTAACTTTTGTAACAATTTCGTAAAGTCAAGGCTTAGTGAATAAAAGTAAATTGATCATAATATTTCACAGAAAGCCATCAATGAAACTGGAATCAGACCTCTAGAAATAAGAATTTTGAGTTGTGCTTTGTAAATCTATCTTGCACATTAATCAATATTTTTTAAACATTATTTGATTAAGTTCTTTTTTTGTATCTCCAGTCATCAAATGGAATATTGATACATGATTTCATCTTGGCAGATAACTAATTTTAATATCACCAGTGTTCAAATACATGTAAACAGCATTGTAAGAGACAGTTTGAGATTCTATTATTGGCATATGGTAGTTAATTAGTGGATTTTCATGGAGGGTTTTTATTGGGAGTGTCATTGAATCACATGCAGTTTCTTGATGAGCACATTGTATTAGGAGGCTGTATCAATTGTATTATTTTTGCTAAATAGTTTAAAAGTATTGGTTTGAGAACTTCTATTGAATAAAGTCTTGTTTTCACTCTATTAATTAATGCAGAATAGTTATTATCACTAAAAGAAAACCTGTTTTTAACTGAACTTTTATAATTGATTTAATGCCGTCTCAGATTGATGCTCAATTTTCAGTTATTAAAAAACCTACATTATGTTTTCTCTGTCCTTATCTACTCCTTTTTGATACTTCTGCATGGAGGATTTTAACTTTCAACAAACTTTTGTTTTATAATATGCATTAATTTATATTTTCTCAGGTCCGTTATTTGTCAGATACTCTTTAGATTTGAATCGAGTATAATCTTTCTGTTATGTTTTTTTGTTATCTCATCCACTTGCTCTGATGTATTTCACCAGAATATAATCTTCACTACTTACTTTTATGGAGGAAAATCTATTTTCATTTTGGTGCCCTTTAGGAGGTTATTGGTTCTGATTTTCTAGTATTATTTAAAATTGTCTTATGTGTTTTTAAAGAACACTCTTCACATTAACTGTTTGCATTGTATTTTAGGTAACAGGATTGCTGTTTCAACTCAGGGAAGCAGAAGCCTCGTTGTCTTTGTGTTAAACTGCAGCAGCAACTTGAACAATGAAGCCATGATATCTGAGAACAAAGGAGCGTTTGCCAACTAAATGTCAGCACATTTCACGTGATTGTTAACAACACTGCAGCAGGCCTATGTGTCAGCTAGTGCAGTGAGAATGTTTGCTTCCAACACTATTTATTTGAAGAAGTTTTAACATAGAGTCTTGAAATTTTTCATATATCAAATGAAATAAAAATGAGTGAAGCACCCAGATTCTTTGTTGGGCCTGAAGATGCAGAAATAAACTCTGGAAATTATCGTCGTTTCTTCCACCATGCAGATGAAGAAGAGGAGGAAGAGGATGAGTCTGTGAGTTGTCTCTTTTGTGATAAACCAGTAAAGAACAGAACTTTCACTGATTACTGTCAATGTAAATGAATACTATGATTTTAAATTAAGACTACTTTTTAATGGGCAAATTTGTGAAAAAGTTTTTAATTGAAAAAGTATAAGTGATATTGAGTAGATAGGCATTTAAAAAGTGTAATACATGTAGCTAGAGATAAGATCCTGAAGTAGTTTAATGACAGTTCAGTGTTGTTATAAGATACCAAGAAACTCCTTAACTTGGTTTATGAAGTTCAATAAAATTGTCTCAAAGGCCTGCTTATTATGTGTGTGATAAACTAATGTATCCACATGTCATGTCCACGTGGCATCTTAGAAGTGGAGCACGTCTGTTAGACTCATTTTCTTCATTGTTCTTCACAAGCAGAGATTATTTTATTTTGGGAACTGATTTAAAATATAGACACACATGTTGATTTTCTTAAATTTCAAATTAAAAATAGAATCTTATTTTAAAAGGAAAGCCTGTCACACTTGGTAAAAGTGGTAAGATCAGACTGCAGGAGCGATTGGACACTTGCTTAGGCTCTGTCTGGGGCAGAAAAGAAGTCACTGGTGTGTGTTGTACACTCTTGTTGCCCTGTTTCTGTTGCAGTGATGTTCTGCCTAAGCCACTGTGGGCTGAACCTTCAGAAACCGTGACTAAATGAACCTTCCCTTCATGGTCTTTGTCACTTCCTTTGTTGTAGCAGTGAGAGATAACTGGTAGATGTGACCTGTGAAATCTCCTTTAGGAAGATTATAATGAGCCATTTCAAAAATGGTGATGAGGAAGAAAATGAATAGGGAAGTCTTCCAATGGGTGGTGAGGGGAAGTGGAGATAGCAGACCCCAAGACAGTTGTTGTTTGTAATCTGATTGGAACTCCAGTTTTCATGTTAGAAGAGGCAATGTAGAGTTTTTTTTCTAGATGTAAAAAGGAACAATTTAACCCCCAATTTTTATTGTTACATTAAAGAGGAAGTTTAGTGAACCACCTTTGAGCCATTTTATATAGTGATATATGAAATACACAAAGTCAGGGAAGAGAGAAGAATGAGATACAACTTTATATGGTTAAGAGACCTCTAAGCTCCTGAATGGAAAAAAGCAAGAATCAGGAATGAATATTAAGGAATTTTGTGAGCATGTGAGGTACCCGGTATGTTACTATTTATATGATGTGCATATTCAAGACTGAACGTTAATTTGGTTAAAAAAAAAAAAAAAAAGTACAAAGAATAACAAAACCATTAAGTGGGAATGCCACATCTGAATACCTGAGGAGTGTCAAAGGTCGTTGGCATTAACAGTGAGCCGCTCAAAGAGCTGTCTGACCAGCTAATGGCCCAGCTCAGTCTATAAGAAGACTCAATACTGTCCAGCTCTGTCGCTGGAAATGCATTTGATGTAGATAGCCAAATTCTTTATCTGACTTTTATTGGACTTTTAGTTGGAGTAGATGGATTTTCACTCTCCTTTGCCTTTTTCTGCCTGAAGATGCTAGAGGTAGTTGAGGAAGGAATGTTTATTCATTCTTTAAAGTTAATTGGAAACAGTAGCAATGTGCTGAAAGTGTTTTCTTTTTAAAAGTTCTTTTCAGATCTTTGTCAAAAATTTATTTGAATTGTAAAGTATTGTAACTGATAGGATTTTAATGACTTGAATGGTGAATATGTCAGTTTTATTGATTCCTATGGCTCAATCACCTCTGAGAGGAAATTAAGATAGTGGTGTTTTAGAATGCCTATCAAGTCATCCTGTCGTTCTGTTTTGTTTCTCTTTTAGCCACCAGAAAGGCAGATTGTGGTTGGAATATGTTCCATGGCAAAGAAATCTAAATCCAAACCCATGAAGGAAATTTTGGAACGGATCTCCTTATTTAAATACATCACAGTAGTAGTTTTTGAAGAGGAAGTAATTTTGAACGAACCCGTGGAAAACTGGCCTTTATGTGATTGTCTTATTTCTTTCCACTCTAAAGGTATTAAATGGTGGACGGGGGCTTTTATCCTCTCGGATTGTAAAAATAATACACATTAGTTGTAGAATATTGGATAAAACAGAGTGAAGCTAGCTCACAGAGAAGGGAAATTAACATTGATATATTTCTTTCTAATCTTCTTCTTCTGCCTGTGTTTTTTAAAAATTTGTGTCATAGTTATATTTAACTTTTCATTTAGCTTTTCTTAGATTTTATCAAATTTTTCCATTGCACATTTTTCATGGTTTGTATTGTGTAAATGTATAACATAGTTAACTAATAACCAAACATTTGGATGACTCCTAGTCTTCATTATTAAAATAAGGTTGTGATCAACTCATTCACACATCATGGATAAACTCTTGAATTGTTGGGTGTTTTAAACTATTTCTACCACATAGAAAGTGACCTGACATTCTTTATATAAATGAGCATACCTTATTTGTTAAGAACTTTCAGTTAAAATTTTAGGTCTTCCTTACCATTTTCAATTGAATGGCAGTATCAGTTAAGTTTAAGTATTACATTATAGTAAAATCCAATAATCAAAATTTGCTGTCTATTTCTATTTTTGAAAATTTTTAAAAATTTCTGAATTACGTGATTTTTTCCCCATTAAGAAGTATGTAAGTTTCAGAGTTTGTTCCTATATTAATCCTTATCTGTTACCTAGAAAATAGCTTTGAACTCTGTTAGGACTTTTTTTTTTTTTTTTTTTTTTTTTTAACTGATAATGGAAGTAGTTGTTTATTTTGAGTAAGCCCAGCTCTGATCTTGCTTGGCTGAGACTTTTTCTTTGAGGAAAATTTAAATGTCCTGCCTGTGAGCGTGTTCTTCTCTTGCATCACATGGTTCTTTCTGTGAAAGCTATTAGCTCCTCAAAGCTCCCTGCCAGGTCTCAGACATATTCTATGTGTTATCTGTTGCCATGAGAGAATTTTCTCATTAACACAAACCAAAGCAAGGAACTGCTGGCTGGTGTTTTCCACTTGCTAAGTTCTGGTGGGAAGCTTGAAATCATGACACGGGAACATTTACACATGCAAAGTTCTGATATATTATAGAGCTGTGAAGATTTGTAATCTGAGTCCAGCTGCTGCTTAATACATTATTAAAAATCTAAGGGTAATTTAGGAATAAGTTTTCTTTAACAGAACATAGCTTTGTGATTTGAATTTTAGTACCTTTTAATACTTCCTTTCTAAAATTTCCTGTAGTGCAGAAAAATGCAATGTCCTCACATGCAGTTAATGTTCATAGTTAAATTATACAGTGTCATGCTGACTGATTTTTATCCTCCATAGTTAAGTTAGATACTTATTAAAGAATTGTCACATAAGAATAATAAAAAGTATCATTCTTTGGAACATTATGCAAAGTCTTCTAAGTGTCTTTTTATACATTAAAAATGTTTTAATTCCACAAGAATCCTATTGGCTCGTTGGGTGTCATGCACATTTACAGCTGGCCTTGAGAGATAAATTTGTTCAAACTTTACATAGCTAGACAGAGGCAAGGCTTGAGTGCTGGTTTGTGTTCTCATCTGCTGTGTGTGACACATTGGGGAATTTCAGTGACAATATAGGGAGTGAAACGTGATCTCTGAAATTCTTTAGGGTTTTTCAAGTCTGTTCTAACCATATCTACATTTGACTCATTTCCATTTTTATTAATCATTACTAGTCCAGAAATTTTAGAAAATTAATTTCTGTATCCTAATGGTGACCCAGCAGCCGCATGTTTCTATTCATGTTTTTATCTTTTGTGCATTTTATTGCCCATTTATAAGCCCATTTCTGCTTTTGCTTCTATTTTTAAAGGTATGGTCAGCTAGTTCATATTTATATATGTCAAGCTATCAAATAAAAGGGAGTTGTATATTGAGGATATTTTTAAAAAATCAAGTGATATGAAATGTTATTTATTCATAGATTTCCCTTTCTATGTGAATCTTACCTTCTATCAGGTGTCCTTAAATAGTCAGATACAGTATAACATGTCATAGCCAGTGACTTGGTGTGCCATTATCAATGATAATAACTAAGGAAATGTTACTTTAATAGTAAAAGTTAAATGAAAATTATTATATCTTATTTATAACTTATTTTATATCTTTTACTAAAGACAGTTATATACATAATGAAATTATTTCTTTAAGGGAGGTGACATAATTCAAGTTGATAAATTTATAGATGTCAGCTTTTCTTGAAATTGTAAAGAATATGATAAAAATATGTGTTCTTAGGATTTCCCCTGGACAAAGCAGTTGCCTATGAAAAACTCAGGAATCCATTTGTAATCAATGACTTGAATATGCAGTATCTCATACAAGATAGGTGAGTGGTGAAATTGGCTGAATTAAGGGAAAAAAATCAATACTTACTTAATAATTAGTGTGTGCTGACATAGCATCAGATGTTTTCACATACATTAATTCATTGCATCCTTATAATATTCAGAAATAATTAATTATTATCAAACTTTACAGAGGAGGAACCCTGAGAATCAGTTCACTTACACGAAGTCACGGGTAGTCTCCCAAGTAGTGGGACAGGGAATTGGAGGACATTTGCTTGATTTCTACAGCCTACTGAACCCATCAAGATTACAGTTTCCTGTCATATGACTGATGATTGCATTAGAATTCATTCATTGTAATTGATTTTTATGGTAAAGTGTACACATTAGGAAAATTCTTTACTGTATGTCTTAGAATTCATTGAGCATAGACTTCTAGTTGGAATGATGAAAGGGTCTAAATTTGTCTGCTTCATTTAATTGGTGTTTTGCTTTGGTAGTTACATATAATTCTATTTGTCATCATTCTATCTTTTGTGTTATAACATGAGATTACTTATATTACTTACATGGAAATACATATATACTAATTATGTATGAAGTTAGAATCACCTTTCTCCTAGACTACTGTGAATATTTTCCTATAGCATTAAATATTATTATAAGATAAAGTTTTTAGTAATTAGGCTATATTCTGTCCTTGTGATATATTGGTCTTACTGGACTATTTCTCTTTATGTATGTACAGGCTTGTTTTAAAGTACAGTCTTTTGATATGCTACAAAAGTTATTTTGTGTGCACTTTGACTATTTTGTTAGGAACACTGATATTTGAAATATTTAGAAAGCCAGAAGGTTGATATTTGTACCTCTTATGGTAGTAAAGGGTAAAAATTTACTTGTGTGGGAAGACAATAAATTGTGAAATAGAGAGCCAAACAATAAGGATGTCTTTCTGTTTCTTTAGAAGAGACGTTTATAGCATTCTTCAAGCTGAAGGCATCTTACTTCCTCGGTATGCCGTTCTGAACCGTGACCCAAATAACCCGAAAGGTCAGAGAACTCAACAGGCTTTCTTTTGGTTCTTGACCAACTGCTTGCCACTTCCTTGCAAAAAGTAGAAAGAACTTAAGAATTCATAGTAGCCTATTTAATAGTTTTGCTTAGCGAATTAAACAAATGAGCACTGTATCTGATGAACATGTAACATTGTGGGCTGTTGTGGAGGCGCTGGCCTGTAATACCAGGACTCAGAAAGTTGAAGCAGGTTGATAGGGAACTCAAGGTCAGAGTCAGCACGTATTTAGTTCTGGGCCAGCCTGGGCTTCAGACTGTGAGACTGTGTCTCAGGAAACAGAGCCAAAGGAGACACCAGAAGCTAACTGGCTAACTAGTAGTATAGGAGTTAGCGTCATGATTTTCCCAGTGTATAACTGTGTCCATATGATTTGAGGGATGACCATTTGGCACTGGATAATCATTTAGGAAAGTCATTCTTGGGAAGACTCATTCTTTCTCTCTCCCGTCATTAATTACCTATAGTTCTTGTCTCAGGATAGGCTTTTTCCCCTGAGGTTCTGAGGGTTGAACCCAGGGCCTTGCATCCTAGCCAGGCTGTTCCGTAGCTGCTGCTGCTGCTGCTGCGGTGGTGGGGTGGTGGGGTGGTGGGGTGGTGGGGTGGTGGGGTGGTGGGGTGGTGGGGTGCTGGGGTGGTGGGGTGGTGGGGTGCTGCGGTGGTGTGGCCGCCTCCCCAGCTCCATGATTGTGTCTGCTGAGACTTAGCATGGTTTTACTAGATGCTTGAAAAGTAAATTTTACTTTTGCTCTTGTGAAGATGGTATCTAAGTGACAGAGCAGTTCGTGACCGCTCTTGCTATCATGCTTTGTTTGTAGAATGCAATCTCCTTGAAGGAGAAGATCATGTAGAAGTCAATGGGGAAGTTTTCCAAAAGCCATTTGTAGAAAAGCCGGTTAGTGCAGAAGACCACAATGTTTACATTTATTACCCAACATCTGCCGGTGGTGGGAGTCAGAGACTCTTCAGAAAGGTAAGCCTTTGTCACCTTTGTGCTAGGAATATTCACTCTTCTATGTACTTTATGAAAACGTCTGTAAAAAGTCATCAAGCTCTGAATAAACTAAGGTCAAATATTGCACTGTCATCTGGTCTGGAGGAAAGTTCATAAAACTGAGATAATGTTGTTAGAAGGTATACTGTAACTTTTCTGTTACTGTGACAAAATACCATGAGGAGAAGCAGTTCATAGAAGGAAGGAAGAGGGTATTTGAACTTGCCATTCCAGAGAGATCAGAGTCCCTTGTGGCAGGGGAGCTTAACTGCAGGCCGCAGGCATCAGAGCGCCAGAGGGCTGGAAGTGGCTGTGAAAGCTTTTTCCTTCCAAAGCCCACCCCCAGGGAGGCGCGTCCTGCAGGCCTGCAGCAAGGCTCCACCACTTCATCCTCCTAAACAGCGAAGCCAATGGGCAGCAGATGTCCAGATACCTGAGTCTGAGGGGGCCATTTCCCACCAACCACCATAGACAGTGTAGTTGCATAATGTTGTGAACAAAGTTCCTGCCCTCAGAATTCAAAGAAAGTTACCCGATGTTTCCTTCGTCTCCCACTTGCATTTCTGGCAGACTAGAAATGGAGTGAAAGATAAAACCTTTGTTGGAAAATTCATGTGGGGAAAAAAATGCCAGTTTATACAACAAGTAATGTTGGTAATTTTTACAAGTGTAAGTGTATGCTTAATTGTTCCCATAATAAAATAAATGCAAATTAGTTCTGAAGTAATAATGAGGATCATGTTACCTGTCGGAGTAACAAGGATTTTCTTTTAAATTGGGTAGTTGGGAAATATGCCTAATCCAAAATGTGTTAGCAGGAATGCAGTCTCTTAGTAATATAATTTAAAAATGTATCAGAATTAAAGATACACTCATACATAGTCATGGATTTGTATGTTAAGTGAGGGACTAGAAAGATGGCTCAGTAATTATGAGCACTTGCTCTTCTTACAGAGGACTCATGGGCAGCTCACAACCATCTGTGACTCCAGTTCCAGGGGATTTGATGCCCTCTTCTGGCCTCCAAAAGCACTGCATGCATTTGGTGTACTTACATACATGCAGGCGAAACACTAATACATATAAAGTAAAAATAAATCTGAAGACGAAAACAAGATGCCATCTAAACTTATCCATTATAGTGGCAGATGTTGAAGGGTAAAAATACAAAGTATAGATCAGGCAAGGAAATCTAGACCAGCTAGAACTTCCTTATATATTGTTGGCGAGACTCAGATAATGTAGTTCTTGAAAGGTTTTGGCAGTGTCTGTGTAAGTACAGATATGAATGAACATTAACCACCCTAGCAATTTCTTAGAAACATAACTGTAGATGTGGCAGGGTTACATTTTAAGGATGTTAAAGCATCTCTGCTGTTACGCAAGAAGCTTGGCAAATAACTAGATATACATGTATAAGATGAAATGTTGTTTGCATAGTAGAAGCTCTGTAGCAGAAATAAACAGACTCAATACTGTGTGTGTGTGTGTGTGTGTGTGCGTGCACGTGTGCGCCACATCTATGTGGAAGGAAGGCCAGAATTGGGTATCAGATTCCCTGGCACTGGAGTTCTAGGTGGTTGTTAGCTGCCTGCTGTGAGTGCTGGGAGCTTGGATCCTCTGGAAGAGCAACCAGTGCCCTTAAACACTGAGGCTTTCTCTTCAGCCCCCTGAGACATGATTTGTTCATTATATTTTATGTTCTTTATGTTATATTTAAGTAAAATAATACACCAGAGAATATATGCTGCCAAATATATAGTAAGTATTGTTAAATCTTCATGAATTAAAGTTATTTAATAATTAAGAATGTCTAGAGTGCATAGGACATAAAGGTTACATTTTAGATCTGTTATTAAAAATGAGGACACTACCTTGACTTTTATGTTGATGGACATCTTTTCTCTCTAGATTGGCAGTAGAAGCAGTGTATATTCTCCAGAAAGCAGTGTGCGAAAAACGGGATCATATATATATGAAGAGTTTATGCCTACAGATGGTACTGATGTTAAGGTAGGGTTGATTAGATTTTAATTTTGTATTTAGGATGGGGCAGCTTGAGGCATGGTGGGGCTAAATACAGATGCTCCTTGACTAATATTGAGTCATGTCCTGATAAACGATGTTAACTTCAAAACACTATGGTAGCTGAGTATGGTAGTGCATCCTATAATCCCAGCACGCAGATGTGAGACAGGAGGATCCCGAATTTGAGGTAAGCCTTGGCTCCGAATCCAGTTCCATGTCAGAAGATCTAATAGTGAGAATCTTTTCTGAAAAAAAAGGAAAGAAAAAAATTACTGTCAGTTGAAAATACATTTAATAAATCTAATCTCATAAACATTGACCCTTAACTTCATGGGGCACTGCAGGCAGAACATTATTATTTTTCAAATGGCAACAAGCTGCATTTAACTGCTGCTATCTAGTGTCATGAGAGTATGATCCTGTATTGTCAATGAACCAGACAGAAATTAAAATTCAAAAGATAATTTCAACTGGAAGTAAATCACAGTTGCCTCATCTTATGTCAGATCGAAAATACACAAGTTCAATATCATAAGACCATGTGAATGAATCATAGAGGCCATATAAGTTTCAATTTATATCTTGAGCTTACCAGTTATTTTAGAGAAGGTTAACTGTTTAGCTTCTACTTCATTTTCTTTATTTTTAGTGTTACTGTTATTGGTACTAGGGATGGAACCTAGGCCCTTATGTGAGGTAGGCAAGCATTCTAACACTAAGCGCTCATTAGTCCAGACTTTTTAGTCAGGTTTTTGTGATAGACACAACTGACAGTTAGAGGCCCAAGAACTCCTTTTAAAGAATGGTATTCTTAAATACTTAAAATAAAACATGCAGTATTACAAAGATGACAGATTTTAGTAAAACTTATAAAAATGTTTAGGTAAAGCTTTAAATACATATGATTCTTTAAAGGCTAGTGAGTAATACAGTATCAGGTTGAGCATTCCAGTAGCTACCAGTTTCCAAGCAGTGATTAATGCTAGCGATGTTTGGCTCTGTGCCGACTGTACCATGATATAAAACCGCCATTGCACTTGATAACCAGTGAAGCTTACCTTTTCCCAGCATGCCTTTCTCTGTTGTTTCTAAACTTATAAATCTGGTCTTGATCCTGTCCTTTAAATTTTATTGGCAACTTCACATTGACCACAAGATAACATTCATGTTTGTAAGACTGCCGTATGAGCTATTCCCTAATATTTCTTCTGATAAGTGCCGTCTTGTAACTGCTGAGCCATCTCTCTAGCCCGCAACAAATGCCATTTCTTACAGTGCATACGGCAGTCAAATTCCTTTCCCTTCCCAGAACACCTTTGCTGCTTCAGTCCTCTGCCCTTTCTATTCATTACCTCTGTCGAAAATGTCTGTCCTTTGTCCATGCTTAGATTAACACCCCCCCAACCCCCGGCCGCGTGTCACCCTTGAAAAAAATCTTGTAGTCTTTTTCTGTTCCTATCGTTGTATCGTACTGTTATTAGACATAGACAATTTTAGCATCATAATGTTCAGTTTAGTAGTTTAGTGCAAAGAATAAAGCCTCATGCTGTGTAAGTCATTACATACAACCCTTGCTAATATATCGAAAATCCTGGCATATAAAACAGAAAGATGTGCCTTAACAATCTGGAATCTGAACTATTTTAAATAGATACTTTTCTTTGAATTTATTATTTTCCAGTTATATATTTAGCCAGCAATATATATATTTCCATTTTATGAAAGGTTTATACTGTGGGTCCAGACTATGCTCATGCTGAAGCTCGAAAATCTCCAGCTCTCGATGGCAAGGTCGAACGAGACAGTGAAGGGAAGGAAGTCAGGTACCCAGTCATTCTCAATGCCCGGGAGAAGCTGATTGCCTGGAAAGTCTGCCTTGCTTTCAAGGTAAGCTGATACGCAAATTACGCATACCCTTGCAGTCTAAGTTTATTTTTGAGCACTAGACGTTATTGGAGAAGAGGAAAGCAAGCTGAGGGAGTAATTGTGTATGTGAGTTCATGTATGTATGTAGGCATTTCTGTGGGTCTGCTACTGTTTTCCTGTATTACCAATGTGTTCTTTCCTTATTATAGAAAAGTAATAAGTCTTATTCATTTAGTCAAAAGTTAAAGTTGTAGACTAACACCACTAACTAGTAATTAGCGGCAGTGCCTAACATATTTTTTAAATGGTGATAAGTACTTTTTCCTTTTATAAAATTGATTAAAATACTATTTGAATAAAAACTGCCTTCATTGTTTTATTGCTTAGCTCTCAGTCCTTCGGCCTAATACATAGTAAAACATGTTCATGAGAACAGCACAAATACCTCCTTAATACCTTTTTCCTTCTTGTGTTTGACTTTCCCCTTTTCTGTACTATTTAATTACTAGTCTATAGTAAAATGTGAGTGGAAGTATTATAATCTGCATTTAATAAAGAATGCATTTTAGCTTTTTAAAGAAGGCCTATCCCAGATTCTTAGCATAAGCTAATTATATTACTGGTTATGAACTACATATTTGAAGTCTTTTGTGTGAAGAATGTTAGTCTCTAAATAAGCTATAATGTGTACTTATAATTTCTTTTATTGTAGTAGGATTCTAGAGACTAATATTGTTCTGTGTCTTCATGATAAGGGAATAATCACATGGAATACACACTGCATTCAGAGTACTTAAGGTTATGATTATCTGTAACCTTTGTTTCTTCTTCTCTAACAAACCTTTATGTAATATATTGTTAGCTATTTTAAAATATATAATGTTCTTAAATAACTAGAATACTAAATCATAATAGTTCCAATGAAACCTTAAAATTTCTAACTTGTTTTAAATAGCAAACAGTTTGTGGCTTTGATTTGTTACGTGCCAATGGACAGTCCTATGTCTGTGATGTCAATGGCTTCAGTTTTGTGAAAAATTCCATGAAGTACTATGATGATTGTGCAAAAATACTTGGGTAAGTATTTACCTTTCTCCTGTTTACCCTTGTGTATTTGTTAAGCCATGGGAGGTTGTAGGTCACTCTAGAGTAACAGTCAGTACTCATGAGATCTCTGAGTTGTGCTTTAGGTTATGAGGACAACTTAGTAGGTAACACGTTGCTAACAACTTAACATCATGGACTTGGATATAACATGGAGCTATTAGATACAACATTCTTCATATTTTCCTATGTAATTGTATTTGAAATGTTTCTTTAACCTACTTAATGGTATAAAATAAACATTCATGAAATAAAAGACCAGAGAAATACAGAAAATTTTGAAATTTAGAATTCTTTTCCATGACTTCTTTCTACATGTGTATTACTTGCTGTTCTAATAAGATTATCAAATAAATCGAAAAGAAAATATATGTAGAAATACCATTTTTATATCTCATTTCAAAGAGAAATTGAAAGCAAGGTGTAATGCTAGATTTTAGTATGAACTACATGCTAAGTTAGAAGAAAAGAAAAACTATGTCTATGTAAGAGAGAGAAGAGAAAACAAGAAAAAGAAGTGAGAAAGAGGGGAGAGAGGAAAGGGAGAGTGAGTTTATGTACACTGTTCATATACGGCCATATTTGGGTGTGAGTGCTTGTTCATGTGTGTGCATGTGCTTGTGGTGGCCACAGAGCAACCTTAGGCGGTGGTCCCAGGTCTGTCTACTTTGAGATAGGGTTTCTCGGTCTCTCTGGCCTGGAACTCTCCTAGTGGGCTAGGCTTATAAATTCTGGACATCAGCATGTCTCTGCCTTCCCAACACTGGGATTTCAAAAATACACTACCATGCCTGGCCTTCTTTTTTTTTTTTTTAACTGAGTGTGTAGTTTTTTACTGTGTGATTCAAACTCAGGTTCTCATAATTTAAAGGTAAGGCCTTTGCCAACTAAGTAATCTGTCAGCCCCTCAAATCAATTATTAAAACGTGTTTTCAATATAGTAATGGCTTGTTAGAAATTATCACATTTACAATAAGTTTGTCAGAGATATAGGTCAGTCGAAAATATTCTATGCACAAGGCTCTGAGTTCCATGCTCAGTAGACATAAAGAATCCATACACATAAAGAAAAATAGCTTAATGGGTGTTTAACAGACAGATAATAAATGATAAAAAATACGTCTAACTAGAAATGTAATTAAAGCAATACTCATTTTATTTTCCAACTATATAAGTTAATCACAAATATGTGGCATTTTGTTAGCATGTTCAATTTAGGCATGCCTATCTAAGGTTTCATGATCAATACTTGATTTGGGAAAATTTTTTATGTAACATAACCATTAGGTAGTTTGACTTTAATCCTTAAGGTCCTCTATCGTGCCATAATTAAATACCAACTCTGTCTTTGAATTAACTAATTTTTAATAATATTCTTTGGTTTTGAAGCAATATTGTAATGCGAGAGCTTGCGCCACAGTTTCATATCCCCTGGTCAATACCCTTAGAAGCTGAAGACATTCCCATTGTACCAACTACATCCGGGACTATGTAAGTTTCAATGATGTATTTTTCACTCAGAAATTCCTTGGGTTTTCCATGTTAGTCTATCTGAATCATTATTAATTTACTCTATGAATTTTTATATGATTCAGTGTGAAGATGGGGGGCAGATAAGTTTTCACGAGGGTATACTAAACTAAAACTCACAATGTTGTGTTAAAATCCTGAAACATGCTTGAGCAAGTCCAGAACCACATAATAAAACCTATAACCATGTTTGGGTACCACTAGGTGCATTGCTCAGGTTTATAGGATCATGCATTTTGTCTTTGTCTAGTTATATCTTTAGGTAAATCAATCAGATTGATATTGCCAAAGTGTTTGATAGCATTTTGCTTGGAAAATCCCTCAGTTTAATGTCAGGTGATTTGACTGAATGCTTCATAGTCACAAGTTTAGAGACTTACATTAGCATGGTAAATATTCTGAAAAATCCTGATTTGGAGGAGAGCGTACCTAATTATGTTTTCTCAAAGTTATTCATAATAGAATATTTTTGGACTACTAATATCTTTCAAGAGTGTGTTTGTTCAGTGGTTTGCACTTTGAAAATTGAAATGAGAGCTCTTTGCTCTGGCATACCACTAAACACTTTTCTAAGTTGAATTTTAAATAATTTTTTTCTTAAATGACAAGATACACAAATTAAATAAATACAGCAGCCATCATATAATAAAAGTTGATTTTGCTTTGATTTAATGGAGTCTCTGCTGATAACAGTCTAATGCTACTGGACAGATATTTAATACAGTTCAGGCTAGAGTCTGTTTACTTTATTCCCCTCATTACCTCTACAGAAGAAGAAATACTATATATCTCAATATCCTGCCTCTGTGGCTTCTTAATTTCTTGTAGAACCTGGGTTTTCAAAATTAAGACTGAGTAAACCTTTATTGCTGGAGAGTTGAGAACATAGGTAGTTTTTGTCATTTTAGGATGGAACTTCGGTGTGTCATAGCTGTCATACGCCATGGAGATCGAACACCGAAACAGAAGATGAAGATGGAAGTGAGGCATCAAAAGTATGTCCTAAGGAAAGAACTGACTGCTTGTGTGACTACTCGTGTGCAATTGAAGATTTCCGTTAGTGTTAAGCTCCTTTGATTGATGCGTCAGACAGATTTTTATCTACTACTTTTTGATCATGAAGATATTGAAACCACTGAATACATACAAACTCATTTAAAGTAATTATGTGTGCTAGCGCCTAAAATTTATTGTGGGTGTATCCATAAATGTCAGTCGAACCTGCCTTTCGTTTATCATCATAGATATATTCTATTTAATCTTAGTTTATTATTTTCTTGCATTGTACTATGAGAAACATCCATACCTCAACATTTTAGAAGCGAATTGGTAGAATGTGCCCATTCATTATCTTTGTTCAGTGTTTGATTTGGAACTTACAGAATATGGAAACCCGAGCCATTAAATGTGATACATTATGTCATTAAAATTGACACATTATGCATTAACAACAGAAAATATTTTGTATTTGTTTGCTGTTTCCTTCATGAGCAAACTTTTGAAAGTCATGCAGTTGGGTATTAGTTTGATGTGTGTTAGGCATGTGTTAAGTTTTATTAGTAAAAAAGGCACAGATGCCAAGTGTAGTGGGTACCACTAGTTCATGTACCTGTGATTCAGAGATGGAGGCAGGAGATCACTTGAGCCAAGGAATTAGATGCCAGCTGGGTAATATGTAACATGATGCTGTGGCAGGGGAAAAGGCAGAGGAAACCTCAGGTTGAGAGAAAGAGGAAACAGTGTTTAGCGGCACAGACTCTAAACCTCCATTGCCGTGTCTGTTTCATTAGGTTGACTGTGTGGTGAGGGTTTTTGTCTGCGGTCCTTGTTTTTCAGTAGCCCTTGAACTTGCCCCTCCCGGTGCAGCCTGTTGAATGCTGTGATTACATGGGCACTACCATGCCCAGTTTCACAGCGATCATATTAATGATTGCAAATGACTGACTATCTTCTATCCTTTTGTAAGGTTTTTTGATCTTTTTGAAAAGTGTGATGGCTACAAGTCAAGGAAGTTAAAACTCAAGAAGCCAAAACAGTTACAGGCAAGTTTTGTTGTTGTTGTTGTTGCTTTCATGTATGTTGAATGTAAATTTTTGCAGGTGAAATGACATAAAAATTCATACTCTTTCTTAACATACACAGGAAGTGCTGGATATTGCCCGGCAGCTTCTCATGGAGCTGGGCCAAAACAATGACTCTGAAATTGAAGAGAACAAGTCAAAACTGGAACAACTCAAGACTGTGTTAGAGATGTGAGTACCTCTTTGGCACTCTTCCTTACGATACAGTTCTCCTGTTTGCTTTATGGGATTGTCATTTGTCCTAGTCAGGGTTACTCCTGCTGCAACAAAACACCATGACCAAAAGAAGCTTGGGGAAGAAAGGGTTTATTTGGCTTACAGATCCTGAATCAGTCCATTGAGAGAAGCCAAGCGAGGAACTCAAAGCAGGCAGGAACCTGGAGGCAGGAGCTAGTGCAGAGGCCATGAGGAGGGCTGCATCACCCACAGTGGGCTGGCCCCTCCCCAATCAATCACTGATTAAGAACATGACCTACAGGCTTGCCTAGGGCCCAATCTTATGGATGCATTTTCTCAACTGGAGTTCCCTACTTTTGGAAGACTAGCTTGTGTCAAGTTGACGTAAAGTAAAACTAGCCAATGAAACATTTTTATTTCTCTCAGGGTGTTCTTTCAGTTCTTTATTGGTGCACCTGAAGAGAAATGAACATCTGATGTGATAATATATTATTATATTGAATTATTGCTGTTTTAGTTTTACTATTAATTTCAGTGAGGAAAAAGAAAGGAAACATTGTACTTGGGGCTCCTTGAATAATTAGAATAAAGATCACATACCTAACTGAATCATAGATTGAGCCCTATTTAGCTAAAAAGTTTTGAATTATTCGCTCAAAAGTGGATACCCATGAGTATTTCTGTTACTTATGTTCCTGTGTCCTTTATTTAACGATACTTAAATTGTACTTTATTTTAAAACATTTTTATTTTATTTTTGAGACTTTCCTATGTGTATACAATGAAATATTATTGTATCTACTTCTCATTTCCCTCTCTAACTACCCCCATTCTCCACTAACACATCTCCTTCTCAACTTCATGGTTTTGTTAAATTCCATTAGTGCTGATTATATATATGGAAGGGTATGGGGCATCCAGTGGAGCATGGGAAACCTGGCCATGGTCATATTCTGAAAAAGGAATGCTGTTCCCTCCCCAGAAGCCATCATCTAGCAGTAGCTCCTCAGTGATGGCGGAGGCCTGGAGTGCACCTTCCACACCTATGCCTGGATTTTGTCTAACTTGATCTTGGAACCATGGCTTCTGTGAGATTTTTTTTTTCTTTTTTTTTTTTTGACTAGGGTATTTTTGAAGAATCCATTAAGACAGTAGAAGAGAATTAGTTTTTATCTACATATTTTAGTTTTTCTTTAGGAAGTCAATCAATACTTTATAATCTAATTGACATTTTATTTTTCAGGTATGGTCATTTTTCTGGAATAAATCGTAAGGTCCAATTGACCTATCTCCCTCATGGCTGTCCTAAAACGTCCAGTGAGGAGGAAGGTATATAATTTTTAATCTCTCTTGCAATTATGTGTATAGAAGAACTTACTCTATTTTGCTAACTTAGACCGTTTTCTGCTCAATAGCCTTTGGGATTAGTGTGCTGTGTAAAAAACAACTAAAATGAGTATTTTGTTAACTATGATTCTTATTCTTTAAATAAAGATATTTTTGGTTTGTTTATTTTTGAGATTATTTAATTACAACACTTTTCCCTTTCTTCCCTACAAACTCTCCCAAAACAACCCCCTTAACTGCTGAACCATCTCTCCAACCCCTTTTTGTTAATTTTTGAGGCAGTGTTTCTCTGTGTAGTCCTGGCTTTCCTGGAACTCAAGCTGTAGACCAGGCTGGTTTCAAACTCACAGAGATCTGCCTGCCTCTGCCTCCTGAGTGCTGGGATTAAAGGCATGTACCACTGCCTCCCCTGCCCACTACCCTTCAAATTCATGGCCTCCTTTTTCACTAAATATAAACTATATTTATATATATAAAATGTTACGTGTATGTATGTTTTCGCAGCTGACCATTTAGTACAGGACAACTGATTGGTGTGCTCTTCCCTGGAGAAGACCCCTCTCCCTCTCCCAGCTCAACTCAGTTGCCTATAGATGTTTTTGTCAGGTTGAGGCCCCTGGGCCTTTTCTCGTCCAGTTTTGTGTGTTCATTTGTATCATCTTTGTTCAGCTTAGGTTTGGGCAGTCATGTTTTTGAGACTTTATGAGTGTGGCTTTTGGCGTTACTAAGAGACACAGTTTCATTGGAAACTTCCTGAGCCTCTGGCTCTTACAATCTTTCTGGCCCTCTTCTACACTATTTCCCTAGGTATGGGAGTATTTTATATAAATATATTCTTTGGGAATATAGATATATTCTTTGGGAGTGGGCTCCACAATCTGCATTTTGATTGGTTGTGGATTTTTTTGTAGTGGCCTCCATCTGTTGCAAAGAAAAATTTCCTTGACGGGGTGGGGGGGAATGAGGACTACTCATATCTGTGGGTGTCAGGACAGATGCTTATAGATTGTTATTAGGGTTTATGCTAGTAGGGTGTATTCGTGGTTGTAGATTCTCCTCCAATAACCATGACTTCACAAGCACAGAGTAGTTAGCTATTTCCAGTATTGGGCGTGGCATCCCTCTTGTTGAGCAAGTCTTGAGTACATTTGGAAAGCTGTTGGTTACCACCAAGATATACATGCCACTACTGCACCCATTGGATATCGTGCCATGCCAGTCATTGATGTGGCTTATAGTTGTCATAGCCGTGTAGGGCTGTTGGTTGCTTCCCTCCTTTGGAAGCTTGCATGGTCTTCTTGTACCATGAAAGCGAGTTCTTAAGGAAGAGTCTTCCAGGTCAGTTCCAGCCCAGGAGTTTCTATGCCCTGAAGTGCATGGTGTCTTCAGCAAAAAGGATTTATCATCCACCTCTGGGGGTGACCAAAGGCAACAGCGATAGGCTGTACATTTTGGAGTCTCTTGGACAGCCTTGGCCAACAGCTCCAAAGAGGGCTTCTCATGTTTGGTGTTGAGTTTTTTGTTAGGTAGTCCTTGGCTCTTGGAAGGAGCATTATCAGCCCAGATGAGAAAAGTTCATTAAAGCTATATATGTTTATCTATATAGAATTATGTGCATTATAGGGATTTTTGGGGGGGTCAATAAGTAGTTAATAGTATGATTGTGGCTTTTTCAGAAATCCTTTCCATTTTTTTACCCACCTCCTTCCTTTGTCTGTATTTACCTCCCTCCTGCCTCATGAAGGAGCCTCTCATTTTCCCATCAGGTCACTTATATCCTGTTATTCTCCTTTACCTCCCTCTAACCTTATTCTGTATTTATGTCCCCTCCTTCCCTAAGGAGCCCTGTCTTTTCCCATCTCCCCTACAAGTAATCTGTGAAAAGTAGGTTTCATATTTTTTTTTTCAATTTTAAGAAATAAATTTTATTGTTTTTGAAACTTCTCGGGACTTCTTTTCCTCTGGGTTATCTCAGAAAGCCTTTTACTTATAACTAAGTGAATTTAATGTCTTGTAAAAATTGCTAGAAGGGCAGGGAGGGAGAGAAGATAGTTCTATATCCTGGCTGAAAGAGGCTTGTACACTCCAGCAAGAGCTTGCCCGGCAGAACAAAGGGCACTCCTGTGGGAAGCAGCAGTCCACAGGGAGGCACATTTAGAGAAGAAAATCATGTGCGTGTGGGCCAAATTCCACTAAAAGCAAAGCAAAGAACCCCGAGTAAAGATGAATACTGAGACCCGTATAAACATCTGCTTAAATGAAATAAAGCGAACATTTGGTTTGCCCCTCATGTCTGTCTTAGATAACCGAAGAGAGGAGCCGTCCTTACTTCTGGTTCTCAAATGGGGAGGAGAGCTAACTCCAGCGGGCAGGGTTCAGGCTGAAGAGCTGGGAAGAGCTTTCAGGTGTATGTACCCTGGAGGTCAAGGTAAGTGCTGTAATGTGATTGAGTCTGGACACTTCGCTTCTACCTCGTGGTCTTACTAAACATTCGCAGAACTATAACAAAGCAGAAATATAGCTGAAGTGATTTGAGGACTTCTTTTCAGGAGATTACGCAGGGTTTCCTGGTTGTGGTCTGCTCCGATTGCATAGCACCTACCGACATGACCTCAAAATCTATGCCTCCGATGAAGGGCGAGTCCAGATGACTGCGGCTGCCTTTGCAAAGGTATAGACAGCTTTATAACTGCTATCATTTTCATCCACTGCTCTACTGAGGCGGTCTTTTTAATCCCAATCAAGCCAGTACTGACAAAGATGAAGTACAACATTAGTAAAGCTGGTTTGTGACAAGTAGCTTAGGCATGCTAACATGTAGCAAGCACATCATGAAGTTACTGTGCTGGCCTGTTATGTCACGTAAGCTTACACCATTGACTTTATTTTGCACTTAGGGTCTGTTGGCTCTAGAAGGAGAGCTTACCCCCATTCTTGTCCAGATGGTGAAAAGCGCAAATATGAACGGCCTTTTGGACAGCGACAGCGACTCTTTAAGCAGCTGTCAGCAGCGTGTGAAAGCGAGGCTTCATGAAATACTTCAGAAAGACAGAGATTTTACAGCTGAAGACTATGAGAAGGTGGGTCTCGGCAGGTTCTTGGCTCAGCGTGTGTTTGTGAGATTCATCTGTGCTGTTGGTATTTCCGTTTTCCCCTAGACCATTAATAATCTTCGCTGTATAGTAGTCTGTTTGAGAGACCAGTACTCTTTTTGTGTAAAGAATCACATAATAAATATTTTAGGTTTCATGAGCCTGTTCAGGTTACTTTTCCTGTTGCTATAGTAAAATGTCCCAATAAAAGTAACTGAAGGAAGAAAGCGTTTAATTTGGTCCACAGTTCAAAGTTACAGCGCACTGTGGCAGAGCTGATGCCGCAGCTGGAGTTTGAGACAGCTGGGGACATTGCATTCACAGACAAGAGGCAGACAACAATGCATGTTTATTCTCCTTCCCCCTTGTTGTGTAGCCCAGGACCAAACCAAGCCCAGAGAATGATCATGCCCACTTCTCCAATAGGCCTTCTCACCTCAGTTAATTCAGCTAGATAATTTCCCAAAGACATGCTCAGAGACCCATCACTCTGGTCAGTTCTAGGTATCACCAAGTGGACAACTGATAATACATAGCATAGTGCTGACTGTGGTCTCTGTGTCTCTGAGGGGTGTGTGTGTGTGTGTGTGTGTGTGTGTGTGTGTGTGTGTGTGTTACCCTTTAAAAATGTTAAAACCATTCATACCTCATGGGCTTACTTCACTAAACCTACTTGACCTGCAGACAGAACTTACTTTGCTATCCCATATTTTATTTTATGAATATTCTGTAGTTTATGCTTTCAGTTGGTTGCAGTTTAGGGCTGTTAAGATTAATGCTGGCACGGACATCCTTACATGCCTCTTGGTTCTTAATAGGCCGTGTTTCTCTTAGATGTATTCTGAGTGAAGTCTCAAACCTTGGTGTGTTCATATTTGATATTTCTGGATAAAGTCAGGCTGTTTTCAAGAGTGTAAGCCAGTAAGTCTGAAAAGCTGTCATTGCTCCATATATTATTCACTGGGGAACTCTCAAGTTATTTGATGGTCTTTCTGGTGGCTAACCTAGGATATACTTTTTCATTTCTTCAAAGTTAACTCTTCAGACGTCCTTTTTCATGAGTCCTCCTTAAGTGTCTTGTCCTTCCTTCCTGCTTGAGGGCTATGCTTTTCTAACTGACAGGAGTTTTGTGTTATTTATGTTCCTGTTACTGATAAATATGATGAGTCTTAATGACGACTTTGAATTAGTATAAATTGATATTTTCAATTAATTTTAGGCTAATTTTTTCCCTTTGAAGTAAGTGTTTTTCTAACAAAAGCATAGTGTATTCTTCTTTATTCAATAGTATATTCTAGATCTGAATTATATGATTCAGATTAACTTTATTGTTTACCTGAAACTCAGACAAAATTGTGTATGCTGTGAGATTAATATGTCAAGACCAATTTTTCCTCTAATTATATTTACATTTAGCACTTCCTAAAGAGGCTCCCCACTTTCCTGGAACACTTGTTTATCAGCTGTGTGCAGTCTGTTTGTGCCTCTGTATTCTGTATGTTGATCATTGTATAGAAACAATGAATCAAATCTTACGCCTTCTACACAGACTCCTCTTTAATTGTTCTTGGCATTTCTTGAATTTCCATATAAGCTATAAAATAAGCTTATTAAAAATACTGCTGACATCTTTAGTTTGCATGAAATCCGTATTTCCATGGTTTGTACAAATTTGCATCTATTCTTTCAACATGTGAAAATACTATAGTACATTTACTTAGGTCCCTTAAGATTTTCAATAACATTTTCAATGATATTCAACTTCCTACATAGTATTTCCTATTCCTATTAGATTTGAGCTGAAGTAAATGGTATTTGTAATGCAGTTATTTACTTACGGCACCACTTGAAAATGTTTGTTATTCTTTGATTGTTTTTAATGTAGAAGTATAGTTGTTAATATTAATGTAATATTAGTCTGAGCTAATATTAATGTACTATTAGCAGTCTTCATATTTTTTCTTGCTTTACTTTAATATTTACAGTTCTATAAACAATACTAAACAGAAGGTTTGTTTTTTTTTAATTAAAAAAACTTTTTTCATTCCACATACCAATCCTGGTTCCCCTTCCCTCCCCTTCTCCTGCCCCCCACCTCTCCTTATCCCTCCCCCATCCACTCCTCAGTGAGGGTCAGGCCTCCCTTGCAGGGTCAACAAAGTCAGGCATACTAAGTTGAGGCAGGACCAAGCCCCTCCTCAATGTGTCAAGGCTGAGCAAGATATCCCACATTAGGAAATGTGTTCCACAAAGCCATTTCATGCACCTGGGATAAGTCCTGGTCCCACTGCCAGGCACTTCCCCCAAATATATCTAGCTACATAACTATCACCACTTCAGAGGGTCTAGTTTAGTCCCATGCATGTTCCATGTACATCCAGTAACTGATGGAAACAGATGCAGTAATTCACAACCAAGTACTGTGCTGAGCTCCTAGACTTCAGCTGAAGAGAAGGAGGAGGGATCACAGGAGCAAGTGAGGTCAAGATCATGATGCAGAAGGAATTCTTATTGCTGGCCTTGAAGAACATGCAATCTTCCTGCCTGAGCCTCCAGGGTGCTAGTGTTAAAGCGGCATCCCACCATATCAGCTTTAAAAACAGTATTGGTTTTTCTGCTCACATTCTCCCAGAGGAAGATTTAATACTTGTCCATTGGATTTGAGATTTTCTCTGTTGCTTTTGTTTTTGTAATTACCTTTTTAAAAAGTAATGAAATTATACATGGTCCTTTTTTGTCATGCAAATGCTTTGATCCTAGATTAAATTTGACTTTCTCTCTCTCTCTCTCTCTCTCTCTCTCTCTCTTTTCATATTACCCTTTTTATATGTCATTCATTTGAGATTACAAAGTTTATTGTTTGGAGTTTGGCATCTATAGTCATAGATTAGATCAGCCCTTTTTCATTTTTATTAAATCTTAATTTCCATGTCAGTGATGTGCTAGTGTGAAGAAAAAAATAGCAAGGAACCCCTTCCTTATTTGATGAGAAGTGTTTGTATACAACTATTTCATTTCTTTTTTCTCTCCAAAATTTATTCTCTACTAAATACTGTGGGAACTTTTCTTGTGCAAAAATTTACAACGAATGAAACTAAGAATAGTTGCTCCTTCTCAGTTAGGTTTGCGTTTCTACTCTCATGTTCTTCTAGAAGTTTCCGTTCTAATACCATTTAAGTTCCTTGCAGTTTGTGTAGATACTTTGATTTCTTTCCCGATCAGCTTCTCCATCACTGATCAACTTCATCAGTCTTCTGAGAGTCATTATTTAGATTTGTTTCTCTGAATTTGATTACTTTCTTCATTTTATCCCTACACACTTCATTAATTATAACATAAAAATGCTACTGATTATTGAATTTGACTGTCCTGCAGTGTTACTGAATGTACCAGGCCTAGCAATGTTTTGAGTCTCTGTGGAGTATGGAGTGTGCTTTTCTTTTTCTTTTTCTTGATATGAGGATTTACTTAATGGCTCAGGCCTCCTACTTCAGCTTACAGAGTAGGTGGTCCTGCTGACTATGTCATTATTTTACTGGCTTTGTGGATAGTATCTTGAAATTTTCTATATGTAGAATAATGCAATCGATAAGAAGGATATTTTTCTCTTTCCTCTACTACTTGGAGCTCACATTGTGGTGATAATGTGTTCCTCAAAATATTGTGCACCCTAATAAACTCATCTGGGGTCAGATACAGAACAGCCACTAGACAAACACAGAGGCCAGAAAATGGTGGCGCACACACCTTTAATCCTAGCAATTAGGAGGCAAGCAATCCTGAGTTCAAGGCCAAACTGGAAACAGCCAGGCATGGACACTCACCTTTAATCCCAGGAAGTGATGGCAGGAAGCAGAAAGGTTTATGAGGACCAGGAACTAGAGCCTTTTTAAGCTTTTAGCTTTTAGCAGCAGTTCAGCTGAGATCCATTTGGGTGAGGACTCAGAGGTTTTCAGTTTGAGAAAACAGGATCGACTGAGAAATTGGGCGAGGTGAGGTTAGCTGTGGCCTGTTCTGTTTCTCTGATCTTTCAGCATTCACCCCAGTTTTTATTAATAAGACCTTTTAAGATTCATGTTACATCACATTTTACTTTTTCTCTTACTATTTGCTCTGGCTAAGACTCCTGGAACTGTGCTGACTGATGTTGACCCCATGGTTGCTTCTGTCCTCTGGTTCTTAGAGGAAACACTGTGAGCTTTTTTCCCAGATGTTGGCTAAGTTCATCATACACAATCCTTTAGTATGTCCAAGTAAGTTCCTTCAGTGCTTAAATTACAGAGATCTTACTGTTAAGGGCTGTATAATTTTTATTACTTGTTTTTCTTTTGAGATTTTTTTTTTTAAATAATTACATCATTTCCCCTTTTCTTTCCTCTCCACAAACCCTCCCATGTGCCTCTCTTTGCTTGGACGCTGTTCTTGTGTGGTGGTTAGTGTTTATGTATACTAACCCACTGTTTAATAATGTAGTGATGACAGACAATCCATTGTACTTGGTTTGCCAGGTTTTACTGAGGAGTTGACATGTACTTCTCAGGGATGCAGAGCAGTCATTCCCTCCCTCCCTCCTTGTTCTTCCTCTCTTTCCTTGCCCCGTTTTTCTTCCTTCCTTGTTGGGTCTTGGTATCAGGTAAACGCTAATCTTGTGAGATGAATTTGGAATGTCTCCTTCCTTTTCAATGTTTGTGGGATAATCTGGGATGACTTGGATTTAGTTTTTAAATCTAGATAGAAGTGATCAGTGACAATTTATAATGTTGAACATCTCTTACTTGGGAGACTTTTGTTCATACATGAATCGTTTTTTTAAAACCTAAAATGACACCTTTAATAGATTATAGTTTTTCCTATTATCCTATATTATACATTGTACTATTATAAATTTTATTTTTTACATATGATGACAGCTAAGAAGGTTTAGCTACAATTTAAAATTTTATCACTGTCTTTTGCCATATTTTCCAGTTTAACATCTTTGCTCTCATGAATTCAAACAATAATTAATAAAATAATAAAGTGTTTTTTCTTTTTCCTAAAGGAAAAGAAGAGATAATAGGCTGGATACTACTAAAGACACTTCACCTTTTGAATATGGCCTCTGCATTGAAGATCTGTAGAAATTTTTCTGATCTTCCCATATCTGAAATATTCAGAGTGAATACTGTACAAATCAAAATCTGACTCACAAGACCCTATTACCATAATCACGCGGTCTACTAAATATTGGATTAATTAGTTTCCTTGGTTATAAGGTGTCAGTAATATAGATACATTTCTAATACAACAGAACATTAAGTGCATCAGTTTTCTCCCTACTTTCCAGGAGGCTTGTCTCCTATGGCTCCTATTGCTTCCATTGTGACATTCTTAGCCTCTTTGGTGTGGCCACTTTGATGCTGGTCTTCTCTTTTGGTTTTTCGAGACAGGGTTTCTCTGTGTAGCTTTGCGCCTTTCCTGGAACTCACTTGGTAGCCCAGGCTGGCCTCGAACTCACAGAGATCTGCCTGCCTCTGCCTCCCGAGTGCTGGGATTAAAGGTGTGCGCCACCACCGCCCAGCAATGCTGGTCTTCTAAGTTTTCAACATCTGGTTCTGCTTTGACCATACCAGCTACAACTCATTTGAGATCTGTTCTGTAGTTTCTATTTGATGCATTTTACTGTTTGATCGAGCATCAGGAATTGCTAGGACAATGTTCTTCTTATGGAATGTCACACACATCAAGTTCCACTAGCCCAGCACGTGTGTTCTGCACACCTGCCCTGACAGTGTTGCAGAGCTGCCGGTGCTCATCCCGGGCACTGTGTGAAGGTGTCACTCTGTTGTTTGATTCAGGTCACTGTGTGAAGGTGCTACTCTTTATTGTTTGGTTCAGGTTTTCTGTGTTTCTATGACTCCATTTTAATAGATATTGTGTGTCTAAAGCTTACCCAGTTCTGAGGTTTTTAGATGATGTGCATGATTTTTCGTAGTAGTCCTTAGTGGACTCTTAGGCCTTGATCTAATTGTCTCCATTTCTGCTCTTGATTTTTATTTAGCTGGTATTCTTATTCTCTCCTCTCTCTTTCTCTCTTCTCCCCGCCCCCCCCCCCATCTTTTTCCCTCTGTCTCTCTTGCTTTGGCTAGCTAAAGCCTCTCCAGCTTCTTTTAAAATTTTATTTCTTTATTTTTTTACACACACACAAAAATGAGTATTTTGCCTGCATGTATGTGTGTGCACCATGTGTGTGCCTAGTGCCACGGGGTCAGAAGAGGATTTTTGATCCCCTGGAACTGGAGTTAGAGTGTCGTAAGCCACATGTGAATGGTAGAAATTGAACTTTGGTGTGCTGAAAGAGCAGCCAGTGTTCTTAACTGCTCAGCCAACTCTAGCCCATTTCAAACACTTTGTTGATCTTCTGTAAGACTTTGTTTGTGGAAGTAAATTGATTCTGAGGTAACTTTATCTTCTTCATTTTTCTTTCTTCCTGCCATTCCTTTGAGCAAATCACACCTTAAGTCAGTTTCACAGAGACAACTTTCGTAGCCAACCAGTTGATTGACTGGCCTATAGTTTGTTGCTTGGCTTGGTTTACCCCTGATGCAACCTTTTTGAATCCTATGTGCAAACTGTTTACCATACTTTTACCTTTGTGAAAGCTGGACTTCATTTTGAAGCTGGTGCTCTTAGTTCAACAATATTAGATTTTTTCCACAGCATCTCTTTAGAATCTACTAATGTTTCCAGGACAAACAAGTCAAACTGTCTTTTAACATCAGACTCATGATCACTGGACATTTTGTTTTGCTTCTATAGTTCTTTATGACTTTGCTGTCTCTTGGATGCTGTAAAAAAAAAAAAAAAAGCAGAAAAAACAAACAAAAAACCTTTCTCTGTAGAGTTTCACTTACCTCCAAAGAACCTAGTCTGTTATAATCAAAAGTGCAATTTCTCTTTGTGTTTTCCACATTTATAGAAACCTACTACTTTATCAGCTAGATATCTTGCCAAGGTAAATGTTAAAAGTTGAATTTATAACTGGCACCAATTATTGACTTCTGTTGTATTGGAAAAACATCATTAACAAAGTATAATAGCAAAGTAGTTAATAATGTGAGTTCTGCAACTAGCCTTCTTGTGATTGAACCCTGTTCCTTCTTACGCTACATACTTCCACTAAGCAAGTTACTTAACCTCAGTTAACTAACTTACCAAGGAAAAGACGATGATTGTAAATGCCTAGTATAATTACATGTAGGTATACGTCAAGTGGTTAGAACCATAGATTTTTTTGTGATATGCAAATCACCAAATTCCCATCAAATCTCATCGTTTAATTTAGAGTACTTCTGATTTTTTTCTGTAGGTAATCTAATTTTAGTTGAAGTTTAATATTGTTTCAACATGAAATTCTGAGACTTTCATACCCTTTTAAAAACATACAGATCGTATTACTGGATGTTAACTGTCTTTTTTTTTTTTTTTTTTTTTCTTCTTGGTTATTTGAGACAGGGTTTCTCTGTGTAGTTTTGGCTCCTGTCCTGGATCTCACTCTGTAGACCAAGCTCACCTCAAACTCACAGAGATCCGCCTAGCTCTGCCTCCAGAGTGCTGGGATTAAAGGCGTGCGCCACCACCACCTAGCAGGATGTTAACTATCTTAATGTATAGAATGTAATTAATTATTTTCCCAGCTGTGGAAAGGTTTGTATTCATTCTCTTGGATGATGGGACATAGCCATTGAGAGAACACTTATCTTATTCATTTGTAGCTTACTCCATCTGGAAGCATTTCTGTTATCAAATCAATGCATTTAATTAAAAATCCAGTGAAAACCTGTGACAAGGTATATTCCTTGATTCAAAGTTTGACTTCTCAAATCAGACATCGGATGGAAGATCCCATATCATCTGGTAAATATTTTTTTCTTAGAATTTAAAACAGAAGATACTGTCATTTTTTGGTAAACATTTCAAATAAGATGTATGAATCTTCTTATGATATCAAATCTCTTGTTTGAGGTGTGGCTATCCAACAAGGAATAATAGCGAGGTTATTGTCATTTTATCCATGATAGTAAGAAAGACAGTAAAATACTCTTATTTGATTATTGAGTTATTTAGCATTTCCAGATAGTTAGGCAGAAAATAGGCAGCACAAAAAGAAGCAGAAAACTGGTTCCAAGGTTAGTTTGAAATTGTTGACACCTTGGTGATAAAAATGATTCATTCAAACTCCTCTTAATATCTAAGACTATTTTCTGCAAATATAGTCACTTACTCTGTTTAGTTGTAGGAATTTAGGAAAGGAAAGTACTTAAATTTTAGAATAGAAAGCATCTTAATACTAAGAGTTTTGCTATAATTTTTGGTGTTTTTCCTTTTATCAAAATCTGTAATATATGGGAAAGATCTCATAAATAAATCAGGCTCCTAATGCAAGTAATTGTACTATGTACTTATCCAAGCCTGCAACCATCCAGTACATGTGGTATATGTGGATAGTAGTACTTTCTAGCTTCTTCTATTAGCTTTATCTTTTTCTCTTTAAAGTTTTCTAATTATAGGGAGCCAGTCATGGTGGCACATGGCTATTCTCACAGCACCAGAGAGGCTGAAGAAGGATAGGGAATTCTAGGCCAGGGAAAGCTGCAGAGGGCTCTAAGATTTGTTCCTCATCAGATTTTCAGTTGGATATACTAAAAGTTGTATGTTGTTTTAGATATCCAGTTGTACCATAGTGAGACTCTGGAACTTATGCTGCGGAGATGGTCCAAGTTGGAGAAAGACTTTAAAACAAAGAATGGACGATATGATATTAGTAAAATCCCTGACATATATGACTGCATCAAATATGATGTTCAGCATAACGGTTCCTTGAAGTTAGAAAATACAATGGAACTATATAGGCTTTCAAAGGCATTGGCGGATATTGTCATCCCTCAGGTAAGTTACTCTTACGAGGTAATTTCCTTATACCATTATGTATAAACCACTTTCAAAGTGCTCACTACTGGATAAAGTTGCATGATCCTAAATATATCTGTTAACTTTTATATTAGGTAATTTTAAGTTATTATAAGCTTTTTATCAGTAATATTAATCACAATTACCTGATTGTCTAGACATTTGGTGATAATGACTTTTTAAAAGTAGGCTTTATTTGTTAAACCATTTTTAGTTTTGTGGCAAAATTAAGTACAAGGTATAAGGCATTCCCATATGGTATCTGCCCCTACACTAATGGAGCCTGCTTCCTTTTTCTCCCACAAGTTACTCCACCGGGTTAGCATATTTGTTACATAGCCACATTGACATATTGTGGCTACCCAGAATTCATAGCTTATGTTAGGATTTATGTTGTATATTCTGTGATTTTTAGCCACATTGTAATGTGTATGATATAAACTAGTTTTGCTGAATTAAGATGTGGTGACTTTTTTTAATTGAATAATAATATGCTGACAAACAATCCTGGGAGCAGTGTGGGATAAATGCATTAGCAGGTTTTTACTGCACACAACCAGTGTACATGCTGGCACTATGCTGGGTACGTGTGTGGGAAGTAAAGGAAATGTTGACTGGTTCTATGTAAGCATTTTCTTAGGCTGGGATATAGTTCAGTGATAGTATACTTGCCTAAAATGCATAAGGCTTTGTGGGTCCAGTCTCTGACACTCTTACGTCAGCAAAAAAGCAGAAAAACAGAGATATCTTTTTACTTTATATATAAATATTTTGAAAATGTTTAGAGGTCGAGGTAAGTAATTTTTCTTTTGAGAGATATGAGTCTTTTCATGTTAGAATACGAGTAAATTTATAACCAGATTTCAAATAACTGAATGTTACTCTACAGAGACTTAGGTTAATAAGGATCAAATGAAGAAGCCCATTGATAAAGTATGTTAGAAGAATAAAGTTTGAGGTGCCATTTTAAAATCTGTTTTTCTAATTTAGTTACTTTAAAATGGCTTGGATATTTGAAGGAACTAGAGTGGATCAGATATTCCAGCTGCCAGTAAAAGTTAGGCATCAGGGAAACAATGAAATATATACAAGGCTAACACTACGAGGAAAATTCTTATGAATGATGAGGAACATATCTTATAAGTAGACAAATAAAGAGTTGTTCACAGAATGCCCGTGTTCCTTTCCTGATGCTCACACAATGCCCGTGTTCCTTTCCTGGTGTTCACACAATGCCCGTGTTCCTTTCCTGATGTTCACACAATGCCCGTGTTCCTTTCCTGATGCTCACAGAATGCCCGTGTTCCTTTCCTGGTGTTCACACAATGCCCGTGTTCCTTTCCTGATGCTCACGGAATGCCCGTGTTCCTTTCCTGATGCTCACAGAATGCACGTGTTCCTTTCCTGATGCTCACACAATGCCCGTGTTCCTTTCCTGGTGTTCACACAATGCCCGTGTTCCTTTCCTGGTGTTCACAGAATGCCCGTGTTCCTTTCCTGATGCTCACACAATGCCCGTGTTCCTTTCCTGGTGTTCACACAGTGCCCGTGTTCCTTTCCTGGTGTTCATTTATGCAACTGGGTTTTCATGACTGGCAAATGCTGTTTCACTACAGATCTCTACTCTCTCTGGCCCTCACAGTCTTCCCTCTCTCCTCTTCCATGGTGACCTTGAGCATTGAGGATTGGTGTATGATATAAACATCCCTTTTAAAGCTGAGCATTCCACAGTCTCCTCTTCTCTGCATGTTGACCAGTTGTGGGTCTCTGTGTTAATTACCATCTACTATAAAAAGGAGCTTAGCTGATGGGGATTGAGAGATATATTGTTAATTGATGAGTATAAAGATAAGAGTTGAGAAGTGAGTTTAATATAGTCTATCTATTTTGCAGAAAGATAGCCCACGGTTTTCTCCTATGACCAAGCCACCTACAGGTCTTTGGTTTTTATCTTGTGCAAACAGCTTTAAAGCCAAGCAGAAAGTGGTGATTATTCATACCACTGTTTCCTCAATCCAGTCATTATTGTAGACCAGATTTTCCATGTAAATAGGAAGTCACTTTCTCATTCATGACTTTAAAGGATAACATTCATTAAAGTTACCTTGCAATTAACTTGCTTTCTTAACATTTTACATTGTTTTGATTCTTTATAAGTCTAATTAATCCATAGTGATTATAAATATTTAATTTTATTTATTATTTTTCCACAACTTTAAGAATATTAGACAATGGCTTGTTTTTGTTTTCTGAGACTGAGTCTCACCATGTTGTGATTTTAGTTGTTTTGGAACTTTATATAGACCAGGTTGGCCATGAACTCAAGGCTCCATCTACCTCTGCCTCCCAGCTGCTGGCAATGAACACATATACTGCCATTACTGGCTAACCAAAGGCTTTTTCTTTTTTTCTTTCTTTCTTTCTTTTTTTTTTTTTAGAAAAATCTGTTAGACTTTTTGAACTTTGGTGTTACAATGATTTTAGTTTTACTTCTTTTATTGGTAATTACTTATGTATTTGGTTAAAAACGTCTAACCGGGCTGGAGAGAGGGCTCAGCCGTTAAAGGCTAGGCTCACAACCAAAAATATAAAAACGTCTAACCTCAATTTATTTTTGTCTTAAAATTGTTCTCATATTTTAAACCTTCGGATGAAACTTGAGTAGTCATAAAGCTTGTATTCCTCTGTTCCCTTTCTCTGGTAAACTGCTTTTTCAGTTCCACCATAAAATTCTTCTAATTACACATACTAGCTTGAAAAGAATATATTTGCAGTTGCAAAAAATGAAAACTAAGACTTGTCTGATGTTTTAAAAGGATTTAATGTAATGTTTGGGTCTCATGAGAATTTTTCACTTCAAAGAGTGCATTTGTTAAGACTGCTTATTATTATAGCTTCTTTTCTAATTTAATTTTTTTCTGCTCAGGAATATGGTATAACTAAAGCTGAAAAACTGGAGATTGCCAAAGGCTACTGTACTCCTCTCGTTAGAAAAATCCGGTCAGACCTTCAGAGAACACAAGATGATGATACTGTAAATAAACTCCATCCTGTGTAAGAGACCGCACCAGCCATTCAAACTCTAGGCATCTGCCATTGTGTATTTCACATCAAAAGTCCTCATTGGTGGTTTATACGGAAATCGAGAGTGTGTCACTTGATACATTATGGAAACAGTATTACCTAGTTCTGTTAATTACCTGTTAACTAGCACTTTGTGGAGCTTAGACAGGGGGAAGGCTGAGGCTTAAGCATGCCATAGGCACATGCCCTGTCACTGACCTACATCCCTGAGATAGTGTTCTTCTCTTGTGCCAGTTGACCTCAGTATAGCAATCTAGCCTTTACCCATGTTCTGGTGTTATAGTCACCATACCCCATGCCAGTCTCAACCAAGATTTTGTTTGGTGCTAACATGGTGAAGAGGCTAGGAAGATACTTTTCACCAATTATCTGTTGTAAATAATGTGAACCCCATTGGGCCGTATTATTTTTTATCTGTTATTGCTACTAGAGGAACTAAATTGGTGAAGTTAAGTAATACTCTTTTGTAGTTTCCTTTTTGCTTTCTTTTTTCTTCTCAGAGGGCCTAGTATGTTAGTTTGTTCTAATTAGAACAATATCGAAGTAACTCTCAGTTGTGGTTTAAATGACAGATTTGTTTATTATGGGGTTTTGCTTCTAGTAAGTTCAAATTCCGTAAAATCTGCTCCTACTTTTAGGTATTCTAGAGGTGTTCTGTCTCCTGAACGTCATGTCCGTACCAGGTTGTATTTTACTAGTGAAAGTCATGTGCATTCCTTACTATCCATTCTTCGCTATGGTGCGTTATGTGATGTAAGTATGGGTTATTTCATTCTAACTGACAAATACTTTACTTGAGAATTTGTACTCAGGTCATCGACTGATTTTTTTTTTTAACTGTTCATTGTTATAATTTTCTATATTTTTGTGGTTTATCATCATTTCTTGAGGATAGACTAGTCTGTACTACGCATTTTGCTAGGTTTGGGGAATATAGACATGTTTACCGTTCTTCAAAGATGAATCATGATAAGCTAGACGTGATCAGTCATACCTGTGAAGCTAGGGAAAGCCACAGTTTTACACCAGCCCGTTCTATGCAGTTGTTCCAGCAGAATACCTGACCAACTTACAAGAGGAGAGCTTTGTTTTCACTTATGTATAGACCACGCTGTGTGAAAGGAAGACACAGTTGACGAGGCTTATGGCTGTGGTACAGGCACTGTGAAAACATTTGGCTTATATCACAGTGGACTGTTCAAATGTCTATTGCCATAAAGAAGCAGAAGTATTGGCTTTATATGGACTGGCTAGAATCCGCTAGCCTCTGCACACAAAGAGGGCTTGGGCTATAGCTCAGTGGTCCATGGCTTGTCCAGCACATGAGAGAGCCCAGGTTCAATCACTCCTTTGAGAGAGAAGATGAGAAACAGTGAAAGTGCCATCTTGGCACACACACGTGGGTTGGCAGAGCTCGATAAAAGGTAGAGTGAATGGACAAGACCCTAACTTAGCTACAGAAGAAGTTGTATATCCGGTAGGAATGATATTACTACTTTGGGGTAGCAGCTTCATCTCCAACATGGTCTCTTTTTACCCTCTTGAACATACATGAGGGCTACCAGGAAGGTCAGGAAGCTCGTGCTACAGCGTGAGTAAAGTGTGATCCAAGTCAGGGTGGAAGACAGTGGTTTGTGTTCTAAGAGCACCAGAAAGGTTTTCAACAGAGGAACAGGTGACTTTGGTTGCTTTGTGGACCAGAGATAGGCAAGTGACTGTGAGGAAACTGATGAGGACACTATTAGAGATGATGCAGCTTGAGTAAGACACAGCAGTAGAACGAGAGCTTGTTGGGTAATTCACTGTCTAAAACCTTGCTCTGATGGTACAGCTTTATAAGTAATACACCTGAAACCTTCACCAGCCTCCTCTGAGTTGAAGTTTTGGATTTGAACTATGTAAAAATGAACATTTTTAAAGGTTTGTTATGGAAATAAAATTGTTAAAGTGATCTGAGTGCTTTAATAACAAAAGAGGTCATTGTGGCTTCTTCCATATTAATTATGTTCAAAAAGGTATTATTAAAAATTTATTTAATTTTATGTGTTCATTGGGGTAGACATGAATTTTTATCTTTAATAGTAACCCTGATATTGTGTGGTATTCTTAATACAGGACCACAAAGTCCTAATTCATCTCTTCACTCTAAGAAATTCTTAGTCTTTAATTTAAACTCATCATTTCTATTGATTGATACGTAGTCACCTAAGGTAATGTTGGCTTTCATTTTCCTTCATCAGTTTTGAAAATAACAGACCCTTACCTCCCAAACATGTACACACTCGTATGCATGCGTACATACAGATGTGATTTTTCATTCTATAGCATTGCCTAAACTTTGGGATATATCTTGTCTGAAATAAAAAGGAAGTGTATACTAAATCCAAAAATAGATCAGTCAGAATGTAGTCTCACACTCCTATTCTTTTAGAATAGGGGACATTCTATGCTAAAGTTTATGGTGTTTTACCCTCAGGTAAAGTAAAAGACACATGTATGCAGACAGGGCCACACAAAAAACTGTTGGTTCCTGCGTTGAGTAGTGTCCTCATTTCAGATAGAGCTTTTCTGTCTTGAGTGTTCTCATTCTTTTATGATCCGTTTCAACTCTGGTGCTGATTACATGTGTAAAGATCACTGAATCTCTAAAGTAAGTGGTGAAGGAGGTGATGGGATCAGTTGGATTTATGGATGTTTCCTCATGCTGGTTGGTTTAGAATCACTACCGTGTAAAAGAGGGTTTTTTGTTTGTTTGTTTGTTTTTTATTGGTGAGAGAAGTGGTGATCTCAGAAGATAATGCTCTGTGTTATGAGGCAGAAAGTACTCTGCTAGGTACTTTGAAACTTACAAGATTAAAAAGCTGTTCCTTATCCTCAGAATTATATAGCATGTGTTACATTTTGAGATACTTTTCCTACTTGCTATAAATTGTCTTAAAAGATTGACTCTTACAGTTTAAAATATCATACATATGTGGTAAACATTATAAATAGTTTTTCTATTCACCTGATGTATGTGATGACATTCAATATTAAATAAGCTACCAAGTGGTAATAAAGTGACTTTCATGTGGAGGGGTTTGAAAAATACTTATCATAGATCTTTTGTTCAGGAGTCAAAGGATGAGCAGTGGAAACGAGCCATGGATTATTTAAATGTTGTCAATGAACTCAACTACATGACTCAGATTGTTATCATGCTTTATGAGGATCCTAACAAGGTAACAGTGCTTGTGATTTGTTTATGGGGCCAGAGGTCAGCAAGTATGCGAAGTTCCTGTCGATAGAAATGTTCTTTCTTGTTTCAGGATCTTTCCTCGGAGGAACGCTTTCATGTTGAATTACACTTTAGTCCTGGAGCCAAAGGCTGTGAAGAAGATAAGAATTTACCATCTGGCTATGGGTATAGGCCAGCTTCCAGGGAGGTAATGAAGATGGGACTTTCAGTGTGTGGTTACCACAGCTCTAGATATTCATGATGTTTCCTCAAGATTTTCCATTACTCTATCAATGATTTTCATATAACCAGTAGGAAAGAAAAGCTTCAGCTTTTAAAAAATATAATCTGAGGGACCTGGAGAGATGGCTCAGCAGTCAAGAGCACTGGCTGTCCTTCCTTAAATGGCAAGTTCAATTCCCAGCACCCAAATGGTGGCTCACCAGTCTGTAACTCCACTTGCAGGGGGATCTGATGACCTCTCTGGCTTCTGTGAACATCGGGCACATATCATGGTACACAGACATGCATACAGGCAAAACACCCTTACACATAAATAAAAATAAATAAGTCTTTAAAATTTTTAAATATATATGTAGTCTGAGTAAATAGCATGTTCTTGTCTATTAGAAAATTTCAGAATTTTATCTTACTTGAATTGTTTTGGATTTTAAGCTGTGTTTAGAATGGGTAAGTGTAAATGGTTTTTTTTGTTGTTGTTATTTTGCTTGAGGACTACTTTATATTGAACACTGTCCCGAGCACTTAGAGTGGGTTCTTCTATTTTTTGACTCTATTTAGTAGTGTGTGTGTGTGTGTGTGTGTGTGTGTGTGTGTGTGTGTGTGTATGTGTGTGTAGACATACATATACATTATATATATAATCTGTATGGTTAATAATCTTGTTCTTTGATTTGTTTTGAGCAATCATTTACTGCTACTGTGATTATTGAACAAATTTAGGATAAATATACTTAAATGGTATTTGTGGTTTTTCATCTCTTGCCTGTTTCTCTTCCTGTTTTTTTATCTTTCATTTTATCCAGTTAATTGATTTTTCAGTGTTACTTATTGGGTAATGCTTTTTGTACCTGTGACTGACATTGTTGGGTTTTTTAGAACACTTCCTTGTAGTTGTTGTCTCTTTAAATAATTACCCTTTGTTCCTGCTCTCTATTCCACTTCTGACACCTAGCTTATGTGCACATTCCAACCTATTAAGTGTTTCTTATACTTTTCTATATATTTTACTTCTTTTTCTCTCTTGATTTAAGGTACAATATTTCTTTGTATGTCTCTAATTCACTAGAGTTCCCTAATTTTATCAGTAGTATTTTTCAATTTACCATTAAACTCTACTTACTTTTACTTTGTTATATTACAAGTTGACAGGCTTTAGTTATATTTTTAACTCTACCATTTCCCTTTGTTTTCTTTTTATAAGTCCTAGTTCTCAACTGACACTCAGTTTTACCTCTAATAATGTAACCATAATAGCTTTTATTATAGTTTCTGACCAATAACATTAAATTGTTTTAATCAACAATGGACTCATTTGGTTTGTGGTTTGTTTTATAATTTTTCTGTTATTCTTTATAGTCTAATACATAATGATTAATATTGAACACTAGATATGAGAAATCACTGACAAGTATTATATGCCTTTAAGCCATGCTCTTGGGGCTAAGGCCTGGTGATCATGTGTCAAGGCCAGCCTGGGCTACATAGCAAGACGTGATATCAAATAAATAATTACACTGTAGCCAGAAGTGTCCTGGGTCCCACCCAGCCTTCTGTGGTCCAGACAAATCTCTCTCACCTGCAGTCTCGCAGCCACTCGGACCCAAGTAAACACACAGGCTTAATATTATTTACAAACTGTATGGCCTATGGCTTTAGCCGCTTGCCAGCTAGCTCTTTCATCTTAAGTCAACCCATTTCAATAAATCTATATGTTGCCATGTGGCCGTGGTGTTACTGGTCTGCTGACGTCTTGTTGCTCCTTGGCAGCAGGCTAGCACCTCTCTGCCTCTGCCTTTCCTCTTTCCTGTCTCTCTCCTTGGATTTCCCGCCTGCCTGTAAGCTGCCTTGCTGTAGGCCAAAGTAGCTTCTTTACCAACCAGTGGGGACAACGTATATTCACAGCACACAGAAAGACATCCCCCAGCATGGCAGTGGGTTACTCTTTGCTGTAGTCACATGGTGGTGGGTTACTCTTGAACTCTTAGTTACTGTTATTCCTTTGACCTTTTTGTCTTGATTATTGGAGCTTAATGATAATTTCTGGTGAAGTCCCCTAGCCCTTTTGCTCTTCGTGATTACCTTGAATGTTTAAGGTAATTTTGTGCTTTAAAAACCTGTATTTTACTGAATGTTCATTACCTAATTTTCCCTTTCTGTTATAGATAGATATTGGTGTAATATTTTTTAACTTGTCCATTTCTTGTGCTGTAAAAGTCTTAACAACCTGGGACTATTTCTCATTCATCTGAGTTCTTGGCATACAAGGGACTGTTTTTCATACCATATTTACCATTGAATTTAACTAAATTATTAAATTATTAAAATTTGTATTGTAATCTGTTTCTCTTCATCATCTGATAATATTGTATATTTGTTTGCTTGTTTGATGAGCCTTGGCTGAAGATTTGGTTTTCTATGGTTATAATATCATTTTAGGCCTAACTCTTCCACAGAACTTGCTTGTCTCTCACAGTGCCTGGCATACTGATGTCATAAGAATGACATATCAATTCACTTGAGAAAAAACTCTTATATAATAACTAGGTCAGTTGGTTGTTAGATTTACCAGGAGCATTTTATTGGTGTCTAGAGTTTATTTGTTTGTTTGGGAGAGTTGACGAGGTCTTGTTCTGTGGCTTCAAATTCTTGGTTCCAAAGTGCTGGGATTACTGGAATGCACCGGCACACCTGGCTCAGGAGAGATATTTTAACCTGAGTTTTAAGTGGTTTGTATTCTTTCTCATAGAACGAAGGCAGAAGGTCTCTTAAGACTGATGATGATGAACCTCATACTTCTAAAAGAGATGAAGTTGATCGAGCTGTAATATTGTTTAAACCAATGGTATCAGAACCAATTCATATACACCGGAAGTCACCACTTCCAAGGTCTAGGAAAATGGCTACAAATGAAGTGAGTATCCATGTAGAGTGGTTTGTATAGCAGAAGCTAACTATATATTAATTCAAACTGGAAAGAAAATACAGCTTTAATTATACAGCTAGGAACCCTGACAAATTTTTATTTATCAACATTTTCTATTTTTCAAACAAATATTTAAAAAACAAAAAACAGACGCTGTTAAAAACATACAGTTAAACCAGGCCTGGTAGCATCTACCTTTGACCTTAGCACTCTAGAGGTAAAGGCAGGAAGATCAGGGATTCAATGGTTCGGAGTCTCCCTTGGCTCCTTGGTGAATCTGAAGCCAGTCTGGGCTACACGAGACTGCCAATGAAATGAACCCGGGGCATCGACCGAGGTTAGTGGTAAGATTCAGCTCAATGGGCAGCTCTCCTGTCAGCAGTGACTGAAGCCGGAAGCGGGTGAGGCTAGATCTGAGGTTTCTTAGTCTGTCCCTTAGCTGTTCTTCAGTAAAAACCTTGACTAAAAGTCTCCACGTTTCAGCAGTGCTTTTTGATAAAAGGAGATAAGAATTCCCTGAAATACTTACATGATAACCTGATACTAGCAACACTGTAGCAGTTTTATTAGCCCGATGGCAGAAATCTACATAGCATGATGATACAATAGAAATTTTTAATGGTGTATTAAGGTCTATAATTAAGTTAAACCAATTATGTTCAGTCATGGAATAAGATTTAAACAACATACAAGTAAAGTTGAGCAGTTAGGATGAAGCTTAAGTTAATTTTTAGTGTCTAAAAGTATTTTTACTATAAACTCTAAGTTACCTAGTTTGTCCATGATCTTCTTAGTGTTGCTGGAGGCCAGTGCTTAAGTTTTTTCTAAATCTCTTAATAGGAAATAAGAAGTCAAGCTCCCAGGAGAAAGACCAATAACTCTTAGATACTTTTTGTTAATGTTTATATGTAAGAAATACATAGAATTAGTTTTAACATTATCAAGCATTGATAATAATATAAGAAACAAAAAAAATTGTGATCATTTCCACTACCCTCATTTATAACAATAATATAAGTTCTGAATTTTTAAATAATTGACAATTACATGTTGGGGGGAAACTATTCATAAAGTTAATCATTGTAACTTTATAAAAGAAGTTAAACATTAGTGTTCCTTTAATATGCTATTTCAGTTTAATTATAAAAAGTTAATTTAAAAAGAAGATGGAAGCTAACAACTTGTGATCATTTATTCTATTAAAATTCAATCAAAAATTGAGAAATCTGAAATTTATCCAGATATCTTTAACTGTAGGGAAAAAATAAACCCAGAATTACCTAAAGTAATATAACCAAATTTCCATTTGTGTGGAGGGAGTGCTTTTGATGTATTGATGAACAATTTTCAATCAATCAAATTCTTCAGAATTTCACAATTCTACCCTTTCCTCTGCCCTTCAGAAGATCTGAGTGTTAAACTAGTTTGGAAACTATATTATGTCACCATTTTGCAACTTATTTATATCTTTGTAAATTTTTCCATAGAACCACTGCCGTGGTTAACTCTTAAAACACAGTTCACAGCCGGGCAGTGGTGGCGCGCGCCTCTAATCCCAGCACTTGGGAGGCAGAGGCAGGCAGATTTCTGTGAGTTCAAAGCCAGCCTGGGCTACAGGGTGAGTTCCAGGAAAGGTGCAAAACTACACAGAGAAACCCTGTCTTGAAAAAACAAAAAAACAAACACAGTTCACATTTTTAAACCCTTTTCTCATGTTTAAATAGTTGCTTTCAAAAGATTATGTTGTGCTAAACTTTTACTTTCCCAAGGTATTCAACTAAAAACTTGAAGACTATGTCCAGCATCCTCCACCTTCATGCATGTCAGATGTGTATAGTTCCGAAAGGCACACAGAGAAATGCTGTTCTCTCCGTTTTCTGCAAGTAGATTTCACTCTGTCCCCTCTATCTGAAGCTAGACAGTGTGCAGAGTGAGGGTTTGCCTCTGCACCTTCTGGCTCTCCCAGGAAGAGTAAACACAGAAACACAGATGCCTGAACTGGAAGCATCATCTGTATCCATCTACCTGTGGACTTTACAGCTGTGGCTGACTCATTTCCTTTTCTAAGTGATATATCAGGTTCATTTTACCCCTTTGTGCTTTAGACCGAGAAATCTAACCAAAAATAGCATGAAATCTTTTTAATATCTAATATCTAAAATAAGTCAAAATACCTTTTATATTTAAATATTTTCTTTTTTTTTTTTTTTTTTTTTTTGAGACAGTTTCTCTGCATAGCCACTTTGTAGGCCCAGCTGGCCTCGAACTCAGAGATACACTTCCGCCTATGCTTTCCGAGTGCTGGGATTAAAGGTGTGAACCACTGCTGCCCAATATTTTCATTCAAAAGAAACACTGGTTTTCTAATTTTAAAGGAGAAGGGACAACTAGTAGATAGTATAGTTTGTGATCTTTCTGTAGTTGATGATGCTGTGTGCCAATTGAATAATTTCTTAGGGATTTAAATATTTGGTGATAATTTGTCTTTGAGGGGGAAGAATGATAAGCAAATGCAAATAAACTGTATTTTTTTTTCTTCCTGATCATTTGGCTCTAATGTATCTAACTTTGCATGCTCTGCTTTTTTTTTTTTTTTTTTTTTTTTGCCCTTTTTCTTACTTCCAGGAAGAGAGCCCCCTGAGTGTGTCTAGCCCAGAGGGTACTGGTACCTGGCTGCATTATACCAGTGGTGTGGGTACTGGGCGTCGAAGACGCAGATCAGGGGAACAAATCACCTCTTCCCCTGTCTCCCCCAAATCATTGGCTTTCACATCCAGTATTTTTGGCTCATGGCAACAGGTTTTTAAACTTTACTTCATTAAACATTTTTCATTCCTGCATTCAGAGCAACAAACAGCTATTTTTTGAGGACATCTAATCCCTTGTCATTTACATCAGAGGAAATCCTTCTGTCTTAAATTTGAGTTCACTTAAAAGTACCAGGATATTGGGCAATATTTGATGTAAAGAAACCACCTATGTTGCATGCATTTAGCATTCTTACTGGTAAGCTTTTAAATATACAGGAGTTTTGAAAATCCCAATTCTCCTGGATTTTTAGCCATGCTAATAAAAAATGATTTAGAAAAGAAGTCTATTTTTGACCTTAGTTGTCCTGTAAACTTCAAGAAACAAAGTTAATACAATTTGATGGTAAGAATATTTGAAAAGCTTTGTTCCATTTAGAATTTTCTGTGAATGTGAAAATTTTGAAAATATCAAAGATTATGTGGCCTGGTCTTAATCAGCAGTAGATATCTAATATTGATTGGTCTCTATGATTCCCTTATCTGGAAGTATATAACTTAAGGGAAGTATGTAGTGTGTTTTCCAAACACAACAGCAGGCATGTATGAATTTGTAAAAGTGGTTCCCACTAAAGTAACTTCAGAAGGACTTTCTTTGATGACATATGAAACTAAAACACTCTGATTTTACAATGGACGGTCTATCATCATGTGACTTTTCTGATAATTTCAGCTATTTCCTCTTGGAAATTTTATGCATTTGATTATAGGAAAAGGGATTATGGTATCCATTAAAGGCTGAATATTTAAAGGTTACTCTGATAAAGCCCATGCATGGATCAAAAATTGTATGGTGACTTCAACAGTGTCTGTCTGTCATCTCTTTGGTTTGTGGTTGTTTTTCCTCTAAATACAGGAGCTGTTTAACAGTGGGCAATGGGTTTCTTTTAAGAGATAATGAAATTATATCAATCTATGGATTGTTTCCTCTCATCTGTCATATTTCATTATGAATGCCTGCTTTGTACCACTTCATTGCAAGGATCTCATAGGAAATGGACTCCCTTCAGAAGGGGATCTTGCATGTCTTTCATATTCTAAATATTCCTACTAATATTTATCATACAGCTTATTAACCTTTGTCTGTCTGGAACAGGCTGCATATGAAATGTGGATTTTAAATTCACTTTATTGGTATATTTCACTCTTGGTGTTCTCTGTGCAGGTTGTATCTGAAAATGCCAACTATCTTCGAACACCGCGAACTCTTGTGGAGCAGAAGCAGAACCCTACTGTAGGTATGTGGTGCAAAGGGAATTGTATTCCGTACCCTCCTGAAACTCACTGTTAGGCACACGCACAGAACTCTAAGGTGGTAATATCATGACCAAATGCTATGCTTTAGTGCGTATTTAATGTGCACAAGTTCAGAATTGTTGGATTATAAAACTCAATAAGGTATAATTTTCTTACTACTATAGGTTGTTGTTTAACACTTTGAGTGACTGCTCCGTGGCACCCAATTGCCAGTGTTGGTTTTTATTTGTTTGATTTTTTTTTTTTTTTCCGTCCTTCCTTTTGAGGAAGGGATGCTGTAGTTAACGATAAAATCTCTAGGGTCTCGCTTGTCCTTGAACTTATGGAGACCCTTCACTTCAGCCTCCCTGGTGTTGGGGTTATAGACATGAGACTTTCAATGCTTCCATTGATAAAGAAACCTTATTTCAGAGACTGGTAATCTAAGAAAGCTGGGTTGTAGGTCAGTGGCACAGCATTTGCCTAGTATGTGTGTGGTTTTTTGTTCCATACTGGGTACTGTAAAACAAATCCATTAGGTAAGGATGAAAAGGTGCCATTTTTATTTTATTTATTTATTTTGGAGACCAGTCTCTCTATGTATTTCTGGCTGTCCTGGAACTTGCTATTTAGACCAGGCTTGCCTCAGACTTAGAAATCTACCCACCTCTGTAGCTGGGATTAAAGACATGCTCCACCATGCCCAGCTACAAATGTCAAAACTAATTCCATAATATAGCTTTTGTAAATCGTGGCAGAGAAACACTGGTGGGCAGTGTCCCTTGGCAATCTGACATCCGTGTGAGTACTACGCAGAGTGGTCTCACTGGGTCCAGTTCTGTGTCTAGATGCTGCCATGAAAGCCCTTGCTTTAGACAAATAATAGTCACTAACTTAGAATGAATTAATCCACATTCCAAAGAAAAGTGCAGAAATACCAGCTGGGGATCACCAATGAATCCAGCCCAAGATGATGGTTTCGACTACAAGCAAAAAAGAAAACAGAAAGATAGATGAGCAAGTAAAGTAAAAAGACTGTTAAACACCCTCTGGGTGAGCTAGTTTTTGTTAGGAGCAGCTCTTTGAGAAATTAAAACGAAGCTCACTGTAAAGAGCTGCTTCTTCCTTGTTCAGCCCACTGACCTTATGCTCACTGAGGCCAAAGTGGGAAGCATGGCGTATAATTTTCTGAAACTGGCTATCCAAATAGGCTTGATACAGAATGTGATCAGATGTCATTAAGTGCTATGATCTGTCATATCTGAACTCTGTTGCTGCCTACGTACGTGAGGATCTTCCTTTAGTTAATTATCTCCCGCTATCCTGAGAACTTTCGATCTTCATTACTCCCTGCCATTGAATGATCATATTAATATATTTTACAGAAATTATTTATACTTTTCTCGGTGGTGAACATTTTTAAGTGTGAAGACTTTTGCTACAAATAAAACATTGATTTATGCTGGCTGTGTTTTATTTATTGATGACATATTTCCTTGGAGGCCTTTATTAAAAGCTTATTATATTAAGTCACTTGTTATCTGACTGAAAAGGAATGATTTTTGTCTATTTTCATTAAAAAATATATTTTTTCATAAGAAAGTATGATAATTCTTAATTCACCGGTATCAGGAAGGATGATTCATTTTCAGATGTATATTGAAAAGTATCTAATATGACTTAATTTTTGCTATAAGGTGTATATATATATATATGTATATATATGTGTGTATATATATGTGTATATATATCATATATATAATACATATATGATATATATATATATAACCTCCTCTTACAGATTTGCTATAAGGACTCTATTCTATTCCTAAATAAATTTTCATGATGGTGTTTTTAGTACTTTTAGCATATATATGTTTGATTATTATGTTGGCCTATTATTTTTCAAAGAAGGCATTTTATCCAGTACTAAATTACTCCATTTGTGTTTGTGATGAATAATGGTGGCTGTTAGCAGCACTGAATTCAAATAGGTATCACTAGAATTTTACAAGCATATTGCGAATCTGTTCAAGGCACTGCCCAAGGCTGCCTGTGCGTTGGTAAGAGCCACGTTGACTGCATGCTGCATGAATTCCCAATGTGAATGGAAGAACACCCGTTTGTATGTATCTTCTCTAACTCCCATTAGGGTCTCACTGTGCGGGCCTGTTTAGCACCTCAGTGCTCGGGGGTTCTTCAAGTGCACCTAACCTACAGGATTATGCTCGTACTCATCGTAAAAAGCTGACCTCCTCTGGCTGCATAGATGGTATGTGCGCACACGCACACACAGACTCATACCTACACCCATGCATACACTCACGAGCAGTGTTTCTCAAAAGCAAGTCTGAGGCCACAGACTGAAGTCGAAATGCCTTCCCACACGACTGTCAGTGCTCTCTGGGATCCACATCCAGGATTTGTTAGTCAGTAACAGTTAGACTACTGTTATTTAGGCTACATGTACAACAAGTGGTTTGTTAAAATAGAAAAATTTAAAACTCTTTATTATTTTAGCTGAATGAGAACCTAGATTATGAAGAATAAATTTCCCTTAGCATTTAAACTTTTGCCCATTGGTAACACTCATTTTATTTATTAATATGAACAAACTGTTTAGCAAAGAATAGAATGAAATGTGTATTCGTGAGAGAAAATATATTGGCAGTCACTTTTATAAAAAATAAAGTAGAATGGGACATTTTTAGGATCTCTCCCTATTAATATGACTTCATTTTTAATATTCTGATATTCAGAATGTCTTTGAGACTCAAAAAATTGTCCCTGTTGATAAAAGGGATATTTTCAGCTCTTTTGGGATCGACATTGTTTGAAACGTTTGCTCTTATCTGTACAAATTTAGTCAGTAAAACATGGACTTACTGGAATTGCCAGGCCATCTTGCTCTTCTTTCTTTTGTATATTTCATTAAACATTTTGCCTGTACCACCGAGCCAGTTTACTGCTTTTAACCAGTCTTTGGCTTCCTCTCATTGTCCCCTCTGCATGTCACCTAATTCTGACCTCCTCACATTTGTTTCCCACTCTGTTTTAAGTGTTCTTCTTTTGGCAGCTGTGAACTTCAGGTACCTGTTTTTCTCTTTCTCAGACGCCACACGCGGGTCTGCTGTTAAAAGGTTTTCTATCTCATTTGCTCGACACCCAACCAATGGTACGTTTGCTTTTTATTTTAAAAAAGATACTCCCCACTTCACCCCTTTTTAATTTTTTCTTTTATTTTAAAATGTGGGATACACAGTATCATTTCTTTATCAGTCTTTAATTTCAGTTGGCATACAATTCCAACTTACAAAACCACTGATACTGTCTTGCTCCCATTTCTGCTGTCATTTCCACAGTAATTGAGAATACTCGTCAAATTGTCTAATGACCACAGTAATGATGAGCCCTAATTCTGAATGAACACTTGGAAATTCTAATTTCTTAAGTGATCAGTTTATACAATTTTTTTTCCAAAAAATAAAATTGCTATTCCTTAATTTGTTCTTAATTCTCAGCACTTCTTTTTTTCTAATTATTTTTCTGATCACATTGTTTTATTGAGATATTCAACAAAAGTACAAAGCAACCCATGTCAAAGAGCCCAGTGAGATATGTCTCTGTAAAGGTCTCGGGAGCCAGCTGCAGTGAGGGGCACTGTCCAGCAGATGTCTGGCTCTCTCCCTGAAACAGAACTCAATGTGGTGTGGATGGCTCCAGAGACTTTCCAGGATCAATCTGTCCTTGGGTGGCTTTATGGTTTACTGTTATCCACAGTCATCTCCTTTGAGTACCTTTCTTTTTCTTAAAAATTGGAGAATTCCTAGTAGAAAGAAAACTAAGTTAAAAGAATCAGGTTCTGTCAGAGTGAAGCTGGATAGGCACGTATTGCCACTGTTGCTATAAACTGAGTTGTTGTGACCTTGTAGCTTTTTGCTGAGCTTGATCTTGAGCCAGAAGGAGTATGTACTGATAGTTTTTGTTTGGGGGATGTTTTGTTTTGTTTGATGTTGTAGTCAGGCTATCCTAGAACTTACTGTGTAGACCAGGTTGGCTTCAAACTTCCAGTCTTCCTGCTTCCGCCCTCCCTAGTGCTTGGATCACAGACCAAAGTCATCGTGCCTGGCTTACTGATGGGTTTCAAATCTCATATAGCTTTCACTTGTAATGAAGACACTTTCATCCCTGAAACTTTTTTCTTTTAAACTTCAAGTAAGTTTAAACAGCTGACCTTTATGAAGCCTAAGAATCAACATACAGTTATGGTCTCCATTTGGATCTTTTAACAACCCTTCTAGATAACAGCCTGCTAATACTTCTTGAACTAGTTATGAAGACCTCACCCGCAAGTGAAAATTAACCAAACAGCTTCATATGCTTCCTCTCATTGTAGCTGTTTAAATGTTGCTTTTTGGAGGAAAAAAAAAAAGTCTGATTTGATACAACTGCAACCTGTAAAGGTAACACATCCTTAGTAATCTCCTGGAAGCACAAAAGCGCCAGTCCTAAGGAGATCCCAACAGGAGGGGTCAGCTTGTCTATGAATGCCTGTTTTCACAGCCAGCACTGGTTTCTCTGGGAAGTTCTCTGATTAAAGGTAAAAGTAGCGGCAGTAGTACGAATTACTTCAATGGAACGGAAAATAAGTAACTTTGTATTCCTTTGGTTTGAGCTGTTTCTTCTAAATGTGGCTTTCCTACATTACACAGCTTGATGCATATAACTACATTCCTTTCAATTCTAGAAACATCCCTTTGGAGTTTTCGATCCTTCGTCGTCCTTAATGCTGTTCTGTCTTATCTGTCCTTAGACTTGTCATTTGACCCTTTCACTTTTTCTTTGCCGTGACTTCCGTGTTACCTCTGTACTTAACCCACATCATGGACTTCCCTCCCTTCCTCCAGCTTTAGTTAAGGAACATGGTGGACAAGTATCTGCTGACAGTCTTTCCCTTATTTTCTGGGCCTCTGTGCAGAATACCTATACCTCTGTAGGTGCTGGTCTGCCTCCTCTGTGGAATTTCTAGGCTCCGGTGGTATGTTTTCATAGCTCCCAAACATGTCCGCAGAGTGGCTTTTGAAATGCCTGCACAGACCCTTTCATTGTACCATAAGGGCTGATTTGATACAAATGGCAAGAGTGTAGTCTAGAGCAATTTGATCAGACATCACTTGCTGTTTTGAAATTGAGCAGGCAAATGAAAGGCACTATCACAAAAGATGGCTGAGCACCCTGAGAAAGGAGAAAAGCATATTGTTTAGAGAGTTGCAAAGAAAGGATTTGTGCTTATTTGCATGAGCCTCTGGTATTTAAGAAGAGAGGGCGTTGGCAAGCTTCAGCATTCCTCGGTGCGCTGAGTGAGGTGGGTTAGCTGCTGCTGGGGTCCTGGGTTGCTGCATTTGTTTGGTTTGTTTGACATTACGTGAACCGGTCTGTCATGCTTTGGTTTGCACCTGGGAATCAAGCCTTAATTTTTTTAATCCTTTGGTTATTTTCATAACAATATTTAATTCTCTTTTTAAAACCTTCCCTGTTCCAACTGAGAATTCCAGCAATTCTTGAGTTCCTCCCAAATTTTAAATAAATCCAGTAGCATGTAATCTCATAATGAGCATATGTATGTTGAAAAGAGCCTGTCTTGCAGTCTGAGTTTAGATAACTCCTGTTTTTTAACTAGTAATACTCTATTTTTATGTAAATTTGAGTATTCGGGTACTTCTTCAGAGAAGACTTAGCTTGAATTTTGGGAAACACTTGTTATTTTAAAAGTTTATGAAAGTAATTTTTAAAGCCAGTTAAATGAAGTTTAAACAGATAATTTTATTTTTAAAATGAAGAACTAGTAGTTTTAGAAAAGTAATTTGTATGTATAAGTGCTTTTGTGTCACTGATTATATTAACACAATGCTGCATGATTCATCATGAAATTTTGTATGCCTGTGCAATGGTTAAATGTGGATATACGTGCACTTTGTATTGCTTTTCACTTAGTCTAACTTTGTTCAACCAGGGATTTCAAAAGTGAAGTTATTGGTGTCCCGTAAAGGAATGTTTCAGAATTTTAAGTCCAGCCTGATTGAGGAAGTATTGCTCAAGGACCACATTAGGGTGCTATTGGCCTTAGAGAAAAATTACAATTTGTGCTTTACAATTAACTACATAATTAACCCCCGAAATTTGTGTGAGAATTTACCTCCATTATTATTTAATTGTTGAAGTAGATACCTTAACATCCTGGTCTCAGGGAAATATGGCATCAGCTTGTTCATCTGTTAAATAGATCTGACACTGAAAGATGAAAAGGTGAAAATTTCCCCCACAGCTCAGATTTTCTCCTTGTTATCTTGGGTCTTAGCAACAGTGAAGGACTATGTGCATGCTGTCCTGTCTGGTTACATTGAAAGTGATCATGGTCATACCTTGTTTGGTTTCATGTTGCATAGCATCTGGTGTCATGACTGGAAAGACCTTGTGTGTTTGCATGTAAAAACCTGAACTCGCTCTCCAGTCCTTTGTGAGTTGCCTTCCTTTATAATGATTAGAGTTTGGAAGTAGCCAACCTACTCTTCCCTTCTGTATTTCTTCTCTTTTAGGCTTTGAGCTGTATTCCATGGTTCCATCGATTTGTCCTCTGGAAACTCTTCACAATGCCCTGTTTTTAAAGCAAGTGGATGACTTTCTGGCTTCCATTGCTTCTCCATCAACTGAAGTTCTACGCAAGGTCCCTGAAATGTGTATGGAATTTACCTTCATTATTAGTTAATTATCGGACAATAGGTTATTGGTGAAATTATTAAGGCCACTCCTTGTAGTTAAAAGAGAGGTTTATTTTGTGGGGTAACTTACAAATGAAGGGATAGGTTGTAGGGTCTGGCAAAGGTATGGCGCAGTCTGGCGGTGTTCTCTGGAGAACTCTGCTCAGTCTACCTCCTGTGTCCAGCGTCCCTGAACCAAGAGAGCGTGTGCCCCTCCTCTCTCTCTTGGGTCTTCCGCTTCCTCCTCTGCCCCGCCTTGAGGGCATGAGCATTACCGAAGCCTCAGTGGGGGTTGGAACTTCCAGGCCAATGCTGGGATGGCTATCCACTACAATAGATATTATCTGAGTAGAGCCCAAATTTTAACAATGCAAATTCAATGGGTAATGGTGGGAATTTTAAGAGAGACAGAGGTAAGGGAATAATATTAGTAATTCCTTCGTGTTACACATGTGTAATAGACCACTTTTCTTGATTCTATACCCAAATCTTTTTTCTAACAGTAAAAGTAAACAATATCATATAGGGTAGCATCTTGTTTTATTAAAAACAAAACAAAACAAAAACTATGCTTGCTGGAAAGCTCACATTCGTATTTTGTAATTTACAGAAGGGGGTCACATAAACTCGCACATGTCCATCCCTTACCATTTTGCTAAATAATCAGAGACATTTAGTTGTTACTGTTGTTTTGTTTCAGCGTTTGAGACAAGGTTTCTCCATATAATCCTCGTTCTTTTCAAACTCACAATGGTCCTCCTTCCTTGGCTTCTCAAGAGCTGAGATAAGTGTGTGCCACCACATTCAGCTTTAGAAAGATGTTTTATAAAAGATAACAAATTAGAACAATAGGCTTTTAAACTGCATTTCTTAAATATTCTGAAGAAGATATTCATATGTTTAAGAGAGTTCATAGCTAAGTAAGTTTTGGAATTGACTGCGTTCTCCCTAGAGTTACATTAATGTGTAAAAGGTTCAAGTTCTATAAAGAACCCAGATTTTCTGAAACATTTTTTTGTTGTTGTGGGTAAAAGAAAAAACGTCTTTTTTTTTTTTTGGCAGTACATGAAACATCAGGTGACACTTTTCATTTTTAACTCCATAGCATCCCTCAGCCTGTTGGAATTTCCAGTTTAGAAAGCATTAGTTTGAGGAAGAGAGCTATTCTAGTTACATCTTAGAAAACCACAATCTTTCTTTGCATGTTATTATCCTCTTTTCTAAGGTGCTGCAAATATATTTTGCCTAAGCATAAAATGACATGCATTGAAGTTCTCAGCATTAATGCCACTTTCCTGTCTTGATGTCTCTTCCTTTTCCTGGGCCATCACATTGGGTATCTGAGGAGTTCTGGTCACAGTTTAATCTGTCCTAATGATGTCCCTCCATTTCTTCAAGGCGATGATACCCTGTGCCATTTCTTCTGCTTCTGGTACTAGAGGCCAGCTGTCAGTCAGTAATTGTAATGAGGATGTTTCTAAACTGTTTCACTTTGGAGTTGCCCTTGGGAAGCAGGCTTAAATTCCAGATTTTACATATGAATTGTCCAGTTCTAAGTATCCATAATACTCCAAATGAAATAAGTTATAAATAAGAGTAAGGAAAATGAAGATAATTAATCTCATTTATGTTATCTATAACTTAATAAAATATGCAGTGCTGTTTCCTCAGAATAGATAATCCAAATAGGCTCTATTATCATGCACTGCTTTCCCTTAGACCCCATGTTTTATTGCTCCCCTGGGCTGAGCTTGCTTTCCAACTCTTCAATTAGAGAATATAGAACGAGTCTCATAAAGGCTTCAGGCAGCTCTTGATACCATTTAATTTTAGAAAGTTTGTAGTTCATGACTTACAGGTCATACAGGAGTGGTGTCTCTTTGTTCTTAGGGAAAATTTAATATAATAGTTAGAAAAAGATAATCTTACGGTTTATTCTGTAGTGCTCTGATTTCATGATGGCTTCATTTTTTTATAGTTAGTGAATTCAGTTCACTAGAGTGTATTATCATGACATTAATGAAGTGATTTTAGATTCCTGTCCTGTTTGTTCTCATGAACTCTTCTCTATATCATGAGTAAAAATTGTACTTCAAGACTTTCAGCTTTCTTAAAATTTTATGCTGTTAGCTATTAAAAGAACCAGATGAAAAGGTATATCATATAATGTAGTCCATAGGACTGTGTAGACATCTGAGGCAGTCTAGATCATTAGGCCATAACCTCGATTCCCAACGAGCACTGAAAAGCCACAAGTAAGAAGGAAGCTGAATGTTTAGAGCATTTTATCTTCCGTGGCTTTTTCATCCAGCAGATCTGCTTTGATGCATTTTATGTTTAACCTGGTAGTTGAGGAAAGTTCCCTGGCTAAGTAAAAACCCTAGTTGACATTGTTAAGGACAGTCAACTAGTCAATTGTTAAGCAGTACTAAAACCCAACTCTGCTAAAGCCTTTGTTACACCCCACCTCCTGTTCTTTTGGACTACTAAATAAAATGTGCTCCCAGTTATGAAATATCTGAATCTCATATTTTATAGACCAGTTGCAGAATTTATACTTAGTGTAAGTACTGTGAGTTTACATTATTTATATTTAATTCCCAGTAAGCATAGAACTGTACTGATTCTGCGGTGTCTATAGTAAAGGAGAAGACATTGCTAATCTGGTGGTGTTAGAAGGCTTTTCTTCACCGAGGACAAACTTCAGAAGTTGTAACTGAAGAAGACTGACGGCAGTCTATTGACAGTGAGCTCAGGCACTCATACAAGGGAGCTCCATGTGCTCCCTGCACTGTGTCCCATCTTTTCCCATAGAACTTCGTGGCCAACAGTTCTTTCTGCACCATTCAGTGTCTCCATGTTGAGTAGAAAGCTGGGCTGTGGAAGGGGAGAACAACTAGCAATCCCCCTCCCTTCCAGGGAAGATAGTTCTTAGCTGTGTAATAAAGAAAGAAAACGTGATGGATTGGACTGCGTACGATATAGTTACTTCTGTCTTAGCTATGATATATCAGTAGATGAAGATGCTTATAAATAAATAATCCCTAAGTCTACACTTGCCATTAGGATCCTCTCTTTAAATTACTGTTTGTTATAGGCAAGAAAGCTACACCATGGCTCCCTACCATCCCTTTAAGGGCCTCTTAGAGCAGAATATAAGTAACATGTTTCTAAGGTGGGTTTGGGGGAAGAGTTCTTTGCTATGTACTGTTGAAATAATAATAGTTGCAGTATAAACATTGATTTAAGACTGAAAGAACTGCCTTTCTATTAGAAAGATGACTTGGCTGAATTGACTGTGAACCTTTTCTATTATATACTATTATTTGTACTAATTATTGGGCATAATTTTACTCACTATATTATATCATTAGAATTTTTGTAGTTGGGTCTTGTGGTATAGGCCTGTAATCCTACCCTCTCAGAAGACTGAGGCAGAAGGATTACAATTTCAAGGCTAGCCTGAGCAAGAGTGAATTACAGGGCTGGCCTGAGCATCTTAGACTGTCTCAAAGTAAAAAGGAGGAACAAAGGGCTAGGGTTAAGGCTTAATGTTATAGTACTTTCCCAGCATCTATGACACCCTGGGTTCAACTCCCAAGACTGTAAAAATGCAAGTAAAGAACGGTTTTCGTAGTGTTAAAGTAGACTTGGTTATAACTTGGTAGGAAGTTGTTATATTTTGTTTATTTCTTTCAGCCTCTATGGCCTCACGTTCCAGTCCAGCAATGAGAAGAAAAATTTCCCTAAATACGTATACACCTGCAAAGATCCTCCCCACACCACCGGCTGCCTTAAAGAGCACGAAAGCAAGCAGCAAAGCAGGTTAGAGATGTCCTTGAACTCTGGATTCTTCCATACAGCACTGACGGCGGGCAGGGTAGTGTTTGTCTGATGATGTCAAATCAGACCGTTTCCTACTGCTTTCCCAGTAGTGATGTCAAATTCAAAACCTGCATCACGACTCATTTATACACGTTCTTATCTACGTAATCCTCCTGTCCGCCTTTGCTTCCCTGTCTAACCCCATAGCTGTTGGTCCTAAGGCGTCAGTCATTTTATGTTGTCTGGTGTTTTTATTTTCCGTCTGTAGTTGGGTGATGTGAGTCCCAAATTCAGCTCTTCTGTCAGCATTTTTGTTATAACTTCTTGCCAGTGTGATTGTGTGTTGATCCTTCTCCCATGGCTGCCAAAGATGTTTTCCATCTTCATATTTTTTTCCTGTTCTCTATTGCTGCTTTTCTTGCCTGATAATCTTCCTCCCTATTCCCCATCCCAGATTGGTACTCTAACCTCATTCATTTTGTGGTTTCATTATACAAACTCATGGCAGAGATGTCATGATTCTTTTCAAGGTTTTAGTGTTTTTAGATATTCTTTTTATTATGAGTTTATGGTTTAGAGTCAGAAGGACATATTTATTAAGATCTCAGCTCTGCTACTTGTTAGTCATATGACCTGCCTGACGCTAATTCTTAGTCTCCACTAAGACAGTCTGGGTAATGATTCTTTTATGGCATTGTCAGAAGTGAACACATGTGTGTAAAGTACTTGGTTACATTATAAACATTCACTGAACAGTAGTTTCTTTTATTATTCTTGGCTATAGCGAACCTCCATTTCTGCCAGATAAATCATGGTACTCCTGCCTTATGAATCAGTCAGTATTTTAAATAGATTTGAATCTTGTACAGTCAAATAAGGGCTATAACGCTAGCGGTCAACACTGCACAGTTGCTTAAATATTATTTTGATGCATTTAGTATACAATACAAAACAGACATTTGTATAGTTCCCTTTCTAAGAAATTTGTATTGTTTTTATGTCCATGACAATGAAAAAAACAGCCGAAGAGGTGTGACTTGTGTCAGTCAGCAGAGCCAGTAATCAGGGGACCAAAGGTATGAATTCTCTTGGGGTCACAGAACACGCTGCTATTCTTTACATACTAATTACCCTGTAAATGCACGGCATGAACATATTTGAGTAGCAAAGATAAAATGGTGTTGATTGTGTTATAAGTGGGTTTTAAAATATTAAGCCACTTTTGCAATTCAGAGGTGAATGCTCCCTGTTCATGCTATGTGACACACAGAAACCAAAACAACCACCGGAACAAACTGGATTCTGTCCAGGTATGAGGATTTCTGTGTCACATATGGGAAGGCATTGGTCTGTAGTTTCATGTTCAGAATGTCTTTTTCATAAAAGATCTGGGAAATATTTCTCCTTTTGTGTTTTCTAAATGCGTTTTATAAGATTTTAAGTTCCATCTTAAGTTCTTGGTTAAAAATTAATTGTTATGTTTCATTTGATGGCAGGTTTGATGACTCACATTTGTCAGGGACTTGATTCATTTTGTCTTGAGATGTCCACTTTGCTCTTTCTTCATAACTGTTTGCTGTATCTGATACTATGTTGGGTTCTGCCTTTTTTTTTTTTTTTTTTTTTTTTTTTTGCTTGCACTCACTAAAGAGTCATCAATTTTCTGGCCTTTTCAAAGATTACCTTTTACTTGTTACTCTGCTTGCACTGTTCTTGAAGAATTCCTCCTCTTGGTTTCTCCTTTCCAATTTTTCCTATAGGTTTTACCTTTATTCTTTATGTCTAGTGTACCTTTTTTATTGATTTAGGAAAACTTGCCCTAATTAAATTCCAGCAATGGAGGGTGGATATGCCAATTTATTATGTAATTCTTAATTACTAAACACTTTATATGATTTCTGTCTTTTAAGTAAGACCTGTGCATATGCAAAGCTCTGGGTTCGATCCATAGTACCATCTCAAAAACAACCAAAAATGTATGCAGTAGAGTTCAGTGATCTGAATAGATGAAACTGTATCACTCATTAAAATCATGTTTGTTGATGTTGTATTGTTCAAGTGTTCTACTTCATGGAAGGAGGTATAGACAGGAGGAAGAAATATTTGGTTATTTATCAGTAATATAAAAGGCAATTTCAGTTACAGAATTATTTACTTTTCCTTAAATTCAGTAAATGTTAGTTTTGTATATTTTAGAGAACGATTAGTTAATGGCTATATATTCAATTGTTAGGTATTATTTTGTTCACCCATTTATCATAGTGAAATTTCTCTCTAGATTCTGGTAATATTTGCTCTTAGTTTATTTTATCTGATGTGAGCGTAACTCTTCAGCTTTCTGAGGCTTACTCAATCTAAGTATTTAAATTATCTTATAGGCAGAATATATTTGACATTAAAAGTTCACTAAAAATATCAGCCATGTTTATATTTGTGGTGTTTATATTCCGTTGACCCTCAATGTAATTATTGACAAGACTTCTTTGTTTTTTTTCCTTATTTTTATTCTTTTCTGCTTTATTTTAATTGATTCAGTAATCTATAGAATTTCACGTAAATACGTGTGTTACTTTTTGTTGTATTTTGGCAGTATTCTTTTATTGATTGCTCTAAATTCTTAGACACATTCTTAGCATTTCATGGTCTACTTTGAGTTAATTGTGTGTCATCCAAAAATAATGCATAGGAAACTTGCAGATTCCTTGACTTTTTCTTTTACCTTCCTCTGTCCTTTCTCTATAGTTATCTATGTGTGTGTGTTAGTGTCACATGCAGTATAAACAAGAATAGTTGATCTTAAGAAATGAAGTGGGGAGGGAGATCCGGCCCTGTACTTGTCCACAGTCGCTGCTTCCCGAGTTTGTCATCCCTTCATTCAAGTCTATATTCTGACTGGTTTCATTAAGCTCAAGACTTCTGGCCATTTCTTATACTGTGGGTCTGTTGGCAACATAGTCATTTTATCACGACAAAAAATGTCTTTGCCCATTATTGCAAGGTAATTTTGCTATCATTCTGGATAGAGCTTTTGTTCCTTGACAACCCTACTGATGTTTCACTGTCTTCTACTTCCCACTGTTTCTATAAGAAGTGCTAGTTAATTTGAACTGTCCATGTATATAACACTTCCGGTTCTCTGCCTGTGCCAGTGTTTTCTCTGGGTGTGTGGCTTTCAGCAGTTTGATTATGGCTGCACCTGCTCTTCATCTTCCTTCTGCCTTTGTATTCTTGGTATAATCATTTCTTCCTCCTGTCTCTACCTCCTTCCATGAAGTAGAACACTTGAACACTTTTCATTTTGCTTCAGTTGGCTGTTAAATCCAACCAGTTTTTATTTCAGTTATTTTATTTTATGCTTTAATATGAAGCATTCTATTTGATTCTTCTTAGGTTTTCTTTCAAGACTTACAAGTTTTTATTTATTTTGAACCTAAGGATTTATTTTATCACTGAGCAGGAAGTTGCTGCTCTAAAAATTGTTTTTTAAATTATTCATTTCCTGATTGGCCTGTGTCAGTTTTCTCCTTTACAAGAAAGATGTTTTTCTGTTTCTTGTTATTTATATATATTTATTTCTTGAATATATATAATACTGTACATTAATCTTAGTATATTAAGTAACTTTTAAATTATATCCAGTAAGTTTTTAATTATATCCTAGACATTATAAATAATACGTTATAGAAGCTTTGCATTCTGGTATTTCAGTTATATTTTTCCAAAGGATATTGTTTTATTTTAAAAGGAAAGAGTTAAATTTGCTGAACTCAGATTGTAAAATTGTGTCCCTTGAAATGGCTGGCAGCTCAAAAATTCAGTTCTCTTCATGCAGCCTGCACTACCTGAGGCTTTCTGTGCATGCAACCGATTATTAACTAATAAGAGTTACGTGTGAATTACAATCTCTCCCTTTCTGTCAGCTGTCGTCCCGATACTTGTCATCTGCTTCTTCATGCTAATAAGTCTGTCTTTTATGTTGGAGTTTTAGCTGAATTATGTGATGGACATTGAGACCAGTTCTCAAACTAAAAGCTATTAGATGGGAATGATGAAATTAAAGAGAATGAGGAGCCCTGTGTTGCTCTCTTGTTATACATGTTGATTCTTCTCTATTAACTATATAATTCTGTCACTTTCTGCTGTCTTTAAACACTGTTGTTATAGCTGTTCTTTCTTTGTGGCTGACTGCTTGTCATATGAAGAAAAGTGTAAACGGATGTTTCCTGTCCTGACCATCTGGTCCCAAATAACCGACTCAGAGGCTGAATATTACTTGTAAATACTCTGCTGATAGCTCAGGCTTGTTACTAGCTAACTCTTACACTTAAATTAACCCATAATTCTTATCTATGTTTAACCATGTGGCTTGGTACCTTTTCTCAATATGTCATTCTCATCTTGCTTCTCTGAGTTTATTGGCAATTCCTGACTCTGCCTTTCTTCTTCCCAGAATTCTCCTTGTCTGGCTCTCGCACTCAATCTCTTCCTGCCCAGCTGTCAGCCAATCGGCTAAATTGTTAACAATGAGTACAATCCACAACAGAAATGTCAGCCTGACAAGCCTATGCTTGCACAGTAGAAGTGTGACGGCACTCAGAGTAGCTCTGTGGTTAGCCCTGGCTTTGATAATGGTACAGACACAGAGTAAGTTCTGACTCAAGAAAGAGTGCTTCTACCCTTCCAATTTTGCAGCCTTGCATAGTAATGAGATGGAAGATGTAAGAGGATATGGTACCTATAGGGGAAATGATACTCAGTTTTAAGCATGTTTAGTTTATATTTCTTTTAAGATATAAGTAGAGACAGTTCGAATGACCAGTTGGATTTCTGTATCAGGAGCTAAGGGAAATAAATGAGATTAGCAGAATGGATTGTACTTACAATGGTTGATATGATTGTTTATCATGAAGAATACAGAATGAACTAAAAAGTTGGTTTTGTGAACACAGCCTTTTGTCATTACTTTTCTATGTTGGCGTAGAGTTCTAAAAAGTTAAAATGTTATACTGGAAGCTGATAATGCTACAATTATAACAAAATAGCCCATCTCTACCAATGTTCTTTTACCCTTGATGACTTGTGTGCATCCCAACGACCCTCTTTCTTTCTTCTGTTTGTGTAGTAGCCAGCGGGCCATCTCCAGCAGTTGCCTCTCATACCTCAGCTCGGAAGAAGAGCTTAGCTGGCAAAACTGAGGGCCATGAACACAAGAAAAGCACCGGGAAAAAAAGATGAACTCACACCAGAATCGAAAGTTCCTATACTTAGAAAGGGACTTGTTGCTTAGTGAAAGATTTGTAAGAAACCTTGACTGAAGCTGGTCAGAGCCAGTGATACATGCGTTACAAGACTTGACTTTATACATCTGTGTGTTTGCTTAAACACCTCGAAAACCAGAGGACTCTCTGTTTCTGTTCTGGTGGAGAGCTTTGGCAGGATCTAGAAATGTTCAAAATAATGTCTGTCAGCTTTCTGTGTGTGAAAAATTCATGACAACTGCTGCTGTCACTGTGGTGGTTACCATGTGCCTGTGGCAAAGACAAAGGACATAAAAGTCCGGCTGACTGGTACCAAAGTGCACTCTGATCAGGTGATTCTCTACACTCTTGAGTCTCCACAAGATTGCGTTCAGTAAGATTGGACAGGCAAGATCACCCGTTGAGGACTTAAAGTGCATTTCCAAAGAGATCTCGTCAATCATTTACATTAGAATTTTTTTTTTGTTGTTATTGTTACTATATCCTGTGCTGCAATATTTATTGACTGGAAAATATAGAACATGAATTATTTTTTCAATTTGTGCTTTGAATTTTCTATTGTAAATTATTTAAATATTACAAATACAGGTGGGAGAACTATCCCTTTATACACATAAATTTGCAAATTCATTTGTAGAAAGTATTTTCTTCATACATTTCTTTACCATAAAAGGTACTTGGTTCATCTAGAAAGATTTTGTTTTCTGTATTAGCAAGGAAGGCATTTTTTAAGACTTTCTTTATGAGCTGTAACTGATAAGTCTGTAAATCTTACACTTGATTTTCAGAGTTTTTCTTGAGACCTATAGACTCAGATCCAAATGGGAGTTGTTAATGTTAAACTGAATTCTGCTGTTAATAAGTGTCATCTAAGATAGCTTCTTGTGTTTCCATTCTTATGTTCAATGTATTTGTTGATTTCACAAAAAAGAACCCTTGAAGATAGTAAAGTAAGTAAATGCCATTTACAAATGATAACATTTGGAAGGGAAATTGAGATCACTGTCGTAACTTCATCTAAAGTTTTTCCAAAAAGAAGAAATCATTGTCCTTGGTGCTTTTTCCCCTTGATGCACAAATAATTGTATGAAACATTTAAAATTATTTAGAAACTGAACAATGCAGCCTGCTAAATCTCAAGCATTGGATGTGACAGGACTTGAAGAAGTCAGCTGTAGCTTCAACTCAGTTGTGTAGTACTTCTGGACACTTACTGTATAAATACAGTTACTGTAATTCTTCCAAAGGGACTTCGACCTTAAGTCATCTTCTAGGAACCGACTGGTAGAGAATAGGCGTATTGTATTATCTTGGTTGTCTTAAAAGGGATGAGATACAAAAGTTACAAATATATACAATTAGATAAGCTCATATACTTCACTTGAATGTAAATGGATTATATGGTGATATATCTTGTAAACAAATGAATGTATGTTAGTTTTCTGTATGTGAATATGTGATTAATGTGCTTATGGCGGGGTGAAGATACTACTTTATTTTTTAAGTGGAATGAATTAAAATCCTTTCTAGAATAAGAGTGACTTGAATGTAGAGTGCTTTATTTGCATTCTTTGTTTTCTTTTATGTTTCAAAATAGAAAGTCCCCAGTAACATTTTATATTAAACAATAGTTAATAAAACTTATTACTGACCATACACATAGCAGTTTCTTGTCTTCCACCTTAGAAAATATGCTAACACTCATTTTTCTCAGTATTATTTAGTAATTGTGATTTCACTGTACTCAACTAAATCTGTGCTATTGCTTTGTAAGCTCATCTTTTGCAAGAATCTTAGAATTGTTTTTCAAAACACACTATCAGAGAGTCTGTTTTGTAATAGCAAAATAGTTATTTATAGGAGTTTACCTGAAATATTTATAAACCACTATTTATAGGAGTTTGTCTGAAATATTTTTTTTTCCTACAGGACTCAGGAGACATGGAGTTTAAGAGTTTTTAAATGCTAAAAGGTATTATTTTTGTAGCGTGATGCTCCAGCCAGCAAAGAGATAGGGAAGCCAAGCTGGAGGCATTATCCAGTCACCCTGAGGTGTTAGTCTTCATTATTTATCTTTAATCCTTTCACCCTTAGGAACCCTATATCTCACATCGTAAAGTCTGGCAGATTTTTATGAGGTGCACGTCCATTCTGAACTACTGACAAATGTCAGATGGCATCCCAGCAACCTGTATTAAAAAGAAGTGTGCTGAACGGTCATGATCAGGAAACAGAGGCAGAAGGGAAATGGTCATGTGACAGAAGCAGACGCCATTGTGCTCAGTGTTTGTCTACAGCAGAAATGCAGTCGTTGAAAGCTAAAGTTCCTCAAGTAATCTAACTTCAAACTCATTAGCTATTGAGAGACTTCAACTGGGAGGGGGGCTTATACAGGGCAGGGGGGAGGAGGAGGAGGAGGAGGGGGAGGAAATACCACTAGGATGTTTGAAAATGCTGTGGGAAGACATTATTTTATGTTTACTTTAAAAATAATTTATTCATATACACACACACACACACACACACACACACACACACACACACGCATGCATGCATGTAGATGTAGAACTTAAATGGAGTTACGCCATATGCCACCTGGAGTGATAACATTCTCCCAAAAGCCATAGACTGTCTAACAAAAACCCCAGTTCCAGGAATGGGAAACTTCTCGAGTTGATGAGCGTAGACCAAAAGACACCCGAAACAGTATAGGATATTGCCATTGCTCTTGGTCACCTCCCAGAACTTGAAGGACCTATTGCTGAAGACACTACACACTTTGGACACAGGACTTGAAGGAATCTCCTTGAAGACTAGTGGTAATAGCACCCGAAGGTCCTATGCAAGCTGCCAAGATAGAAGAATTATTAACCCTAGCCATCTGAAAAGCCTGTGATTCACACTGGTGACTGGCCCAGCAGGTATTCCCAATGGTTCAATGGTTAGCACTTTTATCTTGGGGATAAATGACAGCTGTGTAATTGAACTTTAGGCCTACTCATTGGCAGGGAAATCTTGCCTAGCTCTATGAACCAAGTTAACCACCTGTGACTGCAGAGGTCATGGACCCTAGAAGATAACGTACTTTTATAACTTTTCTAAACATTGTATAATTTCTAATTATGCTTTATTTTTCTTGTTTTCTATTAGTTGTGTTCCTTTTGTGGGTATTTGAATATAATTTACCATGGCTTTTGCTTTACAACTAATAGTAAGATTTGTCCTTACCCGAGAGGTTTGTGATGTCCATGTATCATCTGTAATGTACCTTTGGAGGTAATCCTTTCTGGTATTGTTCCCTTTAAGATTCTCATCTTGTAGCTGTAATTTTCATTGTAGACAAGAAAATACCAATTTAATCTGACTTAAACTGTTAGAACAGTCATTATGCATTTCTTAAAGTCTAAAGGCAAAGTTGACTCCAGCCACCCTGCTATCTGCAATAATGTCAGTGACCGTGGTGGTCTTCTCTCTCTGTTAACATAACACAAACTTTATCTCTACAGTATTTTTCCTCACACTCACAGGATAGTTGTCAGTGGCAATCAGGGCTACATCCTTGTTCATTACCAGCCCAGCAAAAATCGAAGGCAATTCTTCCCCATGATGTTTATTTAGTACAGTTGGCACAGCTTGGTTGACCATCTATCTGTCCACCCCCATGATATTAACATTCATAGAAAAGTCCATGAGCATGGAGCAGGTGACCAGGTCAGGGCCACCAGAAGCCTTAGCACTTGGCATTTTGAACTAGATAATTGATCTGTGGTTCAAGATAGTGAGCAGCGTCTGTAAGAAATTGAGGTGTTATGGTAGTCCTTTTAAGACGAGCCAAAATGAAAGCGATGAAACATTAGCCTAGGCTCCTTCTGTCCTATCTTCCTCTGGCAGACCGCCATGAGGAGTGATGATCTGCAGTTCCGGCAGGAGAATTCCCCGGTATGCAGTGAACACTGGGTGGTTCCTGGTGTTTCCTCATTGGCCTGGCTGTTCCTCCTATTGTGTGGTAACAGGAAATGCTCTGTTGTAGACACTCTCCCATTTCCATTGTTTTAGACAAGGAGCTGGTATTCCCCCCTTGGTTTATGCCGTTTACTTTGGAAACTATTATCACTTGGTGTCTAAAGGTGTCAACATTCCAGCCAGGCACCTACCTTCCTGTTTGAACTTCACTGCACTTAGCAGTCCTGACTCATCATTTCATTTTGTGGAGGATAATTTGTGTTTCTATTTTCAAATAGGAAGGATTTTTTTATGGTTGAAAACTGATTTTTTTTTTCCATTTTTCAACCAGGCATCACTTTTTTTTTCTCATAACAAATTTTGGTGAAATCAATAGTAGTCCTACCTATAATATGCTGTTGTCAGAATCAAATCAAATGACATTTAGTAAAGTGTAAGGGGAAAAACAGATCCGAGACATTATTTTCATTCTGCTGTATTGGGGCTGTATGTTGTCCAAATGTCAGCCAGGCCTCAGATTTCGGTGGCATTTTTAGAGCCAAGGATGCTCTCATAGCTTGTGAAACTCTTATGAATGCAGGTGTTGCCAAGGGAACAGCCTGCCTAGTAACAATCTAATAGATACCCCTCCAAAGATCAAGGTTATTCTAGCATCTTCCCTATTTAAAAAAAAAAAAAATCTTTAAAATGAAACAAGCCAACCCCAGAGCAGTGTTTGGGACAACGCAGGGACTCTAGCAAACCGCTTTGTTTACTGTTTTAATAAAGTGAGGCATGCGCTGATATGCATAAACTTCCTCCTGTAACCATTGTGTTACCCCAGGGGATAATGGAAGCACAATTTAGATACCCATTTTAAAACTTTCAAAAGATGTGGCTTGGTGAAGACAGCAGGCCCTTGCTTGTCATTCTGTGTATAGTGCTTCAGGAGCACTTGATATATGGAAAGATTTGTTTTTTTGGTTTTTTAAGAAAAAAATGAATATGTCATCTGGAAATGTTTTGCTGCTTTTAAAAGCTCATTTTCTTCAGCTACTCACTGCTCAAGAGAAAGTCAAGAAAAGTGGGCGGGTGAATGGATTGATGTGAAGAAAAGGGGGAAAAAGCAAGTGAGGCGGATGACAGAGCAGAGATTCCACCATATTGCTAAAAAGAATTGCTGCTATCACTGGGCAGTGGTGGTGCACGCCTTTTTAATCCCAGCACTCAGGTGGCATAGCCAAGCAGATCTCTGTAAGTTCAAGGCCAGCCTGGTCTACAGAGCGAGTTCCAGGAAAGGCGCAAAACCACTCAGAGAAACCCTGTCTTGAATAACAAAAACAAGAATTGTTGCTATCAGGAAAGAAATTAGAAAGCATATAATTTAAAGGTTGTCTCTTTCGTTCTACATAAAAGTTCTAATTTGTCTTCTAGTGTCTATGCTGAAAATTCATGATGAAAACAGGAGACTTGCATGCTTCTGAACATCTACAAACCTTTGTGTAAGTCACTTGCCATGCATACATGGAACATGCTCCAAGAGGGTGAGCCATGCAGTGGTCTTGCTATGAGACAAGCACCACCAGCCTCACCTGGAGAATTGCAATTTTGAAAATTTATTATTGAAAGATTCAAAACTCAAGAAAAGCATGGAATCCTTTCGGAGATTTAAAAGAAAGCGTCCAGTTTGGAGTCATATGCCTAAAGTCCTCCTGTGTGCAGGCTTGTCTGCAAGCTTGGCAAAGGAGTGAAGTACCAACAATGAATAGATGTGTAGAAACTGCTTATGCCATTTGGCTGTGATGCTTTTCTAAGTCTCTCCAGGAAAGATCACAGTGGCCTGCTACCATGTTAAGGAAATGGGAGAAAGACCTCAATATTCACGTCAACTCTCCCTCTGTTTATCTGGGAAACCCTAGAATATTCCACATTGCCTTGGGTCTTGGTTTTCTTATCTATGACCCACAGGGTTTGCTTGAGGTCCTGCAACTTTAAAATCCATATGACTTGCTTTTCCTTTCCCTCTTCCTTAAAATTCTAGAACATTTTCTGGTCCTTCTATCCCTGCCACCCTCTATCATCACAGTTAACATGATCTTTTGAGCACTTGCTTTAAGAACATAACCAGAAAGTTAGTGGTCCTGACTCCCATCTCCTGAGTGATGTCTTGAGAATTGGCAACATGACAGAATGAAATTTACTTAGATGATAGCACCTTGTTAGTGTGTAGAATATGTTTACTTCTGGGTATTAGTTGATGTCATGAGTGCAAACTAGTTTTTATATTAGCCCAAATAAAACATAGTTACGGAAATATTTCTGCTACAACAACAACAAAAAATATGTGTAGGGTCAGTCTTTGGAGGCGGTACATTCCCATAAACTAAATGCAGGTGTCCGTAAGGGAGTATTTTAGTGCTCAGGATTCCAATCATGGGTGATGTATTAGCTTTGTCTGATTAGCTGCTAAAATGACATCTAAAAATTGATCTGAAAAATGAACATCTGGTTTCTGACCTATTTCTTATAGCACAACACCTGTTTGCCAAATGTATTAGTTACTGTTCTTTTCCTCTGAAGTGGCACTGTGACTAAGGCAACTTTTAGGAGAAAGCATTTAACTAGGAGCTTGCTTAAGGTTTCAGTGAGTAAGTCCGTGACTGTGGTGGCATGGAGCGTGGGGGCAGGCAGACAGTACTGGAGCAGGAGCTGAGAGCTTACTTACATCATGATCCACAGCAAGAGAGAGATAGTGAGAGACAGAGAGACAGAGAGGGTGACAGGGAGAGAGAGACACTGGGTTTGGCATGGGCCTTCCATACAGCTCTTTCCACAGGACCATACCTAACCCTTCCCAAACAGTGACACTTGGGAGGACCAAGCCTTCTAACATATGGGACTATGAAGGGCATTGCCATTCCAACCACCACACCAAGTATAGTATGGGAGGAATTTAGTCAAAATTTTTTATATAATTGCTAGATCTAGGATCTGCAATGTTACCATTGGAAATTCCTACCAAAACAGCAAGAAGACTCTGTAGATTGCAAAAACTCAACAACCTCCCTGTGGTGAGTATAAAGGTAGCCTCTTTAAACATACGGTTGTCTTTAGAAGGCATTCTCTACTTTAATGGACAATAATGTCATACTTGGAAGCTTTTTCCATGGTAGCCTGAGAACAGGGCTTTTTTTTTTTTTTTTTCCTTTTTTTGGCCCAATGTGTGCTAAGTGAACATCCATTTTAGTAGATAACTATGCTAATTGATGAACATATGAATGTAAAAGGTCTTGTTTCCACTTGGAAAGGAACTTATCATTTGGTGTGGACCCACACTCAACAGCAGTCATAATCCATGACTGAATGGTGGATGTGATTAGTTTTCCCATTCCAAACTCTCTGTCCCAACAGGTTGGTCGTCCCCTGCTTCCGTTTTCCATTGTCCTGCACACACACCTACTCTGAGTCAGCCCCATTTCCGAAAGACAGTGCTTTCCAAATCTTCTAGCTCTTCTCCACATATTTGCCTCCACATCTTTATAAAATAGTTGTGTAGGCTTATATTTTGATTAATTGGTTTTGCTCCTATATATTGACTTCTCATTTTAGTGAGAATTTAACTTGTAAACCCCACTTTTACCACAAATGGTGTGATATTGTTTAGTCATTAGTCAATGCTTTACAGAATGCCTATGTAAATACTGTTTATTGCTCAGCCCAATAGTATGATGATTCATTGTACATTTGTTTCCACTTAGTAGACCATTGTTTCTCACTCAGTAAATATATTTTGAGCTCTTCAGAGTCTAAAATACATTCAACATAATAGAAACTTATTAGTTTTGTTGTTCTCCATGAATATTTTCTTTCTATTTCTTGTTTTTAGCTATTGGGCAGCAAAACAAGAGAAAAAAAACAATGGCTATTCAGAAATAAATCCAATGTCATCTCACTATATAGGAGTTGTGCTAAGAATTTGAAATTAATGAAAGAGACATAAAATTCTATAAAAAGCTATTCAGGAGACATTTATGGTCCAAAAAGCAGCAAACAAATACGTAATAGGATATGTCATTTAACCAAGTAGATAGAAAAGACAGACTTGGAATCCTGTATGAATGCTTCAACATCATAAAGGCAGATTATAGCAAGCCCATAGCCAACATCTACGTAAATGGAGAGAAGCTGGAAGCAATTACCCTAAAATCAGGAACAAGGCAAGGCTGTCCACTCTATATCTATTTAATATAGTACTTGAAGTCAGCTAGAGCAATAAGACAACCAAAGGAGATCAAGAGGATACAAATTGGAAAGGAAGAAGTCAAAGTACTCTTATTTGCATGCCTAAGTGACTCTAAAAATTCCACTGGGAAACTCCTCCAGTTGATAAACACTTTCAGCAAAGTAGCTGGATACAAAATTAGCTCACAAAAATTAGCCTTCCTAAATACAAATGACAAATGGACTGAGAAAGAAATCAGGGAAACAGCCCCCTTCACAGCAGCTTCAAATTATATAAAATATCTTGGAGTAACTCAAACAAGCAAGTGAAAGATTTGTCTGATAAAACCATTAAGAAGTTTAAGAAAGAAACTGAAGAAGACATCAGAAGATGGAAAGATCTTCCAGACTCATGGATCAGTAGGATTAATACAGTAAAAAAAAAAAAAAGTCCATCCTACCAAAAGCAATCTACAAATTCAATGGAATCTCCATCAAAATTCCAACACAAATCTTCATAGGTCTTGAAAGGACAATTTGTCTTTCACATGGAAAGACAAAAACAACAACAAAAGCAGGATAGCTGAAGCAATCCTGGAAAATAAAAAGAACTACTGGGGTTGGGGATTTAGCTCAGTGGTAGAGCGCTTGCCTCGCAAGCGTAAGGCCCTGGGTTCAATCCTCAGCTCAAAAAAAATGAAACAAAACAAAACAAACAAACAAACAAAAAAAACTACTGGAGGTATTATTATCCTGATTTAACATTGAACTACAGAGTGGTAGTAATAAAAACAGCATGGTATTGGCACAAAAACAAACATGTTGATCAGTGGAATAAGATTGAAGATCCAGACATAAACCACACACCTATGGATACCTACTCTCTCTCTCTCTCTAGATATAGATATGTCTAGAGAGAGAAGTTAGGAATACACACTGTAAAAAGACAGCATCTTCAACAAATGGTGCTGGCTAAACTGAACAGCTGCATTTAGAAGAACCAAATAGATTAATATTCACCACCCTGCACAAAACAACTCCAAATGTATCAAAGACCTCAATATAAGACCAGATTACACTGAGCTTGGTAGAAAAGTCTGTCTAAACAAAAGACTGTTAGCACAGGCTCTAAGATCAATAATTAATAAGTGGACCCTGCTGAAACTGAAAAACGTCGGCACAGCAAAGGACACTGTCATTCAGACAGTGGCAGCCTACGGAATAGGAAATGATTTTTTTTTTTTTTTTTTTTACCAACTCTATGTGTGATAGAGGGTTAATACCCAAAATAGATAAAGAACTCAACTAGATATCAAGAAAATTAAAAGTGGGGTACGGATCTAAACAGAGAATTCTCAAAAGAAGAAAATAAAATGGCTGAGACACACTTAAAAGAAACGTTCAACATTTTTAGTCACCATGGGAACTCAAATCAAAACTACTTTGAGATTTCATCTTACACCCATTAGAAAAGCTAAGATCAATAAAACAAATGATAGCTCATGCTGATGTGGAGTAAGAAGAGCATCAAACATTGCTGATGCAAGTATAAATGGGTACAGCCACTATAGATATAGAGTGGAGGCTGATAAGGAACCTGGGACTCAGTCTACCTCAAGATCCAGCTATACTACTCTTGGGCATATAACCAAAGGAAGCTTCGTTCTTGTGCAGAGACACTTGCTCAACCATGTTCATTGCTGTTCTATTCATAATAGCCAGAAATTGGAAACAACCTGGATGCCCCTCAACAGATGAATGGAGAAAGAAAATGTAATACATTTGCACAAAGTATTACTCAGCTGTTGAAAAGGTAACAAAACTCACAAGTAAATGGATGGAGTTAGTGTATTTTCATCAAGTATGTTTTTGATAGTAGATTATGTCTCATGCAAAAGTTTAGAAATTAGTTCTTTCATAGAATTTATTTATTTACCTATTCATTTATTTATTGTGGAACAGGTCCTTTTGACTGCAAAACAAAGTCATACACTTTCTTTTGTTATTTCAAAGTCATTTTCTGGCTTTGATCTTGCATTGGAATATTGCCTGCCCAAATAGTATTAGGATATCTAGGACTTTCTGGATGGTCTCGGGATGTTAGGAGCAATTATTTGGGATACACGTTTAATAAACAATTGAATCTTGGAACATGAATCCATTAAATAAAGTTTTAAAATTCTTCACTAACCAGTCTTCAGAGCATTTAAAATAAATATATGATTATTACAATGGGGGATGCAATAAGTAGTGTCTCTTCTAAACACATTTGACTATGGCATCCTTCCCCCCTGACAGCATCCCTCGGGAAAGAAAGATGTAGAAGTTGAGATTAGCACAGACCGTTAGGAAAACTTTTTAAAATTTAAATGGAACTCTAGATTGGGTGTTGAGGTTTATTGTGTATGTCCCTGGTGATGATGCAAACACCTTTTGGAGGCTTAGTTTCCTCAGCTGCAAAACTAGAGTAAGAATGCTTACTTCAGCTATAAGAAAGGATTTATATATATATATATATATATATATATATATATATATATATATATATACATACATACACACACACACTATGAAAGTGCTCTGTAAAATTACAATGTGTTTTAATTTTACAGACATAAGACATTATGAGAATAAAGGATCTCCCTCTTAAAAGCTGAACTCACTTGCAATGTTCGACCTACTTTTTTATTTTTACTTCTTAATTTTCAAAAAGGGTCTCACTATGTAGCTTTGTCTGGCCTGGAACTCACTATGTAGAACAGACTGGCCTTGAGCTCATACTTAACTCTCCCTCTGGAGTGCTGGAATTAAAGGTGTGCACCACCACACCCAGAGACCTACTTATTCTTTAAGAATGTGCCAGCTTTAGACTATTGATCTGCAGTGATTCCTTTATTCCACAAGAATTGTTTTTTTTGTTGTTGTTCGTTTGTTTTTGTTTTTTTTTTAAACACTGTTTTTTAAAGTCAAGTATTAACTTTAGGAGGAACAACTATGAAGTTATTAAATGCAGAATAAATGTTTCCAAGTGGTTCATTATTGTACAACCAGCTCATATGTGCATTCTTGCATATCATTGAAACTAGAGAGGACACACATTAAAGGGGATGTTTCATTATGTGAAATACCACAGCATCATGCTTTACGTGACACTTGGATTGGTGATAAAAATGCTAAGAAATGAGGAAGACAATTTTCACAATGAAAAATGAAAGGATCCTGAGGTTGAACCTCCTTTATAGCCTTAGCTACATGGCTATTGGTGAGAATAATCGCCTAAAAACCACAAGAAGCAGGTTAGTCAAAACTGTGCTGGTGTACTAGAACCTGAGACTGAGTAATTTATAGCAACAACAAAAAAAAGTTATTTCATCCCAGCTCTGCAGGATGCAGATTCCACTCTCCAAGTGCAATCCGGTTAAGAACATGTAACTGCTGTGAGCCATCTATATCCCTCTTATACATATGACGACATCATGACTATCTCCCAGTACCTCCGAATATAACTGTATCTACAGACAGGACCTTATGGAGATCACTTAAGTGAGGTCATATAGAAGGACCCTCATCCCTTGACTAGTTTCTATGGAAGGGATTAAATTATGAACCACACACAAATTAATGGACAACCCCATGTGAACACAGTTAGACTGAACACATCTTCTTCAAGTTAGGACAGAAACCTTGAGCTCAGACTTTCAACTCCCAGAGGCACAAGAAAACAAATTTTATTTAAGCCAGCCATTCTGCTATTTTATTATGGCAGCTCAAGGGAAAGGAATACAGTAATAAAATATTTAACTCTGTTTTTTAAGTTTACTTTCTCTAAGATCCTATACAGGAAGCCTAGCATTTTAAGAACTCAAGACAAAATAAATGTGAACAACTCATCTGTCCACTTGTGTTTGATTCACACTAGTTAAACTTACCTTCTTGTAGGCAATTGTTATCAAGTGAAAATTGATGTGACTTTCAAATGGATTTTCTAGAATTCTACATGAAAGGAAGAGCAGAATATAACAGTTCAATGTAAAGTTTGGAGCTGATAGCCTGAAAGTAAGTCCTGAACTGCTGTTGTACAAATTATACATAAGCTAAATATTCGAAGGATCCTCTTCTTAGGGCTGGTATGAGGAGTAAAGAAGTTCATAGATGTAAAGTTTAGAAAACTGTTTACAAGGCTGTAGTACAGGGATGTTGAACTTGCAATTCACATATCAAACACCAGATGGCAGTTTGGCTGGCTAGTCCTGGCATTCAGCTTCTGCACTGGCAGAGTGTCTGAAGTGGTAACAGAGTCCTAGATTTCTATAGAAATATAGTAAACTTAGTGTCGCGGGTGCAAATACTACACAGAAGCACATGTAAAATGAAGACTTAAAGTATATTTGAGTACACTAGATGCTTTCTGTCACAAATTTTTCAAGTCACTACTCTGATTTTGCTGACCAAACAGCCATGAGCAAGTTACTTTATATAAGATCCCACTTTCTTGCCTGAAAACTATTATATGTATATAACTTTATTTTTTTTTTCTGTTTTTTTTTTCTTGGTGATTGGATCCAGAACTCTGTACATGTAAGTTAAGCATTCTTACCATGAGCGGCGTCAAATACACCATCTGACAACATTTCTTTGCACTTGTATTTTATGCCAGGCATTGTTTTAGAAGCTTGGGATGTAGGAAAGATAAGTATTGAATATTTACTATACTTTGGGGGGAATTTAGGGGACCAAAACAACATGAAAATAAAAGGGGGTTATTAGAGATGTAGAAAGGGTAAGAGATTTTTAAAAAGTAATAGATAAGTATTTCCACTAGTTTGGCTATTTGTCCCTGTGCTTTTTCCAATCATGGTAGCTGAGGAGCCCCCAACTGGATCAGGCCCTTTGGATAAGAGAGACAGTTGATTAACTTCAACTGTTTGGGAGATACCGAGGCAGTGGGACAGGGACCTGTCCTTAGTGCATGAACTGGCTGTTTGGAACCTGGAGCCTATGCAGTGACACTTTGCTCAGCCTGGGTGAAGGTGGGAGGGGACTGGACCTGCCTCACCTGAATCTACCAGGCTGAGCTGAATTCCCAGGGGAGTCCTTGCCCTGGAGGAGATGGGAATAAGAGGTGGGCTGGAGGAAGGGTGGGGAGGGGGGGCTGGAGGAGGGAGGACAAGGGAATCCATGGCTGATATGTAAAATAATTAAATTATAAAATAAATTTAAAAAAAGAAAAAAAGTAATAGAAAGAGTGGATATGTACAAATTATATGTATGCATATATAGAAATATCATAACCAAACCTGCAACCTTGTATAATTAATGCATATTAAAAATGAAGAAAGAGCAGACACCCTTGCACTCATGAAGCTTACATTCTAGTTGCTAGAGCCTAGTGAATAGCTATGTCCCTTGCAATCGGGTCCAGGTTAGTGCCAGGATTTTGAAGTGCCATTTGCTATTCCATTTCCCATTGAATCTCAAAGGACCCAGAGCAAAACGGTTTCTACAGCAAGGTTTGCAAAAGTCCACCTATGCTGCACTTCCAAAGCAACTGTCAAACAACTGGTATTTTTAGCTAAATCCATAACTCAGGCATTTGACAATATGTGGATAGTTGAAAGAAAGGATTGCTTTCAAAGACAATTTTTAAAAAAAAAGAAATTTTGCAGAGAACCTGTGTACTCCCATCACACTGGAGTACAGGTGATGTTCTTTTTCATCTTAATCATCTTAATCAGATCTTCTGATGAATCACTGACTGGAGCTCCCAGAGCTGAAGTGTACCAGGCTTGTTCTTTTGGGCCATCAACCAGCTCCCAAATCATGACATGGAGACTTGTTATTACTTTTGAATGCTCTACCTAACTTAGACATGTTTCTGTCTAGCTCTTTGAACTTAAATTAACCTGTTTCTCTTTATCTACCTTTCTCCTCGGGGCTTTTTACGTTTCTTCCTTCTGGATATCTTACTTTCAAAGCTTCTTGTGTCTGGCTGGCTGGCGGCTGCCTGCCCGACCTCAGATCTCTTCTTCTCTTTCTCCCTCATTCTCTCCTCTCTTCTTCTTCTTTGTTCTTCCCTCCTATTTATCCTCTCTGCCTGGCAGCCCTGCCTATCCTTTCTCCTGACTAGCTATTTATTGGCTGTTCAGCTTTTTATTAGGCCAATCAGGTGCCTTAGGCAGACAAGGTGAAACACATCTTTACATAATTAAACACACATCCTCACCCCGTTAAACAAATGCAGGATGAACAAATGTAACACATCTTTACATAATTAAAATAATATCCCACAACACTGAAGCACACAGAGCCCCTGTGAGGACAGCAATATAGGCCTGAAGTGCTAGAATGGCAATAAGAAAGCTGTATTAAAAAGGTGTATGCCTGTTGTTGACCTCCCACAAAGTAACAGTGTTTCCTGTGGTCCAGATGTGAGTGAGCTCTAAGGATGCTAAGAATCCCTCTGTAGAAGGACAGTGATACTCTGTAGCGACAATGCACCAGATATGCCCAGGATACCCAACAGGAGCCATTGCGTCTGGCCTGGGCAATGTTGGAAAGCTTCAGCAGTGGTTATCTTAAAGGGCCCCACTTTGTGGCTGGAAAGATGACTCAGTGATTAATGCACTTCCTGTGTCAGCATGAGGAGCTGAGTTTTAATCCCCAGAACCATGGACACCTAGACATAGCAATACACGTATGTAATCCCAGGGCTTCTATAAAGGCAGGGGAGAGGGACACAGCAGGTATCCTAGAAGCTCACAGCCAGTTAGCCTGGTATAGACAGAGGTAATATACCAAAGAAACTCTGTGAAAGAAGGCAACATGCATGCCTCCACTGTGCCCCTGTGCACGCGAGCACGACACACACACACACACACACACACACACACACACACGCACGCACACACACACACACACAGCCCCGCTACATTCAAAAATCAACACTGGAGACCATCAGCCTTGGTAGCCCAGAGATTATGTCTCATCCAGGCAAGTAGAACTTTCCTGTCCCTTGCTTTTCTAGGCATGCTCATTCCAACTCCCCTTACAGAGTGAGAGTGTCAGAGACTGTCCACGGAGACACAGGAAAAGGAAACAACACTCTTCCTCAACCTGCTGTCCTTCTACATGAATCTTCATAGCCCAGAGAAGATCTATGCTGGGGCAGGGAAGGAGCATTGATGCTGAAGAAAATGTGGAACAATACTATACTGCACTGAACATAATAATTATTAAAATGAGAATATCCTTATGTCAAGGAGAGATTAGGACTTTGATGCTACTTTTAAAAATTAACTTATTCTTTAATGATTTTATATTATATATGTATATGAATATATAGCCATGTTCACATATTCCCATTCATCCTTCCACCCTCTCTTATCCTAACTCTACTCCTACCAATCCCACCTCCCACTAAATCAGTCCCCATACCATTTTCATGTCTTCTTTTGTGTTTCCTTTGGAACACGCTGGATTTCACCAGGGTCTCTTGCATGGGTTCAGATGTGAGGTTATCCACTGGACTGTGTATAACTCTTTAGAAGGTATATCATTGAAGACAATGGTCTTTCCTCTAGTAGTCGTGCACTGCCATTAAATACCATGAGCAAGGCCAGGAGGATCCCAGGAACTTCCTCCCCTACCTATGACTGTTTACTAGCTCAGTCTTGTTAGGATCTATGTAACTACCTGCTGCTATTTTGAGTTCATGAATACCATGGCCATACCACGACCATAAGACAGTATTTCATGGTAGTCTGCATTCTCGTTTGGCTCTTACATTCTTTAAGCTCCCTCTTTCTTGATGATTCTTGAACCTTAGGAGGGATTATCCGGGTATCCTATTTAATGCTAAGCAAATAATAGTTAACTCATCTTATCATCCAGCTGTGTATTAACCACTGTTTGATGTTTCAAAGAGAAGTTCCATTTATCATAGCTGAGGACATCATCAGTCTACGAGTATGGATATAAATATTTAAAGAGAAATTTGACATATACATTCAGTTAAAAAAAAAGTAGTAAGATTCATCCATTGTGCCTATGACCTCCCAAGGCATGGATGGGCCTTTGATCAGATTTATGAACTCCCTTCTATTGAACAGGCAGAAATCAGTTGTTTACCTCTATAACAACTGTGCCAGTATTGCACTAACAAGTATTCATTGCTAGACAAGTTTGTAGTGTAGGGCTAAAGGTCTAAAGCTTGGGTAAACCATTGCATATGTAAGTGTAGCTACAAAAGATGAACCTGTTGGCAAAAGGACAGCATTTATCTTCAATAAATGATGCTGCAAAAACAGCAAATCAACCAGCAAAACAATGGAACTAGACCCTCTCTCTTAACTCGTATAAAAAATTACCTCCAAATATATCAAGGATCTCAACATAGGAGATGATTCTTTGGGCTTCTAGATGAAAACATAGTCTCCATCAACATGTCGGCACAGGTTAGGACTTTCTGACTTTAGTACTCGGGAAATAACACCAGTAGCTGACAAGCAGGATGTCATGAAAATGTGAAGGGAACTATCAATCAAATGAAGAGGCAGCACATAGAATGGGAAAATTTTGTCAGCTATATATCTGATCGAAGATTAGTATCTAGACTGAATATACCAAATAGCCAGAAAAACTAAACATCATGAAAGCAAACAACACAGTTTTAAAATGGGCCTTGGAACTGAACAGCGAGTTCTCAGAAGAAACATGAATGGCTATCAAACACGTTTTGAAGTATTCGACAACTTCAGCCATCGGAGAAATGCTGATTAAAACTAACACTTTAAGACTTCATTGCCATTCAGAATGGCTGTGATCAGGAAAATGTACTACAGATGATGGTGTGAATAGAGGAACTCTCAGGAACTACTGGTGAGACTGCAAAGTAGTACAGCCACTTTGGAAATCAGTATAAAATTTTCTCAAAACAAAAACACTACAAAGAGAATGTCTAGAGTACTTAGCTATACCACTCCTGGATGCATACCCAGAGGATTTTAAAACCTACTAAAGAGATACTTGCTCACCCATGTTCATTACTATTCTGTTCACAATAGCAAGGAAATAGAATCAGCCTGGATGTCAATCTACAGATTACTAAATAATGAAAATGTGGTACATATACAAATATATAGAAAATGAAATTTGCAGGGAAATGATTTTTACTGGAAGAATTTATATTGAATGAGGTCACTCAGGCCCCGAGTAAAATGCTGCATCTTTTCTCTCATATGTGAATCATAGTTTTGAGTTTTTTGATTTGTTTGTTTCAGTTAGAAAGTCTATAGGTACTGGGAGCAAGAAAGTAACCCTGGTGGGGATAGAAGGACATATGCATTATGAAAACAGAATTAGAAGGAGTGACAGGACTTAATAAGGGATAGCATGGGGGACAGTGGAGAAGATGGGGTACCCAAGAGGGTTAATGAAAATTAAGGATGTATGAAGAAGACACATGTAAATCCAGTACTTTATTTTAAAACACAACCAAGAAGATACTTTGAATGAAGATGTCAAAATGGGAATGATGATGCCATTCTCAGAAGACAGGGATAACTAAACAAAAAAATCCTCCCAATGCCATGTGTGGAATATCTCTCTATGATTATTGGCCAGGAAGTCTCCAAAGACCCTCCCCTGCCAAGCAATCCAGGTTATAACCATTGCCATCAAACTTGATGGTAAGATCACTGAAGAGACCATACACATTGCTGCAGAGTATAGAGAAACCGTGCTGGGATGGAGTTTCCTCTGAGATGACAAGCCTTCATGTTATGTTATTACTGAGATTATAGAATTTGTTATGGGTTTTCATTCAGATTCCATCCAGGGATGGAAAATGCTTAGGCCTTTAAGTAAAATGTAAGTAGATTTAACATACATAAGGCACTTAATCGTAGTCTATAAATGTTTCCTATTTCATTCTTGTTCTTAATCAGTGCTTGCAGCTGGCCGGGCTCCAACTCACACAGCTCTCATTCTGTGGAGTAAATGGACATGTCAGGGATGTCAAAACACACCAACAGAAGTCATTCTACGCTGTGGTCCTTCAAACCATACACAACAGAGGCTAGATAGACCCTGGTGGGACCCAAAGTAGGACGAAATCTGGATCCCGAACAACTGAGTCATGTTTTCCAGTTCTCAGCCCAGATTACCCAGAGCAGGGGGCTCTGTTGGGTAAGACTACAATTTCAAATAAGGAATAAAGCCTGATGCTCACTCAGCAGCCCCTTGGTATGGTGGGCCTTCAATGTGTACTGAGTGAACTCTAGTGCATGAAGCCATAGCCAGATAACAGATGTTGGATAATGTTTGGGATTGTGGTGGAAAGCAAGGAGTCTTCCAGAGGGGGGAAAAACTGGGCAATCTCAACAGTGCCTTCAGAATCTACCCTGCCACCCCCAATGTTTCCAGCATAGAATCTCATACATTTCAGTAAAGGAAACATTGTTCAATGATATTCTGTCAACTTTCCAAGTGCTGATAGTAATATAGACATCAGAAAATAGGTTTCCACTAGTCAAAGAAGCTTGGGAAAGTCTATAGCCACACACTTCATCTGTGGGATATACACATGAGCATATTATGTTTTGAAAGTCACAAAGGTTAATTTTGACAAATCCAGGCTATTTCTTGACATTTTAGCGGCTGAACACCATTTTGGTCAGTACACATGTTCACCTCCCTCTAACCAATGTTCTGGTAACATCATACCAGGAAAAGTAAAATTCAAATATTACCTTCAGAAGGTAGAGGCATACTGTCACAGCTGCACATGTTTGTATTTTTGTATCGTGATCAATGTTCTGGAGTTATGATGTTTGCCGTGTTTCTTGTTGTAGATATCTGGCCTTGTCTTTGTTGGGTGGGTTTTCCATTCTTTGGTTGCTGTTGTTCACTCTGGGCCCTAGGCAGGTAGGGTCACTGTGGGGTACCCATTATAGAGAGCTTATTCAGATCAGCGGGAGACAGAAAGGAATGAGGGTAGTCTAGGAGGAAAGGTTAAGAGGGGTAGTGGAAAAGAACTAGAGAGCGACCTTACACCAAGAGGTGGAATCCTCAGGAAGTGGGCGTTGGGTAAGAGGAGGAGCTCCGTATCCAGGCTGCTGTAGGACTAGGAGTAACTCTTACAAGACTGGAATGGAGGACAGGAAGGAGATGAAAAATCACCCACTTTCATCTCAGCCCAGTGAGGCCACTTGGGTCCCTGGTAGAAAGTTGTTTCTGTAAATTAGTGGCTGACATAAAGAAATGGAGATGGGCTAGAATGGATGGAAGTGGAGCCAGAACGTTTCATGGCTTTGCTATGGTTACAGTCAAAATGTTATGTTTAGAAATAAAATAGTTCTGAAATTTAAATTAGACTTCTTCAAAATTAGAACTTCTGCTCTTAAAAGACACAGCTAAGAAAAAGAAAAGAAGCCATGATGGAGGAGATTCCTTACCACATATAAAGAAACTGTATCCAGAATGTATCTATCTTCCTCCAAATTCTCAAGAGTACCAGTAAGGGGGAAAAAAAAAAGCATCCAAATTCAAAAGAATCAAAGTATTTTACTCTGTATCTTACCAAAGACATGCACTTGAAAAATGTGTAGCAGCATCATTCATCAAGGAAAGTGAGTTCAAACTGTAAAAGGATTAGAATGAGGAAAAATTAAGCTATTGATACAAAGTATCATTCTAGCACCCAGGTTAGGATGATGACAAAGCAAGCTGTTGATACCAACTGTTTCAATGAGTAAGAAAACCAAAACCAAAAAACCTAGAGCCTTTTACACTGCCAGTGAGAGGTAAAATGGAACAGCTACTTTGGAAAAGAATTTAACGGCTCCCTTAAAAATTAAATAAACTCTGTCTTTTAAGAAAGACTCTCTCTCTCTCCTGTGTGTGTGTGTGTATGTGTTTATGTATGTGTGTATGTGTGTGTATGTATGTGTGTGTATGTGTGTGTATGTACGTGTGTGTATGTATGTGTGTGTGTGTGTGTGTATGTGTGTATGTGTCTGCCCGCTGGCACTTAAAGAGCATATTTCAAAGTAAAATTATTAAGTAAGTGTAGAAGCATGATACACAATAACATTTTACATGAATGTATGAGTAACCTTGCTTCTCCCAAATTATTGGTTATATATTTATGCAAAAGCCTTTAAATAATAATAACTTCCAATATTTTCAAGAATATACTTATTTTGGCCCTACAGTCCTAAAAATATACCACTATACACATAGTTTCTAGTTGAAAATTCTACATGAAATAATTTTGTTTCCAATGATTTGGGCATTGAAATGATCATCATTTGTGTAGCACCAGTTAGAGACACTTACAAATGGTTTGTATTCAATGATCTAATAGCAGGAAACACAAGTAATCTATATTCGTGTCTGCTTTTGAATGTGTTCATGTTGTTACTGCTGATAAACTAGGTTTATCAAAGGACAGTGGCCACTATGAATTTAATCTGTTTGTTTAGAGTGAAATTAAAACATTCAGCAGAAAATAATTGAAGAGGAAAGAGGCTGGAAAAGGTTTCTAGTATTTAGGTGTCAGTGATCATATAATATACATTGCAAATATACAATTTCTAACATCACTGTTTAGCTTTGAGCTGATACTTAAGTCAACATTTATTATCTATATGTATATAGATAAGTTTTGGAAACTTTGAGAAATATGACCAATGGTCCTTAAATTTTCAAGCAAAGGATATAAAAGAAAAATAGCACACAGGTGGAAGCTAAACCTTGGGAAACACATTTACAAGTGATGTGCTACTATTGGATGGCCTGGCTATGGCAGCAAGCAGTTCACGTAAGTTCACTTTTGGAAGTACAGTTTTCCTGACTTCTTTCCTTGGCTATCCAGGTAAAAGCGGTTAGCTCAACATTGTCATCTTCTTGGTACTCATCATCTGCTTCTGTAACAAGCATTTCTCTGTCTCACCTCTCTGTCTCTCTGTCTCTGTCTGTCTCTCTTTCTCTTTTACGTGTATGTACATCTTACAGAGACATGCACGGCTATCACTTCAGTACTCAGAACACAAAGGAAATAAAGAAATCCTAGATGTCAACCAACAGACAAAGGAACAACAGTGTTTCATATGCACAGTAGAATTTGATTCAGCCACAAAGAAAAATGAAATCATAACACTTGCAGGAAAATACGTGGAGGTGGGAATTATATGAGCCAAAGTAACACAAAATCAGAAATACAGACAGGCATGGTGTTTGCTCTCATATGTGGAACTTAGATTTACTTTTTGTATATATGAATATCTATGTAGACAGAGTGTGAATACAGTCAATAAAGCAGAAAGGGGTTCATTGGGAAGGGAGAAAGGGGGTTTCCTGGAAAGCCAAAGAGGGTGATAGAACACATGCGGGAATGAAAACAGAAGGAAGTTACTGAGATGAGCAGGAGGCAGTGAGAGATTTGGGAGAAGAGTGGAAAAGGAGATCAATGTAAACAAAGTATAAATGAAAATGCTCCAGTTAAGCAGATGACTTTGTATGTTTTCCATAAATCCATTACAAAATCTTCTTCCCCCTTCTGCTTCCCTCCCTCCCTCCCTTCTCCCCTTCCTTCAGTAGTTAAGAAGCACTTATTGTGAGCCAACAGTAAATGATAAAATGAGAAGTTGAGTTCCCTGACCTATCCTTGCAAGAATGGGAGACTGCTGGGAAGTTACTCAAAGCTTGACATGTTTGTGCTAAGCATGCGGGGGGCTAAGAGACTCCAGGGGGGCAAAGAACCTGGACCACAAAGGCCACTGAGATATTTTCTTGTCACTGGATGTGAGAGTGAGGAAAGTTCAGGATCTATAGGAAGGGAGAGGCAAGAGGAAGACTAGAGAAAAGAGACTCTAGGTCTGAAGAGAGGAAGGATAATCAGCAGCCAAGAAAGGTCCGTCCATCTCTGGCTTGCACATCTCTGTGTTTACATGTCTACGCCTCTCAACAGACTAGTCAAGGATCAACCTGGAGAACAATTACATGTGATTTCTATGACCCTATGATTTAACTCTAAGGAACAAAGGTTTCCATGTGCCTCTGAAGAGGTTTAAAAATAGCATCTCTAGATGGTTGTTACCGAACAGTATGTGAACAAAAGGGCGGATTTATGACTTCTAGAGCTGAGTCAGAAGAATGCACCTAAATTTCCAATGTAATAAAGTGATACTGGGAAACCATGACACCTTATAAGGAAGGCATGGTCATCATACTGTTTTGTAATGGTTCTTAACATGACAACTTGTTGATTAAACTTGCTCACTTGTGGTGTAGGCATCCCATCCTTAAAAGGCTCTTGCTGAAAGGTGCTATGAGAAAGGATCAGGCAGAGAGGTTCTCTCTGGAGACAGAGCCTTTTAAACTAGGCACGTACTCATTCAAAGGACAAGAAGGGGAAGATTAAGAAACTGACAGCCTGTACTTGGGAATACCTTGGAGCTCTTCTGTATTGCTCAGGAATAGACCAACAAGAATAGATGTGAAGTCTTTAACTACTGAGGCTGATGCAACTTTACCTAATGCTAAGGAAGCCTGCTCATACATTACAATGCTTTGTCCACCAGTAAAAAATAAAATTCCAGAAAAGTTATTAGGTGGATTTTTTTCTCTACTTGAAATATATTTTATATAACTCTAGGCAATGAATTTTATTAGGATATGAGTGGTTTTTCTAGTTGGGTAGTCAAATTGCAACCTACAATGAGGAAATGGAACAGTTGGTACTCTTTGAATATTAGTTTAGCATTCCTCACATCTGTCAACAACACTTGAAAGCATTTTCCATAAAGAACTGAAGCTGAGTTAATTCTTGTAGTAAGACCACTGTGCGCACAGCTGATTGTGTTGAGATTGAGGTTAATGAACCTTGGGATCCCTACAGTATGTCCCCACAAGTCTTCTGTTCATGAATTCTACTGAATGACAAGGTAGAATCTTCATCTAAATGCAAATATTTCTTAGAATTACAGATGTCTACGCAATGGTAATCACCTTGGAGTGTACATTTGCACATGTGTAACATAATTTAAATAAGAAAATTTCTGTGACTTGATTGTTCTTTTGAGTCAACTATAGTTTGAACTAAGAACTCAGAAAATTGTGCATTGACAAAGGCAGAATATTTTGTGACTGGAAAGATGGAATTATATGTTATTATATAAACCTCACAAATGTTACAGATGACAGCAAGTGGAAATTTATGTGAAAGTTTGACCTTGAATTTTTTGAGGGGGGCTGGAGAGATGACTCAGTGATTAAGGGCACTCTTTACTCTTCTAGGGTCAGGAGTTCAATTCCCAGACTCCACCTTTGGCGCTCACAATCACCTGGGACCCCAGCTTCAGGGAATCTGACACTCTCTTCTGGTCTTTGTAGGCAGGCACACACACACACACACACACACACACACACACACTCACATAAATAAAAATTAAAATACATCCTTAAATTTTTCATTATCTACTTACATCATTTTGGAGAGAACTTAATGCATGATGCTATTGAAGCAGTGTAGAAAAAAGGAAGTGTTGTTTGCCTAGGTTTGGTTTGAGATGGTTTAAGGCATGTGTATCAGAGGCTTTGTGTGAGCCCTCTTCAGTTATAGTAAATGAAAATGCAGGAACAACACAGTTGTCCCTGTTTAGGAAGTATCTAAGGATTTAATAAGGGTTATCCTGCTAAAATGGCTTCCGATCGCTTTGTCGTTTCCTTTGGTCAAGTGGGCACACAGTTGCCAATTTCTTGACTTTGGAAGTTTGCTCATGTTGAAAGCAAGCACCCAAAGGAAGAAGAGAGGGTGAGATAAATGTGGGGACAGCAGTGAAATGTGCCTTTCACTAAAGGCAGTTTAATGGCCTAAGTTTTGCTAATCATCACTTCTGTGGCAGCCCCACCCCCACCCCCCAGTTCAGCCTCTGTTTTTCCTCTTCTGGATTTGCAAAGGAGAAGGTCCATTTCATATCTACTTTTGGGGTCTGAGTGTGGCAACAGACTCTTCACACCATGTACTGCCGGTCCTACCACAGGCTTCTACCCTCTCAGACTCTCATCTGTCCCCCACACTGAGGGTGCTAGGCTGGACTCCATCTGACTGTGACACCTTCCTCGATGACTATGCAGTTCAATTTCTCAGAGCACAAGCAGTCATTGAAGTGTTGGGAGTAGTTCAAGAAAATTAATTATAACTTAGGGAGAAAGGAACTCTAAAATCACATCTTCAACGTGTCTGTTTCCTGGTCCAATAGAAGAGGGTAAAAAGAAACAGACAAGCCCTTGACAAGTCCTTATTTAAGGGCACACTTTCTGTGTCTTGCTCTCCTTTCCTGGCTCTCATCTCCAATGTTCCCTTACCTCCTTTTAGTACAACTCTACTGTCCACCCCCACGGGGACTTGTCTTGCCCTAGTTTCCATTTATTTCTTCTAAATGTGCAACAATACAATGAAACATTCTCCAGCCATATATTTGAACTCTCTAAGACACTCAGTTTGAACAACATCAAATATCCTTTAGCAGAGGACAGCAGAGATGGAGTGGGCTTTGGCATTTCAAATATTGAGTATTTAATGTTTCCAGTAGAGTTTTTCCTTATCATCCTCCCTGGGAGAAACTAATACTCATGGATAAATGTGTGAGTGTGTGTGTGTGTGTGTGTGTGTGTGTGTGTGTGTGTGTACTGTGGAGTGTGTATGTATGTATATATGTATGTACATTCACATACATTGACCAGGATGGACATAAATCTCACAGCAGACAAGGCTGAATTTATATAATTTATAATTGTGATATAGGAAGCTGAGATACACTTCACATCGGTGAGTACAGCCATGTTCATTCTCCCTAGATGACTTCAGCAGATTCTCTGGTTTTCTGCAATAAATGTTAATAAAGAAGCCTCATCCTTTGTTCTCTTGATGAGCCTTGGGTTTTGCAACTAAAGGGCATTTTTTAAAACTAATTTTAGTTTTCCATGCATGTATTGCACATCGGCAGCTTTCATTCAAACAGAAAATCTAGAAAAGTAGATGTAATTCTGTTTGTCCGAGGAATAAAGGAAGAGTGTTAGGTAGCTTAAATCATTTGGACAAGATCACATGACTATATAATCTGACTGTGTGATTTCAAAGCACATGTTATTTATGAGATTTAGTCACACTGTACTCATAAGTAATTCAATATCATGAACACAGGTCAAGACTGATCCAACTCACACAAGTGTGAAAATAGTTTACAGCAATAGGAAACAAATGCTTTGGTTTGGTCTCCATCAACTCTTTTTGTTTGCTTGTTTGTTGGTTGGTTGGTTAATTTTTGTTTTTGTTTTTGAAGCAAAGGGTGGGCACTCTGATTTGGATATCTTCATAATTAAAAATAACAGCATTTGGGGATATGTTAGGAGAAACAAGAAGTTCCAATACTGTAGTAGGAAATGATTACAAAGGTAAAAAGACTCTGGCTATGTAGGCTCAAGTTGACTTTGAATTTGTAACTTTGGCCCTCTAAGTGCTGATAAGTGTTATACACATATACTACCACGCCTGAGGATTTTCCTTTCTAATGCACATACATACATAGTGCTACAGTTGCCCTTTCAACACCAATTTCCTTGTGGTCCACATATTTTATTATGCCTCATCATTCAATATATAGAAACAAAAATTTCCTTGGGGCTTCTTCTTTGACCCCTGGGTTATGTAGAACTTTTCAAGTATTTGAATATTCCTCACCATCTTCCTGTTAGTAATTTCTAACTTGATTTCACGATAGCTGTAGAAAGTTACCTGCATAATTTACTTTCTTTTGAACTTGCTGGAGTCTTTTTCTGTGAAGCAGGATATAAGATGTGTTGGTACATGTGCCACACCATTCTCTGTTCTCGGTGCTGCTCCACAGATAGGAGTTGGTGATATCATTGATTCTCACTGATCTGTCTAGTTGTTCTATCATTTGTTAATATAAAAGTTTTGAAGCTGTCAGGCATTGCACACTTATTTACTCCTTCTCCACTTCTCCATGTTTTATATTACATTCTTTAAGTATGACGTTCTACGCATGCACGCACACACATGGGCTTTCCGGTTATACTGACCATTTTAGCATATAACATCTTTACTGTTTTTGGCATTTTATTTTTGCTCTGAAGTTTACTTTAGCTGACATTGATTTAGCTACCTTTGCTCTTTCCCCAACAGTTTGTATGATGATATATCTACTCCTAAGCTACCCAAGTCTTATAATTGAAGTTATTTTCTTGCAGACAGCATACAGTTGAATGACTTTAAAAAAATCCAGCTGATTTCTTTTAAACATGAATTACTCTAATTTTTATTTTATGCCAACTGTATGTTTATTCTGTAGTCCCAGGGGATGACTCCAAGATTGTGTACACACTGAGCATATGCTTAACCATTGAGATAAACCCTCAAGCTAATGTTATCTATTATTGATCTGGTAGGGTTTCAACATGTTATTTTATTGTTTGTGATATATTCTTTTTGATGTTTCTTCTTTTTGTTTTTTTTTTTTATGATTTGTATTTTAGTATTCCACTTTGATTTTTCTATAGTCTTTTTTTCAGTAAACCCCTCTGCAGCAACTGAGTGGTTGAGTTCAGTATTACACTGCTGATGTACACATCTCTGTGGTGTCATCGTCCCATTAGTTAAAGTGCTATTTAGGAACTCTATCATTTCCCCTTTCCCGCTCCCCTTTTAATTGTCTTAAGTCCGTTTCATGCATGTATAGCAGAATAACATCAGGTGTTACAATGCTTCCTTTCCCTGTGAAGGATTGCTCAGAAGACACAAGGATGGAAGGGAAATCTGTTGTGCTCACGCCCATGATTTTGTTCACTTAATTTTTGCTTCCATTTTAGTTTGGTGTTTCAATGTTCCTTCTTCTGTTGTTTTACTTCTGTTTAAAAGTTCCTGCAAAGGTTTATCAAGGTGGGTCCAATAGTAACAACATGTTTCAGTTTCTATACTTGTAAATATCTTCCTTTTCCCTTCACTCCTGAAATATATTCTAGCTGGACAGAGATTTCTGGGATGACAGGTTTTTTTTTTTTTTTTTTTTTCAGCACCTGAGAAATGTACTGTTGCCCTCTCTGGCTTCTCCTGCACACTTCTCTTGTCACTTGAGTTATTTTCTGTTACAATGAAACAAACGTTATTTCCTGTTGCAAGGATTCCTCTTTCCTTGTTTTCAGAAATTGGAGTCTGATATGTCGTGGCCAGTATTTCTTTAGGTTTTTCCTGGGGACTTTTCTCAGCTTCTGGACACTTTCAGATTGTGTGTTCTGTCTGACTTAGAGAGTCAAGCAAAACCATTTCTGAGCAAAACCATTTCTCAGCAGTGGTCCTCCCTTTTCTTTGCTAAGACTCTGGCAACAGGGAAGCTAGATCTCTTGCCTCAGTTCCACAGGTCTCCAAGGCTCCATTTACTTATTTTTTTAGTCCACTGTCTCTCCATTATTTAGAATGAACTATCTCCAATGTTTCTAATTCCAAGTCTGCAATTATTTCCTCAGTCATCTCCAGTATGCTATCAAGCTCAGCCACTGAAAAATTTTGTTTATTATTATACTTTTCAGTTCTAATATTATCTTCTCCTTTCTCCTTATATCTTCTATTTCTTTGCTGGATTTTCCTTTATTGCTAATTTTCCCCTTTATTTTCCTCCTTGTTTTCCTCTTCCTCATTCTTCTCCTCTCTGCTCTTTGATGATAAGTGAGGAATTTTCCTGTACTTCCCAGATTGACATCAAACTCCTGGGCTTGAGGAATCCTCTTCCCTAGCCTCCTAAATACTCTGCAAGCATTTATCAACTGCACCCCATCTGGTGTTTTTCATTTGTTTCAAGAATATTTGTTATTGTTAAAGAACTTTTATGAAGATGACTTTTAAATCTGTAAGGTGATTCTAACATCCATTCGTGTGTCACTCAACTGGAGATATTCTAGTTTTGCTACAAGTGACTTTAAACCTGTAACTTTTGCATATTATATTGTGAGACTGTGGATGGTATTGAAGCCTCTGATCTCCTAGGGTTCTCTGCACTTCACTCCAGGAAGGGAAAAGAAAGGGCAAGTAGCAGCAGACACACCCAGATTCTTCATTCAGCACCAAGGGGTGGAGGTCCGTGATTGCCACTAGGGATGCCACATGGATAGAATCGTTTGGTTCCTGTTCCCTGACATATTCATGCTAGCACTACCAGGCTCACGGTACCAACTTCACAGGGAAGAGGAGGCTATACAGATGCCAGATGGGATGGATGTATGGATGATATGGACTTACCATGTGTCTGCACCTGCTGCTGTAAGCGGTGGGGCACTCTCTGTTCCCCACTCAACCTTCGCTGACACTACCCAGGTTGTGGGGTGTTCTGGCTCTCACATCCGGGGAAAGGTGAGGTTCCATCACCCCTGCTTGACCTCTGCTCATAGGGGTTAAGGGAAACTTTTAAAAACTAATTGATCAATTGGAGTTTTGTTGAGGTACACAGGTTATTTTTGGAACGTTACTATGTTGCTACATGTACTTCCTCTTGCCCTGTGACTAGAGAGAATGGGACTCTGGGTAATTTCTTATCTTGCTGCACACACTGATATTTCTAGGCCATTATCTTATCATCTGACATCACTTCTGTGGTATGTGATACATAAAGAAAACTCTGGGAATCGGTAACCCAAGATTAAGCCAGGCTTCAGTATCTTTACCTAGTGTTCCTTTATCTACCTAAGAGGTTTCTTACATTTGTTGAATAGATAATGTCCAGAATTTGGTGTTATATTTTGTTGGAGGGCTAGCAAAAGGCCCATCTACATCATCTTCCCCGACAGATCTTTTCATTTAACCACACTGAAGAGAAAACTGGTTTAATGATAGTTTTTAGATAAGGATATACTATAACATAATTTTATGGTTTATTTTTTATTTATTATCACATTCAGAGGTTTTTACACGTCCATTCATATTGAGTTTCATTCTTAACATTCACCCAACAACTCATTAAGCAAAATATCATTATTTCTTTAGTCAGGCTCCTATTAATAAACTTTATCTTTCACAATGATGTTGCAATGAATAGCATTGCATATATTATTTCACTGCAGTTATTTCAGTAAAAATATTACCAAATATTAAACTCAACTACTGTATTTCACAATTCAGAAATCAGAAGTACAAGGTGTTCCTTCTGGGACCACTAAATTTACTTTCTTTATGACAGTAAACTGTAAGTTCCAAGACTTGCAGAAAGAGTCTGGCCACTATCTTCCTCTCACTGTCTGTGGGTCTTTGCCTGAGGGAGGAATTCTTTAATTCTGTGATCGCTCAGGGAGCCTGAGTTGGTGTGGCCTGCAGACAAGTTGGTGCCTGCCAGTCCTCGGTGTCTGTCAAGTTATTGTGCACATTAATCAATGCCTGTATTTGATGATTTGTGTGAATGTGCCAAGTTGTAGAGGAGAAGTTTAGAGGAGCATACTTACTAAAAAACAACAACAAGAGGCAGGCAGATCTCTGTGAGTTCGAGGCCAGCCTGGTCTCCAGAGCGAGTTCCAGGAAAGGCGCCAAGCTACACAGAGAAACTCTGTCTCAAAAAACAAAACAAAATCAAAACAAAACAAAAAATCTTTTCCTAGAGAAAAAAAAAAAACTGTTGGTCAACAAAAATATATGAATACGGCTTTGTTGACTCATTTGAAATGTCTTCAGAATTAATTTCTTTCTGTTCTTTAATGTTAACAAAATCAAGCAAGACTTCTTAGGCACATTCTCTAGCAACATTTTAAGAAGGGACAGCAGTTTGTATACATCTTAATTAAGAACCACGAATCATGATGATGTTTCTTTGCTGATTTTACTTCTGTGATGGGAATATTAGGACCATCAGGACCCATGGAAAGAGATTTCAGAGATTTCTCCTCAGTTTGAACATGGGACTAAATTTTGAAAGTTCATGCATCAGTTGTTTGAAATTCTAAGCCTAATTTTTCCCATATAAACATATCCTCAGAGAATCATAGAGAAAATTATCAACTGTTATGAAACCAAGTTATAACTGAACAATTACTTATCTGCCTATTTAGTTGGCCTTAAATTCCTGGGATGGGAGAAAGACTATATCTTTTCTCTTTCTGTGTCCTAGTATGTAACACAGATCTGGTACATAGTATGTCTTCAGTAAGTCAGAACGGGAGCAGGTGTTAAGATTCTTAGCACTCTCTGAAGATTCCTTTCCCTGCCAGTAGATTCATTACTATAACCTCTCTCGAGCTTCTCAAAAAAGAGAATCCTGTTGGATCTCCTCTACTTGGTTGGTCTCCCATCTTTCTGAGGATGGGGTACCTGCAAAAGAACCAGGGATTCTTAAATGCCCAATATTGTCTATTATCAGCCTGAGATATGGGGCTGCTGGGATTGTATGCTAAACTATATTTTCTAGATCTGTAGAAACAACTGGCTCTATTTTGTCTTTGCCTTTGTCTTATTTATCAGTTGTTTGGAGTGCAGCAGTGAGGACTCTACTGTTGACCTCAGAATCAGAGATGAAAGAACAGAGGCCAACAGAATTGAAGCTAATTAGCAAAATCCAAAGATTAGTTTCTGAGCACTTGTCATGTAAGGAACACACACACATAAACACAGCTCAGAGGGTCCTGAAGCCGTTGGTGGTCAGCCTGAGGTCCCACAGCAAGCTGGGAAAGGATTTCTCTTGCAAGTCTTATGCTTTCCTTTCCTTCTCTGTTTTCTATCCTCATTTTGTGATATAATTAAGAGTTAGATTTTCCTATGCAAACCATGGAATTCTGTATTTTTTCAAATCAGAGGCTTCAATGATCTGACCTACCTTTTGCTCCTGCACACAGGAGGAGCCCTTTGGTTCTTACTAGACTTCAGCTTATAAACCAACTCTTGGCAATCAGGCATACTAAGTGGGACACTTGAAGTCCTGCTTAGAGGCTTGACCAATCTCCTCAGTGTAAATGTCTTCTTCATAGCTGATTATAAACGACTGATGACTTAGAAACTGGCTTCTGAACAAAAGGAACACAAAGGTCCAATTTAAATAAAAGCTGCCTCCAGAAGGCCTTATTGGGGGTCATTTCTCCCCCTGTCTGTAAAAAGAAGTGGATACTGACTAATGTATGTCCTAGAATGGAAGTCTCAGGGACCATCTGCATGGAGAAATACACCAGTCTATCCCAGCACCATGTGGAGAGTGTTTGGCAGTGAAAGAACCCAAGTGCCAGGATTGAGGATTCAAGACACCAGCTCTGGTGACACTGGACTCTAAGGACATCAAGGGATGAGCTTGGCTGAGAGGCAGTGGTAAAGAATGCTCAGTGCACACATTGGGGTGACAAGAGGGCACATGTAAGTGTGAACCATACACTGTCCGATGGGAACTGTACCCCACATTTCCAGCCTCATACCTGACAGCCCTGGCCAGCAATTAATACATCTGCCTCCTTCCTCAACACAGTCTATGGCATTCCTCACCTTTTACTTCAATGGCTGGATCAGTATTTTGAGACATTAGTTTATTTTTTTTTCCACTTTGGGCTTATCTGATGTGGCAGGGGATTCAGACATTGCCTCAGGGTAGTTCTTCTTACTACCTTTTAGTCGCCCAAAGCCTGCATTCTAGAAAGTGAACAGAGTTTGCTGGCCAAGCAACTGGAAAGACAGAAGGAAGAGAAAGGCCTGTCCTGAGAGAGATTTTTCCTATATCTAGACAGAAGGTCAAGGGAGCAGTAGGAAATCCTGAGATGCTGTGATTTGAGGCCCACCTTTAAGGATGCCACAAGGATCTAAACGTGAGTGACTGAGGATGCGGGATGCTCTGTAGCATGGCTGCAGACCTGAATATTGCTGTGACTTTAAGTAGTGAAGAGAGGAAAAGAGCCAGGCATTGTGGCACACGCCTTTAATCTCAACCCTTGAGAGGCAGAGACAGGAGAATCTCTATGAGTTCCAGGGTAGCCTGGTCTACACAGTGTGTTCCAGGCCAGCTGGGACTAAATAGAGACCCTGTCTCAAAAAACAAACAGAGCCAGGTGGTGGTGGTGCACACCTTTTATCCCAGCACTCGGGAGGTAGAGGCAGGTGGATCTTTGTGAGTTCGAGGCCAGCCTGGGCTACAGAGTGAGATCCAGGAAAGGCTCCAAAGCTACAGAGAAACCCTGTCTCAAAAAACCAAAACCAACCAACCAACCAAACAAACAACAAAGAGTGGAAAGACCCGAAAAGAGGGCTCATATGTTTAAGTCATGGCCATGCCATCTATGACCATGCACACTGCAAAACATGGCCCTAGATGGCACTTCTGGAAAGAACAGGGGGACGTGTGATAGATGGATTCGATAGCCTAAAGGACACCTGGGGGTATCAGGGCAGGAGGAGAAGAGGCTCTGTGGTACATTTCCCTTCTCTCTGTAGGACAAATCTTAACAGGTCTTATTAATAAAAACAAACCCAGGGCCAGGTATTGGGGTGAACGCTGAAAGATCAGAGAGACAGAACAGGCCACAGCTAACCTCCCTCGCCAATTTCTCAGCCCATCCTGTCTCCGCAAACCGGAAGCCTCCGAGTCCTCATCTGGAATGAAACTCAGCTGAACTGCTGCTAAAAGCCTAAAAGCTTAACCAGGCTCTAGTTCCTGGTCCTCATGCCTTACATACCTTTCTGCTTCCTGCCATCACTTCCTACGATTAAAGGTATGTGTCACCATGCCTGGCTGTTTCCAGTGTGACTTTGACTCTCTGCCTTCGGAATGCTAGGATTAAAGGTATGTATGTGTGCGCCACCATTTTTCTGACCTCTGTATCTAGTGGCTGTTCTGTTCTCTGACCCCAGATAAGTTTGTTAAGGCACAGAATATATTGGGGAACACAATATCACCACTCCTCTCTTTGCCATAGATGCCTCCTTGGCAGTTACCTTTTACTCCTGTGGAGGCTGCTTCTGCCATAGATGCCTCCTTGGCAGTTAGTTACCTTTTACTCCTGTGGAGGCTGCTTCTGCCACGTAACCGCGCAGCAGCCCCTGCTTGTATTTTCCAGGTAGGGGCTGTGGTTTCTAGTCTCTCAGACCCTTCCCTTTGGGAGACCTCTGCTTAGCCTCTGAGACCTTCACCGCATTCAATCACCGTGTTGGCGGACATGGACATGGGCTGTAAGTTCTGACGACAGCTTGCTGCGATAGTTATTAACAAGATAGTTATGTATTCCTTGCATAGCTACGTTGTAGTTTCAGTTTTAGATCACTGTGCTTTTTTATCAAATCCACTTATCCTATTCTTTCAAGATGGTTGTTTGCTAAGCAGCAATCCACCAAATGGATAATTCTTCCGAGACAAGTGACATTTGAGAAGTGGATTTTGAGGGGAGGAAGGACATCTTTAGGCCAAGATATAACCACAAAAGTGGCATCTGGGATGGAGCACCTGAGCCCCAGTTTCTGAAAGGCCTTTCAGAATACAAGTTCAATTCGACAATTGGGATGAGTCCTTTTAAAGAATGTTCTTTTTTTTTTTCTTTCTTTCTCTCTCTTTTTTTCTTCATGGATTGAACCGAACTGTTCTTCATGGAACACACTGTAAGCTTTGCAAAGTGACTCCACATTGTTTTCATCTTTCATAGGCCCACAGCCACAGTCCTCAAAGGCCTCACATAATCTAATTTAGGCATAACCCTCATGAACCACATATAAAGCTATTGTCAGTAAGGCCTGCCTAGTGAATAGGCAATATAACCCTCACAAACCACAAAGAAAGCTATTGTCAGCCACGGCTGCCTTGTGAATAGGTGTTCTTTGTGACACTCGAGAAGTAACCTAACTTTTGGTTGTGTACAGAATCTCAGAGATTGGAACACCAGGCACCATCCAGCAAGGGACACAGTTAGAGACAATACTCTCTCATGGAGCTAGCCTTGAGCCCAGTGAACTGAGAGGCCAGTCTGGATTTTATTGCTTCTGGCCAAAGAACATTGCTAAATTTTCAGAACAAAGGCCAAGTTACAAGGTGTTCTCGTGAAAAGATTATGAGTTCAGACAGGACAAGATGAGATTAAGCTTCTTAAAATAAAACATAATGTTTTGAGGTCATTTTATAAGAATGAGCATCGTAACAATAACACTACGATGACAGATTCAAATCTGAAATGACTTCCCGTGCCGCCTCCTAAGATACCCAGGAGAAGAAAACAAAAAAACCCAACAATGAAAAAAATGTTAAAAACTCTGATCGCTTGTGCATTCAATGCCTGTACGATGCACTAGGGTCTATATTCTGAGAAGTTACATGCATTCCACGTTAGGGGAAAGTATTATCTTGAGAACATTCACGGACCTGACCTTTTCCTTCTGTTTCCTGACACTTACATCAGAGCACATGAGAGGCAATCCAATAAGTATCCTTCACTTACAGAGAAACCAGAGGCCATCTCTTGGACCCAGAGTGTTTATATTCATTAATATTGTTGGGGATACACACACACACACACACACACACACACACACACACACACACTCTGGGATAAAAATGACTTGCTTAAGTTTGGATTAGTCTAGACGACGCAATTTATGATTCCTTATTGTTCAGATAAAGCACCCTTCCAAAGACCACACAAGACTGGAACCTAAATTTACATTTAGAAACGCATAAACAGCTCGGCCCTGTATTAAGTCTGTGACTTTAAGAAAGTTCCTTACGTTTTCTAAATCTTCAAAATGCTGATTAGAAGAACTGCTAAGAGATGTAATCTTGGAAATGTATGTCAAAAGGTTTGGCACCTAGAGCTAAATACATATCAGCAAATATGTGTGTGCTGCATTTAACCACTCTGACAGGAGAGAGGCACATGAATAGAGGAAAGATAATCTTGTTGGGAATGGCTTGTCACTCCTGCAAACCCAGAGCTCTGGAGACTAAGGCAGGAAGGTTCTCAGGAGCTTGAACCCAGCCCAGGCTACAGAGAGAGAGACCCTATCAAGAAAGAAAAGGGAAGGAAGGGAGGAAGGAAGAAAGGAAAACAGAAGAGAAACACATGACTCAGAATCTGAATTTGGCCTTCACCCTGCCCCCATATTTAGTTTTTTTTTTTCCTTTAAAAAAAAATTAGAATTACAGTATAATGTGTAACTTCATGGGCTTCTGCTCTCCTCAACTTCTGCTCAGCAGAAACTCACAAATGACAGCCATGCCCAACACAGCTTTAGCCCACCGCTCTATGGGCTAAATACCGTCCGCATTCCCAGGCCTGCGAGCTGCGGCTCCTCGGCGGCGGGAGCGCGGGGTTTTCGTCTGGGACCGGTGGCATCACGCCGCCTCGCGTCCGCGCCACCGCCTCCCGTTCTGCGCTCTCCTGCCGGCCGCCCAGCGCCTTCTCCCGCCGCCTGCTCGCCCGCCCGCCCTTCCCGAGCGAGCGTGCGAGCCTGGCGCAGGAGGCGGGCTCTGCGCTTACCGGCCTCGCCTCCGCAGCCAGAGGGAGGGAGGAGGCGGGAAGGCGGGCGGAGGCGGGGGAGGAGGCGGGACTACGCCGGGGCCGTAGCTGGCGCCGAGCGCGGTGGGAGAGCAGCGGGTACCCGGCTGGCTTGGCTGGCGGCCTCTGCCCGCACCTCGGCGCCGCAGCCCCGCGTCTCTCCCGCCCTTGGCTTCGGGTCTGCGGCCGCCGGCATAGAGGAGCCGGCGGAACCCTGGACTGCTGGTACGTTGTACGGGGACCGCCACTCCTTCTGCAACCTTTTGTGCTGCAGAGGTGGCGGTGGTGATGGGTGGGGTACGCGCGTGAGGGTGGGTGCCCCAGTCAGCGAGCCACTGTGCCAGTCCCAGGCACGGCGCCGCCCCTTCCTCGTCGCCTCGTGTCCCGGCTGGACGAGCGGTGTGTGTGCAGCGCTGGGACGCCCCGGCCCGGTGCCGGCCTCCTCGGTGTGGCTGCTGGCATTGCAGCCTCGGTGGCAGCCGGCTTCGAGGGGGCCCGGTCCCCGAGCCCCAGTGCGGATGGATGGCTGGGGTCTGGAGACTGGGGTGGGGCCCGCGCGGGGTGCCAGAGCCCGCAGTTTCCTGGCTCAGGGGTGGGGCCGGCAACGCCGGGAGTGTGCAGCGCGTGTGAGTGTGCGGGGGCGTGCGTCCCCGAGTGCGCGCGGCGGGCGGGCGGCGGTGCAGGCGTGCGCTCGCCGCCGACGTGCGGTGGTGCGGGGGACTCTGCGACCCGGAGCGGCGCTCCCGCGGGTGCCGAGGTGCGGAAGTCTGGGTGCGTTAGCGCGCCCCGGCTCGGCGGCTCGCCGTGCCCCGCAGCGCGAGGCGACAGGCCCAAGGAGGCCCATCCAGAAGGAGCTCTTGCCCGGCCTGCCGCGCCTCTGTCCCCAACGGTGTGCGGGCTACGACTGCGGGGACCAGATAACGCCTGGCGAGAGCCCAGAGGACCTTATCTCGGCCGCCCTGTGCGCTGGCGCTGCACCCCGCGGGCGAGGCCGAGGCCGGTGTATCCGGGGAAGACCGACGGGCCCTCCCGGTGGTGGCCGAGGAGCGTCTGTGGACTGTGGATCGCGGCTTGGTGCTGGCCCGAAACTCCCGCGGCAGATGTCTCGGGCACCGCCGCCCTCGCCCCACCTGTCGCGGGTGGACTTTGGGGCGGGTGGGGAGCGTAGGAAAGGGCGTCTGGGGGCGGGCGGCGGGCAGACCTTGAGAAGCGGCCCATTGTGAAGCTGCCAAAGTCGCTCTAGTGGTGGAATCTGCAAATCTCGGCCAGAAAGGAGCCCGGTTCGCGAAGGGGACGACGGCCGCGTGCTTCCGAATCCTGGTGGCAAGTGTCTGCCTCGCTGGAGACTCCCGGGCTCCGCGCCCACGCCGCTGTGCTCCGGGTGGGCTGCCGATCTCTGCAGAGCCAGGATTGTGTGTGTGTGTGTGTGTGTGTGTGTGTGTGTGTGTGTGTGTGTGTGTGTTTGGTGTACGCTGGTGTGCGAGGTTGGGAGACACAGGGAACCCTGGAGCTGAACTTTTTATTCTTGGAAGAGGAGTAAGAATGGAAACAGCAACATTTGTACATTATTAACTGCTCCTGGCCTGGAGCGCAGATGCCGCAGAAGATCTCCGAGGTTTCTAAACTTTTTTTTTTTTTTTTAAAACGTTGTTTTTCCTTTAAAAAAAAAAAAAAAAAGAAGAAAGTCACTCTGTAATTTAAGGTGGCGAAGTACTTTACCATGGTGCAGCAAGGTAGACACTAGGGATTGGCAGCCACTCCTTCACAATGTTTATTTTCGCAATTAGTTCAAAACACAGTTACTCCCCAGGAAGCTTTGGGTCACAGTGTGTGCTTAGGTTATTTTGATGCGTGGGCATTCCGCTGATTTTTTTTTTTTTTTTAAATGGTACCTTGGATTATAAACAGAGCAGACAGGATGAAATGTAAGCATTCATGAATGAGCACGAAAACCACTTAACTTTGGTAAGAACTGGTGCATAAATTCTGTTTTTGGTATGTTTGTTTAATTGTAAGTGGGACAGTTTAGCACTAAATCTCCCAGGGTGTTGGGGATAGTCATTGACATTACTACAGCCAATTAGCTTACATTATGCGGTGCATGTTTTTGAAGAGTACCTTAACATTAAGTCTTAAAAGTAATTGGTGTGATGAGAACAATACTTTACACACCTTTTGATTTTGTTTTGTTTGTTTGTTTGTTTGTTTGGTTTTTTTTGTTTGTTTTTTTGTTTTTGTTTCCTGATTTGTAGCCTAGGTTATTTTCTCAGTGAGTACCTAGTTTTCTGCTTTTCTTTGGGAAATGCATCACCACCACCATAGACTTCTGTCCCTTTGTGGTTATGCTTCCAGAAGAGGGAGGTTTCTTCTAAAGACTTTGTGTAAGACTTGTGGTTTCAGCTCTTGTCAGACATGTTTAGAGAGAAGCTGCATACGATGTCGTAGTGTGGGTTTGAGTTTAACGAGCAGAGATGGAAACAAAATGAATGCTGGTCCCTTTAAGGGAGTTGCTATAGAGAGAACTGATTCTAGAAAGAGGAACACATTTATGTCTTACTGAACCAATTATGGGCGGCCCTACCATGCTGAGAAGGTTGATGGTTTGTTGGTTAAGGTCAAAGAAGGTCTTTAAAAAGTCACACTGTACTTAATAACTGTCTTTCCAAACCCTTAGTGATTTAATTTTACAAACTGAAGAAAGCTAAGAAGGTTGGAAGTGGTCTCCATGGTGAGAGCCCATGGCTTCAGCTAAGCATTTTCTTTTCCACTCCCTGCTGTAACCTGAGCTCAACCATTTTATTTCTGCTCAGTGTTTTTCTACTTGAGGAATGTTTTAGTCCCTTATTTATTTATTTTAGAATAGTCTTTGAGAGCAGAAAATATTTGATTACAAAGCATTTTCACTAGTTGAAATGGAATTTCCCCTGCTCCAGGGTCCCTCCTTAAAGTCCATACTTTCTTTCCACTCCCTCTTCCAGGTTTTGGGAGAATTAAAACTCATCTCTTAATACTTTTTTTTTTCTCCTAAGAAATTCTATTCTTTCCCAGTACTGTCTTTAATAATTAGTGAAATTTATCAAAATTCATGGTGCCTCCACATGTATATGCATATTTATGTGTATATAATGTTAACATTTGCCATTTTTCCTTGTTACTAGTTAGTGGATCTGGGTTGGTGCCTGGAGTATAGCAATTTATAGATTTAAGAGTAAAGCATTTGTTTAGAACTGAACATTTCCATGTGAAGCTTTCTTTGTTTTGTGGAAAACAGAAAGCTTTGGGGTTTCCAGTGTTGTTCAAATTTGCTGTTGCACAGATGAGGCTTGTATTTCCTCTGGCATGGTGTTAGACTTTTAAAACTTGCCCCACTGCTTCTATGTACTCAGAAAATATTGTTGAGTGGCCCAGTACGTCACTGAGTGAATTGGCTGGGTGGATATACCTGGCAAAGTACACAAGTAGGAAGATTTCTTTTGCTGTATAAAACTCATATCACTTTACTGCATTATATTACTTTGGGATAGGGTAAGGATTTGTTTATCATCAGAGGATATCTGAAGGTTCAAGAGGTTTCTGCAGACTATTATGCCAGGGCAGTAACTATGAACCGAGATGTTACTTTTTGAAGGACTTTATTATATGAAGTATGATGATAGATTTCACTTGCCAGCTCATGTTTGCAAACTTTTCTACTTTTTGTGGAGTCTCCTGGCACTTGCTGTTGGATGTCTTCTGTTCTTCCTTACCCGTGGCTCCCCTGCCAGTGGCAGTTGGCTGCCCTTGGTGGTGTTTAAGTTTCCTGTCCACATTGCTTACTGAGAAATGTCATGGATCTTTCTGTTTGTTTCAGCCCTCTGCGTTGGAAACATTGTGTCTTCAAGCTTTAGCTTTATTGACTTTAGTCTGTCTTTCTATGCTCCCCTCCCCTTAAGAAATTGTAAACTGTCCCATTCAAGATCTAAGCCTTCACATTCGAAGATAAAACCAGTCATTTGTCAGTGTTAGGGATTTATAGATTTTTTTAAGGTATTCTAAAAATAGATGATTTTACTTCAAAGTTATATTTTTGGGTGCCTTTCTTACAGTTTTTAATTTCTATTTTGGGAGATGGTATCACTACCATCTTTACTATAATTTTGTAGTAGGTGGCCCTATAGGCAGTCTTAAAGTAGGTATGTAGCTACTCTGTTGCATTGATTTCGTGTCTCTTTTTACTGTATTATCTACCCTCTGGTGCCTGTGTCTAGCTGGTGCTCAGTTATGCTCAAACAGCAATGTCAGGGGTGAAAGTGAGGATCAGGCAGATGCTTCTATACTTGGCTCACCTTGGGTCACTGCTGAGGGATCTGTTCTATTTTTGACTTGGCAGTCAAAAACCAAGGATCATCCGTCACTTTGCTCATTATGAAATTACAGACGCTTTCCTATACTTCTTCATCAGCTCAGTGATGTTTGATAGTTGCTTTAAGGTTCCTCTGCTTTCAATTTGAGACTGCAGGTTTAACCAGTTCTTTCTATTGGTGCAAAAAAAAAAATGTTTGAAAGTATGAATATTTTTCTAGGGCATCTAAATGCTTGAGAATATGCCACCAAATACCTGGCATAAATTCTGTGAAAGTTGAAATTTAAGACTTTTGAAATTATCTATATTCAGAATTAAGGCATTGTATAAAGCAGAAATAAAGCATTCAGATTTTTCTAATGTTTCCTTTTGCTTTTCACTCTAAGATTCTAAGAGTCTATATCAGATTTTTCTCACTTTATGACTAGTATAGCCCTGGCATCCAACTGTAGAATAGCCAGTAGCCTGTAAATATTGGGGCATTTTCCTGCCATACTATTGGTCTTGGTTAGGGTTATATGAGGCACCATGACCAAAGCAACTTGGGGAAGGAAGGATTTATTTGGCTTACACTTCCACATCCTGGTCCATTCCTGAAGGAAGTTAGGACAGGAACTCAGCTTGAACCTGGAGGCAGGAAGTGATGCAGAGGCCTGGGAGGCATGCTGCTTATTGGTTTGCTCCTCATGGCTTGTTCTTCTTGCTACTTTTTTTTTTATAGACCTCAGGACTTCCAGCCCAGGAATGGCACCAACCATAATGGGCTGTGTCCTCCCTCAAAAATCACTAACTAAGAAAATGCCTACTGGTGTTTCTACAGAACAATAAAACTAACTAGCATATTATCCATATTTTAAAATATTTATCACTGTGCGCGCGTGAGAGAGAGAGAGAGAGAGAGAGAGAGAGAGAGAGAGAGAGAGAGAGAGAAGGAAGGAATATGTCCTGGGGATTGAACTCAGATTGTCTCTGTCTTCACACTATAAAATCCCAACATTTAAAAAGTTCGAAGTCACCTTGGAACTAGTAATAAAACTGTTTTCCTCCAGTCACTTCACAAATGAGGTAATAAAACATTTATATGAAGTGCCTCCCGAAACACTTGGAATAGGATTCCACCCATGGGAATTAATGGATATATGTTTTCATGAGCATGATTATCATGTGTAAAGCTGTGCTTACACACAAGTGTGAGGATGAGCAAGTGGGCCCTGGAGCCAGGCTAGTTGGTGTGCGGATTCCTGCACTGATCTCAAGTAGTAGTATTTAACTGAATACTTCAAGGTGGGATTAATAATTTTTTCTTCAAGGAGCAAAGATTATATCGCATAAATTATATCCTTTGACATATAAAAGATGAAAAATGGTTTCTTTTTATCATCATTCCCCATTACAAATCTATTTACTTGATATATCAGTGTAAATTTTCTAACAATATCCTGTAAATTCTTTGGGGGATAACTATATGAAGCCACTATTTTTATCATCAGTAAGTAGATTTTGCTTCAGTTTCTGTTAAGACCACAGGCCTCGTTGGTGAGGGAGGTTCAAGTCTTAATTGTGCAGATTGCTTGCTTGCTAAAAGTAAACGTAGTTGGTGGGAAAATAAATTAACTAGAACATGTCTGCTCTCCACATTAAAAGGTGTTCTAGTGGCTGGTAGCATCAGGGTTCTTATCATGATGATCTTGCTGTATTAGTCATTTCTGGTTATTAAATAAAATACCTTGAATTCAGTAAATTATCCATTTCCTTTGGCAGAAACTCCTGTGTTCTTGGAGGAAAATCACAAACCAGCAGCCCTTGGCCTGTCTCCTTTGCTGTTTGTCTTTAGTCTGAGAACATGTTAGAAACATAGCACATGGCTATGTTTCCAGGCCCCACACACCTATGTAGATAAAATGAATCCTCTCTACTCTTAGGAGCACCTACTCACCTTATATTGAGTATAACATTGAAAACCTATGAAATATGTACAGGGTGAAAAGGACTTTGAGGGGAGTGGTCTTTGTTTTGTTTTGTTTTTTATCTTAATAAATTAATCCAATTAACTGGGATGCAAGAGATAAAGATAGAGTCTTTTAATTCCCATGGTAAGAGGGGGATGACGTTGAAGAGGTGTTAGAGACCTTGAGTAGGTTGCTTGGTCTATCTTATTAAAAGTGTCTTCTGAGCTGAGGAGGTGCTTCAATGGGTAAAATGCCTGTTTCTGGAGAATGACAACCTGAGTATGTTCTCTAGCATCCACATAAAAGCTAGACATGGCAGTGCACTTTTTAAAACCCCAGTTCTTGGCAGACACAGGAGGATCCCAGTGACTCCTTGGCCAGTAGCCAGGCTAAATGGATGATCTGTCAATTTAGTTAGAGACTCCATCTCAACAAAAGAAGTCAGGACTTAGGTTTATGGCTTATTGGTGAAATTATTAAGGCCACTCCACGTAGTTAAAAGGGCGTGACCATTACCGAAGCCTCAATGGGGGTTGGAACTTTCAGGCCAATGCTGGGATGGCTATCCACTACATCTCCCCCTTTTGTCTAAATAAGAAAGTTCTAACCTAATACAAGACTATATACAAAGAGATGGTTAGCAAATATTGTCCAGGAATAATGAGGGATAATGACCTAGATAAGTTAGAATTACAATAAGTGCAAACAATATCAAGCAAAAAACACATAGTAAAATCCAGGGAAGTCTAGGGCATGGGTAGGTGGCATGTTACAAAGATCATTCCAAAAGCTGTCCTATCCTAAAGAACCTGAGTCTAATACTTAATATATTCTATCTAAGATATTATATATTATATAAGATATAATATACATACTAAGTTGTAACTATAACTGCTAATCTTCAACCTCATCAAAGACCTGAGAAGGAATATAATAATACCTGAGAGATGGGAGAAGGACGCAAGCAACTTTTGGGAGTCTTGCAAGAGTAGACAGAGACAGCTAGCAGCCTGGACAGTCACCTAATGTTTCTCAGCATCGTTGGTGCATTCAAATTGGCTACAGGCCTAGAGCTCAGTCGGTAGAGCATGAGACTCTTATTCTCAGGGTCGTGGGTTCGTGCCCCATGTTGGGCACCAGATATTGGTGAAATTACTAAGGCCACTAAATAGTGGTAAAAGGGAGGTTTATTTTGTGGGGTAACTTACAAATGAAGGGATAGGTTGTAGGGTCTGGCAAAGGTATGGCACAGTCTGGAGGTGTTCTCTGGAGAACTCTGCTCAGTCTACCTCCTGTGTCCAGCGTCCCAGAACCAAGCGCGAGAGCCCTCCTCTCTCTCTTGGGTCTTCTGCTTCCTCCTCCGCCCCGTCTTGTGGGTGTGACCATTACTGAAGCCTCAATGGGGGTTAGAACTTCTAGGCCAATGCTGGGATGGCTATCCACTACAATGGTTCAGTGGCAGAGTTCTTGCTTATGATGTACAAGGTCCCAAATAAATAAGGTGAATAGAAGAAGAAGAAGACAGCTTCTGATGTTGACCACTAGCTTCCATATGTTTATATATGGTTGGGTGCACATGTACACACACACACACACACACACACACACACACACACACACACCCCTACACACATCCAGACATTTGCCTCAAACAGTCTAACAAAGGATATTTTTATTGTCGCTATTTTAGAATTCAAATGAGTAGATACCAAAATTAATTGCATAATAATAAGGTCACATGTCTGTAAAGGGTTTGTAGCATGCAAAACACACTCATCTACCTGAGCTCCCTCGATCCACATCACCTGTGTTAGGGAGGGACAGTGGTATGACTGACCTCGTTTTAGAGACTGCAGATTATGCAAGGTCAGGTTTTTGTTCCTGACTCAACATTGTTTTCCCCCCCCCGCCCCATACAATCTTCTGAACACACCAATAGGAATAGAATGTATGGTAAAACCATCATTTAGACCTTCAATTTTTCATGTGTTTTTATTTAGCCTAGTTAAGTGCTCTTAGTTTCTAGGTAGAGTGTACACAGCACAACACAGGTAGCAAGTACAATAAGATGTTTTGAAGATTCATTTAGCTAAACTAACTCAAAACAACCTTTCAATTGAACTCCTTAGTTATTGTGTTTCCTATAACCTGTACCCAGCATTAGTACCGTCTGTGACTTTCGTTCTGTTTTGCAGTTAGAATTAGTATAATTGCTTTATAAATTGCATTACTCATTAAATCACAGGCTTATTTTTGTGTCTTATGTTTAGTATCTGGAGTAGAACAGAAAAATTATTATGCCTGTGCTCCCTTGGGACTCTCTGGAAATTGCACAGTGACATCATCTGGGATTTAGTCTGGTAAGTTATATTTTGTTGTTTCTGTTTGTTGACTGTTATATGAACAAAACGTCATAATGTGTTAATTTCACATAGTGAATATGTGAAAATGATGTCCGTGTATTTTTACAGTTGTGTGTGCCACAGTCGTAAGATTCTAATGATTGGAATTGAGATTATGATTGCAGCCTGCTAAAAATTATTTGAAATGTTTAGTGCTTTCATATGTTTTTCTTTTTCTGAAGCTCCTAGAAGATATAGGAGTTCTTAGGGAATAGTATTTGAGAATATATGATAGAAATAGTTGCTCAAATTTGAGAGATAATTCTAGTAAAAATTATCTCCCCAAACTGCTGAAGTAATCCTCAATACATTCTCATTATGTATTTTCATAAATATAGTGGCTGAAGGAGGATGATTTTCACATAGTTGTAATTTGCTGCACAGGTGACCCTTCTCTATTTTTATCATGCTATGAATTCCAACTTAAAAGTATGCAATACTTTGGCATCTTTTTCTTGTCCCCTTCCACATGCCTGTGTTTATGCTCACATAGTTGTTTGTGTGGCTTTGATTGGGAATAATTAAAAATAGCCTTATAGCTCTTCAGTGTTTTCAGAACTATATTAATGTGAGTGGCTGCTCTTTGAATCCTTGTAGTTTCTTGCTTTGACTTAGAGTTCATTGTCTTTGGAAAAGGCAGTTTCATACTCTGTAATCTCTCAGTGGTCAGGAACTGGAGAACAATTTAAAAGGATAATGGAGGAGTGTGCTGCTGTTAAGCAGATGTATCATATCTCATTCATTGAATGCACAATAAAGGTTTTGTCTTTAATTTTGTATGTATGTTTGTGTCTCTGTGTGGGTTTGTACTTGGGAGTGGCTCTCAGAGGCCAGGAGAGTGCATTGATCCCCTGGAGTTGGAGTTAAAGGTGGTTGTGAGCGATCCACCATAGATAGTGGGAGCAAACTTGGGTCCTCTTCAAGAGCTGTACATTATTGTACCTGATGAGATATCTCTCCAACTTCCAAGATGCACTTTAAAAAACTAAAAACACCTCTAAAGTATCTATTCTTTAGGAAGAGAAGTAGTTCAGAAACTCCTAGTACGTTTTGGAAGAATACAGTCACTAACCCACCCAGCTAAAATAAACTAGAAGACATGGGCAGGAGGCCACGGGGATATGTTTGCATGGCTTGCTGTATTTATCTGTATGTGTATAAGCATACATTGTACCGTTTTCATGTGCACTGTTTGTGAAGAGCTACAAAAGGTGAAGTGATTCGGCTCAGGAGGTGTGCTCACGGAAGGTGACCAGACACGTGCAGTGTAACCGTTGGACTTTCCCTTTGTCTCTGAGACTCTGTAGCCAAGACATTGTAATGTTTTGGAGAACCATGTAAAACTTGGCCATACATTACCAAAACCACTTTTCTTTTAGTGGCAGGTTTATTGAAGGATAATTTGCACACAATAAAATTTGTTTGAGTGTAGTTTGGAAAGTTTCCTTTGTAGTGTGTTTCCTGTCCCCATCCTAAGTTTTACCAGTCATTGATTAGTTTCTGGCCTAATTATTTTCCATTTTCCAGAATGCCGCATAAATGGAATCATGTGGTGTATGGCTTTTCCATCAACTTCTTTGACTTGTTGAGTTCCTAGTTTTCAGTGTTTGTTGATGAATGGTATTCCACTATGTGCATGCCTCACACTTCGTTTCTTGAAGTGATGTTTGGACTCTTGCCAGGTTTTGATAATTATGACTGATGCTGTTATAAATATTGATGTTCTCGTCTTAGTGCGTACATTTATTTTCACGTTTTCCATGGGTAAGTATCTAAGCGTGAGGTAGTTGGGTTATTTTACAGGCATTTAAAGCAAATGCCTTTATAAGCAATACTAAACTGCTAGTCAGCATACCCTTAAGGAACTAATATACCAAACTGCATTCAAATGAACTCAAATCCCATTCAGTATAGATGGATTTCATTTTTATATCCAATTTTAGCAAGTTTGATTAGCAGATATTTTCAGCCTTCAGTAGATTAGAAGGAGTAAATTTGAAGGCCTTAGGGATGGTAACTGTAAGCAGACAAATTATGTCTCCCCGAGTGACTTAAAGAGGCAGAAGGTGGAATTCTTCTGGCATGTATAGTCTGGCAAGTTCTGAAACCTTTATGCATATTAAAATTGCCTGGTGGTTTTGTTGCTGTTCATTTGTTGTTAAACTATTTTTAAAAGAGATTTATTTTTATTTTATGTGTCTGTGTGTTTCACCTGCATGTACATATGTTCACCATATGCATGCCTAGAGTGCCCTCAGCCCCAAAGACAGGCATCTGAGCCCCGGCAACCGGAGCTAAAGAGGGTTGTGCTGAGATCAGAACCCAGGCTCTTATCAGCTTCAGGGAACTCTATTCCAGCAGTGGAGGTAAAGCTGTCAAACTCCCAAGGTTCACTAGACTCTTAGTCATGCTCAAGAGTCCTCATTCACCAAAGAATGGCTCTGTTCTGTGCCCTTCATTCCGGTCCTCTCGAAAAGGATTTTGTTAACATGCTAACATTTTTGTTTTGTGTATTTAATAAATCACATCTCCTTTCTTTTATATTGTATTGCTAAATGTTGCTAAAACACAATAAAGCAGATGAAGCAGATTTAGATTACTCAGGTGAATTTTTTTTTGGTTAACCCAAATTTAAAAAAAAAAATCCAGAAAATGAATTTTTTTTTTTTTTAATGAAAACTAATTGTGAAGCTTGGGAAATGGTCCAGTCAGTAAAATGCTTGTTGTACAAATATGAGGACCTGAATCCAATTACACATTTGTAATCTAGCTTTGGGAGGGCAAAGAGAGGTGGATCCCTGGGGCTTTTTGGCCATTCATACTAACCTACTCCAGGCGTACCAGGGTTATGGGAGTCTGTCTGTAAAAACTAACCAACAGAACAAACAAAAAAATCACAAGGAGAATGGCCCTTAGAAATAATACCATACATTTGTCCCCCTGGCCTTCATATGCACAAGCATACATTTATGTGCACATCCCACACATGAGCACAGCTCTCTACCTCCTTCTCTCCCTCTCCTCTCCTCTCCTCCCCTCCCCTCCCCTCCCCCCTCTCTCTCAAACACATACACACACAGATTTGTATAATATTTATGAAAGATATGAGCAATTTTCAGGGCTGGTCTAAGAAGCTAGGGCATTTGTGTTATATCTTCAGAATATTACTCTTTTTTGCATAGGAAATATGCAGAATTTTGCATTGGAAATAAGATGTCTTGGAGAGTGCTAGAACTGTGTACATTGTATACAGGTTGTGGTCTTTTGACAGCTCATGCGGGTACATGGAGAATCCTCCATGCATGCGTTGTCATACTTTGGTTTAGTCTCAAGTTGGGGTGAGACATACTATACTCACTACTTTAAAATGTACATTTTGCATAATTTCATAGTTTATATAACGTTTTTACCATTTGTGGAAGGAAATTGGATACTTTGTTTATAAGTCTGTACAAGATGTATCTGTTAGAAGTGAAAATATCTGAGTTGAGGTCAAGAATGGAAGCCATGCCTGTTTTATTTATCTTTGGAAGAGGCAAATGCATTATCCTGTGGGTATGTTCACATTCTTCCTTTCTTCAGCAGTTCTTATTTATAAGAAATGAGAGTAGAAACATGATACTCTCCTGGCGAATGTATAGATTTTACTTTATAAAAGGCTTTACATTAGCTTTTGGTTATATAAAATAGTACATTCTCTGTGAAAAAAACGAGAACATTTTACATAAAGCTTTGTGGTAGTTGCTATAAAAAATTACAAAGCATATGCTCTTTGACTCAGCGTTTTAGTTTTGGAATTTCTTGCAAAATTAGTTTCTCTCTTTCTCTCTCTCCCCCCCCCCCTCTGCATGTGTTTGTTTGTGTTTATGCAATGTAAATAAAGTAAACACCTACTCATAATTGTGAATGTATGGAATAAGGGAGAATACGTTTAATATTAATAGGAGTATCCTATTGGCAGGGAGTGAAGAGAGATTTTGACTTTAATAGAAATGTCAGTATGAATTATTTGAATTGAACATCTTTCAGTCTGCATGGATTATTTTTAGAGGTTTCAAAAACAATAAAAAGATCAAATAATCACCAAATCAGACTGGTGAGGAATGGAAAGGGGTAGAAAGTGTCTTGTTGAGGAGAGTAGTTATGAAAATGCCTGTGTTAGACTAAGGTTGTTTGAGGATCTCTGCAGCTCCTTAAGGAAATAAGGAGGGTGGTGTTCCATCCATCCCTGTAGCCTGGAGGGTGGTGCTCCATACCTGAGGATAGTACCTCAGATCTGTAGCCTGGAGGGTGGTGCTCCATACCTGAGGATAGTACCTCAGATCTGTAGCCTGGAGAATGGTGCTCCAGACCTGTAATGTGGAGGGTGGTGCTCCAGCCCTGTAGCCTGGAGAATGGTGACCTAGACCTGTAGTCTGGAGGGTGGTGTGCTATACATACAGCCTGGAGGGTCATGCTCCATCCATACCTGGAGCCTGGAGGGTGGTGCTCTATACATACAGCCTGGAGGGTCATGCTCCATACCTGTAGAGTGGAGGGTGGTGCTCCAGACCTATAGCCTGGAGGGTGGTGCTCCATGCCTGTAGTGTGGACATTGATTCTGTTTCTTCAGGGTATCTGTCACTAGAGTTGGCTGGGCTCTGTACCCAGACATGTTTTTCTGTTACCAGATTATCCTTTTGGAAATACTTATGGTCCTTTCTCTTCTTGAGTATTATCCTATAACCAAACTTCACAGATACTTTGTACCATGAAAAATATTTTTGATAATCTAGTACCAGAGTCTGTGACAGGGATGAGAAAGCAAAGCAGATCAACATCTTAGTTGGTTGAAAGAGTCCAACCATGGGATTCCATGTCTGTTGACATCTCAGCTAAAGCTTTAGGAGATGGAAAATTTTCAAGGGTGTAGTGTGCTAATGATACACGAATGCACATAATAGGAAGAATAATGAATCAGTGAATTCTTCTAAGTTTTTAAATGGAATACAGTTGTTAGGACACAGTGTTTCTCAAAAAGAATGTTTGAATGGCAGATGCGAAGCCCCACAGCTCTTTGTAGGACTAGCCCAGGGTGCCATGGTGCTTAGGCTGCTGTTGAAATGTTGTGCGCAAAGATTGGAAGGCTCCTTTTCCTGGAATATTGAAGAGCTGGAAGGTACTATATGTGCTATACTTTTTGGACATTATACAGTGTTATTTTCTGGACCTCTTGTTTTTAGTATCAGCCAAAATTCACAGTTGTGCACTAACCAATGGTGAAAATGTGTGATTTATATTAGCTCGCTTAGGGCCATCTAGTAGAACGAGTCTTCATGTATTTCACAGATTACACCTGTGAACATTGCCAGCTCTTGGCTGTTTTGTTTGAGAAGATCGTTACCTGTCATTTAAAACTTTGTATTTGCTTGTTTAAAAACACAGTTTTAAAAGCGTATATGTGTGTATGTGTGTGTTCATATATGTGCAGGTACATGGACGTGTGTGTGTGTGTGTGTGTGTGTGTGTGTGTGTGTGTGTGTGTAGGGGAGAACAGAAGACAACAACTTTGTGTATTGTTCCTCCATTACTGTCCACCTTCCCCCTTTGTGAGACGGACTGTCTCACTGACATGGAACTCAACAAGTAGGTGAGGACGGATGCCCAAGGAGCCCTAGGGATCTGTCTGCCTCTGGAATCCAGGCACTTGTCCTGCATGTTTGGTTCTCTGATGGGCTCCAGGGGTTCACCTCAGGTTCTCATGCTTGCAAGGGAGGCATTTTGCTGACCTAGCTGTCTCCCTAACTCTATAGTTTTTGTTTTCTATTCTAGATTTTTTTTTCATAGAAATTCTACTGCTTCTGCTAGTGAAGGTTAATCTTTTTTCTTCTTCTGACTTGTATTTCCAGTCTTCTGCCTTAATTCTGTATAAAAGGCATTCATGGAAACAAGAAGGGTGTCTTTAATGATGCAGGCTGTAGAAACATGGGATCTGATTTCTCGTGTGTATGCATGTATGTGTGTGTTTGTCCTCACCCATGATGCACCTACGGAGGCCAGAGGTCAACATTAAGTGCCTTCTTTTATCACTCTCCACCTTGTTTTTGAGACTTGGTCTCTTCCTGTCCCTGGCCCTTGCCTTTTTGGTTAGACTTGCTAGCCAGTGAGACCCAGAGATTCTTCTGTCACCCATATTCCCCAGCTCTAGGATTATGGATGCTACAATACCGAATTTTAGTAGGTGCTGGAGATCTGAACTTGGGTCTTGATTCTTACCCAGCAAGCAGTTTGCCTGGTGTACCATCTCCTCACTCCCTATACTATGATTCACTGTCTATTATATCTGCAGAAGTGGTGGTTCTTTGCATCTATGTGTGATGATGCTCGCCAGCACATTTGTGATCCAGTCTCGGCAGTAGACGGTTTGAAAATGAGGTCATTTTAGAACATGCAACAAAATGCTGAGTCATGGCTAGACTTGCTAAAGCTGGAAGAATATGCCGTGTTACAGTCACCGTCTCCAGTAACAGTCACCACAGCTGAATTTTCTGTTAAATGCTTCCGTAATAAGAAACTTGGAGGCTGGGGTGTAGGTCAGTGGAAGAGTATGGCGTAGTATGCAAGGGGCTCTGAGATGCATTAGCACCCACAAACAGTATGGAAGATACTTCCCATGGAAGAGTTCCTGTCTCAAGATTGCCTCCAGGTGTGCTGGTGTGCACTCTGTGGTCTTCAGCTGAGGCAGGGGTGAGCTGACTTGGAGACTGGTCAGTCTGGGCTGTCAGTTTTTTAAAAGTAGAACTTGGGAATTGGAAAAGCACCTAGGGCTTTTCTACAGCCGGGACAGTTAGTTCTGTTTAACAGAGGGTCTGCGGAAATTGATTCTGTTATTTCCTCAGATTTTGGCCTCAGTGTTTCAGTTCACTCAAGAGATTCTCAGGAATTCAGTAACACGGAATGTTTTCCTTTTTAGACGCCGTGGAGAGCAGGAGGTGCATGGCCACTTCTGTCTGAGTGAAGCTGAAAGCTTGCCCATAGGTGTCCGCTTTCTGAAGCCTGGCTCCATGCTGCTTCTGTAGGTGTTCTTTAGAAGAACTCTGTACAAGTAAAAAGAGATCTAGGGAATCCAGGGATTGGCATGTAAAGGAGCACAAGTTATAGATAACTGTCCCATTCATTCTCTTATTGGTGGAGGGGCATGAAAGGAGGATGGAAACCACTGTTGATACAGTTAGCATATTCGTAAGAATTCTAAGCAGTTTGTCAGAGTCCTGGTTCTTGTTGGGTATCAGAGCTTGGCCATGTTCTTTTTCATATGTCAGTGAGTACACCACAGAGATGAAGGAAGGTGCCCCAAGATCTGTTTTGAGAGTATGTTCACTGTCTGCAACTTGGAATATAAGTACTAATGTGCGATAGATAGCTAACGTGTGCAAATGTCTTTCAGCTCCTAGAGTTTCTCGTGAGTTCTTCGGGTTGCTGCTGCATAGGTCACATTTAAAACCAGTTGTTTGTATGCAGAGCAAGGAGATAGTCATTCAGATATTTTCTATGGGAGATGATCCGTTTTGCTTTGGCCTTAGTTGCTGCATTAGATATTTATGCTACAGGATATTAGACATGATTATCCCTTTAATTTCTGTTTCAGAAGTGTTTTCCGAAGTGAATGTGTTGTCTGCCCACGTAGAATGCAATGTGTTTCTCACACTAGGCACCTCTGTTTCTTCTAGTAACAACTGAAGTCAAGTCATTGTCTCCCGTAGAGATGTGTAAAGATCTGTTTGCGTGCTTTAGTTTGGGCTGGGTAATATTTCTTACTGGCTTCGGGAAACTTAACTAATGATACAGTTTCATCAAACAGTAATGTGTATTTCATGACATGTCAAAGTTTTATTTCTTCCATTTTTCTGAAACGATGTACCATTTCTGCCTGTCCCTCTAAATCGTTGTATTCTGCTATCTTTATCTTCAGTCTCAAAAGTACATTCTAAAAATTCTGAGTTTGCTTTAGTAAAGCAGAATTGGTACAGCATTGGGACAAATTTTTGACATTCCCAATGACCACAGAAGCCTGTGCTTGCCCTTTATGCCTACAATGTCATACTTTTAAAACCTGCTTAGCAGATTTCTCCACTCACAGCAAAGTAGATGCATTCCAGCACAGTGTTTGTATGGATTATCACCCAGTTCAGAAGAGAAAGGAGCGGAACTATGGATGTTAAGAAGCTTATATAGCAAGTGAAAATGGGGGTGTTGGTGGAAAACCGTGGTTTGCCACGGAGTGCCAAGCTGGGAGAACTCTAAGCCAGTGCCCACACAGTGAGGGCAGGTGGCTACAGTGTCACTGTCCTGATGGCCGTGTGTGTGGTGTGTGTGTGTGTGTGTGTGTGTGTGTGTGTGTGTGTGTGTGTGTGTGTTCGTTCCTGCCTTTCCCTCCTTGGCCCTGGTTGCTTGAACCTCACCACATGTCTGTTCCTGGCCTTTCAGGATGGAGAGCTACCTATCAGGTTGAGAAGATTGAAGACAGGTTTGTCCTCTTCAGCATTACAGAGTTAGTGACCAAGGGTTACCTTGTCACTTGGCTTAGGACCAATGTTTGTTTAGCATAAAAAGAATGGGCATAGTTGGTGGTTCTGTGAGGCTCGTGAGCTGTGATGTCATACAGGCCTAGATTGCCTGGCCTTTACCTACTGTTCAGATCCTGTGAGGAGAGAAACAGGTTTTCTTCTAGAGTAGTAACAAAATATAACAAAACCAGCTACTTTACAGCTAGAAGGTCAGGAGACTAGCCTAACATTTTGAGTAAACTGACCCGTGTGTGGATCCTGCTGACATTTACTCTATGGTGGCATCTTTGTAAATGTTGGTTTTCAGCTGTGCTGTGTATGGGGACTAGTAGGGACAGGTGGCCTCTTGTGAAGGCTCCTAGTGAAGGAGAGTAGCAATAAGCTTCACAGGTTTTCTGTTTCCTTTGGTTTGAGTTTTCTAATTGCTGGAAATTTAAATGAATACTGAAACTGTAGGAACTAGTTCCCTGTTTTATGAAAGATCTCATGAGAATTATGTGACATAAGAGCCTTTCTCAGTAAATTTTTTTCATATGAAAATTAGTTACTTGACATTTTGATTAGTGTTCTGAGATACTTCCTTAAAACCAATAGAAATTCAAGTAAAATTAAACTTTTTGAGAAGGCTTTATCTCTGTTTTCCCTATTAATTTTTGTTTCCCAAAATTGTATTATCTGCTGTTTTCTAGGAACCTGGCCATTATTCATGACACTGTGTGTCATTAAGTTTTCAAAACTACACAAAGTGATAATTGCAGTGAACAATCCCATTATTCATTGTGAATCATTCTTTTTATTAAACTGTTCAAGAGTACTGTCTTACACATTGTAAAATAAAGTAACTGTGTGCTCATGATATGCTCTATGCTTAAATATTCATATAAAATGACATTTGGTATTTTACATGTATTTTTCAAGGTTGGCCTATTTTTATTTTATGTGTATGAGTGTTTAGCCTGCACGTGTGTCTGTGCACCACGTGTGTATACTGCCTTCATAGTCCAGATTCGGGCAATGGATCATCTGGAGGGGTTACAGAAGGTTGTGAGCTACCACATGGGTGCTGGGAACCAAACCTGGGTCTGCTGGAAGAGCAACCAGTGCCCTTAACATCTGCACCATTTCTCCAGCCTCGTTTTACATATGTTTAGTGTTAAATGTTCCGTGCTGTAATGGGTTTAGGGTTTACATTGGAGCTTTCAAGGGAAGAATTTCTTTAAGATTTCCACCCCTCCTCTAAATACTCCACCATAGTGTCAGAATAGCCGTTAGATAAATTGATCCGTCAGAAAGTTGTATTCTATTCTATTATTTTCCTCTTAAGCACAGTTGCCAAGAATTGCAGGTGTGAAGGGTGAGGCACTCATATATATCTACATTAAATGAGAGGAAATTTAACTTTCAAGTCAAAATTTATTTGAAACTGTGGAAACTTGTGTGCCAACTTGTCTTTGCATATTGTTGAGAGTCGCACTGAATTTTTAAGCGCGTCAAGGAGTAACCTCCATGTGCATGAACTGAGGGCTGACTTGGAGAAGAGCTTTATTCTGATTTCCTCATCTGAACACCTCCATAGGGCTTCCGGTTCTCATATACCTGCCCGTGAGCCCTTGAGTACCGAGCGGCCCTGGTCATTTCTTGCCTGCTCTGAGATGTCTAACAGACAGGCAGAAATCTATCTGTTGTACATTGTCTTCCAGACAAGTATTATTTATGCTCCGTGTATTCTAACAGGATGGGACTTCACCTAATCTCTGTGTTTCCCTTTCTAATCTTAGTCTGTTTACTCGTTTACTTTAGGAGTGTGCAGCCTGCTGCCTAAGATGGAAGTAGATATAAATGGGGAGTCCAGAAGTACCCTGACCACCCTGCCATTACCTGTGGCTGAGGGGAGCTCGCCAGGAAAAGCAGAAGCAGAGAAGCCCCGCTGTTCTAGTACACCGTGCTCACCCATGCGCCGGACTGTGTCAGGTTATCAGATCCTCCACATGGACTCTAACTATTTGGTTGGCTTTGCAACTGGCGAGGAACTCCTGAAGTTAGCCCAGAAGTGCACAGGAGGGGAAGAAAGCAAGGGAGAAGCCATGCTGCCCTTGCGCTCTAAACAGCTGGATGCGGGACTCGCACGCTCCTCTCGTCTCTACAAAACTAGAAGTAGGTACTATCAGCCATATGAGATTCCAGCTGTTAATGGCAGGAGGCGAAGGCGGATGCCCAGCTCAGGAGACAAGTGTACCAAATCCTTACCTTATGAACCTTATAAGGCCCTCCATGGGCCCTTGCCTCTATGTCTTCTTAAAGGTAAGAGGGCTCACTCCAAATCCCTGGACTACCTCAATCTAGATAAAATGAACATCAAGGAGCCAGCTGACACAGAAGTGTTACAGTACCAGCTTCAACACCTGACCCTCCGAGGGGACCGAGTGTTTGCTAGGAATAATACATGAATGACTTGCACAGGGTTTAAACCGCTTTAGGCCAGCCTGTCCTTGGCTAGAGAGAAAAAAAATCTACTGTCGTACTCTGTATATGACCTTTCACCTTAGAGATGGTTATATCAGCTAAGTGTTCCTGGAACATACAAAAAATTGTTTGGATCAAGTTTTGGATACAGGAATGAAATCACAGGTACTTGGGGCGGGGCGGGGGGATATCATTCTAGAGCACGCAACTGCAAAGAAAACAGAATGTTGACCGTTAGTTTGCATAGCTTCTTAGCTAGGACGAGGTTTTGGTGCAGTAATTTCACCTTTATGATTCTGAACACTCAAATTGGGAATGTTACCTGCTTGGTTGTTGCTGACTTGATATGATTCATTAGAAATTTATATTGAAGTACTCAGTGCTTCTTGATCTCTGTATTTTACTATACAATGTATGTAATGATTTGTCTTATGGAATTTGGAGCTTGAACACTGCTGAATTGGACCACTTTTTATTTTTAAATATTGAGTTTAAATATTTTATAACTGGTTTTGCACTGAAAACAATTAACATTTCAGATGAAGAGAATAATCTTTCTTCACTTGCCTCAATAGGAATATTGAGCAATGGATTTTTTTATTTCCGCATGGAAAGTTACTGATCTCTATGGCTGTAAAATATTCCTTTATAGCATTATTAAAGTGTGTCTTAATAAAATTAAATTTGGGATACAAAGTATTTATTTTACAATGGGTAGTGGGTGGGATGCTTTTCCAGAATGTTTCCGACATGAGGTTTCCGTCAGTTGGGAACATTTCCTTAGCGCTTATTTTCTGATTTAAAATCCACATGGAACTTGAACATGGAAAGGATTCTCTCCACTGGGTTGTTGGCGTAGCCCCGCTTACATCTCACCTTCTTGTAAGTGAAGACAGCTTTAGCAGGGGCTCTCACGATTTTGACCATCAAATGCTTAAACTAAGTACGAAGTGATGCCACACAGCATGTCCTGGGGTCTTTCCAGGGTCAGTTCTCTGCAGCAGGGCACTCATTGGAATTCCAGTTTCAGGATTAGTGTAGGAGCCTAACGTGCTTCTACAGTTTTAATGGGCTAATCCTGGATTACCTAACAACTTACGTCTATCACACTGGTTTAATTTGTTGCTAAAGAAATAATTCCTTGCCTTTAGTAACAGAAGCAGCTCAACTACCCTTGACCGTAAATGTATGTAACTTACCTTTTGTAAACATTTCTATCTCATTCAGTCTTAAAGGTGCAATTTATTACTGATTTGGCATTTCTGGCTATATAGAACTACATATTTTATGTTTTCTTTTCGGCACTGTGAGTTTCTTAGGGGTTAGCAGTCTTGCTTATAACATAAGAACACTTTTTAATTGATGAATGTGCCATTCCTGGACCAATTGTGGTTTTCCTCTGTCCAGATTGAATGGCAACATTTATTTAGAGCAGAATAAATGTTAGAAACCCCCAGGAACTCTTAATAGATGCTTATTATGCACTCACAGAGGCAACCATGTGACAACATGTATAAGAGAGCCATGGAGATGCTGGCTCATGTCCTAGTGAGTTGATCAGAGGTTTTAGTGGCTGGAAAGTTTCCGATATTGTCTGTTTAAAGTAAACTGCACCTTTGTAACATATTGTATTGATGAATGATCACTAAGATTAACTATATCTATACAGTCAATAGTTTGACAATTAATAGAATCCTGTCAGATGCCAAAGAGTTGGGATTTTTACATTTAATGATTAAACACCGTTATTTATTGATGATTTACCCTCTGGAACTGTATTATTTCTAACTATGAAATAAAAGGGTGATGTAAACATACATTGTTTTGTGGTACTTTAAATCAAATACACCATTACTGAGCCAGTTAACCCAAGGGGTTGCTGAGGTGGCTCAGCTGGTAGAGGCACTTGCTTCCAAACCTGACCACCTAAATTTGATTCCCAGGACTGCAATGGTAGAAAGGGAGAATCAGTTGTCATAAGTTGCCCCCCCCCAAGTCCCCCATACATGCCATAGCACCTGGGCACACATGTATGCATGCAAACACACATAAGTAAATGCATGAAAGAATTCCACTCAAGCACTTATTTTAAAGCCCTAGCTTTATGAAACAGAAAAGTGTGTGCTTGGTGCTCATTGTCCCTTCAAGCTGAAGGATGTCTTCCCTGGATCCATCCTCCTCATGGGGAAAGTATGTGCCTGAGAGATTGTTCTAGGTGCCTGCCTTTCTTGAGCCAAATAAAAATATATCACCTTTTCATTTTTCTTTTGTTGTTTTTGGCAAAAGCAAATGTGTAAAAAGATTGCTATGATTTGTAACAGAGCAGCTGTAGATAATGTAAAAACGGGTTTCCTAGGTCTAAAACTGAAGAGTTTCAGGCCAGCCATTTTCAGAGAATTGAATTCGTGTGGTAGGTAGTGGTGTATTATCAGAGGAGGGAAGAGGTCAGAGGGAGAAGAAGCAGAAGAGTGGATGGAGATTCCATTAAATGCCAAGTTTTGGAGACTCGAGGGTACACAGGTAATCTAGGAATCTTGGCAGCTTCTGTCCAGCTCCATTAACAACTGTGGATGGCTGCAGGGCTGCTCTTGTCAATGGCCAGGGCGTTGAGGATTCAGAACATGGAAACCCCATGGTCTGAGAACCCCAAATTTTTTGAGTACTGTGCAGCTGGGGGTCTTCTGTTCCAGGTACATCCAAGCCTGTCCTTTCTCCTCAGGTTTTGATGCTTGTCTGTGGGCTGCAGTGTCTTTTTCCTACCTAGGACTTCCTTAAGGTCCTCAGTATTTTTCACTTTAGGAAACTTCTAGAAGCATCTGAGTTAACTTTTAAAGGCAGATTGTGCTTTCTTCCTGGAAGGAATATGTCTTAAATCTTGAGAAAAGCAACCCAGTTTTCATCCTAATATACATTTGTCTTGGAAAGGCTTTTATTCAGTGACAGCCGTTGAACTTTTTGTAATGAGACTTTTAAAGGGTCCTGGCCTAAGTGGTTTGTTCTCAATCAGAGCAAGGAGGAGGAGACACTGTCACAGTTTATAAATGGTATAAATGCTTCCAAAGAGATGGGTGGAGAGGGAGAGAAGGTCGGGTGCTGTTATAATGCAGAGTGCAGCAAGTATTAAGTGAAATTGCGTTTTGAAACAATGTTATTTGATTAGGGAGATGGATGAGGAAGATTGCGTTGGAAAGATAATAAACGTGATCACAAAGCTAGAAGTGGCGATTGTCAGCACTGAATGGTGCCTCTGTCTGTACAATAGTTCTCTAGGTAAGAATTCTAAAATGGACTTCTTCGATGTTTTACATCAGAAAAAAATAAAGCTTTTTTTTTTTTTCCCCTAGCTGAGAACACTAGAAACAATCAAAAGAAGAATGGACCTGATTTGGTTTTTTTGTTTTTTTGTTCTTTTTTTCATGTGCTAAATTCACAGAGTACTGCTTTGGGGTGTGTGTGTGTGTGTGTGTGTGTGTGTTTGTATTTTGCCATTGTATTTTTGGTTGTGAGCCCAGCCTTTCACGGCTGAGCCATCTCTCCAGCCCATATTTTGCCATTGTAAAGTTACTTTGTTCGAGGTTCCCTTGAATGGTTTTAGAGAGAAGTCTGAAATCAAATTTGAATGTTACCTCTGATCTTGAGGCTGTGTTCGGTGTCGGATGGATCTGTGGGAGAGTGTAGGATGAGGCAAGGCAGAGAACTCGGCATCTGGGGTGGAGAGGGTACCTGCACAGTCCGTCAAGTCCTTAAGGCTCCTGACTGGGCTATTCTGGAGAGAAGAGCTTTGAACTGCTTGCTTTTATGGAAATGTTAGCAGCACTTTCAAAGTGCCGTCTGATGCTCTTGAGAGGATTCTTACTCTGCTGGTGAACATGGCTCCATGCTGACCTCTAGCCTCATTCGCCAGGAGAAGTATGCTTTGCCACACTCTGAGTGAAAATATTGCTCATGGAAATATGTATTCAGAAGTCTTTGAGTCTTCTAACTCTTGCCCAGGGCTTCAAGAAGGGAAAGTAACTTAGGCATCATGTTCGTGAACTGAATGAAATTCAGATTTTGATTATGTTGGAGATGGAGTAGCAAACAGTGAGCATGTTTACCACCAGGGTCCTCACTAGTGAACGTGGCAGACATAACTCATGCATCTGAGCATTCTTTCTGAGGATCCAGATGTGATCTCATTATCACCTTTTTCAGCCAGCCATTGGGCATAAATTGATCAGCATGAGGCAGGAGATAAAACATGTTTTCTCCTACCTGTGTATACCTCCCATGATGAGGAACAGTATGAATGAAGAATAGAATCAACAGTTTGAGTTAGAGTCCATTCTGAGCCTCAAATTTTAAATTGAGAGCAAGGAAAAATATTGTCAACACCATCATCTACAGGTTACCATTGTGGACTCTGGGGCCAGACAAGTTGAAGACCTGCCTGTTCCTGGGACAGGTGGGTAAGGTCTAGGAAGATGAATACAAACTTAGTGTTTTATAGAGTAGGCAGCAGTTTAAAACAGGAAAACTGAACCCTTCCGAGGTTAGAGAAACAGGCCTTACTTAATTTTCTTGAGTGGTGGAGTAAGCTTGTTGAGTGTGCTCTGTTACATTGCTGATCTGTGTAAAAGTTGAGATGCAAAGGTACTTTTTTTCTCTCTCAAAAGGGCCTCCCTAAAAAAGTCTAGGGAAACAAAAAAAAAAAAAAATGAGAAAGGCAAAAATCTTCGTAATTGACATTTATATGTCAGGGTATGCCAAAACTGTTTCAGTGTCTCCTCCGCCTGTGTCTGTAGCTGTCTGCTGAGGCGAACTGACCTACTTTCTGGAAGGGTTCAGGTGGAAGGGAGTTAAAATTGAAGTTTTCAAGCTGGGCTTTGGAGAGGTAAGAGCTGTGAGGGAATAATTTGAAAAGTGGTATTTTACTGTACACACACACACAGACACACACACACTTTCTACTATGACCTTTATCCCAGTACCAAGTGGAAAAGAGATATGGCACAGGGTGATAGTTTACTCAATCATTTAAGGTCAGAACCACATTGAAAAATACTCATTCTTAACATAGTTTGTCTAAGACATGAAACTGTAAAGAAAGCATTTTGCTGTAAAACCTTCCTAATATCTTGAAATGATGAATCTAGAGCACAGAGCTAGTTGGTATGTTTCTGTATTTTTGTTTCTAATCAACTTGGTTAATAATATTTCCCATGTATCTTAGTGTCATGTTTATCTAATATGGTTTTGTTGCAGTTAGAGGAAAAGTTTTGTAAAGGGTTTGTTTGGTTGTGTCCAGGATTGAAATACTGTTTACTAGCTGGTCATGTAAGACTCTCTGTAGGTAAAAAATATGTTCATTTATTCCACATGGCAAATCAAGTTTTTGTTTTCAGGAGGAAAGTGGATACTTGATTACATTTGGGGTTGCATCGTCTCCATATCTGTGTTAGAACAATGTGGGTTCTGAAAGTGAAATGATAGGGTTTGCGGTTGTATTGCTTTGTTCTGTTTTAAGGTATATAAACTCTTTCTTTGACCGTTAAAGTTTAAGTAACTGTTTTTAAGAATTTCACACATGATCCCTGTATTCACATCATTTGGACCACTTCAACTCCTTCCATGCCTCCATTTTCTTGATTTTTATTTGATTGATTGATTGATTGATTGATTGATTTTTTTTTTTTTTTTTTTTGAGAGACTTTCTGACTGGGTCTTGTAAAGCCTGCCTTCCCTTCCTGGGGCCAGATGACTGTAGGAAACTAGGAAATCCTGCAAATAGTCATGCATGGCTCTTCCTCTGCAAAGTAGGAGCTTGGAAGAGCTGTTTCCATGGAGAAATGATGAAGGAGGGTATTCTGTGTGTGTACAATAGTTATGTGTGGTGTTAGGGGGCTATGCTACAAACAGACACAGAGCCATAGCACATACATATTTAAACTTAAAACCACCAAAAGGAAACTACACTTGAGCCTTGAGAATAAAAAGGAGCTTCCCAGGCAGGGAGGGGAAATAAGAACTGCTCAGGAGAGAATGCTATCATCAAGCTGGAAGGAGCTGATCTATTCCACGTTTCCCATTGTCCTTAAACTGGACTGGACAGTAGTGTGCTATGCATGGCCCTAAAATCCCAGGAAAGGAAATTTTACTGGCTCTACCATCCCAGTCTGATCCACATTTTCCGGTGTAAAACTTAGCATCGAAATTTCAAATCCTGGTGTTTAAACTGCCAAATCTTAAGTTTTCAGACATCCTCCCTATCCAACAACCTTTTCAGTTTAAGCTAACCGGGAAAGTGGCCTCTCCTTCTTTAAGATTCATGGTGGTCTGGAGTTGGCAACTGCCTCTGAGATGGATTTGAACCTTGGGTCTCAAGGTACCCAGAGGACGGTCATAGGTACTCTACTGCAGCACTAGCCTGTGGAAGACTGGGAAGAGCTTAGCTTATTTGTGAATAAGAATAGAACTGACTAGAATGCACCACTGTGCAGTCTCCAAAGCCCACATTCTAGTGTTGTTTGTTTTGTTTCCCTTAGGTTAGGGATTGAACCTAGTCTCCACCCATGTCAGGGGAAGCACATCTCCGCCACTACATTGCTTCTGGTTCTTCAACAGTCTCCTTTAGAGGCTATCAAAGCTGGAGCACTAGCCGCTCTTTTGAAGGACCCAGATTCACTTCCCACCACCCAGATGGCCGCCCAAAGCCAGCTGTCATTCCAGTTTCATGGGATCCAGTGTCCTTCTGATCTCCTCGGCTGCCAGGCATTCACATAGTACCCTTTCATATATGTAGGCAAAACACCCGTGCACATAAAATAAAAATATTTCTAAATGGAAAAATTCAAGGTGTTTTTTTTTTTTTTTTTTTTTTTTGCAAGTATGAGCTGGAAAGTTTCTGGTGACTCTCATTGGAAGTCTCACCAGTAAGCCTAGTTTGACTGACCCCTGAGAGGATACCCAGAATTCTCTACTGTGACCTCTTTCTAGGATTTAGGATTGAAAAGGATTATTTGCTAAGGGAGGAGGAAGGAGCAGGTGAAATGCCTGAAGGATGTTTTGTTTATCGTACTAAAAGGTAATTTTAAAGTCCAGCAGCTTCTCATTGCTTTCAGGACTCTGCTACAAAGGAAACTATCAGGAAGAGCTATGATGCTTGCATGCTGTGTTCAGTGGCTGAAAGCGCACCAATTTTTATGTTTTTGAGGAGGAAACCACTCCCACTCTGACTGTATCACACTTCTGTGTAAGAAGGCAAATAAGTATGACCTTTAACATTTTTGCAAAATGGGGGAAAAAAACTTCTAATGGATGGTACTTGTGAGAATTACACAATATATGGAATATGAAATGCTGGCCATTGGGAAGAAGGGAGACAGCAGAAATACTGAAGGGACTTGGTTCTTAGTTTCTCTGTAGTTGTTTTAACATAAAGTAAAATCACTGCATTGAGAACTTACATATGTAGACACGATGTGAACAGGAGCTGTCCCTTACACCCAGTTAATGAACTAAAGTTGTGGTTTCTGTAGTGGGCTGTTGGTAACCCACTGTATGTAGAGATAGTTCTCTGGGGGTTGGGGGGCAGTATTAGAGCCAATTATAAGAAGGTTCTACTTTATAACTAAGGTATTTATTTATCTTACACATTGTATGTTGTAGTTTGCTATTATAGTAGTCAATGTAAAAATATAAATAAATACAAACAAAATTGAAGGTATTTAATTAAAAAAAATCTTTTAAAAAATATACCTGACCATTGGAGTTTGGAAAGCACTGATGTAAATGACCCTTTATGATCTATCTGGGGTGTTATATCTTAAAAATCCCTCTTTCCGAGTCTGAACTTAGAATGGAAGTTGTGCAACATCAAGAAATGAGCATTTTTAGATGTTTATGGATAAATAAAACAATTCTTACTACGTAAGTGTTTGCTGGTCATTTCCCATCCAGTTCTATAGCCCCTTAGAGGCGGCTGCTTGTTCTGAACGTCGGTGCTGTTGCAGGGAGGGAGATGAGAAGGCTGGGCCAGCGCCGGTGTCTCACTGCATCCCTGCAGTTCCTGTCTGTGAACCTCCTCTCTGAACCCTGTGTCTTCTTCCTGGGGACCTCAGGACTGTAAAGAAACACTTGGGATTCCTGTTAGCGGACTTCATTACTTGCTCCTCGAATGCGTTGTGTTTTGGGCAGTGTTTTGGTGACACCTTGTAGAAATGTGGCGAGTCTTCCCTTGGCAGACCTTTCTACTCTGGGTTTCTCAGTTCTTTTAGGCAGTGATCCCCAATCATTTGAGCACCATTTTTTAGAGCTTCAGCACATTTCTTGGGTTTTTTTTGTCCTGTGACTCCTCTTTCTCCCCAGCGAAGGACTCTTCTAGAGACACATAAATGGTCCTACTAAATGCTATACTGCGCTGTACTTACGTTGGGCAGGGGCAGCAGCAAAACCAGAGACTTTTCTGATAACACTGTTGCTGAAACGTTCGACACTTAAAAATGTCATCAACATGAAGGACTGAAAGAAAATGCCTAGCATCGGCTTCCTCCTTGCCTTCTCTCACCTACTTCCTGCCCTGCTTTTTCCTGGTGCTGTTGTAGCAGTGGTTCTCAACCTGTGGGTCATGACCCCTTTGGCAAACCTCTATCTCCAAAGATGTATACATTTCAATTCATAACAGTAGCAAAGTTACAGTTATGAAGTAACATAATAATTTTATGGTTGGGTGTCACCACAACAGGAGGGACTGTACTAAAGGGTCACACCATTAGGGAGATTGAAAACCCCTGTATTATAGGATATGAAAGTCACAGTTAATCTAAATGTGCTTTAGGCCCAGGCTGCTTCCTTAAGCACAGTGCACCGGTTACACATGGTCCAGGGAGCTTCCTTCTGGGAACCCAACTCTTTTTTTCTCTCTAGGATGAGCCTGCTCAAATGGTACAAGGTAACTTTGAACATTATTTGTGGCAGTTAGCTTTGGTAGTTCGCTAGAGCTAACTTGTTTTGACAGGTACATGTTGCTTGGGGAAAGGGATTCATCGTTATCACTTCCTATTCTCCTTATGGAGCAAAGTAAATACTCTTTTAGTCTGTGCTGTAACTTCTGTGTTCATAACCTTCATTATCCACATCTCTCGGAATAGTTTTCTGGTCACCTCAATAGTTAATCTATGTTTTGTAGCTGGAGTTTTCTCCAGTCCTGCCTGGCCCACGATCAGGACAAATCTCTCTCACCTGCCAATCCCACAGCTGCTCAGACCCAACCAAATAAACACACAGAGACTTATATTGCTTACAAACTATATGGCCATGGCAGGCTTCTTGCTAACTGTTCTTATATCTTAAATTAATCCATTTCTATTAGTCTATAAGTTGCCACGTGGCTTGTGGCTTAGCAGTACCTTACATCTTGCTTATGGCGGTGGCTGGCAGCGTCTCTCTGCCTCAGCCTTGTATTTCCCAGAATTCTCTTCTCCGCTTGTCCCACCTATACTTCCTGCCTGGCTACTGGCCAATCAGTGTTTTATTAATTAACCAATCAGAGCAACACATTTAACATACAGAACACCCCACAGGCAATGTTTTATGGGGTTTAGTTTGTTTCTGATTTTTGGGGTTGTTTTTGTTTTGCTTTGTATACATTTAGAATTCTGAAGGTAAGTTTTCCATCATGTCTACTATAGTTTTCCAGATCGGCTGGTGATGTCCTTGTCATCTAACCACTGTATAGGCTGGTTTTGATAGGAGAATTCACTTTGTTATATAGAAATATATTAACTGTTTCCCACCCCACCCCCCAAAGAGAGCCATTACTAGACTGTAGCCTAGATTTCATGGCTTCTGAAGCAAACTTAAATTTCTCTTTTTTTTTTACATACCAATTTATAATTCCCATTCTGTGTGAAAGCCCCCAAATGATGTTAATTCTTCCCCTTGAGCCTCCACGATGCATGTAGAAGATGGACAAATGGCAAGAATCCATATTTATTTGGTGGCAAATGGAAAAGGCGCACTGCCTGTCTGGCTTAATGCTGTGTTCTCCGTCCCCTGTGCCCGCCTGCTTCAGTCAACACGGTGATGTTGATGCAGGGGAGGAGGCCGTTGTGTGTGGATGGGACATTTTTTAAACGATAAGAATTTCCACAAGACACTTTCACTTAAAAGCTTTTCAGTGGACCAGTGGGTTCATGACTGTGTCTATGCCGTCAACATTTATGACAACCTGTGATGATGTTGGCCCCTCCTTCCAAAACGTGGACTAACACTCTTCATTCTATGCTGTGCAATAGGCCCTGGCCTAGTCACAGAATTTGTATCTTACCTGGGAAGAGCTGGGCTCCTCTGAAGGCCTGCAGATGTCTGTGCTCTTCCTGACAGCCTTCTTTTCCATAGGGTATACATCTTTTTTTTTTTTTTGTTCTATGACTATAATCCAGATTTAAAAGGCTCAGTTTAGATTGGGTCTCATGTTTTAGGACACTGACTCTTGAAATGCTATTTGTTTCCAGAGATCCCATTTGCTTTTTGGAAGGTAAACTTCTTGTTGAAAAACAAAACAATATAGGGAAAGCAACCTCTCTCCTCCCAAAAGAACAACAACCAACAAAACTGCCTATATGTATTTAGCAATACCCTGAAAAGTTACTGTGTGCCAAAATAGGTAATGCATGGGAGTTAGTCATCAAAAACTTATAGATTTCCCCCAAGTTAAATATTATATACTCTTCATTTTGTGCCAGTCACCAGTGATATTATGTGATCAGATCATCATGGCAACTTTATCATCTATTTGATGACTTGTTAATAGTTGTATGCTATCTCAATGAAAGAAACATTGAAGTTATTATTCCACAACAACATAGTATTAGGGTGAGGATAAGTTCAACTGGTAGTGTTTCCTTAGCGTGCATGAAGCCCTGGATTTAATCCCCAGCAACCTGTCAACCCAGTGTAGTAGTCCATGATCTCTCAGCATCCAGGAGCAAAGGTGAAGGTTCAGTAGATCATACCATGCTCAGCTACATAAACTTGAGACCAACCTGGGATAGGGATATATGACCCCCAGTTCATACACACACACACACACACACACACACACACACACACACACACACACACACACAGGCATACAGAGATAGTTGCAGAGAGAGAGAGAGTGTTGGAGATACAGAGATAGTCACAGAGAGAGAGACAGAGACAGAGACAGAGACAGTCTTTCCAACTAAGCATGTTATTTGAAGGAATACATGGGTAACCAGTCCCTCTAAAGTGAACTCGGCCATGTACAGGGCTTAGGAGACAGCTGCTCTGAATGTTTTAATATCTTCCACTGCTGGCAGCGCCCGGACAGGAAAGGCTCAAAGCAAACAGTGTGGGAGCCGGGAAAAAAATCTGATGGTTCACTGACACCAGCGGTTGGCGCTTCCTTTTGTTAATTGTCACCTGGTTCAGATGAAGAGAATACCTTTCCAATCGCTGACTTCCAGTTTACCTCGGTGTTCTCAGTGCTGCGGGTTCTATGAGGATTCTTAGTTCAACAGTGCTTTCATGACCATCCGGTATTGCTAGCTGGTTATTTCCAGGAATTGCAAAAGTGTGCCTGCTGAAAAATAGGCACAACTCAGAGCAAGGTGGTAGGACGTGGAACACCACCGTAAAAGCCTGACCTTGGTCTTTTCATTCCTCGGTCTCTTGTTTAAGATCATTCTGGAAGCTTGATGGCCTTGTGGCTGTTCTTTATGGATTGGGACAGTTGCGTCAGAATGACTTTACAGTGTCTTTGATACACTTCCTGGCTTAGGCACTCTTGTCTATCAGAGTGGGACTCGAAAATCCTCCCCACCCACCCACCCACCCACCCACCCACCCACCCACCCACCCACCGTGAGGCTAGATCTCTGAGAGAAGTCCTCCTTTAAAAAAAGCACAGAGAATCTAGGGAAACGGGTCTTTGTTCTGCTGGCAGTTCTGCTCTTCAGCACTGCTACAGTTGTTATCACATCTGCATGACAGGTAGGGGGTGGTTCCTCCGAAGTGGAGTTGAAAGGCCAATCCAGAGAATCCAGCCCTTGAAATATGCTAGACCTGGGTTGGAATTCTGACCTTGAGCCCTGAGACTGACACTTTAAGCTGCATAACCGTCAGCTGCTGTCTTTGAAACTCAGGCTATTCAATTATTGTTGAGGATATGAGCTAAGTCTGTATGTAATTGCTTAGCTCAGGTCTGGTGTCATGGTTACTTACTTTTCCTAGATTAGGCAGCTGAAGAAGCAGACAGCCTCTCGCCCTTTATGTAGAGTAAATGATACCTAAACTATTAATATTTTCCATTTCATTATTTTATTTAAAATTCTCAAGGTACGTCAAAGACCACAAACACAAGTTGGAACCTTTTTTTCTCTTTCTTTTTGGCCTAAGAAATAACATAATTTTTCAATATGTTTAGGCTTTCTGTGCGTGTGGTTTACGTATGTGTGTGCATGTGGAGGCCAGAACATAAGCTCAAGTGCTCTTCAGACACTACTCACCTTTGTAAAGAATTCTTGGAAAGAAGCTGGCCTGCAAAGACTGACTGATTAGAGCCGCAGTGCTGTAGAGACATTGGAATGTTGCAGGTCCGGAGCCTAATTATACTTTATTTGGGGCTTTGGCCTCCTGAATAATTTCTTGCCCAGCTCAGTCTCAGAACTAATGTCCCAACCACTACTAGATAAAAACTTTTTATAATCTATTAATTTAGCAGACCACTGGCTTCCACCAAGTCAAATGCTAAGGATATCACCAGACAGCATCTGAAGCCTGTGGCAGAGATTCCCCCATCTTAACTGTGTCTGATGTTTCCACAAATGTATCCTTAAAATGATTTGTAATTCTGTTATGTTCCTATAAAACTACCTGGATCTGCTCCCATGTGCTCCATGTTTCATGGGTCTCGGGACTCAAATCTAGCTCTACATCAAACTATTTCCTTGTTCCCTTCGAAGTGGGAGTTGTGGTTTTTATTTTTATTTATTTATTTTAAATGCACACCTTTAAAAACTTTTGGATTGTTTCATATCTGTATTTAGTGATCTTATTTCTCACTGCCCATCCCCATTTCTCTTTCCCCCTTCCCATTGGAACCCTTCTTCTTCCCACCAAGCCCCACCCTTGTTTTCCTATTTCCTGTTTGTAAGTTTAATTAGAGTTGCTCACACAAGCTGGCTGGGAAGTTATCTGCTGAGGTATGGACAGTTCAGCACTGAAGCTAAACACTGACAGCCATGCACTGTAGACAATAACACCACCTTCCCCAGCAACCGTAAACTGCCACAAGATCCTCAGGCAGGGCTTTTCAATGGTCTGTAATTCTCCATGTAAACTGGGCTAGCCAGCCAGCAAGCCCAAGAGATCTGCTTCCTGTTTCCACCTCCTCAACACTAAAATTACAACAGTGCTGGGTTTGGGTTGGGGCTGTGCTCTGGAGCTCTAACTCAGGTCCCGATGCTTGCAAGGACAAACTTAAGTGAGTGAGCTGTCTCCTCAACCCTCAAGCTATGGCTCACGTTTAATATTGTGCAGTAGAAGTCAGTGTCAACCCTCAAGCTATGGCTCACGTTTAATATTGTGCAGTAAAAATCAGTGTCAAATCCATATCATTTACTAGCTGAGTGCCAAGCAATTGAGCATTTGCCTCCAGCTGAACCTTAAAATAATTCCCATCTCTTATAGTTATTCCTCATTTTAATTCTGAGGGCAATTTATAAATATAATATATAGGCAAATCTGCCTATCAATATAGAATAGCTGATAGCCCACCAATTAAAAAAGAGTAGCAGGGACAACAATAATTCCAGTCCCTAGCCTCAGAGTCTCCTTCACACCAATTGCAGAATTAATGACTTTACGGTTGGAAAAGCCAGTTGCTTTTAGACCTAGAAGAGCTGGGCTTTTAAAACATTTTTTCTCCTTTTTAAAAATTTATTATATTTGTGTTTTAATTTTACACATCAGCCATGGGTTCCCCTGTCCTCCCCCCTCCCGTTCCCACCCCCACCTTCCCCCCTTCCCCTCTCCTCCATTCCCATCTCCTCCAGGGCCAAGACTCCCCTGGGGATTCATTTAAACCTGGTGGATTCAGTACAGGCAGGTCCAGTCCCCTCCTTCCAGGCTGAACTAAGTGTCCCTGTGTAAGCCCCAGGTTCCAAACAGCCAGCTCATGCACTAAGTACAGGTCCAGGTCCCACTGCCTGGATGCCTCCCGAACAGTTCAAGCTATTCAATTGTCTCACTTATCCAGAGGGCCAAAAGGACTGATGTGATGACTCAGCTGGTAAAGATGCCTCTTGCCAGTCCTGGGGACCTGATGACCTTGTTCCCCCAGACTCATATGGTGGGAGGAGAGAACCAGCTCCTACAAGTTGTCCTCCAAAACACTTACCCCCCCTTTTGTCCCCCCTCCCCGTAAAAAAAAATGAAATGTTTCCTGATGTAGAGATAATTAAGTAGATACTTATTTTGGAATTAAATATCACTAGGTATCTGACTAAATTAGACTGAAAATTAACTTAGAGGCCAGGTTGGTTACAGACAGTACCTTTGATAGCAGGTATCAAAAGCCCCAAGCTATTCAAGTCCTTTGTATTTTGTAGTAAGTCCTTCCCACTTGCCTCCTCTGGCTCTTCAGTTGTTTAGCTTGCTATGATGTAGCATCCTGTGTGTTATTTCATGATTATAGTTTTGGACATAGGAAGACAGCGTGGAATCCTATCTTAAAGATCACATGGCTTGCATGGCTGTTTTTCCTAAATTGCTTTGGCCACTGATTAGAGATCTGCTTTCTGTGTGATTCCTCATTCTGCTTAATGAATAACTGATGACCTAGCAGCTTCATGAGTTTGTGCCTTAAAAGTGCTTATTTTGACAGCAACACATCTCTGTAAAAATGTTTACCTATGGATTTTATCCCCCCACCACACACACACTTCCTCAGTGATACAAGGGAAAACAGAACTATTCTGATAAATATAACCTTATTTTCCACGTTAGGAAAAAAAATGAATCGTTTTAGGCCTCTTTTGTCACAAGGGAAACTGCTTTTTCTTTGACATACAAATGAGAGCAAAGTTAAATTTAGTAGATAATCTTGATGCTGTGACCATGCTGCAAACTCATAAGGACAGCTCTTTTCCAATTTGAGTTCTCTAAATGGGACAGTCAGTATAGGAACCCGCGGTCAGCCGGAATGAATGAGCACAAACAGCAATGACCTTTGCGTCCTGGAAAAGACAGAATTCTGCTTCTGGCTTTTCACAGCTTATGCGTTTGTGTTGGTAATGTATGGCCGAAGCTGAAAGTTCATCTCTGATCTCGTTCCATGGGGAAATGGCAGAAATCCTAACCAGCCCAATGATTCAAATTTAAATTTGCTGTGCAGGAAAGGTCAGTAATGTCCTGTTCCCAGGGACAATCTTAGCACAGCGGGCAAGCCTGATTAAAATTCCCTTTGAGAGTTGGGGATTTGTTTGATTGGAAAACCAAGTAGGTCCTTAATCACCTAGATACGATGACATCAGTTAGGCATCATAAACTATCCAATAGTTGAATGTTTTCTTCCAAGTATCAACTTCATTTTTAGACTTGAACAACAATAGAGAACCACATTTAACAACAGCTATTTATAGATGGATGAGGCAAGACCTCTACTCCTATAATTCCCATTGTTCTCTGAAAACAAAGACCCATTAAACTGAAGGACAAGTGATCTTGTGATGTATCTGTTGTTAAGTGTGTGTGACTAAGGAGGGATCTGTAACCTAGAGTTAACACCATTGGCACCTGACTTGACGGGGTCTGTCCTCTGCTGCTGGGGATACCTGATAGCATGCACTGCTTTTGAGAAAATGGGACTTCTGAGGTTGGCACCTACAATGAATAAGGACTACAAGTCCATTTGTAAGATCATCACAGAGCCAGCATATTTAGGTGGTGAAAAGAGGCAGACCCAGTGAATTAACTCTTCCTTTTCCTCATCTGTAAGACTTATTTTTTTGAGCATGAAGACTTCATGCTTGTATCATCTTCATGGAACTAGCACCTTCCCAGGAAAGTTTGAAGTATTCTCTTTCAAGGAGAGGCTGACATGACATCCTTGCCAGCAGACACTCAGATTCTGGTATTAGATACTATTGGACAGTCATAGTTTGCTTCTTCATTTTCTTTTCCATTTGTATACACACGGTGGTTATCTGTGATGCTTCAGATCCACTCCAAGAAAGAAAGGAAAAATGAAAGTTAAGACAAAATATATACATACTCTTAGGTGCATTTGCAGTGTGACTTTGAAATACCAATGAGTACTGAGTTCTACATGTGCCAGGATCACTTGTCTATAGACTCCCATTGTTGCTGAAAAATGGAAAGAGAGTTTGGGGATCCCTTATAATAGTAAACACTGACATTTGGCCTCTAATCTCCTTTTCAATGTGAACTCTGGTAGATTCTCTGAGAAGGCACCCAATTATAGTTGCAGTGGCTACCAGTATTTAAAACTGCAAGGGATAAGGGCTTCCTTTACCGGAATACAGTCATGAATGTGCACACTGAGCTTTTAGCTTTTCATGTGAGGTGATAATAAATTATACACAAAGGCGAAACACTGAGGAAAATGCAAGTCTTACTAAATTGTATTTAGAGGATGGTTAATCCTGATGGAGATGAAATATTGCTCATCCTGAAGTAGGCACCTTGGTGCCAAGAGAGTCCTTGATGTGTGTGGCATAGAACTGTGACATTTACCTATTAAGCTGCAGTGGAGCATCTTGATCAGAGCTGAGGAGTTGAGTGCTGACTGCCTGAGTGGTCCCATTGCTAATGCATTTGTGCTGATTACAGTTAGGAACTTTATAGATGGCCTCAGTAGTAACTCTGGTACTATAACACACAGTGGAGATAGATTTCTTTAACACTACGTTGTAACAGATTGGGAAAGCTTCGACGTCAAATAAATGCGTTTAGGGTGTATTTTTTAAATGTCTAAATTACACATTTTTAGTCACTAGGAAGTAGCCATAATTGTGTGTGAAGACTTTTTTCATCATGTTTCAGATAAATAATTGAAATAAGTGATAAAAATGGAACGTTAGTGCTTAGCAACTGTATAAGAAAAGTTTATTTATTTATTTTATTTTTTAAAAGATTTTATTTATTTATTTATTACATATACAGTGTTCTGCCTGCATGTATGCGTACACACCAGAAGAGGGTACCAGATCTCATTACAGATGGTTGTGAGCCACCATGTGGATGCTGGGAATTGAACTCAGGACCTCTGGAAGACCACCCAGTGCCTTTAACTTCTGAGCCATCTCTCCAGCCCCCGAAAAAAAATGTTTATTTTTAAATGCTTATAGGGTATAGAGAGCTAAGAATAAATGAAGATAATAGCTCATTGACCAAAAGCTTGATGACAGTTTGTGAACAAGTAAAATGAGAATTAAAAATTGGTGAAAAGAGGAGTTAAATCTGTCTTGAGTCTCATGTGAAATTCTACATTTCCCAATACTGTCAAGGCAACAATGCAGAAGCGGATAACTGGGGTTTTCTTTCATCATAGAAGAATAGCTACAGATGTTTGTGCCTTGAGTGACAATTTGGATTCTAATCCCAATTCCTTGCAAGCCCCTTTCAAGGTCTTGACATTGTGAAGTTATTTCATCTTAGTACCAAATGATTTCATCATCTACTGTTGCCATTTGAGAGAGAGAGAGAGAGAGAGAGAGAGAGAGAGAAGCAGGGTTGAGAGAGAGACAGAGAGAGACAGAGGGAGGGAGAGGGGGAAAGAGGGAGAGAGAGACAGAGAGACAGAGACAGAGAGACAGAGACAGAGAGACAGAGACAGAGACAGAGAAGAAAACCAATCAAGACAAACTCATCTGCTTGGTGGCCATTAGCAGTCTGCACAGTGATTTATTTTGCAGGCACTAAGGACAGTCGTGTGAGGGGGACAGACCATGTTGCACTGTCTCCACCTCAAGTGTTTTCCCAGCTGTATCAGGGTCACGCAAGGACAACAGGAATCTGTGAGCAGGATGATTTTCAAGAAGGCTCCAGATGGGATTCTAGTTATATGCTTAGATTTCACTGGAGGATGCATGCAGGTCTGAGATGGGAGCCCGTATCCCACAGTGACACAGATAGGGAAAGCATCAGTGGTCTAGCCTGTCTTCAGAGAATGGCCAGGCATATCCTGTCTTTTTCTATCATGCTTTATGATTCTCTACAAGTTATTCTAGAAAAAGTCTATTTAAAAAAATCACATCTCAGACATAAAAGGAAGAAATGTCCCACAATATTATTTGGCTGACTTTCTTGTACACACAGAAGTAAAAATCTTGAATGCTGATTAGCAATGTGTAAGCTTTTACAAGAGCGATACTTTGAAAGCACTGATTTGCTGTGTCTCCCATACTCACTCACCTGACGTTGCAAAGCACTTCTAGCTTCCCTGTTGTGTCTTTGCTTTATTTTCCCCTCAGTTCTGTTGCTGCCATAGTCACTATCTTACTTTTATTTGTTCTCTGTTTCTATCAGAATGCAAACTTCGTAATGGACAGGGGTTTGCGTCGGCTTTGCTGTATCATTGTTACTGAGAATAATGGTGGACACACAATCAATATTTGTTGAATAAATAAATAAGTGAATTTCAAGAGGTTATAATTCATATAGTCACTCAACGGACAAATTTCAAGCAAATGTGTCACCTGTAGTGGGTAGCCATCCCAGCCTTGGTATGGAAGTTCCAACCCCCATTGAGGCTTCGGTAGTGGTCACGCCCACAAGCTGGGATGAGGGAGGAAGCTGAAGACCAAGGATCGAGAGGAGAGGTCTCTCTTGGTTCTGGGACCCTGGACGCTGGAGGTAGACCAAGCAGAGTTCTCCAGAGAACACCGCCGGACTGTGCCATACCTTTGCCAGACCCTGCAACCTACCCCTTCATTTGTAAGTTACCCCACAAAATAAACCTCCCTTTAACTATGTGGAGTGGCCTTAATAATTTCACCAATAGTCACCTGTGCCTTATGTGAACAATTATCTTGGATTTTTAGCATGCCTATTTAGTTGACACGATTATTGGTTTCCAAGCCTCCTTATCGCCTGGAAGTCTATGATTTTCAGTACCCGTTGGGTGTACTTCTGGACAACTGACTTCATTGAGTAGAATATTACAGACGTGTGAAAACCAACATAAAGATTGGTAAGGCATTTCAACAGAAAGGCACTTGTTGCAAAACTTGATTACTGAGTTTGATCTCCAGAACCCACATGGTGGAAGGGAGAACTATCCTCTCCTAGGCTGCCCTCTGACCTCCACAAGCATGCTATGACATATGTGTGCCCCTCTCAATAAATAAACATTTAAAAATTTCTCTAGACATTACGTACATTCCTATGGCTATTGTATGTATCACTTTTAGAGCAGGAAAAGAAGCTAAAAAAAATTAGAAATTTTCAAATTATGCAAATCACTGTGCGCTTTGTCCAATCCGGCTATGCCAGTTTCAAGAGGCTTGGGGCATGTGCCTTGTATGCTGGTTGTACCATTATGAACATGAACACATTAACTGCCACATGAGCTGTGTTCCTTAACCTAACCTATATCTCAGCAACTACATTTGATGAGATGCCCCAGGCGAAGTATTTAGCATGACGCCCAGCTGAGCAGTGTAGACTTACTGACTCAGTAGTGGCAGAGTGTCTACCCAGCTTACAACAGTTTCTGTACTTGGTTTTGGAGCTTTTTTTTTTCCCCTCTCTCTTTGGAAATGGTATCTATAATATTTTTCTTACATAAGAAACAAATGGAAAGCACAGGGAAAACATTCATTGTGGGAGAAGGGGAGGGAAAATTGTAAGAGCCAAAGGCTGTAAAATATTACTGGGAAACTGTCTTTTAGATATGGCGGAACCACCGCACTCATGAACTCACAGTGGCTGTGTTTGCTGGACCAGACCAAACCAGTCAACATTCCACTCTGAATGATGGGGAGGGACATAAGAGTTCCTGCCTCCAGTTGAGGAGTCATGGTAGTTAATGTCTGCCGGGTAGGTTGACCATTTTCCAGCTGGTAGTCCTGCACCCATGCGTATGGACAGCTCTGATTGAATTCAGTCGGGGGCAAGGGGGAGGAAATGGAGCTGAGAGGGGAACCTGGTGGGGAGGTCTGAGAAGAGAGAGCAATGGGGTGTGGATATGATTAAAATACATTGTATACGTGTGTGAAATTATCAAGATACATTTAAAAATATGTGTTCAGAAAGAAAACTCAAAACATGTTCAAGGCATTAGGATTCTTTCCTGATGCTCTGTAGTTAATTGCTTTTTAAAATAATCAAGTGCTGTGTCGTTCACATTCTGCAAAATGTTTGTGTTGGTAGATGAGGAAAAATAATGCCAATTAAATTCTCTTGGCCTGGTGTTACTGTCACTCACAGGGAAGCCAGGGTTTATGTGTATGCTGTGTTCCTGAAAGGAAACACACAGGGCAGAAGTTTGTGAATTCAAGATTTGGGAGGCACTTCTCAAGTCCACTGTACGGTGGGGGCTGGGGCTGGGCCAGTGCTACTGGGAGAGGGGATGCCGGGAAAGTAAGATACCGAGGCGCTGAGACATGTGTGATGCAGCCAGTGTGATGACATGAGTCTTCTGACGTCCTAGAGAGAGTGAAGAATAGATGTGGTGTCGGGTCCTTAGAATCCTACAGAACAGAGTCTGGGATGCATTTGCTGAATGTCTCTTAAAATCTTCCATTGTTTAATCTGTACAGCGGTCATAAAAGAACATTTCTCACAATGTTGACAAGGTGCCTAAGAGTCACTTTGTGTGATGATTAATTAGTACATTTAAAAAAAAGAGTCAGGACACATTGTTGCTATAATGACTAGGAGTACCAACACCTATCTAAAATATTTTGGGGACTAAATATAATGTACTCAGCACCCAGCACCTGCTTAATACAGGTTCTTACCCTTTCTCTTTTTGCTTTCCTGGGCATGTCTGTAAATCTCATACTTCCTTGGAGAGTAAGTTCTATCTTCTAGCCTACCCCCAGCCCTGCAAAGTGTCTTCTCCCTGTAACTCAGTGACAGTGTTTCAGCCGTGCCTCATCTCCTGCTTCGTGCTACTGAAATGCAGGATCCAGGAAGGTGGCAAGAGGGGCCACTCAGTGAAATCGCATATCTCATCTTTTTGAGGTTTTCCACTGAAAACAGCCACCTACACTCCTCACTCCTTCCCAAAGATGGTTACTGACTAGTGCTTGAAATGACAGGATCCGAATGCTAAACTGAGCCTGGCTGAGAGATGGAAGCAGAGGGTCTGTGTGCCAGAGAAGCCAAGAGATATGTGCTTTCGGTTACCAGAGCTGTTTGGTGCATGTGCTATTTGAAAACTTTTGAATAAATTGTTGATAACAGGTAATATTTCATACACCACACACACACACACACACACAATGAAATGGGTCAAATTACTTCAAGTATGAGCCTCAGAACCATCTTTTAAGAACCATGTTTTATCATCCCCCAAGAAGGTTGATATGAGGACTCAAACCAGGAGGGTACATGGCAGGAACTGAAGAAGTCTCAGCTCCCATCTTCCGATGCTCACATCCTCTTAGTTGCATGTTGGTGCATTTGAATGTCAGTCTACACAGTCATTGTGTTATTTCTCTTTCTCAGAGCACCGAGGGAATGATGGGTTGAAGACTTGGTTGTCTTTTCTGAGTTCTCAAATTCTTACTCTTTGGAGTCCAGGGCTAAAAATGATCATTTATAAAAAGCTAAGGTGTATTGATTGTTACCAGGTACACTTAACAGACATTTCCAACAAGCTGCTATTTATGACCTTTAGAAGTGAGTCAGCAATTAAATACATTTTATACATGGCATTACAAGGCAACAATTCACTGAGAGAAAAAAATGCTGTATTTCCAGACAGATTTTAAAGCTGACATAGATACCAGAGCAATCCAGAATGTCGGCTCACTCAGATGGTCCATGTTATTTTTAGACACAGTTCAGTACTCTTGGGAAAAACAACCATATCTTAAAGCTTTTTTTTCCTCGACAAATTAAGGTATTTCCTCACTGAATTTGGGTGAACTTTGAAAGAAATTTCAGTACCCTTTTGAACAATGAACACTTTTAGATAGAATGGTAAAAGAAATACTCACCTCCTTCCTGAATGTCACCTCTGGTAGCTGAAAGGCATAGAAGGTTAAGTACATTGTGGGATTTGGAGTCCTTATTGACCCTGCTATCCTGCAGTTGGAATTTCTTTCATTTGCAGTGATTTTTCAGTGTGTGTGTGAGGCAAGACTTAGAATACTAAGGAAGGAACTAAAGAAACACACACACACACACACACACACACACACACACACAATTAACCAAAAAACAACAAGAAACAAAACAAACAAACAAAAAACAGTAGCCATTTTCCGAACAGAACCAGCCAGAGGGATGATATTTCACTCTCAATTCCATTTCCATGGTTTTTAATTTTATTTTTTAAATCATCTTATAATTGTGAGGATTTCGTACATGAGTCCACTGTATTTACATCCTTTCCGACTCTCCTCCCACTTCCAACTCCTATCTATCCATCCATCCTCAGATTCATGGCCTCTTCTGTATTTATTTTTATTTTACTCTTGTGAGTACGTGTACTTACTGAGCCCGATTAGTGTTGTCCTTGCTTGTATGTGTAGGAATGACCATTTCCCATCCCTGAAAAAGAAAAAGAAAAACAAAAACCAAAAAAACCTGGTTCTCCCACTCTCAGGAGCCACTGACCATCTCCTTCTCTCCCTCCCCCCCCCTCCTCCCCCCTCCTCTCCCCCCTCCTCCCCTCCTGCCCTCCCTCCTCCCCTCCCTCCCTCCCTGCCTCCCTATCTTATCTCTCCTTCTGTCTTTGTTATATAATGACTTACAATGATTTCTCCATCTCTTAGTGATTTGTAATTACTAAGGAAGAGTTGAGTTTTAGATATGGCCAAATTTTTCATCGTGGTGTATAGTGTGTGGGGACAGTGTATGAGGCTGCTAGTCTTAGACTACTAAGGGTGTGGCCCAACACATTTGCATATGACAATGTCATATTTTAGTGTCAGAGGTTGGACACCACTATCAAATGAAATGTCCTCATGACAAGCATTTTTAAAGGTTGTTAAAAATCTCATTATGTATTTCACCGTTTTCTTCCCCATGACAGAAGTAGCCCAAGAGTTGTGTAATGAAGCTGTTGCCAGGGAAACTTGTTTTTTTAGTGAGTAGCAAATTTCCCAAGCAGATGCATTTCCTTTCTGACTAATGAGTGTGTAAATGGTACCTCTATTGCTTTCTGCCTCCGTATTTTGGAAACAACTTGAACTATTTGCTTAGGACAGCAGACATCTGCTTTGTAAGACTGAAGCAGACAGACTCCTAGTATGCCTTATTTATATGCAACTGGTGTTGCACACTTCAAAAGCACATTTACCAGTTTGCATTTTTTGGTTAGGAGACGTTTTACACCTGTTAATGGCAGAAGTGATTGTTTAGATTAAGGGGGTGGGGAGGAAAGCGTCTCTCTGAAGATTTAGCTCTGTCTGTACTGTGCATTTCATTCCCACAGGTTTAACCACAGGCAGGGGAACTTGAGTGATCTGGGCTGGGAAGCCGACTGGAAGCCGCATAATAGAAATCTGGATATTGTTATGCAAAGCTGAGGGAGCAAGACTATTTCAGAGGCAATAACGTTTTCTTCTAGTTCACCGACCCACTAATTTCTATTCACTTTAAACTGCTCTTGCATTTTTTTCAGAGGGGGAAGAAGTTATTTTCTGCCTTAGTGTTGCTCTAATCTATGGCTTTGAACAAAAATCTTCTTGATAACAAGGAGATACAGAGCCACTCTCTGGCTCTCTGGGGCAGCTGGGGATGGGTGCAAACATATGCAAATAAGGAACAGAGCTATTTCCATAAAAGGTGGAGCCACATGCCCTCTAATTATGCCTTGGATTTTCAAAGGAGGAGAAAGATAGATTTAAGGAATTAGGAAAGGGCAGGCCCAGAAAAATAAAATAAAATGAGAGAGCAGCATTGTGAGAAGCAGGAAAGATTATCCAAGCAAAGTAGAATTCGTTCACATATTGTTAAAAGTATCTGTCTCCCTGAAAGAGACTTCTAAAGTTTCAATATACCAGAATTTCCATAGTATCTTTGGAAAGAAAGACTATAAATTTGCTAATTTGTGTGAAGTTACAAGACCTCTCTTGGTGGGGTTATGCAACATTATGGGGTTTTTTTTTTTTTCATTTTAATTTTTTGCTTTTCCACAATGTCTTTCAGAGTGATAGAAGCTAAATCTTTTAAATATTAAACTGAAGGTTTGATTTGAGGCCGGCCAGTGTCTCCACCAGACACTTTCTTTGTCCCAGGGTTTTATAGAGAGAACCTGTCTCCCCAGTTCCCAGCCTGCCTTTATTTGTTATGTGGTGGCTTTTTTCCCCCTTCCTCTCCTAGGATTTTGACAGTTTTGAGGAGTGTTCACCAAATCTCCAGAAGAATGCCCCGAATCCCAGTGTGTGTTTGGAGCTCATATGTCCATATAGCTGTGGCCATCACTAAATGTTATGGTATCAGCCTCCACTTCTTAGTTAAAGTCTGTCTGTCCAGTTCCTAGGGTTACCCTTTACCATTTCTCTACCATGCCTTGGAAAAGAGTCAGAAGATTGGGGTGGTAATTAAATTTCACTTCCTAGAAGGGCAGGAACATCTACCTAGAATTCTTTCTATGAGGAAGAGTTAAAGTCTCCAGTCCAACCTATTAGTTTATGCAATAATTTATGTATGCAGTATGGATCCATGTGCTTGCTATATACTTTGGGTTATAATTTAATACAGATTCACCTTGCTCGAAATGCTCTCCCTTTGTTAGTTGAAAGCTCTTTCAGGTTGTATCCTGTGCCCCTTTGACCCACACCCAACTGTTGGTTATTTTAATATTTCCTTGTTTTCTGATCCTGCAGATACTCAGCCCCAGCTTCAACTGAAATGTCCTTTTAGGGTATCCAACTGAAAGGATCAATACAAAGGAAGGCGACCGTGGGTGCCTTTCGGAGGGCCCTCGTCAAGGTGTGCCACTAAGCAAACGCGCCACATGCAACAGAGTTAGTGCAGGAGGTTTAGTGGCGCAGAGAGCAGATGAGGGAAAGGCCGTGTTGGAGTGGGGACTTGAGAAAGACAGACAGATAAGAAGAGAGAAGCAAGAGAGAAAAGAAGAGGCAAGAGAGAAAAGAAGAGACAAAATGGAACGAGAGGCAAGAGAGATGAGAGACAAGAGGAGGCAGAGACAAAGGATTAGGCTGTACCTGGCAGGCACTTTTCAAGGGTGCACATGTCTCACAGCTGATGATGGTGGAAAGACAGGGACAGGTGATGATGTAACTGCTTTGGCAGCAGAGGCAGGCTGTGGCAGTAGGAACTAACAGCTGTATCTTTATTTACTTTAAAGAGTTGGGAAGAACAATTATGGACATACAATAACATCATAATATCCCAAGTCTCATGGATATTTAAGCTAGAAAAGTCCTTAAAGGTATGCTTATAGGTCTATTATATATAATATAATTTAAAGAAACTACAGCATCCATATATTCATATAATAAAGCCCCAAATCATGCTGCCTTAGAGTGAAGATACTTTGGACAGTAATGTCTTTAGGTCAGATAGATAAAGAGGTAGGGTCTTTCTCTTTTGGTTTGGTCTGTTATCACAAAATACAGAGATGGGCAATGTGGCATGTAACCTGTGATCCCACACTTGGAAGGCTGAGGCAGGAGGCAGAGGTTATGAGCCACCTTGGGCTACATACTGAGACAGTGTTTTAGAATGAAATGAAATGAAACAAAAGAAAATCAACAACAAAAAAAGTCCAACAGCAGGATTTTATGTTTCGCAGTTATTGAGGCAGTGGAGTCCAAGGACAAGGTACTAGCACAGTCTAGTCCTGGTGACGTCCTTTCTTCTGGGTTACAAATACTTGCCTCTGGCTGAGTCTGCCTCCTCCTGCTGGGTCCTCCCTGGGTAGTGTTGAGTAGCAGTTTCTCCCATCGAAACAATTCATTCTGGAGAGAAGCTTAAGACTTAGAAACTAAACAAAAATTCCAAGCCCCCAGAAGCAAACAACTCAGTCTCAGGAAACTTCTGAAATAAGGTTCACGGGGGTCTACAGCACCTACCTCCCAAGGGCTAGATAAGCAGGAACAACTGCCAAGGTGAAGAGACTCTCGACCAGCTGAGCTGTTGGCAGATTATGCAGAGAGAACCAGGGATGAGCTTCCCTGAGCAGTCTCCCCCAGGCTGGGGTGGCCTTTTGGTAATGCAGCTGGCTTTGAGTCGGTCACCCATGCTACTCTAACATCTCACCCTTACCCCTGAAATCAACCTAACAAACAAACTCATTGGATGGAATCATCTCTTTGTTCTGTCATCCATGTCCTTTCTGTTCCCATCTCTACTGGAAGTCAAGGGACAGGCAGGAAGAGTGCTCTGGTCTCTTGTGAGGACACTTCTTTCCTTATGAGTGACCCACCATGGCCTTAGGCAAGCAGGATTACCTCTCAAATGTCTAGCCACAAAATGTTATCATGCTATGGTCAGGGCTTGAGCATGAATTTTAGGGATACAGACATTGGGTCCAAGAGCCTTCACTTTTTTTGACAGGAGTCTCTACCTTATAACAAGAGGCAATTAGAACTCTGGTAAGGGGCAGTTGTATGGGGGATATAACAAGGAAATAGTATTCTGCAAGGCCAGGAGAGAGGCCTAAGAAGACACCACGTTAGTCAACATCTTGATCTTGAATTTCTATGTGCCAGAAGTCAGAGGAAGAAAATTTCTGGTACTTTGTCACACTCCTAACAGTCAATACAAATTACATTATTGACCCTCATTTATGAGCTTTTATAAAAACCCATGTAGTCTCATGTAGGAGAAAGGTGATAAGTTTTCTGTTTTCTTTAAGTATTATTCTGCAGTTTGTCTTTCAACTGAGTGAAGGAGATATATATGTATATACTGTTCCAAAAAATGAGGAATTTGAAATAAAGACACATACGTCTTTAAGAAGAAACACATAGCTGCATAGCTGCTAGGATGAGCTGATTCGTGCAGAAGGCAAAGATTCTGCTGGGGGAAAATATAGAAACGCTTCTCCTTGGCTTCCTGTTATCACGCCTAATATCTGCATGTGCTTTTAGAGTGCTGACATTACAGTCTTGGACCACAATGAATGAAGAAAGCCTTTTCCTACAGAAGAGCTCCTGCTGAAAAGAAGTGCTGAGCACAGGCCTTTCTCATTCTGGAAGTTATCTTCTTTTCCAGGAACATGGAAAGCAGATTTAAAATTAATTAAACCAAAAAAGAGAGCTAACGCCAGGATGCACATGGTACTTCTGGAAAGCACCACGTCAAATCCATCAGAATGCGGTTCCAGCTTTCTCTATTAAACTCCTAGAACGTCCCAGCAGAAAGGGATCTAGAGGCCACCCTGTTTCCAATCTTTTATAAATGTGGCATCTGATGCCTGGAAGTTTGATCTGCTCAAAAAACTCAAGTGGATGAGCACCAGAGCCAGGACAAGGCTGAGAAACACTTGGTTTTATTTCTCATTCACATGGCTTTGGAATTTCTCTTCACTCTTTTTTATTTGCTGCCACTGCCTCCTCCTCCTCCTCCTCCTCCTCCTCCTCCTCCTCCTCCTCCTCCTCCTCCTCTTCCTTCTCTTTCTCTGGTTCTTCTTTCCAGGAAAGGGCCACACTATGTAGCTTTATCTGTCCTGGAACTCACCATGTAGATCAGGATGTCCTCGAATTTCTAACAGTCTTGCAGGGCCACTCGAGTGCTAAGCCACTGTGTGATCAGACAGGAATATTTCTGGAGAAAAAAAAATCTTAGAGTGAGCAATCCAAAGATGATTAAGCCAAGGTCATGTTTACTAAGCCATGTCACTAAAACTTCATAGACTTAAAAAAAAAAAAAAAAAAAAAAGTAAAGTCGCCATTTCAATTTTCTAAACATGTCTTTGTCCAGTGGAATTTTAGCAGGACATCAAACTCCAAAGCCAAGTGTGGCTCAGGTATTTAGGTGCTGTTGGGATTTCAATGTGAAGTGCCCATTGTAGGTTCATATGACTGAACACTGGGTACCCAGCAGCTGGCACTGTTTGGGAGGATGTGAAACCTTTGGAGATGGCACTGTACGAGAGGAAGTGGGTTACAAAGTGGCTTTGAGATTTTACAGCCTAGACTTACTTTCTGCCCATACTCTGCTTTGTGGTGATGTGGGCAAGCAGCTTTATGCCCCTGATGCAACAGCCTTCTCTAGACGTGGCTGCTGCCCTGCCTGCTCTGTACTCTCAAACTGTGGTCAAAACCAAATGCTGTGCCCTCAGACTGTGAGTCAAAAATCAAACACTCTGATTAAGCTGATTCATTGGGTATTTGGTCACCGCTTTGAGAAAAATAGCTAATCAGCTGCCTTCTTAAGGGCCCGATTTCTCTCCTTTTCTATCTATTTTTCTCCATGTCAGATTCATTTTCAAATGCAGTATGCCTTTGCAGTCATATTAGCCTCTTGTTCTGAGGGTTGACAATCAATGGAGAGAGTACTTGCCTCCTTTCATCTGTCCAGAAAGTTTCTTTGTGTGGCTGTGACTCGATCTGTGTCCGTCACTGGGCCAATTACGATTGGGAAGGATGCTGCACTGCTCTGGCTTACCCCACTGTGGCCATTTGTTGTACCCCTGGAGCTGGCAATAAGGGCTACTTTTCCTGAATTATGGGGCTGATAGTTGAGGGCAATTTTGTATGTTGTTACCAAAAGAAGGGGCATGCGTGAATGCTGGCAGGTCTCTAGCTTGAAAAGGGTTTTCTGTGTTCTCCTTTGAAATTTCTCCCTTTTCATTTTTGGTATGGAGACCTGCTGCACCCCAGGTATGCAATCAGGATAGAGCAGACAATGTCTCTATCTTGGTCTGATTTGAGCTGCTGTGACAGAGTATGTCAGGGTAGGTAATTTATAAAGACAGAAGTCTACTCCCTCATTATTCTGAAAACTAGGATATCAAGAATGAAGGTTTGGGTGGGTGTGGTATCCCTTTCTAGGGTAGTGCCTCACTGCTGCAGCCCCTAGAGAGGGGGATGCTGTGTTCTCACGTGGCGGAAGGAAGGAAGGAAGAACAAATCCACCACTGCAAGCTGAAGTGGCCCTAGTCACTAAACACCTCCTGTTACAGCCTCCTACCAAAGCCATTGCACTAGATAGTGATCAAACTTCTAGCACGTCAATTTTCAGTGATACATTCAGATCATAGTAGTCTCCAACACATGGAATTATGATCTGAAGAAATGTGTTTAAATACAGTCATTTTTTAGTGATCAGTAAAGTAGGCTGGTTGTTGAGGTCTTAGTAGGATGACATTGGGAGTAAGATTGGACTAGGCGTTCTCAATTCCTTCTTGCAAACATTCCAATCAAATAAGACACTCCTTATCTAAGAATGGAAGCCGGGAGCACAGTAGGACAAGCTGTAACTGTCACTCAGGAGTGGATGGATGAAGATGGGGGCTATTGTTCCCCTCTTAATAAGTAGTGTTAAACTTGATTAAGGTGGGTAGAGTGGATACTTTGGTAGATGGGAGAGTTAGGGTGAAGCTTCTCTATGCTATGCCCTAGTAGGCACTGTGCCTAGTGCTGATGGTGTACAGGAACCATCACAGAAAAAGACATTATTCTCCTTCAAGTTGTGTGTGATCTGTGTGGGAGACAAACACAAAGAGAACCAGCAGGACGTTGCATACAGATTACGGAGGAAGCCAGATACATTTTTGAGTATGTTCTTCTAGAAAAGAGAAAGAGAGAGTGGAAAGAGAAAAAAGGGGGAGATTAGGAAAGGCTCCTGGAGGAATAGTTATTTAACTGATCTCCAAGAAGGGTTAGAATTCTTAAAAGTGGAAGAGGCAAGGAAAGGCACTCCAGGCAGAAGGAAGTACACCCAGTGTACCCTCTGGCCTGTTTCTGTCCAGCACTCCCACCTGTATAATTGCCATGCACTGTTTCAGCTTCTGGGGGAGAAACTGCTTCGTTCATCCCCTCATCTGGTTCTCCAACAGCAAAACCTCAGAAGGAAGGCTTGTCTGTAGTTTTCTTCCCTCGGTCCCACTCAGAGCAGTGCCCCCCCCACCCCCACGCATTGCTTGCTACTGCTTCTTTATGGTTTTTCTAGGAGTGGGGCATCCACACACCAGGATACAAGCCCAGAGTTATAGCTCTTACTAATGGTTTGTGGTTAAGACCGTGGAGAATCAGAATTTGCCTTGCAGAAGGAAATCCATGTAGAGGAGTGAAGAGGTTTCGCTGGATGCTGCAGCTGTCGCAGGGGTGACATTGCCGTCCTTTTCTGGTCCCGGGACTCTAAAGCTTTTAAAGAAACAAGCCTGAAGGATGGCCTCTTTATAAGTGGGAGGCGTCGTCGAAGCAAACGTTTCTCTCCCTGGAGCCACGGAGACATGTCTTCATCTAATGTCTTTTGTAAAATATTAGGATTCCCCACTAAGAGGGAGTCTGCTCTTCTTAAATAATAGATTGAAAGCACGTCTACCTTCAAGGACTCACTAAAGAACTAGTTTGTTAAAAGCATAAAGAAGCTTTTCATCCTAAAAATAATTTTTATATCACGAAGTGCAGGCAAGGTCGACCCACACAGAATATTTTTGATTCTTCTGCTATTTCCAGTCTTGGTTTACAAGCAAGCGGTTTTAAGAGGCATAGTTATTAGGAAAGAGAGACAACCTTTGTTAGAGTGCCTAAAAAGTTCCCGGAAGGCTGTTGTAGGCCCTCAGAGATAATCAGGAATAGCTTTCGGGTCCTTATTTTATCCTTTGGGCTTGTGAACTGATAAGGGGCCCTCTCTTCTCCGTATGCAGCCTCAGGGCCAGCAGGCCACAGCTTGGCAGCAGAGCTCAGCTGTGCATCCTCTCTGCCTGGGTCTGAGGCCAGGGCCTTCTTTTAGTGAGTGGCCTGCAAGCCCAGGGCTATGTTTGGTGACAAGGTAATGATTTATTAACCAATCTAGTGTGGGTTCCTGAAGTTCCTGACTTTCTCAAACTTACATCCTTTTAAACTCAAGGATCATAACTATGACATATACTATGGTTTCTCAAAAATACATTAAGGAATAACTGCTACCATTTCTTCCACTTGGATTCCCCCCCCGCCCCCCCACAGCTCCACTAATCCCACAAATCTGCAGCACTCCCTGGGTGTCTCTGGAAAACCCAGTTTATCCTTCCCAATCTTGGAGAAGAGTGGAACCTTTTACTCAGTCACTTTAGAAACTTCTCAGATCCATAAAACTCCGAACATGGGAGCCCCTTCACGTTTGAGCGAAGAGATCTGAATATTATTAAGAGCACACAGATTCTGTAACTACTTATCACATGCATGTATGAATGTGTTCATCTATTTATCAAGCAAGGTGCCACACCATGTGGGAAAAAGGAATGGGTAAGCAGGATGTTATCTGTGTCCCTGAATTTCTGCAGCTAGACAAAAATAAACATTTGATGATACAAGGTACAGTGGATCTAAGGAGCAAGTTCTGAATGTTATGGTAGTACAGGTAAGGGAGACTTGCCTTATAGTTAGAGACTTAAAAAACTTGAGACTGAAGAATTGAGACGATAAGAGAATTGGGGGAGAATCACAGGAAATAGTGTGGTAGAATACAACACTGTTTCAGGGAGGTGCGTTCTGATTTGACTAACGGTTACAACAATAAAATACGGGGTACCTCCTAAGTGCACGAGTTTTCCTAAGCTACAAAAATCCCCAAAGACTGAATCTATTCTTTTCTTTTCAGGGGAGAGGATGTTCATTTCTGAGAAGTCGTGTAACCGGCCCCTAGTTGTTTAGCTGTTGAGTTGAAGGTTGGCAGTCAAATGTGGAAATGTCTGTGTCCAAACCTCCATGCTGCCTCTACTGTGCTATGTACATTCCTCAAAATGCAAAGGAAGAAGAGACAACAGAAGCAAGATTTAGCATTCAGATTGAGAAGTCTGAACTTCACGAGGGAGATTGTGAGTGAAAAGACACAGGAGGAAATGTAGCCAAACCAACGTATTTTATTGTGTGTGTGGGTGTGGGTACACATGTGCACTGGTATGCATGTGGAGGCCAGAGGGCAACATTCAGGAATAGGTTGTCTTCTCCACCATGGGGTCCAAGGATTCAAACTCAGGTTGTCAGGCTAGTGTGGCAAGTACACTTATCCACAGAGCCACTTTGTGAGCTCAAATAGATGTATTTGAAAGACAGGTTCAGTGTTTCCTTTGAATTTTTCTGTACCGAGTTACATACTAAATGAGTGCAGTCAGGGACAAGGACATGCTCTTGCTGGGAAAGAGTTATTGAAAATGGTATTTATGTGGAAAAAGAATGTGTAAAGCTAAATTATACCATAAAATGATGATTACTACAATAAACGGGTGTCAACCAGATGAATGCCATCAATAGGTCAAAGCTGATTTAATCTCTGATGCTCATGAGTCTATGGAGCACAGTTATGTGACTTGTCTTCTTGATGTAATAGAAATGTTAGAAATGTAGAGCTGGTGAGAACTTGGTTCAAATCCTGCCTCAATATGTCCAAGTTATGTGAGCAAGTGAGCACTGATAACCCTCCCAGCTGTCACAGGTAAAATGGGTGCACATCTGTATGCTTTGTGAATGTTTGGAAAAATAATCTTAGAATGCATCACACAACAAAAATAAGTATAATTCATTAATTAAAAACAAGACTGTGGGGGCTAGAGAGATGGCTTAGTGGTTAAGGGCGCTTACTCCTCTGCTGGAGAACCAGGGCTTGATTTCCCAGCACCTACATGGTGGCTCACAACTGTTCTGACTCTAGTCCTAGGGAATCCAATGGCCTCTTCTGTCCTCCACAGTCATGACACACACATGGCACACTTACATACTTGCAGGGAAAACACTTATAAGCATAAAATAAAAATAAATAAATCTTAAAAAGAAATCTGTAAAGGTGAAAGTAATTCTGACATTGCCAAATGGAAATTTGATGATGGTGTAACAAAAGTATGTCTAGTTACAATATCAAAGTTTAGTCCATCTTAATGAAGGGTATTCTTTCCTTCACACAAAAAATATGCACTATAATAAGCTACTCATCATGTACCTATGAATTTAAATATATTTTAAGAACTGCAAGAGTTTATATAATGGTATATAATAGCAATATACCTAAAATTATGGGTTGTAAAGCCTCATGAAAAATACAAGTCATTTTTACTATGTTGAAATGTGATTTTTACATCTATTTTATTGATGCACATCTATTGCTTTATTAACAATAGGTCTTAATTCTTTTTGAGAAAAAAAATCTAGTACTTCAAAAGTAGGTCATACTGTGCATAGATTTCTTTTCTGAGCATGATATGTACTTATGTGGGAAATTGTACATTTAGTCTTTACAGAATGAAAAGCAGATGATATGACTGTCTACAGAGCACCAGAAATATTGCAAATGTATTTAGTGGAAGCTTTGCTACAGTTGTTTTGAATGTAATATTCTTGGAAAAAATCACCTGTCTACAAGACTTTGTTTTGGTTAGCAGACTATACTAATTGAGACCCTTGTGTGGAAACCTCCCTGAGGGAAATCCTATAATTGGTGAAATCAGGGAAGGAGTGGACAGAATGCCATATAATTTCATCATTCTGGAGCTCTGGCCCTTAATGTTTTAATCAGTCTCATACTTTCCCAGGACACAGAATCAATGAACTTCTCCCAAGAAATATTTAGATTAACTTTAAGCATCCACAGTTAGCATCATCTTTAGAATGCATTTTCATCCATGTTATAAAATATCCAGTAACCATTCTTGGAGAATGTGATTATTTCTACTCATCTGCCATTGTATCGCCAGGTTCACAAAGAAGAAAACCAAAGCACAATCTAAAAAGTCTCCCAACCTTGGGTGGAGTCACTTACCTTCTTTGTGTTTTCTTCCTTCATTTCTTTTTCTTTCCTTTTTAAAAAGAACACTTTAAAAAATATCTATCTTGTAAACTTGTTAATGAGTTTCATCAACATTGCCCTGAAGTTATTTATGAAGAGGGTGCAGTTTGAAGATTTCAATAAACGCATGGAACAAACAGGTTACTTTGTATCTGCTTTGCAATCTCACTGGGTAGTTTGTTTTAGTAAAGACCCATGCAACATTATGATATCATTAAGTGTTGTTATTTTCTTAATAATCAGGTATTCTTGAGCCTTTGAAACGTTTTTATACAGTCCTATACTCTAGACATGATCTTGTTTATTTCAGTAATTTACCTCCTGATAGTAGTAGATACAAATGTGTAAAAAGACCCCAGTATTATCTGCAACAGTAAAAATAAAGGAATAATGTTAAGTGTCAATTAAAATGGAGAATGTTTAAATACATTAGATTAGACTCAATTGGAACAGCATGTAGCAATTAGGAGTTGATTTCTTTATAGGACCCTGAGAGTGAGTAGTGCTTCACATCCAACCAGGAGCAAAAGTGAAAACGTCTTCTACTGTACTATGCTTCCAACTGAGGAGTTAAGGCATAAGTCAATGAAAATCACACAAACATGTGTGATAAATCATAACTGTCGTAAATGATAAGAAGAATCTGACGGTGAATGTGTATAATAGGAACCCTGGCATGATGTAGATTTAACATGCCAAGGAACTGACAAATTAACTGAAATTTGATTGTGGCCCGGGGCTGGGAATGTCTTCCAGATCTTCATACAGAGTATGGTAGATGGAGCACAGTGTGTTTGCAGATGTAAATGGAAGATGAGTGGACTGGTGTGTGGAAATGGCTGCGAGAGAGTGATATAAGGTTTGTGTTTTAAAATTTTCATTTTTCTGTACTATGAAAAAGATTTGGAAGGAGAGAGACCAGAACTGGGAACCCACAGTGGGGTATAATACTAGTAGAGGTAAGTATGATGAATTATGGATTAGAGAGAAAGGTGGGGTCAAGTGAGTGCATTCAAGGCATTGTTGGGGGTTAATGGGTTAACAATCAAATGTGTTTAATGATGGCCTGTGTGCCAGGTAGGGGGTGAAGATAACTGAGCATCACTGTGAGATTTTAAGCTTGAGCCACTGATTGTCAATGACAATAGCGTGGAGGGGGAGGTTGGGTTTGAAGGAGAAGCTATGTACTTCTTTGCTAATAAAAGTTGCTTTCGAGACCCCCCCCCCACCAAGTGTAGAAAACATCAGGGAGTTGGTTTAAACCCAGAAGAATCTATATTGTTTTCTCTTACTCTTATTGGTTGACAAATTGTGGGTATCCAATACATATTTTTGGAATAAAAGAATGAATTGTCTGGAGAAGAAAATTTGCAAGCTCTTGGCTTATGGCTGGTAAGTTTCTACAAGGTAAAAAGAGCATACAGTGAGAAGAAAAGATAACACTATGGTGTGTGTGGGGGATTCTTTTGTTAAATGGCTGTGCAGATGTATCCAAGAGGAGTCACACATTTTGGAATGGGCTGGTAAGTTATAGAAAATGAAGACTGAAAACATCATTTAGGTTTTATATTGAAAACCTTTGTTGACTGTAGTAAATGTTATTTTTATAACAAGTGAATGGGAGCTGTGAGGAGAAGGAAGGAGGAATCATATCTAAAGGTGATATGGTAATAAAGACTTTATTATGATTACTGTAATTTATTTTGAGATGTGGTCTTTTATGTAGCCCAGGCTGGCCTTGAACACACTAGTTAGCACAGGATTGGCTTCAAACTTGTGGTGATCCTTTTGCCTCAGACTCCTGATTATTGGGATTGCAAATGTGTACCACCAGGCTTGGTTTTTTTGTTATGGTTAATTGCTGCCATAGATTTCTTTTGATTATAGAGCATTTTTGAACAAAATCTTATGGGCAAGGATAAGTTTTCTACTTTATTCTTTAATATTTTATTATTTGCTTTGTAGAGTTCTCAGAAAATCTTTGATTAAGTTTATGAGTAGGATTTCTTTTTGAGATAATTATGAATGGAATTGTTTTTCTGACTTCTTTTTCAATGATTTTTGTTGTTGAGAAACTATTTTCTATGTTGGTTTTTTTATGGATAATGTTTTTATGAGCATTCCTATGTAAATAATCGTGTAGACATAAGTTTCTTGGGTACATAGGTGCTTCTCAATTTAAGATAGGTACATCCTGATAAACTTATCATAAGCTGAAAATGAAGCTAGTGTGCTTAGGCTACTGAAGTACAGCAACACAGTCAGAGCAGGATATCAGCTGCCTAACCCATGTTTGCTGTGATACCTGGGAGCGGCAATTTATGCCAGTCTTCAGTATCGAGAGAACATTGTGATTCACATCATTAGCCAAGGATAAGGCCAACATTCAGAACCAGAAGTACAGTTTCTACTGAACGTCAATCATTTTGCAGTATTGTCAAAACCACCAATGAATAGTAGTAAGTTGGGGACCACCTGTATAACTAACTGGGTAGTTGCTGGATCACAGGAGACATTTTCAATATTTTGATAAACTTCTATATTGTTTTCCAACATGATTCTATTATTTCAAAATTTTAAGAGCAAATAAGAAAGTTTCTTTTTTCCCCCTATATCCCAGGCAACACCATTTTTTTTTTTTGTCTTTTTTTATTTAGTTATTCTAATTAAAATTCTGGAAGTGATATCTCATTGTGCTTTTTATTTGCATTTCCCTAGTGACTCATGAACAGTGCTCAGCATTTTCCTCTGTGCTCTTGATCGTTTGTCTTTCCTATTCAGAGAAAGTTTAGGTTCCATGTTCAAGTTAGATGATAGGACCTGGAGAACGTCCTCCCCACCAGCTTGCTTTCATGATATCAGAGGTGTTATGCAGACCACCAGGGGAGAGAAGATACCAGTGGTCTCATGTATTTGTAGTGGTGGATCCTGCATGATACTTCCCTGACCTACCAGGCAAAAATATGCTCACTGGTGCAATAGTGGCTGGGCTGTTGCAAGATAACTAGCCTCATTCTGATTGGATTTAGACCTGCTCCATAGGAGGGAATTGCATACCTGCTCTTGTAATCCTGATTAAAAGCCCATGAATGGGAGGTCATAGGCCCAAGGATAGAGCCTGATATTGGTATTTTGGTAAATGGTTATGCTGTCAAATTGTCTTCTAAATACATATGTTTCTATCCAGAGAACAGGGATGCTCTCAACCTTGATTAAATAAACTTCTTTTTGCAGTTCTGAGAATACTATTGTATGTTTAGCCCTAAATGGGATATATACTTCACTTCCCTCACCCAAGGCTCAGGGACTATCCCAGAAGAATAGGCAGAAAGGATGTAAGAGTTGAATGATAGGAGGAGGTGAAGCCAGGAATTTTCTCTGATCCTGTAGAATCTCACCTACCTGTGTGCTGCAACTGCTTGGTCCCAAATAATCATACAAATGGCTCAGGCTTCTCACTAGCTAGTTCTTACATCTTAAATTAACCCATTTATATAGATCTATACTTTGCCTTGTGGCTCGAGGCTTACTAGTATCTTTATATCTTGCTTCTCATGGCGGCAGCTGGCAGCATCTTCTCTGCTCTGCCTTTCTCCTTCCTGTCTCTCTAGTTAGAATGTCCCACCTAACCTTATTCTGTCTCACCATTGGCCAAACGGATTTATTTATCAACCCATTAGAGCAACCCATATTCATAGCATACAGAATGACATCACCCATCAAGGTGGGCTATGAAATGCAAACTTTTGGATTAGCACTCATGAATTCACAGCAGCTGTGCTACATGTAAAAGACCAGTATAAGATTATTAAAAAAAAAAAAAAAAAAAGACAGGATCTCTGTGACTCAGGGCAACAGCAGGACATTCAAGAGGAGTTTAGATAATGATCCACTTATTGATGATGTAGCAGAGCCAGAGGCCTTGAACCAGACCAATGCCTCATTACAAAGAGTATTTGCAAGTAAAGTCATTTGGACAAAAAGATATACTGTGTGTTCTAGTTAGGGTTTCTGTTGCTGTGAAGAGATACCATAACCTCAGCAACTCTTATAAGGAAAACATTTAATTGGAGCAGATTGTTTACAGTTTCAGAGGTTCAGTCTATTATCATCATGATGGGGAGCATGGCAGCATGCAGACAAATGTGGTGCTGGCTACATCTTGATATGCAGGACACAGGAAGTCGACTGAGACATTGAACAGCATCCTGAGCCTAGGAAACCACAAAGTCCACCCCCACAGTGACACACTTCCTCCACCAAGGCCCAATAAAGCCACACCTACTAATAATGCCACTACCTATGAGATTTTGGGGTCCAGTTACATTCAAACTACCACACTATGTGACACACCACAACACACTGCAGCTTTCATGTTGAAATTTATTTTTAAATTTAAATTTAATTTTTAATTTTCTTTTGTGGGGAGGTTACAGAGGTGCAGGATGGATAATGGAAGGACTGAGAAATGAGTGAGATTGGGGTTCATGGTGTGAAATTCACAAAGAATCAATAAAAGAATTATGAAAAAATATTAAAAAGTAATTGGGTTATATATTTTTTAGATGTTGAGTTATGTGAATTATTCTTATATTCTGGGTACTAATACCTTAACAATGCTTTGTAAGTACTTCTCATTCTGTGGATTTCCTTTATATTCTCCTTTGTTTCCTTTCAAATATAAATGTACTCTGTTTTCAAACATTTTAACTGATACAGTTATTCACATATGTGGAGTACCCTGTGATGTTTAATAATGACTGTATTGTATAATGTTTAAATCAGAATAAACCAGTTCCTGTCATAATTTGGATTCAGAATGTTCTCCAAAGCCTTGTGTGTTTAAGACTTCATTCAAAGCTTGGTGCTTTGGGGGAATGGGTAGTGGAAATTCCATAGGGAGGGCACTCAGATCATTGTTGCTGTGACTTTGGAAGCCATAGTGGGTTGTCATGCCCTCTGTCTTCCTCTGGTTTATTTTATAGTGATGGGGTGAGTGCTGGATGCTTCAACAACAGTGTACCTCTTTGCTATAGGACCAAAGCAATGGGGCCAGTGAATCAGAGACAACTTCCTACCTAATTTGGTCCCTAAATACAATGATTGCTTTTATAAATGAATTACCTCAGGTTCCTTCCTTCCTTCCTTCCTTCCTTCCTTCCTTCCTTCCTTCCTTCCTTCCTTCCTTTCTTTTTTAATAGTGACACAAGCTGACTAACACACCTCAAATGTTTATCATTTCTTCCTGGTGAAATCATACCAATACACCTGGTGGCAACGTATATATCTTCTCTAGAAAAGGACACTATCCTGTAGCTCTCTTACTCATTTAAAATTAGACTGTTTGTGGATTTTTCTGTTAAGTTGCTGAGTTTTTTTTATACTCTGTTTATAAACCATACATTAGTCATTCTGTAGGCTGTTTGTCTCTCCACTCATTAATTATTTCTTTTGTCGTGGGGAAGATCTGAAGTCTCACAAGGTCTTCCTTACTCTTTTTACCTTTGTTTCCTATGATTTGAGGGCCACATCCAAGAAGTATTCACCCATTCTAATGTCTTGACATATTTTCTCTGGTACTTCCACAGCTTCAGGCCTTATTTATATTTATATCTTTAGTTGTTTTTTTTTAAAATGCCTATGGTAAATTTTAATTCACTTTTCTTGGCTGCTAAGAAGTCAAGCTTATATACCATATTATTCTTCTTTGGACTTATCAGCCTATATTTTGCTTCTCCCTTGAGTTAATATGAAGCCAACATATTACAATTACTTTTTTAAATCTTCTGTGGTTGATATGTAAAATAAATGAAAAATTTCTTAATAAAATATATCTTTAGTTTTGAATTATTTTCAAATGGTGAGTGATAAGGATCTATTTTCATTATTTGTATGCATATATCTAATTTCCCCAGGACCATTCATTGTAAATACTGTCCTTTCTCAGCTGCATGTTTACAGCAGCTTTTCCACAATAGGTCAGCTGTAGGGATGTGAGTTTAACTAGGTTTATTATTCTGCTCTAATGCTTGGTATGTTTGCCTTCCCTCATATTCAGTTTCCTACCATTTTTCTTAAAATTCTAACACTGAATGAAAATTTTACCATCATCAATAAGATAGATAAAAGTGTATTATTTTGTGATTTTTTGTTTTTGTTGTTGTTCTTTAAATTCAACCAGCAAGAAATACTTCCTGATGTAAACCTGTGAAGTGGCAGATTGGACCTTTGAACAGAATTCCTCACTTCATTGTAAAGATGATGTTTTTGGCTTCATTTTCTCCTTACAAAACTAGTATTTTATTGAACCCTTTGCTTAATAAGTAAGAAGCAGCAAAGAGCATGTGGCGTCACAAGATGCATACGCTTGAGTGAGTTTGCCACAAAACTCTAATATAAAAATGATCATAGGGGATGGCAATAACTCCTTTCCCTAAAGTATTTCTCAATGAGAGAATGACAGTTGAAGATCAGTTGAGAAAACAAGCAAGTCGGGTGGTGGTGGTACACGCCTTTAATCCCAACACTTTAACCCCACATCTCTGTGAGTTTGAGGCCAGTCTCATATATAGAGCGAGATCCAGGACAGCCAGGACACAGAGAAATCCTGTTTCAAGAAAGAAAAAAGAAAAGAAACCAAACAAGTAATAAGTTGCTGAAACAGCACCTGACGATCCTGTTCCATGGGCAAATGTACATTTCTACCTATTATCTAGGAGGACATCTTTATATCCATTAACCATGTGAAATAAACGTTTTAGACCTTTCTGTCCATTCTCAGATGAGGAATTACACTTTCGCATGGCTAAATAACTCACTTTAGAATACATTTGAAATAGAAGCCCTTGCTCCTATCCTGCAAGCTCAAATATGATCATATTCTGCCTCCCAACCCCGCTGGCTATTTGATTTCAGAGATAACCTCCTGATCCCGAAGCTCTGCCCATCTGTGACTCTCCTTCTCTTCAGGGATGAGAGAGATGGTGTGAATGGTAATGATGACTATGTCGGCAGCTAGAGACTTGGTGCCCAACTGACAAATCCCCCCTGATTCAGTTGTCAACCAGCACCTACAGAATCAGAACACAGGGTAGAAGTACATACACAGCAGCAAGATTCCTTCCACATCCCCCTAAATCCCCAAACCTCCTGGCCATTTGCCTCCTAGACAGGGACAAATCAGCCATTTTCTCCATACCAATTACAGTGCAATTATAACAACACCAGGAATAACAATTGCTCATGATACAGTTGCTCCACAATATTAAGTAAATGATAAAATGTTGGTCTTTGAAAAAAAAAATGTAGGCTAATTAGAGTCAATAGGCTTGGTCATGTTTGAGGGAATTTCCAAAGCATTGCAACATAGAACAAGCAAATATTGATTGAAACAAAGAATACTGCCTTAGGAAACTCTGTTACTATCAACTTGAATGCTTTATGTTTGAACAATGGAATAAAAATTATAGAAGTTAATCAGCTGCCAGTGTACTCTATGCAATACAGTTCAATTATGTATTCATCTAACAAAGAAATGTCTGAGTACATAAATGAAAATAATCCTCAATTAAAATTTAATCCTTTCTGCTTACTTACAGCTTAAACAATATATTGTAATATAGACTGTATTACTCCATTGTTAATGGTTAATTATTTTGATTATATTGCTCATTAACCATAGAATCACTCCCAAGAATAGAATGTTAAGATTCTCCTTAAGCAGGTAGAAAGCATATATGTACAATAAAGATCACTACTAAGAATAAGGATGATGAGTTTATTGTAAATGTACAGCAGTTAAGAGACTTCCTTTATGTCAAACAGATTTTTTTTTTTTTTTTTTTTGGTTTTTTGAGACAGGGTTTCCCTGTGTAGCTTTGCTCCTTTCCTGGAACTCACTTGGTAGCCCTAGGCTGGCTTCGAACTCACAGAGATCCGCCTGGCTCTGCCTCCCGAGTGCTGGGATTAAAGGCATGTGCCACCACTGCCCAGCCGGCTGTCAAACAGATTTTTATTGGTTCCTGAAAACAATAATCCTCATGTGTAATCACAGAATTACAGATACATATACACAATTCAAATGTCATCCCAATTTATAGCAAATCCCACAAAGGATTAGGTTTATAGAATTTTGGTCTAAAGATAACCTAGCATTTGATAGAAAATACAGTGCTTAACATAGTGTATATTAACAAGTCCTTTTCAGTAGCTCTTATTGTTCACTTTCTCTTACTAAGCTGCTTCTTCCAGCAGAGTGTGTGTGTGTGTGTGTGTGTGTGTGTGTGTGTGTGTGTGTGTACGTTAATGTGGATGTCCACACACATGTGGAGATCAGCTCTGGGTGTTGTTACTTTGGTATAACCCACCTTACTGAGAGATGAGGGCCTCTATTGACTTGGATCTCATTAATTACACTAGGCTGGCTGGCCAGTGTGCCTGGGGATCTGCCTGTGTCTACCTCCCCAGGGCTGGGCTTACAAGTGTACACCACAAACCTGGCTTCTTTTCTTTTTTTCAAGCATAGGGTTAGAGATCCAACTCAGCTGGCCATTCTTCTGCAGCAAGCACTTGACTGACCATCTCCCTGGTGGTGGAAGCGTTCTTTGCACAGAGCCAAGGAAGGTGAACTAAAGACACCTTTATAAAAAGTTTTATACAAAAACTCTAAATTAGTTGTGCAAACTGGGTAGGAAGCAAAGGTCAAAGAGCATGGGTTTAATTCAACTCCAGTGGATTCCAAGATCTCAATGCATTGAAACTCATTCTTCCCAATCTTTTGCAGAACCACAGAGAGAAAAACGGGATTGACTTCTAGATCACCATGACCCAAGCTGTTCTCTGGCCATCTATGAAGATAATATGCAGTAAAGCAGCAGGAGAGTGGTTAGAAGGGACATGGGAGCGTGGAAGATGATCTGCTAGAATGTTAGGTTTATTTGTTTATTTAATATTTTTTTCCTTTATTTTGTAACACCAACCATAGTTTCCCACCCCCACTCCTTCCATTTCCTCCTCCTGGCTCCCATCTAACCTCTCCCTATCCACCCACTCCTCCTTGGTCTCCATTCAGAAAGGGGCAGGCTTCCCATGGGCTTGAACATAGCATGGCACATCAAGTTGAGGTTGATTTATAGCCATGACTTAAATCCCTTTGGATATTCTGTAAGTTAGATGAGGACAATGCATCCAGCTCTTATTTTGGAAAAGGCTAAACAACCCACTTAAGATTCACAACACACAATTTTCTACTGTTCCTAAGCTGCCTAACCACCTAACATAGAACTGTTTTGTAAGGAAAGAAGCATTTATTGCTTTTAGGCAAGAGCCTGAGAAGGTGAGAAAATGTGATCTGGTGCCCACACAAAATGTAAATGCCAAATGCTTCTTGGTTACATAGTACCCAAGTTTTGCATCTTATCCAAACTGGCTGGTGTTCAGAAGAGACAAACCAAAAAAATGAAGGAAAGATAGAAAGAAAATTTATTTCGAATGTGGTAATCATTTCCCTAATTTGTATTAGCTATATATTAGAGGTGGATATTATAAATAAAGGACAGAGATTAGAGACAGTTATATTGATATCTTTCCCCATCCTTTAGTTTGATAATGGGTTTTTATAATAGACCTAATTTGAAATGGTCTGTGTGGGAGGTGTGTTGCACGGAGGGGTGTGCTTGTTGTTGGTAAGTACCATATATTATATCTTTATATCCTTCAAAATTCCCTACCTTATGGATGGTTTTAGGGGGTCATACCTCCAGGAAGCAATTAAATTTTGATGACGTCATAGGGTAAGGCGGCATAGCTGGGATTGTTGTGCTGTCCCCCAACCGGGGACCCGACGGTTAGTTGCCAACCTCACCTTAGATGTCTGAGCGTCTGGAAATGTGAGAGGTAAGTTCTTTTGTTTGAGCCACAAGGTATAGTATCTTCTTGTGGCCTCTTGAACTAAGACAGTATCGAGGGTGTAGTTGTTGATAGTATGTATGGTTGCATGTATGAATAGTAGCTGGGAGTAAGTGAGTAACGAGGGTGAGAGGAAACTAGTTATTTGGGATGTGTGTGTGTGTGTGTGTGTGTGTGTGTGTGTGTGTGTGTACACGAGTGTGTGTACATGTACATGTGCATGCATGTACATTTGTGTGGTTGCTGAGAAGTATGGGTTCAACATTCATCCAAGCAGGCTGCTGAATTTGTATCTTACCACCTTTAGCATCCTTAGTTTTTGTAGAATCACAGATCAATGACAACATGCTGGCTGCTTACTCTAGAGTCTTTATTGCAAGATGGTGCTGTTCTAGTGAAATTCAACAAGCCCTGGGCCTCGCCTCAGAGCAACACCCCCTAACCTGGGCTTCAGCTCTAATATGATGGAGACTCCTCCTTCTCTTGAAAGAATCTTTCAGATTGCTTTATGAGAAAATGAATGAATGAGCTTAAAATGGGAATGAGAGAAAGCAGGAGAAGAAAGCAGAGCAAGAAAGACAGGGAGCAAGAGGAACATTGGCTCTAAAAGTCTGTGCAGTCCTGACATCCTCAGCATGCCTTTGTTCTTTCTCTGTGAAGAGCCTCCTCATTCACGCGCCTCCTCTGGGTTCCAAGTGCTGAGAGAGCATTCTTTACAGTCGTCTTTGATTCTTTGCAACTCCTTAAAATGCACAGAGGACTAATGTGGTTTGCTGTGGCCTCACAAATCAGAAAGGACAACTGGTGCCCCAACCTTATCTGAGACAAAATTAATCACCTTCAAGCATGTGACTAAAAAGCCCCAGTCCAAACCAAAGCACAATGTCACCTTTTGGGGACATAATAACTTTCCTCTCAAGCTCATATAATTTTTAAATAAGCGAGTAGAAAGGGGAAAGAAGGGAGAGGATTTGCTCTCTATTTACCAGCTCGTGTATATACAAGGTGACTCTACTTCAGTAATCACATTGGCCAGTGAAGAGTTATTGCTTCCTCTGCTCTGCAGTTCAGAAGGTGTATCCAAAAAAAAAAAAAAAAATCAATGTCAGCTGGCTTTAGAGGAAATGTTTTTAATGGGCCTGCTGTTGCCAAGTCTCCCTGGGCAGCTTGATGGATGTCTCTGCACTGTGACGTCAGCAGCCTGGTTCTGTGAAGCTTATCTCCCAGGCTCTCAGTTTCACAGGTATGCTGAGGTCAGGCAGTACAAGCAAAGGAAGGAGCAGAAGGATTATGATGTGGCAGTAGGGAATGTGAGGGGCTACATGGGACTGGAGAGGCTATCTCTTATATATAGGAGTTGTTTCTGCTTACTCCTATATGCAGTGTGAGGCAACAAGGGACCCGTGCTGCAGGAATCTCTGATGTTTCAGAGGAAAATTTCTTTCCTTCATCAGGGATGAGAAACAGACTAGGTTGGGGTAATTCAAAGGGAAATTTGTAGATAACTCACCCTGAAGAAAGAAATTAGGGACTATTCTAATTGTAAAAGCTTTTGTGCTTGATCTATGTAAGGGCAATGGGATTAGGATCCATCCCTAGTGCATGAGTGGGCTTTATGGAGCCCAGTGCCTATGGTGGGACACCTTACACAGCCTTGGTGCAGGAGGAGGAGCTTAGACTTGCCACAACTGAAAGTACCAGGCTCTGCTGACTCCCCATGGGAGACCTTGCCTTGGAGGAGGTGGGAATGGGGAGTGGGTTGCAGGGTGCAGGTGGGGATGCTGGGGGAGGTGGGAGGAGGGAGGAGAGGAGGATCTGTGGTTGGTATGTAAAATGAATAGAAAATTTCTTAATAATAATAAAAAAGAAAATAAAAGCTTTTGTGAAGGCCCACTTCCATTTCCTGGACTGCTGTAACAAAATACCACAGACTGAATGGCTTATACATCAGAAATGAATTTGCTTACAATTCTGAATGTTGGAACCCAGGATCAAAGTGTCTGCAAATTTCATTTCTTATGAATTATGAGAGATTCCCTCTTCTTGAATTGCAAGTGGGTTTTTGTTTGTTGGGTAATTTGAGATAGAATCTCACTGTGTAGCCAAGCCCAGGCCAGGCTTATCTGGAACTTCCTATGTATCTGTGTTGTGGGATGACAAAACTTGTGATCCTCCTATATTGACCGCTTATGGTTTTGGATTACAAGCAGAAGTTACCATGTCTCCTTGAAGTCAACCACCTTTTTGCATCTTTATGCTTTTCATTGCATTTGCACTCCTTGGAGTTTCTTTTGTGTCCAAATCCCTCTTCTGAGAAGACTACACTAGTTTGATTGGGTTAGGGTCCACACTAATGTGCTTATTTGAATCTGTGACCTCTTTCAAGACTCTATCTACCAGCATGCTCCCACTTTGAGATGAGAGAGGTGGGCTTCCTGTGGTTTAGAGGCACTGTCTTCTGACACAGTCTCACTCTGGGATATTGGTGATGCCAACTCCCTGTGGTTTAGATGTGGCTTTGTGTCCCACTATGCTTTCAAGTTTTGGTCCTCAGGGAGGTACTAATGGGAGGTGGTGGGAGCTTTATGTAGTAAGCTCTTAGCAGGAGTTCCTTGAGAAGTCAAGTTTGGAAGGGTCTGAGAGAGGCTTCATGCTTTTACATCGCAGTGTATCAGTAGGTGGTGTAGGAAGGGAAAGATAGCCTCTCCTTAGCAGAGCCTGAGTGCTGTGAGCCTAACTTCAAGCTAAATAAGTTTCTTCCCTTCCTATGTAGATGCCCTGGGTATTTTATGGTACTAATGAATGGTGACTAACACAGGACTTTAAAATATGAATTCTGAAAACAATTAAGCTGACAGCAGGGAAGCACCCCAGATTTCCATGTTCTTCACAAGCAGGCAGCTTGGGCATCTGCATTCCATTCTCCTCATTCAGACCCTTTGGCAACTATGTATTACAAACAAGACGTGAACAACTCCAACACACATATACAGTGACTTAATTAATACTTTAAACTCATCCTTAGACAAGAGATTCCCAAGTAAGCTTGTGATTATTATAGATTCTAAAGGCTTGCCATAGGGCGTGTGGGGTTCCTCGACTCCTCCAACAGAACCAACTTTGTCATCATCGTGAACTGTGTTCCATTTTGGAGGTGGCGTTGTCTTTAAATAGTTAGTAATTGGTACTTCAGTGCATTCCAGCATTTGTCACCACTCACAGCCCCTATTCTCTACGACACGGCATCTGTGGTGAGATATGGTGGATTACATTCCATCTGTGTACAGCTAGGCTTGCATGCCAGCAACACTCAGCTCCAAGAGAGGAGCTCCCATGCTGCTGCTGAGGACAACCTCTGGGAATTATTTTTCCACTGAGCCAAAATAAATTTACTTCCTGTGGACAACAACAACAACAACAACAACAACAACAACAACAACAGAAAAGCCTAGTAGAAATTGCATGTTCTTAGGAGTGTTTGGAAGGAGTACATGGGCTTTTTGTTACATGGAGTGGTGACCAATAGTATTGATCTAGCTACTTCAAAGTTTGACTAGATTCACTATATAATAAAAGCACAGGTAACCTGATTTTTTTAAAAAAGCAAAGGGACCCCTGAATATAAACTCTTCCCTGAACAAACTATAGACATGGCCTATAAATGATATGAGAAGCCCTAAACATCTCTGATCATGGAATAGGTACAATCAAAACTACAAGGAGCTACCAAATGGATCCGACAGGATGGACATCATTGAAACAAAACAAAACACAACACAAGGAACCTTAAGTGCTGTGAGAGGCAGAGACAAGGGAACCCTTATAATTCTACCAATAGTTTATCCACGATGGAAAGCAGCATGCACTATGGAAGTTCCTCAAAAAATTGAGCTGCTATACAATCTAGCAATCCCATTTGTGAGTATCTGTTCAGAGACAACAAAAGAGACATCTCAGGATAGTCACACCACTATGTTCACTGCGTTATTATTTATAGTAGCCAAAATAAGGACATAACCCAAGACAAACAGATAGAAAGTTCATAATATCTTATGTAGTTATACATATATATAGTTACATGTTGTTTATCCAAAAAAAAGAAAGAAAAATGAAGGAAGTTCTTCCATAGTTGGGAGCTTGAATAGATCTGGAGGACATTGTGTTAAGAGAAATAATTCAGACTCAGAAACACAAGTCTTGAATGATATCATTTATATGTGAAATCTAGAAAAATTAAACTCATAGAAATAGAGAGTAGCAGAACCATGTTAGCAGGCCGAGAGAGAGAGAGAGAGAGAGAGAGAGAGAGAGAGAGAGGAGAGAGAAATAGAGAAATACTGATTAAAAGGTTCAGTTTAGTTATAAGATGAACAAGATCTGGCGATTGTGATTTGTTAAGAGCAGAGGTTCAATTTCTTCCTTTCTAGAGTCAAGGAGTCTCAGGTTGAAGGAAGTACATCAGGGGAAGCTCTTCTTGCTTCATGTTTCTGCAGCAAGAGACAAAAGATCAAAAGAGAATTGGCTGCACCGAGGCCTGATTTTATAGTGACATACATATGCTTGTGGCATTGCGTCCATTCCCATGATGAAGACATTAATCCACTTACCAGGGCAGAGCCCTCATCCTTTCATGTCCTCTGTACACGGCTGCACTAGAGATCCAATTTCCAACTTAACTCTCAAAATATACTGTGCTGGTTAGTTTTTGTCAGCGAACACAAAAGAGACTCACCTGGGAAAAGGAAAGTTCCTTCATCGATTTTACCTATGGTGCACGTTCTTGATTGGTGTTTGACGCTGGAGGGTACAGCACCAATGTGAGTGGTACCGCACCTGGGAAGACCATCCTGGATTGTATAAAAAACTGTGTGGTGGTGGTGAATTTGGAAGTGGGGAGGGCTGTCAATATAGAAAGCAGAGGGAGGGCAGAAGGACAAATAACAGGAAGAATACTTGAAAAAGGTCCTAAAGAAACTTTATATGCTACTTAGGCTGCCATTGCTTCCCCAAGAGCCATAGACTTTCTGACAACCACCTCTCCAGCATCAGGCACAAGAAACCTGTTTTTGAGTTATTGGTTAGGGGAGTCCAAAGACTTCTAAAAGTAAACTGTATTTTAAATTAATTAATCAATTAATTAATTTTTCCCAGACTGATCACAGTTCCCCCTCCTTCCTTCCTCTTCTCCTCTGAGTCCTTTTCCTCAATGTCCATCCTACCCCTTTTCCACTCCTTCTCCCTTCCCTTAAGAAAAGTGCAGTCTTTCCATGTATATCAGCCAGCCGTGGAATATCAAGTTGCAGCAAGACTAGGCACCTCCTCTCCTATTAAGGCTGGAGGAGGTAACCCAGCCAAAGAAACCAGAATAGCAGGAGCCAGAGTCAGAGACAGCCCCTGCTTCCTCTACCAGCAGTCCCATAGGAACAGAAGCCACACATTGTAGCACATGTGCAAAGGGCCCAGGTCAATCCCCTGCAAATTCTCTGGTTGACAGTTCATGAACCCAGGTCATTTAACTGTGTGTATTCTCCTGTGTTGTCCTTGGTCCCTCAGGCTGCCATAATCCTTCCTCCCCTCTTCCACAGGATTTCCTGAGGTCTGTCTAGTGTTTGGCTGTAGGTCTCTGTATCTGTTTCTATCGGTGGCTGGATGGAAGACTGAAGACAGCTGGGCTAGGCAACCATTTATTCATACAACAGAATATAATTAGGAACCATTTCATTGACTGTTTTCCTTTTGCCAGTCATGTTTGGTTCTATCCCGGGTCTCTGGGTTGTCCAAACTCTGGGTCCTGGCCCTCCAGGCATTGCCAGGGGTGGACTTCCTCTCATAGTATGGGGTTCAACCTGGATCGGTCATTGCTTGGGCACTCCTATAATTTCTGTGCCACCTTTGTCCCAGCATATCTTGTAGGCAGGGCAAATTGTAAGTCAGAAGTTATGTGGTTAGGTTGGTTTACAAATCCCTTCACTCCAAGTCTTGCCTGGTTACGGGAGATGGCCAGATCAGGCTCCATATCTCCCATTGCTAGGAGACTTAACTAGGGTCACCTTCATAGATTCCTGGGAGTTTCCATTGCACTAGGTTTCTAGCTCATCCTAGAGATTTCCCTGATTCCAGTTCTCTTTCCCAGTACTCTCTCCCTCCATCCTCCCACCACCTGATCCCCCCTATTTTCATGCCTACCCATCCATCCAGATCTCTCCCTCTGTCCACATGTGATGTCTATTCTATTTCCCTTTCACAGTGAGATTCATGTGTCCCTCCGCTCCCCCTATACTTCCTTGTTACTTAACTTCTTTGGGTCTGTGGATAGTAGCATGATTATCCTTTACTTTATGGCTAATATTCACCTATAAGTGAGTACATACCATGTTTGTCTTTCTGGGTCTGGATTACATCACTCACGATGATCTTTTCTAGTTCCATCCATTTCCCAACAAATTTCATGATGTCATTGTTTTTAACAGACAAGTAATACTCTGTTGTGTAAATGTACCACATTTTTTGTTTATCTGTTCTTTGGTTGATGGACATCTAGGTTGTTTCCAGGAAAATTAAAACTCTGATAGGCTATTGCTGTTGCTCTTGGTTGCCTTCCAGAGGCTGAATGTAAATCACTATTGCTGAAGAGAAAATGTACTTCAGACATAGAATTTGGAAGATTTGAGCTGGATCTGACCTGAAAATCTCCTCCCCAAGGACTAGCTTTCATCTACCAGAAATGTTATGCAGTCTGTCAAAGGAGGGAAGAAATCAATAGCCCAAACCAGCTATCATGCCTATGAACCACAGCAATGCCCAGCCCTTTGAAATACTCTTAAATGTCCAATAGTGGTGGTCATATTTTGGTGGTAACCAATAGTGGTTTAATTGGATTTCAGGCCTGCTCAACAGGAGGCAAATTATGCCTGGTACTAGAAATCTAGCCAACTACTTGGGGATAGAGAGGTCATTGATCTTAGAGAAGAACCCATTACCATCACTCCACTAGACCAGTGAAATTCCTAACTGCATTACAAATACTTGTATTTATACCTACAGAGAACTGTAGCTCTCGCCCCTCATCCAAGAAACGTTTCTTTTAAGCAGATGGTGACTATAGCAGAAATCACAACGTGTCAGAATATACAGAATGACTGATCATAGGGTATCCAGAACTAATGAATATACATACTTCACAACTCTTGCACCCAAAGGCTCCTAGAGCATCACTGATTAGGGGGCAGAATTCTGCAAGAGCCAGAAGACAGGGAAATGTGCTGTGAAACTGTGTCTCTTAGAAATGATAGGGAGTCTATACTCTAGTATAGAAATGATGGGACAAAAGGGCAGATTGTTGAGTCTGCTTTTGAACAACCATTAGTCGCAAATATTTAAATTGGTATGGACTTTTGTATATTGATACAAATTTAAGGTTATTTTTGTTGCACTGTATTTATGTTTCTACTGTTGTTTCAGTTCTTGTACCTATGCGGCTCACTTGAAAAATGTTAAATTTTAGTCCTTAAAAGCTATTTAGGATAATAAAGAAAGACAGGTTAATAGTTATTCACCTATAACAATCAATGTTAGGTATGTTTTCAAGGTGAAATAGAGATATATTTTAAATAGATAGATGGTACTCAAACAATTCAAAGACCTACAGAATATGGCATTTAAATTGTTTTAATAATGTAAGACTTTTCATGACAGTGAGACATATCTGCTCCTGGCAGCACCAATTTATTTCAGAAAAGGATGATGGGCATCAAAGAACCTCCATATGGAGTTTGCTTTTATTGTGGAAAAGTTGGAAAAGTTAGCCACTGGGAAAGAAACTGCCTTTGCCTCCACTGCTGGCGGTGTGCTGTCCAATTTGGACAAGCAGAACTCAAAAGAAAGTGACTGCTGAATTTTGCCACAACAAGGTAGGACAGTTGTTAAAAAAAAAATTGCTGCTTCACAGAAAAGTCTGTCATATATTCTAGAAGAGTAGGCAGAAGATGCATACCACAACATTGCAGAGGGAACTTGGGTAACTGTCCAGATAGACAGCTGTTTCTATAGTTTTGGAAGTTGTTTGCTGTGCACTTCCTGTTTACTCAAGTAATATTTATAACCTTGTTTGGGTCTCTGATGGAGTTATAGACTAGATATTTATAGTTATAGTTTCCATTGTTACCAAAATCAGAAAAGAAACTTACATAAGAAAATGTAAAGCTTATAAGGTTGGGAGACAACCTTATCTAAGAAGATGTTTTAAGGTCTAACAAGAGGTTTTTTTTAGGATGGTAATGAAAGTTATAATAAAAAAATGGCTTATCTATAAAACTTCAGACTCACTAAGATAGGAAATAGAGTATTTTCTCCAAAATTGCCAAATACAAATGGATTGGACATTGTAAATATAATTCTTATTGATAACTGTTCTTATATTTAGTTTTACTGTGTTAGAGTTAAACCCTTTCTTTTTTATTTAGACAAAAGGAGGAAATGCTATGGAATATTTGTACACTGTGTGAAAATATATTGGTGTGATTGGTTTAATAAAGAACCGAACAACCAATAACTAGGCAGGAGGTATAGGTGGGACTTCTGGGCAGAGAGAGAGGGAAGAGGAGATGAATTGAGGGCCATGAAAGATGCCATGGAGATGCAGAAGGAGTTGGACACACAGAACGGGAGAGAGGTTAAAACCACGAGGTAGAACATAGATTAATAAAAGTATGGGTTAATTTAAGTTTTAAGAGCTAGTGGGACAAGCCTAAGCTGTGGCCAAGCTTTCATAATTAATAAGTAGTCTCTGTGTCATTATTTGGGAGCTGGCTGGCAGGAAAAAGACTCCCTACACCCCTCCTATAATCCCATGACAATATGGCTGCTTAAGCAAGTTCTGTACAGTAATAGCACTAATAGATGTGCTAATGTGTGAAGGGAAAATGGGAACCAGACACAGAGAAAGAACTACAGGCAACTAAGGACTGCCAAGAGAGGGGGAGTAAGTTTTCCCGAGGAATGAACTCCCAGTTGGCTATCTAATACCAAATGGTCAGCCCTGAAATCATATACATATAAGTGCCCTGAAAAGACTCAGAAGATTTAATCCATATATTTATGTGTTTATAGGTATATGTAACAATAATAATCCGAAAAAAGAGAGCATGAAATTGAGAAGGAATAAAGGCGGAGCACATGAGGGTTTGAGGTGAGAGGACATGGGAGAGGTTGGAGGAAGGAAAGGGAGGGGAGGAAATGTTATTATTAAAAAGTCATAGAAGAAAGGAAGGAAAAAGGTGTAAAGGAATGAAGGAAGGAAGGAAAGAATAAAGAAAAAAAAGAAAACTGAGTCAGTCATAGGGAGCAAGCCAGTAATCAATGATCCTCCATGGCCTCTGCTTCAGCCGCTGCCTCCAGGTTCCTGCTTGGCTTCCCTGCATGATGGACTATACCCCAAAGCTGAGATAAATCCTTTCCTCTCCAAGTAGGCGGTAGTTATGCTTAGTCCTGGTGTTTATCACAGCAACTGAAACAAACTTCCAATACACAAAGCAAGCACAAAGTTCTCTCAGAAAATTGATAAGTAACCCACTTCTGACAGTGGATATGTGGTGTCAGCTCTCCTAGTCACTCTTGATTCTGAAGCATTCAAACTGAGGCCTTAGAGGCTCCCTCTCATCCCAGTGCAGGGTGAGGGAATGGAGTCATCATATTTGGAACAGGTTCTTCCTAAGACAGGAAAGCTCATGTTCAAGGAAAGAAAAGAAGAAGGAGACAAGTCAATGGAAGTGGAGATGGTAATCTTTCCACTTAGTACCTGGCCACCATTCCTCACTTCCAATTCTTTGCTTCTGTTCCTGGTGTTGCTCAAGTGTGTTTTTTGCCCTTGGGTCCAGCGAAATAGCCCTGTGTCTTTATGGAAATACTAGTATTTGCCCCAAAGATGTTGAAAGGCAGTGTTATTAAAATCAGCATGTATCCCCATCCAAGAGTCATCAGGTAATTGTCCAAATTACCCAATTATGAATACCGTCTTGCATTCACATTGTAGGTTTTACAAGCTTACACTCTTTCATGTTTTGAAGAAGCAGATGTGAACATTTGCAATTCCTGTCCTTTTTTAAAAAATATTTCTTCTTATCAGATTGCCTATAATTTAGAAGTTTTATTTCTGAAATATGAATCCAGTATGCTAATTTTAATGATTAACTTAAGCAGGGTTGAAGGAAGATACACATTGCTAGTTACACTTTAGCCTCAATAAATAGCTGTAGGTTGAGTCACTGTGACATCTTCTCCAAGTCTTTTATAGCTGTAGCACAAAGCTTTTTTTTTTTTTTTTTTAATAGGGTAACCCCTCTGCCGTGGCTTCTAGGTAGGAATTAACCATGCCACAAAATGATGTTAGAATCAATGCAATACATCTCCCAACCACCTGAAAATAGACTGTGTGTGTGTATACCTATATTCCAAATCTCCAATCTCTTTTTGTAATTTATCTTCTACGGAGGAAATTGAAATAGTGTAGCCCAGACAAATTTTGGATTGGCCAAAGATTTCATTTTATTGTTGTGTGAGGTCCTGCTTAATTATAGTTTAGATCCAATAGCTCCTGTAAATTAAATACTCCAAAATTACCCTGGGTGAGAAGTCAGTTGGACAACCAGCACCAGAACCAACGTAGATTGACTATAGCTTTCACCAGTAAAACCTATGGATTTTTAAACTTCAATAGCATTGCATGGTGCACGCGTCCTTTGGAAGAACACAGCCTCTGGTTATTGTGATTTGGTGGTTCTGCCTTCAGTTTTAGGAGCTGGTGTTGCCAGATAATTGGTGGTGTGTTTTCAGGGCAGCACCTGCATGACTAGCACATGTGATTTAGATAAGAATACCGCTTCCTTACATCAGAGCATATATGCTGTTACTTGTCTATTTTGTTTTTCACAAAAGAAAGACAAATAATTGTATGCTTAGATAACTGAAGTGACTTGTATCTAGCAATATGAATGTAGTTAACATAAATACATGCTGTACTTGAAAATCCTAAGACAGTTAATTTCATTTTATGTGTGTTTTATGACAGTGAAAATTTTAGAGAAGCTGGGCATGGCTCGTCTACTTCTGTAATTCAGGCACTTGGGAGGCAGAAGCAGGACAATAATCAGAAGTTTGATGTTTTCCTGGTCTGTATAGTGAGTTCCAGACCCACTAGAACTATGTAGTGAGACCTTTGTTTCAAAAAGAAAAAGAACACCCAGCAAGCAAACAAACAAACCATGGCTGTGATTTATTCTTATCTGTGTTTTCTTGGAGTCACAGGCAACACTTATGTGGGGCAAGGGATCCTCTTTGACTTTAAGCTTTTATTGAAGGTGTTGTTAGTCAGTTAACCTCTACTGTCCATCCTAAAAAATGAAGGTTCTCAAATGTCCTGCTTTCCTCATGCTCTGCATTCCCCATGATCATTTAATGAGCACTCACTGGGGACCAGACCAGAGGAGGTGCTGTTGGAAGAGAAAGGAGTATTAACTGCCTAGACACAGAATGGATTGGGGCATGGAGGGAGAAGGAAGCCGCTCTGAGGGTGGAAGCAACTGGAAGGTGGGACACAGAGAGTCATGCACAACTTTGTATCTTTGCTGAGTAGTAATTGTGTGAGAAGTGGGTGGATGGAGGCTAAGAGAGATTACGTGGTATGAAGTAAGCCAGGGAAATAGGTTCATATTTATGTTCCATACACAAAAGATTGGATTTTATCCTGAAGCTTCTCTACAATGTTTGGTTAAGAAATCCAGGAATGATTAAACCGGAGATGTCATGAATGAAGTTTAACATTTAGAAAAATTACCTTGGCTGTGCTGTGGGGATGAATGGAAATGATTTTGGCTCATGGTTTCATGATCTATGGTTTTCTGGTTAAGTCTGATGTAGAACATGTAAGAATCACACTGAGTAGGTAATGTATAAGGTTGCAATAAAGGCATTTATGTGGACACCCTGGGCCCAAAGATACACTGATTCACTCAGCCAAGCATTCTAGGCAGAGGGAGACTGAAAGGGAAAGGTTTTATATGGGGTCATATGGCCCACGAGGGTGAAGTTACATGAAGTTCCTCATCTTTAGCTCTTGTCTCTAAAACCTTTTCTAATGGTTTCCCTTTTCTTTTGGTAGCAGGAAGCATGTGTATGTGGTATGCTTGAGTCTGGACCTGTGTGTGGGTTTGTGTGCACGGGTTATGGTCCTCAATGATTCTTCACATTATCTGTGGAGGCAGGGTCTCGAGCTGAGCCTGGAGCTCACCATTTTTATGTAGTCTAGCCAGCCAGCTTGGCCTGTGGCTTCCACCTCTATCCCGCAAATGCTGGCATTACAGAGGGCTGCTGTTCCTACACGGCTTTTATGTGGGTTCCTGGATCCCAAGAATTCGTTTTAGTATTTTCTACTATAAATGATTATACTCTGTAGCTTTATAGGTTTTGTGCATCTCTTCCCATTCGTAGACATGTTGTAATTAAGTAATGTTTTCCTTTAAAGCTAGGCTTTCATCCTCAGCTCCTTAGTTTTGAATTTCAGTAACTCCATATGGTATTTTTAAATTGGTAGTGAACAAGCTCTTTTTCTTAACTCTGAGCTGAAAACATAACCTTTGCTTCCTCCAGTCATTGAAAGCATTGTTTGCGTCTGTCAATTGGTAAAGGAAGGCTTGGGATATTGTTTTTGTCAAAGAAGACTGCAAAAGAAGTATCCAGGCAGGAACAACATGCCTTCTTTTTAGCAATCCACTAGTTTTGAAGGGTTTTGGTGGGAAGTGTCCCAGGCTTGGGAAACTTACCAAGAAAAAACTAATGTAAGCAGATTGGCTTGAGTCTCTCTTGATGCATGTGTACAGAGGGCAACATGAGCTAATTTAACACCTTTGTGTCTGTCTTCGAGTTTATATTTTGACATAGAGGAATCGTAAAACGTATAACACACAAACCTTCATGCAGTTAGTCTCTCACTGAGAAACCAGAGATAGCACATTATTCCATTAAACATTTACTTATTTTCTATCCTAAATATCACTCATACCTATCAAAATGTTAAGATAAATAGATGAGTTGTGTTATATTTGCAGAGAAGAGAGATATAAGGGAGTTATTAATTGTTACGAAAGAAAATGCTGTGTAATGAGTTCTATCCACCCCACATTTAGTATGTTGAAGTCATAATATGGTGGTATTTGGAGATTTAATTTGAAGGATGTACTTAAGGCTAAATGAGGCCATTAGGAGTCTCACACACATACAAACAGACACACACATATATATACAACCACATGCACATACACAAATACACATGTACATATATATACATCTATACACACACAAGTACAAACACACACACACACACACACACACATATATACACACACACACACATCCACACACACACATCCACACACACACACACACACACACACACACACACACACACACACACACACACACACACACACACACACACACACACACACACACACGGGAAGGCACAGTGAACACAGACTAAGAAAAGGCTTCTGGTTTATGAGCATCCCATCAGAAAACCCATGGTGCCGGCATCTTGGGTTTTTGATCTCCAATGATGTGACAGTATATTTCTGTTCTATGAGTCATAGTGTCCATAGCATATTGTGGTGGTAGGCCACGTTGACTAAGACAGAAAATTTGCCTCTCAGCACTGGATCTAGGCTCCATTCATTCTCTCCCCCTGACCCCCCAAAGTTCTGTAAGTGCCACATGTAGGATACTAGCCCCCACACTTATTTACCCCAGGAACTCTTGAAGATTGAGGCATAACAGACTTGTTAGAGAGCTAAGAAGCAGAGAGAAACACAGGATAGACTCAGGTAGGCCTGGATCCTTATCCATCAGCCCTGAGCTTTATTCCAAAGGCCTATGCCAAGGGATGGAGCAAAAGACCTCCCCTTTGCTAGTTAGACACTTACAAATACCTGGTACTCAAGCCTGTGGTCCAGTCAACCTTCCATGCAGTCCTGCTAGGTACAGCCACTGGGAAACCTAGTGGGCTCCAACAGCCACATGACACCATTGTCCTTTCTAGAATAAAGGTAGTCAGACGAGCTTGTCCCCAAGGTCTCTTCCAGTGTGTGACATATTTGATTCTCATTACACAGAAGTTCTTCTGGAAGATCTCACATAGTGGAAGAGGAAACTGGGGTCTTGGCTGATTGTATGTTGTGTCTCAGGGAAAGTCTGAAAGGGTGGATTTTATTTCTCTTATGCTACACTGATATATGAGTTTTTGGTTTTTCAACATGAACAGTGTATTTTTTTAAATGATAGGCCTGCTCCACTGGGAAAATGTGACTAACCTGGACAACACCAAATTTTTCAGAACAAAGACATTGGTTTTTATTGTGCTGTGGTGATTTATCATCTGAATATCCTGCGGTTTTGTTTTGTTCTTGTGGACCTTACTTGTTATTATATCTCAGTATTTTCCAAAGCATGTATTAACAGGTAAAGTCAGTATGCATACATAGAAATATTTTATTTATAAACTCTGGATTCCAAAGTATTGCCTACATATGGTAAGGAAACAATCCCGAGTTTACAATGAAAAATTTCCCAGTTCCTCTTCTCCACTCCCAATTATATTTCCCAAGGCAACATCCTTCAACTATTAATTTCTTTGAACATTACCTTGGTAACTTTAGATGATGCTTTTATTCAAATAGGGTTATCTAAATAAGGGATAAGTAAAGTCTATAATCAGTAGGTTATACCTAATAATTCCTGTTAAAAAGTGAGGTTGATATTATATACACTTACATATATATATGTATATATACACACATATATATACAGTTAATGTTCAAGTTTGATAATTACATATTTTTAGTTTTAACTTGTTTTTATAATTTAAAATAGCATCATCAAGCCTATTCTTTTAAACACATCTTCTTGATTTATTACTTCAGAAAATGATGATGTCTATGTAGCAGCTGATGCCTGCTCTTCCCTCTTTTCTGCTTCTATGTCCTCCTTACAACACCACACTTTCCATTTTTATATTGTCAAGGTTAACATTTACATCTTCTGCAACCACCCCGACTTCTGTGTTTGTCCAGGCTTTGACTCTACATGTAGAAGCAATGAAATAATGTTTAATATTTTATGTTTAAAGTAGTTTGGAGACCCTAGATATTTTGTATATGTAGATTTTCTATAAAAATAGAAATTGTAGGTTTCCCATTTAGACAATTTTGGATGAAAAACTATACCTATTTGAATGGTAATAGGAGGTACATGTTTGGCTATTCCATATAGTGTTTTTAAAAATGACTTAGCATAGGGGCTGGAGAAATGTCTCAGCAGTGAAAAGCAGTTACTACCTCTTGCAGAGGACCTAGGGTTGGGTCCCAGCCCCTACATGGTGGCTCACAACTGTCTTTCACTCCAGTTCTAGACTGATGCCTCTTTCTGACTTTGGTGGGCTGTGAGTATCATTTAAATATTTTTTTTTAACTGCACTAACTTATTATATCCAAATTCTGGTTTGCTTCAAACATTCTGAATTTATACTGTATTGCATGCATTGCTTATAACCGCTTCACTTACTGAATCCAGAAAAGAACTATGTGTTTACTATGTCTCTGCCCTGTCATGCTTGAAATTATCCATGTAATTAAGTTAAAAAAAAAAATCTCACCGGAAGATCATCCTAGATTCACATCAAAAGGGTTTTGCACCTGTTGAAATGGAATAATGGTAGCAGCTTGGGATAAAGGGGAGCCCTTAACCTAATTATCCCTCATGTTCTGAATTCTGTCCAGTGAGGCTTGTAGGTTTCTGTTGGCTTTGGGTAAATCATGACTATATTTTTTATTATGTTAAAAAAATCTCTACTATTTTTGCTTTTGTGGTCAGATTTTCTATGTAGTTCCTAGGGAGTTAGTTTTCCACCCCCTCGTAATGAGAATATGTTTTCTAACTTCCTTGCCTATTGAGTGTTTCATATCCTACACACATAAATCCTGGCGCTCAGCTTAGCTCACACAGCTCTGTGTATTTTCCCTTCCCCAAAGGTAGTTTTACCCCTTCTGAGGTAAGATCAATATAGAATCGGGTTCTCTAAGAAGGGTTCTGTACCAGACAGCGCTGGTGAGGCCTTTAGTGACTTCCTGCTTGTAATGTTCATCACAGCTAGAAAGCTGACTAATACCAGGATTTGATCTTTGCAGAGGTCTCGATTACAAGGAACTGACAAGCTCTTTACACTTGGCAAGCTGTCTGAAGGTTTTTTATTTTTACAATAGATTTCAGTGGAATTTCCCTTTAAAATTCTAACCTCCTGATCAAACCACATTACTCATCATGAAAAAAGAAAGGCATGGATGTTACTAGTTTTATAGTCCTCACTAGAGTAAGACTTGGGGACCACCTGCTGTGCTTTAATTTCTTTATGCCTTTGAGAGTATACCCTAGGATGCTTATCATATATGAGATAGCAAATGCTCCTTACAGTCATTTCATCTAATTCTCAGAACAATCCCTGTGGTCCTATTTCATGTGAGGGACACTGTAGGATGAGAGGACTTTTTCTCATCCAAAGGCAGACACAAGTTAAATAATGAAGCTAGGATTGATCTGTGTGCCTGAATTGATCCAGAATGTACTAGAATTGCACTCATCAGGATGTGACCTTGTGGCTTTTTTTTTTCCCCCAGGGAGAGTTTCTTGCATTTGTTTCCCTGGCTTGATAACACATTTTTATTTTAGTGTTGACTGATATTGTGCTGTCTGGATGTACTATAGATCATTCTTGATTCAGCTCCTGAAGATACTGTGATTGCTTCACATTTGGGAAATTATGAATAAAGCTTTCTGTGAGCATGTGTGCAAGGTCTTGTATGGTCTTACATTGTCAACTTCTTTAAATAGCAAGAAGTAGAATTGCTAGATTGAGTGGTGTATTGGTTATTTTTCTGTTGCTGTGATAAAACGCTGTGACCATAATCAACTTATGGAAGAAAGAATTTATGTTGGCTTGTAGTTCCTGATGAATAAGAGTCCATCATTCTGAGAGATATTGTCAGCAAGTGGCAAGCACGGTGGCAGGTACGGGAAGCTGCGAGATCACATTACCACCCATGTGCAGAAAGTAGAGAGAGTGAACTAGATGTGGGGTGAGGCTGTCAACTCTCAAAGTTTGTCCCCATTGACTTATTTCCTTCAGTGAGGCTGTATCACCTCTGCAACAGCACTGCCAATCAAATACCTGAGACTGTGAGGCACGTTCTTATTCAGACTACCACATGTGGTAAGAATATGTTTAATTTTGAAAGAAACTAGTAAATTGGCTGTAGAATATTACATTTCCAACTGCAATGAATGAAGTTTCCCCTACTTCACATCCTTATCAGCATTTGGTACAGAAATATTTTGGATTTGGACAGTTCTGATAGGTGTGCATTGATTTCTTATCTGTGTTTTAGTTTTCAATTCCTGACCTACACATGATGTTGATACATTATTTAATATGCTTATTTGTCATGTTTTTGTCTTCTTTGCTGTCTGTTCAGGCCACTGGGATAGACTTAAGTTGTTTGTTTCTTGCTGACGAGTTTTAAGATTTCTTTGTATATTTTGGACAAAATTCCCTTATCAGATGCATCTTTTGAAAAAACCCTTCTCTTCACAATGTGCAGTTTATCTTCCTATTCTTCAGATTTTTATCTTTCCAGACCATAAGTTTTTAATTTTGGTCAAGTCCATCGTAACTATTCTCTATTCATTGATCTTGACTTTGGTGTTAAACCTAGAAAAGCAACTAGGGTATGGTCTGAGCTTAGTAATATACTATATGTTTCTGCACATGCAAAGCTCAGTTTGGTCCCATGCAAAACACACACACACACACACACACACACACACACACACACACACACACACAGACAGAGAGAGAGAGAGAGAGAGAGAGAGAGAGAGAGAGAGAGAGAGAGCCCTACAACAGTTAGGTTTCTATTGCAGTGATAAACATTGTCACAAAAAGTAACTTGAAGAAGCCCAGGCATGAACTCAGGACAGGAACTTGGAGGCAGGAACTAAAGCAGTGACCGTGGAGGAGAGATGCTTCCTGTCTTGATCCTCTTGCCTTCCTCAGTTTGCTTTCTTATATATCACAAGACCCACCTGCCCAGGGATGGCACTGCCCTCAATGGGCTGGACCCTTCCACATAAATCATCAGTTATTAACCACCAATCAAGACAATGCCCCATACACTTACCTATAGGCAAATCAAATGCAGGGGCTTTCTCTGTTTCCTCTTCCCAGATGACCCTGGCTTGTATCAAGCTGACAAAAAACAAAAATAAAATACCCCAAAAACCAAATACCAAAAAACTAGCCGGGACATAAGATAGACAGTCCCACTATGTTATACTCTAGGGACGTTTGTGCTACATCCTTAGGTGAATAGTTTTGAGTTAAGTTCTATGAAAAGCATATGGTCTGGGTCTAGATTCATTAGTCTACTAAGGGTTATATTATTGATTTTATGGATCTTACAAGATATTTGATGTTTGATCATGTTATCTTTTGGGCTTACAGTTTATACTTCATTTTCATTATTTATTTGATTTGCTTATTTTGGGTTTAATTAGTCCTTTTTCTGGTTCATTAATTAGAAACCTAATTATTGATTTTAGATCTTTCTTCCATCACATTTGCTGCATTTAACCAATGTTGATAAATCGAATTTTTAATTTTATTTATTTCAAAATGCTTTAACACTTTCTTGAGATTTCTTTTTGGTCCCTATATTTGTCTGTGTGCTCATTACAAAAAGGTGGAGAGATAAGTTTTCTAAGTATTTTGGAATTGTCCAGACATATTTCTGTATGATGAATATGCTAAAGGTATTAGTAGAAAAAGTTACAACATATAAGCATTGATGGGTAATTTAAGTATTATGTCAAATTCCTGGTCTGATAATTATAATAGTGTTGGTGTATACCTTAGTTAAGTTTTATTTTGCTGTGAAGAAACAGCATGACCACAGTAACTCTTATAAAAAGGAAACATTTAATTGGGGATGGCTTACAGGTACAGAGGTTTAGTCCATTATCATCATTGGTGGGACATGGTGGCACACAGGCAGACATGGTGCTGGAGAAGGAGCTGAGAGTTCTACATCTTGATCCAAAGGCAGCAGAAAGAGTCTGTGTACCACACTGGGCATAGTTTGAGCACAGGAGACCTTAAAGCCTGCCCCCCACCAGTGACACATTTCCTCCAACAAGGCCACACCTCCTAATAGTGCCACTCCCTATGAGGGCTGTTTTCTTTAAAACCACCACAGTGTATCTGACTCTACTATGGTTCTTGTTTAGTCTCCAAATGTGGTTTTGTTACTTGGTTAGTTTTGTTGTGTTTTTCTTTTAGTATGCATTGCACTTTCTGATGGAATATAGGTGTGATGTCTTGGTAAAGGCAACTGTGGTACGTAAATAGACCTTTAGTCGTGTGGCACAAGGTATGGGGCAGAAGCCATACTCTAGTCTCAGGATTGGACTCAGTCTTGGTGAACCTTTAGCTTCAGGATTCAGCAGAGCTTTTCCAGTTATACTTTCCACATCATGTTGAACAGAACAGGACACCTAAGGGCAGGAATATTCAGAATAGAATGCCCAGGCTTATTTCAAGATAGTTCTGTTTGCCTTCCTCTGGGTAGAAGCAAGGGGGGGATTTTTCTCTGCTTAGTCAGTCTCTATGCGAAGCTGGTTAGGGCCCTGGCATTAAACTCCTAAGCATGTGAGGCTGCTGTGGCTTGTTTCCCTGGAGTTTTTCCATCTCAGGGTTGCCTGTGCTCAGCCTCCAGTAATCTGTCAATTACAGCTCAGGTTTTTCCACTGCAGCACTAGTTCCCACACAGGGGGTGCGGTTTCCTTTTGAGGGTTTCTGTTTTGGCAAGCCCTACTTCTCAGTGTATGCCTGTCTGCCTTTCTGATCTGGAACACAGTTGTTGGTCCTGTGACCTCACATCTCTGGCAGATCTGAGAAGAGTTGTTTTTCATTTTTGATGTCTCACTCAGAACCATGAAATATGTGGAACTCTTAACCTGTAGTTTCCTACTAGTTACTAAATTAGGTTGAATTCTGTGTGGCAGCCTAGCTTGGATGCATGAGTGAAAGGACTTGTGGCTATTCTTTTATTGAAGAGTTAAATTCTAGCATGTGGGACAAGTGCAGTCAGGTGGGGAAAGAAGGAAGCTAATGTGAATGTGAATTACAAACCCAGCCACTCCTTAAGTTGTTGCTCAATTCTGAGGCGTCCCTGAAAGGGAGATATACACAATGACTGTTAAATTGAGTCTGAGAGGTTGCATGGGGATCAGGCTTTACCTACTGACCTAGTCTCCTCATACAAAGTTCACTCTGCAGTTTAGTTATTTCATGTACACTTCTGGTTCAGACAGGGTTCAGGGAAAAAAAAGAAATATGTCAATGCCTTTGCTGGAGCATTCTCCTGAAAGGAGGATCTGAATGCTTGCGTGTGACTACCTCATTTTGATAGGAAGCAAGAGTGAGGTGGGAAAGAGAGAGAGAGAGAGAGAGAGAGAGAGAGAGAGAGAGAGAGAGAGAGTAAGAAGGAAAAAGTTAGGTCAAGAACAGTGGATCACGTGATTGAAGTCCCTGCAGTAAATGAAGACATGTGAGAAGTATAGAGAAGCTCTCTCAGAATTGAGAATCCAATGCATGGGAGGTTGGGGGTGGTTGTGTTGACCCAATGCTCCATTCCAGTATAAATTGTTAATTGTTCCTGGTGAATATGCATTTCTTGCAGGTACACTTACATGGACATCTAGGACTTTACAAGGGGCTCCTAATTAAGAGAGGTCTTCCATGCCAAAGGAATAACAAGCTTGCATGCCACTGTTCACTGAGAGGTGGGCTGAAAGAATGTGACATGGGTTATGGGGTGCCTTGGGGAGTAGTAACATTAGGAGAAATGATAGAATGTTGTTTCTTTTGTAGGTAGTATGAGATTGGATCTCTAGAATAGCACTCAATGCTTTCAGGGTGACTCACATTGTTTATATAATCAAAGGTCCTCCTGCAATATTTGTTTAGGACTTTTCACACCCTGGAGAGGGCCTTGCCTATATGTAGTAAATTGGAACTCTGCAGATTTCCTGGTCATAGTTCAATCTGGAACAGAAAAGTAAGATATAATTGTACCTAGGAGGTAGTCAATATGATCATTTAAATGCTTCTCTAGAAAAGATTTTTCTGGAGGTTTTTAGTTTGTTTTTCTATAACTGTAGAATAACATTTGAAATTTTTTATAAATCAGTCCACACGTGAAGTGAACTAAAAAAAAATGTTTGGCTTCAAATTCTCCTGGTGTGGACACCCATTGAGAGGTGGAGTCTATTTCTTCACCCTCTTAAATATGGACTAGTAGATAACTTCTTATAAGTCTTTAGGTAACAAGTCAGCAGAAATGATGTTTCACAAATTCTGAAACTTGGGCCTCATCAGGTCTTGCAAATTCTGTTTTAACATTCTACAGTGAGACCACCATGGAGGCAGAGTGATCTAACCTATTGTCAGATGAGAGTCCATGTGGACAATGACTGATTTACTTTAGCCAACGACCAGCACTCATATTAGACATGTGCTTAAGACCACTATTGATCTTTCCAGTCATGGTACTCCTGAAGGCCAATGTGACCACACAGCTAAGACTAGGCAGAACTGGAGAGGGCTGCAACAAGACCACAAGATTATGAGAAATACTGAATCATTGTTTCAAGATGTTCAATTCTGGGTTGCTTGTTATATAGAAAAATATACTATAATGTGGATAAGTCCCTAATGCTTTTGGGAATTGTACCATGCTTCAACTAAATGGATGCTAAATTAAATGATGTATTAATGCATTCTGGAGAGTTCTGTGTTAAACCAAGGAGGACATTGTAACTGTGGAGTTGCTGTTCCATGTCCAAATATAATCTTATGAAAAGTATGCTCAGTGAAATAAAAAGCAAGTATTTTAGGTGGTTTATGAAACTATGAAAGATGGTATTGTAGTGGGTAGCCATCCCAGCCTTGGCCTGGAAGTTCCAACCCCCACTGAGGCTTCGGTAATGGTCACGCCCACAAGGCGGGGCTGAGGGAGGAAGCTGAAGACCCAGGATCGAGAGGAGAGGTCTCTCTTGGTTCTGGGACCCTGGACACTGGAGGTAGACTGAGCAGAGTTCTCCAGAGAACACCGCCGGACTGCGCCATACCTTTGCCAGACCCTATAACCTATCCCTTCATTTGTAAGTTACCCCACAAAATAAACCTCCCTTTTAACTACGTAGAGTGGCCTTAATAATTTCACCAATATGGTATATGTACATATGTATACACAGCTCTTCTTGGTGTATAGGGAAAGAATACCAGTTTAGTGACTATCAAATTTGACTGTGTAGATGGTTTAAGTTTGTAGTGTGGTCTGACTGCAACAGATTTTGTAGATCATCGTAGTTACTAAAATGTACTATAGGGATTTATGGGGATAGAATTTTGTTGGTTGAGACTGACATATGCTACTGATATTGTGAAGGGTATTGACAGTGATGGGAGAGCAGAAAAGCAAAACCAAACAGACTCCTTATCTTCATGGCTCTGAGTGTGTCTATGGTGCCCAAGCAGTCAGAGATCTCAGGTTTCTTCCTGATGACAGGGCACATCTTGCTTCCTATTCTTTTAGTTTGTATCAGCAGAAATTGGAATTCCACTATCAAATGGAATGAAGAGTGAAGGTAAATTTTTACAAGATCGATAATTTAAAAAAGTCATGTACTAAGGACAGGTCTGGGTCCCACTGCCTGGGTGCCTCCCAAACAGTTCAAGCTAATCAACTGTCTCACTTATCCAGAGGGCCTGATCCAGTTGGGGGCTCCTCAGCTACTGGTTCATAGTTCATATGTTTTTATTAGTTTGACTATTTGTCCCTGTGCTTTTTCCAATCTTGGCCTCAACAATTCATGCTCATAAAGTCCCTCCTGGAGCTCCACCTGGCTTATGAAGGGACACTTCGCTCAGTCTGGGAGGAGGAGACTGGGACCTGCCTGGACTGAATCTACCAGGTTGAGCGGAATTCCTAGGGGAGTCCTTGCCCTGGAGGAGATGGGAATGAGGGGTGGGCTGGGGGGAAGGCAGTGGGGGGTGGGGAGGAGGGCGGGAGGAGGAAGAACAGGGGAATCTGTGGCTGATATGTAAAATTAAATTATAAAATAAAAAAATTGAAAAAAAAGTCATTTCTGCAGAGTATCTAGTAAAGTCAATCTGTTCTCTTTTTTTCCAAATTAAAAAAAAAATGATTATTTAGATCATATAAAAAGAAGAGAGGAAAGTCCACAGTTATGGAGAATACAAGTACGTTTCACTTTTGGTTTCTCATGGGAGAAAAGCTTAGAGCTGCCTCATTGAAGCAGCACTTCGTCATGTGAAGAAGTCGATCAAAGAGAATATCACACACTCCGCAGCCACTCATGTGTGCGCTGTTTGGGGCTGGGGTACTCCACCTATGCTCATCTTCCCCAGTGCCTTCGGGTGGAAAGAGGTCCTACAGCTTTTACAGAAACCCATAAAAAGGAGTCAGCAAAGTTCGAAAGAACTGGTGTTCAGTTTTGTTAGTAAGAAGGTATTGGAATCACAAATTATTACAAATAATGCTCTTTAAAAAACATGATTTAAATTGGGGACTCTAAACTGGGTCCATCACAGTCTAAAAAATGAACTTATTTTAGGGAGGTAAATATTTATTACAACAAAGACTATTAGTGTGTACAGTCAAGGATTTGTTTTTTAATTTCCCTTAAAAACTATTTCTTTTATTTATACACACAAAAGGCAGAGCAGAACCACTCAGAATCTTCACCCAATAGCATACTGTCTGTTGGAGTTCATGATCCCAAGAGTTAATTGTCTGCACATGTGTTTGTTCATTTATTGCCAGCCTAGTATCTTTAGAGGACACTGCGGGTGTTTGAAAGAAAATGGCCACCAAAAGGAGTGGCACTATTCTGAGGTGTGGCCTTGTTGCAGTAAGTGTGGTCTTCTTGGAGGAAGTGTATGAGTGTGAAGGCAGGCTTTTAGGTCTCATATGTGCTCAAACCATGTCCAGTCAGACAGACCACTTCCTGTTGCCTGTGAGTCAAGAGGTAGGAATCTTAGCATCTTTGTTGCCTGCACACCACCATGCTCCCATCGTGATGATAATGGACTAAACCCCTGAAACTGTAAGCCACCACCTCAATGAAATGTTTTCCTTGATAAGAGTTGCTGTGGTCATGGTGTCTCTTCACAGCAGTAGAAACCCTAACTATGACAGACAGCTTTGTATTGCTGCTTCTCACCCACCAGAAGTATTTCCAGTGCTGTACATAGGTCATGACTCTTCACATGTCACCACTGAGTTGGCTTCTGGACTTGTTTTCTTCATATCAGCAAACAAGCAAGACCTTCTTTCCAAACCAGTGGGTCTGCTACTTTGGGTGTGGATGTAGGTCACACTGGAAAATGTTGCCTGTGGTTCCAGGTGACTTTAGGGCCCTGAGACACATAGCTGTTTTTATTTTTTCCTTAAAACTTAGCTGAAAATTCCAGTGAAATTTAAATAATATGGAAAACTTTATCTGTTTAGCTAATATTTGAGAAATGGCAACTATGTGTCCAAGATATCAAATATCAGATAGCTGCTCTTCCACAACTAAGTACCCTGAGTGAGAGATGAACATATGCATGGCCACAACAGAGGAGAAGGGACGGGGGGGGTGGGGTGGGGTGGGGAGCTAGGTATAGCACCGACAAAGGACATGAGTTAGGGGAGTTGGGAAGTCAGACCAGGAAGGGAATCAGGCAGCATTCTGGCAAAGTGTCATCCAAAATGTGTTTTGAAGTAAGGAATAAGAATTATTGAAGGAAAGAGAGTGGCTAAATACTGGTATGCTTTGCACGTTAAGGAATGTGGGCTTTTCCAGTTCTGAGGTGGTTCCCTGTAGCACCGTAAAAGGATGCTAAGCAAAAAGGTGTCACCACCTAAATTCTCTTTACAATGAGAACTTTGGTAACAGAATAGAGGATAAATTAAGAGGCAGTCAAAGTCAAAGAAAAAATATGTCTAGGAAGAAATAGTTAAAGGAACTTAGATGATAAAGATAAGCCATACCCATGCAGGTGTGTGTGTGTGTGTGTGTGTGTGTGTGTGTGTGTGTGTGTGTCCAAATATATTAAGAAGAAAGAATGTCCATACTCAGACTTGGTTATATATAATTTAAAGTAGTCAGTGATGATCTTAGTGTTCTGCTTGAGTGGCTGTGTGAATCTACCACTTGCAGATATTGATAATGAGATGGAGGAATTGCACCTTAGGAGCCCAAGGACAGTTGAATCTTTGGACTTCCTAAATTTGACAGGCCAGTGGAGTTTACACTTAATCTTTGAGTATGTGGGCTTGGAAAGCAGGGAACAGGGAAATATATGAGCAATAAAAATGTTTTGAATTAAAGTTTTTTATTAATTGAATTTAATTTTTGACAGTTTCATACATGAATATAATGCATTCTGATTAGTCTTGCTCCCTATTTCCTCTCTCTCTCTCTCTTTTCGAGACAGGGTTTCTCTGTGTAGCTTTGCGCCTTTCCTGGAACTTGCTTTGGAGACTAGGCTGTCCTCGAACTCACAGAGATCTGCCTGCTTCTGCCTCCTGAGTGTTGGGATTAAAGGCGTGCACCACCACGGCCCGGACCTGTTCTCTCTTACCTTTCTTTCTCCAACGCTATTAATCCTTCCTCCTCTGTTAACTCCTGTTCCCATGTTTATGTCTTATTACTTTATTTTGTAATCTACAGACGTTAACATTGACCTTCTGCAGGATTGTATGGACAGTGTGAAACTAGTCATTCTAGTGCTGTGCTCACCAGTGGATTAATAACTGAAGACGGTGACTTCCTGTCCCCCAGAATCTATAATGACTAATAGTTCCCTCTCTGAAATATCTTAATATCCCTTTCATACAAATGTCACCCATGTTTGATTAGAGACAACCCCAATGATGTTCTTTTAACTTAATTGTCTCTTGAAATACCTGTGTCCAGCCATGGCACATTTTGAGGTACCAAAAGTTAGGACTTCATCATATAAATTTATGGAGGGCATTAATTAATGCACAAAGTCACAAAAATCACTTCATGAAAACTCCCATGTCTATTTATACAAAAGAGCAACTCATCATGATTTATCTTCATTATCTAATTAGATAATGCACACATTTTAGTCAAGGTATATTTTGACTCTTAATAAAATTGCATGACTACATCTGACCAAAGTATCTCCAAAACCATGGGATGACTGTATTACAAAGTAATCATATCCACAAGTCCTTGAACATTCTTGCCACTGACTGATAAAGGCTACATGTAAATGTCTCCTCTTTGGACTCTGGCTGGGTTCTGTGAATCAAGGCTGCCCTAGATTCCAGTCCTAAAAGATTAGTAGTCAACACTTCCTGTTGCTTGGAGTTCTACCTCTGGAAGGCTTAGAGTGTCATATCGAAGTCCACTATCCTGAAATATCTTCCAGGGAGAACACATGCAGGTCAACTACTGTTCCTCTCAAGCCATTTGGGATCTTTCACCTTCCAACTGAATTTTGTCAATGGAAAGTATGGGAAATTGTGTCTGGAGAAATATTTTCTAGATTCAATCTCTTGAAAATGAAACCATTAGTCCTTTCTGTACTATGCAGCTGTCCCCAGTGTGGAAATCCTCTGTGTATAGCTAGATCTCATTTTAGTTATTTTGATTGTCAGAGGTTATTGGTGTCTGAATATAAAACCAAAGATTAGCTTTTCTAACTGGATATGCACACATTTTATCCAAGGCATATTTTGACTCCTAATAAAATTGATAGCTATCTGACCAAAATATCTCTAAAACCATGTATACCTGGTTCAGTCTTCTAAAATTAGAGAAAAGGAAGCCAGCCTGTGACATATAAAACATGCAAGGTTCTCATGGAATTGGAAGAGTCACCAAGTAATAAGTTGAGACCAATGTTTTTGGAGAGTTTATATATCAGAAGGTCAAAATTTACCCTTGAATCCTTAACTTTAACTACAGTTAAAGATCTCAACCAAATATCAGGATAACAAAGCTTTCTTTTGGAGTGCAGGTTTTAATAAAATATTAACTCTCTGAGAACAATGGCAAGAATGGAGATACTGGTTTTTGATAACTATCCTTCTGTTTTTACAATGGTGCCTCATAAATGTGGAGTTTGGCCTTGACAGTTGACCAATGTCATGGTTTTCATTCCTGTGACTAATGCCTGTACTTTCCCTTGGCACCCTGCCAGCTGCTTCATCCAGGCTGCAAGGATATTTTGTGTACCTTGCTTCCCTTTTCATGATGCTGAGAGATGAAGGAGCTGTAGGCATGTTTTGCCATGAATTTTGTGAGTGGGAAGGAGATGATGTTAAAGAAATGTATGAATATGAACTGGGTAGTCAGTAAACAAATAAAATACAATCAGAGTATCCGATACTTTTGCATCTTATGAAGGAAATGAAATGGTATGGCAAAAATCAGAGGAGCCACTTGAGCTCGGATGGATACAGACATACAGTAGGGTAAGTAAGACTAGGAATGCAGTGTTTTCACTGATGCTTTTGAAGCATTCCTAAGACCCGAGTAAGCTGGCAAGCTCTCTTTATTTTAGGAGCATGATGGTTTGTAGTTTACCAACACTGATTACTTTCATGTGCAAATGTGAGAGTGACACACATCTCAGCAACACCACAGCTAATTTCTGCGCTTGCTGACTCTCTTATTATTTATTAAAACAGATTGAACTAGTATAAGATACTACATGGAGAATGTCATTTTTCAAACATATAAAAACATAAAGGTTAAGCTGGGCAGGATGACTCAGCAGTAACTCCACCTCAGAAAGCTCAGCCAGGAGAGTTGCTATGAACTTCAGGCTGGCCTGGGCTATAGTGTGAGAACTTAATCTCAAATACCAACCAACAAAAAACCCTGGAAGTTAATACTTAGTAAACATTTACTAAATGTTTCATAGCAATGTGCTGGTTAATTCTTACTATAGTCCCAAATAATACGGTCATATCAGAGATGAAGTGAGTTAGGCCAAAGGAGAACAGTTTGTCTAAGTGACACAGCTTGGAAGCTTAGGAACCAGGATACAAACACAACATTCAGAACACTGTTACCCTATGTACACTATATATTCACAGAATAATAATTTCCTGTATTCACGGCTTAGTGTAATAGTAGAGTTGAGTTTTTTTTAATATGATGTGATTTTTTTCTTTCCTCCTCCTCCTCCTGCTCTTCCTCCTCCTCCTCTGCCTCTTCCTTTTTCTTCTTCTTTTTTAGAGTAGCACTTACATTTTTTTCAAAGCCAGTGACAACCGTTTACATGATCTAGGGAAATGAAAAAAAAAAAAAAGAAAGATGTGCTTCTTAACAGAAAATCTGCCTTGAGAAAAAAAAGTTACATCCAAGAGATATTCTGTGTAAGCAGCAAAAAACAAAGGAAAACAAAACAAAATGTCCATGGCAGTTTAGCAGCAAATAGGGCTATTTGACCTGAAGCTCCCACATGATTTCCCAAACAACATGAATAATTTATTTTGAAAAGATAGGATGATACGGTTTATGTGGTAATGCTTGATGATAAACTGCCGCCATAATTGGAGACATCGGTTCTGCTTAGAAGGATAACCCATGGAGGGAGTCACTGCTCTCAGGATAATGTTTTCCTCCTTGAGAATCTAGACAAAAGCAATGTGTAGGGGCTGGGTGCCTGGCTTCTATCAGCAGTGGGGCAGAAGTTTGCTTCCTTTTTGAGGCCTCAGAAACCATTGCCTGTAGAGTACCCGCATGGTCTGTGTGCTATTTTCTGAGTGCTTGTGTCATAGACCCACTCTCATGTCTCAAAGCTGCATTTACATTTGCAGGCTCTTCACAGACGCAAGGCTTTCCAAAAACCAGGATAAGCTGTCAATTTGTAGGGCAGATCTGTTACTCCTTGGAATTTATGCCCTTTGGGACCAGCACTCTACACAGAATTTTGAAAGCTGACAGCTTAGTGTTGGCAGCTGAGTTTTGACATTCATGCTGTTACCAGAACTCCCTCCAACAGCTGAAGCTGCAGGTATGTGACAGTTAAGCCTTCTGCGAGGCATGTTTATCTGGCAGGAGAAATGCTGTCAGGCCCCTTATTATTCTATTATCGTGAGCATTTCGGCTGCCGTTTGTTAATCAGCTAACATGAACACATTTTTTGAGTTGTCTGGAATGACAAGGCAAATACAGAGCCATGGTTGGCATTGTACTCTGCTCAGCATGATGCTCAGTGTGGAGGTAAGGCCGGTTTGCTTCAAAATATTAGCTTGGAAAATTTACCTTTGGTTCCGAGGAATGTAAAAGCAATGCAAGAATTCACATAGTTCGTGGTCTTTATGAAGCTGACACTTAGTCCTTCCCCTGTGGACTTAGAAAGAGGAACTAAATGTTCTATTTTTACCCAGGATAGAGCTGACATAATTAGAAATGCTGATTCATGAAAATAGACTTTATCAAGATAAAGAGCTATAAGTTGAAATGTTTGAAAAAGTATAATATGAACCTCAATTTGAATTCTATTATATGTTGAAACAAATCAATATTTATTAAGTGCAAAGACAATTAGAGTTCTTTTGAGGAAAATGTAATAGAAAGGATTTTTTCTTTTTGAGCAAAGGAAGTGTAATGGTCCTGCAAATATTCCTACTTTTCCTACAAATTAGTTTTGTTAGTGAAAAAAACAAAATTAACCTATTAATGCTAAAAGAATTTTTTCCTTTAGTAAAAGTGTAATTACCTTCCTACCTTAGGGAACATGCAAAATATACGTGAGTACATGCACACACACACACACACACACACACACACACACACACACCCCCCACACACACACTTACTCACCTCCATTAGCCACCAAGTCAACTCAGAGACACAAAAACCCTCATCAAATGCAGCAAAGAGCCCTATTGTACCCTTAAACACTGCAAAGGCACAAAGTGTCACGGAAATAACTAACAACATCCAATGATTTATACAAACTGAATGAAAAGCCGTGAGAAGCTGATGTTCTTTTGATACTGGGAACTGAGCTTGATGAGATGGCTTTGAAAAGGATCATGATCATATTCCCATATGTACTCAAAACCAAACAGGCAGTCCATCCAATAAATAAAACATCCTCAAAAAATGTTCAGTGAAAAACAATGAAATATATTTATTAAATATAATAATTTTCTCGCAAAGATGACTTGAAGACAACAGTATTGAACCTTCCGTAGTCTGAGCTGGAGGCTAGGTCTGAAGTGGCTATATTAATGACTTTCCTCCTTACTGCGACAGAACCTTGCCAAAAAAACAACCTAAGCAAAGAAGGGTTCATTTTTCTCATGGTTTAAGGGGTACAGCCCCCTTAAACTTAAGTAGGACAGGCATGGCAACAGGGAAAAGTTTATATATTGCAGGAGGGGTGTCAGGTGGACTAGGCAGGACAGGAAGCAGCAGACAAATAGGAGTTGTAAGCCAGGCTGAGCTACACCCCTCAAGGTCTATTCCTCAGGAGACACTTTGCCAGCTAGGTTCTGCCTTGTGAAGTTTCAAGAACCTCCCAAACAGCACCACCTGTGGGAGAACCAAGTCTTTGAACACATATGCCTATGTGGGGAATTTTATATGCATAGATTGCCAGTGGCTTTGCCATGCATAATAGTAATTAACAGCAATATTATCTAACACTTAGAGAATATATATGAAGGACGCAGTATGGTTTTAAGCATGCCCCCCATGTGTATGTATACCCATTATATACACATGGTACAGATATACACTCATGTACACTCAAGTGCAATGTTGGATTCTCAATATGTTTGAAGTTGGTAGATGCCGTCACTGTCACTTTTTAGAAGAGGAAAGAAAGGTTCAAAGAGATTAAGTAGTTTGTCCAAGGTCACCAAGCAAGGAAAGCAGAAAATAAACCTGGACCATCTGACTGTAAAGCCTGCTCTACTTAAAAAAATAAAATAAAATATTATCATTATATTCTTCTGCACCTTGAGCCACCAGAGCATTTGCAAGTTAAAATATGTTAATCCAAAGTTTATCTGCAGTACAAGGATTTCAAAATTCCGTACCAGTTCCTTCAAAAACGTGGCCAATATAGTGAAAAGAAATAGCCACAATAGCAGTGATCTTTCCAGTTCTTCCGTACAAAAATGCCTGGGGACCAACTCGATAATGGAAAAGTATTGATTGTGAGTTGAAAAGGGTGATGGACTTCAGCACCGATAACAGCCAAATTTGTATCTTGGCAACTTCCCTCTCGTATTTTCTAATTCCCATTTCCACATCTGAAAAGCTGTTTTTCTAGATGTGCTGACAGAAGTATTACAGAGTCAGCCCTAATCACAGCTGTCAGCTCAGATTAGCGCAAAGAGAATGTCCTTTGGTCTCTGCCACACATCTGTTCTAGCTCTATTATTATTATTATTATTTTAAGATTTATGACTGGTGGGATGGAGTGTGGAGTATGGAGTTTTCTTTTCTGTATTTAGAGCATTCTTCTGTATTCTCTGTTTTCATATTGCCTCGTTTCCTGAAAGTTGTTCTACTAATGTAGTATAGTCACTCAGCTTCAAGTAGGAATGAAGGAGCAAATGAAACAGTGTATGCATGCCTCAAGTAGAAGCAAGATTCGTCAGGATTGAAATCTTGGTTTTATTGTTTTTTTATATTTACATGTGATTTCTCCTAGGTCATCGTGCACCTCTGAGTTTTGGAGTTATTACAGGTCTTAGTTTCAGTATTAAGATAAAATAGATTTGAGGAAGAAGTTGTCTTTCCTTTTCCCTAAGACTTCTTTATTTTTCGTCAGAAAATTATATAAGCCAGTCTCATTTCTTACTAATTTACAACACACATTTGTGTGTGCATGCATGGGCACACATACACCTCATATACAGAAGAATAATGAGCAAGCTTGTCTTTGACCAAAGAGAAGGCTTTTTTACATTGCTTAGATTTATATTTGCCAGAGGGATTTTCTGAAATGTTTTTTTAAAGCATATTTATATTCAGTTGCTTATTTACATTCCCCACTATTGACACAGAATTGATCTCTGTTTGGAATTTCCAGGAAAGAGGACGATTTTGAATATTATCACCCTCAGTCTCCTCTGAATCTCTAGTAGAGAGCACTGTCTTAGGGATGGCTATGGCCATCATTCCACTCTACTTTTAGCACCTGGAGAAGAGGGATAAATACAGTGGGGATGGTATTTTTAGTGATTTGCTTATAGGAATATGTAGTAGCAACACTGATAATGGGCAAGTATTGATTTGTAACTTGAAACTCATCACTTATAACAACCACTTCTATAACCTAAAAGCGTCTACAAATTCTTTGCCCTCTAGCCAACTCTGGATCTGTCTAGAAGGCAATCATGAAAATGGAAAATATATAGATTTATACTGAGACTAGAAAGTCTTGAATTCTGGTCCAAATGGTTCCAGGGATTTGAAATTTGCTTTCCAAACCCTGATCCTCAGTTTTCTTATCATTCCATTCAGAATAAAGCTATATACTTATTTTTTCCAAGGACTAAAATGAAATGAAAACCTGTAGAATTTCCTGGGACTCTTGATAAATGTTTCTGAGTCTTTCAATAAATATTTTCTACTTTGCTAGTATTCTACTTTTAGAATGATCATAAAGATAATAAAGCAGCTAATCACCAGGAATAAAGAAATAGACATTGATGAATATATATTTTTGTTGGGTCAAGAAATCTTTATATTCATTTGGACTCATCCTCTGGATTTGGTAATGATTGGCATCAGTATTTTTCAAAATATACTATGTGGATAATTTGTTAGATCACTTGTGGTGTATGATAGAAAAATCCAGTGACCTATTTCTCTCTTGGACTTATTGACTCATGCTCTCTTAGGAAGGTACCTGGGAGAATATATGCTTAACAACAACAGCATCAGGAGAACCCTTCTCCTACACTAAAGTTGGAGAGACATTGCCTTACCTTGCATATAAGGCACGTAAATCACAAATCAAAGACACAGTGGCAATGTAATCTGACTCTGCAACCTTGTTAAATTCAAAGAACTAATGACAAATATTTCCATATAGTTGATGGGGAACCAGAAATAGAGATGGTTTTCACCCAGTGTTACACAGGCCATAAGAGGCAAGACTTAGGTCCTTAACTCAGGCCTGTGCTCTAGTTCTTCTTGCAATACATTTCTTTCTAGAGGAAAAAAAGGATTTTTAGCTAGAAGCTGCCATAGAACCAATAGGAGCAGATGTCTCAGTTCAAGGGTGATCAGGTAAGAGTGCTCTCTCTTACATTGAGTAGCTGCATATTTTTATTGTAAGTAGATCTTCAGCCAAAAGAAGAGGCACACTCCTGTGGTGATGTATTGTGTACCCTAATAAACTTTGCCTGAAGATCAGAGAACAGAACAAGCCACTAGACTAAACATAGAGGCTAGGCAGTTATGGTACACACCTTTAATCATAGCACTCTGGAGGCAGAGATCTGTCTGGATCTCTGTGAGTTCAAAACTATCCTGGACTACATGAGATTGACTCAGTTTAGGAGAGAAACAGAGCCAGGCAGTGGTGGCACACACCTTTAATCCTAATACTTGGGAGTCAACACCTTTAGTCCCAGCACTAGGAAAGTTGAGACAGGAAATTATATCGGTGGGCAGAGAAAGATATATAAGGTGTGAGGAGACAGGAATTAAAGTCTTTCGGCTGAGGAAGCTCATTCTGTTTGAGGCCTACTGGCTGGAGCTTTTTCTGGTTGAGGAGTTGGTGAGGTAAGAGGTGGTGGCTGTGGCTTGCTCTGCTTCTTTGATCTTTCAGTTTTTACCCCAATGTCAGGCTCCAGGGTTTTTATTATAAGACTATTTAGCAATTTGTGTTACACACTCCTAATATGGAGGGTCACCCACTTTATAAGGTCTGCTTATCTAAATGATAAAAGAAATACCTTGGTAGAAACACTCAGATTAATATTTGATGAAATACCCAGGCACCTTAGGATCTAGTCGTGTTGATTCGTGAAATTAGGCATTACAACCACCATCATGACCATCATCCCCGCTGCAATCATCATCATCGTTTTCTTTTTTTTTTTTTTTTTTTTTTTTTTTTTTTTTTTTTTTGGTTTTTCAAGACAGGGTTTCTCTGTGTAGTTTTGGTGCCTGTCCTGGATCTCTCTTTGTAGCCCAGGCTGGCCTTGAACTCATGGAGATCCACCTGGCTCTGTCTCCCAAGTGCTAGGATTAAAGGCGTGCACCACCACTGCCCGGCTCATCATGGTTTTCTTATTTCTCAATGAAGTTTATTTTCTTTTCTCAATTTTTTTTTCCAATTTTTAAAAAGTCTAAACTGAAAATTAATTCCAGGGTAGCAATGGATACCCATACTATTTGGAGGTCTGTGAATGAAAACAAATTTGGGCACCTATAGTGAATAGAACAAGTTGATAGCCTTCTTAATTAGACCACCATCATTTTTCTTTTCCCCTCCCTCCCTCCCTCCCTCCCTCCCTCCCTCCCTCCCTCCCTTTTTCTTGCTTTCTCTCTTTCTTTTTTATTTTTCTTCTTCTTTGGACAGGGCCTCACTATGTAGCCCTGGTGAGCTTTGAACTCAAAGTTATCTGCCTATCTCTATCTACCGAGTACAGGGATTAAAGGTGTTTGCTACCACAGCTGGCTACAACACCATCTTATTGATGATCAAGAGCTACCAGACACGGTGAGTACAGATGGGCCCTTTAAAGCCTGTGAGGAACAAAAGAGAAAGAGCTGACTTTGAAACTACTGCCCTGTCTTCTTGTTCATGATAGTCATTTCATGGGGTTTTTGAGTATTGTTTGTAACATATAGTCCAATTTTAGCTGGACTTCCATGCTCACATGAAAGCTAATCAGTTTCATAACCCTCAGTCTCACAGTTTGCAAAGTCCTTATTGAACTGGTTCCCAGTCAGCCAAGGCAAAGAGGAGGAAATCTGCCCAAACTATTTGGGTTGTTTAAATAAAACAATCAGCTGGTTGACTTAATTTCCTACTTTCAGCCAGTAGACATCATGGATACACAGATGAAGAGATATTCCAGAGCCAACTCCATCCCCAAAACACATTGGGCAGAAACAAAAATCCTGGAAAGATATTGTATTCTTGGTGCCCAGAAGTCTAGCACACACAGGCTTTGTCAAAATGGTGGAGAAAATAAAACTACAGATGCATAATGCTTTCCAGGAAAAGGGTTCTTTTTCAGAAAACCAAGCTGGAAAATTTCTTTTAAAGGAATTCAGGAAGCCACCTGTGTGCATTCCAACTTGCCACCTTGTTGGACTACACTGACCCATTCATCTATGATTATTACTAACAAGTTGTTTGGACTGATGCAAGAGGCATGATCAGTGTGCCACCAAGGTCTTACCAAGGTGGTAAGGAAGTCTTATTTCTTAGGGTATCTCTCAATGTCTACAGAACAACTGCCTTAAGATTGCCAGGATGTGTGTCACGAAGAAGGTAGCATCACAACACATACCTGGAATGTTAACAAGAAGATCCACAGTAACCAGGTCACATATTAGTTTTGTTTGAACATATTAGAAGGTTGAACAGCTATGTCTCATGTCACTTTATTCTAAAACAATTTAAAAAACAAATGCTCTCCTTATTTGTTTGTTTGGAGGCAGGGTCTCCCTATGTATTTCTGACTGTCTTGGAGCTTCTATGCAGACCAGGTTAGCCTCAAACTCACAGAGATTCTCCTGCCTCTCCTTCCTGACTGCTGGAATCAAAGGCATATACCACCATCTCTGGAGCAAATGTTCTCTTATCATATAATAATAAAATAGTTTGTGGTTTATCTATCTATGTATCTATGTATCTATGTATCTATCTATGTATCTATCGATCTATGTATCTGTATATATATATATATATATATATATATATATATATATATATATATATATATATATATGAGCTTTGAGTAAAATAGGTGTTTGAAGCCCTGTAAAAGGTATATTGCTATGTCCTTTTATATTCAATAGTCAGCAAGTTCTATTTTGTGTCCCATGATGACTGTTGTTGGAAAAGCTAAGCCAGAGTAACTTGTTAATTTGAACACTGACCATATGTGCTTATGATGCCACTATGTAGGGTAGCACACACCTCAACCACAGGGATGTAAAAATATGGCTTATAAGGAAAGAATGGGCAATTCACTTATTTTTATAGCTATTGTGGTTTACCAAAGGAAGGGATGACTACTGCCTCTCTCTCTGCAGAGCTAAACAAAAAGGCATACTGGCATATCCACATTCATTAACATATCACCTAGGTCAGTATAGTCATATAGACATATATAGAATATATATGTCACTCTAAATTATTTGCTCTCTTTATGAAGTTCTGGGAAGATTCAGATATGATATGCATTATAAAAAAACCAAAAACCTCCCACCTGAAAATTTCCTGCAAAGTCAGGTTTTAAAGTGATTGAACTTGCAAGATATCATGTACATGAGAGGAGAGAGTTAAGCCACAGGATGTTAGAAATACTTAACAATCAATTTGCTGAAAAGAAAATATGAAAAAATTTACATATAGTATATATCAACTTTAACTAATATGAAGATTGCATACATACCATAAGTAATTAAATATTCAGCAACTTTGATTATAATTGTAAATTCCATGTAGTTATAATACTTTCATGGTTGATTTTTTTTTTTTTTTTTGGTGAACCATTTGTACCCCCTGGTCAAACTATGATTACAATTAATGAACAGTTGTAAGAGTGACCTGAATGTTAGCTGCTATTTCCAATCAGTAGAACAGCAAAGGTATAGTTTTAGCATGTCACTCACTTCTAAATGATTTGAGTGGCTCACTTTCCAGTGTAAAGTAAGAGTTTTAAAATACTCAGTGTAATGGGGAACCTTCAATCACCATGGAAATATGTCTCTGGGTTTGTTTGTGAGGATATTTCCAGAAAGGTTTAGCTGAGGAGGGAAGACCCTTCCTGAATGGGGAGGTGGTAGTGGGCATCATCACATGGGTCCTAGAATAGAAAGGAGAGAGAAAACTGAGCCCCAGTGTTCATCTCTCTCTGCTTCTTGACTGCCTATGCATTGTCACCAGCTGCCTCACACTCCTGCCATGACCTACCTGCGAGAATGGATTGTGCCCTCAAGCTGTGAGCCTGAATTCATTCTTACCTCCCTAGGTTACTTTCATTAAGTATATTTTTAAACTTTTTTTTTATTAAAAAAGATGTATTTATTATATATAGAGTGTTCTGACTGCATGTATGCCTGCAGGTCAGAAGAGAGTGCCAAATCTCATTACAGATGGTTGTGAGCCACCATGTGGTTGCTGGGAATTGAACTCAGGACCTTTGGAAGAGCAGCCAGTGAGTGCTCTTAACCTCTGAGCCATCTTTCCAGGCTCCATCAAGTATTTTTTGGTCACGGCTGTGAAGAGACTAATACACTGAAAGAACATTGAGGTCTTCTCAACTAGAACAACAGAGAGATGACACCATTAACTTCCATCAACACTCGTAGCAGGCTTTTTTGGACCATCAGCCCCCAAATCATGAAATGGAGGCTTATTATTAGGTACAAATGCTTGGCCTTTAGTTTAGCTTATTTCTAGCTAGCTTTTAAAAATTAAGTTATTCTTTTTCTCTTCATCTGCATTTTGCCTTGGGGCCTTTTACCTTTCTTTCATTCTGTATGTCCTACTTTTCTGCTTCCTCCATGTCTGTCTGGCCCCTAGTGCTTCCTTCTTCCTTCCTCATTTTCTCATCTCTAGCCTAGATTCCTCCTCCTACTTATTCTCTCTGCCCACCAGCCCTGCCTATCCTTCTCCTGCCTAGCTATTGGATATTCAGCTTTTTATTAGATAATCAGGTGCCTTATGCAGGCAAGGTACAACAAAGGCAACACATCTTTACACAGTTAAACAAATGCAACATAAACAAATGTAACACATCTTTGCCTAGTTAAAGTTTCAGTAAATTGCAGGGAAATAGCAAGTCAAGCTTATTTCTCAGTCCTTGCTGATTTCAAGGGTGTGGATCCTTCCTTCATTGGCTGACTTCAGACCACTAATGTGATATCACTGGATCTGGGGAGAGATGGTTACTAGTCTGCCATTGCTTATTCTCACCATAATAACAGACTTAAACAAGCAATAGTAAAAGAACAGCGAAATGTGATAAAACATAAAGAATTAATGGATTTATTTTTTTTTGCCTTGCTTTTATTTATGTAATACAAGTTTATATCATTTAAGTTTTAAATACTGATTTATGTTTTTCATCTGGCTCTTGGAAACCCTGAGAAAATCAAGCAACTTCCCGGGCTGCTGGCACAAGCTAGCTCTTGCTTACCACTAGAGTGGGGATAAGACCTTTAAGACCTTTTTTTTTTTCTTTTTTAATCAAATGTAGCCTTCACCACCTTTGATTTGATTTCACATAATTATATTTCTTTGACTTCTAAAGTCTTTTAAACTTCCAACAGATTTCCTTGACTCTAAAGTCTTTTAAATTTCCAGTAGTATTTTTGACACAATAAATGAAGTTACAAATTTCATTAATCAGCATGCACATTATCCTAATATTTTATCTCAACAAGCTCCCAGCACAATGCTACCATAAACACACAGAGCTCTCACTCAGCAAACACTTACTGAATATGAGTAAAAATGCAGTGATCTCTAATTAGAGTTATATCTTAAACATATTCATCCTGAACTTGGTTATTTTAGCAGGAGTTGAATGTCTGCAAGCTGAAAGTGATGTTGACTGAGTGGAAGAGGATGGGCAAACAGCAAAGCGTGGTATGCTTAAGAGGCTCATTCTTGTTGAGCACTGATCACAAGAGGGACAATGTTCAAGTAGATTTAGGATTTAGTTGCCCAATGACCTCGGGTCATGCATTCATTTATAATCATAATCAATGTTCTTGGTTACATGAGGAATCAAAGATACAGCGATGTAAAACCCAAGCCTAGTCCCTTACAGAGCATCCATCTATGAAAGAGAGCAATCAAAGCAAGAGACTCAAAGCACTTGTAGAGGATGGGCGCTAACATCATTGCTGAAAGTCACGTTCTTAACGGCAAGTTAGGAGGCCACTGTGTCTAGAAGGAATCAACAAGGTGAGGGTGTTAGGTGATAGGTCAGAGAATTAGTAAGGGGGAAGGCACAAAAGGCAGACCTGGATGTTAATCTGAGAGTCACCTTCCTCTCTATGTAGCCTGGGTCGGAAACCCAGCCTAGGCTTCCCTAGGCTGCTCTTGATTCCAAGCCTTTTGTCTTCTTGTTTCCCTGCACTGCTTTGTATGCTGGATTTAACTGCAGTCTCAGATTTGGGCTTCTGCCATTACATTAAGGTAATGTAGCCCCACTCTCTAGGTTCTGATAACCTTGGTCATGAATGTCGGGTGATAGTTTCAATCAGTAAAATAGCAAAGACATAATTTGGGATTTCACTTGTTTCTCAACAATAAGAATGGCTTATTTACCGAGACAAATAATGATTTTCAAAAACTGAGTGAAATGGTATAAGAAAAGGATCCTTTCAGTATTATTGACCCTGCCAGCAGAGAGAATATCTTGCTTTGTGACTCAATACAAGCTGGAGAAATAGCCATTTCTGTTGGCACATTCCATACAGCATTTTAGAAAGTGGAAGCCACTGAAATGAAATTGGTATGGAGGGCAAGACACATTTCACATGTGCCTGGTGCACAATGTGAATGCTTAAGAACAGGATCTGCTAGACCCCTAACTTGGGGCTTCAGGGTGGTGGTAGGTTTAGGTTCCTTCTTATGATCAAAGGTTGGCAGCTCCAGACTGAAGACTTTTATGTTCAAATCTAAGAGGAAAAGAAATTTTTTTTTTCTCAATTACCGTCTGTCGGTCTGAGGTTTCCCTAAAAATGCTCTCATCCTATTTATTGTATTAGCTTTGATTACCCATCTCTGAGCCAATCATTGTTCCAGGAAAACATGAAGCCCAGATTTGAATTAAAACATGCATGCACCTGTGTCTTGTTCCCTTTTCTTTTTCCCTTCCACACTTCTTCCCAGGCTGAACTCTCCTTGTCTAAGACTGCTGCATTACACCCACTGATCTCCCTCTAGCTGATCTCTGCTGTCACTTTCACAGCAGAAATGAGGGAGCCTTGAGGCTTGAACTTACCCATGGTTCATGATGACTGAAGTCAGTGCTTTCAAGAAGAGACCAAGATAATTTTAAAGCCTGCTGCTCCCCATTCCAGCTGCCTCCCACAAAGTATCTGATCTCCAGATGGAGAGCTAAAGACAGGGACACATAGCATAATTCTTTTTGACAACTGTGTTCCAGGAGTTTAGAACTTCATGAGTCGGGACAACAGTGCTGCCTCTGCCAAAATGTCCTGGGAAGGACACTGCAGCCCAGAATTTCTCTTCCACAGATGAGAGAACCATGGAAGGACACGCCGATTCATCTACTGCCCACACGTGGGACTGAGCCTCCTTCTGGGGCAGGATGGGCAAGGCTGACATGCTGTTCCCCTAGAAAGAAAATCATTTGCCTGGAGCTAAGAGAGAAGAGACTGTGTTTGTGGCTGGAGCATTTGTACCTTGCTGCAGGCAATGTGGTCTTGGTTGATAGTCTACAGTTTTCACTTTGACAGAGTTTCATGGATTTTTTTTTTTTTTTTCTTAAACAGGTATTTCTTGGCTACACCTTCTGGTGGCAGCCCATATGAAAGGACACGGAAGAAGGAAGCTTTCAGTTTTTGCCTGTTTGCCTTCACTCTCCCTAACAGGTTCATCTACTCTGCTGCTGAAGCATTTTTCCTTTTCTGGTATTAGAACTTCTTCAGGATTCCAACATAGACTGAAGATCAGCAGCTTTCTAGGAATCCTTTGGGACTCCAGCACCAGACCGGGACTGCTGAGATATCCAGTCTAGTTGACTGAGCAATGATTGGATTCTTGGTCTTTCTATTGGGAGACAGCCATTAATGAATGGACTACTGAGATCACAGTTTATAAGCCACTCTAATAAACCCCATATAATAAGTATGCATATTTGTTATCAGTTCTGTTCCTTTAGTGAAACTTAATATACCCAATGACCATTTCCACAGACATTTATTTATTTATTATTTCTTTATTTAATTATTTATTTGTTTTTGAGACAGGGTTTGTTTTGGTAGCCCTGGCTGGCCAGGAAATTGCCCTGTAGACCAGGCTGACCTTGAACTCACAGAGCACCACCTGCCTCTGCCTCCACACCTGGCTGGGATAAATGGCCTGAGCTACCCATTCCCCCATCCCCACTCCCCCATCCCCACTCCCCCACCCAGACTCCCCCACCCCCACTCCCCTACCCCGACTCCCCCACTCCCTCAGACTTTAAACGGTTGTTTTTCAAGAGCGATTTTCCACTTTCACTAGGAATCAATCAACAACGCATTGCTATGCCAGAGGTCAATTGCCCTATACTAGATTTCAAGCGAAACCAATTATTGTTTAATTTATGCCAAAAGTTTACTGTGTCCTTTGTACTCCACAGGGCCTGAGTCCCCACAACGGAGACCTTCCTCTATGTCCCAGCCTAGATGCTGGGTCTCAGGCACGTTGGCCTGACCTGAGACTTCTGACCTTGATGGAAGTTCTGTTTTGCAAAGGAGCGTTTCCAGTGGCCTGACCTTGGCAGAAACTGTGATGGAGTGACATCCACAGAAGGAGAGGGATGAGAGCCAACTCTCTGCAACATTTTACTCAACATTAACCAACCCATGTCAGCTGAAATCACCATTGAGGGCCCCTTCCAAGTATGCACTGACTCCTTGTAAAGAGGGTCCACGTTTCCATCATCTCTCTTGAAGCAGCCGTACAGAATTTTCTGTTCCCTTGATTAAAGGTGTTACTTCTAAGCACTCATTATTCAGGGACACATGCCTAGGATCACCACACCTCTTCCTGGAAAACAAACATATTGTCTTAGAGCTTTCATAGTCTCAGGTGTAGAACAGGTGTAGCCTGTAGATCAGGACTATCTCAGTTAGAGCTCTCAGAATGCCCGAGGCATAGTGAATCCTGAACTGTCATTCACTTTTGCAATTTGGAGATAATGGCTGTTCATGTGTTCAGCAGATAGAAATTGAAGAACTGCAAGTCCCTAGGTACTGTTTAAGGACTAGGGGCATTGGGGCAACCATCACAGTGCTGCGACAAGTTTATGTTCCAGTGGAGGAAGCTAAAGAGTAAGCAGTAATTATAATGCCATGAGATACCGCGCCAGGAGTGGGAAGACACAGACTGCCTGTTTCAGCCACCACCCCCTCGCACTGCTTTCCAGAAGAGATGCTGAGATTCCATAAAAGGGTGTGGGAAAGTGGTAGGGTGTAGATCCCTGTTTTCTCAGCTCTCTTTAAAACTGAGTAGTGAGATGGAACTGAAAATGTACAAGAACGTGTCCAGGTAACAGTTCTCTCTCTCTCTCTCTCTCTCTCTCTCTCTCTCTCTCTCTCTCTCTCTCTCCCTTCCTCCCTCTCTCTCTCCTAGTGGAAGTAAAGGTTCACTACCCTCACCAGAGGAAAGCCGAGCTGTGGTATATGGCTGTGACCCACCCGGGGGGAACCGTGAGCCCAGGAAGACTTTTTCTTAGGCAAAGTCTGGATGGTGTGGCATAGGAAATTGACTATTTATCTGTCTTGCTCAGCCTTCAGAGGTTCTTTAGAATCTGCAGCATGGAGCTCTTCAGCACAGTGCACAGAGCCTGCCCCGCCCTCCACCACATTGCTTCTTACTAACAAATTGCTGCTCTTAATATGCACACATTTTATGTTCTAGCAAGACACACATCATACACAGAGTGTTCTGCCTCTCTTACACACACCTATTTACACATACAGATATATACATACGTGGGTGAGAGAGAGGAAAAGAAGAAGGGACAGGAGAGGGGGGAGGGAAGGAGAGACTATGTGTTCGGTCCCACACCCACCCCACCCCAGTGTCTCAGTGTTTTGCTTTGATGGCTTTTACCTTTGCTTATAGCTCTCCCTTGGAATGTCCTGATCCACCCCTCCCCCCCCCCCCCCCCCCCCCCGTCCCTTCCTCTAGGCATTAGTTCCTTTATGATGTCTTCTCAGTCATTTCTGACTCATTAAATGCTCTCTCACTCTAAGGACTCTGCGGTCAGCCTAATCATGTGCCGACCACAGTAGACCATATTACAGTGCCTGTGTGCTTCTCCTGCAAGCTCCCCAGGCTATGTCCTGTCTGTATTTGTATCAACCTGAGCTGAGCACAGTGCCTGGACAGAATTATTACCCTGAAAGTATTTTGTTGTGTAAATGAATCAAGTCATCCTTAATTGTCTCCTAAATGAGAAACACTAGACAGTGTATATTTGGTTTCCAACTAGATCTGGAGGCAGTATGTACCTTCTTTTAACTTTTGGACATAGGAACGTAGCAATCCATAGCCTGCCAGGCTGAATGCACCTGAAAGCCTTGGGAAATCTTGTCACTGTGCATTTTATTATGTGTCTACAATTCAAGCTGAATAGAGAGAAATGAATCCTAGCCAGTACTGAGCATCATGCCAGGAATAGAACAGTGGACTATTGCAGTCGGTGAAACAAAAGGTTACCATGGTAGGGCCAGGCAGTGCTCTTGAACTGTGGACAGGCCATGCAGTCAGCAGCACACAAGGTTACCATGGTGTGACTATGTAGGGCTTTTGAACTGTGGTAGAACCATATGTCTCTTTCCATTACCCCGGACTCTGCTGCCACCCTTGGCATTCTGAATGCATATGGGGATATAGCATGCCCCTTTGGCCTCCCCCTGTGGAAGGGTTGCTTGCTCTTGGAGTCTCTCAGCAGAACAGTGAGTGTGTCCTTCCTGGCTGCTCAAATGCCATCTGACATGCAGCGTCTCAGCCAGGTGACTGAATGAGAGCCTGTCCCCCAAGCAGCCTTCCCCCTCAAGACACCCTTTCCTTTCTCAGAACTGAAGCTAGGTCGATCTCACTGAGCACTTCACCAACCAGAAGGGTTAATGGAATAAAACTCTGTTTTCTTGTACACATGTTGATCTGAGATTCCCCGCTCATGGGAGGATGGGTGATGAGCAGGACTGCAGGGCAGGAGAGAGAACACAATGCACTCTTAAGTGTTAGTGAGGACGTTTGCTTCCTCCTTCTCAGTACAGAATGATTTTTTTTCTTTCTTACAAATGAGACTCTTGGTTAATGTCTGATTTTGATAACTTACAAAAGCAAAGCCTACATTGTGCTTCCAAAACCTAAGGGGAATATGACAAAGATCTCATTGGATCTGCAATGTAAAGGTCATCTCTTGAATTTGGATGTTTCCCAGCTAAGCACATTCAGGGTGTCATTGGCACTGCAAGCCAAGCCAGAACCAGCAGCCTCCACACTGTGATTTAATGTGGGGAGTGACGGAGTATTTTTGTCAGAGGAACGGTTTCTCTGCTTAGCTTCAATATTTCATAAAAAAAAGAAAAAGAAAAAAGAAAAACTCATTGCAGCAAATTTTTCATTTGGCAGCATCTGCTGTGCTCTCATCTTGATGTCCTCACATCAAGAGACACTGTCACTTCAAGGTCAAATGAAGGTCAATCGACAATGAATAGTTAGTTGTCAGCTACCATTAATCCTACATAAAAAAACAAAAACAAAAACAAAAAAAACATGCTTTTTCGTCTATAAGAATGCAGGCAAATGACACAATCAGCAGTGTTTTCAGGAGGAGAAAAATATGCAGGCCTCTAGAAGTTGAAGGGGATATAAAAAGTCCAATTTTAGGATCTGAGTGGGATGATAGGAAAATGTTATCGCTGAGACTGACACTGGCATCTTGGACGATGTATTTATGTGGTGAGTCTTGTTTCTAAGAAGAATGAGCTACGCAACTGTCTAAGGAACTTCCTCCTTTTCCTAGTATAGCTGCCTCAGTGAGGGTTTCTAGTGCTGTGATCAACTCCATCCAACATGAGCACAGGGTTTGTTTAACCTGCTATTCTCAGATGATGCTTCATCACCGAGGAAAGTCAGGGCAGGGACCACAGAGGATCACTGCTTCCTGGCTTCTTCCTCATGGCTTGTTCAACCTGACTTTTTATACAACCCAGGACCCCCAGCCCAGAGGTGGTACTGCCCATTGTGGCCTGGGCCCTCCCACATCAATCATTCATCAAGAAAATGCTCTACAGGTTTGCCTAAATGTCAACTTTGTGGGGTCATTATCTCAATTGAGGTTCTTCTCAAATGGCCCTAGCTTATGTCCTGTTGAAATAAAAAAAAAAAAAAAACCCAGGACAATCACTTCACTTTTTCTAGAAGTTATTAAAGTCTATCCAAAATATTGCAAAATACTGAAAAGGATGAGGGGGGACAGAATGTAGGATTTGTTGTTTGTTTGCTTGTTTTTTGCATGAGTCCTTAAATAACAGAACAGCAGTTTCTTCAATGAATGTGTTGAATGAGATGGAAATCATGGATATAAAGTTAGAAAAAAAGCCCACTGTGTTCTGGGACTAAGTTAAGATGAATTAGGCCTGTTCCTAACTCCAGTGGTACTATAGCAATCAAAGATTTTTTTCCTTTTTTTGTTTTTTTTTTTTTGTTTGTTTGTTTTTCCTTAGGATTCTTTCAAGATGACCTGTACCCTAACAGACAAAGGGCAGGATGTGATGTGGACTAAGCCGGGCCCAATGGCCAACCTTGAAATAGTGTAGAAACACCTACTTCTAAGCACTCTTGGAAAGTAAATACTCTTAAGGATGTGAATGTTTGATTCTGGAATTCTGCCTCTAACCCTCAACACAGAAAAAAGTCATGGTGTCATTCAATCAGCGTTTCTATGAAAGAACATTAGAAAAGTGTAAGAGAACAGCTGTAGATTCTGTTACTGGAAGGACAGAAAATTCATTATGAGTGGAGACAACATGTTTCATGGGATGGAGGCTTTGCTTGAAGTGGTTTGGGCAGGTTAACTACCAACAATTAGTAACGTTGATTATTGGTAAGATAAACTCCCAGGAACTCTGCCTGTACACATGCTGATGATAGTGTACTGGAATTTGCAAAACAGATTTTTGTTCCCATACCCACAGCCCATGTAGTTTTGTGGAGGTCCTTCTTATTCGTAATGGCTGTTTTGAGTACCCCAATGAAAGGACATCCTCAGAAACATCCTTTGTTGGTCATCTTACATAGGCTTCAGTTTCATTCTAAGAAATAGACTCTCCTCTGGCCTCACAGTTTATAGGATTCACAGAAGTCAATGGGTCAACCAGTTGACACGTTTGATGTGAAGTTGAGAGTCACCATGAAAATGACAGGCCACATATACCTGTGTCCAACTACCTTACCTTATTTGACCTTGGGTTGTGAGGATGGTAAAGGCTGGAAAAGTTAAAATGGGTTCTAGATGTCCCCTGTGAGAATTGTTTAATTATTTTGTTAATATTTTATATGGGAAAACTTTAATAGGGTTGAATCTTGGAGAAATAAGGGAAAATTTCCAGTTAGTAAAAACCTGATATCCATTGTACTACTATTCTTAGCAGGCCGCCTTGTGGTTTAGGTTGAGTGATTTAGACCAATCACGATCTCTCATACTGTCAGTCAAAAATGAGTTAGTTGAGTTGGGTGGGCTATGAGGGCTTGGGGAAGGGAAGAAGAGAGGAGACACACACTTGAGTCTTTTAGAAGAAAAGGTCGCTGAGTGGTGGTGGCATACACCTTTGATCCCAGCACTTGGGGCAGAGGCAGGCTTTCTTGAAAAGGTTCAGAAAACCATTTCCTTTGTTGTTGAGAAGCTTCAGTACTTTAAAGGTTAGCAAGCTGGGACTCAAGAAAAAAAATTGCTTCACTGCTTGTTTTAAGTAAAGTTTTATTAGAACACAGTGAGGATAATGCTTTACTACTAAGAGAGCCGAGGTGAATAGTTACAAAAGCTACTCTAAGACCCACAAATTGTAGGCAAGAGTAGACAAAGGAATTGCTAAACGATCTTATTAATAAAAAATCTAGAGTGAGATACTGGGGTGAAAACCAAGAGATCAAAGGAATAGGACAAGCCACAGCCAACCTCACCAACTCAACTTCCAAAGAGAGCTACTTCCCGTCTACCCATGCCTTTCTCTTCTGCCATCTTACTTCCTTTCTCCGCCCAGCTACATCACTTCCTGTCTGTCTGTCTGTACAGACTTCCAGACCTTTATGGTTAGTGTTGGGATGAAAGGCATATGCCACCAGGCCTGGCTCTGTTCCCAATGTGGTCATGAACTCATAGAGATCCGGATGGATCTCTGCCTCCCAAATGCTAGGATGAAAGGCCATGTGCTACCATTGCCTGACTTCTATGTTTAATATAGTGGCTGGCTTTTTCCTCTGATTCTCAGATAAGCTTTATTAGGGTGCACAATATATTGGGGGGATACAATATATCACCACAATTTGTCCTTGTAGGAAATGTCTTGACCCTGTGCAGCTTTCCATGGGTTCTTATGACCTTCTTTTGATCTTTGGTGATCTGCAGTATTCGTATTTAGATGTGAGGGTTTTTTGTTTGTTTGTTTGTTTCTTGTTTTTTTCATTCTTTTTTTCCTTTTCCTTCTTGCAGTTTGCTTGTTCTTTTACTAATTATTACCACCAGCATCCTCACCTATTTTACCTACTCCATTTCTTCTCTGCTCTTGAAACTCTGATTAAATCTCTCCTGTAGTCTCTCATTTCATTCTTCATTGCTTTGGGCTCTCTTTGTATTTTCTGCTGTTGAGGATCTGCAGCTAGATATTGCCACAGATCTCTTTTCCACTTCAGTATCCTTATTTATTATTGGTGTATTAAAATTTTCATTTATTTGTCATTCAGTTTTGGTAGATTGTATATGTACAGCACTTTATCTATTTTTTTAAGGTTATTTAATTTGCTTACATATAATTATTGATACCAAAGTCTCTTACAAGCCTGTTTTTCTTATGTTATTAGTTATAATATCTCATATTTAATTTCTCATTTTATTTATTTGGGTCATCTCTCTTTTTGTAAGTCAGTCTAAGTATTTGTCCATTTTGCTTGTGTTTTTCCTAAAGATGATTTGGTTTTGTTGATCTGTTTTCTTCTAACATTTATTTCTGCACTGATATTTGTGATTTTCTATCTTCTACCATCTTTGGCCTAAGTTGTTCTTTTTCTAGCTCCTTGATGTGGAAGTTAGGCTGCTTATTTGAGATCATGATTTTTCTTAATGTAAACATTGCTACTCTGTTTCTTTTTCAAGACTGTCTTTGCTGCATCTAATAAGATTGTCCTGCTGTGCTCCAATTTTCTTTTCTCTTATGATTTTTTGTCCTTTTTCCTTTTTCTTGACTTACTGTTTACAAATATCCACATACTTGGAGTGCCTTTAAATTTTCTCCTATTCATTTCTAATATCATCCTTCTGTAGTTGGAGAAGATACTTGATAATGAATGTAGATAAATCTTAAAAAAATAATTCTGCAATGAACCATGACCATGTCTAACAGCAACTTTGAAATCTCCAAAAAGAGGATGGGACCCCACAACAGTAATTCTATTAGGACAATGATGACACCATTAAGATCCAAATGAGCATGCAGCGGCTTACATTAATTATGAACTATATGGTCTAATGGCTCAGGCTTCTTGCTAGCTAGTTCTTACATCTTCAACTAACCCATTTCTATAAATCTATACTTTGCCACGTGCCTCATGGCTTACCAGTACCATTATATCTTGCTTCTTCTGGCAGTGGCTGGCAGCATCTCCTATACTCTGTCTTTATCCTTCCTCTTTCTCTAGTTAGAATGTCCTGCCTCACCTTATTCTGCCTTACTATTGGCCAAACAGCTTTATTTATCAACCAATCAGAGCAACATATATTCACAGCATACAGAATGACATCATCCATCACTTCACAAACTACTTGAGCAAGGACTTGAGACAATTAACCCAAAAATTTTCTTTTCAGGATCCTCTAAAGATTTCTTCACCCCCCAGACAGCAGGAAGTAATTTTACAAAACACAATGCCCACATTCCCAAGAGGTGGAGCAGATGGTTTTTGGTCTTTCAATGAGTTTGTGCATATTGTCACTGTGTATGATGGTTGATTACAAGTTGTTAATTGTTAATGGTCAGAAAAAAAAAAGCTAAACAAAGGAGATTATATTCACGATTCTTGTTTTAAAAAAAGAAAAAAAGAGGATATAGAAAAGGGTAGATTATTGAATCTACTCTAATAAAAGATATGTAGAAATAATAGTATAAAAGGTAGATTATTGAATCTACTCTGAAAAGAAAAAAAGGAAGATATAGAAATGATAAGATAAAAGGTAGAGTACTGAATCTACTCTGAAAAGAAAAAAGAGAGAATATGGTTATGATAAGATAAAATGGTAGATTATTGAATCTACTTTTATAAAGGAACTACTTGTTTTAAATATTTTACATAGGATTGGATTTTTTATATTGTATAAAGATTTTGTATTGGACTCATCAAAATAGAATAAATATTTTTTTGTCTGAATTTCTCAAATTTTAATGGACTGGACATTGTTAATATATATAATGGACTGTTTTTGTCTGAATCTGTCAAATGTTAATTAACTAGACGTTGTTAATGTAATTCTTGACTGTATATATTATATATACTTATTGGATATAGTTTTTCTTATATTAGTTATAAGCTTCTTTTATTATTTTAGACAAAAAAATAGCACCCTAATAAATTTATCTGGGGTCAGAGAACAGAACAGCCACCAGATAGACATAGAGACCAGAAAATGGAGGCACACACACCTTTAATCCTATCACTTGGGAGGCAGAGATCGAACCAGATCTCTGTGAGTTCAAGGCCACACTGGAAACAGTCAGGTATGGTGACACACACCTTTAATCCCAGGAAGTGATGGCAGGAAGCAGGAAGGTATATAAGGCGTGAGAACCAGAAACTAGAGGCTTTTAGGCTTTTAAGATTTTAGCAGCAGTTCAGCTGAGATCCATTAGGATGAGGACTCAGAGGCTTCCAGTTTGAGGAAACAGGATCAGCTGAGAGATGACAAGGTGAGATTAGGTGTGGTTTGTTCTCTGATCTTTCAGAATTTACCCCAATACCTGCCTCCCGAGTTTTTTTTTTTTTAATTAATAAATTCATTTAAGATTCATGTTACAAATGAAGTTCTCTAAATATTGTTAACATTTATTTTGTAACTTTACTTTTGGTCTATCCTGAAAATAGTTGCTTGAGATGAATATATATATGTTATGGTTGTTGGGCAAAATGTTCTACTTAAGTCTGCTAGGTCCATTTGATTTAAGGTATAGGTTAAATACTTTTAGTGATTTTTTTTTGCATGAAAAATCAATTCCTTATTTAAAGTAACAACATAACTACAAAACAGCAAGAAATATAACAAAATAAGTCCTTATCTGTCATTAATCTTTTTGAGTGTAAGGGTAGTAAGCTCCCCAATCATCAAATGATAGAAGGTAGCTGAATGGGGGAAAAAAGACCCAAATGTGTGCAGCTTAAAATAAGTTCATTTTCCTTTAAGGACACATACAGACTGAGAAAAGTGTGGGAAAGTTATTCTATGAAAAAAAAAAAACCAAGGGACACAGAAATATGTTACACATACACATAGACAGAAATGAACTCTTAATTCCAAAAACATAAAAAGAGGTTTTAAAAAAGTCATTTTATAATTTTAAAAAGTGGCTGATCATGGTGGCATACCCTCCAGCATTTGGGAGGCAGATGAAGGAAGATCACTGTGAGTTCAAGGCCAGCCTGATATATATAATGAAATCCTGTCTCAAGTAAACAAAAATCATTAAGGAATCAACTCAATTAAAGATTATAAAAATTCTAATAATGTATATACCTGACACGAGAGACCAAAAAACAGAAAGCAAATACTAACATACCCAAGAAACAGTAACACAATAATTATTGAGGACTTCTGTACTGCAGATGAATTATTGTGAGTCACAGATTCCTAAGGTATATATAATCATTTGCTTAATCTACCATTGAGGTTTTAATTCAATTATTATGATTATTACCCCAGATCTAAACATTCATTTGGTTCTTCTAGAAATCTATTTGGCCACTTTAGTTATGTTTCATATCTCTTTTGATTATTTAAAAATTATTTTAGATATATTTATTTTTATTTTATGTGTGAGTGTTTTGTTTACATGTACGCATGTGTACCGTGTGTGTGTGCCTGTTCCTGTGTTTGCAGAGGTCAGAAAGAGGTCTTCGGGTTTCTTGGAACTAAATTTATAGATCTTTCTGAAAGAGCACCAAGTGTTCTTAACCACTGAACAATCTATCAGCATCACTGTTGATTCTTTAAACATGTCAGGAATGCTTACTTCAAATTCTACACTGCTAATTCTAGGACACAAAGCTATTGTAGGTATGATTCTTTTGTTTTATCCTCATGGTATCTCTAAATGCTTGCTTACTTAATGAGTTTTGTACTGTTTCTAGTGGTGATCTCATGTTCCTTGAGTATTTCAGTAGAAATTCTTTGAGCATCTTTAGTTGGTATTCAGGATATGCAGCACACTGTACCACAAGCAAATTGCTCTAAACTACCTTTTCCATATCACATTTGCCAGAGATCCATAAATGTTGAAGAATATTTAAAAGTTGCCTGGTAAGGCAAAAATCTTTGATGTTAAATTGTCTAAGGTTTCCTAGAATACTTTCATATCTTTTATTTAGATCTCAAAGAAGGTAAAGTAAGCCTTCAGTTCCTCTTGAGAGCCACAGAGAATGATGGAGACCAAGCATCACTCTGTGAATAGCGAGGTGTCATTGACTGTTCTTCAAATTCATTTTGTCACAATCCTCCTCCTTCTGTACTTCTCAGAATTCAACATAAAATTTGCATCATCTTATTCCTGAAAGCTACACCAGAGGATCATTCTTTCCTTGTCTTGCAAATTGTCCCACTCTCCTGAGGCAAATGACACCTGGCTTAACTTCCCCCTCACGCTCTGTTCTTGAACTCAACACGTGGAATATCCACTCTTGTTTGCTCCCTGAAGACTCTGCATTTGACTCATGATTTGGGGTTCCACTTCTGGTTCTGATTTGCTTTGACTAACTTCAAAATCTCATTTTTTTTTTCCACTTTTTGATTTTCAGAAGTCAACCACTCTACTACAACGGCCTATTTCTGTAGTCTCAAGAAACGTCACCATCTTGAAAGTCATACAACTAGGGATTTCCCCTTTTTAATCACAGCTTCCTGTTTCTGTCCTGACCCTTTCATAATGTATCAGCTCTTCAACCTAATGGAGACACCTGTTCTATTTATCTTCAAATACTTCTCACAGTTTCTATCATCTCCACATTTCTCTCAAATTTTATAATTCGAGGCTTCAAGCCCTGCTTTACTAATATAGTAACTGACTTGACTAATCTTTCTGTTAATTCTACTTGGCGAAACTATAGTCCTATATTCAATATGTTTCTGAAGAAATATAGTTTCTACTTTGACAATGGTTGACTAGATTATTTGGATAAATTTCATCTGGTGAAAACTTCTAAACACAGTGAGTATGTTATAATACATATTCTTTAGAACACTAAAGAATCTGAAATATTTTAAGGAATTTCAGGTCAAATTTTAAAAAAGTGAAAACTCAAAGTACGCTAAGCCCTGAAGCCCCTTTAATGTGACGCATTCTTTAATGTGAGAAAATTAACCTCTCAGGTTTTGGTGGCCTCCGTGAGTAAAGGATCTTAACTTAAGGCTCAGAGTCAACTCAAGCAGAAAATCTAGTAAGAGACTGATTGCATTTCTAGCCATAATAGCAAAGTGCTGACTGTCAAAGAAAAAGGAGAGTTCGAAAGAAACTGCTAGAAAGGTTCCCTTGGAACTGAACTGGGAGGGAGAAGGAGGAAAGGAATATGATGGCTCTTGGAAAATTTGTGGCCACAGGCTCAGATTTCCAAGGAATAAGTTTTCATATTTTTTGTGAAGCCTAGAAAAACTCAAGTAACTTTGATATAAGTAAGGTAGTTCTGGACTGACAATGCCCGTGGATTTCATCCAAAGAAATAAACTCAGATTTTCTTTGAAGGAAGATAAATTTGTTCTAGATGTCAAAGAATCTCCAGATATATTTCACAGAAAGAAAAATATATAGAAAAAATATAAAATCAAGAATACAGGGAACAGAAATGTAGCTAGAGTTTTCCTGCCTGGCCCTGTCAGGACAAATCTCTCTCACCTGCCAGTCCCACAGTCGCTCAGACCCAACCAAGAAAGCACACAGAAACTTACATTGTTTAGAAACTGTATGGCCGTGGCAGGCTTCTTGTTATCTACTTCTTCTATCTTAAATTAACCCATTTCTGTTAATCTATACTTTGCCACATGGCTTGTGGCTTACCAGTGTCTTAACATGTTGCTTTTTATGGCAGCGGCTGGCGGTGTCTCTCTCCAGCCTTCTACTTCCCAGAATTCTCTTCTCTATTGTCCTGCCTATTTTTGCTGCCTGGCCACTGGCCAATCAGAACTTTATTTACACAGAGCGATATCCACAGCACTTCCCCTTTTCTTTTTTTTTTTAAGGAAGGTTTTAACTTTTACATAGTACAATTACATATAACAAAACAATTATCAAGCAAGAATTACAGTTACAATATTAAAGAAGATATCCTATCTATCTTATATTTGTGAGTATAAGGTTTTATATCTAGCTTATCTTTTATCATAACTGAGGAAATTATAACTATCTAGCCTTCAACCACATCAAAGACCTCAGAAGGATATAATATTACCTGAGAACTGGGAGAAGGATTGAAGCATTTTTCGGGAGTCTTCCAAGAGTAGACAGAGACAGCTGGCAGCCTGGACAATCACCTAATGTTCCTTTGTAAAGTTGGGGCATTTGTCTTCAGCCCACAGGGCTAGAGTCTCTTGGTCACTTCTCTCAGTGTCCTGTAGAATGTCTGGCAGTTTCCTCTGTAAAGCAGGAACCTGAAGGACCATTTTGTCAAGCAAAGTTCAGTGGTCACCTTTCTATGGGTCCTGCATGTCCAGTTGATCAAGCAGTCCAGGCAAGAACAGTTTCTTGTCCAAATGGCTATTTTTGTCAAGGTGAAGATAAACTCCATATGAAGTGTCTTCAAAGCCCATCCTCCTCTCTGAAGTAAAACGGTGCTGCCAGGAGCAGACATGTCTCACTGTCCAGAAAGTCTAAATTTTAAAAGTATTTTAAATGCCATATTCTGTAGGTCTTTGAAGTATTTGAAGATTACCTATCTATCTGAAATATGTCTATGTATATCTAGAAGACTTAACTAACATGGCTATGAGTATGATTATCATAGATGACTAATTATTAATCTATTTTAATTATCCATTTCAATTTAAAATGAGCTATACAAACATAATACCTTAAACATGAGTAGAAATATACACACAGTATAACAAAATTAACCTTAAGTTTGTATCAATAGACTAAAATCTATACCAATGTAAAACATTTTAAATGAGTTGTTGCTCTTTAGAAGTAAGTTCCTTAATCTACCCTTTCATCCTATCATATTTATATTATATCCCCTTTTTATCTTTAGAAAGAGATTGCATTTATAATCAACCTATTTTAAATAAAATAGTGGTTTTTCTCTGTCCCACACCAGAGGGCTCTTCTGATTTGGGACACAAGAATCTCTTAACCTTTTCTTTTAGCAATATGTCTGGGTTTAAAGAAGGAGTGAGCCAATTCCATCTCCAAAGCCAGCTTGATAATTTTGGGAAATAGGGCGTAGTTTTTCTTACTACTTCCTGCTGGAGGGGGGCGCTGTATCTTATGGGGACATAAAGACAATTTTAGGATTATGGAGTAGTCCATTAGGGTGAACCTCTGAGCCAGTTGCCTTGAAACCATTCTGGATGTCAGATCATCTGGGCCATTGTGTCATCGGAGACCTTTCAGGTGGTCTTGGCTGATCAAACCTGATTTTTCTTAATCTGGAACAAATCCATAGCCTCTGGCTTTCTGTGGAAACAAAAGCAGAGACTCTTTTCCAAAGCAACATATCCTTATATCCAAATTTTGAAGTCAAGGTACCTTTAAGATTTACATATTTGTTTAATTTAACAGCTTTTACAATCAAATCTTTTTCTGCAGTTAAAAATCCCAAAGACAAGACAAACCAGATTCTCTGTGTAATATCCATCTTTGTAAGACTGAAATGTTGCTGTGGCTGTTGGCTCCGCCCACCTCAGCTTTCCAACATGGCGGTGGTACAGTTTACCGCCAGCTCTGGGTCTGGAGCCATGTGTACCATCAACTATCAGAAGCAGTCCTATCAAAGCAGTTCATAGCCCAGAAACCTTTTGTTGTTGTTGTTTTTAACTAGCAAAGGCTAAATCTACCACACAGCAGAGTAAAGTGTTGCTTATAGATTCCTCATTCCTGCCACACTGCAGGTCAGACACACACACCAGGAACCCGCCATAGTAGCTTAAACCGGCAGGCTGCCGCTAACTTGAGAGAGACAACTAGGAAGTAATTTTTAGCTCTGTTTTAGAATCTTTTTTCAGGTTTTAGGTGGAAATTCTTGCCAACACGTTGGGCACCATTTGTAGCTAGAGTTTTCCTGCCTGGCCCAGTCAGGACAAATCTCTCTTACCTGCCAGTCCCACAGTCGCTCAGACCCAACCAAGAAAGTACACAGAAATTTACATTGTTTAGAAACTGTATGGCCGTGGCAGGCTTCTTGTTATCTACTTCTTCTATCTTAAATTAACCCATTTCTGTTAGTCTATACTTTGCCACATGGCTTGTGGCTTACCAGTGTCTTTACATGTTGCTTTTTATGGCGGCTGGCTGGCGGTGTCTCTCTCCAGCCTTCTACTTCCCAGAATTCTCTTCTCTCTTGTCCTGCCTATATTTGCTGCCTGGCCACTGGCCAATCAGAACTTTATTTACACAGAGCGATATCCACAGCACAGAAAATCCTGGGGAGAAAATGAAATGAATAAGGGGAAATAGGTCTATGAAGTTTCCATTCAGTGAAATCATTGGATACTAATTATAAAATATCCATGCTAACTCTACTTAGAGAACACAAGAGACTTTAACACTTGGTCTAACAGAACTGAGAAAGGAACAAAATAAAATGTCTGCACATGAAAAATAGAGTTACCAAAATGAAATGCAGTGTCTGAACTACACAAGAGTTTACCCACAAAAGTAGAAGGGGATCATAAATACAGATGAGAAAGGGGCTGGTGGCACAAGTCTGTAAATTCTATCAGTCCAGAGCTAGAAGCTGTAAGATCACAGTTTCGAGGCAGCCTGCATTTTATGGGCTGTGAGCCCTGCTCAAAGTGACAGCAACAAAAATGTATGAAGATGAAAAGAAAAAGTAAAGAATGAATCCCGGAGATACAAAGAGTTGAAAGGTGTAAAGGAAGAGCCTAGAGGACCTAGAAGGTAGCATGCATGAAAGTGAGAGGAGAATGAAGACAAAGACAATATTTGGAAAAAATGGTTGAAATACACTCTAGTTCTCATATAAATATTTGACTTCAATAGTACATTTGCAAGATGATTTGAGCTGGGCATAGTGGTGGATACCATTAATTCCAGGCAGATCTATTTTTGTGAGAGGCCAGTTTGGTCTATGTAGCGAGTTCCAGGCCAGCCAAAGCAACATTATAAGACTGTCTCAAGAAAATAATTGTTTAAAAATTTTTTCCATATAAACATCCAATTTTCACAGCAGCATTTGCTGAAGATGCTGTCTTTTCTTCAATATATGTCTCTTGTCTCTTCATGAAATATTAGATGGCTGTAATTACACATATACATATTTGGGTCTTCCATTTGATTCTACTAGTCTACATGTCTGTTTTTTTTTTCATGCCAACATCCTATTGTTTTTATTACTACAGCTCTACAATAGATCTTGAAATCTAGAATAACATCCTTCTGGTAGTCTTCCTTTTGTATTACTCTCGCTACATAAGGTCTTTTATTTTTTCATATATAATTTTAGTTTTTTCCCTATTTCTTTTAAGGAAGTTGTGAGAATTTTGATTGGTATTGAACTGAATTTGTAAATTTGTTTTGGTAGGATGGTCATTTTCAAAATATTAATTCTACAAATTCATGAACATGGGCTCTCTTTCCATTTTCTAGTGTTTCCTTCTTGTTTAAGTTTGTCTTTGATGGCTGCTACAAATAGAGGTGAGTCCATGACCTCTTTGTCAATGTGGTTTTTTGGTGGTGAAAATAGGCTACCGATTTTTGTAAGTTGATTTAGTGCTCTGCCACTGTGATGAAATTGTTGATTGTTTCTAGAAGTTTTCTGGTAGAAGTTTGGGGATCTCTTATGTATCTTGCTATATCATATGCAAATAGGGATAATTTGATTCTTTCTCTTCCTATTTTTATTCCTTTAATCTCCCTCTCTTGACTTACTGCTCTGACAAGACCTTTCAGCACAACGTTGGAAAGCAATGGGGATAGTGGACAGCCTTGTCTCATTCTTGACTTTAATGGGATTGCCATGAGTTTTTTTCAATTTAGAATAATGTTGTCTTTGAGTGCCATATATAGACTTTATTATGCTGAGGTCTGTTCCCTTCAGTCATATACTATCTATGGCACTTATCTTGAAGGCATGTTTGATTTGGTCAAAGAATTTTTCTGCATTTGTTGGAATATCATGAGATATTTTTGTCTTTATATCCATTTATGTGTTTATTACATTCATTGACTTGTTATATTGAACCAACCCCTGATTTCTTGGATAAACACAACATGATCATGGGAGATGATCTTCTTAACATCTGCTTGTATTTGGTTTGTAAATATTTTATTGAAGCTTTCTATATGGACATTTATCAGTGATGTTGGTCTGTACTCTCCTTGTTGTTGTATCTTTACCTGGTTTGGGTAGTAGAGTGATGCTGGCTGCATAGAAAAAGTTTGGGAGTGACCTTTCTCTTTCTATTTTTTTCTGAAAAGTTTAAGAAAGTTTGGCAGTAATTCTTCCTTGAGAGTCTGGTAGAATTGGGCTGTGAAACTCTCCAGGCCTGGATTTCTTCTTCAGTCAGAAGGCTTTTAATTACTGTTTCAATCTCCTCTCTGTTATGGGCTTGTTTTAAGTTGTGAGTCTCCTCTTGGTTTAAATTTGGTAATTTGGATTAATCAAGAAATTCATCTGTTTCTTTTACATTTTCCAATTAATGGAGTGAAAGTTATGATTCTGAATTTCTTTGATGTCTGTTGTGATGTTTCCCTGTTTATCTATGATTCTGTAAATCTATATTTCTTTGTTTTTATGTTAATGATTTCTGCTATGACTTCTTTATTTATTGCCATCAACTGGGTTTGTATTTGGTTTGTTCTTCTGTTTCTACATTTTTGAATAGCATCATTGAGTCATTTATTTGTGCTCTTTCTGATCTTTTCATGTTGGCATTTAGGGATACGTAGGGATACCCTCTTAGAAATACTTTTAATGTGTCTCAGAGGTTTTGTTGTGTTGTGTTTTCCTTTTCATTTGGTTCCAGGAATATTTTTGTTTCTTTCTTGATTTTTTTTCTTTGATTCAGTCATCATTCAGTGAAGAGTTGTTTACTTTTTACAGGTTAATACACTTACTGGCATTTTGTTTGCTGCTAGTTTTAAGTTTTATTGCTTGGTGATTAGAAAGGACACATGGAATTATTTCAGTATTCTATATTTGCTAATGTTTATTTTGTGTCTTAGCATATGGTCTATTTTAGAGAAGCTTCCACATTCTGCTGAGTAGAATGCATATTCCTTGGCCTTTGGGTGCAATGTTGTATAGAGATCTGTTAGGTCCATTTGACACAAGGTGTTATTTTATTCTGAGGTTTCTCTGTTTATTTTTTTATCCTGGTTAAAAATATGTTGGAGAAAGTGAGGACTGAAATCACTATTATTGAACTTGTGTTAATCTTTGTCTTTAATTCCATTAGTATGCTTTTTATGAAGTTGGTGGCACCACAGTTTGATGAACTTGTGTTTAGTATTGTTATATTCTCCTGATTAATTGACCCCTTGATTAAAATGAAGGGCCCTTCTTTGACTCCTCTAATAAGTTTTAGTTTAAAGACTATTTTGTTGGGTACTAGGATGGCAATGCCTGCTTGCTTCTTGATCCTGCTTGCTTCCAGCACTTCTTTCCATCCTTTCACTTTAAGGTAGTGCCATCTTTAAAGCAAAGATAAGTTTTTCATAGACAATAAATAGATGGGTTTTTATTTCTTAGTCCATTAACCTGGACTGTGTGTTTTCATTAAAGTGCTGAGACCATTGTTAGTTGTGGGGGCCCACAGAGGTTTCCTAGTGAGATATGAGCTTACTTTACCCAGTAAGGCTGCATTAGGCAATGGCTTGATCACATGCATGGGTACCAGGTACTTGGAAGGGTCTGCACTTGGCTGTGCTGGGGGAGATCTTTTGCTCTGCTCCTTGGCATCCCTATAAAAGCCCCTTTTAATAGCCAGAAGGTACTGGTAGATATTGATCCAGGTCCTCCTGGAGCTATTCTGTGTTTCTATCTATTTTTCTCCATAGTATCTTTCTATCTTCTCCACACTATCTTTCTATCTTCTCCACACTATCTTTCACTTTGTTTCTTTCTTATCCCTTTCTCCTCAAGAGCACCCTGGGGAAAAGTTGGAGCTAGCCTCTCACAATTATTTAGTATTGAAAGGTGTGTATAGGTGACAGTTATTTTGATGTTTTTAGCTGGTTTGTGTCCTTGGTTGTGCTTTGTATTCCATTAAATTATAGCTTTGTTTGTTTTCATTCAGAGTCACATGATTGAGCTTTTCACTCCCTTCATTGGAAGTATGGTTTCTTGTATTCTGTTTACTATTCTGTTGCAGGATATGAATTTGTAGAGGCTGTTTTGATTATGAGATTAAAAAAACTTTCAATTATTGTACATAGTTTTTCATTTTTTTCTGGGTTCATATCTATATTAGACATTGTGGTCTTTTAGAATTTGGAATTTTCTGCTTCAGGTTCTTCTGTCTTTTGGAGTTTCCATTGAGAATTCAGGTGTTATTCTAATGAGTTTATAGGAAATTTGTAGTTTTTTTTTCTTTTGTGGTTTTTTAACATTTCTTCTTTGTCCTGTATAATGTTTTAGCTATGATATGCCATAGGGTGTTTCTATTTTTGGTCTTGTCTAGTTGGTTATGTGTGATTCCTGTATCTGTATGGGTATGTTGTTCCTAAGTTTGGAGAAGTTTTCTTCTATGATCTTGTTAGTGGTCTGGTCTATGCCATTGATTTGGGAATCTTCTCCCTCATCTATGCCTATAATAGATTCGGTCTTTTGATGGTATCTCACATTTCATGTATATTCCCTTCCCATGGTCTTAGGTCTTAAAAATTCTCCATGATTTTTGCTTATTTCATCTAGATTCTCTACTTTGTCTTCTAGTCCTGATATTCTATCTTCTACTTGATTCATTCTACACGTAAGGCTTTCCTCTGAGTTTTTAATTTGGATATTTAGCTTCCATCTCCATTTGAGATTGTGTTATCTTCGGTATTTTTCTTTCTTTATTCAATGCAGTTTTAAAATCCTGGATAACCACCAGGCAGTAGTGGTGCATGCCTTATTTATATCTTTGTAAATTTTTCCATAGAACCACTGCCGTGGTTAACTCTTAAAACACAGTTCACAGCTGGGCAGTGGTGGTGCATGCCTCTAATCCCAGCACTTGAGAGGCAGAGGCAGGCAGATCTCTGTGAGTTTGAGGCCAGCCTGGGCTACAGAGTGAGTTCCAGGAAAGGCACAAAGCTACACAGAGAAACCCTGTCTCAAAAAAGCAAAAAAAAAAAAAAAAAAAAAAAAAAGAAAGAAAGAAAGAAAGAAAGAAAGAAAAAAGAAAAAAATCCTGGATTACCTTCATCATTTCATTCAGACATGTATTTTTATTTTCTTGCATAGCACTCAAGCATTTTCTATTATCATTCTTGGAGTTAGGTGAAGTGTTTATTTATGTCCTCTGTGTTTTTGTGATCTGACATGACCATGTGGCAGATAGTTTCTAAAACATGGGTCTAGACCTGGAGTTGCAGGATGGTAGTGGGCAGAGAGAAGGGTGGGGTGAAAGTAGTATCTCACCAGTCAAAGATGACTCTTGAAGAATGAAATTAGAACTACATTATTACTCCACACACACAAAAAATAGACCCAAGTGGATCACAAACTGCAATTTGAATACTGAAACACTAAAACTGCCAGAAGAACTCATAGGCAGTACCTGATATAGGTGTAAGAAAGGACTTTCTGAATAGGATTCTTTTTTCCTAGGAATGAAGGCTGACAATTGACAGCTGGGGCCTCATATAACTAAAAAGTGTCTGTCCAGCTAAGGAAATTATCAATCCAATCAAGAAGAAACCCATAGGATGGGAGAGAATCTTTCCCAGCTGTACATCTGAAAGATGAATAGTATGTAGGACAATGGTTCTCAACCTGTGGGTCACGACCCTGCAGAGGTTACATATCAGATATCCTGTATGTCAGATATTTGCATTACAATTTGTAACAGTAGCAAAAGTGCAGCTATGAAGTAGCAATGAAATAATTTTATGGTTAGGTGTTACCACAACGTGAGGAACTCTATTAAACCAAAGGTCGTAGCAGTAGAAAGGTTGAAAACTGATGATCCAGAACAAAGAACTCAAAAAATAGGGTCAAGGCAACAAAAGGCCAAGTTAAAAATGGGCTATGTATCTAACAGAGAATTCTCAATAGAAGAAATAAAAGTGACTAAGAAATAATTTTTAAAAATGTTCATTATCCTTAGCAATTAGGGAAAAGCATATTAAATCAACTTTGAGATTCTAACCAGAATGGATAAAATCAACAAAATAGCTTATAACAAATACTGGAGACACTGTGAAGAAAGAGAAACGCTCATTCACTGTTGGAAAGAATGCAAATTGGTGCAGTCACTCTGGAAATCAGTATGGAGAATCCTCAACAGACTACCTATCTATCAACAAAAAAAATTATTATTTAATCCAGCTATAACACTCATTGGCATATCCCCAGAGAACTCATCATTCTACTCCACAGATACTTGCTGAGCATTATTCATTGATGTCCTATTCACAATAGCCAGGAAATAGAAACAACATAATGCTGTTCAACAGATGAATGGATAATGAAAATCTGGTACGTATACACCATGGAATACTATTCAGCATAAAGATAAATGAAATCTTGAAATTTGCAAGTAAATGTATGGACAGAGGAAAGATTATATTGATTGAGGTAACCCAGACCTTAAAGAACAAAAACCACATATTCTCTCTCATCTGTAATTTCTAGCTCCAAATCTTCAGATGCAAATGTACAACACGGATGAACAACAGAAACCAGGCAAGTATAATGGGGCCATAGGTGGGCAAGGGCATGAGAAGGGAATTACAGGATACAGTTGGTATGAAATGGGAAATCGAAAAACAGCAAAGGAGTTACAAATGAGGAAAATGGAGACAAGTGAATACAGGAGGAGGAGGGGGAAGGGACAAATAACATCAAGGTTATTTCATAAAGTGTTAAGAAATTATGTTATGTTATACTTACCAAGACATGTAATACATATAAATGGTGTATGTGTGTGTCTTAAAGGAAGTTACACCACTTGGGCTGACAATGCTTTCCACAAGAACCATAGACCAACACAACCCCTAGCATGGAGTAGTAGATACTTCTTTTGTATGGTTGATCAGGGTAGTCCAAGTGACTCCCAAAATAGTATATACTCTTGATATAACCCTTGGTGACCTCAGAGGTTGAAAGGAAGGCTGTTGCTGAAGACACCATACACTTAGGACATGGAACTTAGATTTGAGATAGGTCTAACCTGAAACTACCATTCTACAACATACTTCTATGGTACCAGAAAATATTATGCAAGCTACCAAGGGAAGGAAGCCATTTGTTGTCCTAACCAGCATCAATGGCTATGAACCACAACAATGACCAACATACATATCTATCTGTAATGGTGCAATAAGTAGCACTCACATGTTGGTGGTAACCAACATCTGTCTAATTGGACTTAAAGACTACACAACTTGGGGGAAATGATGCCTGATATAATGGAAACCTAGTCAACTTCCTGGGCTGAATGACGTCATGGGCCTTAGAAAAGACTCTACTGCCATCACGTTGCTAGACCAGCATAATGACTTACTGTGTTCTAACTCTTACACACATACACTCAGATTTGTGGCTACCATCCCTCGTGAAAGAATTTCCTCTTTAACAACGAATGTTGTGAAGACCATCACAGAGGATTGTAACTTAATGCTACACAGAACTCAAAAACTAGGGAGAACCCAGCCTCAGTGGATGCATCTGCTACACTGCCTGGCATCTGTGGCTCGAGGAACATTGCTGAAGAGAGGTCTGAAAGATAATAAGAACCAGGTACCAGGAAGTCTGCTGGGAAAGCATTTCTTCTAGGAATGGCTGCATAGACAAGACTGGTGCAATCACGATACCAGTGGGCATGCTAATATGGAAGGGGGAGATTTTCAGGGAGTCTTATCCATAGACAAAGAACTGTAGGTAACTAATGATGCTGAGATGGGGAGAAATAGCCTCTCCCAGTGATGAGCCTCCTCATACCTTATCCAGTGCAAAGTGGCCAGCCCTGAAACCATACATACACCAGCAAAAACTGAGTAAGCAGGCTGTATTTCTATGTTTGTGCATATATGTGTATATATGTACATGGAACAATAATAATCAAAGGAAAAGAAGCTATCAATTTGAGAGCAGAGGAGCATGAGCGGAGTTTGAGGGAGGATACCTGGGAGGGACTGGAAAGAGAAAAGGGAAATATGAGTAATTCTATTTTAGCTAAAATAAGTTGAAGTAAACAAAAACAAAGAGGTTTTGATTTATAAGTTCATCATTTATGTATCATTTTTTCCTGGAAAGTATCTACTCTATAAAGAGAGCACAAGTAAGAAAACAGTCCTGTAGCCTGGAAATGAAAAAAAAATTATTTTATGAAAAAAGATCTTTTTTTCTTTTGGTTTTTTTTGAGACAAGGTTTGTCTGTGTAACAGTCCTGGCTGTTCTGGAACTCTCTTTATAGACCAGGCTGGCCTTGAACTCAGATCTGCCTGTCTCTGCCTTCTGAATGCTGGGATTAAAGTCATGCACCACCACTGCCTGGCTTGGAAAAAGAAACCTTAAGAAAAGAAATATACCAATTAAAAGATTCAGAAGCTATCTAAATGTCTCTGTTTTGTGAAACTTTAAAACTATTGTACATTGTTTATAGCAAATGAATGAACTTAATTATGATCTCTTCATCCAGTCGATAAGGTACTTTGACCGGATTTCCTCTTCATAAAAACCAACTTATTCCTTCCTTTACAGTCATTTCCCTTTCTACTTCCTTTCCCCATGTGAAGGATAACGTAAAGTACTTACCTCTCCAAGCCTGCTTTATTTTGTTTAATGCAAGTGCTAGCTAGCTTCACCTATTTTCCTGAAAAAGATAGAATTTTGTTCTTTTTAATGTGCTCCAAATACTCCATTGTGAACATACACCACATTTTCTAATTCCATTCACCCACTGATGAGCACCTGGGCTGATTCACATGGCTGCCATGAATACAGTATCTATTGTAATCTGACCTCCATGAGTGGTACACTTCATTAAGCTGTGCTTCTCATTCAAGTGATCAGATACAAATTCTGTTTCTTGATGCTTTACCATCGAACTACAGAGCACTAATGAATAAAATAAAACTTTCAAAGTGGCCAGAGGGCATTGTCAGATCCCTTTCAAAGGAGCAAGTTTAGGGTGATCGTTGACTTCTTTGACACAGCAATGAGCACAACAGATCATTAGAACATTGTTGACTGTTCAGAAGGAAACAACTGTCAACAGTTCTATACATGGAAGAAAATCCTTCAAAATAATCACATAATGATGTTTATATTTAAGACAAATGGAAATAAGGTATGCTTAACTAGCATATCATCATCATTGGAGGAAATTGTAAGAGAAGTTGAGCCCAGGTGGGAAGCCTGAATGAAAGAAGGAATGGGAAGCAGAGAATAAGATAAGTAGAAAATGGGTAAACATGAATGAACTCCTACTAGACAAAATATTAACATACTGTAGAATTAAATTCCTCCTATATACATAATAATATATGTTGAATGACTAAATCCTGTAAAAGCTTAAAGCAGTCCTTACTGTCTGATATGAGGTAAAGTATAGAGAGACCTCAGAAATATTTATTATATTATAAATATGCCATATATACATATTCCACTATGTATATTATATTTTACACTAAAGTAAAAATATGTATGTCTTTATTCAATCAGCTTATTTCATACACTGTAACTTGTGGGCTTCAGTTTCAGTCCATAGAGCCCTTGGTGCTCATGGAAGATTCTCCTGGCTACTATCATCATGGCCTTCACTTTTCCCAAGGGAATATAAGCAGATCTCTCCATTCTCTTCCCCTCCCCTCCACTCTTTTCCTTACCACATGCTCTTTTCTCCAAATTCCTCAACACCAGAATCCACCTCTCCTGTTTTTCTTCTGTCTTAATGATAAAGCAGTAACTGTTACAATCTAAGACAAACTGTTCTAATTTTCCAAGGGATTTTATTCTCTCTCCTCTTCCCCACACTTCTCACATAACATCCCTCTTTTTAGTGGACCCATTGGGTTTAGATGGTATTTGAACCTGGGCACAATTTTTTTTTAAGACACGGTTTCTCTGTGTAGCTTTTGAGTCTGTCCTGGAACTCACTTTGTAGCCCAGGCTGGCCTTGAAGTCAGAGTGATCCACCTGCCTCTGTCTCCCAAGTGCTGGGATTAAAGGCATGTGCCATCATCACATTGCTGAACCTGGGCATGTTTAAACTTTTTTTTTTTTAACAGTTATGTCCTAAAGTTACTTTTTCCTAATAATATCCATCTTATATGCTTTTCATGACTAAATGTCCTGAAAAATTTTCCCTAAATCTTTATCTTTACTCCTCCACTTCCTGATCTGTTAGATTTTAACATGTTGTTTCAGTTTTCCTTAGACCAAAGACTGTTGAAAATTATTGATGACCTAAATTTCTCTTATTTAGGTGGATATCTACAAGTTATTTCCTATTCTGAGATGTTTAACTTCTTTTTCCAGATCGATACTCTGTCCTTTGCATTCTCACCCGAGTGAACATCACAAGAACAGAAGTAGTGTAGTATATATTTTGATCTCCCTTGTTTTGGGATTAGAAGTCAGTAGTCTTTTTCATCAGTGTCTTAGGTACCTTTACACTAGTCTAACAGAATACTCAAGAAAATTAAATTATAAACAAAAAGATTTATTTGGCTTGCAGTCCAAGGCTGGAAAACTCACTCTTTGGGACCTCAGATAGGTGTGCTGGATGGCAGTGATATGAACAGATGACAGAGTACATGCTTACTTCATAGCCAGGATATAAAAGACCAAAAGAGTATGAGGAAGAAACCTACCATTCCCTCTTAAAGCATATCCTAAAACTTCACTGCATACCCAAGGCCTATGACAGCTACTTGTCATTGCCCACCTGGCAGGAGTTAAAGTCATCTGAGAGTTCAGTGAGGGCTGTGTAATGTTTCTTGACAAGACATGAAGAAATGTCTGTTCTCCTGCATAGGGCTCCAGAGAAGATCAAAGCAGTAATTCCACCCGTGTCCATCTCAGTGAACCAATGAGTTTACTAGGGTATGAATAACTCAAAGGTAACTGCATCACTGGAAAATGTATCGTAACCTGAGTGGTGACTCACAAGAGCTGCGATTGTGGAAACCCGTGTTTCACTTGTAGGCAGGCTTCACGGGACAGCCCCCTTTCCCCAGAGATGGTTTTTTCTTATAACCTTGTGAATCTTATGACTTCCTAAGCTTCCTGAATCTCATAAGCTGTCTGCCTCCTCCAGGATGGAATGTTTCCATTTAGAGGGAACCCCGACATGATAGTGAGGCATGTCTGGATGTCTGGATGGATGTGGGCACTTCCAGGGAGGATTTGCTGAAGCCAGAGGACCCACACTCAGTGTGGCTGTCATCCTTTCTGAGCTGGGGGGTCTGAGAAGAATAAAAGGGAAGGGGAGAAAACAGGAAGAGCACTAGTGTCCTCTTGGCATTGTGGCCCCTGGTGATGGGAAATACTCAGCTGCACCTCACCCTTCACCATCAGGACTGAGCCCTCTGAAGCTGTGAGCTCAGATCTATCTTTCCGATGGGAGATTGTTTCTGTTGGGCGTTTTTGGCAACAGTGACATAAAACTAACTAAAGCAAGGTCTCTTTTCTTAAGAGACCACAGATCCTTTGAATAGCACCACTGTGGTCACTGATCCCTTGAAATGCTTGCCTTTGTGAGATAAGACCCAAATCAAGCGGTCACTCTTACCTCCACAATTGTTTTCCTGACCCTTCAGTTCTCTTGGGAATTGTGAAAGAGATAGCCAAATACATTGAAATTCCTCTTGCATTTACTTTTCTTTTTTTGAGACAGGATCTCATCTCATTCAGGATGGCCTTAAACTATGTAGTTGATACTGGCTTTGAATTCCCAATTCTTCTGCCTCTACCTCCTAAATTTTGGGATAATGGGTACACACTACCACACTAGCTGTAAATTTTCTTCTTGGCATGAGGGTAGAGTGGGAACTATTCTACAGAGGAAGGTTACCAGTGCAGAGGGAAAAAGGGGTAATAGAAGTTGAATATTATTAAAATATATAGGTATGTGAACATGTCTAGTGACATTTGCACAATTATACATTAGCAAGTTTAAAAATTCATTTCAAACCTTGAAATATTTCTTGTTTAGGTACTTTTTTGGTATATTTTAGATAAAAAGAATGACTAGTTAGTTATAAAACAGATAAAAACCAATTTACCTTGACTTCAGAAGATATGAAAAAGGGAAAAGGGTCTAATTTCACACTCCAACTCCTATATCTAACAAACTGCCCCAGGTGTCCACAGAGGACTTTCTGCTTGAGATCCTAATATGCTAAATATGATTTCTCAAGGGATAATATTACTCCGAAAAGTCCATGTTAACAGAAAATTAAAATAAGGCTGGAGTACAATATTAGCATTGTAGCCAAATGTAGTGGTTTAATTTAACCATCAGGAAAAGAAAAAAAGTCTGTCAGGATTCCAGGGGGATTTGAGGCTGCGCAGGTGAACACTAATTTGTAATGGTTTTGTTAGAAGACCATCTGCCCCTTGTCTCTGCTGAATGGAGAATTTTTTTAAAAAATTTCCTGGCTGCAAGCATTTATGCATATTTCAATACACATGACAAAAATGACTTGCAGAAAATTTTGTGTTTGTGTGAAGTACACTGTAGCCTGATCTTTCTGGCTTTTCATACTTTATGTCTGATTTACTGGTAGGTAAGTTGTTGTTGTTGTTGTTGTTGTGTGTGTGTGTGTGTGTGTATGTGTGTGTGTGTGTGTGTGTGTGTATGTGTGTGTGTGTGGCCTTGGGGTGGAGAAGGATTGGCAGAGGGGGAGAGGATGGGAGCAGGTAGGCCCACAATGAGAAGACATGTATCCATCTCAGCCATCTCGAAGACAATTAGCAACCTTGAGTTGTTATAAATGGGATGGGCTGTGGTTGATCGTAGCACACTGGTAAATTAAAATTTGGTGCCCAGTTGCCACCAAAGAAGTTGCCTACTCTACAAAGCAACATTAAATTAAAAGGTGCTTTCATTCTCCCTAAGTACACCTAGAACAAGCAAACACAATATAAACCTTGATTTCCATCCAAGTCTACTGTTTAAATCTCAAGTGCAGCAAGACAGGCAGAGAGAGCAGCTTCCCCACAAAGCCTAAAGCGAGCCTTTTGTACCCACCAGCTTCCACTGCCTGCATGGGTTGCCCTAGTGATGAATGTCTTGCTTTGTGTGGTCTCAGCATTTTTTTTTTTTTTTTTTCTGGAGAGGGGGTTTTAATGAGAAGGTGAACAGAGGGGGCTTCTTTTGAGACTGCAATAACAGGAGGGTCACTTCTTCAAATGCATGCACAATGCCGCCGTTCCTTCTCACGGAGCTCTGACAGACTGTGACTTTGCCTTGGTCCCTGTCTCTCTCACTGTTATTTCTTTATCTTTTCTTACTGGGTAGTGTTCGAAGCTCGCCTTGGCTAAGTACTGTTTCAGAATGGCCTGTGGTCTCAAAGCGCTGGAATCCCTTTAGAAGAGAAAAGAAGTAACTAGCCAGATCTCTCCTCCCTCTTTCCCTCCCTCCCTCCCTCTCTCTCTCTCTCTCTCTCTCTCTCTCTCTCTCTCTCTCTCTCTGTCTCTCTCTCTCTCTCTCTCTCACACACACACACACACACACACACACACACACACACACACGTCTCCTGGCATCATCATTCATGTGTAAAGGACTGAGTCTCGGTTTTCCCAGGAAGACACACTCCAGTTCCTTTCACCTACAGATGTGGAGGGGCTGGCTTCCCCTTCTCAGCTTTACCCACACACTCTAGGAAGTACACTGCTGTCAGCTTCAACACCCTTTCTCCTTCAGGATCCATTATGCGGGCCAGGAGTGGGAGGAACGTCTGTAATTGCTATATTTTAGGGCTCACTTGGGGCTAGATTTGATTGAACACACATAGTAAACTCCTGATTATCCATGCTAATGGAAGGAGTAGAAATTCAGACGATGTGTGTATTTCCATCTGACTTTGAAATGTGCCATGTGATTTTAAAAAGCCATAGCAGGTGGTTTTACTTAGAATGATAATAGGGAAATTACTTTTGGGTTGCCAGGGTTTGCCTCTGTAGGTAAAACGGCAGAAAGCAATGTTCTGCCTCTTATTCCCACCCTACAAATATACCTGGTGCCTTCACTATATTTACTCCGTACCCTCTCCTTCCATTTCCACAATGAACTACAGAAAATAGGAAGCGGGTAAGGTTTAGTCATTAGGTAGCTAATGAAAGAGCACACTGTCCTACACTTGTATCGAAGTAAGAGTCGAAAGCTCCAAACTAAGGTCACAGAATGACAAACGTGGGTGATGTTTGATATATGAACTGAATCGAGCTACTTCAGGATGTGTTACCATGGTGACCACTGTGGTGATGGCACGCTGTGGTGTTTGCTGTGTTTCCTGCTGTATCCTTACTGCACAGAAGAGTGCTCAACCAGTTTTTATAGACAGAATGACCAAATGGGTGAAAAATGTCATGTGTGTGTGTGAGTGTGAGTGTGTGAGTGTGAGTGTGTGTGTGAGTGTGTGTGTGTGTGTGTGTGTGTGTATGTATATGTGTGTATGTGTGTGTGTGAGTGTGTGTATGTGTATGTGTGTGTGTATATGTGTGAGTGTGTGTGTGTGTGTGTGTGTATGTGTGTGTGTATGTATGTGTGTGTGTGTATGTATATGTGTGTATGTGTGTATGAGTGTGTGTGTGTATGTGTATATGTGTGTATGTATATGTATGTATGTGTGTGTGTATGTGTGTGTATGTGTGTGTGAGTGTGTGTGTGTATGTGTATATGTGTGTATGTATATGTATGTATGTGTGTGTGTATGTGTGTGTATGTGTATATGTGTGTGTATGTGTGTGTATGTATATGTGTGTATGTGTGTGTGTGTGTGTGTGTGTGTGTATGTGTGTATGTGTATATGTGTGTATGTATATGTGTGTATGTGTGTGTGTGTATGTGTGTGTGTATGTGTGTATGTGTGTGTGTGTGTGTGTGTGTGTGTGTGTATGTGTGTGTCACCACACCCATGCAGATGTTATTATGCATTGGTGATCCCAATCCACATCCTCATGTTTGCGTAGCAGGCACCTCCGTGGTCCTTTCCCTTGACTGTTCATCTAATTGGTTCATTTGCATATAAAAATTATATAGAACCTACCTTGTAAACAGCAATTCTGTATACAGTCTCAGTGGAATATATAACACCAGGAGGGCTTTTCCACGCACAAGCTCACTCAATTTCTGCTGTTTTGCACTTTGCTGACTTGTCAGACAAAGTTTGTTCATCCTCTTTACCGGGCCAGCTTTTCTTATCAGTGACAAAGTACAGTGCTCTTCGCAAGCCGTCTCCATCACTACATCTAGCCCGCTACAGGGTGGTTGTGTGTGATAAACCGCTGGCTGCCCAGACTAACAGGAAGCTCACACCGGCGGTGCTCCCTCCAGCCAATTCTTTTCTTAATCAAGCTCCCCTGTGTGCCACGTGAGCTGAGAAGAAACTGGAAAGGAAAGGTGAGATTGGGATGGTACTGCTTCTCCTTTGTGACTTCCTCTGAGGAAGATCACAACAACCATATGGCTTCTAGTTCCACCTGAGGCTTCTAGTTCCACCTGAGGAGCCAGACACTCCCTCCCCTGCATGTGTTGTGCTGGGGTACAGAGTTGGTTGCTTAGCTTTGTAGAAAAACCAGGATTGAGAATGAACCCTTTTTTTTGTTTGTTTGTTTTGTTTTGTTTTGTTTTGTTTTGTTTTGTTTTTCAAGACAGGGTTTCTCTGTAGCTTTGGAGCCTGTCCTGGATCTCGCTCTGTAGACCAGGCTGGCCTGGAACTCACAGAAATCTACCTGCCTCTGCCTCCTGAGTGCTGGAATTAAAGGCGTGCGCCACCACTGCCCGGCGAGAATAAACCATCTTTTACCCATTTCACAAATGCGTATTTGGAGGTCCTCACAGCTCACTTCCCTCATCTTTAAAATATTCATACAATAATGTCTATTTCATCAGTAGAATCAACTTCTTACGGGTCAGCAATGGGGTTTTCTTCCTTGCACATTTGTTAGGACCCTAAACGGTTCCATCCACATCTACTGTGAGCAAGAATCATGGCAGACAACTTCAGCCCTCTGTGATTTAATCCTTACACCAACTTATTTGTTCTTTTGAGTAAACAGAGGCTCACATATACTCAGCACTACAAAGCTTCTGGAGTCCTGAGGAATTTAATCTGTATCTTCTTCCTTGCATTGTATCCTCTCTGGTGTGTCAGGGACTAAACATTTTAAAGCCACTTAATAGCTATGCCCCACCAAAGAAATATTACACTTGAGAATATTGGGGGAGATGAAGCAGAAAACAGTGGTTTATTGAACCAGCTTGGCATCTTCCCTCCTTACTTCTTAGATGCTGGTAACACTCAGCTGGAGTGATACTCAGAAACATTGTCCCTGTCTCAACCTTGGGGTTGCTGTTTGATCACGTCCCAGCTCCCATTACAGCATTTACCAAGACCTGGATATTCAGATATTTTCGTTTGAGTGTTTGCAGGTGTCACTTTCCATCTCACTGTGAGGCAGCCAGAAGAGATTTTTTGTTTGTTTGTTTACAGATATGTCTTACACACACAATGCAGGAGGGAAGGAGGGACTCAAAAAGTATGGGGGTGTTTTACATTGAAAGAAGTCCAAGTGAGGTGCGGCTGCTCTAGAAGGCAAGCTGTCACACTGCCAGGCTTCCAGCTCTTAGGAGACAAAGAGGTGGGGGTTGGGGAGTGAAAGTTGCCTGAATCCTTTCCAGGGGTAGCTCTGCTTCCTGGCCTTTTCATGGCCGGAGAGAGCTGTCCTGATTGCATTGTTGGGGGGGAATGGGGAATGAGAGCTTGATGTGCAGCCTGTGGCTGGTTAAATGATGCCCCAACTCAGCTCTACTCCACCTTATTAGCTCCACTTCAGAGCTGGCCAGAGGGAAAGATTAATTTATTGACCAAGCTTAATAAATAGATGCTTCAGGTCCCACATTTCATGCATTGCACTTGGAGGCAGGGAACTCAGTGAAGTGGCAGCTTCAGGGTGTCAAGGGCAAACAGCTGGGCTTGGGGGAAGTGCAGAGGTATTTCTGCTGAGTTTTGTTCCCCAGTTCCTCCAGTAATCACCCAAACTGCAGCTATGACAAGAAAGAAATGTCAGTTATCCATTAGCTGTACAACCTAAAAACCACATTTCTGAATTGGCTCACCTTTGTGAGGCATTGCCACATGTACGATTCTCCAAACATGAGAAACCCTTTATCTAATATATACTGTCAGAAAAAATGGTGACCTAACCTAGAAATCTTTACTCTCTCCCTCCTAAAGGGTCTTGGCAAAAGTTTCTCTTTGGGGAAAAGTATGGTTCCAGGTAGCTTTCTCTAGAGAAAATTAAGTATGAGGTACAAGAGAGTAAACAACATCATGTTCCACAGGGGCTGAAGTGATCTCAGAAAATCCAGAGGAGAGTTCATGATAGCAGCCTTACAATGTGTGTGTGTGTGTGTGTGTGTGTGTGTGTGTGTGTGTGTGTGTGCAAGCATGTGTGTGCTTGCCCATGTATATGAACAATTGTAATGTATAATTAATACAGAGCTAAATTTAAACTCCTGTGTGAACAGGTACTGGCATGCTAGAACAGCAGAGAAACATTAACCTCAGATAGCTTGTTTTCAGGTGCTTGAGTACACGCTGCTTCTCTGGGCACCGTGTGTGTGTGTGTGTGTGTGTGTGTGTGTGTGTGTGTGTGTGTGTACCTTTGAGAGTGTGTGGGGTTTTTTGTTGCTGCTGTTAATATTTCAGCCTTGAGGAATTAGAATTTTTGCAGTTCATACACCTTCTTTCCCGTGTCAAAGGAACGTTTGCTTCATTTAGTCTTGTCCTCAGGCCATCTACTCTCTTCAGGATTCCGGTTAATTCATCCCTCCCAACTGGGGCTGCTCACAGAGAGGGCAGCAACAGGCCACAAGCACAGCTTTTCCCTTCACTCTGGCTGTGACTTTGCGTGGAGAAGTCCATGACCCTCCCCCTTGCTCTCGATGACCTTGGAAAGAGGCAACTATTGGACATCATTGTTTCTTTGATTATGGATGGAGGTTAGATACGGGGTGTCTTTTAAACAATCATCAAAGTAACAAAGCTTATTTTAATGTTTCAAACCCAAGCATTACCTTAGCTTACATGGTATGAGCTGTGCTAAATACATTCTTTTTTGTCTTTTTTTTTTTTTTTTTTTTTTTGAGACAGGTTTCATTATGTCATCCATACCAGCCCCCAACTCTCAATCTCTTGCCTCAGCCTTTGCAGTGATGGAGTTATAGAGATGTATGCCCAGACCATCCCTAAACGTACAATCTTGAAGAAGACAGAGAAAATATTGTTTCCATCTCTCTTTTCCTAATGGGTTGAAAGTCACTGACAGGAGTGAGTTAGGCAGACTCCTGGCAAGCCATGGCTGCTTTATCCTGGCTTTACTGCCCACACACCATTGACTCCTGGGCATGTTTTGGTTGTGCACTCAATCATTCTCACATATCTGCTTGTCTATTTCACACCTCCACTTCTCGCTTTGAACACTGATCTTACTTTGCAGTAGTTTTAATAGCTTCTATCTCTTTGTTTAAAGGAAGTTCCTAGTCCCTTCTTGCTCATTAGTAACAGGTGTACTATATACTAGTCACAACATCCTATGGTTTTCCATGAATTCCAGTGGGGTTGGGGAGAGAAAGGAAAGAGCGGGCCAGATATAAGATAAAATAGAAAAAGAGAAGGAAAGAATTATAGTTTGATGTAGTCAAATCTTCTGCATCAATAGCAACAGGTATTATCAGGGGACTCAAAACAGATACCCCACCACCCCAGAATGTATCCTACAATAAATTATGATGTATATTTTATCACTGGAAAATCCATTTGATAAAATTAGTCTGCATACCACATGTGTTCATATTGAATCGTCAACTTTGACAATAGAATTATTTTTCATACTTTCACTAAAACAACTTCTAGAAAAGTTGAAAGAACTTCATGAACAGGCCATGTAATAAAAAATGGGAGATTAAATACTAAAAATAATACTACAAATTATGTCACTGACTTCAATAAAAGTAATTATATGGTTGGTCATGTTTATCGATGGTCATTGTTATCTTACTGTTATGGTTAGTGGGCATGGTTATATTTGCTGCATATTGTTATTCACAAAATTGAGATGCTTAAATGACCACCTGATTGTAGACCCATAGTGTCTGTAGGAGCAAGGTAGTAGTGGGGTTGGGTAGAGGACCCAGAGCTGGTTTTGAAGTTGTGTTTGTTTAGCATCTGCACTGTCTTAACCCAGATTTATGCTTTTCCAGGATGACTAATGCCGAGCGAAAGGTTGCATGTTCGTTGTAATCATAATATTATTACTTGGCTGGTGTTCTTTGATCAGGTTGATGGAGGCAGGGGTGGAGCTGCAACTGAGTCTGTTTTTGTCACCACGAAAGATGAATTCTGGAAAGATATATTTAGAGGTTTTGTCTTAAGGTGAATTTGTTTGAAATACAGAGCTTAGATTAGACATGTGAAGATTTCAAATGCTGCCTCTAGTTCTTCAACTTGGAAGATTCTCCTTTTTTTGGAAACAAGGTGTTTGAAAAACAGCTGAGAATTGCAAATGTGCTCTCAGAGTTAAACACATGCTGTAACTTGTCTCCTAAGATGCTGTGTGTGCCAGCGACACTTGCTCACTTCAAGCTTGGATGCTGGAGTAACCTGAAAGTTATTGACCTCTGTGTTAAAGATACGGTGAATTTACAGTTTATATTTCAAACTTCTGAAGAGTACTGTTAGCATTTCAAAGAATAGTGATAACACCAATGCAAAGGTGGAGACTTTGAAAGCAGGTTGACTAAGTGCCTGACTTTCCTTCAGGCCATTCCGTCCTCAAAACCTGCATCTTTATACATGATGCCTAAAACCTTAAGATGCCTAATATTGTTGTATAACATTACTAAAATTAAAATGCAGCCTGAGGGAAGTTGTAATATATGTAATGAATCTGTGATTCACTCAGATTTATATGACTCCTGGCTACATGTGTTCTGCGAACAGCACTCACTTTTAAGGTTTTGGATCAAGCGACTGACTAAGCTTTGTACATGGAGGAATGACAGAACAGAGAGTTACCGTGTGGTTCTAACTTTATTCATTTTGTGAATCAATAGCTTCTGTCCAACAGTTAGTATCCTGTGGAAGCATAAGGTCTAAACACTAAGATTAAAGTTTAGAAAAAGACACACATATAATGTACTTTTCACACTAATGGCTATTGCAATTGTACAGTGATACTGCTCTTGATTCCTCCAAGAGCCTCAATTTTTAGATAGGATCTCTTCTGAAACAGTTAAACATGGACATCAAAACTTAGACTATGTTAAAATATGCTAGCACAGATCTTCCCAACAATATAACACAGTGTTTGTTCTTTGAACAGTCATTGACAGAATTCTGATGACACATTCTGTCAATCTGAGTTCTTGCACTCGTTCTTCCTGATGACAAAGAGAGAGAGAGAACAGAGGAGAAAAGGGATCCGTCCTCAGTATCCTTACAGCCACAACACACGCATTAAAGAACCAAGAGTAGTACTTGTCCCTGCTTACCTGTTTTCCTAAAACCCCTAAGCACTGAATTAGCATCACTATGTGAGCACACTGTATAATTCCCAGCCCACTGTTTTTTCATCTGTGAAGTTTTCAGCTTATTCACATTTTTTTTTCCAAGATTGTAAAAATGGCCAATTTTGTTTTATTTTTTCCATGTAAGTCAGGTCCCTCAGGAGAAGAAGAGAGGAGAGAGGGAGGAGGTAGGGGCTTAAGGAAGAAGGGAGAAGAAGAAGAAAAGGAGTGGGCGGAGGAAGAGCCTATAGATTATGTAGTTTGTTTGAATTGTCAACTTGACATAACCTAGAATGACCTTGTGTCAATGAAAGATTGTCAGGGTGGATTGTAGGTATGTCTGTGGGGGGTTGTCTTAATTACATTAATTGACATGGAGTACTCAGCCTTCTGTGGGCAGTACCATTGCTTGGGCAGGCCCTCACAGACTGGTCAAGAGTGAAAATAGTGAGCTAAGCACTAGGGGTATGCATGCATACATTTTTCTCTGCTCTTGACTATGGATTTGAAGTAATTAGCTCCTTTTGGTTGCTATCACCTTAACTTCCCTACCATGATGGACTGTAACTTAGAACTGTAAGCTAAAATAAACTCTTTCTCCCTTAAGTTGTTTTTGTCAGTATTTTTTTTTTTTAAATCACAGATTAACAACCAAGAAGTAGGCTAATTAGGAGACTGGATACAAGGTGGACACGAACAATAGACTAATAAAGCGGATGTGTGTTTTTGAGGCCCTTCTTGACATCAAGCTAGAATGATGAACACATAAGCAGTGGTGGCTGATGAGACAGCCCAATCCCCAGTACCCATGTGAAAAAGCCGGGCATGGTAGCATGGCTTTGTAATTCCAGTAATAGTGTGGTAGACACAAGCAAATATCTGGGGCTCAGTGCCTAGAGAGCATAGCTCGATGAGTGGGAATCAGCCATTGAGAGACCCTCTCTCAAAGACAAAAAACAAAGAAAAAAACCCAAGAAGGATGACAACATTTGAGGTTGACCTCTGGCTTTTTAGAAGCGTGTGCTGCTCCTGCATTCATGTGCACCTGCATGGACAGAGAAAGAGGAGGAAGCGGGGAAGGAAGGAAGTAGGCACACAGAGAACTAAGTCATCAGTGATAGAACAGAACACACCCACATCTTTCCTGTTTTCAGCAGTACTTACTATAGAAAGAAAATGGGGCTTACGTTTGCACCGTGTGTACTCCATCCTTTTCAGACTCATTGGTCAGGCCATCTTCTATAGGAGGAGTATTGAGTGAGGAGTAGGGAGAGATGAGGGGTTCCTCACTAAGGTACTTCCTAGACTTGCACTGTAGTGAAAACATGACGTATGATCATGGGATCCTATCAGCTAACAATTTTAATTCATGAAAGGGAAATGAGCTCACTAATTTAAGTCTGTAAAAAGGGAAAAGGAAAAAGTAGATTCTGGATAGGCGATCCATGGAACAAGAGAGAGTCAATACTCTGTAGGGTGTAGAAACCCTGGCAACCTAGAGAATATTGCCAACAGAGGCACAAGGAACATTGTGGCTCCGGCATGGATATCCATAGGCCTTGGAGTTTTGTTTCAAAACTCAAATTCTTGGTCTAATTTGGTTTAGGTGCCCATTCCTGAATTTGAGGCTTTACGGTTAATTGACAAAGTCATCAATATCGTACGGTGTAGTTAGAGTTTTCCTGCCTGGCCCAGTCAGGACAAATCTCTCTTACCCGCCAGTCCCACAGTCGCTCAGACCCAACCAAGAAAGCACACAGAAACTTACATTGTTTAGAAACTGTATGGCCGTGGCAGGCTGCTTGTTATCTGCTTCTTCTATCTTAAATTAACCCATTTCTGTTAGTCTATACTTTGCCACATGGCTCGTGGCTTACCGGTGTCTTTACATGTTGCTTCTCATGGCAGCGGCTGGCGGTGTCTCTCCCCAGCCTTCCACTTCCCAGAATTCTCTTCTCTCTTGTCCCGCCTATACTTCCTGCCTGGCCACTGTCCAATCAGATCTTTATTTACACAGAGCGATATCCACAGCAGTATGGCACAGGAGTTTTTCCATCAAGTGAAACTCCCTGTCTTTAAATTATCACCAATGTCAGTTTGGATAGCAGATATTAAAAGACTAGAAGAAACCCTCTTTCAAAAGAAGCACTGCCATTCATTGCACAATGATGGAATACACTGAGAAATCTGTTTTCTGATAAATTATCATTAGTTGGAATCCTAAAATACTTACAGAGACCTAAATGGCATATGCCAATCATTTGTCACAGCTGCTGATACCGTAAGACAGGTGAGGTGAATGCTAGAGTAAAATCAGACAATATTTTACAGTCCAACCTCATTTTGAAAATTACTTTCAAAGAGAAATAGGAGTCGGAACTAAAATAGCAGCAGGGGCTGGTACTGTCTCAGAGCTCACTCGGCATCTTCAAGGCTCTGGGTTCTACTCTCACACTATCACATTAAAAATAAACCTAATAAATAAGCAATAGGAGATGTAGTACTGTAGCTAGACAGAGAGCAAATCAGATGGCAGCACAGCAAGGCATGTAAGCCTGGGTAGACAGGAAGTCACGCTCTCTTTGGAAGCTGCAGAGTTGCTGAGGTGAGGTTAGCTCTTGGTTTGTCCTAGTCCTCCGATCTTCAACTCAAATTTCTGGTTCTGTGTTTTGTTTTTGTTTTTTTATTTATTAAGGCCATTTAGAAATTTGTCTCCATAGTATAGTCAATACATAAACCAGTATTGTATTCATTTATTTTTATTTCTAAGTGTTATATGTTATATAACGTAATATGTACATAATTGTATGTATTACATTTTTATATGATGGAGAGCATGAGAACATTGAAGTGTTCACAGGAACATTGTCACAGACAGGTATGTTACATTAAAATGTCTTCTCTGTCACTAGGCAACAGGATTTTTCAGCACCATTATAATTGTGTGGGATTATTGACTGTTGTCTAGGTGCCTAATTATTGGCAGGGATGGACACAAATTTTTGTTTTGTTTTATTTTTTTATGTGTGTCTATCTGTATTGTTCTGACAAGCTGTGTACTTTCAGACTTAAGAAATGTTGCTGCGGGGCGGTGGTGGCGCACACCTTTAATCCCAGCACTTGGGAGGGAGAGCCAGGAGGATCTCTGTGAGTTCAAGGCCAGTCTGGGCTACCAAGTGAGTTCCAGGAAAGGTGCAAAGCTTCACAGAGAAACCCTGTCTTGAAAAAACAAACAAACAAGCAAGCAAACAAACAAACAAAAGAAATCTGTCCACTGTAGCCTCTCAGGTTATCTAAGACTCCAGCTATATGTGATTGTACCCAGTTCATACAAAATTAAAAAAATTTGAAGACAAAATCCATTGTGTAGTTCAGAAAACAAAATTAGGTTTTTTTGGTTGTTGTTGTTGTTGTTCCAGATTGTGAAGCATTTCAAAGTTTGATACTGAAGGTCACCCAGCATGTCTCATTTTCCCTTGGGTTCTGGGAAATTGTGAAGCTTAAGAGTTTTGCTCAATTATTATATGCCCTCATAGCCTGGGTATTTCTATTATGTGTCTTTTTGTGCTTTTATCCCTGATTAAATCATATTTAAGCCTCCTACATTACAGCCAATTCAAACTCCTTTTGGATGTAGGAGGGCTACAAAGTAAACATAATTATTTGGTGAGATGTTTTACTGAAATGCGTTAATGTAGCTATAGCTGAATCAGTACTGGGAAACAATATGAAATATTAAATATCAACTAATATTAATATATCTCTCTTATCTAGATTGATACTTCACATTGTGATCAATCATTTTCCCAAATCTTATGACTTGATTAAATTTTATTACTATCTCAGTTTAAAGAAATCAACTATTGGGGAAGAGTGGAGGACTTATGGTCAGAATCAGAGAAGATTCCCTGATGAGCTCAGTGCCTTCCTTGGCATTGCAGAAGGCTGGGACACAGGACTTTGTTCAAAGTGCCATTGCCCCTGGATGAAAGGGTCAAGATGATTTCTTTCCTCTGCTCCCCTAGTTATCTTCATTATCATTCAACAATCCCTTTGGCTTTTTGAGCCCATACCTGTCTGTGGTGGTTTGAAAGAGAATGGTCTCCAAAGGAGTTGTGGATTTGTTGGAGGAGGTGTGGTCTTGTTGGAGGAAGTGTGTCACTGTGGAGGCAGATTCTGAGGTCTCATATATGCTCAAGACACTGTCCAATGTTTTAGTCCACTTCCTGTTGTCCCCTGATCAAGATGCAGCCAGCACCACGTCTGCCTGTATGTGTCACCATGCCCCCCGCTATGATGATAATAGACTAAACTTCTAAAACTGTAAGCTGCCACCTCAATTAAATGTTTTTCCTTTATAAGAGTTGCTGTGGTCATGGTGTCTTGTCACAACATTAGAAACCCTAACTAAGACAGAAGTTCATACCAGGTACTGGGGTATTGCTGTAATAGGCCTGATGATGTTTTTGTTTGGAGGAATTTAGACTTTGGTACTTAGAGATAAGAAAGCAGTGGAATGGTTTAAGTGCTGCTTAATGGGCCATACCAGTAAGAGCATGGAAGACAGTGGTGTTGAATGGGATTTGATGAACTGTGGGGGGCTGGCTCAAGAGGTTTCAGAGGAGAATATTAATATGTCACCTAGAGATTGTTCTTGGGATATTTTGGTGGAGAAGGTGGCTACTTGTTGCCTTATTCTGAAGAGTCTTCCTGAAGAGTTTTGTACTAATTCTATTGGCAGAGGAAATCTCAAAACAGTATAGACTCTGTTGTATGAATACTAGTGCTAATGATAATGAAGATTATATAATAAAAAAGGAGCAAGCTGAACAAGGAGAAAAAACATTTGAGGAGAAAAGGTGCAGCAGAAAGCGGAATGAAGTTAAGTCCTGTATTCAAGGAGGTAAACAGATTAAGAAATGGAATAAAGGCAGTGGTGATCGCAGGGCAAGAATCCACCCAGCTAAGTTTCCAACTTGTCAAAAGGAATTAAAGAAAAATTAAAGAAAATTAGAGCCAGATGTGGTGGTGCATACCTTTAATACTAACCCTGGGAAGGCAGAAGCTGGCAGATCTCTGAATTTGAGCCCAACCTGGTCTACAGAGCAAGTTTGAGAACAGCCAAGGTTAGGCAGTGAAGGTAAGCATCAAAAGCAGAAAGCTGTTGAAGATGTAATTGAAAAAGGGAGCCATGTTCCAGCCCCAGCAAGCAACAGAACTTGGCAGCTTTGGCCATGGGGTTGAGGCTTTAGAGTCAAGGATTCAAAAAGAGGGTATGTGTGTGGAAATTGCCTCTGAGGCTAAGGAAAAATGCTGAGGCCAAGCATATGTCTGGGGTGACCCTGAATGGAGGCCTAGAAGCTGTGAACTTGCAGCCTGGATTGCCTTGCAGACCCCAAGATGTTGGAGATGCCAGAGCTGTGGGATATCTGCCTAGGAAAGCTGCTAACAGGGAGTGGAACCAGAGCATGAGAAAGAATTACATTGCAGTCAACAAAGCTGAAAGGAGTTGGAGATCTGAAAAGTGATTTGACATCAGGTCTGAAAATGCAGAGTTTATTGTTTGCCCAGCTGGTTTCCAGTCTTGCTTTGGTCTAGCATTTCCTCACTATGCTCCCTTCCCTGTGTTTTGAAATGGTAATGTATATCCTCTGCCATTATATGTTAGAAGTATGTGAAATGTTTTTTGAAGAGACTTTGAATTTAACCTTTTAAATATTGCTGAGACTGTGATAGACTATGAGGACTTCTTAAGTTGGACTGAATGCATTTTTGCATTATGATATGGCTACAAGCCTTTGGGGGTCAGGGAGTGGAATGTGGTGGTTTGAAGGAAAATGGGAGGTGGCACTCCAAAGGGAGTGGCACTATTAGGAGATGTGGCCTTGTTGGAGTGGGTGTGGCCTTGTTGGAGTGGGTATGGCTTTGTTGGAGTAGGTGTGGTTCTGTTGGAGGAACTGTGTCACTGCAGAGATGGGCTTTGAGATCTTATGTATGCTCAAGATACTACCCAGTGTCTCAATCTATTTCCTGTTGCCTTCTGATCAAGATGTAACCAGCACTATGTCTGCCTCCATCATTCCATGGTCTCTGTCACGATGATAATGGACTGAACCTCTGAAACTGTAAGCCACCATCTCAATTAAATGTTTTGCTTTATAGTGTTTTGTGGTTATGGTGTCTCTTTACTATGAGACCCTAACTAAGACACTTTCCTATCCAGAAGAAAAGCTCATGTTTTAGTGATGGTTAATTTCAGTTGAAAGTTGACTACATTTAAAAGGGGGGGCAGGGCATGAAGTTTGCAAGGAGATGTGTTGTGGGGGCGCTGCAAAGAGGAAGAAGGATGGTGTCTATGATCAGGATACATTTTATATCAATGTGTGACATTTTCAAGGAAGAAATTTTTTAAAAAATTAAAAGTAATTATAATTACTCTAGAGGTTTAAAAAATAGAGCCAGAAAGCTGTGAAGGCAGAGACTGATACTCGAATGAATGGGTGGGCTAGGGGAGGAATGGGGGATGGTCACATGCAGTCTGCTAGAACAAACTAATAAAGGAATATTCTCTCTCTCTCTCTCTCTCTCTCTCTCTCTCTCTCTCTCTCTCTCTCCTCTAATGCTCTCCCCTCCTCTCCTGTCCTCTCTATCTTTCTCTCTCTTTCCTAGAATGGAATAGCCTTCTTCACCTGAATTTGACTACCTGAACCCCAGATTCTCAAGCCCTCAGGCCTGAGTCTTCCTCTACCAGCAGTACCTATGGCACCCAGGCCTCTAGCCTCTGACTGCCGGTCACAGCATGACATCACCTGCTTTGGGGCCTTGCAGAATTTGGACTGAGCCGTGTTATTGAACTCCAGAGGTCTTCAGACTGCATAGAGGCTTTACAAGACTTCTTGTACTAAATAATCTTGTATTCCAAAACTTCTAATAAATCTCCTTTTCTCTAGAGTTGTGTCTATCTTCCAAAGTCTGCCTGTGCATCTCTTAGTTATCTATTGGCTCTCTCTGTTTCTCTCTCCCTGAACAACACTGATATACTCACAAAATTTCCCAGGCTCCCGTCTTCCTTTTGCTTCTTCAGTTGCCACTCTGTGTAGATGGAAAACAATGGCCCATTCTTAAGTAATAAAATTTGATATTTAATAGAAATGTTCCATTCTGTGGTCTTTTCTCAATTGAACATCCTTTTTTTTTCAAGAAATCAAAAATAAGGTGAATAAAATCGCATGGATATTGTTTGTTGAACTTTTAGCAAACGTTGAAATAAGCACATGCCAAAGAGCAAACCCTTCAAGGAGGCAGGGACTAACTAATTGGGGGCTGTAAACTGGCCACTGTAAAGAAGAAGGTTCCTGTGTGAGTGGATTTTCTAGGTTTCTCGGGTTGGCATTTGAACAAGAAATAATTTTGGCTGCTGAGGTCATGTTCCAGAATGCCCAGGTGGGCTCTCCCACTGTGCTGTCTCAGATAGAGCCCCAGTAGCCCTGCCTGCCTGCTGCTGAGAGCACTTTACTTTTGCAAATGAGGTGGCTCTTTTTGCCTATGGTGGGAAATTTCTCCCAAACGGTCCTTGCCTGGCATCTTGCCCTGACTAAAATCAATGTAGTGTAGTCTGTTGAATCTGGGCATGGGGCCAGCATGCAGAAGTGTGATTCTCATGTAGCAGAGAAAAATGGACATGAGAGGTATGCATTACATTATCTCTACAGTCACTGACAGGCTCTGAAATGGAAGACTTACACCAAAGAGTGGACATTAGTGCTAATGATCTTCCCTCTAACCTTCACATGGAAAGAAGATTCATCGAGCATTTGTGGTGCAATTCATTCATTGTTTACCTAATCTGTTTGAACATATTTAAGTTCCTACAACATAGTATACACTGGCTATTTTTTTTAGGTCAACTTGACCCAACCTAGAGGCAACTGAGAGGATGGAACCTCAATTGAGAAAGCACCTCCATACGATCAGGTGGTAGGCAAACCTGCAGGGTATTTTCTTAATTAATGATTGATGTGAAAGCGTCGAGCTCATTGTGCATGATTCTACCCCTTCGTTGGTGGTCTTGTTACATTAATAAAGCAGGCTGAGCAAACCGTAAGGGGCACTACACCGAGACCTCTACATTTGCTTCTGTGTCTAGGTTCCTGCCTGAATTCCTTCAATGATGAACTAGGATGTGGAAGTGTAAGCAAAATAAGTCCTTTCCTCCCTAAGTTGCTCTTGGTCACTTTTAGTCATGGTGTTTCATTGCAGCAATAGAAATCCTAAGAAAAGCAGACACTGCTGGTGTTTAGGTATATGGTAGTAGACAAGATATAGAAGGTTCTTGCTGAAATGTAGATTCTATTTTGAAGAGATAGAGGAGACACAATCAAATAAAACTGAGTAAATAGGTAAGAAATGAGTGGGTAAGCACCACTTACAGAAGGAGAATGATGTGCTAGGAAGCATGTGGATTTACCAAAGGATGCTAGTGAGGAAAGCTGGATTCTGTGAGTGACGCTACATAATCAAGACAAGGGAAATTCTAGGTGAAGATGGATGGGCTACATTGGTGGCCATGCTGTGACTGTGGAAAACAATCAGCTTATGGCAAATCTGAGTGATGAGATGCACCTGTGTAGTAATCAACAGGCGTGAAGTGTGAAGGGGATGAGAAAGACTTCCTCTAGGCTAGAAGCGGCCCAAGGTCCCTTGTTGGCGACAGGGAGGACAGCCCTGCTTCTCCCAAGAGGTTCAGTGCTGTGTGGGCCGAAACAAACTGCAGATGCTGCGTCTCATGGGGCAACCAGGTGACAGTGCTGAGCAGTTTCCAGGAAAATGAGCTCTCTTCCTACACTCTGTCATCATTTTCCCCAGGGGACTATTCACACAACACTTGCTGTATCTATGACCTTATCCCCTAGAGAGGTTGCATGAGCAAGAGAAGCGAGATCTTTCCATCCTGTATACACACCTGCTATTAAGACCGGTAAGAAATTTCCTCTCATTGTGGAGGCGAGACGTAAGCAAATGGTGCTTATTGTTAATTAAGAATATTACTAGTATCTCCAAGTTTCCTTGCACGTTTGTTTAAATATCTCCATAAGGCCAGTCATTACCAAGCCATCTAAAGTATCTATTTCTTCCCACCCATTCACTCCACATTCCTATTACATTTTTTCTTTGGGCTTAGTTTTAAAATTTTTTGACATGGATTTTTTTTTTTTAGGTAATTGCTTTCATCTTTAGTGTATATATAGATAGATATATGAATATATATACAACAATAGTAATTAACTCATGAACTTGAGTGAAAGTAAGGAGACATGGAAAGAGAGGGAGGGGGACAGATGAAAAGGATATAAATACAGTACTCATGTACGAAAATCCTGAAAAAAATTGAATTAAAAGTTGTTAAAATGTTGATCGGCTCTGCCCATGTTCTAATTTAGTATTTGGTGGTCACATCAGGTTGATTTGTGTGTCTGCTGGACATACCTAAGAAGCGCAAGTAAAATCAGACTGTGGAAGACGTCTGTTGGAAGAAGTGAGAGAAAAATGGTATCAAGGAGAAATCCATAGGGATGTGAGCTGGTTGGTTGTCAGTTTGACCATGGTTGGGGTCATCTGGGAAGAGAGAACTTCAGTTAAGAACATGCCCCCATCAGATGGACCTGTAGGTGATCCTGTGGGGCATTGTTAGTTAATGATGTGGGAAAGCCCAGCCCACCCTTGGCAGTGCTACCCCTGGGCACTTGGGTTGGACAGTGCTACCTCTGAGCACTTGGGCTGAGCAAGCCATGGCAGCACACAAGTAAGCAGCATTCCTCCATGGTTTCCCCTTCAGTTCCTTTCTTGAGTTCCTACTACCCTGGCTTTCTTCAATGATGGACCAGGATGGGATAGTGTAAGCCAAGTAGATCCTTTCCTCTCCAAGTTGCTTTTTTGTCATGGTGTTTTATCACAGCAGTAACAAATGAACTAGAGTGGGAGGTTTTCGGGCTTCTGGCTAATGTACAGGATTGACTTTAGGGAAAGAGGAGCTAAAAAGAATGGTGGGAAGCAAGAGACTACTGCAGTGCCTGTTGGATGGTCTGGGCTTGAGGGATCACTTAGCAAGAGTTACCCAGTGTAAGAGTTTCATATTGATCCTAGTGCCCCTGAGACTGGACATCAGAGTAAATAAAGTGGAAGCTCAAAAGCTTAGTAGCTGGGGTTGTTAATCATTCTTCTCAACAGATTCTCTTCAGGGGAATTCTGAGTGGCATTCCTCTATGGCCTTGGCAGCCTTGGAAAAATATCCTCAGAGCCTTTAGCAAAATTTTCTTGGGACTGGAAAGATGGCTCAGTGTTGAAAAGCAGTGGCTGCTCTTCCAGAGGATCCAGGTTGGGTTCCCAGTATCCACAGGGGATCCAGTGGTTTCTTCTTGCCTCTATGGACACAGTCACACACATGGTGAACACACACATGCAGGCAAAACACCGACACACAGAAAACACAATCTTGTTCTTTCTTAAGGTCTATTTAAGCTGCTGTTCAATCTAACCACTGAATCTGTAGTTTCAAGAGTTCCAACTCTCATTTTTAGCAACAATATTTGTTTATTTTGAAATCTGTGGGGATTCTTTTTTCGGAGTCAGTCTTCCCTGATGCTTTCTATGCAAGACATTTTAATTATGCTTTTTTTGGTGAGCTATACTTGCTCATCCTAGATTGTTCCTGAACATGTGCTGTGTGCCTTTTGGTTTTTTTGTTTTTCCCTAATGCAATCCAAACTGACTTACTGCTGTCTCATTCTCTAGCAATACCCTGGGCTCAGGATATCTCTTCATTCTAAGCTGGGGAATTCCTATGCCACTCCAGTGGAAGTGAAAGCATATGTGGTATAGTATTGGGTACCAGAGATATTTATTTTTCCTGTTCAGGGAAGAGCGAATCTTCCCCTTTTGTGGCAGATGGCTTGAGTTTTCCCAATCTTTCTTATACAAGGATGCAGCTGTTTTAGAGTCCTGGGTTTACACAAGGTCTCAAGACAAACTTCAGCTTCATTTTCTCTTCTCCAATCTCAGTCTTCATTAAAGTTTCAAAACATCAGGACCAACCACTTTCCCCATCCTACCCCATGTTATTTTGATTTTATATTTTGATTTGTTTCTCATCCCATTTTTCAATTTTTAAAATAAGGCTTTTCCATTTATAGCATCAGGACATCAAAGCAGTTTTATTTTGTTTTGCTATCTGTTTCTTTCTGTTGCTATCAGAGATGCCATGTTGCTAACTTGCCATGTGTGATTAATTTTATTTATTAAATTTTTACAAGTTGAGCTCTTCAGAAGCAGATATCAAGGTGAAATTTGCTAAGGATTAATGGGCTAGCAAGCAGGATTAAACATGAGAGCAAATCAAACTGTAATGTGGGCTTAATAAAAGTGAAACCAACCTTTTGGGAAGCTCTGGAAAAAATACTACAAGGTAGTTGTGATGGTTGTCCTTGGTTGTCAACTTGACTACATCTGGAATTAATTAAAGGCCAAGTGGCTGGGTACACCTGTGAGGGATTTTTCTTAATTAAGTCACTTGAAGTATGATTTCTTAGTTAGAGTTTCTATTGCTGTGAAGAGACATCATGACCATGGCAACTCTTATAAAGGAAAACATATAACTGAGGTAACAGCTTACAGTTCAGAGGTTCATTCCATTATCTTCATGGCAGGGGCATGGTGGTACTGGCTATATGTTGATCAGAAGGCAATAGGAAGTGCACTGAGACACTGGGTGGTATCTTGAGCATATATGAGACCTCAAAGTGTGCCTCCACAGTAATACACTTCCTCCAACAAGACCACACCTACTCCAACAAGGCTACACCTCCCTTCATGCCACTCCCTTTGTGGGCCATTTTCTTTCAAACCACCACATGGAAAAACCTACCTTTTATCCAGATCTTTTGGGGTGGGAAGATCCACCTTTAATCTGGACCACACTTTCTGCAGGCAGCCTATATAAAGGACATGAAGAAGGAAATCTGCTTTTTTTGCCTGCTTGCTGTCACCTTTGCTAGCAAACCATTCCTTCATTGGCATTAGATCCTCCTTCTTCAGAATTCCAGCACATACTGATGACCAGCTGAGACACCTAGCCTCATAGACTGAGCAATTGCTGGATTATTGCACTTTCTGTTGGTAGACGGCCATTGTTGAACTAGCTAGACACACAGACACATTCACAGACACACACACACCAGACACTGTTATATATATGGATATATGGATATATAAATATGAATATATATTTATTCAATCAGTTCTTTTCCTCTAGAGAATCCTGACTAATACAATAGTGTCTGTCTTAAGCCAATTGGCTAGGCCCTCATAGTTTTTCTCCCCACTGAGTCCCCAGAGGGGAGACTGTGACCTTCAAAAAGATGATTCTCTGCAACTAAGTTGGATCCTGAAAGTATGTCCAGCTTGAACTTTCTGCTGACTGTGCTCTCTCTCCCTGAAAAGTAAATGGGTCTGAGATGTAGAAAGTTCCTCTATGTGTCTACCATCCACTTCAAATTTATTCCATTTAGTTGTTTCTTTCCTATTTATTTTCTTCTCCAAAGAATGTAGATGAAGTAGCAATATGAGCCTGTCTTGACAGACCTTGAAAGTCACCATGGAAATCAGCATGGAGGTTTGTCAAAAATAACAATAGAACGAACTACTATACAACCTTGTCATATCACTTCCGGGTACTCAAAGAACTCCAAGTCAAATACGATACAGAGCTATAGGCATATCAGGGTTTGTTCACAGTAGCTAAGTTATAGAATCCACCCATGTGATCTCACTGTATCAGCAAAGGAATAGGCAAGAAAAATATGGAACATATACCATATTTTGATGAAATTTTTCATCTGTAAAGGAGAATGAGGTTAGGTCCTTTGAAGGAAAAGAAATGTAACTGGAGATAGCCACATCAAGGCAGTTGAGCCAGTCTCAGAAAGTGAAGTATTGTCTGTGGTTCCTAGATTTTATATATATATATATATATATATATATATATATATATATATATATATATGTATTTGTACAACATGACATGGAAATAAAAGTGAAAGTTTCTACAGGGACAAAGGAGACTAATGGAAGCATTTAAAGGGAGAAAGGGGGTGCAGAGAAGTATAAATTTAATGCACAGTATGTATTTATATGAAAATATATGTAACAAAGAACCATGTGCAATAAATATATAGTGAAAAATATAAACGAAACAAAACAAATCCCATTTTGGAGTCTTTCATTATGAGGTGGTGACTGACTAGACATTTCTTTTGGAAGCATTTTAGCAGAAAATTATTTTAACATCTTTGCAATATAATAATATATGTACATATGCAATGGAAATGGCAATATTTTCATTTTATTGTAAAGGTAATAGAAACAAACATGAGTTTTCCAAGATCTCAACATAACTGACTCAGCTGTCATTTTCTACATCAATAAATTCTTGATGAAACAGCAAACCAAAAAAAAAAAAAAAAAAAGCAAAAATGCATGTGATGTCTTCAAAGTGGTGTTTCCAGATGTGGATTCTGTAGGGTATTTGGTATGAGATGACTTTGGCAGCTTGCACAACTGGTCATTCTTCCTCTCATCATCTATGGATCTTTACCTTCAAGGATGGAGAGAAATATGTTGGGGTAGAGTGCACACAGCAAAAGGGCAGGAAACATTTGCAGGGTTGGGCAATGGTCCAGCCAGACTGTGTGAGTACACAGAAAGGTGTACTATACTGTAGTCTGTTCTTCCATTCATCCTCACTTTATTCTTATTTTATCATACTAGCAAGTTCAATTTTTATCCTAGCAACAACCACAGGCAGCATTGTTTTCTATCAGAGAGTTCAGGAACAGATTTATAGTTCATAAAATTGTATCACACAGCATTTTTGCCTGCTTTTGTAGATAAAATATGTGTTTTTGTGACTGAGACAGTAGGAGCTAAGTGGGAGGGAAGAGAAAAGAGACAATGTAGGTGTGGGAGGTAAAACACTTGGAAACATCAGTAGAGAAAAGGCTTCGTCAACCAAAGTTGGGGATCATTCAAGGAGCTGACTCCTGGGGCAAAGGCAGGTAGCAACGAACCCAGATTTTCTGATACACATATGTTGACCTCACCACACTCATGGGAGTTCTTCCTAGGAGCTTTCGTTAAAACTCTAGTCATGGGACTGCAGAGGGCTATCCTTCCAGAGATCCCAGGTTTGATTCCTAGCACCCACACGGTGGACTCACAACCATTTCTAACTCCCATCCCAGGAGATCCAGTTCTAGCTTCTTGCCTCTGTGAGCACCAGACACACAAACGATGCACAGACAAAATACCCCCACACGTAAAGTAAATAATAATATTTAAAAATTCCAGGTGAAGTATTGGGTCTTAGAAGAAATATTTAAAGAAGCAAAACAAATAAAAAGCTGAATAGATAACTATCTGGAAATAATTCCTGAAGCAATCCTTATAGGATGAGAGATGAAAGGGAAAACTTCTTCAAAGCACTCTTCTCCAGAGAACATCAACACAAAGAGGCAGGGAGGCTTTGGAGCCACAGGGAGGTGTAACCCACTGAGCATCAGTGGAAGAAAAGGCTTTAGAAGGAGAGGAGCCTTTTTGCATATTTTCTGGAAAGGTGTCAGGAAGAGTGCATGCAAGGCTTTGCCCAAAATAGGTCATTTGAGTGAAGAAAATATTACTAAGGGACTGGCCTGCATACTGGCTTTTATTTAACTCTTGTAGAAGAAAGCATACATTGGCAAGAGCTTTTGGGAAAAATGTATCTGATTTCTAACCACAAGAAAAGGCAACAGATTCAAAGCCAAAGCATATTCTTGGATTGATCTTTCATAGTGCCTTAATTTAGCCTGCTGGAGAAATGTTTTTTTTTTTTTTTTTTTTTTTTTTGAGTATGAAATTATTTAAACCTTCTAAGGAAAGCTTTCTATCTTAGCTGCAAACCTGGAATTTACTGCAAAAAAAAAAATCTTTCTACTAATTTGTCAAAGTAACTTCCACATTTTAGTGCATTATTTACAAAGGGACTTATTGTAGGTGGGTTGGTGAACTTGTACCTACATAGGTGATTTCTTTCTTTCTTTCTTTCTTTCTTTCTTTCTTTCTTTCTTTCTTTCTTTCTTCCTTCCTTCCTTCCTTCCTTTCTATCTTTCTTTCTTTCTTTTCAGAAATGGTAATTACAAAGCCCTAGAGCTATAAAATTCATTAGGGACATAGCTAAAAAATTTAATGTTGAATAAAAAAGCAAGTGGCAGAATGATATGTACAGTATGTTATTTATGGATATATATGTATAGAATTCTGAAAAACTCATATATAATATGCCGCTTGTTGCCTTATTCTCTCTTTGGGGCCAGAGAATAAGGAAAGGAATCCAGAAAGGAGGCTAGTGGTTGCTAAAGGAAACCAGTTCTCTCATTACATCAATGTCTTCCCTGCCTCCCCCTCTTTTTTTTTCCTAAAGAATGTGAGCAAAAACTGCATGTGTAGTTTTACTTAAGTTTACATAAATATCCATGTTCTAGGGAAAGAAAAACACTAACTAAAAAATCAGTGTCATTTGATCACCAGACTAGGTCAGATCAGGCTTTCTCTCAACCATTGCCAGCAGTCTACAGTGGATGTATCATTGTGGATTTCTGGGGACCCCTCTAGCACTTTGCTTCTTCTGTTCTCATGTGGTCTTCATTTATCATGGTCTTTTATTCCTTGTTCTCCCTTTCTGTTCTTGATCCAGCTGGGATCTCCTGCTCCCCTAAGTTTTCTTTCCCTTGAACCTTGCCCTTCATTACTCCCACTGTCATCTAGGTTGTTCATGTAGATCTCATCCATTTCTCTGTCACTGGGTGATCCCTGTGTCTTTCCTAGGGTCCCATTTTCTAGGTAGCCTCCCTGGAGTTGTGTAGCAGTCTAGTCATCTTTGTTTTACATCTAGTATCCTACTATGAGTGAGTACATACCATGTTCATCCTTCTGAGTCTGGGTTACCTCACTCAGGATGATTTTTTTTCTAGATCCGTCCATTTGCCTGCAAACCTCATGATGTCATTGTTTTTCTCTGCTGAGTAGTACTCCATTGTGTATATGTATCATGTTTTCTTTATACAGGAGCTCCAGGAGTCCAATTGTCGAGAAAGAGGAGAGACTGTAAGAGAGTGAATTGTTGAGACCAAGATTGGAAAAGCACAGGGACAAATAGCCAAATGAATGGAAGCACATGAATTATGAACCAAAATCTGTGGAGCTCCCAGCTGGATCAGGCCCTCTGGGTAAGTGAGACAATTGAATAGCTTGAACTGTTTGGGAGGCACCCAGGCAGTGGGACCTGGACCTGTCCTTAGTGCATGAGCTGGCTGTTTGGAACCTGAGCTTACACAGGGACACTTTGCTCAGCCTGGAAGGAGGGGACTGGACCTGCCTGTACTGAATCCACCAGGTTGAGCTGAATCCCCAGGGAGCCTTGGCCCTGGAGGAGATGGGAATTGGGGGGAGGGGCTGGGAGGAAGGTGGGGGCGAGGGCGGGAGGACAGGGAAACCCATGGCTGATGTGTAAAATTAAAACACAAATATAATAAATAAAAAAGTAGAGAAAAAAATCAGTGTCTATGATATATATATATATATATATATATATATATATATATATATATATTTCATGTTAACTGTATTACTTGCTAATGGTATGAAATATACTGATCTATTATTCTGCCAGGGGTCCTTAGAAGAAACAGGCAAAGTTAAGGATGGCAGAGCAAATCTAATCCAGATTTGAATAGTCTGGGCAAGAATGAGGACTTAGAAACGTGGGACATAAAGAAATAAAGGTGAGAAAAAACAAAAAGAGGCTACTGGCATAGGAGAATTTTGAGAGGAGAGAATATAAGCAGAAAAAACATTGTGGGACCCTCAGTAGCATCCAGTCGTAGGTAATCTCTCAATTCAAGTCTGTTACATCATTGTGTCAGTCAGACTGTTCAGTCAGTATTTTGCAAAACAAGTCAGTTGAAGCACGTCACTTCAAAAATTTTAATTGGAAACAAATTTCATAAAATTGTATTGGTCTAAAGTGAGAGAAGAAAGTGCTTGCAGCACCTGTTTGACAGAGTGTGTGACTCATCAATTTGACTAAACATTCTTTCAGTGTCTGGCTTTTCTTTTTAAGTACATGGTCACAGAAGGCCCTGGCTGTAAGACAGTAGGCACATGACCCACCAGTGGAAGCTTTGATCTGTGACACAGACACTAGCAACACAGGAACAGAGAGTCTTGTCTGATTAAAAGGCAACTTTTGTCTGGAAAGTTCCCCTCTAGCAGTACAAAGACCAAAGCAAAATTATTATTAGGACTGTCCAGGGTAAAAGGCCTAGCTTTTGTAACTGGCTATTGGTCTACAGCATCACACCGTTGCAGTGTTATATTATCAGCCATATATGTATGACTTGTAGGAGGTGAGCTGGTGGCAGGGAACACATGCATGTCGATCACATATAACCCTTCATTCTGCGCCAGGCCCATTCCCATCTGATAACAGTGTCTAGAATGAAAATGGACAGGTTTTATGAATCATCTTGGGGTAGAGAAAGTATTCTCCTACCCACTGTTGTCTGCCTGGCTATTTACTTTCAGTGAGTAATACATTTGTGTTGGGTATAGAATAAGGTGAGGGAGGGGTGAGTATGACATGGCATACTCCAAAGAAAAGGAAAAGGTCAGCAGGCGCTAGTGAGGCAGTGTCTTTCTTGGTGCGTCCTTGCATCTTTTTTCATCCTTCAGGATGTGTGTGGCCATTGCGCTGGCGCCCTCAAGTTTCTTCTTTGCAGTGAGAGCAGAGAGTCTGTGCTGCCATGGAGAGCAGGAGCAGAGCTCTTTGTGGGGAAAGAAATGATGAGGCTAAGTAAACCTTCAGCTTCAGATCCTGCCTTGGTTTTTATTTTCAGTGGAAGTTTGAGTTGTAACAGAAGCATTTTAAAATACAAGTGTTCCTATGATGTCTTGAAACCAATCAGAAGCTCTAAATATATATAATATGAGTTCTCTGGCCAAAACCAATAATGGGTTTTATTGATAAGCGGGGGGCTGGACAGGAACTCTAGGCCATTCTGGCTTTAATAAAACATTAAGTGGTTTAATTAAATCATTTATTCCACCCTCAGTTCTATTTTTCAAAAGACAACATAAAAACAAAACAGGTTCCTTTTTTAGCTAGTTCTCTTTCCTCTATAATTCATTAGGTTGAGTTCATAGATTGACTTACTGTTCTGCCGTAAAGCACTTGTGGCCATTTCAGAAATACAGCACTTGAGGCAGGATGCAGGCAGGTATTGATCTAAGGGCAACCTCCTCCTTATTTTTTCATAAAAGAGGTAGATAGGATTTTTATTTTTAAAGAAAAGCCTATACAGGTAGATAAATACAAAGTTTATATTAGACCTGTCATAACCATCTTGACATATCATTAAATTAGCTTTTTTGTATGGGAACTTTCTGAAAGGTTTAAGCTATCTAGCATGCATATATTATAGTTTCCATGTTTAACTTTTAAATTAATTTTTATTTTATGAAACTTAGCCATGAAAATTGTTTTAAAAGCAAAAGGCTTGTAAAGGAAATTAACACTGACACATCTTACCATCCTCACCCTTCCTACACCCTAGTCTCTGGGCTACTTTAGGTTGACTGTAGATATCTGTATATAATGGTCTTTCAAGATCAGGTTAACTCAGGATTAATGTTTTGACCCTTTATTTATGGGAGGAAAACCTATGAACGTGAGAATGAAGAATAAGAAATGTGAGGTGACATAATCAGGGAAGGAGTGGCATGTGATTGGCCCCCGCACAGATTTTTAGTGGCTCTGTCACCTTGATGTGTGACTTCTGCACGTGAACTGAGATGAGTGAACCAGTCATAAGCAGCATGTGGACGGAAGGTAAAGTGAACTGTTTGTCACTTTTTTTTATCTCTTGTTTCCTTGAGGTCATAGTTCTCATAGGATCGATTCTTCTGTCTTTGGAATTTTGTCATCTAAGCCTCTGGTCGTATATACATGTTCAATGTAATTCTTCTGTTTTTCATCTGTAGTTGGTTGAATTCTTAGGTGTGGAAACAAGAATGAATGTCTATAATTCCTAAAACTTCCTTATTTTCATCTCTATGCTAATACAATTGTGTAAAAATTTTGGTTCCAAGTCAAGGTTTGCATTATTATGACTAGGAAAATTATATTTTTGCTAAGTTAAATGGCTGAGAAATAATCCAAGTTCTTCCTCACATAATCTTCATTTTTTTCAGTTACTATTTTTTTCATTTATATTGCTTTGTAAGTACTGACTCCAATATTTTTCCATTATAGCTTGCAATGATCTTTTCCCTCCAAATTCCCACCAGACCACAGGGTCTATATACTGTTATTTCCTATCAGATCACTCTCTTGGAGCCCTGGGTCTGCCTATATTAAACTGGACCATGAGTTTTCCAGTTCAATGATGAAGAGTCCTTATCTTCTGGATGCCATAGTCTAGTTGCTCTTCATTAATACCCTTGCTTTGCTTGATTAAACCTTCCAAAGAAAAGTGGGAATTTCTACTTCCCTTAGGTCACGCTTCCACTCTTCCTCAACAAATAGAGGGTGGTACTTCATTGCCTCCTCACAGTTCTGTAGAGTTACTTCCTTATTTTGGCCAATAAACTATGAGTAGGAGTCATATGTATGTACCATTGGTCAAAGCAATTTCTTTCTCCAAAGAGGAAGCCATGTGTTAAGAAGATTAAAAAAAAAAAAAAAAAATCCTGATTGCTAAGGGCCACAGAAGTGTTTAACCTTGTAGGGTCTCCTGGACTCTAAGAGATAAGCTCTTCAGTGTTAAGTAATTGAAGTTTGGCATTCCTTAAAACATGCTCTCTCCCAACTCATACATAGGGTACCTTTGACTGGTAGTTTCATTGGATATTGAATTTGGGATTATAGATAAATCTGATGCTATAATGATTTCTACTAATTTGGATGTATCCTAGACTTTCTGAGTTCTCATACCAAATCTTCTATAGTTTGTGTTTAGAAACTTTACAGTGCTATGTCATCTGATGAGTCTCTCATTCTTTGGTTGTTGTTGATCATTTAATATATTCTGATATCTATCTATCTATCTATCTATCTATCTATCATCTATCTTATATCTGTCATGTATATATACAGAGAGAGAGACAGAGACAGAGACTAGTGGGGGGGGTCATTTTGGAGAGTTGTGTCCTTAATTATCTTAGTAAAGTTTATATTATGTCTTTGATAATTTTGATTTTTTTTGTTTCTATACTTTCTGTAATTTGGATGTCAAGTAAGTTGGAATTTTGTTGTCTTTTCTTCACAGTTTTCCTTTATTTTGTATTTCTTTTATCTTTTGTTCTATGTGTTGAGGAAATCCTCAATTTTCTCTTCCAATTCTTTTACTGAATTAAGAGTTGAGCTATCCAGATATCTTGGCTTCTCTGGAAACCAAGGCAGGAAGAGTTTGAGTTTGAGGCCAATCTGGGAGACATAGCAACGTCTCCCCGCAAAAGGATCTACTTTATCTCATAAAAGTTCTTTGTTGTTATGTTTATGTTGTATGAAATTCTGTTTTTTCTTCCCAGAGAACATAGTTTATATACTTTTAATTGATTGTACTCCCTGGGTTGTATCAAATTTTAAGTTCATTTGTTTGTTTTACTTTAAAAACATCTTTAATTTTGGAAATTTCTCTAAATAACTGAGTGATAACTTGCTAGCTAATAAGTCATGTTTATGCACTAAGATCCTAATCAGAATCTGTATGCTTGGGGGATGGTTGTTCACCTTGGGCAGTGGATTAGTGGACCAGCCCTCTGTGTAAGATGGTGCTGCAAAATGCTAGAACTTTCATATAAATTTGTGATAACAATTAAAATCCCTTCATGAATTAGCAAGGACTCTCTAGAAAAACAGAACCAACATAATGAATATACTAAAAGTGTATTTGTTAGATTAGCTTGCACTATAGTTCTCGATAGTTAAACAACGTGTGGCTCACAGAGAGAGGTAAAGAATCCAGTGGTTGCTCAGTCCACAAGGCTGGATATCTCATTACACTTAGTAGACATTATAGGTCTAGACAGTTTTTGGAAAGCTGTTATCTTCAGTCTATGTTGGAAGCCTAAAGAAGTCAGTTCTAATGCCAACAGAGGAATGCAGCACTGGCAGCCACAGAATAAATGGAATTGTCAGCTGAATTGGAGGCAAGCAGGTACAAAGCCAAGTACCTTCTTCCATGTCCTTTTATCTGGCGCCACCAGAAGTTCCCACCACATTTTTGGTGGATCTTTCTACTTCGAATAGTCTGATCAAGAAAGACTCTCACAGGAATGCCCATCCTCTTTGTCTTTTCACTGATTCAAAATCTATTTAAGTTGTCAACCAAGATTAGCCATTGTACTTTCTTAACATTTTGCAGATCACCTTGTAGCATTGTTTCTATATTACTTATTATACTATCCTCACTCAAAGGGTAATTAATCTAAGAAAATGGTGAGGTACAAAATGAAGCCAACAGGTAAGGAGGAGTGTTATATAATGCTGTCTTCTTGATATGACATCACTATTGCACTCATGTACTCACGGGAGCTGTGTCTACCTGCATAAGGAGAAGCTAGCCCAAATCTCAGCATGGACAGGAAAAGGCTCCTGGGCCCCACCACTAACTGAGGAAATATTAGCAGTGGATGGCTACTGGAAAAAGAAGAGTCATTTGATTTTGGGATGTGGTCATTGTTAGGTTGCCCATGCTCCAATGGATGGTTCCATGCCTTTATACATATGGGTAACACACACACACACACACACACACACACACACACACACACACACTCAGACGAATGTGAAAGTTAAACAGACATCTCACCAAGCAGGGAGCAGTTAGTTGGGAAGAAAATGTTACTGCAGGGCTCTATTAGGGAATCTTCTTAGGTGAGGACTCTTTGGAAGCTTCTCAGGTTCAACCCATGCTATGCAAGTCCCTCAGCTATGGCAAACTGGGAGGATGGCACTGGTGGAGGTCCAGAAGGTTGAGAGTGTTGGCCAGTGGTTAGCACTGACAGGCAGGCATGTAGCTGAGCAATGGTGCTGGGACTTTAACAGTCCTTGAAGTAAGGGCTATACAGGGCCAGTCTCAAAGTCCTCTTGCTGATGAATATAACAAAGAAGCTAGAGAAATCGGGTCTCGGGAGTGCACAGTGGTGTGATCCTAGGGGACACTTCCAAAAACACTCAATTTTATATCCTTTTTTTTTTTTTTTGCGGGGGGGGGGAGGTTGTAGCTTTGTGCTATCCTGCTCATAGATTGGGCTGGTTCACTAACATATCAACCCCATCTTGATATTCATTCATTAGCATAGTTCAAGGCCTGGCTTGGTTTTGGTGCATATCTGAGCTACCTGGTGACAGGCTATCTTATAGAAATTACATTTTTCTAAGTAACACAAAATGTTTTTTAAGTTATACAAAAATAGCTTCACTTAATGTTCCTAACAATACACACACACACACACACACACACACACACACACAAGGGCATGAAGTTTAGCAAAGGATATGTTATTAGGGATCAGAGTTGGTGGGAGGAATAGGGGGTGGATATTATGAAAATAGATTATCTACAATTATGAAATTCTCAAATAATAAATAAATATATTAAAAATAAAGGAGTAAAACATTATGAAAATATTATTGCACTGACTCTATTCACCCCAGGGACTGTCTCTCAGGGTTGATTATATTTTATTCAAACTCTCCTTTTCTCTCATTTTGAGTCCTATAAACCTGCAACACTGAAATTCCAGGTTACTGATCTACCTTGTTCCATTTTGTCTCCAGTTCCTAGCCTAGAGTGTGGCACATAGGAGGTTCCAAGGCCATTTAAAGAGCTGACTAATGCTCTCTGTCATCTAAGTCGAGAAAGAAACCTTTGCAAATGGCAGTTCAGCCAACATTCAAGTATTAGTCTGTGAACTAAGAAACAAAATAAGTCTTTGCTTGTTTAACTTTCTGTGTTATTTTTAATGAGATGATTCTATTTATGGATTCTCCATCTGCACATATTTTCTTGAACAGTCCCAAGCAATTAGCTTCCAGGAATATTAGTATGTGACAAACTGCTCTTTTCCAGATGTTTTTGCTCTTACCTGCTATAGTTACCACTTCTCAAGAATTTATAGGCAATGCCTTGCAACATCGCTTCAATATTTGAGTCCAAGATAAGGCTGTTTTCTTGTGTCTTCATGAGAAGAAAACTTAGTGGGCCCCACCCATGACCAAAACTACTTATTATGCAAATTCTGTTTCTTTTTAACTATAAATTAAAATCCTAGTAGCTTCCATTGAAATTCTAATGGCTGACAATTGTTCCTAGCTATCAATTATTGTACTAAGCTTTCATACTTAATTTGCCTATAATAAGTTTATAGGCTAAGTACTATTTCTTCCCATTGTGTGTGTAGAACAAACCTGGAGCCAGGTATTGGGGTGAATGCTGAAAGATCAGGGAGACAGAACAAGTCACAACCACTTCACCTTGCCAGTTCCTCAGCTGATCCTGTTTCTTCAGACTGGAAGTCTCTGTGTCTTCATCTAAATGAATCTCAGCTGAACTGCTGCTCAAAAGCCTAAACCAGGCCTAAAAGCTTAACCGGCTCTAGTTCCTGGTCCTCATGCCTTAAATACCTTTTTTCATTCTGCCATCACTTCCTGGGATTAAAGGCGTGAGTCACCATGCCTGACTGTTTCCAGTGTGGCTCTGAACTCACAAAGATCCAAATGGATCTCTGCCTCCCAAGTGATAGGATTACAGGCGTGTATGCTACCATTTTCTGGCCTCTATGTCTATCTAGTGGCTGTTCTGTCCTCTGAACTCAGATAAGTTTATTAGGATGCATAATATAGTGGGGGACACAATAATGAAGTCAGGGGACAACCTCATTGCCCTGGTCTTCCACCTCGTTCAAGAAAGGTTCTTAGTTTTTTGTTTTTTTGTTTTTTGTTTTTGTTTTTGTTTTGTTTTGTTTTGTTTTTTTTTTCATTTCAGATGATGGCTACCCATTCTGTGAGCTTCCAGGGATTCTTGTTTCTGCCTACCATTTCCCACAGGAGTATTCAGATAACAAATGCCCACTATTATATCCAGCTGTATATGAGTTCTGAGGACTTGAATTCAGGTCCTGATGCTTGTATAACAAGCGCTTTACACACTGAACCATCTCTCCATGCCTAGACATCATTTAAATGTATATTTTACAGTTGAAGAGACAGATAGAAAACTGAGTTCTGAAGGTTCTGAAATCTTCATAATAAGCTGCCATGAGCTGCTACTCTGCCCCTCAGAGAGCTGTAGAGTCAAGAGCTGTTCTTCCAAGATACCAAGCACAGAACTAATCTTGCAGTAGGAACACTCCTATGCTGTTACTCTCTATTTCAAACTCAGTCTTGTACATCTGAATTTGATACATCTGGATAAGTTGTGGTAGGAGTTTGGGATGTGTCTACCACTGCCTCCTAGCTATGTAGTAGAGGAGTAAAAAAAAAAAAAAAAAAAAAAAGGACACTAGAAAGCCAAGTCACCTCTCATCACATGAGATAGCTTCACCGATAGCATTGTTTTAAGCTTGTTCTAGCTAAAGGTAATTTGCTGATGCTTCCTTGAACACTTCTGTCTTTATTTGGGTTTCTATTCATGGCAGCTCTTATAAAGGAAAACTTTTAATTGGGATGTCTTATAGTTTCAGAGGTTTAGTCCATTATCATTATGGTGGTGATATGCAGGCAGACTGGTGCTTGAGAAGGAATTGAGAGTTCTACATCTTGTTCCACAGGCAACAGGAAGTGAATTGTGTCTACAACAAGCGTAGCTTGAGAACAGGAAGCCTCAATGACACACTTCCTCCAAAAAGGCCATACCTATTCCAATAAAGCCACACCTTCTAATAGTGTCACTTCCTGTGAGCCTATGGGGGCCAATTACATTCAAACTACCACAAAATCTTGTTCATTTTTGTGATCTGAATACTCATAATCATCACAATAGTTACAATTGCTACAGCTGTCAGAATAAGAACTATTTACACAATTCTATTAGCCTACTTTCTGTTGTTCTTTTCAGAGTCCTAGTAGTTTCCAGATAGTTGATATATTTCACTGCCCTGTGCTTTATTTTATGCAGGACCACAGATTTCCTAATTTCTCATTCACACTGAAAATGTAGCCTTCAGTTTCTCAGCCTTGTAATGTTTCAGGATTGCATGGCAGTGCTTAATCTCTAGCCAGTACTTACTGTCAGTGAAAATTTATGTCTCTTTTGCTGTTTCTTCTGTCTCAGTACCACAAAGAAGTTATAGTTTAGCACTTTCTAATATATAAATATGTCCTGAGCCACATAGATATGGAAGGCATTCTCTAGACTTCACCTGTTAGTGAGGAGTTATTGGCAGTTGATATTTCCTGGGCTAGGGAAAAATCTCAGGTGTCCATGAGTAGGTTTCCATGCTCCAGTGGATGACTTCATGCCCAGGTGCTGGGGGATGTCCTTCTGTATGCTGTGAATATATGTTGTTCCCACTGGTTAATAAATAAGCTGCTTGGCCTATGGCAAGGCAGCTTAGAGGCAGACAGGAAATCCAAGGAGAGAGACAGAAAAGTGAAAGGCAGAGTCTGGAGACAATTGAGCTGCTGCCCAAGGAGCAATATGCTGGCAGTCAGTAAAGCCATAGAATATATGCCAAAACATAGATTAATAGAAATGGGTTAATTTAAGATATAAGAGCTAGCTAGCAAGAGGCCTTCAATAGGCCATACAGTTTGCAAATAATATTAAGCCTCTGAGTGATTATTTTATAACTGGCTGTGGGTCTGTGGGTCTGGACAGGACTGGAGAAAACCCAGCTACAACCAGGCACATATGGCTTTTTAAATTTTAATTATTAAACCTATTGGGGTAAAGAATAAGAGGAAGATGAAGAGGAAGAGAAAGGAAGAGGAGGAGAAGAAGCAAAAGAAGAGGAGAAGGAAGAGGAGGAGGAGGAAGAAGAAAAAGAATAAGAAGAAGAGGAAGATAAAGGATGATAATAATAATAATAAGACAATGACGACAACAATTACATGAAATTAGGAAGGAGAGATATTGGAGGAAATACAGGAGTTGGAGAGTGGGCAATAGGGGTATATATGATCACATTTCACTGCATACATGTATACATTTCTCAAAGGATTGAAATTATAATTGAGTTTTTAATAGATACAATACAAATCTAAAAAAGAAATAACAAAAACCATTTTTAAAAAATAATCTTAATTTAACTTAATGCATGCCATATTTTTTATCATTTTAAAGTGCAGTTAATATAAAAATTAACAAAATTCTTCATATTTGGTGAATCATATCTTTTTAACCTAGCATATATTTTACAGTAACCATACCAGTAACCATATCTTAAGATATTACCTTAGAGGACATAGGTAGACAACTGTTTACTTTGTCTCAGAGCATAATGGTCATGTGTATTCAGGTCTCAACTCTCTTGTGTCATGGTAATGCACAGTCCACGGGAGAGGACTTCATCGCCGGACTTATTCAGTAAGTCACATGGACATGTAGCAGCATGCTGGGAGTATCATTCTGCCTTTTGTTTCCAGGACACCAATTAGGAATTTGGCAATATAAAGAACATTATGTATACTCGCTATATTTTATTTTTAAATCATCAAAATCAGTTTTTAAAACCATGATTAAAATATATGTTCATTACAATTTATTGAGCAGTAGTAGTGGATGCTTTAATGAGTAGTGATTTCATTTAGGAATTGCACACTGAGCAAATTCTTTAAGACAGAAGACCTTTAAAAATGGCCCACTTTTATATGTATGTGTGTTTATGTGTGTGCAGATGTGAGTACATAAGTTTTTGTGGACTACATGCCTATGATAGTCAGATGTCAACTTTGGGTATTGTTTCTCTTGCTCAGATATGCTCCACTTCCTTTTTTGGGGGACAGCATCTCTCACTGGCCTGCACTACTGGATTAGACTTAGTTGACTGGCCAGCAAACCCCAGGAATCCCGCTACCCCTAATTCTCTAGTGCTCGGATCACAAGTGCACGTCAGTGCCATGCTGCTTTTAAAAATACATATGTATTTGTTACTTATCTTGTAGTTTTGACAAAATGTCTGACCAAAGGTACTTCTGGAAGGAAGATTTTATTTTTGTTTTCAGTTCCCCGAGATACAATCTTTGGTAGGGAAGGTTCGGCAGTAGGATTAGCAGGCAACTGGTGAAGTTGTATCTATAATCAGGAAGCAATGCACACTTGGGCTCAACTCACTTCGTTCTTTATGTTCAGACCTCAACCCATGGAACGGTACCTCCCACATTTGTGCTGAGTCTTACCATCTCAATGAGCCTCATCTATCGTACCTCACAGGCACACCCACAGATATGTTTCCATGGTGATTCTAAATCCCATAAAGTTGATAATCAAGGTTAACCATCATACACCGGCTCTAAGGATCAGACTCAGGTACTCAGGCTTGTGTGGCGAGCATGTTAGGGACCGAGCTGTCTCCTAGTCTGTGCACTTTTCCTTGTAAGACTGTTGTGACAGTGACTTTGCTTATGCCACTCTTTCCAGGTTTGTAAGTGTTCACACGAAGCTCGGTGTCTGATGCCTTGTGGCTCCTGTTTTGCTGTCGGCGACCTCCTTTGTCTCCACAAACTCTGCTATGATTGTTCTCTTGAGCTCCTCGCTCCAGCAGAAATCTGGTTATCCCCAAATAGGTTCTCCACATTGACTGGATGGCAGTGTGATAGAGGGAATTTTAACCTATTTATTATTCTCTCTTATACCGAGTTGGCTAGTTTCTTCCTTGTGTTCATCACCTTTTGATTTATTTATTTCATTCATTTTGTATATGTTTGAGTTGCTGTTGGGCTTGCCCTTGTTTATAAGGCTACCATTCTTTAGTGCCTGGTGTCTGCTAAAAATGAAGAAATGAAGGGATGAATTGGTGAATCACCACAAGCTAAACGTTTGAATGCCTGTTAAGATTAAATTCACACTTTGACTAAATATGTTGATGCTATAGTTCTATTTCTTAGTTGCCTGCTACAGTTTAGCTATTGGATTTTTGTCTTATTGCTGTTTTGATACATCTTCCTGAGGGGAAAAATAATGAAGTACACATAGGTTTGTCAGGTGGCTGCTCTTACTTGACTTGGATTCTGAATTATTGAGAATCTGAAGCAGCAACAAACTGATCTAGTGTGTCACATCTTTTCATTCTCAGTGAAACACTGAAATCTGATCTTGGTGGCAAGGAGGTGATTAGCACCTGTGTTCTTTAGCAGAGCAAATACGCACACGATCCTAAGCTGCATTGCATTTAGAAATAGGTGCCAGTGGTTCCCAAAGTAAAAACAGGATAGGAATGAAAAAAAATACATGCCATGGGGAAACAGAAGAACCTACAAGTTTTAGAGATACCTCTTTTCAAGACCACAGTTGAGGGGAAACTGCAAATTTCTTCTATATTTCAAGAACTAGTTTATTTAGTTAAAAAATAATGTCTGCCATTCTTCAAGACTTAGAAATTTATAAGTAATTTTATGACAGAATAAAAATGCATATGTATCAAAGGATAAGGTGATATTCATTTGAGAAAAAGAAAAGGGAAAAAGAAAATTGAAAAATGGCATAATTGATATATTTTAGATCAAAATTAATAGGAAATATAACTCTGAAAGGACTAAGGCTATTTATATATTATATCGATCCAACTAGTATGTGATTTCATGTGCAATTGACATTGTAGAAGGGGGTGAGGCGATCCAGAAGGAAATCCTTGTGAGAGAGGCAACAAGCTATGGGTTTGAACTACTTTATATTGCTGCAACGAACAAGGTAAGATGTCCAAGAACAAAAGTTCTAATTTATTTTATAGCATAATCCATTTAAAAATAGTCATAATCGCAGTGACTGTGACTGAACAGATTCACTGATCAAAGCATTTTATTTATATCTACAGGTTGAGAATCTGATGAAGGACCAATGTATGTAGTCACTGGGGAAGGCTGAGGGGTGATGCTAGCAACCAAAAGTATCTGGTATGTCTCCTTAGCATTTACCCAAGCAAGTTCTCAGCTCAAACTCACATTTACAGTATAATGTTTCATTGCTTTGCTGGCAAATCAACATCGTTTTAGTGTTCTGTAAAAGGTCCAGTTTTCAACTCAGGTTTATATGAATACTGTCTACCTTCTTGTGTGCGATGCTGTTGTGAGACACTGTTCCTGGGGAAGATGGGCACAGATAGGGAACCAGTGACAGACCAAAGTAAGGATACCACCAAAGTCTAATTGATGAACAGATGAGTTTTATTGGGTTACTTACAGGAGCAGAAATGACTCAAAGACAGGTGCATCACCAAATCCCACCCAAGCGCAGTTCATGCAAGCTAGGAATCTGGAGTCCATTGCATAGCCTGTGAACAGCTCAGCAGGTTAGAGAGTGTTGTCTCCAGGTTGTCAGTTGATCTGAGTCATCTAGCCATCTTAGCTGATATGCCTCTTCCAGGATTCTCAGTGAGTGGGAGTCTTCTAAGTAGCCCAGCTTGGCCAAGAGTATCTGTTAGCAGCCATCACCACTTAATTACATGCCTGGGGAGGGAGGGACCAAGTAGATCTTGACATTTCCAGGGAATTTCTGAAGATTTGAATTGTTAACATCCTGTATCTTAATGAGCTCTCACCTCCAAGATAGATGGTTTTATCTTAGAGGAAATTGCTGAACAGCATATATTTGTAATCTTATTACATTAACTGTCTCTTCTTCATACTGTAGGTTGCAGATTTTTGCAAAACATAATAACCCCCCAAAAGTACAGAGTAATTGCTTCTAATCTTTTCTTAACAGTTCAAAGGGAACAAGTTTCCTAAACTTCTTGCTCAGAAAACTAGTTCTCAAACCTACTTTTCAGGTGGGGTCACTTAGTACAAATACAAAGGTCAAGAAATTAAATAACTGAATATGGAATGACTTGTTGGAGGCAATACAATAAGGTGATGTTACCTCGAACCAGGATCCTGCAACTAGCCTTCAGAGTTGGGATATGGCTGCCTTGTCTCTGACAGGAATTTTATGCCCTTGGCAAGCACACATCAACTGTGACTAGGTAGCATTACGAAGCTGCATTTATTTTGGTTAAAATGATCTAGTTTTGAAGTCTCTTTCATTAAATTTATGTAAGTGTGATAGAAATCCAACCTTTGGATTTCCAACTCCACTACTTGGAATAGCAATTAGCCTCTTCCTTCCCACTCCACTCCAAACAAACACAGATCAAGGGCTATAGAGGTCTCCAGACCTATTTTTAAATATTGCTCCCCCCTCAACTTTGTCAACTGTGATTTGTTTCTTAATTTGTTGAAACTATGATTGAAGGGTGGAAATTATCTTCTCACAAGGAACTGAACCTGAGGATAGACACTGCTTGATTTTTTTCTAAGCAAAAAATTATGTTCCTACTGGGTGGATAAGGAAGAAAAGCCAATACACGGTCATTCACAAGATTTATGACTGTTCTTTGTTCTGGAATTTTCCTTTGCTTTGGACGTTTCTTATCTCAGTACAATTGCTAACAGTATCTTTTCTCAAAATGTCTGATTTAGAGAGTAGTTTCTGTTGTCACATCACTTTGATGGCAACTAACAGCAGCCCAACTTGAAGAGCAGCTGCCTCATTCTGGGTCTTTTCATACAAGTCAAGAGGCTCAGAGTTCAAGTATCTGTAAGACAATGGGAAGCATTGTCCTTCACTATGAAGGAACAAGTACATTACAACTCTGAAGGCTCCTATCTTTCAACATTAATAAGGAGAAACTGAGGCCTCCCATATGTGTTGCTGGATATGCCTTTGCTCTTACAGTTGATATAAAGAGCCAACCCTGTCATACTGATCATGGTTAACAATGGCCAAGATCAGTAATACAAATGACAACTCACACTGGTGAGGATGTGGAGCAAGACCAGCAGACATCTATTGTTGGTGAGAGTGCAAACTTGTACAGCTACTATGGGAATCAGTGTGACAGTTCCTCGGGAAGATGGACTCTTTTTACCTCAAGGGTCAGCTACACCACTCTAGGGCATATACCCAAAGGATGCTCCATATGCATATAGGGATAATTGCTCAACCATGTTCATTACTGTTCTATCCATTATTCAAGAAATTGGAAACAGCCTAGATGTCCGTCGGTCGATGAATGGATAATGAAAATGCAGAACACTTACATGATACAATAATATTCATCTGTTAAAATGAAATTGTGAAACCCACAAGTAAATTAATGGAGCTAGACAAAAATCATCCTGAGTGAGATCAATGCCTCCCTCAGCCATCACGAGATGCTCCTTGCTGTGGATGGGAGCTAATATACAGAGACCCACAACAGAACAATGTGCAGAGAGTGAGAGACTAAAGAATTCAGTCCAAAATGTATGTCCTCTTTTCATCGACCCCCACCTCCCGGGGCTTGAGGATCTACACAGAAGAGGAGGCAGAAAGATGGTCAGAGCCAGAGGTGGTTGTTTACTCCAAGGAAACATTGTCTTCCAGAAACAACAGGACTAAAGCCCCTTTGAACTGAGACTGGCAGCTTGTATTGTACCTGCACAGGTTCCCGGTACTGAGAGGGACACAAGGTCCCACCCCAACCAAGAAACTATCTGAAACTGACACTTGCTTGCAAAGGAAATTGGTTTTCTTCAATGGAGTCTCACTGTATTAACCACACTCCAGGCCCCATGTTGAGGAGGATTTGGCCAACGCAGAACAAACTCAAGGGTGTTTTTTTGTTTTTGTAGACTTTATGTCTCTCATTATTTTGTGTGGGCACTTTTTGTCTTATTGATTTTTTTTTTTTTTTGCTTGAATATTTTGGCTTCTGTTTTTGTGTTTGTGGGGTGTGTGTTCCTTTTTGTTTGTTTGCTTTAGAGAGAGAGAGAGAGAGAGAGAGAGGAGATAAAGGATGTAGAGTTGGGGAGGTTGGAAGGATCTGAGAGGAGTTGGGAAGAGAAAAAGTATGAAAAAGTTCAGTTACAATGTTTGAAAAGTTAAAAAGGGAGAAAGAATGAATGGCGTACACCTGGTGGCAGAGCGAATATAGTGATATTTTATTTGTATTGAAATGTGACTTTATTTGTATGTCAATAAAGTTGCCTTGAGGTCAGAGCAAGCCAGAGCAGAAGCCGAGCAGTAGTGGGGCACGCCTTTAATCCCAGCACTTGGGAGGCAGAGCTAGGCGGATCTCTGTGTGTTCAAGGACACAGCCAGCATAGCAGACACACGCCTTTAATTTCAATACCAATCATAGACGACCTGGAGGTCTGTACAAACAGGCAGTGACAAGGAGGTCATGTGGCTGGGTTTACAACCAATGAGAAAACAGAACAGAAAGTCTTTAAATAGACAGGACACACAGAAGTAGGTCTCTTGCGGAGAGGAGGAACCGCAGAAGCAGTGAAGGGTAAGGTTTTCCGCTTTTGTTCTGACCTCGTGGTTTTTAACTCTGCAATCGGTTCTGTGTTTCTTATTTAACAAGCTGGTTACATCTACAGCGGAGTAGAGAGGCTGAGTTTCTTCTGGCTGAGGCCCAGTTCATGATGGTCCTGGGGTATACGACACCATTACCTTACCCTCATTATAAATGTATGGTTAAGTTCTCTCCCAGAAATTCCCATGATTTTCAGTCTTCAATGTCTTCGCTCAAGTTCGAGTCCAAACTCAGAATTAGCAGATTCAAATGTCTTTTTGTGATGACATCAGCAAATGGAGTTCATTCATCTTTTTATAAAATGGAGTTATATTGATCATAAATATTAATAGCTTAAAATTTATATAGGACATTGAAGGCTTTTGGGTATATAGTAAGTAAGATATGTATAGTTCTTAATCTCTGGAACTGTCAAATAGTAACTACTAAGGTCTTTCTGTTTTGCTTCAAAAGATTGATGAAATAGCTTTCTGGAATTTTTTTTAAAGATCATTAGTTTTATGAATCCTGGGCATATCTGCTTTGGGGTAGTAGCCTGTGAAGAAGTCATTGAAATAAAAATTTTCTGACCAAGAATGGCTTTCACTCTCAAAAGGCACATTTGAAAACTAGAGAGTATTAATGTCAACCAATGTTGTAAATTGTATTTGTTTGTTTATGTCCATGCATGATGTAAAGTTATTGTGAGGACAGAGTAGCTACTTTTAGAAAAAGTGCTCTATGCCTTAACTGTTACACCCTGAAGTAGACAAGTCATTGAGAAGAATTTCATGTGGTCTCTGGGTAATCTTGCACAGAATCCACACATCTATGATGTTAGGGAAACTTCTGTGGAGAAAGCATTTTCTTTCCTCAAAAGTTCAGGGAAATTATTGTTGCAAGCCCCAGGACAAATGGAGGTTGGTCTGTGGACATTTTCCCAGGTTAGTAACATTAATAATGAACTAGACCAAAATTTTTAGCATTCTCTTCTTCAGAAAATAAAATATTGTGTTTTGGATGTTTATTTATTTGTCTTCACTGAATGTAATTTTAATGGGAACTCCAAGTGTAGTGATCAAGAGGTTCCCTAAAGTGTGCACAGTGTCAACATAAGGAGCATAGTGAGAGCAGAGTAAGGAGCACCTCTCAGGTCCATGGGTCCCATGAAAACCTCAGGATATAACAGTGGTCCTCAATCTCGGGCTCTCAATCCTCACGTGGATCACATATTAGATATCCTGCACGCCAGATATTTTCACTACAATCCATAACATTAGCCAAATTACAGTTATGAATTAGGAGCAAAATAATTTTATGGTTGAGGGTCACCACAACATGAGGAACTGTATTAAAGGGTCACAGAATTGGGAAAGTTGAGAACTACTGAGATATAGATCAGGGCTTCTTAGGAATGTCAATGGAAAATCAAGTTTGTCAAGGAGTTTTGGTAACTGTAACATAGTCTTGGTGGTTCTATCTAATGTCATACTATGATATAAGCAAGTTTGCTCTTTTATAGTCTGTCCAGATAGAATCTTGATGGATCTATTCTACATGCTTTTCACCTTCAGACCCTTAGAAGACAAGACACAGCTTTCTGTATTTTTTCTGGAGTTGTCCTCAGAGACATGAGGTCTATGTATAAGCTGACTAGTCCTTGTTAATGACACAAAAAATCATCCTGGGAGTCTGTAGAGCTACACAGTTTTCTAGGACTATTCATATGTGGTTGTGTTTATGGAATTTTCATAGACACTTGAGACAGGAACTACCTCATGGAATGATGGGGCAGCTAAAGCAAGGAATTTCAGGTTGTAGCCAGAATGAAGTCAGACTAGAATTGAAGCTCTAAGCCACTTGCTGGGCAGCAAATGATCTGTGTATCTTTTCTGCCTTTCCTTGCTGGTAGTTGGCTGGCGGCAGTCAGGAAGGGTGGGCCAGAGTATGCAGTCACTGTACATCTACCGTCTGAACTTGTGGGAGGTGCTCCTTGATTGGACAGACAAAAGGCTAAGCCCAAGATGTACAGCGAGATCCTGAGTATGTAGAGGGCTGGTCCTTCACTTTCCCCTTCTGTTCACATCTATGGGAGTTGCAAGCCTGCTGGCTCTTGGGAAATGTTCTTCATCTCAGAACTAAAAAGTGTATTTTGTTTTCCTTTCTGGGTCACATTGCCTCATTGAGAATTACATAAAAACTACCAACCCTCTCTGCATGAAAATATGCACCCAGAATTTTTAAAAAATTTTTCCCCTAATGTCCATGATTGTTAAGGTTGGATGACCCTTCCAAGAATAACAGCAGTAAATTTGGGGTGGTGTCTCTGGACTTTGAAGGTTGGTACTGTTCACTTTCAAGGAATTTATGTGAATGCTTGAGTCGCAGAAAACTGTATTCACATTTGACCGAGGTGTTTGCTTTTGCTTTGCTCCTACAGGGGAGAGTGCCATACCAATGTCACAGTTGACTGTGGTCACTAGCTGGCTGCCTGGTAACGGCACAGTTTGTGCATTCCAGGGCCAGGCTCCAGAGAGGCAGAAACACCGCAGGGGAGAGGAAGTGCAAGCCCCAGGTTCCTGACATGAACATTCTTGATGTTGCAGCTGAAAGACCTCATTATTGTCCTGGAAGATACTGTAAGAACAAAGGCACCATTTCAGGACAGAGGGCTATGTGTTGTTGTTAATTAAATATTTTTTTTGTCTATGGCATTCAGTTAGTCAGAGCATGACAGCATGAGGCTTTGGGGCGTGAGCTCATCTAGGCAGCTTCTCCTAATCCATGGAATAAGGAGTACATCCCCGCTTGCTCACAAGACTCCTTTATTTGAATTATGACAAATAACAGGCACAGGCAGCATTGGGGGAATGCTTTCATATTCATTTCAACAAAGCAGTGATACATAATGTAGGGCAGTGACATGATTTCGTTATTTCTTTTCACACTTAAGATTGTCAAAGAATAATATAATGTGTAAGAAATTTAAAAGGCCATGAATTTGAAAGAGAGCAAGGAGAGGTATATAGCAGGGTTTGGAGGGACAAAAGGGTCATGGGGGGGGAGATAAGATAATGTAATTATATTATAATCTCAAAAACTTAAAGAAGTAAAGAAAATTATGTGAAAGTAATATCCAGAAAACTATGGGGCATTGCTATGGGGTTTTGCTGCAGACTGGAAGTGTTTGACGGGCAGCTTCAGCATCTTTGTGTGGTGAGTTCACATTTTATGTTCTTGGGTGTGGTGAGGGCAGGGGGAATGAGCAGGGAAACACGGCTGAAGAGATGAAGCTGGGCTCAGCTGCACTTCTGCCAGGAACCACTGATAGGGTCATTAGCAGGAATTCACCTCCCTTTCTTGCCCTCATCTGTAAGGAAGGTGAGCCTTGCTGCAAAGCTATTGAGTCTCAGAAACAGCGTTCTTTTTTTTTTTTTTTTTAATTAAGAAATTTTCTATTCACTTTACAGATCTCCCTTTTCTCCCTCATCCCATCCCCCAGCCTTTCCCCCCAACCCCCCCCCCCATTCCCACCTCCTCCAAGGCAAGGTCTCTCATGGGGAGTCAGCAGAGCCTGGTATGTTCAATTGAGGCAGGTCCAAGCCCCTCCTCCCTGCACTAAGGCTGTGCAAGGTGTCCTACCACAGGCACTGGGCTCCAAAAAGCTGGCTCATACACCAGGCATGGGTCCCAATCTCACTGCCTGGGAGCCCCCTATACAGTTCAAGCTAAACAACTAGCTGTCTTGACAGAGAGCCTAGTCCAGTACCATGGGGGCTCCACAGCCATTGGTCCACAGTCCATGCATTTCCACTAGATTGGCTGGCCATTCTGTGTACGTTTTCCCCAACATGATCTTGATGTCCTTTGCTCATAGAATCCTTCCTCTCTCTCATCGATTAGATACCTTGAGCTCGGCCTTACACCCAGCCTGGATCTCTGTATCTGCTTCCATCAGTTACTGGATGAAGGCTCCATGATGACAGTTAGGGTATTCACTAATCTTATTACTGGAGTAGGCTAGTTCAGGCACCCTCTCAACTCTTGCTAGTAGTTTGAAGTGGGGTCATCCTTGTGGATTCCTGGGAACTTCCCTAGCACCTTGTTTCTCCTTATTCCCATGATGTCTCCCTCTATCATGGTATCTCTTTCCTTGCGTTCCCACTCTGTCCCTGTTCCAGCTCGAACCTCTTGTTCCCTTATGTTCTCATCCCCTATTCCTTGCCCTTCATTACCAACTTCACCCCCCAGTTTGCTCATGTAGATCTCATCTATTTCTCCTTCACTGGGCTATCCATGCATCCTTCTTAGGGCCCTCCTTGTTATCTAGCTCCTCTGGAGCTGTGGGTTGTAGTCTGGTTATCCTTTGCTTTATATCTAGTATCCACTTATGAGTGAGTACATACTGTGTTTGTCCTTCTGAGTCTGGGTTACCTCATTCAGGATGATATAGAAACAGCATTCTTTATGAAAGGACAGACTTGCTTTCACCTTCTGTCATGTGGATATGAGTTACTTCAGGGTATTTTAATCTTACAGCTGAACATGCAAGAAATCTGTGGTCTATGTCCAGGATATGGGGCTTCCAAAATGCGTTACAATCTCCTCAATACAACATAGGGGTCATTACACCAAGAAATACAGCCAAAACTTTTTCTTGCTTTCTTCAGATTTTGCTCTCCAGGTCTAGAGTGGTTCATTTTAGTTTTGTAGAAATTCACATGGTGAGTCAGATCCATGTCTTTGAGATTTATCACTTAGATTCAGTATATTACCTTATTTTATTTTAATTTTTAAAAATAGCTTCTAGAAATTCTTGAGGAGAACTCTACCTGAGCAATCCTGGGGCAGTGCTTAGGACTGTTCATCATAAGAGAGCCTAAGTAAGATGACTTCCTTTGGTTGAAACACTCACTCATACTCAGTTGCTCCAACTTTTAACACATAAGGAGTTGATCCATTTGAAAACTGTACTTCAGAAATGTTTCCTTTCTTTCTTCAAGTTGGGGACACCCTCGTGGAAACTGTCTTTTTATTTACAGTTTCTTTCACATTCTGGTCTCCTCTAGAGGTCGATTCATGAACTCTTGAATGGCCTGGTCCAAAGGAAGCCATTTTTTGATGGATGTTTTCAAAGCTGTAATCCAGCTGCAAGAGAAAGAAAAACAGAACAGATCATTAAACCTGTCAGGCCCTGGGGAGGTAAAACATGACAGAACTCTTTAATTTATTTTCTAATTGTTTCTCTTGGTTATTTAGTTTGGAATTAATGGGAAAAACATACTCTATAGATTTCAGGTTGAATGAGAAGGCAAAATGTAGAGATGGCTCAATAATAAAAGTAAGGGGCATAAGTAGAAGAGAGGAAGATGTTCATAAATAGTGATCAATGGAACCATATCATCTGAAAAATTGTTAATAGTATTTTGTTAATTGTTAATTTCATTAGTAATTGTTAATAGTATTTTATTTTCATTTAACCTTAAGCGTTGTTGATCAAACATGAAATAAATATTGTTGTATTGGCAAAAATATTTCTTTGTTTAATTCCAGAAACCCTACATACCTTCTATCTAATTAATGCTCCTTTTCTTTGTCTTGCTTTCATTTTCTTGGACATGTTTTATGAATCATTGTTTCTAAGGGTAGGAGCTGTATTACTAGCCAAACAGGAATAACAACCAGAAACAGTTCCCCAAGAATATTTCTAACAGGCTATTTTAGGAACACTAATAAATGAATTTGTGGGTCTCTCTAGGTGTGGACTCTTAACTTCTATTACTTTCTAAACTTACTTAAGTGGAATATAATGAGCTCTAAATTCTATCCAGTTTTTGATTTTCCACTGTTACTCTTTGAAATATTTCTCCAATGGTTCAATATTTTTGTTTGTTTGTTTTTTACTGTCAAAGAATGGCCTATGAATCTAACAGCCAGCCCCAACTATTGAGCATGCTGTAACAGAGAAACTAGTAGGTTTTATCAGATGGGACTTAGATCAGTTTCAGTGACCCTTGCTCTGGTGTGCTAGTTGAAGCCCTATCATTTGTATCTGCTGGCCAGATGTGCAGAAGAGAGCCATGGCAGCATACCTAGCAGCAACACACCTGCCTCTGACTCCAGTGCCTCCTTCAAAGGAGAGGCAAAGGAATGTTTACATAGTGGGAAAAGACAGATGAGGTCCTCAATCTCTTGTCTACGTGGCTATTTGAGGACGATCCCTAAAGTCCTACCTTTGGAATTTTGTGTTTAAAACATAATTTCTTATAAATGTCCCTAGAAAAGTGATATCAGGTCATCAACTGGCTTTAGTAAGGAATTTCTTTATGGGATCCTTGTAGTTGTAATAAAAGGCCTGGGACAGGTGGGAGATTATTGTGATGCAGGTGAGGGTAGGCATGGAGTGCAGAGGGCATGGGCATCTTGGGGAGGCTGGAGAGGTGGAGGAGGATGCTGAGTAACTTGCTCTCTACAGTGTTGTGTCTCATAACTTCACCTCTCTTGTATTTCAGAAGCATTTGAGCTCAATGTTCACTTGTGAATGACAGCCTGAGATTGAACACACCACCAATTAAATCTGTTTTATTTCCTTCAATGGCTTACAATAAAACAATCAACCAAATATAAATGGACAAATCCATGTAAGTTACGTGAAGAAGTCAAATGACAGATCTATTTTTTACACAATTAAAATGTACTAATAAATATAATTAAAAAATGTATGGAGTATTTCATTGGTGAAATTACAGTATTTACAAATTGTAAACAGTGGAGGTGTGTTTGTTCCTTTGTTTTTCTTAATGTTGAAGCCTGAGGTACCCACTGTCTTGGCAGGAATTCTGGTTACTCTATCTTCATTTGGGGCAAAAAAGTATTTCTAGAGAAGTCACTGAAAAAGGGAAGAAAGAAAAATAATCCGGGAGAACAGTCAGTATGAAACCTACAGAGAAAGGATGGATTTCCCTTAAGGAGTGGAACTGGAAAATGAGGGGGTGAGTCTACAAAGGTGACCTTGTCAAGGTTGACACAGAGGGAGGATGGGGAGATCTTGGCTGACCACTTGTGGAGACTAACACACAGAGAAAGAGGACAGGAGGTCTTGGCTTACCGCTGATTTTCTGTTTTATTTTCTGCACAGAAATAGAAAGTCTTGAACTCTTCTGATGGAGGTTTGAGTTCAATTACTGATTGTTCGAAGCCATGGGTCTGTTCAGTTACCCTATATCCTTGGAGATACAGGCCGCCTACACAGGGTGAAATCAAAGATGCGAGGAGAGAACAGGGAAAGTAAGGAGGAGAGAGCATCAGAAAAGGTGTTAAAATTCTGTGTATGAAAGGACTGCTTTTCTCTCTCTGTCATCACAAGTAAGGAAAGTAACTTCAAAAGAGGCCACACACTGAGTAGTGCCCAGCAACAAGAGTGGCAGCAGAATTTGAACTTCTCAGTTCCATTTGTAAGCGATCAAACTCTGTGCATGGATAAGCTTCTTCACCAAAAGGATATAGTTTTGAAATAAAATTTCCATTGTCAAAGAGGAATAGCTGGAATACCATTAGAAGAAAATTAAATAGTATTTCTTGGGGTGGAGTCATTAAAACATACTTCCTGAAGTATGATGAAGGCTGCAGGCAGTTTCTACAACCAACACAGATTCTCACCCTCTTTGTGTACTGCAAATCCCACCTAAAATATGTATCCACGGGGTGACAACTAAAGTACCAACTTGAATTGGTAATGAGAATAGATAGATTTACTGGTGGTAAAAAGTGAATTTCCTCTCATGGTCCTTTAAATCTAAGAGTATTGCTTGGTCTGAATTTTGTTCCCTTTTTGTTTGAGGTTTGTAAGGATCATGGTCTAGGAGAAGATTCTAAAGGGTCAAAACTCTTGTCAGTTTCTTCTGCTCTGAGGTAGCCCAGATCTCGTCCAGAGACTCGGCCATTATTAGTAATAGTAGTGCTAGGATGTTTAGAGGTTCACCACTCCCATGTCACCTTGTTGTCATCCCCTAGCACCTCCAACAGTGACCACAGTGTACTTCATTACAAATGCAAACAAAAAAATGCCACCGTCTACTTGATAGCCTCAGCAATGATGATGTGCAAGTATGAAAGGGAAGCTTGAGTAGGGTTGACTCTGGCTTCCTTTAAGTCACTCACTATCCGCTTACTGTGCGAGGAAGACAGGCATTTTCACAGAATGAAAGGTTACGCAGAATGAAGGGTTTTATACTTTAGAAGTTAGGGAAGGGTTGTTTATTTTTATGGGGGATGCAAAAGGTGATATTAAATTCCCTTTTTAAATTTTTAGTTGAAAAGAGTCCATTTTGGAACTCTTGGAAAAATATTGAATTCAGAAATGGATAGATATTTTCTTCTACCTTAGTTGACCTCAGGGATATGGTGCTCATTCTCTGGGATAGGGATAGGGTAATACCATTCTCTGAGATAGGCTGAGAGATGAGGAGTGGATGGATGGAAAAACTTACTGCAGCACCACTGACTTGCTGTGGGATGTTCTGTATGTCAAATATGTTGCTCTGATTGGTTAATAAATAAAACACCAATTGGCCAGTAGCCAGGCAGGAAGTATAAGCGGGACAAGCAGAGAAGATAATTCTGGGAAGTGGGAGGCGCTACTCTGCCAGCCACCGCCATGATAAGTGAGGTGTAAGGTACCGGTAAGCCATGAGCCCTGTGGCAACTTATAAATTAATACAAATGGGTTAATTTAAGATATAAGAATTAGATAACAAGAAGCCTGAGCCATTAGGCCAAACAGTTTAAATAATATAAGCATCTGAGTGATTATTTTATAAGTGGGCTATTGGACAGGGCTTGGTGGGGGCTGGAGAGCTTCTCTCCAGCCACACTGACTCTTCATATGGAGGGTACAGATCAATGGTCTTACTTTACTTACAGCATTTGTATAATTGTCAGCTTAACTTTCCTCGTGTCAGACAGAAATACCACCCATAAACAGTCACTCATTATCTGAGGTGCCACCCCCAGCTGTTGATAATCTCTACCTACAATCCTCTCTACGTAGTTGCTCGTTTTCCTGCAGAGCCTAATAGAAAATCCATCTCACAGCACACACTTCTCTGTGTTTGCTTGCTTTCACTTAGCAGAGTGTTTCCAGGGTTCACCCGTGTTAGACATCAGTTCTTGATTTATTTCTATTGTAGCATGATGCTCCATTGTGTAGACATAGCACATCTTTTGTCTCTGTGCTCACAAATTGATGGCAGCTGAGACTTGCTCAGAGAGGAGAAGTCACTGTCTTCAGTGGTGTAACTATTCATGCTAGAGTGGATGGCTCCACACCCGGGCTGATGAAGACATCAGTGGGTCACCAAAGCAAAAGACAGGAAAGTGTGATGGGTATTTGGAGGAAAGGTGCGTGGGTTGGTGTGCAGGGAGGAGGGTATGAGAGGATGGAACTGTGTATTGGTTATTATTCTATCGCTGTGATAAAGTGCATGACCAAGGCCACTCATAGAACTAAGAGTTTAGGGCTCGGGTTCCAGAGGGATATGACACATCACAGTTGGGGAGAGCAGACTGACATGCGGCTAGAGCAGAAAGCTAAGAGCATATAGCTTGAACCACAAGCAGGAAACAAAGAGAGCTAATTGGGGATGGCAGTAGTTTCTGGAACCTTAAAGCCCACCCCCAGTGATGCACTTCCTCTAGCAAGGCACACTTCCTAACCACACTCAAACAGAACTAACAACTGGAAACCAAGGATTCAAATGCCCGAGACATAGGGGAGACATCTCATCCAGACCACCACAAGGTGTATGACCAGAATGTATTATATTCATGTATGAAATAGTAAAAACAAACGGATATTAATAAATAAAAGAGTGCAAAAAAAACGTTTGTTGCTACAAACAACAAAGCCTTGTATTCATTCATCTTCCTAGTCACTTGCAGGGCTTGCACGACAGCAAAGCTTGTCCTGTCAAGCCCAGGAGCTCACTTAAGGAAATTTCTCTGGGTCTACGCATCTTCGTTAGTAACAGTAGTTATCAGTCCAGTCCCATGTTAGCTGAAAGAACTGTGTGAGCATGGTTTGCCCTGTTTACTGTAACAGGGCAAAATAATCTTTCTGAGAACTGCACACAGACCTTGATGTGATTTAGTGACAAACAACAGTCAACCATCATGATTTGCTACTTCTAGCTCTGGCTGGAGGGAGACAAAAGGGAATATGGGCACAGCTTCATGTAAAGGCCCTTGACCAAGGGACTTTTGAAATAGTCTTAATATTAGCAGGCACATAGAGCCAGAGGTACATTTTGCTAAAGGACAAATACCTCTCTTGAGACTTAGGCAAAGAAAGCCTTCCGGGAACAGAATTCTCTCCAATTCACCCACTGTACCCTAGAGGCATATATACCTAGCTGAAAGAGAAAATGTGGGTTTAGTGCCTAATATAGTTCTTACAGGAAACCAGGGCTACACTGTTTTCCACAGCTCACTCCCCCCTCCTTTCTACTTTTATTTTTTCCCCCTCACTTCTTATTATCCTCAGTACTTTCTCGGCACTGCAGATAAAAAGAAATAGCATGCCAATATAACTACAGCTACATTCAGGAACAGGTAGTATTACATGAGGTCTCCCAGCTCTACAGGAGGGTCAGTGGACTGAAAACTATTTAGAATATAGAAAACAGTGAAGAAACTCAGATGGACAGGATTTGACCACAGGAGTCTAGTGTCAAGCTGGAAGCAACAAATGACAGGTGTATTACAGTGTAACCCAAAAGCAATGGCTAGCTTTATATCTCTTCTTCTAAGATTCTGACATAAAGCTCACCATTGGAGCTGGGTAGTGGTAGCACACATATACTTAATCCCAGCACTCAGGAGGCAGACTTGGGTAGATCTCTGTGAGTTCGAGGCCAGCCTGGTCTACAGAGTGAGTACTAGGACAAGCTCCAAAGCTACACAGAGAAACCCTATCTTGAAACAAACATACAAACAAACAAACAAAAACATTACCCACTGGAGTAGGCATGTACTCAGAGACTAGAGGCTTTTGCATATCAGTGTTTTTCTAATTATTTTGGTTGTGATCCAAAGGTCTTACAAATGAGTATTATTCTATGTTTTAATATAATTGATGAAAAGTTTTGAGAAGCATTACAATATACAATGTTTTTTCATTTAAAGAATTTTATTTATTAAGTAGTATGTGTGTGTGTGTGTGTGTGTGTGTGTGTGTGTGTGTGTGTGTGTGAGTGAGAGAGAGAGAGAGAGAGAGAGAGAGAGAGAGAGAGAGAGGCAGAGAGGCAGAGAGACAGAAACAGAGACAGAGAGAGACAGAGAGACACAGAGAGAGAGTATCAGGCATGTAGAGGTCAGAGGGTAACTGTCATGAGTGTTTTCTTCTATCAGGGTTTCTGGGGGTGGAACTCAGGGCATCAGGCTTGCAGCCTTATTCACTGAGTCATCTCATTGGTGTGTACCATGTTTCTAATTCAGTTGTTTTAAAAATAACCACAACTGACCACACTGTTTCTATGACTTAGAAACTGACGAAGAGCCCTTAGTATGAGAAGCCCTGTAGTAGTAAACAGTAATCATGCTCTGGTTCAGGATTATGTCTGCCTGGGGAACGAAGACACGGAGAGTTGTAACTTGTATTGAAGCTATGCAGAGCTCTTCGTGAGCACAGATAAAACAATTATTATAGATTACAGCATGTCAAGTGTTACTTCTTTGGCATCTCTGGCAAGAACTAAATATGAGTACTGGACCTCCGGTGTGTGTGTGTGTGTGTGTGTGTGTGTGTGTGTGTGTGTGATAGTTCATATTGCCAACTTGAAGGACCCATTTATGAGCCAAGCCTCTGGGCATACCTGTGAAAGGTTATCTAGCTTAGGTTAGGATTTTCTTGATTAGGGCTGAGCTGAGAAGACCCCTGCATATATATATGAGAGGCACTTTCTGGCAATAGCCCAGATATGAGGAAGCCCAAGGGAAGGTTTCTGCCTTTGTGCCTGCTTGCTGTCACTTCTTGCTGGTGAGTTGTTGCTGCTGCTACCGCTGCTTCTGTGGCTGCCATCTTCATTGACAACAAAACACAGTTTCTTCAGCTTTCCAGTGTGGACTGAAGACCAGTGGCCTTCAGAAATCTTCCAGGCCTCCAGCAGCTGACTGGGACTGAGGAGGGATCCAGCCTTATTGCCTGAGCAGCTGCTGGGTTCCCAGTCTCCCCAGTAAGAGACAGCTACCACTGGACTCTTTAGACTGTACTGTGCAAGCCAGGCTAATAAATCCCTTTATTATAGAATATATATATGAATTATATATATGAATGAATCAGTCCCCCAGGAAAAGAACTAAGACCTGCTGAAGTGCTTGCTGAGGGTGGAAGAAATACAGAATGAGTAGTAGAAGAAGGTAGTTATAAATACCAACCAAGGCCATATGACCAAGTGAAGAAATGAAGATTATAATCGACATGAGTGTTTCTGTCATATTTTGTTAAAAATATGTTTGCACAGATATTTGTGTTTTCTTTCCTATTTATATATTGTAACATCAATTATGAGACTATCAGTGGTTATTTATATATTTAAGTTTTGAGATACTAACAAAATGTTACATTATATCAGCTATAGTTACTGTCACTGTTTTCATTTGTAAATTAAGCACAACATAAGGAGATATGACTATGTGATGACTATACTTAGTTGTCAACCTGACTACATATAGATTTAAATAAAATCAAGAGGCTGGATACACTTATGAAGGATTTTTCTTAATTAAGTCCTTTGAAGTCAGAAAACCCATTTTTAAGCCAGATCTCTTGATTTTGCCTTCATGGTGCATACTTATAATAATTCTCAGCCCATTAAGGATATCAGTATAAAGTTCTCCCACATGGGATGTTAAACAACCCCATCCTGTGCAATAGCCTTTGGAAATGATTCACAGTTTCCTCAATTTATAATTTATAGTATATTATATGGATGATATCTCACTAGCTCATAGTATGCTGTCCAAATTGGACAAGCAAGACACAGAAGAAAATGACTGCCGAACTTTGCCAAGACCAAGTAAGATAGCCCTTCAGAAAATCCTGCTTCATAGATAAGTCTGTCAGATATTCTAGGCCCGTAGACCAAAGATGGATGCCCCAATGTTACAGAGGAACCTAGGGTGTTTGTCCAGTCAGCCAGCCATTTCTGTCATTTCTTAGTTTTGAAAGTTGTTTACTTTGCACTTCCTGTTTACTCAGGTAATATTATTTTTGAAGAAATAAAGAAAATTTTGCCTTATTGGGGATTGTAAATTGCTCCTGAAAAAATACAAAGAGGAAACTATTAATTACCTAGGATATAAAATGGTTTTCAACCTTAAGTGATAAGGACATGAACAGTCCAAGATTAATTAGATTAACGCTTCAGGTGTAGGCTCCATATGAAAAGCCTGCTCTATCAGTTCTGAAAGAGGCTGTTTATCAATTCCCAGTTGCTGCATGTTCATCTGGGTCATGTCAAAAACAACTTCTGTGTGATTAAGAGGAGAGTCATCACGCTGTTCATCCTGATTGATAGAAAATGGGCCATGGAGTGATGTGAGCTTTTCCATCTCTTTAAATACCCAAGAGAGTCAGAGTTGTCACTAGAGTCTTCCTTCCCATTTGGCATGTCGACAAGTATTAGCTAAACATGAGTACTAATGCTAAACGTAGAAATCAAACAGCTCAGGTTTCAGATGTCCACTATTGCTAATTATTAAATGATCATTCAAATAGCAGAAATTTCAACCAGCAATATGACAACTGATTTTCTTAAAAAAATCACAAGACAATGGGAAAATGGGGCCAATTTAATTGTTGGGTAGGGGAGAGGTCAATATAGAAAGAGAGGGAGGAAGGATAAATAACACCGAGGATGTGTAAAATGGCCTTAAAGAGTCATATTATTGGATGTTTGTCTCAAATTACTTATAATACATATATGGTATACATACTTTTGTTCAATGAATGTGCTGGATAGTTTTATGTCAATTTGACACAAGTTTAAGTCATCTGAATGGAGGGATTCTCAATTTAAAAAAATGCCTCCATAGACAGCCCCTGTCCCCACTGTTAGGAATCCCACAAAAGGACCAAACTATGCAACTGTAACATATATGCAAAGTCACAGACTCATGCAGGCTTCCTGCTTGTTGGCCCCATCTCTGTGAATCCCTATGAGCCCAGGTTAGTTGATTCTGTGTGTTTTCTTGTGGTTTCCTTGACTCTTAAGGCTCCTACAATCCTTTCTCCCCCTTTTCTGCAGGATTCCCCAAACTCCACCTAATGTTTGGCTGTGGTCTACATCTATTTCCATCAGTTGCTGGTTTTTGAGACCTTATTCCTCATACTGGGTTACCTTCTCCAGCCTTAATACATGGGGAGGTGATTAGTCTTGCTGGAAATTGATATGCCACGTTTTATTAATACTCATGGAAGGCCAGCCCTTTCCAAAACAGAAAAGGAGGAGGAGTAGATTGGGGGTGGGGACAGAGGGGGTTGGGGAGGGACTAGGAGGAGAGGAGGAAGGGGAAACTGTGGCCAAGATATAGAATAAATAAATTTATTTTAAAGAAAGAAAAGAAAATGCCTCCATAAAACTGGACTACAGGCAAGTCTGTAGGGCATTTTCCTAATTATAGATAGATGGGAGAGCCCAGGCCATTGTAGGTGGTGCTATACCTGAGCTAGTAGTCCTCAGTTCTGTAAGAAGGCAGGCTGAGCAAGCCATGATGAATAAACCAGTAAGCAGTAAGACATCTGCATCAGCTTCTGCCTCTAGGTTCCAGCCCTGTTTAAGATCCTGTTCTGACTTCCTTCAAAGGTGAACATCAATATGGAAGAGTAACCCAAATAAACCCTTTACTCCTCAAGTTCCTTCAGTCATGGCGTTTCATCATAGCAATAGTAATCCTAACTAAGACGATGGAGTTAAGCCACTTTAGGTGATAATGCTATGATTGAGAACCATGGAGTGCCTAGCAAAAAACCCAGCACGAGGTGATAAACCTCCTTTTGAATTGTTGGTTAGAAGATTCAAGGAGACTCCCCAAACAATATAGGTTACTGCTGTTGCCCATGATTGCCTTCCAGAAATTGAAAGTAGGTCCTTATTGCTGAAAACACCAGGAGCTTTGGAAACAGGGTTTGATCTGGATCTGTCCTGAAAGCCTGCTTCTCTGGAATTAGCTTCTAATTAGTACCAGAAGATGCTATGCAAGATGCCAGTGGAGGGAAGTAATCAACAGTCCTACCCAGATGTGACACCTATGAAGCACAGCAATGACTGAACATGTCAAGCTCTCCCTAAATTTACAGTAGTGGCACTCATTTCACAGCACTGTAACTGGGCTTAAGGCCTGCACAACTCAGGGATAGTGAGGGCATAGATCGCAGAAGAACCTACCTCTGCCACTTTAGTAAACAAGTATAATTATGGATTGCATTCTAAAGCCCATACTTACATCTGCAGGTAAGTGCAGCTCTCATCCTTTATCAAAGAAGACCCTCTTGGCAGCAAAGTGAAACCAACCGTAGCTAAAATGTACAGAATAATTATTCCTGGGTGCCCAGTGCCAATAGAGCTATCTACAATGTAAGCCCTACATCTTTGGCTCAGGGAACATCATGAAGGAGAGAGCCGCAAGGTTTTAAGAGCTGGAGGAGCAGGAATTCTGTTGTGAGAGCATATGTCCTAGAAATGAAAGGGCTGCTTTGCCCGTGATACCTTGACGAGATGGTTGCCTAAATAGGGCCTGCCTGGTGGTAACACCAAGAGACACACTGACATGGAAGGGGGACTCTCACTGCTAGACAAAGAACTAGAGCCTTCGCTAAACTAAACAACACTAAACTAAAACAACTAAAGACTGAGAGGGAGAAGTCGTCCTCATCATTTAGTCTTCACCATGGATGAAATCCTAATTGGTTATTCAACACCAAGTGGTCAGCCCTGAAACCACACACACATGCACACACACACACACACACACACACACACACACACACACGCACAGCACTAGACAAGCTTAGCTTATATATGTGCTTATATCTATGTAACAATAGTAATTAAAGAAAAAAGGGCCATTAGTTTGAGAGAACACAACAGGGACATGGGAGAGGTTGAAGGAAAGAAAAGGAAACAGGGGACTGACATATTTGAATTTCAATTAAAAATTTGAAATAAATAACTTAGATAATATTTTTTTAATGCGAGAGAGTTCTTTTGTAGATTTCAGGTATATTTATTTTATTATCGATATGATATTTTTATATCTATATCTTTTAAATACACATATTCTATATGTATATTCTATTTCAAATACATATGTATGCTGTGGGATATTTGTACATTATGTGAAGGTGTATTGCTGTGATTGGAGTAATAAAAAGCTAAATGGCCAATAACTAGGCAGAAGGCAGAAGAGAAAAGAGGAGGAGGAATCTAGGTATGCAAGAGATGCCAAGAGATTTAGAGAGGAAACAAGAAGTACAATATGGAAGAGCAGTAATGCCACATGATAAAATATAGATTAATATAAATGGGGTAATTTAAGTTATAAGAGCTAGTTAGCCACAAGCCTAAGCTATAGGCTGAGCTTTCACAATTAATGAGAAGTCTCTGTGTCATTATTTGTGAGCTAGTGGCCCAAACAAAAATCCAACTACATATATAACTTCATAAGAATGTAAAGTAATGCTATGATAAATGCATGTAATATATATGGCAGTAGCTTCTTACATTCAGACCACTAAATGCAGAACTAATGCTATTTCAGTGACAATGGTTCAGTCTTCACAGCATTCTTGTACAATAGACAGCTGCTATTTCCATTACTTCCATTTTATAAGTAAGAAAAGTAAATTGTGGGAAGTTGAGCAAACTGACCACAAACAAACAAGCAAACATACAAACAAACATACAGCCAGCATCCAAGTTAGGAATACTTTGGGGGAAAAGATGATGTTTCTACCTAGGAAAATGACTAGGATTCCCTTTGAAGGTCATCAGTGACCAAAGGAATGAGGAGCTGGTCTTTTAACTTCTAAACATCAAACATGAGGCATTAAGGCTCCAGGCTCCAGGGTTAGCCTGGCTGTTAAGACCTCAGTAGATTGGTTACAGTAGCAGTGCAACAGTGCCTCTTCTGTGGAGCATCTACGGGCTATCTTGGGTGAAGCACTTGTACAGGGCCTTACAAAAGTTCGATAAAGCTAAGGTGTCCTCTCTAGTACTGTAATTACAATAATTTCAAGGGACGTTGATTCCTTACCTGATGCCTGAGTGGAGCGAATGCTAGCATAGAAATACAAGCAGCCATCCTTCAGAATGCAATAGTGTTGGAGCCACTCCCTTGTGCTTCTCTCCAGCTGGTGCAGAAGGCCCAGACATTCAGGATGTTTGATAGCAAGAGGTGGGAGCCTACTGTTGTGCAGTGTAACATCTTCCCAGACATGGTTCTGCAGGTGTGGTACAGCAATATATAAGTAGTCATCTTGCACCAGATGCCTTTGACCCACAGAGCAGTGACCTGGGGCTAAGTCTGTTTGACTTTAGGGAGCCACTGCTCTAAAAGAATTCTATTGCTAATAAAATCTCACTGCTCAAGTCACAGCCATTTTATCCTTTGCCTAATAGAGAATTCCCTCTTCTCTTTGGTTCTTTGGTTTCTATTGCATTCTAAAGAGATCAAGAGCATCAACCCCCCCTCCAAAAACAAACAAACAAACAAACAAACAAACAAAAACCCAGGAGATTGGGAATAGAGAGCCAATGGGAATAGGTACCTCAGCAAAGAGTTGCTGATGTGCCTGCTTGCAAAGCTCTGGCCTGCCATGGGGCTTCTCACATCACACTACCCTCCAAGGCTGGATCCTGGTATGTCCACTATGAATAATAGCAGCCCCTGGCTCATGCCTTTCTTTATCTGAACCCCCACTTGTGCAAATTAAATGCTCCAGGCCAGCCCCAGCCTTGGGCTCTCACGGTCACTGATGTGGAAGGCTGATGATAAATGGAGCCCCTCTAACCTGGAGGGCAGCCCTCAGTCCACAGGCCTGGGAAACAGGCTCTTTCTGAGAACTCTGACCCGCGGCCAGGAGCACTGCGCTTTATCTCTTCATCAGTACTGCCCTGCGCTTGCCAGTTTCTCTTTGTTCCGTTTTGGTTTTGCCCTTCAGTTTTAGTAAGGCGGTGAAAAGATATCAGAATGCAGAGCTTGCTGTATTCTGTGCTGTGAAGTGGGAGCCTGCTGGGAGTTTGGCTGTTCATTTTTTTTCACTTGCTGCTGACACTCTGAGTGCATTAGCAGAATAGATAGCTCTTAAAAGTATTCAGGCTCGTTAGGGTGGTGCACTAGAGAGACGGGTGAGACTACTTAGTGCTGTGTTCCAGGTAAAATGAAACAAAAGCCCTGCTGTTCATTATATGACAATGCTTATGATTGTTCTGAATGGACACTTATAAGGCAAGGACTTCCAAACTCCACCCTGAACTTCTGCCAATGCATAAACTCAAAGTGCGCGCGTACAGACAGTACTAAGTGAATGCCATCTTATGAAGGAATGATCTTATTAAGTGCAGTTAATAACTTCATTACAAACCATATCCACAGTGTAAAAATGAAACAGCTGGGCTTTAGACAGTGGCCCTCACAATGTGTTATGGCACAAACTCAGAAAGGGGGTACTCAGTGCCTTAGGCTCTCAAGTGATGGCTTAGCTGATTATGTAACTAAATCACTTAACATTTTGTAGGTATATATATATCAGAATGATATTGCTCAAAAGTTGGAGATCATGAGTGTGGAAAAATAGTTCAAGGTGACTAACACATCTATATAACAGAAACGAACATGTCTCTCCTGGCACTGAGAATCTGAATACAGCGCACACTCTCTCACAAGCTGCTTAGACAGCCACAGCAGCCCAAGACATCCTGGAGATCTTGAGAGCACAAAGACCCAGCAGCATTTGTTTGCCACCATGGTGGACTACTGTAAGGCTCTGTGTGCATCAGAAATTACACTCCACTTTGTGACTCCATCCTGATTCTTCCTGCAAGGGATGTCATACAAACTTCGGAAAATAAAAAAGAGCAGCAAGACCAAATGCTCCCCTCTTGGATCCAAGCAGAACCCCTGTTGACTCCGAGTCCCTTCCCCAGCATTTAGAACAGACCTAAGATGTCCCAGACTGGGCAGCACAACATCTACCTTGCTCCCTTCTGTACAGAAACACAAACCTCAAACAGAGACCAGGGCTGACGAGGAAACCTTACCTGGCAGACAGGATGGGCTGCTCTGTGCATTGCTTCAAGCCACCTGAAAGACAATAAAATGAGAGGGACTACCCATGGGGACTGTGTAGTGTCCCATAGAGGAGCTTGCTCTTGCTTAACCTGTCCTTCAGGCAGAGCAGTCCAGAGCCTCAGATGTGTTTCCTCACTGCTGGCAACAAATTCTTGCAAATGTAAGGTTAGTTTGTGGCAAAGCCTTATACTGTTAGGCATATCTAAAGCAAGATTCATGGTATACCCCACTACTGTCATTTAATCAGTGCCTAAGAGAGAATTCATTCACTATTTCTGAGGTTTGGAATTTATTTACAAAAGCATGAATGCTAATAATTGCTATACTAACCATAAGGCACAGTCTACTAAAATATGGAAATACTGGTGAATGGCTAGTGCCTAGACTCCCTTCAAGTGTCCTTCAAACATAGTGGCTTTGTTGGTATGCCTTAGTGGTGTTCCATCTGGAGGCCTGAACTCTTCCAGGCTTGCTTCTTAGCCTAGGATCGGCAGATGGACCCTAACCCACTTGCCAACCTTTTTCAGTTTCGTTTCAAACTCCCCAACTTCCAAACATTGCTCGCTGATATCCCCACAGTCCAGTATATTTCCCCAGATCCCCTCTGCTCCATTTCTTCTTCCGTATGTGTATCTCTTCCATAAATAACTCCTTCATTCCCACATTTACAAGCCCCTGCTTCCTGTTCTCAGTTGGTATGTCATATAACTTCTCTTAGGATACTTCTCAACTTTTATTTTGTATTCAAAAGAACAAATGCCCTACCACTTTAGTTCTGACTTGGCATTTTGTTTTGTTTATTTTTTTTTCATTTTTTGAGATTATAATTTAATTACAACATTTCTCTCTTCCCTCTCTTCCTACTAAACCCTCCTATATACCACTTTCTGCTCTCTTTCAAATTCACGGCCTCTTTTTCCCCACTAATTATTATTAGATGTACTATATAGACATATATATATATATATATATATATATATATATATGTATATATATATTCCTAAATCTAACAGGTTCAGTCCATATAATGTTACTTGTGTGTCTATTTTCAGCACTTACTGTTGGACACTGGATGACCGATGGGTGTGCTTTTCTCGGGGAAGACTGTTTCTGCTACTCTCAGCCCTCCTTAGCTGCCTGTTGTGTTTTTGGGGTAGAGATGAGACCTCTTGGTCCTTCTTCTGTCTGCTTTGCCATGTCTATCAGTGTCCTCCCTGTTCAGCTTACATTTAGGCAGTCACGTTGATGAGGTTTCATGACTGTAGCCTCTAATGTTACCAGGGGATACACTCTCACAGCGAACTCCCTGATCTGCTGGCTCTGACATTTCCACTTCCTCTTCCACAGTTTTCCCCATTTATTTACTTTTGGGGCCAAAGATGGCTCCTCATTATGCAGATAATCCACAAAATCTTTAAAACGGTGTCTTAGGCATGTTTGGTGTGCACAAATACTGTGAGATAGGGCAAAGTTGTTATCATATTATCCTGGTTGTCCTTTACCATATGTTTATTCAAACATGCAATATTCCACAAATAGGGACAGAATACTTTTGCCCAAGATGTTACTTATCTAGTGCCTCCTTTAAGGTTGGAAGGAGGTATTTGTTAAGACTAGACACATTGATGTGCTGCTTTTCCCCATTCACTTTCTGTTCTGTAGCCTGTTCACCCCTTACCTTAGCTTGTCAGGTCCTTCCTTACAGTTTTCATTTGGCTCACTGAAATGGCCAATGAACTGCATTCCCTCAGTGGAATGGAATGCATATCTAATGGCCGGGAACTTTTGCTACATTTTAGAATGCCAAAACATTCTCCCTCTTTGTGGAATATATGCTTATACAATGTCAGTGGAGTCTCTGTTTATTTACCTCATCTGACTCAACTGTATTGTTCCTTCATTATTTTATACTGATAACTATCCATCTTATCATGTATACATCTAGTAATTTGTTAGGAATGAGAGATATAAACAGGGAGCTACAGCTTTATTGAGCTTTTGTCTTTTAAAGAAAAAAAGGAGAGTTACAGTAGTGATGTTAACAGAGTATGCTCATGTTCTTTGGAAATTCTTTTTAAAAATGAAATAATGACATCTTAAACTTCTTGAACTTAATAAAACATATGCTACCATATTTTGTTCTCTGTTTATTTCTGCTTCCAAGAATATGAAAGTCTACTGCTCATGAAACATTCTTCTGACTGAAAGTAAAACCAGAGAGCCAGGAGATTAATGTATTACCTTTTCATCTCTTGGTTTGAAGTTGCACAGAGGCAAAATATTCTACTTCCAGACTGAGGCATACAGTTAAACACAAATGGTTTTCCCAAGCTATTGTCAACATCAATTTCTGCTCCTTCTAATTTTATTATGTCTAGAGGTGGCCACTTCTCTTCATCCTGTAATTGATAAAGAAGATGGTCAGTTAGTGGAGAAAATGAAGAAAGCAAGGAAGACTATGATGATTATGTTTTCCTTAACATGAAAACAAAGTAAAACACACTTTGAAAATGATATCTTCCTTAGCATATATTATAATATTTCAAATTATGTTTGTAATTTTTAAACTCCTTTGAATAGCTGTTATTAATATGAGCTTTATTTATGCTCATTTGGGAAAGTATTACCAGTGCCAGCTTCCCCATAACCAAAAAGGACAACAAAAGAAATCTGTATCACGTGATATACACTGTAATGATGTGATACCTCTACACAGCACCAACACTATGAGTTCCAGCACCAACACTATGAGTTCCATGCTTACTGTATGCCAGGCCAGCTTTTAATATCATTTCCATCAACCAGTTGGCTTGACAAATTTTCATAAGATTTATGAATCTGCATATAATAGATCAAACACAGTCATACAAAAGAATAAAGAATATTTTTCTATAAAGGACAACACTTTAACATATAATGATATTCATGTAAAACTAAAGTAATTTAGTAAAGTAAATGGTCTTTATTTTTGTTTATTTTATAGCTATTTTTCAAAATTTCCTTTTCATTATTAATATCTGTTTTTACCACCTCTGCATTGAGCTATAACTTACTTACTTAGCATGAAGTCCCTCACTGCACAGTTACATATCATTGATGTTTACTAAATTTATGGAGTTAAGACACTACCACTGCAATCTAGATTGGAAATATGCCCATTAACTTCTAAATTTACTTTGAGTACATTTACAGTCAATTGCTACCATTTCCCAAATCACAGATGAACAGGCACATTTTTGTGTCCTTATGCATTTAGCATTCTTGGATGCTTAATAGAAGTGGAACCATATAACTTGTGGTCTCTTTACTTAGTGTGGTATCTTTAAACTTCTAAGTTGCAGCAGGAATTAGCACTTCATTCTTTTTTAAGACAGAGTGATATTCTATTGTAGGAGATGTGACAATTTGTTTCTTCATGGGTAAGCTGACAAACTTTTTTTTTTCTGGTGTAGGGCTATTTTGAGTAATACCTCTATGAATACTTGTGTTCACGTCTTTGGCACATAGGTGAATGGATGCAAGGAAATTCTTTAACTATAAGTATTATCTTATACATTTTCATGAACTATATCTTAATATTCACCTTTTTAGAGAAGACTATTAGATCCAGTGATATGCTCCAGTACTACACAGATGACACAATGGCAGAACATGAACCCTGTCTTCCAGAAGTGTCTTTTCACACTGCATCTATCAAATGTCTGGCTTCTTGGATCACTGGGATATAAGGGCCATTGGTTTTTGGAATCGATGATAAATGCTTGTATTATTCAACATTTTGGCTACTTAGTTACATTTTCAGGGACATCTTAAAAATGAATTAGAAACAGAAATAAAATGTAATGAACTTATTCCATTGGGAAGCAACTGATGTGTTCACTGAAAGCAAATACCCACTGAGTCTGCCTTGTGAGGGCCCATTATACAGATCAGGTGATGCTGGCCTGAGTGTCAGAACTCTTTGGTCACTCTTGGAATGTCAGGGTCCTTCCACATTCTTGGATGTAGGCGAATTCAGCAAAGTTTAGTCATGGCACACTCTACAACCAGGAATACGGCCTTTAGTCACTTAAGAGGCTCTTCCCTTAGAAAGCTGTGGAGCCCCCAGCTGGATCAGGCCCTCTGGATAAGTGAGATAACTGAATATCTTGAACTGTTTGGGAGGCACCCAGGCAATGGGACCTGGACCTGTCCTTAGTGCATGAGCTGGGCGTTTGGAACCTTGGGCTTACACAGGGACACTTTGCTCAGCCTGGAAGGAGGGGACTGGACCTGCCTGTACTGAATCCTCCAGGTTTAAATGAATCCCCAGGGGAGTCTTGTCCCTGGAGGAGATGGGAATGGAGGGGAGGGGATGGGGGGAAGGTGGGTGTGGGGGCGGGAGGGGGGAGGACAAGGGAACCCATGGGTGATGTGTAAAATTAAAACACAAATATAATAAATAAATATGTGATGTCACATAAGAAAACTTAAAACAAAAAAACAACAACAAAAAACAAACCAAGAGGCTCTTCCCTAAAGTGACGTGTGTGAGAAAAATGGATTGGATTTAAAAGGGATACTTTCTCTTACAAGCTCTGCACCACGGCCAAGACGGCCTTTTAACTAATCTCAGCTGCTGCCTCATGTTCCCTCCCAATGAGCCTTCTGTAGCCCTGGTAGCAGCTGCAGTGACACTTTGGTCATGGGGCATTGTAGCGCATGTGGATTCCCCTGCAGCTGTGCTTTCTAGTGTATTCTTTTATCTAGGTTTCCCTGGTACAAGAACCTTTAAACCTGCCTCTTGGTGAGATCCAGATGTTGAAAAGAGACTCCACTCGATCTCATCTTAATACTGCCAGCACTGGGGTGCCATGCTCATCAATGAATGTTTTCTAGAGATAAAGGACAATTAAAACCTGGCTTCTATTTTACTGTCATGACTTAAAAATCAAAAAACAAAAAGCCAAAACAACAATAACAACAAAAAAAGCCTATTTCCTTCAGAAAAATTCAGGCATTTAGCTTGGCGATGATCATAAAATTGACTCTGTTTGATCCCTTCCCTAAAGTGCTGCCAAAAGTCTTTCTTCGCTGGCTGTAATGGAACAATGAACATTTCTTCAAGGCTGCATTCCCCACAACTTTATATTCTTTTGTCCAAGGCACAGAAATCCTCTCCACTGCTGTCTATTCTGGAGCCAGTTCACAGGTCCAGCTGCTGCCTGTGTGCAGGATTGATTAACATAGCACGGATGCTGAGGGGATTTAACTAGGAATTGTTTAGTGACGTCCAGAAGCTATAGACTGAGAATAAAGGAACCCGGGCTGCTTGTGCCAGAAGACCTTGGGTGATGTTGGGGTTGTCTATCATGGAAATGGTATTTTTTTATAGAATGAATTCCAAAGGTCAGAGTGTTCCAAGACGGGAAACATCAACCCAACCTAGAGTGAATGCACTTCTAAAATAGATTGTCTTTATGAAGAAGGAGAAAGACAAGGGCATTTGTGTGTTTGTGAGGCTTTCTGTTAAAATAAAACTACCCATGGATGCCTTTGAAATCTTGCTTTGGTCAAAATTTTGGTTTGAACATGACAGAAATTTGTTGTTGCCACGTCTCCTAGTCTTTGAAAAGGAGAAAAAAAAAAAAACACTGAGAACACTGTGTGTAATTTTCACTTTATCTGGGAGTACAATCCTGAAAATTCACAGACTTTTAAGGAGGCAGGGAAAGACATCTTTACCATGAGAAAGAGATCATTCTGAGTGAAGAAAAACAGAGACAAGACAAATCTAGACAGAAAAAGACTGTCTTAAAGGGGAGCACCCCATGAAAAGATGAATACAATGCAGAGCTGAGAAGCTATGAAACTGGAGGATTGGAGCAAAATTGAGAAGTGTCCATCAGAGCTTTGTTAATGACACTGGGCACCCTTTATCTCTAGGTGGTCGTTTGGAGCACCTTCTCTCTGTCAGCAACTAAAACCACCATTCTTTGATGGTTGTGATAAGAAGCATATGGCTGACCAGGCCCTAGGGTCAGAAGGGCATGAGTGAGAAGGAAGGAGAGAAGAGAAAGGTTTTCACTGCCTTGCCTTTTGCCCTCTTTGTATTGTGGAAAAAATAGAAATCATGACTCTTGAGGAGCTACAAGCACCTCCCTAGATTGTTTCAGGTCATTTATGTATGCATTTATTTATTTGTTCATTTGTGTTTAATTTTTCTCCTCCAAGCAGGTAAGATAGGATGAAAATGACAGAAAATCGAAAGTCAAATGAACATGAAAATCATACCCCTCGTTGACGAGTAATAATAGTTTCCCAGTTAAAGCTTCATGATTTTTGACATTCCCTTTTACTTTGATCAAAGAAAAAAAGAGATGAAGACAATTTCATAAATTTCTAAATTTATAACCACTTACGCTTCCAAGCAGGAGTATGCCCATAAGGTCTTTCATCTTTCCATAGAGCTATGGCTCCTTCCTTGCTTTTATAAAAATCCCTGGCTGCAGATGTGACATCAACAGAGGTAACTGGCTGCCAACTGAGAGTTTTGTGCTTTCTTTTTCAGTTTGCCTGAAGTGAGGAATCAGGTTTTCAGTGTGATAAATACAGGCTGACTGCATCATGTTGTTTCCTGGCAGCGGCAAGATTCCAGGCTCCAGGAGGCCCTGGGAGCCCTTGCAGCTAAAGGAACTACTTGTCATTGGACAAATCCTGATGTTCTGGCCAGAAAAACAGGTATCTTCATGAAAGTTAGCCCAGGGGAGGGTTTCCAACAGTATTTGAGTTTGGGCTACCCAACTCTACAGCTTTGAAGAGAAATTTATGTTCTCAATTGAATGGCTCAGCTGTTATGTTTTTTCCTTGGCTCCTAACTTACTCTTAGATGTGTATGCACAATCATGCAATACTTACCATTACAAAAGGGGACTGAAGGACTGAAGGACTGGATATGGTGGTATATGCCTTAAATAGCAGTACTCAGGGCATAAAGACAAGATTATCATGAGATGGAGGCCAGTCTAGACTAGACAGAGAGTAGAAGGAAAACCTGAGGTGTATAACAAGACCTTGTCTCAGCACTTATGCTTTAAAAAAAGAAAAGGCTGTGAAGTAGTGAAACTGAGTGAACAGCCTGAAAGCTGTGAGTCCAACAAGGGCATTCTGTACCATGTGACCTTTGACAAAAATGCTTGTTTTAAAGTGTCCTTCCTGTCTAAATGCACAATAGGGCTCACATATCCTCAGAGGGTCTATTCTGAGGACTCCAGTGGATGTGTGAAGCAGAGAGTGCTGGACCCTGATTATAGATGTTTTTCTGCATGCCTTGAAATGTTGCCATGTAGTACAAGACTTGGTTGGTCCTTCTGGGTTTTGTGTCACTCATTTGGATCAATACTTCTATACATTATGAACATAATTAACTAAAGCAATAAGCACAAAAACCATGACACTAAGACAGGTGATCTGATAATTGAAATGGCCAATAAGTGACAAATATGGAATGTAGATACAATACAAAAAGTCATGCTTTATGTCAAGAGTGGGATGCAGTGGGATGATAAGATATATCACATTACTCAGAAAGAGTTGCAATACGAGATGAATTGTTTGTTTCTGGACTTTTCCATTTAGATTTTTTTAAACACAGTTGACCATAGGTAATGGAAACACTAAATCCTCAGAAGGTAAAATCATAGGGAAAAGGCACTATGCGCTCTCTCTCTCTCTCTCTCTCTCTCTCTCTCTCTCTCTCTGTCTCTCTCTCTAAATATATATACATACTCTACACCCAGAGAAGTGGAGGTGGAGTTTGGATCCCCATTATACTACTTAGTGAGTCACTTAAATGATTTGCTATTGACATCATAATCACCCTGTGCCTCAATTTCTTTTTTGCAAAATAGGGTTGTTTTGAGTTAATCAGATGTATAGTGTTTAAGATAATGCCTGACATTGCATAAATGGTGTATAAATGTTTGGGCTAAGATGTTCCTGCCACTCCTAGACAGAGGCCTGCTCCACTACAGAGGACCAGGCTCTTATTGCTGAGTTGCCTAGAGGGGATAAGTTCTGGATCTTTGTCAAGCCCTGCCTCTCCCATGCCTGGGTTAACAACCTGAGCATTGATGAGGTTCTTTGTGTTTTCCTTCTTCCACCATTCTGTGGTTCTTGTATCATCAGCTGGACATTACATTGGACACTCAAGTCCTACCTAGAGTCAGACTGGTTTTCTGATTAGACATCTTTCTTTCTCACAGTTTAGGAGACTGAACACAGGGCTTTGCAAAGACTAGGCAAGTTCTCTGCCACTGAGCTACAAGTCTTTTCTTACTCTCATCAGCTTTCCTGCTCTTTTGGTCATTTTCTCTGATGGCTGGATATTTCCAAGTCTAATGTTTCAATTATTTGTCGTCACTGGTTAATCGCGGTGCCATTGCTGTGAAAGAATTGCCCCAGTTGAGAGTTCTAGTTCACAGATTTTGTCTACAGACACGATGGCTTACCCTACCCTTGGCGCATAGGACATACGGCTCCATGCCTTCTTTTCAGATTCCCTCCTCTTCCTTCTTGTTCTGCTTTTGCTCTTTGTGAAATGAATTGATAATGTATGTAGAAATGAAAGAAAAAAAAACCTGCTTTTCTTCTGAAATCTTCACCTCAGTTTCATTATTTTCTCTTAATACTGAATTTGCTCAAGTCCTTGATATTTGGTACCAGTGTCTCAGATCATCCGGTGGTTAGTGTTGACTCTTTTGCCTTTCAAAGTATGGACTAGTATTACGTACCCAATAGGCTTTACCGCTCCATCTCAGGGATCTAGACAAAACAACCAACCACTTATATATAAAGACTGAGCTTCTCTGTGTTAGTCTTTTGATAATTTAATATAACAATCCTTCTGGATTTGGATGTTCAAAAGAACCTAAATAATGCTATTTCCTACCCCGGAGCCCTTGAGACTTTCTCTAGTGCTAAGTACAGCTTGTCTATGGCTTTCCCTGGTTCTCACCTTGGACAAAAATGACATAGTAGGGATTCCCAGGCAATTCCGACCCAGGGGCTAGTCCAGATTTCTTCTCTGTATGCTGTTCTATGATCTGTGAGGATGGGCATTTGAGGATGTGATTTTCCTCCACTAAGCGTTACTCAAAACACTGGCCTCCTGAAGAAGAAGGTTTCACCAGCTGCCAGATCAAATAGAATACCACCATCCCTCATATGTCTTACTGCATTGGACTTCCTCCTGGGCCCAAGTACCATTCATGGCTTACTTAAGTGCTAAGAGTTCTGATGGCTGCCATGATGCAAGCTCCATGTTCTCTGGACTTCACACCTGTATCAGTAACCCGATGCCCTTCGTACACCTGACCTGCTGCATTCCTGCTTAGCACCCTTGGTTCACCTGAGCACTGTTACTTTGCTTTTTGTTTCATATGTGTTTCCTCAGAGACTATAGGTTTGTTCTGACTGGGCACCCCAGCATCCAGTGAGCCCAAACAAACCTTTTCAGTGATTTTTGAACTCTCACCTCCAAACGTGTCCTTTGTGAGCACTTTTCTTCTGTCCTAAGATACCTTTTAGGGATCCCTGTTTACAGATATAATTACTCTTTCATGTTCTTAGGCAATAGTTCTCTGCATTAAATTTCCTAGTCGTGTTACTTTGTGTGACAATTCGTTTCTTTTTGTTAACGTTGTAATAATTATTTGGTCAAACCATTCTAAGTGTTCTAAGGAAGCTATCTTTCAGACACGATTGATATTTGTATCAAGAGAATTTGAGTTAAGTAGCATAGCCTTCATAGTTTGGAAGAGTTTCATCCAGTCCATCGAAGGCCTCAAGAAAAAATACTAGAATACTGACATTCTAAAACAAAGAAATCAGTATTTTCAACCTTCCTTCCTCCCTCCCTCCCTTCTTTCCTTCTTCTTTCCTTTCTGTCTGTTGTCTGTGCCTGGGATCAGTTCCAGAGACTTAAGCGTGCTGCCCGACCACTAAGCTACATACCAAATTCCACTACATGCTGTCTCTCTACTGTATGTGCTCAGATTGATATACTATGAGAACATCAGAAACATACAGTTGAGGCTTTCTCATGGTTTCCCAGCCATCCTTTTTATGAATGTCACTAATAGAAGAGTGGGCAAGTGTCACAGGATCACACCATTCTTCTCTCTGCCTCTTTTCAAGTTTCCCATCACTTTTCCATTTCCTGTCTTCCATTCCAGTCCCAACCATCCTTCAAGGTCTCTGTTTAAATTCCCTTCTTCCTGAAGTCTTGCCTTTGTAGCCTCCATCAATCTCTGTCTTCTCACAAAGCATGCTTGTGTCACATAACTCAGTGCTGAATTATGTAGGCTGTATGTGGACCTTCTTCCAAGAAAAAAAAAAATGACGTGGAGCTCTTCTTGTGCACAGGGATTCTGCTAGGTACTTTTTTTCCCCCCATGGTGAATTTGAAGTAGGAAAAATGATGCTGATAGCATCAAATGTGAACTATTTGCTAGCTGTTTTTACACGATCCTGTTTAATTCTGTGACTTAGTAAAATACTCTCCATTTTTTATGTATGAGGAAAATGAAGCACAATGCCTTGTCTGTGGGCATGAAGTTGAAAAGATCCCCAGTAGACAGAAAACTCAACTCAAGTCAGCCTGATGTTCCCTTTTCAGGAGGTCTGAACACCTGAAGTTTGTTGAGATGGACCAGTTAAGGGGACAGAATTAAACTTTTAGTTTTAATTATTAAGGACAATGGTAAAAATAGATATTATGTAGAATTTACCACTTTAAAATTTTGAGTGAAGTTATCACCATCATTCTTCCTCGGAAATGCTCTTCGTCCTCACAAGCTGAAGCTCCAAGCTGCCTTAATTGAGTCCCCATTTCTCACCCCAGCTCCCAGCAGCCATCTTTGTATTTTCTCTCTCCATGACCTTGACCACTTGAGCAACTTATGCAAGGGCAGCGTACAATATTTGAACTTTTGTGACTAGCTTATTTCACTTAGCATAGTGGCTTTAAGGTTCATTCATGTTACAGAATGTGTTAAAATTTCCTTTCTTTTAAGAAAATGTGATAGGAGCTATATAGACGGCTTGGCAGTAAACATCACATATTGTTCTTTCAGAGGACCCATGTTTAGTTCTCAGCACCCATGTTAAGTGGTTCCCAACTGACTGACTGAAACTGTAGCTCCAAGGGAATCCACTATGCTATTCTGGCTTCCGGCACTCATGTGCATACATGCTCACACAGAGACACACATACACTTGCAAATAATTAAATAGGTGAATATGTTAAAAAAAGTAATAATACTCTACTGAATATATATGCACATCTATCTATCTATCTGTCTATCTGTCTATCTATCTATCTATCTATCTATCTATCTACCTGTATCTATCTATCTATCTATCTATCTATCTATCTATCATCTATCTATCTATCTATCTATCATCTATAATCTATCTTCTATTTATTTTACCTATCAGTCTGTCAATATATACTTAAGTTGCTTCTACCTCTTGATAATTAAGAATAATGCTGCCTTGTACATATATGTACAAGTAGTTGTCCAAGCCCCGGATTTTATTTCTTAGGCTATAATCCCAAGTGGAATGGCTAGGTCATTTGATAATTCTACATTTTATTGTTGAAGAACTGCCATCCTTTCCCCATAGTCATTATATCATATACCATTGTCACCAGCAGGGTACAAAGGTCCCAGTTCATCCTTATCCTTTCCAATAATCAATACTTGTTATTTCTTAGTTTTTAAATAATTGTTATTCTAATGGGTATGGAATTATCTATTGATTTGTTATTTATTTTTATTACTCTAATTATTGGAGATGAGACACTGAGTGGCTTCCCCCCATGCTTGTGGGCAATTTGTACATCGTTGGAGAAACTGCTACTAAATTTCTTTGATCATTTTTTAAAAATTAAGTTTTTATCAATTAATTTTAATAAACATGTGCCACATAAAAGGTATTACTGTGAAAATATGTATTTATTGTAAAGTGGCTACAAACACACACACACACACACACACACACACACACACGCACACAAACACTGTGGTGGTTTGAATAAGTATGGCCCTCATAGACTCTTGGGTTTGAATGCTTGGCCATAGGGAGTGGCACTGTTATGAGGTGTGGCCTCACTGGAGGAAGTGTGTGTGTGTGTGTGTGGGCTTTGAGATCTGATATGTTTAAGCTACACTCAGTAGGACACAGTTGCTTCTGATGCCCACATATCAAGATGTAGAACTCTCAGCTCCTTCTCCAGCACTATTTCTGCCTGTACGCCACTGTGAAGATAATGGACTAAACCTCTGAAACCGTAAACCAGCCTGAATTAAATGTTTTCCTTTATAAGAGTTGCTATGGTCAGGGTCTTTTCACAGCAATAGAAACCATAACTAAGATACACACACACACACACACACACACACACACACATGCACATCACTTTCTGTGAAAAGAATATTTAAACTCTATTATCAGTGATTTTTATTATTTAATCATCTCTTCTGAAACATTCTCCACCATAACTCTATGTTTGGGCTTGTGTACTCCCTTCACAACTACCATATAATTAAAGATTCTCTTTTTTCCCCCCTCTGAGGCATCAAATGAGATTAGCAAATTGGAAGTATGGTTTATTGTTCTCAAGTAAGAAATCATAAGATTAGCGTAACCCCTTAACACATAAATATAAACAAAGCAAGAGAAAATAATTCATGCTAAATTCCTATGGGAAATCTTAGTGCATCTGAAAATTATAGTGGCCTGCTGATTGATTCAGTATCTTTAGTAAATGACAGAGAACCCTTTTACAGATATCTCAGAAGAGAGATCCTATCTGTGACTTACAGCGAAGCCCCTGTAGGGAGGTTAGAAAAGGTCAGAGTACCTGTCTATCTTTACAGTGGTTGTTTTGTCATGGCCAAAGTCCTGGCTAGGAATTTCTACCAAATTCTTTTGTCTAATCTCAAGAAGTTACCGAAATGGTTCAGACACTATCAATTATGAAATTTTACTAGCCCAGTGATTAAAAATAGTGCAGATAGTTTCTGCATGGTATTTAGCTTTTCCTCCAGTGAAAAATTAACTCTTCTGCCCAGAACCTTCTTCCTGAAATATTTGTCCTAATATTTCTTAATGATTTTGACAACATTATAAAGGAATACTATGAGCACCACATTAACTGTGTTCTACAAACAAAGAAACAGGCCAGTGGAGTTAAATCATTTGGCCAAGGAAATGCTGCTAATAGATGGAAAAATCAGGATGTGAACCAAAATTTACTCAACCACTGTCTCCATGAAATGAGATTTCTTTTATAAATGCCTTACACAGTAAATGTCACATTCACATGAACCCTAGAGGCCAGAGATGGCATTGTCCTGATCTCTTAGCTGAGAGCACAGGTTGCATAAGCTCCTTAGGGACCCATGGCAGAGCTGGGGCTTGTAGCTCAGTCTTGACAACATATCACTGACTGCCTTAATCTTTTGTTATACAACCTGCTTCTTCTGGGTCTTGTGGATTCACATGTCCATAGGCCCATCAGAGTAGGATTGTGCTGCTCTCCCTACACTAGAGCTAAGGCAGTCCTAGGTCCTGAGGAAAGGCTTCGTTAGCAGTCGATGAACTGTGAAGGAGACTATACTCAAGGGAACCAGCATGCAGCTTTCTTATGAATAAGAGTGAAGAGATGCTGTCAGCCACCGCCAGAAAAAGCATGATGTAAGATACCGGTAAGCCACGAGCCATGTGGCAAGGTATAGATGTATAGAAATGGGTTAATTTAAGATAGAAGAACTAGATAGCAAGAAGCCTGCCAGGGCCATACAGTTTATAAGTAATGTAAGTCTCTGTGTGTTTACTTGGGGGACGCGAGTGGGAGAGATTTGTCTCAACTGCCGGCAGGCTGGGACACAGGAAAACTTCAGCTGCCCTGTGTTACTTGGCAATAGTGATTGTCACTCATTATGGAAGTATACAGGTGTAATTGTTAATCTCACCTCTGCCTGAAGCTCGGTGAGGGGTGTTTCTAGTAGTGCTTTACTACTCATTTTAATACTCAGGTCCCCACTAAGATGGAAGCCAAGTCTTGTAGGGCGTTCTGCTTACAGCAGGTTGTTGAGGATGGGAGACTTCCGAATTTGTGAAGATGTGGCCAGGGTGTTTCAATTACTGTGGGTAGACCAAGGCTTTGGGATATGTTATAGATTTAGTGTGTATTCTTTTCAACTTTGGTACAGACGCAGAAGAATTGACTGGTTCTAATTTTCCCTTCAATGAAAAACATGTTGAACCCCAGAACTAAGTGATACTCTTTTACAAAATACCTTTTAATTCTAATTTTAATGCGTTATACTTTTATTCTACTAGCAAAAAAATTAAAAGGAAAAAAATCAGGATTTCTGTGGCTGGCATCTGGGGAATATATAGTTTAGGATGGAAAAAATGTGATCTGGTGAAAATACTATCAAACTTATTAGCAATAAGAAGAGTTATTATTTAGTTTTCTACCTATTTTTCTCTCAATAATTGTACTACTTTACATATGTGGACTTAGATTGTCCCAATACCTTTAGGACTCCATAGTCACCTTTTATCCCAATCTGAATTATGCGAATTTGGAACAGTATTATGCAAACATCAGGCACAAAATTAGAAATAAGGTAAATAAATATTTACAAATTAGTTTAAAAAAATCAAGAAACTTACAACATGGGCTACAAGAACTTTGTTCACTCTGTGGTCTCAGATATTATTACTTTAATTTTTTAAACTGAAGTACTTACCATTCTTTTTGAAGATTAGTCTCAATTTTTTCAGCACTAAGGATTTTATGCCATGCATAAAATGCTATCACATGGGTAGGGCATTCCTTCTATAAGAGGGTAATAGGTAAATGATCACTTGGCAGATGTAAACAGAGTAAAAGGAAGGGTGGCCAGAAGAAAGCTGACCAGTCATTTACTTTTGGCATCCCTTCATGGCTTCAGGACAAGGTCTCTACTTCCAGCTGAGGTCACATGATACCTTGTGATGTCTGAGTGAATACAGCTGAGAGCTGTAAATTTTATCTTCTGAATCTTGCTCTTGCATTCTCTCCTTCCCCTGTGCTTCCCTCTGTCTTTTCTACCTTTTAAGAAGTATCATACCTTTATATATAAATTATATATAATGTTAGGCTCACAGGAAGCTGGATAACACACAGTCACCCTCCATATCGACAGGGAGTTATTTTATGGTCCACTTGTGGATAGCAAAATCCAAAGATTATTAAGTCCATCAAAAATGATGTAGAAATTGCATGTAACTTATGCAAACTCACCTGCATATTTCAAATCACCCTAAGATACCTAATACAGTGCAATATTGTATAGCAATCACTATGTTGTATTACTTAGATAATAATGAAAAGAAGAAAGTGTACATGGTGAGTAAAGACACATTTTTTTTCAAATACTTCTGATCTTGATTGGCTCCAGACAGAGGTATGGAGGGCCAACTGTAATGTAGAGGAGCTCCACATGTACACCCTCTACTCTGTCCCCCACAATGGTAACATTTTATTTATCTATAGCCTACTATGTTTTAGTACCTAGGGAAAAAGTCTAGACTGAGATGCAGTTTCTTTTCTTCTGGCCTAAACACAAAGCAAGTGTCACGGTTTGCTAACAATGCCACAGTACAAGGCCCAATAAGCAGAATGATGTAGTCTGTCTCCTAAAATGTTTTGATTATTGTATTTCTGAGTTTGTGTTTTAGAAGTAAGTTATTGTAGAGAGTAATTGGAGTGTGGTCCATTCCTGTGGTCCATTCCTCCATTAATGTGTGGTCCCAGCTCAAGTCACCTTTCTTGCCTTTGTGGGACAGTCTACCCTCTTGCTTCTTGGTCTCTGCCTCATGCCAAGCTACCCTCTCCCCTTGGTCATGGGTACAAGAGGGTTAAAGTATGGAGGAGGCAACAGGTACCCATGCAAGTGCAACACTAACTAATAAATATAAAACACAACAATACATCCAGACTGAGATAGTGGGTGGCAAAAAGAAAAGTTTTTAACCTTCACCTTAAGTGGAGAGCCTGACATTTTTTTATGTTGCACTAGATTGGAGACAGCATACTTTAAGCCAAACTTAGTTCTTTTATAGCCCATCTTCTTATGTCAGAGTTAGACATGAAGATGGGTAGTTATATCACTCAACAAGAATGTTTAGTGGCCTCCTTCTCAAAGATAACAATAGTTCCCACTATGGTCATGGAAATCTTCCTTAGGACTCTTTTTATAAAAAAAAAAAAGGACTTGACAAAATTAAGTTGCAGACTGTTCTAAACTGCAGTGGTCTGTGCTTAGAGCCTTTACCTAGCCAGAATCTGGCTTTAAGCTCCCCCTACCCAATGTAAATAATATAGCCTCTGATTTTTAGGTTTCACAAGATTTTGATTCAACCTTCAGCTTTCTGCTTTGTTATTCATTCCTTGTGGTTGAACTAGCATATCGCCTAGGAGATCCCTAGACTGTCACTTTGTGGCCTTCATAGTTTCTTCATTGTTCTGTGCTGGTCTTTCTCTAGGACTTGACTGGCTACCACTGTCCCATCGTTTAGGGAGATGGTCTCTCTCCAGAGAGATGTACCCAAATGGCTGTTCTTAGACAACATCCATCCAACACAATCCTGTTCTACTAACTGTGGTTATCACTAAGGTTAACATTCTATTTAACTTTCTACTGATGTAAAGATGATATTGCCCCATGAGAATGGGAAACTTTCTTTTCTTTATTACCTCTGTATCCTTGCTACCTTTAACTATGCCTAGCATACATTTGTTGAATTCAAGAAGACCCCTTTTTAAAAATAAACCCTTGGCATACTGGATGTCTTGTTTTGCTCACATGCTTTCCTCTTTATCCATGCTTCCAACTTCTTGAATGAGGGATGATTCCCTTTCATCTCCCACAATATCTAAGAAGGACAGGCTTCCATAAGACTTTCTGAGTGAATATGTAATAGCAAATGGTACTGAGGCAGAAAACTCCTTTTCTTTTATAAAACAACTAGGCACAGCATAAGCCAGAGAGATCAAAATTCATAACTGGAACAAAAATCACGTTACACTTAGCATTCACTTCATCTGAAATGTGGCATCCCATGTGACCTTCATGTTCATCAGAGTCATTCTCTTTAGGCCTTTGTGGCCAATGGGATGAAACAAACATCTCTTAAATTAGAAGCTAGGGATGAAGTGGGTTTTGTTTTTTTGTTATTTTTTTAAGAATGATTTATCTTTAGTTTATATGTGTGTTTTTCTGTATGTATGTAAGTGTATCATGTGCAAACAGTGCCTGAAGATGCCAGAAGAGGGAGTAGGACCCTGGGGAACTGGAATTACTGATGGTCAGGAGCCACTGTGTTGTTATTGAGCTACCCTTCTATCCTCTAAATCCCAAGTCTCATCCCTAGCTCTGCAACATAGCATCTGCTACAGCCTCCCATCTTCCCCTGCCCACATCTCCTGTGGATCCCATAGACCATACCCTCCTAACATCCCTCCTCCCACTTGGTGCTTTATGCCAGCCTCCAGTGCCATTCGGCACTCCCTACTAACCCACAGGCCACTGGTGAATTCTACCAGACTTTCAAAGAAGAGTTAATGCCAATACTCCTCAAATTATTCTACAAAATACAAACAGAAGGAATACTGCCCAAATCATTTCATGATGTCATAGCTTACCCTGATTCCCACAGTATATAAACACTCAACTGCTGGGGGATGGTGGCACATGCCTTTGATCCCAGCACTCGGGAGGCAGAGGCAGGCAGATCTCTATGAGTTCGAGGCCAGCCTGGTCTCCAAAGTGAGTTCCAAGAAAGGCACAAAGCTACACAGAGAAATCCTGTCTCCAAAAACAAAAACAACAACAATAAAAAAAATACTCAACAATGAAAGAGAATTACAGACCAATTTCCCTTCTGAACATAGATGCAAAACTGCTCAATAAAATACTTACAAACTGAATCCAAGGGGCCCACATAGCTTGCTGGTGCTGATAGAATTGGATGATACTATGAGGATGGGAACCTGGGGCACTTCAGGTAATCCTGTATGCAAGGTCCTGACAGGGCTTTTTAGGTGCAGTCTCTCTGAGAAGTCCATGTTTATCATATGGCTTGGCAGCACTGCTGGTCCTCTCTAGGGATTCCTGTCTGTTTCTCCTCTATCTTCCAGTTGGGATTTTAAAGACCACAGCCTGAAATCTTGCACACAGAAATGCCTCATTACAGTCAGCCAGGTGGGTCCCTCATTGACACAAAGCAATGAGTGGAAAATAGTGCCCAGAGAGGTCTGAGAAATGGCACTTCATATGAAAATTATTGCTTTTCGACTATGAAGAATATCATGCTCACTTCATACAAAGAAGTTCTATGCACCTGGAGTTATTTTTTACCCATACAGGCATCCACGTTTGTTCTAATTGCTATTCTTGGTCGTGTTTTTCTACTTGTTAGGAAGTGCAGAGCAAAGTTTGCTGTAGAGTGGCAGGTTCTGGGCTATGAGCAATGTTTCTCCAGTGGCTAGATGTTTCTGGCTGGGTAAGTAAGTTTCTTATTTGTCAAATCAGTCACCTAGTAAAGCATAAAGCAGCACTCACTGTTGAAGACTGATGGCAGCAGTCTGCCAAGTAGTACCCAGGGCTTCCTGCTTCTGCCAAAGCAAAGAGTGCTTTAGGAGCTAAGGGGATCTGGCAAGACCAGCCAGCCTTGCTTCCAAAATATACCTCTAAGCTGCTTTCCTTTCCTCAGTATGCATCACTGTTACTTAACAGAGGTCAACATTGTTAGGGTTGCTGGAGTCACAGGCCTACAGGCCTTGCAGTTTCTTTGATCCCTCTTCAAACCATCCTTACCCTGGAAACTATAGGAATTTTATTAGTTTCTGGTTGCTGCTGAAATAAATACACCACAAAACAATGGCTTAAAATGACAAAGATGGATTCTCTTATGGTTCTGGAGTCAACGTCTGAAATTAGTTTCAGTGGGCTAAAGTCAACATACTGATGAAGGATTGTGTATCTTCTGGAGATGGTGCAGGAGAAGCCACATCTTTACCTTTTCCAGTGGTAATGACTGCTTGAATGCCTAGGCTCCTAGGCTCATCAGTCAACCTCTGTGTCCCTCATCAGTCACACTCATCTTTCACCTTCCCTCTCATAAGGACCCTTACGATGACATTGAGTTTGTCTGGGAAATCCAGGATAGAGTCTCCATCTTGACACTCTTAACTAAATTGATCATATCCACAGACTCCCTTTTGCCCTAGTAGGTAACATACAAACACTCTAGACTAAGTTGTAGACATCCCTACTGGGCAGAGAACTGTTCTCCCACATAGACACCATAGTTCTTGTTTGGTTATGATCCACTGCTGACTTACTACTGTAAAGCAAAACCCATAGTCTTTCCCATAGCATGCCTGATTCAGCCCACTTTTCCAGAAATTTCTCAAACAAAATCCTGCATTCCTATGAACGCTTTCTTTGCTGAGTGCCTGTATCTCATGAAACTTCAGACACATTCTTGTTTAGGATGTTAAACACAACTTTTCCCTCTGTTGAGTTTCCCTGCCTCATGTGGTTGCCTGTTCACTTACTTTGGGTCTTTGGCCAAACTTCTAGAAGAACCTTCTTGAGAAATGCTGTATAAAGGAACCACTACATCGGTCATTTGAACTGCTCTGTCAGTAGGTTAGTTTGTTATCCACTTCTCTAGAATGTAGGCTCGGTAAGTGCAGGCACAACTTCTTTTATTAGCTGTATCCCCAGTGCCTACCATGTTTAGCAAACAGTTGGCATCCATCAAATTTCTGATTACTGACACAGGTAGTGTTAGCATCTTAGGAAGAAGCTCAGTATAAAAAGTATTTCTCATCTTTCTATGTTACTGACTTATGCCATGCAAACTAGCTTGCCGAAGTCATAGTGCTAGATTAGCTGGTGAGAAAGAGTGATGAATCCCAATAGTCACTATAGCAAATGAATCTTATGTTGGTTGAGTAGCTCCTCCAATGACTCTGGTAGTCAAAAATTCTGAGTCCCTCTTAAAGAAGAAATCAAGGCTCACCGTAACCAACTTTTCTAGATTTATGAAACTAGTGGAGTGAAATTCAAATACAGATTTTCTGAAACCCAATCCAGTACTATTGTTTTTTATAAGTCTCTACATGTAAGACATAATACAGCCAAGAGGAAAGCTCTAGGACAGTGACTTAGACCTAAGTCCTGACCATGCCACTTAGCATTTGTGTAACTCTGATTACTTCTATAGCACATATTATTCTTTTAAAGAACAATAAAATAAGCCAAGTGTCCAATACAATGCCTCATGATAAAGCAAATGCTTCTCATGTGTAGATCCAAGTAACCATTAATAGAAAGCTATGACCCAATGGGGGTTATTTTTACTTCTTAGCTATCCTCTAATTTATAGAAAAAAATTGAGGGAGGAACTTGATAGGTATACTTGGCCAACAACTTGTGATATTTTCATCATTACTTCTTGTTACATTTGTGCTCAAACTCGAACTTACTGAAACAGGTTTCCTCATCAGTAACGAACATTTTACAGCTCACTCAGAGCCTACAGGAAGAGACCAAGTTTACCAGCACCAAAATACTCTTTGGGTAAACAGCTCATGTGGATGGCAAGGAAGGGAGAAAAGATGCTGGGGAGCTTTCTAGGAGAAGGACAGAAAATTGCTTTTCATTTTCCTAAGACTGGCATCCTAGTGAGACACTTCCAAACGGCTACACATTCTCTGTGCACCAGTGGGTGAAGCATACACCTCAAGGCCCCATGCTAGTAAGTTCTTTCATGCTGCCAGGTTTAAGAGTCAAATCTGTAAATCGAGAAGCCCCAAAGAGTCTTCATGACTTTCAGAAGACTTCCATGCTTCCTTTTCAGATGGCCTTCAGAGCTCCATTTCTTGCCTCTAGTTCCCAATTCCTGTTTTCTTGATACACTTTGTTCTTCATGGAAAAGGTTCTGGTAGCAACTTCCTTACACTGGGGATTAAGTGCACCTTACACAGAAACCTCTATGTTCACAAGAACTTCATGAACAAGAGATGTCCATTTCAGCAGAACAGAATTCTTGAGACCTAGATTCCACCAGCATATGTTGTGGATTGATGACCTATAAGTATTTTTTTTTTTTTTTTTTTTGGTGGAGCTGAGGATCAAACCCAGAGCCTTGCACTTGCTAACACTCTACCACTGAGCTAAATCCCCAACCCTTGATGATCTATGAGTATTAAGAGCCTTTACAAGCTGTTGGCAGGTCTAGACTCTACAGAGAATGCCAGAAAAATAAGAGACCTTGGCAAGTTATACTTAAAGTTTTTACTCATTAGTAAATTACCAAATACTCAAAGAAGTCTTTCTTGGGGAAATTTCAATCATTTAAAATTGTTTTTATTCTTTTAAGAATTTCACGTAAGATATTTTGTTTATAATTCCCCTCTTCTAACTCCTCCAAGGTCATCCCTCAACCCTATACAACCAACTTCATGGTCTATCCCTCTCTATCTAAAACAAACAAACAAACAAACAAACAAACAAACAAACAAACAAAACTAGAGCAAACCAAAGCACAAAGACATGAAGGAATTAAACAATTTCAATCATTTTTGAGCAGGAGTTTAAAAAAAATCTCAATTTCCTATGTAGAACCTCCTGAGACCTGCCTAACTCCCAGATGCTCACAACTCTTTTCTTTCATAAACTTTCTTTATCTAACATTTGCCAAACAACTACTGTTGGTGTAAGCATTTTCTTGAGGACAAAGGTACAGAGACTAATGGGGTAGGAATATATATGACCTGATGATACTGAGGTCTCGTGCAGGAGGCTGTGTCTTAACAACTGTAGAAACTGAAGTTGAGAAGTACCAAGCAGAAGGAAATGGCCAGGATTTTTGTGTGCTGGAGTAGTACCATATGCAGTGGGATAAAAATTAGAATAGAGACATGCCTAAGGCAGGTTTCAAGGTTAGGTTCAAACTGTGGAAATTATAAACGCCAGATTGAAGAATTTGACTTTGTTTTATAAGTGAAAAGTTATTATTGAAACTTTTTAGACAAAGATGTGATACAATTTTCTGTTATTTGTAAAAACTCATAGAGAGGAGCCATTCAAACCCTTAAGGTACAACAAACCACATTTACCATTTATGTCCCTTAAAGAACACATTTTAAATTTTTTTCTGAGAAGGCATTGTAAACTCAAACAAATGGGTTCCTGAGGAAATACGATTAAAAATGGAGCATTATCTGCAAGGCAGAATTTTGTTCCTTTGAATCTCACAATCTAGAACAGTGTCAATGGTTGCTCAAGATCAATTTTATGTGAGTCTGAAGAAGGGACCAGCTGTCTTAAAGCCATAGCTGAGTTCTGCTCACACAATGGGATTACAGTAATATCAATTGATTTGTAAACAGAGCGAATTCTGTATTGCATAGAGTAGCAGGGCAGTCTGATTTTGCATCTAGATAGAGTCTGGGTTCAGTTAAGAAGCACATAAAAGAGTGGGGGTACGACTCCCTTTTAAAGCCTCGTTGTTCCCCAAATGGGGGAACAATGTTAACTATCCTGGTAGTTGTTAGAGTTAAATGTTTCTTAAATGCTTCCTGGGTTCCTATTTTGTGTATAATAAGCCCTTAACATGTTATTTTTACTATTGTATACCTCTTTTTAAATAAAATATGATGAAAAAACTTTTACATTTTTAGCTTTTTAATTTAGTACACAGTGGTTCATAAGGAGCAGTAGACGTTTGTTGTCTGGGGATTCCATGTTTATGAATCTGCCTACTTTCTAAAACTTATTTGTAAACTCCCCAGATCAATACTCATGCCAATGTCATGGTGGCTTTGTTTCTTGTTTATTTTTTTCTCTGCATTTTTCTTTGTTTGCTTGATTGGTAGTTTTACTAATTTAAAATGGTCCCCAAACTATGGTGCCAGTGTCCTGTCTAGGGTTCCCAACTATAAAAAGGTAGCACTGTTTCCTGTACACTGTCTATGTGAGGCATGCTTGACTCAGCCATGAGTTAGAGTACTGAAAGCTGTTATGTTCAGTATAAGAAACCCACATATGTAAATGGGGGCATCTTTGAAAAAAATGACCGTAAAACAAGGCTGGGTATCGATTAATTGATGAAAAAATGTGATCAGTGCCTTGCAGGAACCCAACATTGTGCCTTCTTGAGAAGCAGTGATTCTATTTTCTCAAACTGGCTTTTCAGAAGCCAGCTCCTGAAAAGAGTGAGAACATGGTATTTAAGACATTTTCCCTGGTCACAATGATTATACTATATGATATGTTAGCATTGTAAAGAAACAAGCATTATTAAGGACATATATTTTTAGACATATAAGAATATTCCTTGAAATTTTTGGCATTGTGGGGTTTTTTTTGTTTTTTTTGTTGTTTTACTTTATACAGTCCAATTACATTCATCTCATTTGATTTAGTTTGTCTGGCCATTTATTAGAGGTTCCTAATTTTATACTATCAACTTCATGGTAAAAAATCAAAACAAAATGTAAAAGGAGAGTGTTTTCAGTATATCATTTCTTGTATATTGCTTCAGACTGTTCATAAATGTCAGTAACAGTTAAGTTCATGCTTGTTTTTAAACTCAGTTGACAGAGCGATGATCATACACAGGCAAACCAAAACAGGAGGCAATGGTGGCCTTGATAGCCGTCAAACCCTTGCATTTAATTAGGCCATGTAGGACTGTGTGTCTGACCCAGGAAGTGCTGTGGAGCAATTCACCCTGTGGACACCCAGGACACATAAGCTCAGGGCTGTGTCTCAGTGAGTCAGCAGGAAAGCTGGTTCAACACTCTGTTGCAATGGCTGCTTTCTTTCATCTCCGGCAGCTAGGTATTTCAGAAACAGATCTCTAAAAGAACTTCCCCCACCCCCACAACTTAACAATGCTCTTATAAAACCGCATTTCCCCCCCTAGTCTTCAACTTTTGCTTTGTTTTTGATAGAACTGCAGAATCCAGGAACACACTGTCCATGAGAGTCCCTGTGTCCAGGAAGAAAACTGAAAACATTAATAAATGGATCGTGTCACGGACACCACTAGCCCTTGGCAATCATTTAGATTTTTAAACTATCCAGGTTAAGCCCACAGCATCCTTGCAATACATGCCCCAGAGCCTGAGAGATAAAAAAAAAAAAAAGATGCAACTTCCATTTTTATATCTAAAAGTATTTGCCTAAAACACATTAATTCATTAAACTTTAGGAATATTTCATACATGGCCTGTCTGTGTTATCATATAGTTTGTACTTCTGAGTCACAGATTCATTACTGTGTGCCTGTAACTCTACTGACTGAGAGCAGGTTATGAATTCCACAATGTGGAGGTGTGACTGTGTAGTCATAGGCAGATGTGTGCTCACTCTCCTCAGTAGAGTGTTAAATCAGTCTGTGGTTAAGTATATGGATGAATTACATTTCCTTATTTAAAAAATACAATGCATTTTATGGTGTGGAGCCATGATCATAGCAATGTTTTTTGCCTAACATAGAAGTGTTCTGTGGCATAACAGAAAGATTGCCAAACTTAAGGATGAATCATCCGTTTATCAGTTTCCTTATTAATGAGAAAAACTTAATAATAACCAGTCCTCCATGTTTACTGATGAATATGTACGTGTGTGTGTGTGTGTGTGTGTGTGTGTGTGTGTGTGTGTGTAATAAGTACTTATCAGTCATGTTGTACAATGAAGATATTTAAGGGAAAATGAGACTTGATCTGCCCATTGAAAGTAAAGGCTATCTTTTAATTACAGATGAGAAAAGAATTCCTTTTGAAGGAAATTCATGTTATGAAGAAAATATTATGGAATATTTTTAATGTTAATTGCTAAGTTGGCTTAAATACTGGGACTCATTCATGAAAAAAACATTTCTGCATAATAAAGGCATTTGGAGCTCTTAAATACGATTTTTTTTTTCCAAAATCATTCCAACTTCCCAGTTAGTTTGTATGACATCAGGGAGGGTGGAAATTTACTACCTAAATTTAACACAAAGACTATAAAACTTAAGAATGAATCATATGCATATCTCTTTCCTTACTACTAATGAAAATATGTATAACCACCAATCCTACACATTCCCTGCAGGAAAAAAAAATGTTTCATAAATGAATCAATGAAAAATGATTGAGACAAAGTGAAATAAAAAATTTTTTGTATCCTAAAAAAAAAATCTTGGGATAATTCAAACCAAGCAAGTGAAAGACATATAATAAAAATCTTAGGACATTGAAGAAAATATCATAAGATGGAAAGCTCTCCCACGCTTGTGGATCAGGAGGATAAATATTGTAAAAATAGCATCCTACCAAAAGCAATATACAGATTCCAGGCAATCCCCATGAAAATTCCAACACAATTCTTCACAGATCTTGAAAGCACAAGTCTCAGGGACACATAATAAAACAAAAACCTAGGCTAACTAAAACAATCCTTAAAAATAAAAGAACTGCTGGAACAAATGTGCTTTGTACTACAGAGCTATAGTAATAAAAACAGCATGGTATAGGCATAAAAGCAGACATGCTGATAAAACAGAATTGAAGATCCTGACATAGTTCACACACCTATGGATACATTATTTTTTTTTTAAAAAAAAGATGTAGACTATGATCTAGCAAAGCACTCCCTGTGTTTGGATGTCTGCTACCTCTGTGAATGTTTTAGTCAAGACATTTAAACAATTATGTAGAAAAATAAACTAAACTTTGAATTTGACCTTGAATTCCTATCTAACAAAGAGTTAAGATGTTTAAAAACAATCAGGCACATTCAATAAAGTACTTTTAATTATAACATTTTAAGACGAGAGAGAGCATAAGATATTTTAGTTGTGCTTTCTGGATGCTTAATAGCTACATTAGTCCTTTGCACTTCTGTCCTGTACAGATAATCATCTGTCCCTTTCCTCAGTATGAACCCCCACACATCTTCAAAGGCAAAAGTCATCGCAATGCTAACCCTACCTGAGGTGACCTGAGGCAACCTTCTATCTGTGGCTCTAATCTTCACATCAAACTTCTCTATCAATTTTCTTGGTTATGACCTAACAATGGTATGTTACAGACTTTCAGAACAACGTCAGAACCAATAATGCAAGAGAATATTCAGAAAGTTTTGTGTGTAACTTTGAGCTGTTTGTTCGTTAGTTACTTTATGTCTATATTTAAAAGAAAAGTAAAATGTCAAAGCAGTGAGTTCTCTAGTAAGTCCTAGAGTATGCACAGTGTTTTCTGCCACCAATGTCGTCTTACACAAACAGGAAATGAAATGAATGCATGAGAACTCCGTGAACACAAAATCTGTTGAAATTATCTTAATTTTCAGCACAAAGTCAAAAAAAGAGGATTTATCATGCTCTTCTTTTCAATTTCTTTGGCCTAAGCTGTGGCCTTTGGTAAGTTACATAGCAGAGGCCACCAGTTTGTGTCTGTGTGTCAGTATCTGCAACACACAGTTCATGCAGGAGAGCAGTCAACAGTCAGTCTGAGAGGAAATCTGGCACAGCCCCTGCCCTTCCCCCCAGATATCTTCTTCACAATTTTCTGTTCTGCCCCTCTCTCCACTCCACTGGATCATCAGCCATCTTCTTAAATTCCTTATGAAGCTTTATTGCCAGCAGGAAATTGCCAGTTCCCACCTATAAGGAAGTCAATCAATGGGGACTTGGCATTCACCTTTGAGAGAGGTTAGCTTCTGTCATGCAGTAACAACAAATGAACTTTGATCCAGGAAGAATGGAGCATATTATTTATTATGGAACAACTATCCAGAAGAAAATTAGAAAGACACAGAGGTTAAGATTGGGTTTAACTACAAAGTCAACAATATCCTAAATGCGTTTCAAAGACATGTTCATAAAACAGGGAAATTCAAAGAAAAAAAAGGAAGTAATGAAATTAGTAAATTGATGGTAAGAGATACCTCTGAGGGTGATGGGTAAAGGCAAGGCTGCCTTCAGAAAGTGTGAGTGATGTCACAATATTCTCCCACAAGTTTAAACCTAGACATTGGTGATACAGAATCTGAGCTCAGCCATTACTCAAACAATGACCTAGACCCTTGAGGAACCTACAGAGTCCTGATCTTTCCCATCCTGGGGATTTCAGACACACATTCTTAAATGTGTGAGTCAAATGATGTAAGATAGCAAAGCAAACCAATTGTAACTAAAATACCATTATGCAGACATTAGAGAGAATGTGGAAAATGTGATAGTATATCTACTTCATTGATAATGTACCATTGGTGCTGTGGGATGTTCTGTATGTCAAATGTGTTGCTCTGATTGCTTAAAATATATAAAGTGCTGATTGGCCAGTAGCCAGGCAGAAAGGATAGGGTAGGCGGGATGAGGAGGAGGAGGAGGATTCTTGGAAGTGAAAGCTGGGGAAGAGACGCTGCCAGCTACTGCCATGACAAGGGTACTGGTAAGGTACTGGTAAGCCACAAGCCATGTGGAAAAGTATAGATTAATAGAAATGGGTTAATTTAAGATAGAAGAACTAGATAACAAGAAGCCTGACATGGCCATACAGTTTGTAAACAATATAAGTCTTTGTGTGTTTACTTGGTTGGGACTGAGCGACTGTGGGACTGGCGGGTAAGAGAGATTTGTCCTGACTATAGGCCAGGCAGGGAAACTCTAGCTATACATTGGAACTGGTTCCTTGTAGTAGTCAAGGAATGATATAAAAGGGTATCTAAGTGCTAGAGATGATTTATGACAAGAAAAAGGAGCTAGAAAAGGAGGAAGAAGTTAGATGAACAGATACCAAAATGAACATAAGCTTGAGGTCAGTCTTCTAGCCTGAGTTCTTAGTCCTACAACTGACAGTCAGCCTCTTCTCTTTTGGATTATCTCTTGAATTATCTTATTTGACTTAATTAGAGGGTCCCTAGTTTACCCTACTCCCAGGCACCCAGAGTCACTCCATGGCACTAAAGAATCACTTCACTTATGCTTCTGGAGTCACAGCCAGCACTCAAGTACAGTGCAGCTCTTTAGTCTGCATTCAGCTTCTTCAAAACCTGGCTTTGGTCTGTCCTCCCTCATAATGCAACCAAAAGAACCCATTTATGCCTCTCTGGTTGGTCGCAACACAAGCCTGTCTAGCTTTTCCTCATTCTGTTCTATCTATTTATTGTTCTTTTTGGCCCATTTCCTGATACCCTTGCAAATCCTACTCACATTAGAAGTTTAAGATCAATTACCTCTGATTATGAGAGGACAAACTTTTATCTTATTTAACCTTATTTCTAAAATAATGATTAGTTGTATCCTTCACAAATAAAAGATGATCAATAAAAACATTTAAAAATTAATGAATGAGAAGATTAAACATGGTGTTTTGGAGAAGACCTAATACCATAAATTCATAAATTGAGGAGAGAAAGTTAAATATACTGTGTTTCAGCAGACTAAAACTCATATTTTAGGTTCATATGCTCTTATTTATTAGCCCTTGTTTCTACATCATAATTTTCCAATTACCATTATCTCCTCACTCAGTGATGATATTCTGATGAAAAGATCCAATATATTGGTCATAGTCAATTTCACAGTGGTGAAATGAATATCATTCCTTTTCATTTATATTTTTATATTTTATTTATGTATATTTATATTTTATTTATATTTTTTTAGAGTGAGGGCATTTTAAAGGTTATTACTACATAGTTTCAACTTGGGATTTTCTTTTCTAAAATATTGCCTACCTGTATCTGGCATGAGATTCTGGATTGGAATTCTCATACTCACCAACTTGAGCTTTGCTGTTCCCATAGCACCCATTATAGAACAATGCAATCTCACGGCTGCTGATAGCATCAGATCTGATGAATTCACTGTTCCCCATAAATTATTCAAAAGCAATTTCAACTTAGCAGAAATGAATTTCCCTTTCCATGAAAAGGCAAGTTTAGGTCATTTTCACTTTAAAATAACCTAATGATATTGAAGACTAAATAGACAGATACAGAATATTTATCAAGACATTTCTGCTTTGAAGGCTAAGCTGACCTACATTCATAACCCTTTGCCAGATTCAAATGCAACTTGATATCTAGATGAAAGAACTGGGGGAGAATTAATATTAAACTGACCTTGAGCTCCCTCTATTTCTGATAAAAAGTTTCAAATGACAGATGTTCTCCTGGTGGTTTTTGAACACAGTTTTCATAGCTAGATTAGGCACTTCTTTTGCAACATTTTTACTTAAAGATTTCTTGAGTAGCATTTTGTGTTACTCATTCAATACTATAATTTCTCACAATATAATAAATTCATCTGGCCACCACACACAATGGCAGTGTCCAAAGAGATTTTGGACTCTCAGCCTGGTTTGCCTTGTCATTGTATTTGGCCGAGGCAAACGGGAGATGGCAGACTGCGCCATTATGCAATATTTAGGACAAAGATGACTCAGTTGAAATGGAAATATTATCTTAGTTCTGAAGTAAAAGGGCAGATCTGCAAGCAGATACTCTTCATGTCAACAATGAGGACAAAACCTATCCCAAAGGGGAAAATGCAAAGGACACTTGTACCTCATGGATAATTTATCTTAATAGTCCACTCCTGAGTGTTTCCCCCAAGATTTTTTTTTTTTGATGACAAATAAAGGCATTTTAATGGACTGATTTTACCTTCCATTGAAGTAGCAAATATTTTCCTTAAGTGAGAGAAGGGCATCCTCACAAGAAGTAGAGTCATAAAATACTTTCTATCCTGATGACTTTGGGGGTTGAAACCTCTGAAGAAGTATGCATAGTGGTTTAATAGTCTTTGAAAAGTGGCTTTGGGGTATCTGGACCAAGATTTGCAAAGGCACTACTGTGGCTGCTGTCAGTTATAAAACTCTAGAAAGTTCAGTCCAAGAAAGAAGCCAGGGCCTTTCCCTTTATGCTTCTGAGGATGTAGAAATGAGAAAGAAAATAGTCATAGAGTTTGTCTGATGACAACATACAAAGCAGGCAGATAACCCTGACCTCTTCTTTGATTATTGGGGTTGGGTAGAAGGGTTAGCAAACATCCCGATACTTAATTAAGAATAGGAGGTAGGTAAACAATCCAAATTTACATTAGCTTATTTTGCTCAGAGCCTGCCTTCCAAGTCAAATATGAAGACACCAGGGCACACAGAGAATATGGCAATTTTCTTTATTATCCTGAAAGCATCTGCTACGTCATCAGTGTTGCCCGCAGCCAAAGGGGACAGTGCAGCTGCTCTATGCAGCGTGTCACCGTCAGCAGCATCAGAACGTCTCCTCAGTGTGCCCCAAGAGCAGGCTGATGTGAAGACTTAATGCTCTGAAGATTTAGGCATGGGACATTACTGACCTCAAAGAGTGCCTAGTACCCCAACCTTGTTCAAGTATGGAAAGAAAACTGCTCCTTTGCAGGACTAGAAAACCACAAATCACCAAGAACACCTGTCCTTTAAAACAGGAACATTCAGATTCTCTTAATATCACTAGTATTTTTGAAGTTTTTCATGAACTTACCCCCCCCTCTCAGAATTGTACTATGAGGAAGAAGGCGATTTTCTCCTTCCTTCCTTCCTTCCTTCCTTCCTTCCTTCCTTCCTTCCTTCCTTCCTTCCTTCCTTCCTTCCTTCCTTCCTTCCTTCCTTCCTTCCTTCCTTCCTTCCTTCCTTCCTTCCTTCCTTCCTTCCTTCCTAAGAGCTGAAGGACTGGTAAAAACATAAGGATTCAATGAAGCTTCAGTAGTCTTTGGGCAGACCTGAAGTGACCCTTGAGATGTCTGATAAGCACCTGGTTGGGTCTAATTGTAACTTTCAACCAGCATTTCAAGACATACTGAGGTAGAGAGGAGATGGAGCAGGCTGTTTTTGAAGGCTCTCTCACACATCTGAGCACCACAGTTGTTGTTGTTGTTTTTTGTTTTTTGGGTTTTTTTTGTTTTTGTTTTTTTGTGATGTTGCCCTTTCCTTCCAGTGTGTCATTATGTTTTGACACTACAAAGCTCGTGTCAATTGCTTGCTTCTGCCACAGTTGGAAAAGAGACATCGTCACTGGGTTTCGGAAGAATGCGTCTCTCCACTTGATTTCTTTGTGCCAGGTGATAACACTTGAGAAGTAACTTGGTGAACTTTCAATACTTATTAAGAAAATAATGACTGAAATAGTTCCAGGTTCTACCAGTTTCTTCCAACTACATCCTTTTCTCGGATCTTTATGAGACCCACACATTCTTGTCTGAGCAGACGGCTTCTTGGATACCCGAGGAAGCCCACTTCCGCTGTTATGCCCCATCCCCCAGTGCTCTGTGTCTCTAACGTTCGCGTGTTTCTCTTCTGTATCTTCCTATAGAGATGGTTCGTGAGACCTGGGAGCCCTTCCTATCATCTTCACAGTTCTATCCCAGGAGTAAAGTAAGCTCTCAGTGAGTATTTGGTGAATAACTAAGCAAATGTCAATTTCTTCAAAGAATAAATCTCTTAAATATAAACAGGGAGTGAGTCGTGGGCTTGTTTTTGTTCCCGGAATTCCAGGCACTGGTCAGTCTGGGAAGAAAGTCATTTAAGAAAATATCCTTCTTATAACTTGTAGAAGCATACATTTTGTAAAAGGAATACTGTAAAGGAAAAGGCAGAAGGTAGTGGAAGAATGTACTGAAGACCAGGAGGGAAGGTTTATTCCTAACCCGAAATGTCCGCTTGCGGGGAAGAGCCCTCTTAATATTGTATAAGTACCCCTAAGCGAGCATCACCACAGATACGTGCTTATCCCATCACCCACCACCTGACACCCTCTCCTACCAGAACTGGCTGCCTGTGTTACTGCCAACAGGGGATTCACAGCAGAAGGCACCTGAAGCTATAAGCTTGTATCAGCAAGGGGGCTCGAGCGGGCAACTGCCTAACTTACTTAACAGGTTTTATGTCGTAAATCCTATCATCTTTAGTCTTCATTTCCTTCGTTTGTTGGTAATTTCTCATTTTTTCTTGCAGCATTTACAAGGCGTTTGTTTCTAACTGCTGTGTACCGGTAACTTTGAAAACTGTGGGTAAGCTACTCCACCTACTGGGCATCTCTTAAATTACACCAAAGGTTCTAAGGAAGGAGGATAGATAGACTTGGAGATGGTCTTCAAGATTCTTGGGCACACACATAATATTCGAATCTACTTGCTCCCTTCGTTCTGAATGCTGCAAGTTTTTCTCCACTGTGTGCTTCTCTCGTTTATTACTATGAGCTCAGCAAATGACGAGCTTAACTTTTACTTAGCAGTTTTCTAACTTCCCTTCTTGCAGTCTAACTTAAACTACCCGAATGTGGGAACTGAAAACCAAAGGCAGGAGGAAAAGGCTTCCAACTGCACAAAAACAAAATTTTATAGGAAAATCAAGCATGGCATGCATCTGGGTGTCTCAAGTAGGGTCTGCCCACATCTGCAACTTCGTGGTGATTTGGTTCTGAACACAGATGAGCACTTCGTTCTGCACACACCTTCACGGTATGTGCAGAACATTGCCCCAAACACATTAGCCTCACATTTGAGACTTTTGCATATTTTGATTTACAGTGTATTTACTATAAGCACAGAGTTTTCTGCTCTCACAGAAATAAAAAGATTTAATTAAAAAATGTAATTTTTTAAACCATCATTCCTCAGGTAGAAAGTATCATATGTTATCTTTTGTATTGTATTAGAATATCTGATTATTAATTTTTTTGCTTTAGTTACTGACTTGACTTTCATTTTTAAAATGTTATCTCAGTGTTGGTTTATGATTAAGATAGAATTTCCAATAATTCTGAATGGTCCTAACTATACTTTAGCCATTTTGAACTTTGCATTTTTATGAAGCAACAATCTCTCCATTCATCATTATAAACTCAAAATATCAGTCAACCCTGAAAAAATTAAGGTGTTCTATACACTGGAGCTCCATACATTCAATTCTTTTTTCTCTTTTCCTTCCTTCCTTTCTTCCTTCCCTCTTTTTTCTTTCTTTTTTTTTTCCCCAGAGTCTCAATTTGTAAACTTGGTTGGCCTGGAACTCACAATTTAGATCAGGCTCGTTCTCACTCACAAAGATCCAGTTGCTTCTGCCTCCCAAGAGCTGAGATTAAAGGAGTATATCACCCACCTGCCTCTGTAAGATTAGATATTTTATGTAAAAATAAAGGATCACATCTATCTTATTGGTATCAAAATTTGCTTTCATCTTTAGTAAACAGTAAAATTATATGTATACGAGAAATAGTTTTAGAATGAATTTCTTTAAGATTTATTATCATTAAGTGTTTGGTTGTGTATTTATTTTTATATATTTCCAAATCCAGGGTCACACAAAAATTTGGGGGGTAAAATTGAGTCCTGGTTGGAAAAAGTTTAAGAAGCCCTGTTCTAAAGGATGCCATCAGGGTACGCAAGCATGTGGGATAGGCAACCGGAGAAAGCTGAGATCTGGAGTAGAGGCATATACAGAAACAGAGTGATGGTAAAGTCTTGGAATGTGACCTTGGAGGGTTTCACGTCAGGGCTTGGAGTCTGCAACTACAATTTATTTCCATGTAGGCCCAAAATTGGAACAAAAGTTCTAGGTGGATGCTTGGCACTGTGAGAAGAAATCCACAATGATACATCCTCTGTAGACTGCTGGCAATGGTCGAGAGAAAGCCTGATCTGACCTAGTCTGGTGATCAGATGGCCAAACACCCTAACGTTCATGCTGGAACTCTCATCCAATAACTGATGGAAGTGGATGCAGAGATCCTCAGCCAGGCCCCAGGTGGAACTCCAGGAGTCCAGTTTTCGAGAAAGAGGAGGGACTGCAAGAGCATGAATTGTTGAATCCAAGATTGCAAAAAGCACAGGGACAAATAGCCAAACAAATGGAAGCACATGAATTATGAACCAAAGGCTGTGGAGCCCCCAGCTGGATCAGGCCCTCTGGATAAGTGAGACAACTGAATAGCTTGAACTGTTTGGGAGGCATCCAGACAGTGGGACCTGGACCTGTCCTTAGTGCATGGGCTGGCTATTTGGAACCTGGGGCTTACACAGGGACACTTTGCTCAGCCTGGAAAGAGGGGACTGGACCTGCCTGAATCCACCAGGTTTAAATGAATCCCCAGGGGAGTCTTGGCCCTGGAGGAGATAGGAATGGAGGGGAGGGGATGGGGGGAAGGTGGGGGCGGGGGCGGGAGAAGGGAGGACAGGGGAACCCATGGCTGCTGTGTAAAATTAAAACACAAATATAATAAATTTTAAAAAAGGAAAAAAAGAAAAAGAAATTCCTAGGCCTTCTTAGAAAAGCAAATCTAAAGTTATTTCAACCTGGCATTTATCTGTAACAAAAACACAGGCCACGCGTGTTTTGAGAATGGGGTCAAATGGAGAGAGAAGATGAAGTCTAGTCTGTATTTGGAGTCATGCCCCCTGCCCTGTAATAATTGGTTTACCTGCTAACTTAGTCCACCTGGAACACTTCCCAGGTCAGCATGATTTCCTGTTACACACTGGCTTTTCTTACTCTCTACTCTTTCTGGACAATTTGAGCATGCTTGTAACTTCAACAGCTGCCTGCCCTCCTCAAGTATTTGATTGCAGGTGTGGAAAGGCAGTAGGGAAAAAAAGGTGTTAGATGGCTCTTTGGAAAGTTTTTGCCTTAGAAGAAAAGATAAATAAAACAACTAATTAATTATAAGAAGTGTTTACTCAAGGGAATTTACTCCTTTCCCTGGGGGATGATAGAGATGACCATGTTTTCAGACTGGAAGGAAAAAAAAAAAAAGAAATTAAACACAGAGAAGGCAAGGCAAGAAAAGGCCGGTCAGAAGGACAGATCCACACCTTACTGAGCTTGTCTCACAGAGAGCTGGATCACAGCAGCGACCACTCTGCTGACCTGTGAACTCTACATTGCTCCCGTTTCACTCAGAGACTGCTGATGCAGCCTTCTCCCATCGCCAGAGACTTCCAACTGGCTTTGGTCTTTGGCTCTTTGCTCTCGTAACCCACACACATACATTGTTTCTAGGTGACCTTGTGGCATGTAACATATTTTTCTGGTAACTGTTAATTAACCTGGTATTATGACACAAATTCTTCATTGTAAGATGGTGGGCTGCAAAGCTAGACTGACCTTTAGGGCCCACACTAATCTGTTTCTCTACTCTGCCCATCTGTAGTCTTCTAAGTTGATGGACTTGGAAAGTATTACACAGAAATGTAGTTTATTGGCAGAGTACTTGCCCAGCAGTCACAAGGCCCTGGATTGGATCCCCGGAACCGGAGCAATAAGTGAATTGCATCACTCTGTGATTCACTTTGCTTGGATAAAAGAAAATACAAATGAGTAAGTCTAAGTTACAAGAGACATCTAAACTACACGGATGAACTGGTCCTATTTCTGAACTTTAATTCCTGTTCAGAATAAACTCTCCTCTCACTGTGTGCTGTGACACCATCCGACTGCTCCCCCAACGGAGCGAACAAAACAGCTTTTGAAACAGAGACTAGCATTTGAAGTAAAACAGTGTTTTTCTCTCTAAGTATCCGCAAAGCCTCATGTACGCCATGCCTCCCAGTCCTACACACACGCCCACATTCGGTTTTGAGCATAGAGATTCATAAGACACAACAGTGGCTTGTTCTGTGTAATGCACAAGGAACGCCTCCTTTTGTTTTGAGCCTGTTTGAAAATTCAGTCATATCTTTCATGTAACCTAATCTTCTGCTGTCAGTGAGGGGCTAGCTACAACCTACTGTTTTGATAGATGGCAAATACATCTACTTGCTATCCTTCTTCTTTGGTACCTCCATTTTTTTTTTTTCTTCTGCTAGATTTTAGTACTCTCTGACAGCACTCCTTTTTAAAGGAATATCTCACAATTTAAAAGCCATTACAAAAACAGCTCTGTCCTCACACCACCTCCCCTCTCAGCTGTCACTCAAGTTCTCTTTTTAATTATGCCAGACTAGATGAGGATCAGTACGGCTGCTAGAAAAGAAACGTGGGAAAGCTTGAGTATATAAATACTCCTCAAACATCTCACTGAGTTAGGAAGCCAAAGTCTAGCAGAAATTAGCTTAATATGAGCATTACTTCCATCTGAAAAGGCTAAGAAATGATTAGAGCATTCAACAGACTCATAAAGTTGAGAGACTATCCAAGAGGTGGTCCTGCAGACCCTTCAACTTGGACAACACAAACATGACTCCATGGGGGGGGTACTCAAAGGTGACTGGGTAGGAAGGTGAGGGGGCTATGGGAAGACTGGATGTAAGGAGGACATTATGAAATTCTCAAAAGAATTAATAAAAACATTTCTTAATGGTAACTTAAAAAGTAGGTGGTCCTGGTAAACAAGGCTCTAATGAATAGCCCCCGGAAGTAAGGGTACTGGGGCAAAGATCAACGCTCACAGGGACTGAAGGTTGACTTTTACATGCTTTCTTACTGATAAGATTGAGGGGAACAGAAATCGCCAGCACTCTTATCTTTTACAACTGGAACAGATTTGCCAAGAATACAGAAGAAGAAAGAAAGACTTCTGGAGACTCTAGATAAAGGAATGTTAGAAATAGACTTTAATGCGACTATGATAAGTGTGCTCAAAGAACTAAAAAGGCCAGATTGATAATTGCAGCATAAACAAGAGGCTGTAAAGGAGAATCAAATGTGGAATGAAGTAAAAATGTAAGGTTTAAACTAAGAGCTTTGTGGAGCAAATTAGCTATTAACTATAGCTTGGAAGCAAGCCAAAGACACACAGCACATGGAGGAGGCTGCTCTTTTGGATTTCCTTGTTTCTATGGATGAGTTAGCTTCTTAGTGTCATAGAAAGAGACGCATTCAAGATATTCTGGAAAGAAATAACTACCAAATCAAGGATCCTGTAACCACTCCAAAAATCAGACAGTACTAAGGAAAGATAGAGTAACTGATGGTTACTCACTAAATAGTGCTATATCAGAAGAAAAATGATCCAAGGTCAAATTGTTTGAAGATCGAGCAAAGAAGGAATTATCATAGAATGTGGTAAAAATATAGTTAAAAATGAAGTGCATATAGTGTTATGAAAGAATATTAACAATCTCTCATAGGTTTATAATCTATATAAAACTAAAATACATGACATTATGAACATATTGTGTAAGATATGGTTAAATTAAATGCCAGAATACCCATAAAATACTCTATGTAGCCAGGTGGTGGTGGCACATGCCTTTAATCCCAGTACTCAGGAGGCAGAGACAAGCAGATCTCTGTGAATTTGTGGCCAGCCTGGTCTACAAAGTGAGTTCCAGAAAAGGCACAAAGTTACACAGAGAAACCCTGTCTCAAAAAAACAAACAAACAAACAAAAAAAAAAAAAAACCAAAACCAAAGCAAAACAAAACAAAAAACCAAAAAAAAAAAAAAACCCCACAAAACTATATTTAGTATTACAAAATACAATACTATTTTTGTATTGGCTTACATTGTTTAAACACTGTACAGTAATCTTTTAGACCGGCATTCAAATAATACAATGAAAACTAATTTGCTGAAAGGAAGAAAAGGAAAAGAAATAAAGAGCAGAAGAACAACGTGGAAAGCAAAATGGTAATAGCATTTTAAAATTCAATTGTGTTGGTAATTACACTAACTGTAAATGGAATAAATACTCTCCAGTGACCCTATTATTCCTATCTCTTTCATTGTCAAAAATTTTCAAAAGTCTGGACTTTGAAGGTTGTTTTCAACTTTTAACTCATGTTAATGAATTGCTTCCTTCCAAACTCACTTTATATTCCCTAGACAACTTTTGGCAAAATGATTGATGTATGCTATGTTGTATAGTGAAACAGATGTTTTTTAAATTTTCACCTAGTGGGGCCTCCAGGTAGACTGGGAACTCACCACTTTCCTTCCTAAAACTTCAATCTTGTCTTATTTTAGAATACATTCCCTCTGGATTTTTCTTATGCTTCTCTGGTTGCCTTACCTACCTCCTTCTCTGCAGACTCTCAAAGCCCAAGTTAAAGAAATGCTCCCTTAGGACTTTGATTAACTTCTATTGCTGAATATATTTACCATCTACCATATCATAACATATTCATTGAATATATATGTAATTTTTTCCTACCTCTAACCTTGAATACCCTACAGAGACATGCCAGTCACAATAATACATTAGTTTAACCTAAACTTCAGATCACATACTCATTTCATCTACTGTTATTTCAGCAAATCATTAGAATTTTACTTCATCAATCATTCTTTCCAGGAAACTCCATACTACTTCACCTAGGCTATGAACTAAACATGTATGTTTCTGTATTCACATGCTAAAATCTAGTCCTCAGTGCATAGGAATTTGGAGGTGGGATTCTTGGAAGATTAGATCACAAGAGTGATACTCAGGAAGGAGATTAGGACCTATTAAGCTACCAAGAATCTCTTTTCCCTTTCTTCATGTGAAGACACAGTGAAAAGATGGCACCCCCAAAAAGCAGGAAGTGAGCCCTCACCAGCTGTTGAGTCTGCTGGTGATTTTCTCTAGAACTTAGTCCACCCCTACCCCAGCACTGTGAGAAATACATGTCTTCTGCTTGTGAGATGCCTAGTTTGTGGTATTTGGTAAAAATGACTTACCATATTCTGTCAATTGTAATCGGATATTTCTCTCCTGCCTACCAGTTCCCAAATACCCAGCAACCACTTCCTAAATTACCACACAGAGGCTTAATTTAAATTATAAATGCTTGCCCAATAGCTCAGGCTTATTACTAACTAGCTCTTACATTTTAAGTTAACCCATATTCCTTATTTATGCTCTGCCATGCAGCACTACCTTTATTAGCATGCTACATTCATTACCATTACCTTCTCCCTCTGTGTTTGGCTGACTCTGCCCTTCTTCCCATCATCCTTAGTTTGGTCACCCCACCTATTCTTCCTACCTGGCTACTGGCCAATCAGCGTTTTATTAAACCAATTCAAGTGACAAATCTTTACGGTGCACAAGAGGATTATTATTATTATTATTATTATTATTATTATTATTATTATCAATGATATTGATTCTTGTCCGGAAATATCTTTGGAGAGCATTCTGTCTAGCCTGTTGCCTCGGCTGCAGCCCTGGCTTTCTCAGGGCTGCTCCCATCCGACTTTTGTCACCCTCTAATTCATTTTCAGCAAAATGGTCAGAATAAACTTTAGAAAATCCTGTGACCTAGGGCATTTTCTGTTGTAGTCAAAAGAACATCACAAAGCAGCTTTTTTTTTTTTTTTTTTTAATCTTGGGCCCCTGTGAGGCTGCATCCTGCTTCTTTTCCAGACTAACTTTCCTTCTCCATTCTCCCCCTTGGGCCACAGTAGAGAGTTTTAAGTTCCTTAAACACACCATGCCTTTTATTCCTTCCTTCTTTCCTTCCTTAGTTCTTCCCTCCCTCCCTCCTTTTCTTTCTTCAGCTTAGAGATCCCATATATCTTGTTTTCCTCGCCTGGATAATGTTTATCCACATTTTCTGTCTAGCTCACTTCTACTAAATTCTTTGTTCTCCATTGAAATGTTATATTCTTCCCCTACACACACACACACACACACACACACACACACACACACACACACACACACACACTGCAGAATTAATTATATATTCACATCTCTTCCTAATTTATCCAAGCTTTTCACTCTTTTCCCAGGTGTCAACCTGGCGCTCTCGGTGTGTCTCAGCTTCTGATCACCCCTCACTGTCCGCTTTTGTTTCTTTTTGAATGAACTCATTTCACGAGCCAGTTCTGTACACAAGCATTGCGGTGCTAAGACTTCTCAGCAGAGGGCGCTAGAGGAACACCGCAAGGGAAGGGAGGCGCTTGCTCTGCCCAGTTGCTGCCGGGTGGATGAGGATTGTGGGTTTGTGACCAGCAGAAGGGGCTTTATTCCGGCCATGGGCCTAGCACATGCTGTCGCTCTGTGACCCTGCTGCTTTAGCAGGGTCTGGTGGTCACCTTTCTGTGACCCTTACCCTAGGGACAAACTGTGCAGGTCCGGTACACTCTGATGCCCTGCTTTTTCCGGGCTTACTTCCCTCTTTCCCAAGGTGTGTTTCCTACAGTCCTTCTGAAACTTTATCTTTTGACAGAGGCTTTGCGACAAGGACTTCTCATGTTCCAGGCCTTTCAGCAGCACACCACGCATCCTCACTCCTCCGGTATAACTCCGCACCAACCACCAACTGAAGGTTTCCTGCCTCGTGGGGTCCGGAAGGGTTGCTTCCTGTTTATACCTGGACTGTAGACTTCTCCGGCCTGGGAAGCCAGTGAGCTGCAGGCCATCCAGTTGCTTAACCTCATCTTTCCCTTGAACCCTAGCTTTGGAAAGGGAAAACTGAGTTCGTCCTTCCTGGAATATGCCTTCTTTGAAAAATTCTGAGTCTTCTCATATCCTACAGCTACTCTTGTATCAAGGTTTAACAACTTGGCAGCTGAGAGCAGCGTGCTTGAACTTGATTCAGAATGCTGTAACTATTCTCTCTAGATACACTTTTATTTTTGATACTAATCAAAACTACATGTTTACTTGTGGTTTTACTTTCTTACATTTGTTTCCTACATGGAGCTATAAGCACAAACAGGGCCTGCTCCATATTTGTTTGCTTTCTCTCTGGTGCTTACATAAGGCGTGGTGTGTAAAAAGTATCCAATAAGCATTTGTTGCATGAATGACTTCTGAAGGGGTGAGTGCACTTTCTGCTAATTTATTCAGTTATGTTCTTTGTATGCCTCATTAGCTCTTCTCAGACATTGCTATCTGTTTTACCGATCAGACATGGTGGGTTCTGGAATGGGTAGCAGTATAAGGCACCTGATTTGGGCTCTTTAAAAATGAAATAATGTTATTTTTTTTTTATACTCTCCTATAGTTGCATCAAAAGCCGATGTAGCAATGATGGCCACAATTACATTCTTCAATAACAGCTTTTTGTTACCTGTGTGCTGATCACGAGACCCACATCCCCACCCCCAAAGAAGACTAGAAATAGATAAAAGTATTCTAAATTTAAATAAAGTTACTAGCATAGTTTAAAAGTTGCACATACTTTCCACTCCCCTCATACTTTCAAATGCCAAAGTTTGGGAGGTGATAAAAATAAGTAGATAGGCAATGAAGAATAGTGGGAATTGTGATAAACTGGGTTGCACATTCTTCATCTGAATGCATTTAAATCAAAGATTCACAAAAGCACCACATGAGCTAAACACAGCACCAGTCCCTGATTGCTACCTAGCACACCTTCAGCACCACCCACTGACGGCCACCTAGCAAAGCCCCAGTACCAGCCCCTGACTGCCACCTAGCAAACCTGGCTGGCCCTTCTGAATCTCAGCAATCAGAGATCTTAAAATAAGAGATGTTTGACTCAAAGATATTTCTTATACTAGTTTGCTGAAGAAGAGCATTAAAAACTAGCATCTGCTATGATCCCTATTTTATAAGGGGAGATAGAAATTGATTACCAATGCAGGGCAAGACAGACTATTTCAGGATTACAGTCTCCAGAGGACAGTACGCAAGGTCAGTTGTTGTTGTTGTTATTAATTTTAAGTTGGAATACACTTGACTGCAATATTTACTCAATTACAATTAGATTTACCTTAAAAAAAAAACTTTAAAAAAGAAACTATCAAATTTCCAGGGCTATACTCTTGCCCATTCAGGAGGTAAGGGGAAGGAGAACATGGGTGTGCTTCTAGGATTCCTACAGGTTTCTGAAACATAAATGTTCCTGTTTCCATAGATTGGAAATTGGTTTCTAGTGTTTCTGCAATGCTCTCTAGATTGAAAACTTCTTGTCTGTTCCACTTTAACTCAGAAGAATAGAAACCAAGGACAGATAATATCTTCTCATCCTGTTTAGAGGAAGTCCTATTTTCCCCGCACTGGAGGGAGACAGAGTTTCTCAGTGGAGCTGTACGGTTCTCTTTCCTATGAAAGACAGAGCAGTTCACAGAGCAAGTGGCTGAGACTGTCGGAATAGAAAGTCCCCTCCAATAATTCAGCATTGGACCGTGTTTCACTTTCACATGCACTCATTTCTTTACTAGATATTTTCAGGAAGAAATTAAGTTTGTTTATACGTACACCCAAGTACACACACACACACACACACACACACACACACACACACACACACACACGAGAAATGTAAAATAAAGACAGAAGGAAAAAAAAAACAAGATTATGTCATGAATGAGGTAAATAGCCAAAATTCTTGCTTTGAACCCTGATTAGAGGTGGGTCATGACTGTCCCTGGAGGGAAGCCAGAAGATCACAAGGCTGTGGGACACAGTGCATCCTTTGTTGAGTGGGAGAGTGCATGTATTCTTTAGGATAGGGAGTCTGTTTGACTACTGACAGCTGTTGAGAATATTTCATGAGAAGTCAAAAAGTAGGACTTCTATATGAAATCTCTGTTGTTATTGTTAAGTATGTTTGCAGTCACTTAGCAAAATTAGGCACTGGATTGCATCTGGCTGTAAAAACACACATGATAACAAAATGTGAACCGTGTTTTATATTCATCTTAAGAAGGTCTCTCCAAGCGCATGGAGACTGACCCAGTCCCAAGCATCTGGGAGGAGGACAGCCTTAGCACACCTTTGGGGACATTTCCTATGTGGTCCCAGCCTTCACCCAGAGTTAGAAATCACCGTTCTCATGAAACCTGGAAAATGAAATAGGTATTCCAGGTGACTTGCTCAGCTCTCTGCCTCAGAAGCCTCAGCAACCCTGAGTTCTGCTGACCATGGAACAACGCTGCCTGCACTATGGCCTGGAGAGCTATGTGCTTCCGTGGGTCCATTTTGATTTACCCCTGGTACTAGAAACTGATCTTTGGTTCCTGTTCTCTTTACAGTGATAAGGAAATCTGCATAGAGGATGGAAACAGAAGTAAATGAGGAGAAATGTGTGCCTTGATTTTTGCAGCAGAAGAGAACATAAGTTCCGATTCTTTGACTTTGAAGGAAGACCAATTCCTGGGCAGTCAGAGGGGGAAATGACTGTTTCCAGAGTCCTGCCATATAGTTCTCTGAAGGACACCTCTTGGTCATGGAAGGTTTTAGTCCAAGGGGGTTTGACTTCCCAATGTTCTTTATTCTTACCCATGTCAGCCATTACCTTTCTGTGTTTGTAATAGAGGAGACAGCCGTCATGCTTCAACACAAACCACCTCTTCCTCCAGCCCTTCACAAAGCCTGAGTGAGTCCTCTTATGCAGGTAGCCACGACAGGTGGGCCATGGGGTGTTGGGACAGCGGCTGATGTCGGATCCCACCACGAGAGTCAAGATATCTGGACCTACAGGTGTGAATTTAGGATATATTGTTCAATGGATGAACGTTTTATAACCTTCCGGAGGTACTGTGACTATGCAGAAGTAATAGATGGAGAAACAGTTATAGTTTTTAAAACAGTGAAGTGGAGTTCTACCACTAGATTAAACCAAGTCTCTTTGAAATTCAAACCTATGTATTTAGGAAGACTAGAAGAACCGGGCAGTTACCTTGCTGTTGACTCACAGCTAAGTAATTGAACTGATGTGGGATCCAAGTTCCCTGAACTGTATAACATTCCATCATAGCCACGATGGTTGTGATTACAGTCAAGTCTGTGCAATGTCACTGGTTGTATTATCAACCTAATTCCTTAAACATCTTGATTTACTTCCTAGGAGGAGTGTGTGTGTGTGTGGGGGGGGTGTATGCCTCGATTTTCTACCTCACTTTTGTTTGCAATAATTAGCCTCTTTGATCTGGTTTAGCCAGAGGGAGAGTCTGTGCCAAGAGTTAACTCTCTTGCTCAAACTGTAGCTTATCAAAACCCTCAAGTTTGGAAATAGCAGTTCTGGGAGGTCTTGAGTACTGACCTTTTTCTGTTTCCATGTTAAGTATGACTTTACCCTAAGCTTCCAGTTCCTGTCTCTCTCAGAATGTCTTCTTGGCTGGACAGGACTTGGTAACACAGGGCTGGTATATAGTACAGCTTTGGGAAATTGTCTCTGTCCCTGTTAACATGAGGTCATTACTTACCTACTGTGCTTTGTTGCTGCCAGCGTGGACACCACACACCTACCTTTTGATGCTTTAAGGCAGCTCTCTGAATGCCATGCAGACAGACAGCAACCCTGACACACTTTGAAGCCTGCAAATGGGCTATGACTTCATTTACAATTCCTCTGAGAGGGAGGCCACATCCCTGAAGGAGGACATTTGGCCTTGGCAGCGCTGACTTCATCATGATGTCTGACATTGAGATTACCGATCTGTTTAGAGCTGTCTATGGAAATGGGGGTCAGCAAGGAGACTCATCTTCTATAACTGACAAGCTCCAACCCAGGGGATCATTCCTAGCTGAGCCACATGGCCCTGAAAATAAAGATTTGTCCCAGAAAGGCTGACACAGTCTTAACTTTAGCAGCACGTAAAGCACCTTGGTAATTAAATAACTCTCAGTATGTCAAGATAATTCTTCATTGCCATGTAAATACATTTTAATTTATTGAACTGCCCTTAAGCTCCTGTCAAAAACACATCCAGAAAAATTAAAAGAAATGCTCCAGATTGACCGGCAACCCACAAATGTCTTTGTCTTTGGACTGTAGTCCCCAAAGTACTGCACTCCTGGACTAATGCGCGCAGTTGACACATCTGCCAATTTATTTATGGACTGCTGCAGTGGGCTGCCCCCGAGGTCATTTTCCTCTTGCTTACACAGACTGCATGCGACTTTCTCTGATACCGATCAGACTAAGCTTGTGCTTCCGCCTGGTCAGAAGCATAACTTGGTGCACCATGAAAAATTCTCTCTGGGGCAAGGATGCAGCTGGCCCTGGTGCAGCATAGTTTCATCATGTTAGAAGGAAGTTTCTCATGCCCACAGTGAGGACATGAGCCTGATGCATGGGGAGTTCTTGAGCTCCAAACAGCTGTCGGGAGATGGTAGTTTTATACTCTTTACCACATGCTACTCTGGGCCCAGAGGACTTGGGCTTGACATTCACATTGAGTGAGAGTTTAGACTTTGGTATTATGTTTTGTTAAAAAGAAAATCTGCCTCTGTAGCTACTGTAGTTTGTACACTAAGAGAACTAAAATTCTACGTGTTAACATTCAAAACTTCCTGTATTTATTAATTTATTAAACCTAAAATTAGGAAATGTCTTAATTTGGTGCTTAAAAAACTAACACACATCAGCCAGTGGTTCATTGAACAGTGTACCTGTATCAGGAATCTTAAAGGTACTTATTAATTAAATCAAACCTGAGGCCAGTTATTGGGGTGAATGCTAGAAGATCAGAGAGACAGAACAGGCCACAGCTACCTCACCTGGCCAACTTCTCAGCTGATCCTTTTTCCTCAGACTGGAAGCCTCTGTGTCCTTATCTGAATAGGTCTCAGCTGAATTGCTGCTCCAAAGCCTAAAAGCTTAACCAGCCAAATGCTTTCTACCATCACTCCCTGGGACTAAAGGCGTGAGTCACCATGCTTGGCTGTATCCTTGAACAGTTGGATTTCTACTTCTGGAATGCTAGGATTAAAGGCGTGTGCTACCACTGCCTATCCTCATGTTTAATATTGTGTCTGTTCTGTCTCTGATCCCAGATAAGTTTATTAGTGTGCACAATATTTCAGGGAACACAATACCACCACATGTACCTTCATTCAGCAGGGCAGGTTGGGAATGCACCTTGACATGCTGTGTTTGTAGCAAGTTCTCAGATGATGTCCAAATACAATTTCAGTTTCAAGTCCCCAGACACTTTTGTTTCCATGTGGCCCTGCTGCTTGGTCTTTGCCACCAACTACAATATTTCTTCATTTCTTCAACTATGATTTAGTTTCTTTTGATCAAATTTATTTTTAACCCCAACATATCTCAGTTTAAAAGAAAAACAACTCTTAGTTCCCTCACCCCCATATTACTTTGGCTTATCAATTTCATGAGCCTGGGAATGGAAGTACACAACCTTTGCCTTTATCTACTGGGCCATCTTGCTTGCTTTGGGTGGTGGGTGGGATGAAGAACACAGATAGGAGATTGTCTACAGCCTGAGATGAAAGAGTCAGGCAAATGATCAGCTTCATGAGATAAAGAAGTTTTCAAACCACATCTCTACCCACCCCAGTTCTTTAGTGACAAAGTCCTTCAAAACAAAAGCTCCCCCAGAAAAACCTTTCCTCGCATGTTGGCCCATGTTTGGAAGTGTAGAATTCAGGGAGGTTATTTACAGCTGCAGAAAACAGAAAAAAAAAATGTCTTTTTCTAATTCACACTTTCTCCTTGGCTCACTGTCTTATTATGCCACCAATCTTAAACTGTGTCAGAGTCACACCTTTGCTGTCAGACAAGCTCTACCACCCTCACAAGTGCAGAAGAGAAATGTGCAAGATGTGTTCTGTCCCCCAGGGCTTGCACTGTGTTCAGCAGCTGAGAACCGGCCTCCAGAGGCACTTTTGTGTTTGATTTTTACTGACGTCTGCACTCAGTGAAACTAAGTCCTGATGGGGCAAAGACTTGCCGGGTCCGTGAGCTTCAGTGTGCCCTTTACTTTTTACATTGGTGATTAAATCTCCTCTTTGAGTCGGCCGGGATCCAGCCCTCTAAAAAGCCGAAACCACTGTATTGGGGCAAGCTAATGAAATAAGGACTCAGCAGAGAGTGGTGTTGTATACCTGCAATCCCTGTACAGGTGGCTGAGGGTAAAACAAGAGGATCCCAAGTTGAGGGTCACCCTAGGCCAAACAGTGAAAACTTGTCTCAAAAAAGCAAGCGAGCACACAAGGTTCACATACAGATAGCCATCTTCAGTATGGCATTGGATGCCTTTCAAAAACCAGTTTGGGTTTCTCATCGACAGACTAAAGCTCAGTTGTACAGGTGTGTGTAGTACTGAGACTAATAACGTCAATTACAAAACAAGAGATTTTTAGTGGTGTCTCCCCCCTTTTCATGCTACTGTGTTGAGATAAGATAAAAAAGTAAGACTTCCAGTCACAGGGCTGTAACTGTTGGGCTAAGTCTTTAAGGTTCTGGGCTGAAGAAGAGGGGTCAGAGGGAGAAAGGGGATGAAAACAACAAGGGTCATATATACATGTATGAGACTGTCAAGAAACAAAAACAAAAACTGAAAGATGCTGGCTGTGTCCTGATGCCAGGCTGGTGGTAAACGATTCAACACAGAGAGTTGATCTAAACTACAAATATGGAGGCATCACTGGACTTCCCACATTTAAAAGAGTTGTGCACTGAGTCCCGCACACAGCTAGACCTAGGACACAGTGTTCTCTGAAAAGTAATTTGATGTCCATAAATCTGAACCAGTATCACCGCCAGGTATGATCTTACAGAACCATTTTCTTGGTGACCCTGTTTGTTTTGCTCATCTTTCCTTTACCATTATTGCTGACGTATTTCAGAATAAGGTTCTAGCTGCATTTGTGTATGGTAGGATCCATTCAAGGGACATCTTTTGTTGCTGTTAAAGCAAGAACACGGTGCCCAACATAACACTCAGATCATGCCACAGGATTGTCTTTAGAGTTGTGAGTTTCTTGCTTTGTTTTTATTATTTCTTCAAGCACACCACTTTATTTTCTCTTTCACAACAGGGACTCACGAAATGGGCTTGATATAGGAACATGGTCATACTATCTTGTGTGTGTCTGTCTTCTTATGACACATAAATGATGTCATGGTGTTTTTCTGTATGTCTGCATGATTTTCTCCCCATGTCCCCTTTTGTTTATCCTTGTCTTTTCTTTTGTTTTCAACTTGAAACCATCTTTTAAAAATCTATTCATGATGCTTCAAAGTAGAAATGTGGAGTATGTATGCATTACAACATAGGTTTACATATTCTCTTAGTGATGGTTACCCAGGCTGACTCTAATTCCTTTCTACCACATAAAATACTGCTCAAATGCCCTTGTATTTGTCCCTTAAGTAGCTTTTGGGTTTATGTGTCCAGGAGTACAACTCTTAGGACATAAGATTTATAGGTACTTCACTAGAAAGTGCAAATTGCTCACTGAGCATCCTATATCTCAGGAAGAGTACATGAAGATTCTCATTTTTTTTAAACCATTATGCCTCTCTCAAAGCTGGCTATTATATGACACTTTAAAAATATTATTGAATCTGAAACATCATCTTGTTGACAATTTACATTGTTTTGATTAGTGGCAAACTGGTCCATAATTTCTTTTATTGATATTGCTTTTAACTTTAAAATTGAGGTCTGATACAGATGAAGTCTGCCTCTCTATATAGAATAATCTGTAAAGAGCAATGTATGACACCTTTGTCAAAGTTTGGATGAATGTTGGGGTATGTTTTTGAGGTTTCTAGTTCTTTGCAGATCACTAATCTATTCTGCATTCCTACAAAAGAACTCCATTCTTATCTGTTATTATGGGTTTGGAATATATCTTCATAGCTGATATAAAGTGTTCTTTTGCCATCATCTCATCATGTCCTATTTATGAATAGTGTATCCATTTAAAGTCATTTACTCTTTTGTATGTTTGTAGGTAAATTTTCCAAACTACCCAGACATTTAATTAAATTTTATTGTGATATCATTGAATTTTTATAGTGATTTTTGGAGAATTAGATATTTGTATAAATATATTATATATATATATATATATATATATTACCTATAAATGCATAAGAATAGTGTTTATTTCCAGACCTCTAGTCCTCCTCCATGATACTGGATTGAACCCAAGGCCTTAAACACAGCACACAGTACTTTATATTGAGCTGTATATCTATCCAGGTTCTTCTTTTACAGACCCTGAGAGAGTCATATTTTTCCATAAGTTCTTCATTATTTGGTAATTAATTCTAAACACTTAGAATTTTTGTTGTTATTGTTAATCACATGTAATTTCTCCCTTTCTTTTTTCTTGTTGTTAGCATAAGTACATCCTGCTGACTTTTAGAAAGTTATGTTAATTTTGAGATTATAATCACATCATTTCCCTCTTCCTGTTCACTGCCAAAACCCTCCCATACACCCATCTTCATCTCTTTCAAATCCATGGCATCTGTTTTTATTCTCAGTATATATTTGTGAACATATACATAACATGCTCAGTCTGCATAGTGTTAATTGTATATTACATGTTTTTAGGGTGGTCCATATCAGATTAGACAACCAATTTGTATAGAAGATCTTAGTTTTGTAGTGGATAGCCATCCCAGCATTGGCCTGGAAGTTCCAACCCCCATTGAGGCTTCAGTAATGGTCATGCCCACAAGGCAGGGCGGAAGAGGAAGCGGAAGACCAAGGATCGGGAAGAGGTCACTCTCTTGGTTCCCGGACTGGACTCTGGATGCTGGAGGTAGACCGAGCAGAGTTCTCCAGAAAACACGGCCGGACTGCACTATACCCTTGCCAGACCCTGTAACCTACCCCTTCATTTGTAAGTTACCCCACAAAATAAACCTCCCTTTTAACTCCGTGGAGTGGCCTTAATAATTTCACCAATATAGTTTAATAAGCCATTCTCTTTTAGTTGTAACTTTCTGTCCCTTGTAATCACATAATCTTCAGTAAGAATGGTAGCTTCTTTTTTCTCAGAATGTATACTACTGTTTCCCTTGCAGGTATTATATTGGCTTGGCCAGGCCTTTTGTTATTATGACGAGCAGGTCTGTTATAATCAGCATTATTCTCGTCAATTGCAAAAGAAATATTTCCAAGATTTCTCTGTTAACTGTTTCTGTTCATATGTATATGCCTTTCTTGTTTTAACGGTTGGGAGTTGGGTTATGTAATGGTTTAGAACTTAAATGTTCTTCAAATTCCTGTATGCTCAGAGATCAGTTGTTGCTCTGTGACACTGTTTATAGATGGACAATCTTAGGAAGCAGGTCCCAGTGGGAGGAAGGTAGTTCATTGATGGTGGATCTTTGAAACATTTACTGGGATTGCAGGCCTTTTTTCTCTTTGTGTGTTGCCTTCTGGCTATTACAGGGGGAGCATCCTCCTCTAGCATATGCTACTGACACAACTGATAGCCCCACAATTCAAAGCATCAACATCAAATAAGCATGGAGTGAAACCATGGGTCATAGTAAAGCTTTCCTCTTTATGGTCTGGCTATCTACAATGTTTTGTCACAGCAATAAAAAGCTACATAGTTAAGTAGACTTTATCAGAGATGAAAGGAAACTGATTTTTTTCTCTCTATGTTTGGGACATTAAAATTATACGAATGCATTTAACTCTATTAAGTAATTATTTTGGTCAATGTAGGACCAAAAGAGTTAATAGGGAACTTTAAACTATTTTCTTGCACCTATTTTTCATGCTTAATGTAAAGTGGTTGTGGTTTATATTTCTCCTTGGCAAAGTGCTTTATCTGAGATTCCTCGAGATAATCTCTCTAAGGTCATGAATGCCAATAACCCTTTGCCATAAATACTTACATCAAATTATCCTTTAAGTGGATATTGCATTTGAGTTTCTTTAGTATTTTGAGAATATTACTCTATACTGTTGTAGAACCTGCTATTTTTACAAAGTCTGATTGCATTTTGGTTCCTTTAAAGATGATACAATGCCTCCTTCCTAAAGTTTAAATATTTTCTCTTTCTCTTTACTATTCTTAAATTTCACTATAGTCTGCTTGCCTAAGAGTTTTCATGCCCATCTATCTGATAACCTTTTTTTCTGATTTCTTTTTCTTTCATTGATCCTCGAAATATCTTGTTTTGTTCTGTTTCTAATCATTTTCTTGGTTGACTAGGGCAATAGCCTGGTTGGTAAAGCGCTTGCTATACAAGCATAAGGACCTGAGTTGATCCCCAGAAATCGTATTTTAAAAGCCACACATGGGTAGCGTGTGCTTACAACTCCAACGCTGGAGAAGCAGAGATGAGCAAGTATCTTGGGCTTATTGACTAGCCAATAACTCACAGGCCGGTTTCCTGCTGCTAAAAGATCCTGTCTCACAAAATGAAGTGGAGAGCACCCTGGGAATGACAACTGACATTGATCTCTGGCTTCCCCACACACAATCACACAACAGTCCACATACATGTGCACCCCCACCACAAACACATGCATGGATGTACACACACATGCACTAATTTCTCCTTTTTATGTATTTAATTTTTTTCTCTCAGGAATTCTTAATTAGGATAGTTTTATGTTATTCCTCTGGTTTTATCCTTTGTGTATAACTATTTTTATGTCTGCCTGACTTTTATCTTCCTTTATTTCCTTCCTTTGTTCCTTTTTTTCTTTGTTCCTTCCTTCCTTCCTTCCCTCTCTCCCTCCCTCCTTTCTTTCCTTCCTTCCTTCCTTCCTTCCTTCCTTCCTTCCTTCCTTCCTTTCTCTCTTTCTCTTTCTGTGACAGTTTATACACTAGTTTGGATCACCTTGGTTCTTTCCATTTTATTTATTTTATTATTAAGGTCACATACTATTTCCCCCCCAACATTTGTCTTCTTTATACTTAGCACTGACACCTGGCTCTTCTTAACAACCACTCTTCTGTTTCATATCCTACAAATGTCCTCCATGACCAATTCAGTGATGTATATTGATCTTATTTTAAATTTTAAATGTCTGCTCTCCCAGATGTATTAATTCTACCTTGCTTCTTACAAATTGTTCCTACACTGACATTCTCTCCCTGCACTGTTTCCCAAATTCTGTAGTATTTTGACAAGATAACATCTTTTGCTTGTGGAGTGTGAAAAATATTTTGGGAAATATGCACTGGAACAAGCTTGAAGCTACACTTCTTCCCAGTGTTCCTCCTGGTGAGTTAGGTGGTACTCTTCATGACAGCACACCTCTTGGGCTGCTACCTTGGTCCAGCTGCTGTGTTTGTGTTGTTTGCTTTCATGGCAGGTGACCAAGAATCGCAGAGAATCTCTCAATTACTCTGTCAGAGATTTCACTGTTTCTGAGCTCAAAGCTATGCTATAGTCAGTTACCCCTAAGTATATGCAGGACATCATCTGTGAGTATGGAGAGATCTATCCCTCCATCCAGGTGGGCACATGTCATTGACTGTCCATAACAGGTGCTGTCAACGGTGTAGTATTCAATGATATTGAGGTAAAACAAGGCTTGCCAGGAGCACATGAATGACTAAGTCAATAATAAATATCCCACCCTCAGCCTATTTCTCACACAAGATACTGAGCCCTCATCTGCTATTTAGTGTAATTCCCACCCTATAACAAATACAAGCATGACATCATCTTTTCCTGTCTCTTTCCTTATTATTTTTTGATATCTCAGATCCACAAATCTTCTGCTTTGAAGGTGTCTCTAGTGTTGAGTCTGAGGATTGGCAAAGACAACTGGCAAAGACAAGGGGTTATGGGTTTTTTTGTTTGTTTGTTCTTTTTTGTTTTTTTGAGAGGAAAGTTAAGTTTGAACCAGGATTATAACAGAGTATAACCCACTCTTCCAAGTAACTCCCAGGAGCAATGAGCTCAAGCTAGGATGTACAAGTCACTTTTCTCCTACTGTCAATGTCATGTGACCATTTTATCAGGAGCCAGAGACTCCTGTATTCAAGTTTTATAGATGTTCTCTGTTTTCCTTTAATATCCAGGAATGGTTAAGTGTTATAAACAACATTAAGCTTTTTGGAACAAAATTTAAAAAAACCCCACTAGGAATAAAAGTATTACTGCTGGGCAGTGGTGGCGGACGCCTTTAATTCCAGCACTAGGGAGGCAGAGCCAGATGGATTTCTGTGAGTTCAAGGCCAGCCTGGGCTACCAAGTGAGTTCCAGGAAAGGCACAAAGCTACACAGAGAAACCCTGCCTCAAAAAAAAAAAAGTATTATCAAAATATTATTTAACACAAAAATGTAAATTACAAGGAATCATCTTTGAGAACAGCTAAGTACAAAAGTAATGCATAACATTGCCTTACTGTCCTCCACTATCAACTCATTAGTGTAATTATCATAACAAAGCTGCATTCTAAGCCGTGCTTCAGAAAGGGTAACAATTAGGGTAAGACCTTTGAGAGTTATTGCACATGCTAACTGATAATGACCTTGCATTCCTGGCAGACCCAGTACACATCTCACAGAGCAATAAAGCACCAAGCCAAATTCTACCTGAAAACAATTCGGAATAGTTAAGTAGAACACACTTGTAGGTGGTTTTCAAATGTTAGCCTGTATGGGAGAATTCTTAGCTCTGGGTAACCCCAAAGCATGAAAGAAGGCTATTGACACAAGCCGGGGCACCTGAGGCTTATTCCCAATGCACATTTTAAGTAACATCTCATTGTCTAACAATGATTCAGGAGCATCATAGCATCTGTATAACTTTCAGGAATAAGATACCACATCAGATAATTCTGTGACAGAACAAAGCATTTTCTAGTTGAATGTGTTTATCTTTGAGACTTGAAGCACTTCTAACATGGTGATGAAGAAAACTGTTTTTCAGAAAGAACAATGGCATTAATCTCTCCACAAGTTTACTGTGAATGGATGCAAAGGTTCAGGGAATGCGCCACTCCTGTGGTGGTTCCATTTGTGATGGAACTGCTTGACACACAGTTCTCAGGTGGTCCTATGAGAATCTCTAAAAGCTTTAGTCCCGTGATATCTCTCTCTCTCTCTCTCTCTCTCTCTCTCTCTCTCTCTCTCTCTCTCACACACACACACACACACACACACACACACACACACACCCCACAGTAAAACCCTGAGATTTTTACCTCTACAAACTTTCTTTGTTAAGAAATGGAAAAAAAATGAAGGGAAGGAGCATGTATAAAAAGAAATGAAAATAAATAGTAAACAAATTCTTATGATGAAAATATCTTTGTTTCTTAATTAAAGACATGTTTTAGTAGTAGAGTGTATTTTGTCTTCTGACAAAATATTTTATGGGTGATAATCAATACAAAGTGTGTATGGCTTCGAAGTGAGATTTAATTACTAGGATAAAACATCATGTTGATCGCAGCGCAGCAAAGGCATCCCTCCACATCTGCCCTCTTCTCACATTCAAACTTGCTGTGTACTGAGCTCTCAGCATTTCCGTGAACTCTGGAGTCTGTAACAGGCCCACTTACCTTTCTTTGCAAGGTGCACAGCTTCTGCATGCTCAACACTGGTGACCTCAGTGCCATTGACAGACAGCACCACGTCTCCAATCTGGAGTCCAGCTTCCTCAGCAGCACTGTCTGTAAGGAGACAGATGACAACAGTCTCCTTGACAGAGGGTCCCAAATTGAGTGTCCTGCTGTTTGTACTTTTTTAAAAAAGGCTCTTTTTCTACAGGGCCTTTCCCCTCTCCCCAACTTTAGACAATTGCTTGTGTCATTAATGAGAAAGAAAATGTGCTCCTTGCAGCCTCCCTTTCATTTCTAGGACTTAGACATTCAGCCAGGCATTTGAGCGGCTCCTTTGCAATACAATAAGAGCAAAGCTGCTCTGAAACTCAATCTATTCATCCGCAAGAAGGTTGGACTAGTGCTTCTCATTCCCCATTGCTGTGAGGTCTCTTTGTAACCCTGAGAAAATCACTTAACCTCAATATCTTCATCTAGAAAAAGGGGGCTGGGGGCAGAGCCTCTCTGCAGGACCGTTCAGGGAACAAGTAATTGAAATACTTAGGAAGTTGTGGCAAAAACAGATCTTGGAGTAGTTGGGAGGCGGGTGAGGAAAGAGCGAGGGAAAGAGCTGCTTTTACTTGCATTGTTTAGGCTCCTTCCTGAGTCTTTTCAGATAGAAAACAGAAAACAGCCTCAGCTTTATGGTCCTTAGCTATAGAAGACTAGAGGCCCTGTCCAGTGGACATTTTGTTCCTTGAATGTCTATCACGTTCATTTTGCAGGACACCCATAAAAGTCAATATGCTATTTTAAGGTTAATTTATTTTAAACAATATGGTCTCCTATAGATTTGGCCAAAATTCTTCCGACAGCAAGCGGTTGCATTCTACTTTTTTTTTTTTTTCATTCATTTTAAACTTCTTTTCCCTCTCTTTGATGTGTAAGCTGAGCAATAGCAAGTTTTAAATATGTAGAACATCACTGACCTCCTCAAAGAGTATTCATTTTAAATATTACTTTTCAAGTTTCATTTTATTTTACTATGTTCTATTTTATTTTGCTGTAATTTTATGTATGTGGATGTTTTGTCTGCATGCATGTCTGTGCACCAAAGTGGATGTTTGATGTCTGCAGAGGCAGAAGAGAGTATCAGATCCCTGGAACTGGAGTTACAGATGGTTGTGAGCCAGCACGTGTGTGCTGAGAATCAACCAGCATCATCTGAAAGAGCAGCCAGTGTTGTTAAGCACTAATCCATCTCTCCAGCCCCAAAGAATATTAATTTAATTTTTTACTTTTTTTATATGTTGGTTCTTTAAAATGGGGTTTCTCTGTGTACCCCTCGCTGTCCCAGAACTCCCTCTGTAGATCAAACTGGCCTTGAACTCACAAAGATCTGCCTGCCTCTGCCTCCAGAGTGTTGGGGTTAAAGGTATGCATGCACCACAATGCCTGGTCAAGAATGTTATTTTTACAATATGACTCAGTTGCTGAGGGCCAACATGATGTAGAATATTTTCATTAACGAGTACAGTTTGCCTGAATCTGTTTTAGTGGTGGGGAAGTCTCAGAAAGCAATCTTTGACACTCCCATTCATTTATATACTATTCTGCTTGGAGTAACATTACATCGCACGGCATAGTTGATCATTTGACTCTACTACAGTAAATACATCATTCTGCTTAGAGAATCTGTTTATGGCATTGCCAATAACAACTTAGATCCACTGAAGTTTCTTATTATTTTCTATGTTCCCCATAACACCAGCTACTGTCTTACAGGATAACAGTCATTCAACAAACACACATTGGATGAATAAGTGAATCACTCCAAATCATACGCTATTGTTCTTTTCACCGAGCACCTTCAGTCCGACTGGTACTGACAAGAGAAGCAGAACTAAAAAAGAAAACCACACTAGTAGAATAGCAAGTGACAGATAGTAAACACCCTACAGAGACCGTGTGCGCTGCGATCTGGGGAAAAGGAGTTCTCACTCCAATTTGGAGTATTTATAAAGTGTTTTCGGAAAAAGGAGAATCTGGTCTGATGTTAATGAATAAGTGAATTACGTTTCATGAGTATTGGGTAGACCAGAGTGGTGATGGCTGCTAGGTTTACATGAGCCTAACTCCTCTGCTGTCTGGGCTCACAGTTGGCCAGTTTTTGTTTTTGTTTTGTTTTGTTTTGTTTTGTTTTTTTTTCAGATTCCTATGCAGTTGGGCATGCAATCTGGAAAAAGGCCTACCCCCTGGAATGTGAACAGAAGTGGTGTTTCTAGGCCTAAACCCTGACGACACAGGAAGGCCACCCTTTCCTACTCCTTTTTCATCTGTCTGGTAGGTGCCAGTGACTTTGGGCTTCCAGGGTTGCTAGATTCATAAGGAAAATGGAACCCAGATTATGCAACATTGTGTGGGGTAAAACTATCTCCAATTAAGAACATCTACATAAGACTACTACCACGACTAATAACTTTTTATTTTGTTTGTCTTGATGAAGGCATATTTTATTGCTAAAGTTAGCATCATTTCAAAATACCAACATACCCCAAACAGTAAGTATTCTGAGCAAAGGTATGCATAACTTTCCAAAAGTTAGTGACTCAAGTCAGCTGATGTGGAGGCTGTGGGTCAGTGGGCATTTACCTTGGTGATAATATAAGGGATATGGCCAAAGGAGAAAGGGTGTTTTAGGTGAAGAATCAGAATTGTACTGGATCCTCTGACATTATAGAGATATGAAATATCATAAGCATAAAACATGTAAATTGTTTTATACTTTAGGCTTTAGGAAGATTAATATAGGATAGAGAGATTAAGTTAAACAGATCAGCATGGATATTATTACTAGAATTTATATAAGCCTGTAACATAACTCTAGAGATTAGTGGAATCATAACAATCTTTCACATGACCTGAAATACTCTGCAGAATTCATTTGGATACCTGTCAATCTATCCTTAATGAAACATAAACGTATAACCAGCAAGTAAAATTTCTCATTTGTTTATTGTGGCATTTTCTATATTGAGAATAACTTCCAATATATGGAGGGAAAAAAAAAAAACCACTGGTTAAACGTGTGTTTGCCTTTAGATACACTGAAATAATCATGGAGTATATAATCTTAAAGGTTTATTGGGATGAATTAAAAATATTTTGGGGAATGGAGGGGAAGCACAGTGGTAGATTGCTTGTCCAGCATGAGTGAGCCTCAGGCTTCAGTCCGGGTAGAATAGAAAAGAGAGAGGATTTAATGCACAGATATTGAAGAAGCATAGGGATTAAGATTGAAGAGAACAAGGAATAACAGAGCATGATAAATGAAGACCACATGAGAACAGGAAGAAGCAAAGTGCTAGAGAGGTCCCCAGAAATCCACAATGATACCTCCACTTTAGACTACTGGCAATGGTCAAGAGAAAGCTGGAACTGACCTAGTCTGGTAATCGGATGGCCAAACACCCTAGCTGTCATGCTGGAACTCTCATCCAATTACTGATGGAAGTGGATGCAGAGATCCTCAGCCAGGCCCCAGATGGAGCTCCAGGAGTCCAATTGTCGAGAAAGAGGAGGGACTGTAAGAGTGTGAATTGTTGAGACCAAGATTGGAAAAAGCACAGGGACAAATAGCCAAACTAATGGAAACACATGAATTATGAACCAAAGGCTGTGTAGACCCCAGCTGGATCAGGCCCTCTGGATAAGTGAGACAATTGACTAGCTTGAACTGTTTGGGAGGCACCCAGGCTGTGGGACCAGTACCTGTCCTTAGTGGATGAGCTGGCTGTTTGGAACCTTGGGCTTATACAGGGACACTTTGCTCAGCCTGGAAGGAGGGAACTGGACCTGCCTGTACTGAATCTACCAGGTTGAACTGAATCCTCAGGGGAGTCTTGGCCCTGGAGGACATGGGAATGGAGGGAAGGGGCTGGGGGGAAGGTGGGGGAGAGGTGGGAGGGGGGAGGACAGGGGAACCCATGGCTGATATGTAAAATTAAAACACAAATATCCATATAAAAAATAAAATAAATATATTTTTAAAAAAAGATAGAACCAAGAAATAGATTCGACACTCAGACAATGTTAGTAGAAAAATATAGAGCACTGAAGATAAAGTTAAAGAATAGTTACTATTAGTAAGAGAGAGAAAGGGGACTGGACAGAGAAAAACAAAACACAAAGCAGATAGATCTTTTAAAAAAAAATGGTCAATAGAGATCGCAATGCAGACAGGGTTTAGCTGGTAAAATACAGACTGCAGACCTGATTTTGGATCCCCAGCATCTGCGTAAAAAGCTAGGCATGGCAGTTTACAGCTGTAATCTCAGTGTTGGGGACAGATACACAGGAAATATCTCAGGGGCTCCAAGCCAGTCAGTCTGCCCAAGCCATTCAGTCTATCCAAGCCAGTGAACTCAAGGTTCAGTGAAAGACTTGTCTCAAAAAGTGAGGTAGAAAAGCAAGTGAGGAAGACATGTGATACTGACATATGTGCTTGCACAATTATACACACACACATGTATGCAAGTGGACACATATGGGGGGGAGAGAGAGAGAGAGAGAGAGAGAGAGAGAGAGAAAGAGAAAGAGAGAGAGAGAGAGGCAGAGTGACACAGAGAAAAGGAAAAAATCCAAGATGAAGAAAATGTCATTGGTTCTATATTGAGGCCATAAAGGTAACTCTAACATCATCATTGATCTTAGTCTGTTCAAGACATTAAGAAAATGAGGACCAACTAAAGCTTATGGGAGAATAAGGATAGCAGAAGGAATTTGAGAATTTGTACTAATCAATATGTTAAATGATTGACTAGGTAAGTCATTCAACACTACAAAATCTAAATCCAAGTACATGTCTAATTGGATATTTTCTAAGTAACATTTGCTTTAAAATAATTTTTTACTTAAAGACTCCATTACTATGAAGATTGCTCTATTCTGATTATACAATTTGAAGTTTTTACTGTATTTTTGCATGGGTATTCTGGATTCCTTTGTAATCTTGGCAGCATTTTTTATCTGGCCTTTTATTATAATCATACTTGTGAGAAAAATTAGTAAGTCTGCGGTTTTCCTTTCTCTGGTGAGTACTGATGCTGAGCACTGTCAATTTGCTTATTGATTATTTGTTTATCTTATTCAGGTAAATATCTACATAACTCCTCTGTTCATTTTAAATTGTGTTGCCTCTATATTATTGGTTATGATACTGGTATAATAATTGTTGACAGGGGATTATCATGGTTTGCCACTCTTGTGGGTGGTTTATACAACTGCTTTTAATTTTGAATAACGGGTACTGGTGGTGGTAGTCTGGACAGTCATGCATCTTACAGAGTTCCCCTCTATCTATTATTGATGCTGGAGTTGTAGTACAAGGGCTTCATTGAGGCCAAAGAGAGTTCAAAACAACCAGGAATGCTTGTACTATTTGACTCTGGTCTTGGTACGGAAGTGTTCAACATAAACTGCTCGGGAAGGTATGAAGTAGTAGGAAACAAGAGTCTGACTTTCTAAATTTGCACTTCCCTCCAAATAGATACACTTCTAAGTTTATTAGGAAAAGCTTGATGAGAAGTTACTTCATGAAGTCATGCATATTTACATATAATGCAAATTCTGAAAGCCTTGTACTTAAAAAAAAAAAAAAAAGAGCTTGTACTTTTCATGTTGAAATTTGTAGTCTAATGGTAGCACTTTCAATTCTGGAGCTGCAGAAACATGGGCCTCCTCATCATTTCCTCCCTTGCTTAGCCTGTCTTAAATGTATAGTTTTCTTTCTGAGTTTGCTTGCTATCAAAGTTGAAACATCTGTTTCTTTTGTTTATGCCAACAGATCTCACAGGCACTTAGGCTTTCAAGAAACCGTTCATGCAGATGCCAGCCGGGTGTGGGCAATTAGTTGCATAAGTGCCAAGCGAGCTCACACTCTGTATACTTATGGATAATCATTTCCACCCCACCTACAGGTCTCTTCTCTTTATCTTTTTTATCTTTAGTGTGTAATTAAGCCTCTCTACTGCATCCAGAACAATGTTTTGTAGTATGAATAAGATTCTCAGAAGGGCTGAAAATATGTGTAATTTTAAAGTCCCTCAACCCCTCATTTAGTAGATTTGAGTAGACAATGGATTTCAGAGGGATTCTCAGCACTGAGAAATACATTTAAGAAAAAAAATGAGAGAGCTACACTCAGCAGCTAGGCGAATCCCTGCCAGGGCAGTACTTTCTGATGTTGAATAAAATCCTGGGTTAACTGTGTATTGTCAAATCTCTGTGACAGAAAAGACACTTCAGCCTTCTTATTGCAAAACACCTTAGGGCCCCCTGATTTAAAAGTTAAAAGAGTTATTTGTTTTGTATTAGAATAACAAGGATACAATTAACCATTACAATTGAATAGTTAAAAAGATTTCAGAAATTAACTCTGTGATGTTGAATGTTCATGATGAAATTGACTGGAATCACCAAGGAGACACAGCACTGGGGTTTTGATGAATGTGTGCATACTATTCCATCCATTGGTTTGGATCTCAAATTGAATAAAGTGGAGAAGGGGGAGGAAGGAAGGGAGAAGGAAGGAAGGAAAGAAGGAAGGAAGGAAGGAAGGAAGGAAGGAAGGAAGGAAGGAAGGAAGGAAGGAAGGGGAGTGAGAGGGACAGAGGCAGACAGAGATAGACAGACACAGAAAGAGTCAGACAGAGAGAGACACGTCAAGCAGCTAAGCATCAACTCTCATCTTTCATTGCTTACTGATCTGCCCAGACATGAGGAGTCTTAGTCCCATACTCCTGCCTCTGTGGCCTGAATCAAAACTTCCCAGCCACCACAGTCACTATCATGCCTTCCCAGCTACCTTGGCCTGTAGCATGGCCTTCCCAGCTACCTTGGCCTGTAGCCTTCTCTGCCACCGTGGACTGTACCATGCCCTCCCTACCACCATGGACTGTACCATGCCCTCCCTACCACCATGGGCTGTATCAAGCTTTCCTGGCTACTATGGCCTATGTGTTGGTCAGAATTCTCTAGGGGAATATAGGGGAATAGAACATACAAAAAGAATATGGGTTTTAGATGAATGTGCGTAGTACTAGTCCATCCATTGGGTCTCAAGTTGAGTGAAAAGAGAAGGGAGAGGAGGGAGAAGGGAAGGGGAGAGAGAGAGAGGAGAGAGAGAGAGAGAGAGAGAGAGAGAGAGAGAGAGAGAGAGATATCAAGCAGCTAAACATCAACTCTCATCTGTCATTGCTTTCTGGTCTGCCCCGATACCAGAAGTCCTAGGCCTACTCTCATACACATACATGTACATTTATATGGCTATGTGTGTGTTCATTTATTATATACAACATATTACTCATTCAGTACATGTATATATTCATTTATTTATTGGTTGTATTTTGATTTTCTTTTTATTTGAGATCTGCAGGTTGTCACTCTTCTCACTTGCCAGAAAATGTGTTTTGTTCAACTGCTGTTCTAGCATCTAGAGAATATCATTTATTTTGAGATGAATAATTTTGCCCTGAGATTGAGTAAACTCTAGTTCTTTCTCTTATATATATGGTAGAGAAAGCACAAGCAGACAAAAAAAGCAAGCTTCCTTCTTCTGTTTCCTTTATATAGATTGTCAGTAGAAGATTACAAGTACATCTTCCGACCTCAAAAGATCCAGATTAAAAGTGGTTTTTCCCACTTCAAATGATTTAGTTAGAAAAAAAAAAAAAACAAAAAAACAAAAAACTCTCTCACAGGGATATCCAGCTATTTGGGTTTTAATTAATTCCAGATGTAGTCAAATTGACGACCAAGAATAGCCATCACAATTCCACCCCTTGTCAACTTTACACACAGTCATATCTCCTTATGTCATGCTTAATTTCTAAATGAAACCAATAAACAAGTCATAGTTATGTCAAACAGGATATAAGTATCCCTTGTATAAAATACAAACACACTATAAATTCTAGAGTAGGTGGCAATGCCCTGTGAGAGACATTCTTTTAGTATGTCAAACTTAAGTATGATAACCACTGATACTCTCTTGCTTGTCGTTATATTGTATGATAAAGATTCAAGGACAGAAAACATAAATATCTGTGCAAAACATATTCTCAACTAAATATAAAAGAAACAATCATGTCAATTATAACCTTTTTGCGACTGGTCACATGGACAGCTGGTATTTATAACTACCTTCTTCTACTACCCATTCCGTATTTCTTCCACCCTCAGCAAGCACTTCAGCTGGCCTTGGTTCTTTTCTTGGAGGAATGACCTATACCGTCAATTCTGAAAGGTCTGTAACATTGCCATTCTGGATTAGGCTGTTGTAGTTTCTTAATGACTTTAATCAAATGATATGAGAACACAAAGAGATACCCTAAAGAATTTCCTCTACCCCAGTCATAATCTTTCTTACATCAATTGTGGAGGAGAAATCCAATTTCATCTTGGTAATATGGATCAATCACACACCTCAACTCTGTTGTTCCTTTCTTGGCCTGTTGGTTTGCGGGCATCAGAAGCCCAAGGTGGTTAGGGGAACATGTGAGCTTCCAGTTCAATGGATGTTTGTTGTATCTCCTGGCAGGAGCACTGCCTCCCTCTGGAACCAAAATTTCTAGGTCAGCAGAGCTTAAGGTCACAGAAACAGGGAGTAAAAACTTGGTAGTGATCATGAGTGGAACTATTCCCCTTTCCACTCCTTGACCAGTGGATCCTTGCTGTGGAGAAATTTTCCCATATCTTAGATGCTGATTCAAAGAATATACCACCTTCTGGAGAACCCTACCCAATCCTTCCAGGCTGCTGCCACCTAATCAGCATTATAACTGTGTCACTGTGTCTCACAAAGACCACTACATCTTTGTATCATGGCAGCTCCTTCAGGAGGATGGGCAACATGGAAAGACCAGTAGATTCTGTAAATCATGGGCCCACTAAATCACTCTTCTGTCTGTGAAGTGAGTTCCTTGGTCAGAAGCAGTAGTGTATGGAATATCATAGATGGTGTATAAAGCATTCTGTTAAGTCCACAGATGGTGGTTTTGGCATAAGCAGTACATGCAAGAAAGGCAAACCCATATCCAGACTAAGTATCTACTCCAGGAAGGACAAAGTGTTGTCATTTTCATGGACGAAGTGGTCCAATGTAGTCAACTTGTCACCATATCACTGGCTGGTCATTAGGAGAAATGGTGCCATATCTGGGGCTCAATGTTGGCTTCTGATGTTAGTAGATCTGGCACTTAGCAGCAGCTGTATCTATATCAACCTTGGTGGTAGCAGTACATTTTGTTGAGCCCATGGCTCAATCTCTGCTACCATTGCCACTTTGCTCATGAACCCATTGGGTTGAGCAATGGTAGGGATAGCTGGGAAAAGAGGTTGATTGTTCATAGAACAGGTCACCCTATCTATATGATTACTGAACTGCTCTTCCGCTGAAGTCACCTTTTGATGAGCATTTACATGGAACATAAGTATCTTCACATCCTTTGCCCATTTGGAGAGATCAGATCTATCTGCATACTTCTTAGCCAGATGTATTTCTCAACAATTTTCCAATAATGCTCTTTCAAAGTCCCTGACTATCCAGCCAATCCAGTGGTTACAGTCCATGAATTAGTGAACAATCTCACATCTGGCCATTTCTCCTTCCAAAGAAAATATATGATCATGTAAATGGCCTGAAGTTTTGCCCACTGTGAAGATATCCATGTGCTGGTATCTTTCAGGGTTTTCCCAGAAAGGACTTGTAATTCCGTAGCTTTCCACTTTTGGATGGAGACTGCTAAATATTCAGAACAATAAGTAAACCCACCCTCGCCTTCTCTTTTTCAGTCAAAAGGTTACAGGGAATACCCCATGAAGCTATAGATGCATGCTTCACAGCAGACGACATTGTAATGGGAGTAGAAACCATAGGCATTTGGGCAACTTCAAGTAACTTGTATGCCTTTAAGTCATGCTTGCACCTGACCATCTATAAAACAATTCCATTTGCTAATGGACTGCTGCTGTGTCCATTCTACTTTATGTCTTGATGGTTCAGAAAACACCCAGATCATGATGAGCAGCTCAGGTTGTTTGCTAACTTGGAGGCTCATTGTCAAACAATCAGTTTCCACTAAGACCTATACCAGACCAAGAGCTAACTCTCAAAGTGGGAATAGTGGACTGCAGATGATGATGGAGTCCTTCTCTAAAATCCCCAAAGTCTCTTCTGTGATTCACCTATAGGGCCTTCCAAAGGCTCCAAACAGCATCCCTAGCTGCCATTGCCACTTCAAATACCATTGGGTCTGCTGGATCATATGAGTCAAGTAGTAGAGCCTTTTGTTGTTCCTGGGCCCCACTCAAAGCTAGCAGCTTTCTGAGTAATTTGGTATATATGGCCAGACTTAAACACCCAAGTGGGGAATGTGCTGTCCCCAGAATCCAAATAGGCCCACTAAATGTGCTTCTTTTTTGGTGGTGGTAGCAGCCAGGTATAATAACTTATCCTTTACGTTAGAAGGAATATCTCTGCATGTCCACATCCCTGGACTCCTAAAAGTTCCGCTGAGGTAGAAGGTTCTTGAAAGTTGGCTGGATTTATTTGCCATCCTCTGATGCACATATGTGTTACCAACAAGTTACCAAAGTGATTGTTCTTACTCATTTGACCCAATTAGTTAAATGTCATTAATATAGTACATTTAATGTGATTTTTATGGAAGAACAGATGATCAAGATCCCTTTGAACTAAGCTATGACACAGGGATAGAGTTACTATATCCTTGATGTAACAGTGTGAAGGTAGACTGTTGGCCTTGTCAACTGAAAGCAAATTGCTTCTGGCAGTCCTTATGGACAGGTACCAAGAAAAAGCCGTTTGTTAAATCAATAGCTGCATACCATGTACCAGGAAATATGTTAATCTGCACAAGTAAGGACATCACATCTGGTACAGCAGCTGCAATCAGAGTCACTACTTGACTGAGCTTTTGATAACCATCTGTCATTCTCCACAATCCATCTGTCATCTGCACTAGCCAGGTAATAGAGTTAAAGGGAGATGTGGTAGAAACCATCACCCTTGAATCTTTCAAGTCCTTCATAGTGGCACTAATTTCTGCAGTTCCTCCAGGAATTCAATACTGTTTTTGATTCACTATTTGGCAGCAGCAACTCTAAGGGTGTCCAGTAAAAGCCCTCACTCCACAGGTCAGGGAATCAATGTGAAAATTCTACCAACTTCTGGAATATATCTATATCAACTATATATTCTAGAACTGGGGGAATAACCATAGCATGAGTTTGGAGACCCACTCAATCTCCTGTGAGTCAGATGTGAGCTAAAACTCCATGAATCACCTGACCTCCATAAGTCCCTACTTTAACTGGAGGGCCACAATGTTTCTTGGGGTCTCCCCGAATCAGCATCAAGTCAGAACCAGTGTCCAATAGACCCTGGGAAATATGATTGTTTCCTTTCTACCAGTGTCCATATACTTTTGTAAAAGGTCATAGGTCCCTCTGGGAAGCACTGGAGAAAGGCTAACAGTAAACTTAGTTTGGCAAGGTCCATTCTCAGGGGAATCTAGCCCTCCTTTTATTCAAGGTGTTCTGGTTTGCAAATTAGCTCAAGCCAGGAACCTAGCCCACAGGCTAAGATTCCCTTTTGCCACAATCCAATACAGGCCTTCTTCCATTTGTTTGAGAATTTTTCTGCTTATACATATCAAACCAAAATATAGCAGGCTTCTTATCTGTCCCGTGCCTGGAAATACCATGATTGATAATCTAGTACCAAAGGTGCATATAAGTCATGCCACCATTACATTTGCTGTGCCTGTGCTGACCATGATAGGTTAGGCCATTATAGACATTGCTTTGTTCACACTGTCCACTACAATAACTAGGACTGCCTTGCCCTTTGTGACTCAGTGCTAGTCTCTGCTGCTTTGGAGGCTCAATAAAACCCATTGCACTTAATTCATTCAACTGCCCAGCACCATCTCCAACCCTAAGGTCTAGCACAAGGAAAGGGGAGACAACAAAGCTCTTCAAATGTGCTGGTGCCCCTCTCACCATTTTGTGTTTTATAGGATTAATGAAGGGTATGTCTTCTGGCCCTATTGCAGAGGATTAGATTTTACAGAGTGTACTAACTCCAGCATTGCAATTCCCTGAGCCTTAAAATCTCATCATCAACACTAAGTCAAGGGAAATCAGGCATCTCCAACTCCTTTTCAGTAGGCCATCTTTTGACAAAGGCTTTAGACAACCATTCAAATACACCTTGACCCATTTCTTGTAAACTGTGAGCTTCTATATTAAACCTAGATTCTTCACTCTGTGGGATCATATCAATAAACTCAGTCTGATCCACATTTATGTTTCTTTCATCATTATCCCACACCCTTAAATTCCATTCTCCAGACTGCTGTTTGAATGAATGAGCAAACTAATTAAGCTCTTAACTGTAACACATCTCCTCATGGACTACACTTTGTATCTCCCCTCTAGAAGCCTGATTAGCCTTAAGTATGATTATAGGACTAGAGGCAACTACATCAGTATTGTCTTGCTTGGCATTTCCTTCAGAGAAAGTTACTGCTGGTTTAGCAGACAATGAAGGATTAATTTCCTCAGTCAAAGGCAGAAAGCCCAATATATCAGTGGTCGGAATGGGAGCACACCTGCTGAGTATGTTTTCTTCCAGAAAGTATTTCTTCAAGTGAGATAAACCCTTGAGAATCTGAGGGTTCAAAGTTCTCAGTTTCAATAGGGTCCTCTAACATATCCAAGTTACACATCCCATTCTTTACCAATTAATGACTTTAACCACTGATACCCTCCAAGTCAGGGACTTGAATTTTCACTGTATTTTATAGCAAAACTTAGGATGAAGCCTCCAGTTAAATTCTTCTGCAACTTGAGCTCTGTGGCTGCTAGAGAGAATATTCCATTTCAGGGTACACTTAGAAACCTTGAGACTGTTTATGAGCATCTGGAGCTGGATAATTTTATCATTGAGTTTATTGTCATCCTTCACTGTGTTCTGAGATGTTAGAAGTTGGTTAATTTTACCATAGAGCCCATTCTTTTCCTTTGTCAATTTGTCCAGAGATGCTGGGAACAACCAACTACCATCATCATTTTCCTTATTTTTCCACAAATTGTCAAAAGTTTTATATACAGAGTTGGTAATTCCATTGCTTCTAACCATTGGTGAATCAAGACAATCAAATGCGTTTTGTCTCCTTAAGTTTGTAAAATAGTCTACACCATGAATTTTTCAGTATTCTTTGATCTGCTAGGAGATACTTTAGTAACTGGAGAGGCTTTAGCAGCTGTAGATGTTGGCAATTGGAAAGTCTATTAAAGATTATTAAGAAATCCATGCTTATACTACTACTCCTGATACTAAAATCTTTATAAGTCATTGTTCTTGAGATCAACAGAATTTATAGAATCTATCTATCTATCTATCTATCTATCTATCTATCTATTATCTATTATCTATCTATCTATCTATCATCTGTCCATCTATTATTTATAAATCATCTGTCTATCTATGTATCTACCTACCTATCATCATCATTATTATTATCTACCCAGAATGTAATAAGGACTTATTAGAATGGCTTACTGGTCTAGCTAGTCCAACGATGACTGTCTACCAATGGAAGCTCCAGAATACAGTAGTTGTTCAGTCCATGATGCTGGATATTTCAGCTGGTCATTAGGGACCTGCAAAACTAGGCTCTAATGCCAATGGAAGGATGGACTTCCCAGTGAGAGCATTTAGGCAAAAAGAGCAAGCTTCCTTTTTCCACATCCTTTATATAGGCTGCCAGAAGTAAGTGTGGCCCAGATTAAAGCTGAATCTCAGCCAGGCAGTGGTGGTGCACACCTTTAATCCCAGCACTTGGGAGGCAGAGCCAGATAGATCTCTGTGAGTTTGAGGCCAGCCTGGACTACAGAGTAAGTTCCAGGAAAGGCCCAAAGCTACACAGAGAAACCCTGTCTCAAAAAACTAACAAAGAAACAAACGAATGAATGAATGAATGAATGAATGAATGAATAAAAGATGAATCTCCCCACCTCAAAAGACCCACACTAAATTTGTATCTGCTCACCTCTAAGGATCTGGGTTAATATTGGGTCTTACCACTTCAAATGATTTAATTAAGAAAATCCCTTCACTGGTGTACCTAGACACTTTGGTTTTAGTTAGTTTCAGTAGTGAAGTTGACAATCAAGAATGGCCATCAGAGCCTATATCAGCATGGCTTCCCAGCCACCATGGCCTGTATCATCCCCTTCCTGCTACCATGGCCGGCATCATGTCTTCCCTGCCACAATGGCCTGTATCATGCCTTCCTTGTTATGAAGATTATATGCCTATAATCCAGGAGCTAGAATAAACCCTTTCTTTTGCTTTTGTCTGGCATTCAGCCACAGCAAAATTAACAATAGCAAATGCAGAAAGTGATGCTAACAAATGAGCTCAGTGCTGTGAGCAACCTTGTCTGCAACTCTAACAATCACCTATACTCATTTTCTCAATAAACTGCCCATCCTGTGTGTCCTGGGGCTCCACCTGCTGCTCTGTCTCTCTCAGTGTAAAGCCTGGGAAAGAAGCATGTGAAGTGACCCACCCCGTGACGGGCTGGAAACTCTGGTTTCTTCAAATTTTCTCTGCCGAACACCTGAGTCCATTGCTTTTGAACTTGGCCTCACTTGAATTCTTAGGACCCTTCACATTCCTCACTCAGGCCAGGCTCTGTGTGGCTGCTTCAGAGAGTAAATGAACTTTGTTGGGATTGACAAAATCAGGCTATTGACCACCAATGCAGGATTCCTCAATGGATACTCAGTTCTGGCTAATATTTGATTACTATTAGCCTGTTTCAGGATTTGTCATTATTACCCTAAGTTTAGAGGTTTCTCCAATCCAGTCCTGCTTTTTTTCTCCTCTCAGCTTATGGGCTTACATCATGGGCTGGAGTCTCTCTGCGTACTCACCCTCTTCCTTTGGTCAGGCATAACAACTGCCTTCAAACTATTGGATATTTGATTTCACTCTGTTCTCAGGTGGTAGGATCTGGGCAAAAGGAACTTCTTTTATTATTTTAAAGATTTTCTCTGCTTTTTACTTATCAATAGTTTGTAAATAAAGAGAAGGGGAGAGAAAATAGACCAAGGCCACAGGTGAAAAGATTGTCTTTAAATTGGAGGAGACAGGAGGAAAAGGTACAATTTGGAGGTGTCCATAAATATAAATTAGAAACAGAGAAAATAGGAAGATGACATATGTTTGCATGCCTAAGCCAGTTTCAAGCTGAAGGAGGAGGAAAAGAAACTGGAAAAGAATTCTGAAATATCTGTCACTTTATTAAATTGATTTGTAGTTCTGGGATTATGAGTTTAGTCTGGATTTTTAATCACAAAACAGAGGAACAAAGTCATTTATTGCCTAGGAGAGAAGACAAAAATTTAGATTCATTTTAGACCTCACAGGATGGGAAAATATGTTGGTAAGTAAACTGGATAAAGAATATAAAGAAAGCTATTTTATAATAAACAGATTGATCTATGTTAATTCCATAAGAATTTATATATTAGAGACATTGTTAATATTTCTGTATGGCTAGTAACAGATGATAAAATGCTTAATGTACTTATTACTCCCAATAGCTGAAAATAAATTAGGTCAGTATCTAGCCAAGAAAGATTCAAGTTAATTATTTAATAATAGGATTATTGTTTGTTTGAAACATTGGTCATATATAGTGCAAGTCAGCCTTGAACTTGAACTTTCCTGCCTCATTCTTCAGAGTGCTGGGATTACAGAAATGTACCATTATGCCTTGGATACAATCAATTTTTTTTAAAATGAAAATGATCATATACCAAATACTAGTATGTTAAGAAGAGGCAAAAACTCATGTTTGAATAAACTGTGTGATGCTATTTGGGTGGTTCTTTTTGACAACTCATTGGGTACCAAGTGCCCCTGTGCCAGTATGTCCTGAACTGCAACTTACATTTCACAAGACCACCTCTTTCTGTTTTCTAGTCTGTGGAAACTTGTTCAAGGTGAAGGGCATCACTCCATCTTCTGGTCTATGGAGGACTTGGATTTCTAATAATTCAGTCCAAACAAACTCATTTGACCCAACCAAGCCAGTTCAGTGTGGTCCCCCAGGAGTTATTTGAGGCTGCAAGCTTGTCCTCTTCCTCTGACTCTGTAATTAGTGGTGGGAAAGCCAGAGTTGCTGAGATTATTTAGGTTTGAGTGGAAACTTGCAACAGCAATGAAAAGAATAGAACAAGTCATGCTTCGGATGAAATGACTGCATCATTGAAACAAACCCAACATCTGTGCTATCTCAGACCCTCAGCTTTGTGAGTCAGATTCTCTGCTCCATTGTGTAAACCACTTTGGGTCAGGTGTTTGATTGTGTACTACCTGAAGAAACTCTGTTTCAGTAGCTTGAAATTCTAAGACTTGAATTCTGGTGCTTATAGACATAATAATTGAGACAAGTAGTCTAGTGATGTTGATCATTCATACAGCCATTTGTAAAATGATCATGGTAATATCAAGTTTTAAGTTCATATATATATACATATATGGAGAACAAATATAAAATACTTTGTTCAGAATAGTTATCTATAATGAATATGATTTCTTTCATCCCTGGTGTACAACATGGTTTTTATACATAAATGCCAGTTCATCAATTTATACTCTGAAATCATGAGAAATTTAAATTATTTTTTTCTAAAACAACCATGAACATGAATGGAATCAATATCCAAACACATGTCACCCCCTTAGGTTTATAATAAAGATACTTGTGGTGGTCAGCCCTGCCTGACACTTCTACAACACGACTCCGACATACAAGGCTCAGGAAACAGTGAAGAAGGGGTGGAGAGATTGTAAGAGTTGGATATCAGGAAGTCTGCTGGGAGCGTGTGTCTTCTAGATACGACAAGTTATGACATTATGGTTGCCTCAACAAGATCTGGAAAATTCCAGCTCCAGTAGACATCACAGCATGGATGGAAGAAATTTCACAAGGCTCCCACCCATCGATGAAGAGCTATAGGCAATTAATGACTGTTGAGAAATAAAGAATTAGTCTTCTGCAGAAATGAGCCCCTGACTTCATTATCTGATACAAATTACTAGTCCTCAAAACGTGTAAAAACAACACAAAGTGGAATCAGCAGATTGTATTTACATATGTATTAACACATTTGTAGCAATAATAATAATAATAATAATAATAATAATAATAATAATAATAAAGAATACTAGAAATTAGAGAGGGAGGGCCTGGGAGTTCAATGGAGGAAAGGGATGATTTAATACTTAAATTAAGAATAAAACAGAACTCCCAGAATCCTTTGCATACTGACAAACAGTCAGCATCTGTGTGTGTGTTTATCAGAAGAGTGCATTGCATAATAAAGCCTGGACTTTAAAATAATATGTGGTTATGGTACAAGCACTTCTCAATATTGTTTGGTAACCACTCTTAGAATTTGTTTCTACTGCTCATGAGTACGTTACAAGATGGAGACAGGGTTGGTTATCTTGTACATGTTGACAGGGTTGAGAGGACTGCTCTGGGATGAATTAAACTTGTTATGAGAGCACTTACTGGTATCCACTTCGGTCACCACAATTGGTTTGGAGAACTGAATCCGGAATCCCCAGGGGTAATCTCCAGTTCCTTTGAATAGTCTCACAGTTCGCTCACGAACTGCAAGGAAAGCAAAGCATACATTGCTTTGAGTTGACATTAAATACTACACACTGTTACAGTACTGTAAAAGTGGTGTGTTTGCTTGTTGAGATTACATGTCAAGCCTAATAGAAAGGTTCCAAGACATACTAGGCAACAGAATGCATAAATTATACAAAATTCTGGGTTTCTTTGTTACGTTTTTATACAATGTGGTCTAATTGCATCTTTACAACAGATGATGATGATGATGATGATGATGATGATGATGATGATGAATATTTAGAGAAGCTAATATTGAGATATAGAGAGGTTAAGTACTCATGTCAAGAAAATAAAGCTTACTCCTGTTAGGCAGCAGTATATCTTTGGATTCATCCTTAACCACTCTGTCATAGCTACCCAAACAGCATACAGATCTTGCAACCCTGAGTTGCTTAGATCTGTACATAAGAGACTTTATCACAATATTATTCGTTGGAGCATATTTGGGCTTTACCCAGCAGGTCTGCATAGAGAGGATGATTGGACCATGGGCCGGAGTGCAGGTGTCCGGGATGGTCTGCACTTGGCTGTGCTAGAGGGAGGTCTTTTGCTCCACCCCTTGGCATTTCTATAAATACCCTAGGGCAGAGACATTTGAAGCTCGATGGAGTAGGATCCAGACCCTCCCATGTCTATCCTGTATTTTCTATCTTTTTCTCTCCCATCTTCACTTCTAACTAAGTCTTTTATCCCTCATTCCTCAAGAGTCCCTGGGGTAAATAAATATGAGGATTGGTCCTCCATAATTATTCATGGGAATAAGAAAACTGAAACACATTCCACAAACTGATGTTTTACAAGAAGCCAAGAAAAGTAACAGACCTGGCTCACTCAGAAAAATACAAGATCAGTTGGTTTTGAAGACATTGGAAGTGTTAGGTTTGGCTGTACTGTCACTGGAGAGTCCTAAGATCTTCACAGTCAGGTTGCACAGACTGTCATCAAGATAACTTTCATTACTGTAGCCCAGTTATTAATCCACTTTCCATCCTGCTGCCTTCAGACCTTCTTTTCTGTATCATACTCATTGCAGTGTGTGTGTGTGTGTGTGTGTGTGTGTGTGTGTGTGTGTGTGTGTGTGTGTGTATGTATGTATGTGTGTTCCTCATAATTACTGCTTGTTAATCAGTTTAACTTATTCATAACATTAATCAATTCAGTGACCCTTTTGACTCCTCTCTACCTCAAGGCACTTTCCCCCTATATCTACTACAAAGAACAGCCTCATAGATCACAATCGTCTGTGTTCAAAACGATTAAGGGTTGTTACTCCTCAGAGATGGGGGAAAAACATGATTCCAGATTGTGAACATCATGGGCATTTTGCCTTGGAGACTTGTAAACAGTAAGGAAAAATAAAGTATAATTGGTAACATTCCTGAGCTTCAGAAGTAGGTTCTAAATAGCAGTTTGGCTCCCAGGTACTTGTGAAAATGCTAGGCAATTATAAGGATTTCAAGCTATTAAAAAGAATAGGGTAACCTAACACCTTAAGATGGAAATTTAATAGGATTCCCTTTCATAAAAAGTATAAATGTGTTAGAATTTCTAAGTAATAGATTTTGCTGCTTTTTTTCAACCTGCTGCTTCCTTTTCTTCTGTGGATGTTACTTGTTGCTTCTTAGATTAAAATCTTTCTCCAGGTTACAGTGGAAAGATGTGTCTTTTTTGTAGAGTTGCCTTATCTTCAAGTCCACATCCAAAGGCTCATTTGGAGTACACATGTGTAGGCAATATATAGGCAGATTTAAAAGCACATAGGAAGCCACAGGAACTCATGAGACTTTGAAGTGAGAGATAACACTGCTCTCGAAGGTGGTGTAAGACCTTAGTTTTCAGCTTTTCACTTGCTGTGGAGTCTCTTCCTCAATATGGCTGACAGATGGCATTAGCAAAAGTATCATTATTATATATTATTTTGCAGAGCTTGTAAGATGATTTACGTGATTTTTCTTTCAGATATTTTGAGAGGAATGATTATATTTCACACTAAATTTCTTGTGAGATGTAACAAATATAGGAGAAGGCAACGCATTCTGCCCAGGCATGCTCTGTTGTGAACACCTGTTTGGTCAGATAAGGAAGCCAAGCATCTGATAGAAACAAGGAGACATCCATCCTTTTTCGCAGGTTCATTGCAGTCCAAAGAAGGAGTTGTTAATTTACAAACACTTGCTGCACACTGCCTTTCTCATAGGCAGTATCTTGTGTAATAGGATTGTACTAGAAAAGTCAAAGAAGCATCATTTCCTTTTGACACTTAAGTGTTTGATACTTGTTGCATGGGGGGGCGGGGAAGATGGAAGGATACAATTTCTTCATGTGGATTCCAGAAGGGATGTTTGCTTTTGTAAAATGCCTGAAGAAAACATGTTGTTCTTTTCTTTTTAAAAAAAAAAAAATCAGGAAAATCAAAGCAATATTGCTGAGAAGGTGTTCTGTGGATTCTAGCTCTAAAGTTCTGTGTTCTGCAATGCTTTGTGCCTCTGGGAAAGTTTGTTACTCATTAAGGGAATTCTCTCTTGGCATAACTATTTGGAAAGTGTCTTACTGGATCTCATAATTTAAGAGGCAGAACTGGGAAATTCAAGGACTTAGGAATTAATATTTCAACACTCTGAGATGGGCTGGTAGCTAATCAGGATGAAAAGGAAAAGCAGAAATCCATTTCTGACTGCTGTAACAATAATTTCTAACATCTCTACTTGTCAAGGTCTCTTGTTCCCTCTAGGTTACTCTCTTGGAACTATCTTCTGCTTTTGACGGATCGATTTACCCAACACATATTTGATTAATGGAAGATTTTTATGTGTTGAATCAAATCAAATCACATTTGTTGTTTTGTTTTTACATTTCATGAGACTAATAAAATACCTATTGCTTTCAAGGCCATGTTTCTGTGGTTTTGGTTTTTCAATCAAGCAAATTGAATGTCAACAACATGTATGAAAGAATAAACATTTCAATAAAGTCTTTAAATGGTGAGCTCAGCTATAGAACTCTCCTGTGGGAGGACACAATCAACATGTTTGTAACATGTTCCTTCCCCATTCTGAAGACAATTTTCTCATATTTTAAGATTTATAGCCTTACTTTCCCATGTCTATTGAATAATCTGTAAGTGCCACGCAGCTGCTGAGAAGCCACAAATGAATGTCATTGTTGTTTTGCAGAGTGTGGATGCATCGTCAAGTAATTTATCCCTCTAGACAACACTTCCTTAGCATCATATTGTTGGTTGTAAAAATCCAAATAAAGGTCAAACATTTCCATAAAAATAACAAAACCCACACACCAAAACACTCTACATCCTTAACATAGCTACAGCAATGTGGCTTTGCAGGGAGAGCTCCCTTTGTTTGACTATTTTCCAACTCAGAATGTCTAGGAAAACAAGGATTGAGTTTTGTTATTTAAGTGTAAAATTTATTTATCATAAAAGACATTGCAAGACATGTAAATTAGCATTACAGTATTTTGGAAGTATTATTGGATTATTAAAATATTTTAGTTAAAAATTGCCCGTTTGCTGTGGCTCACTTTCCTAATTAATGTCTACATTCGTTCCTCGCTATCTCAGTGCTACTCAGTCAGGAAGACATGCATCCCAGCAAGAGAAGTAGGACAGTTTCAGGTGGAGGTTAAGTTTGATGAAAGGCCGCCTGGTGCTCACTTGCAAAATGTAAACAGATTTCATGCACGTTCATATATGCACATGCATACAAGCCTATATATTCATGTGCATGTGTGTGCAAGAAGATATATATATATTATTGTATTTTATATATATATGCGAAAGAGGTTCAATTCTTTCTTTTACCAATACAAGAAATTGCACATTAAGGAAAACTCTTGTTCTTTGATGACTGGGAACATAGTAAACAGTAATTGCACTTTTCTTTTAGACCTCATATATCATGGTTTACACTACACATATGAGAGGAGTAGTTGTGTTTCATTTATTGTTATGTAGCAGATTCCAGGGGGAAAAAGATAGTCAAAAATATTTGTTCATTTAGTAAGTGTATTATGTAATTAAATTGTATGTAATTTACACATGAATATACAAATATATTTATAATTCTGCACAAAACAAAGTGAGAGATAGAAACGGCTAAGATGTATAAAAATAGCTCATTTTAAATTTCATGTCCATAATTTCAAGTTTCATAATGTTATAAACCAGGGAGAAAAATATCAATGAGTATTTTTTATATAGTAACGTGGCTGGTGAGTTACTCAGTACTCACTCAGCAGTACTTTTGATTTTCCCTACTTACGGTGTTTTATTTATCCATTCAAAAACATGAATTGCTTTTCTAAGATGAGACAGGTCCATTGTAGGTGCCTGGAATCCATCAGTGAGTTGGCCAGATTCCTGGTCCTGACATTCCTACTTTTAATCTGGGGTTCTCCCATTATGCCACAACTCAAGTAAAAATTATACATAAAGACTATTATGTTTTTAATATTAAAAATTTAATACTAAAATTTGATGATTTATTTTATGTCCTTCTTGTAAGAAAAGTCACTTTAAGATTTGTCACACTTAGTGTTCTTTTGTGAAGCAGGTTTTATGGACCCCAGGCTCAGCTGACACTCTTGTAATCAAGGCTGACTTGGGATTCTTTTTAATAAAAATTATTTTTACTATTTATAATCATGTGTATACCTGTGTATTTGGGTGGGGTGTGTGCATGTGTACATAGATGCCTACAGAGGTCAGCGGCTTTTGGGTCTCCTGCATCTGGAGTTTCAGGGGAGCCATCTGACCAGGCTGCTGGGACCCTAACTCCAGTCCTCTGTAAAAGCAGTGTGCACTCTCCTGAGTCATTTCTCTGCCCACAACCCTGCTTCCACTTGCTGCAAGCAGGATTTCAGGTTTCCCCTGCTTATATTAATTTTTACTCCAAATCTGGAATTACCACTCTGCAGTAATAGCTCTTTTAGTTTTTGAGAATTTTATATGAAATATATTTATGTAATTTCTCCTCTCCCTCTCCTCCATTCAACTTGTGCCTACTTCTCTAACTCCCTTTCAAGTTCATGGCCTTTAATTATTATTATTTAATTATTATTGTTGCACATATATACACATACAGATTTATAAATACAATCTGCTAGGTTCTTTCATTTAGTGCTGTTCATATGTATGAATGTTTAGGTCTATCTACTTGGAATTATATGACCGATCAGTGGGCTTGTCCCTGAAGAAGATTGATTCTCCCTCTTTCAGCAACCATTAATTACCTGTAATTCTTCATCGGGGATGGAGGCCCTTGAGAATTCCTCCATCCACGTTGGCATGTTAATCCCTGGTGCCGTAGTTAGGGTGTCTATTGCTGTGACAGAATATCATGACCATAAAGCAAGTTGGGGAGGAAAGGGTTTATCCAGTTTACATTTCCACATTGCTGTTCACCACTGAAGAAAGTCAGGGCAGGATCCTGGAGACACAAGCTGATGCTGAGGCCGTGGAGGAGTGCTGCTTACTAGCTTGCATCCTATAGCTTGCTCAGCCTGCTTTCTTATGGCTGGTTATCATGGAGGCATTTCCTCCTGTGAGGCTCCTTCCTCTGTGATGACTCTAGCTTGTGTCAAGCTGACACATAAAACCAGCCAGTACCACTGAGTCTTCTGTCTAAGTTAGGATTCCTATTGCCATGAGGATATACCATGACCACGGCAACTCTTACAAAGGAAAACATTTAATTGAGGTGGTGGCTTACAGTTTCAGAGGTTTAGTCCATTATCATCATGGTGAGGTGTGGTGGCATGCAGGCAGACATGGTACTGGAGAGGTAGCTGAGAGTTCTACATCTTGCAGGCAACAGGAATGGCTTGAGCATATATGAGACCCAAAAGCCTGCCTCTACAGTGACACACTTCCTCCAGGAGACAAGGCCACATTTCCTAATAGTGCCACTCCCTTTGGGGGGTCATTCTCTTTCAAACCACCACACCTGGTATCATTTTTTGTTCCCCCAGGAATAGCTCTTAAAATATTTTTTATTTTAGTTATTCCAGATTCTTAAACTCATGTCAACTATCCATATTTTTCAATATTCAGGGCTGGCAACTTCAGAGCTCTAGCGATGAGTTTTCTAAGGCACATGCATCTTGCTATAATTTGGAAGTCCTTACCAGCTACTGGTCTTGGCTTTTTACTAAGGCACCTGGGGCTGTCTTCAGGATTTCCATCATCACCTCGGAAAACCCATGCTGTTGAGTGAAAATTCTCTGTGTAGAATCCTTTCTCTTCAATATCAACTCGAGAGCCAAAATCTGGAGAATGAGCATCATCTGAGGTAACTGAGGAACAGAAAAGGTGAGAAATTGAGTTATATTCTGGCAAGAAAGAAGATCCAGTGCTCTTGTGGTCAAGGTGAGAAAGCTTCCAGATATGAAGAGGTGAGGTCCCAATGAATATAGCACATTATCCTTAGATATAAGTAGCTAAGTTTGCTGTGCATTTTTCTTGGGAATAATTTATATATATTTAAAATATCATAATCAAAACAAATATTCCAGGGAATTGTAGAAAGGGTCAGCAATTAAGAGTGCTTACTGCTTATCCAGAGGACCCAAGTTCAGTTCCCAGCACCTACATCTGATGGCTCAAAACTGCTTGCAACTTTAGCTCCTAGAGATCTTTTGCCCTCTGCTGGCCTTCACAGGCACTGCACTGGTGTGCAAAGAGATACAGACACATGAACAAAAATAAAATGATTCTTAAAAAACAAAAACAAACATTGCTTCAGGTTCTGGGTTGTGGGAGTCTGGGTACAGGACAAAGTATGGAAATATTTCAGTTAAAGAAAAATGTTTGCTTTGAAAAACAATATATTACTATTTAGAGGTCAAGTTGAAACCAGGGAAGATTAGGAATTAACTTTCAGAATCCATTTCAAAAGGATTATCAAGTACAAAATCATGTCACTGTCTTTGTGCTTGAAGGAGGCACTAGAAAGTGTATTTCTAGAAATCTCACCATGGGCTTACATGAAGAGACAAGGAAATGTATAAATAGCTTCATCTACCAGTTCTTCTATAGAAGTTTAGTGTTTTCTCTGTGTGTACAAGTGTCTTAGACCTTGTGGAAAGCTGTGTCCATAAAAGAAGTGAGCTTGTCTTCCCACATTATCTTCCATGTTTCTTTGTGCCCTGGTTAGAAAGTTCAAAGCTAAATAAAATCCTGCTCCAAGCCTTTCAGTCTTTCAAGCAGGCAGAGTTTAAAAAAAAAAAATCACACTTTAGCATCAAAAGTTATTTTCAAGAAAACTCCATCATTTATTTGCATTTCTTAAATAGCATCAGGAGTGGGAGGGGGATATAAAGAACACAATGATTCTCTCTATTTTGTAAAATACCAAAGCACAGGCTGATCTCCCAGTGTCCTGATCATCCTGTCTCATCTCCCCAAGTCCTAGGACTGTCCTGGGATTACAGGTAAACACCTCAACAATACTTAAAACACAATAGAACATCTTACTTTTCTCTCTCTGATTCTCCTCAGACACTGTGGTTGTTCCTATGCCTTTCTCAGAAAGTCTCTGGGTGAAATCTCTTATTCCCATCCTCACTCAACAAAGCAAGGCAGACTTCTGCTGTGAGTTAGGTATATAAATATTCCATCCCACCCCCTCCCCCGCCCCAGCCGAGGATTGGTGCTCTCTCTGAGTTTTCTCTGGAGAATCATTCTTAATGGTTCTCGTTCATTTCCACTTTCACTTTTGTAGTACTAGACTGAAAAGAATAATTATTAGTCATTGTCCTGACACATAGACAAATGAACAATAGATTTCCAACTTCTCCATTTGCTTAAGTTATGTAAGACTGCACTAGACATTTGATGGCTTGGGTGGTTTCAGGTACATTCATTCACTCGCTGAATTGATTTGAAATAAGTGCTCTTCTTGCCTGAGCCAGGTGCGATGTTATGGACATTGGAGGTAGAATGATGAGTAAGACAGGAATCCTGGTGCAGTGTGAGAGTTCAGAGAAAGGGCAGCTAGCTGTGAGCAGGGGCATGTCTAGGAAGTCTATCATATAAATCCATCCAGTGGGTTCCATGGGGCAGAGGAGGTGACAGTGAGCAGGGGAGCACTCCTATTATAAAACTTTAAATCTAAACCGACAAACTTGACCCGTTTTGAGTGTTAATATAACACCCAAAGAATGAAAATACCACATCAGACAGGTCCCAGTCAGAATGTAGGTGCACTACAAGTGGTGTATAAAATTATCTACAGGTTAAATAGATATTTAGCCTAAAAGAATTTTGCTTTTATATTTGGACCCTATCTCCAGATACCTTATAATGTCTATACCAATAATATAAAACCCCATAAAAACTGAAATCTGAAATACTTGTGGCTATAAGCATTCCAGCTCAGGAATAGTCTACTTATACTTCCATAGGTGATGTTGACTGAGTAGTTTTACTATTCTACATTTGGATGTAAAAACAGACGACATATGGCAATATAATACAGTTATAAAGTTGGAATGTAAATAATATGAGAACTTTATGGGACATGATTCTTATTAGATTAAAATTATGAAAAGTTTAGGACAAAATAATATAAATAGTATAAATCAGAATATGACACTTTCACATAGCATATTCCAAGCACTTCAAGATTGTTTTAAGTAAATCCAAGTGTGACATTTGATTGCAAAAGGAAAAGTACACTAAAAATTTATAATAATTTATTGAAGTGCCTTTCTGATCTCTAAAGCTAAATTAAAGATTTTTCTTTTTTAAGCTATAATAGGGCTTTCTAAAGTTTTAGGTTCATTTTCTACATTCTCTACCTTAAAAATTCAGTTGTTGAATGTTCATTGATGTAGGTCACAGAGATTTATGGGACCACTGGTTTACCTTATGATACCTTCCCTTCAGCAGTAAATGCCAGTATTGGATATGCAGTGGGTCTGAGGGCAGGTCTTTATATGGGTCTTTGCTTTTATCAATATGTATGAGGCTGATCTAACAGCTCACTTATTTACCAACAGATGTGATTCTGTGGATGAATGGCTCTGTATTCATTCAGTTAGCAAGACATAGCTAATGAACATACCCTTACATAAGCTGAGACATAAAATTTGTGTTAAACTCCAATGAAGCAGCAAGCCACACACCTGCTGAAAATTTATAGCTGCTAGAGTTCTCAGCATCTGCTCCACGTTGAACCTTGACATAAGCAGGCAAGTCCAAATAACTTTGTCAAAAAAAGTTTGTTACCAAACTAGATTTGCTAACTTAAACACGTCATAAATGAGCATTTCAAACATGAGCTATTAAATGTTTTGATATTATTGAAATCGCATTTTAACTCTTTCTTTCTCAAAAAATACCAGCATGTTCTTTTCCTTTTCATTTGTAGTTTCTCATAATAATAATACTAATGATTAGTAATAATAATAATAATAGTTTTTAAAAAGGACTAGAACATGCACAAGTTAGCTCTGAGCACCTTAGGTATCCTTACATTTCTTTCAACCTAGTGTATCATTTGAAGAAAATGAAGAGATGGTATGCAAAGATGCAAGGCCCTGTTTGATTGTCCCAGAGGGACCAGGATTTTATTTGAGTTCAAACAGATGTAGTAATTTTCTATTTTATGAAAGAGTGTGAGTTCCAGTTAGACTGTCTGTAGTCGAAACTCAGCTCTAAAACTAATTATATATAACTGAATGGCTTTGGACCCATCACTTATCCTCTACATGAGGCCCTGAAATGACTTTGGAAATACAGTAACATAACTCATAATTCTACTGGTAATATCAACAAGAAAACACACTTTAAGAGGTTTAGCATAGAATCTGGCATCAAGTAGGCACATCACAATCTTTAGGTCTTACTCTGAAATTTTATGTATATATATTAGATAGATTTTTATTTTACTTTATGTGTATGAGTATTTTTTATGCATTATGTCTGTGCACTATGTGCATGCCTGGTGCCCACAGAAATAGAAGAGGGCAGAGAATCTCAGGGGAGTTTCAGATGATTGTGAAACATCTTGTGGGTACTTGGAACTAAATCTGGGTCCCTTGAACTAACTCTTAACCTCTCAGCTACTCTTCAGTCCACTTAGCTCTTATTCTTAGGAATTACAATTAATTCCCTTCCTTCCTCCTTCTTTCCCTCCCTCCCTCCCTCCCTCCCTCCCTTCCTCTCTCTCTTCCATTCTTTCTTTCCTTCTATCTTTCTTTCTCAATGGCAACTAATATTTAAAAAGTACATTTCCATAATAATTTTATTTACTGAGTGAAATATGAGAAATGCTATGAGTTATTCTCACATGTTTAACCCCAAATTCCTGCCACATCTGTTTATGATACAGGGACCATTTAAGATGATAAAATTCAGAGCCTCCTTTTGCAGTCCCTCCCCATGCCTGTTACTAGTCTTCAAGTTACTTACAGAGTATACCTTAGTCAGCATTGCCCACAGTCAGATGGATTGATCAACTGTGTCAACACACATAAACATGCCATTCTTAATGTCTTTTCCAGTTATTACATAGGAAGTCAGAGATGAGTGAGATTAACAGAGAGTAAACGCTAGCTGTAATGATGGTCTATAAAGCTGTCAGGTTTTACGTCATATATTAATAGCGTGTGCTGACTCTCTAAATAAGAAAAAAATTCAAACCACACATCAAACAATACTCATCTAAGCAACTCTGAGTGAATGGCAGGCTCTACCTAAAAGAGTTTCTCCAGAAATACAGTGTGTTTTCAATGTGTCTGTGGCTGGATAAGCTGAAAGAGAAGTGGCAGACACTTGTTCTCATGTCTAACAGGGACAAAACTGTTAGGATAAGTTTTCATTCAATACAACGTTTGCCTCAAAGAAAGCACAATCTTTGTTAAATTAAAATTATTATGCTTGGACATTAAATTTGAATTTACATTGAAATTACAGATAATCTTGTGTTATTTCAAGTGGAGTATTGGTAAATGTTTTAAATAGCTTTCAAAATTGGAAAAAAAAATATCTAGGCAGTTTTCATTGCATAAAGATTCCCAACATGACCAGTATAAAGCTAACAACCTGCTGTCACTGAGCTGCGGTATAGAAAACACACATAGCCGGCTTTGTGAACTACCGTGTGACGGATCCAGCACACATGTGATTGTTTCTTATTTCAAGAAGTGCAAAGCAGACATGAATGTCTAAGAGCATTCATGTCTAGTATGGAAGGATTCGCCATTACAGTGAAAGAAAAAGACCCTTGCTATGATTTCAAGTCACAATGAACTAGAAAGAATCAGACCTAATCTCTATGACACTTGGAGGGCATTTTCAGTTAATGAAACCAGTGAAGTTCCCACTAGGTTTGTTTGATACATAGATGGTTGATTACAGAGAAGGACTGTCTTATAAAGCAAGAAAAAAAGGATTTTGAATATTTTCACTGCAAAGAATTCATAAACTCATGAGGAGATAGATAAGCTCAACTTGATTTAAAAATTATATCACTATTGGGATTTATAAATATATTTTTATGTCAATGTTAAGAGTAAATTTAACTGAAAGTTTTTCCATATGCAGTAGAAGCTTTACTATATGTAATCAACTTATTACAGTTAGTTACTACATGTAAATTTTTGCCTCTTCTTTTCACAAGTATAATATAATTATTCCTCCCCCCTATTTTATTAAGATGGATAGATGCTGGTTACTGTCTTGGTGGACCAATGTAGAGCTTGATGGTTTTTGATACAGGTTGCAGGTACAAATTGCAGATGAATATTGCTGACACCCTCCTCCCAGGACACACACACAATTTATTTCAAGGTCCAAGAAAATCTCAGAAAGAAGAAAACAGCAATAAATAAGTATGGGTTTTACAAGGGAAGCCCTGCTGTAAATGGGATGCTGCTGGTAGCTACAAGGCAACACGGTGCCTCATAAAATTCACAAATAAATGATGGAACTAGAAAAATTATTATGATTGAGGTATCCCAGACCTAGAACGACAAATATAGTATGTATTCACTTACATGTGGGTATTAGCTGTTAAGTCAATGGCATCCAAACTACAATCTATAGAGCCACAGTGGTTAGATATAGAGCAAGGTCCTATGGGGGTGCAGATAGATCCTCTTAAGAAAAAGAAATAGGATAGATAATTATAAACAGATGGTGGTGGGGCTGGAATGGGAGGAGAGACAGCTGAAATTAGGGTCATTTGATGGGCAGTATGGAGATTTTATACAGTAGAAGCTTCCTAACGCATATACATATATGAAAGCGACCTAAGTAAAATTGCAAAGTTATGGGGTTGACAGAGCCTAACTGGACATGTTTGTCACCAAATGAAGCTTTCTGACCCAGGACTGGGTTATATTTAATTGAGTTATTAGCCATAGGAGTCCTGTGGAAACCCCCAACAATTCAGGCCATTGTTAAGACTATAGGTTCATCTCCACAAACAAAGGCAAGGTCCCATGGCTGAAGACAACATCAGTACAATTCCTTGAACATGAAGAAGCCAAGCTGGTGTCTATATGGAGCTTTTACCCCTGTGTTCTAGCATTTTGGTACAAGAACATAACCTCTATTCTACCAAAAGAGAAATATAAATCTAAGCCACCCCCCCAAAAAAAATCTTTGATCTACAATGGTATCCTGCCTGAAAAATATGTTTCACAGTAGCACAAAGCTCCTGGGAGTAACCAACCAATATCTGATTTGACTTAAGAACCACTATCACACAGGCTGTGCCTGTGTTGACTACCCAAGGGAGACCTTATTCTCTATGAGGAGGGGATGGGGGTAGGTGAGCAGGAGAAGAGGAGGGAGGGGGAATGGGCTGGTATGTAAAAGGAAAGAAAATATTTTTTTTTAAATAAAAAAATTATATACATACATATATATATATATATAGAGAGAGAGAGAGAGAGAGAGAAGAGAGAGAGAGAGAGAGAGAGAGAGAGAGAGAGTGTGTGTGTGTGTGTGTGTGTGTGTGTGTGTGTGTGAAACCACTTTCATAAGATGGAACCCATGACTGACACTGCTTGGCAGACCAAGAACTTGAGTTCGGATATCCCAGAGACCTAAGGTAAAACCAAATACAAACCCAAACCAAAACAACAACAGCAATAACAAAACTGTAGCAGTAAATGACCACTAATGACATGCTGCTGTACTCATAGATCAGTGCCTTGCTTAGTCATCACGAGAGAAGCTTCCTTCTGCAGCAGATGGGAACAAATACAGAGACCCACAGTAAGACATTACACAAAAAGTGAAAGACCTTGGAGCATTCAGCCCTAAATGGAATACCTCCATCAAATCCTTCCCTTTAGTGCTTGGGGAACCCTGAGGAAGAGAAGGCAGAAAGAGTGTACAAGCCAGAGGAGATGGAGGACACCAAGGAAAACAAGCCCTCGAAATCAGCATCAGCATAGCTCATATAAACTCATAGAAAATGCAGCAACATGAGCAGGGCCTGCAGGGGTCTGCACCAGGTCCTCTGTGTATATTTTATGGCTTCCAGTTTAGTGTTTTTATGGGATTACTGAGTGTGCAAGTGAGCCTCTGTTTCTTGTGCCTTCTCTTGGTGTCTTTTCCTTCTGTTTCTTAGTCTTGTCCAAATCTGATGTGTTCATTTTGTTTTATCTTATTTTACTTTATTATCATCTCTTAGAAGCCTATTTGTTTTCTTTTGTTTTTTTTTTTGTTTGTTTGTTTTGTTTTGTTTTGTTTTGTTTTGAGACAAGGTTTCTCTGTGTAGCTTTGGAGCCTGTCCTGGAACTCGCTCTGTAGACCAGACTGGCCTCAAACTCATAGAGATCTGCCTGCCTCTGCCTCCCAATTGCTGGGATTAAAGGTGCGTGCCATCACTGCTCAGCACCTATTTCTTTTCTTTTTTTTAATTAAACTTTTCATTCATTTTACATACCAACCATAGATTTCCCCCAGTTTTCCCTCCTCCTATTTAGGAAGCTCCCTAACCCACCCACCACCATTCCCTCCTCCTACAAGGTAAGGCCTCCCATGGTGAAGGAGAGCCTGGTACATTCAGTTGAGGCAGGTCCAAGCTCCTCCCCCTGCATCAAGGATGTACAAAATCTCCCACCATAGGTAGTGGGCTCCAAAAAGCCCCCTCATGAACCAGCGATGGATCCTAATCCTACTGTGAGGGGGCCCCTTATGCAGATCAAGCTACATAACTGTCTCTCTTATGCAGAGGGCCTAGTCCAGTCACATGGAGGCTCCACAGCTGTTGGTCCAAAGTTCATGAGTTCCCACTAGTTTGGTTTGGTTTTCTCTATAGGTTTCCCCATCATGATCTTGATGCCCCATGTTCATAGAATCCCTCTTCTCTCTTTTGGACTGGACTCCTGGAGTTCAGCCAAGTGCTTGGCTCATTCTATTTGTTTTCTAATGAGAGATAAAGGGAGTGAGTCTGGATGGGAGGGGTAGTAGGGAAGAACTGAGAGTACTAGAGGGAGAGGAAACTGTAATCAGGGTATATTATATGAGGAAAAAAACTATTTCTAGAAGAAGGAAAAGAAGAAGAGGAAGAAGGAGAAGGAGGAGAAGAAAGTTTCTTATTTGATCTGAAAATACTCCCTCCAAAAACTGAAAACCACCTAACTAACACCCTAATATGAGGCATGTGTGGCCATCTTTTGAGTTGTTGGTTAAATTTGTCCAAGGTAATACCCAAACATTATGGTTGACTACTATTAACCTTGGTTGCCTCCTAGGGGTGACAGGTAAATCCCTAATGCTTTAGAGAGAGGTCCCAGAACTGGAACTGATCTGAATGCCTCCTCCCTGATAAATGGCTTTCATGGTTCCAGAAAGTACCATGAACATTTCCAAAGGAAGGAAGCAACAAATAATCTTTCCCAGATGTGATGCCTATGGAGCACAAACAATGACCTGCATGCCATGATAATTTAAGGTACAAAAGTGAGTGGGACATTTACCGTGATGGTAACCAACAGGTCTCTAATCATACTTTAAACTCACTTGACATGAACAAAACTTTGCCTGGTACTGGAAACCTACCAAACTACCCAGAGGTAGTGAAATCACGGACCTCGGAAGAGAACCTACAGCCACCACTTTACTAAACCCAAATAATCCCAACTACGTTTTTAATATTTGTCCTTATATTTATAGATAGGTGTAGTCCTCACCCTTCATCAAGGAAACTTGTCTTTTGTAATAGATAGAGACCATTACTGAAGACCATGACCAGTCAAATGTAGAGTTGTGGAGCCCAGTCTCAAATGAATACATCTATAAAAAAAAAAAAAAACTCCTGCACCTAAAAAGGTTCTGAGAACATTGCAGAAGACAGGATGAGAAGATTGTAAGAGTCAGAAAAATCAGGAAGCTTTCTGTGAGATTGTATATTCTAGGAGTGTCAGGAGCTACATTCATTCACAAAGTCTCACCGACATGACTGCCTAAACATAAGCTGAAGAACAACAAACATGCTATAGTGGATGAAGGAAAGTCCAGGAGGACTCAACCCTTCACAAAGAATGACAGACAACTAAAATAATGCTGAATAGGGAAGAGCACACCAATTGGTTATTCCATTACAAAAAGCTAGTCCTGAAAACATACACAGAAATAACATTAACATAGTCTAAGCAAGTTGTATAGGGAGAATATACATGAGTAGAAATAGGCAAATATGCATGTAACAACAATCAATGAAAAAAAGAAGCCATGCATTTGAAAGAGAGCAAGGAGTATATCAGTGGATCTGGAGGGAGCAAGGTTAAGAGGGAAATGATGTTATTGTATTATAATTTCAAAAATAAAAGAAATTATCAAAAAATTAAAAAATAGAATAAACAAACAAAACCAAACCAACAAAACTAAATAAAGTAAAACAGCCTAACAATTCCTCAAGAGAAACCAACAGCAGACAATATATTTCTTTAGACATTTTTAACCTTTAAAATCCTTACACTGGCGTTCCTATTGCTTCTAAAATGTTAAAACATAACTCTTCCCCATTGTAACCAAGATCTCACACTGACAAATCTTAAATCAAATTTCAAATTTCAATAATTTTCAACTTTTTTCTTCTACTGCTGAGTAACTATAAAAGCTATGTTGAGGGAGGAAATTCCTTATTCTTATAGGCATAATAACTCAGGGCTGGCTTACTCATAGGTGGCTTACAACAGCCTCAGAAGGTAAAGTGCTGGTACACTATAGGATTATGACACAAAAAAAGATGGTTCCCTCTAATGGTTAACTTAAAGTTAATTAATAAGGACACTAGTAACACAATTTGGACAGGCTTTAAGGAAACAAAGTATGCTAGATTCTAATTGAGAATAGCTTATCTAAGGACAAAAGGAAGTGGGTGCCTTCAGGCCCAAGAACTTTGCATCATAGAAAGCAGTATGGCGTGGGTCACTGTGTGGGACTGTGCCCAGAGACACAGCCAGCCCTTGGCTTCCCACACAGAAGGACCAGGAGCAATATGATTTAGACCTTGTCCCCACCAGCGGTCTCTTGATATTACTACCAACCAAACCTAATAAAAGTCCAGAGAGCCCCTTGACATAGGCCAAAGACGAGAGACTCTTGTGCTAGAGAAAAGGAGTTAGAAGAGTAGAAAGGGGACCCAAGGGGCAAATGAAAGACGTTTTCAGAGATGATTTCAAGAGCGTGAAGTAAGCACAGACTATTGCCTCTCAGTTTGATAGAAACATGAATGAGATTATGTCCTAATTTCTGTAGGGTTTATATTAGGCACACTGGTATGTTCAGTTCTATATGTTTAGAAGCAGGATTTACAATTGAACTTTATGCATGATAAAAGACTTGGGTGTTTCAAAGTCCAGATAAATATTAGAAAGAGGATAATCTGTCCTCTCTCTCCCCACTCAGTATGTGTGTGTGTTTGTGTGTGTGTGTGTGTGTGTGTATGTGTGTGTGTGTTTTGTGTGTGTTGTGTGTGTATGTGTGTGTGTGTGTGTGTGTTTGTGTGTGTTGTGTGTGTTTGTGTGTGTTTGTGTGTGTGTTTGTGTGTGTATGTGTGTGTGTATGTTTGTGTGTGTGTTTGTGTGTGTGTGAATTTGTGTGTGTGTGTGTTTGTGTGTATGTGTATGTGTGTGTGTGTTTGTGTGGTGTGTTATAAGATGTATAGATGAGTTTATGAACAGGAAAAGAATTCACATTATGCCATGAGCTATGTAACACCTGAAACCCAGATGCAACACATAAACCATGATGTGAAACCACAGCATAGAATATATTTGAGGGTTTTGATACAGGATTATATGAATATCACCAAGAATGAAAGTGTGGAAAGACAAGAGCGACCCAAGATACAAACACAGTAGTGATAATTGGGAGAAACTGCAAGGTATTTTATGCTTACACTATCCCCACTTTAAAGTCCACCATGATACAAACAGCAGTAATAGCAACCCCTAAGCTGGAAATGCAAAATGGTTGATATTGAGGACAGGAGACACTGGATGGGATATGGCATCTCCTGGATCAGAGCTCAGCCAGTCACTGCAACAGAAGAATCATTGTTGTGGATAAAGCAGAATCAATCCAGGATGTTTCACTACCTGCCCACATAGTTTGCCAAGTGGAGGAAGACACGGAATGAGCTAAATAATTAATACCCAACTGAAACCCAAAGAAACTCAGCCCACGTGAAATGTGCATTAGCAGAAGTAGTTTAGTAGTTTATCAATAATCAGCTTAAAACTTCATACAAATCAGTTAATATTCTCAAAGGCATAAAAATGAGACTTATCCAAAAAGTAGTTAGTCTATAAAAATTGAAAACGGAACTGTGGCAGGAGGATCTCTGTGAGTTCTAGGCCAGCCTGGTATACACAGAGAGACCCTGTCTCAGAAGACTAACCGGCCCAACAAATAATTTTAAAAATATGGAGCTGTGAAAAAGGAGACAAACATTTTAAAACAATAGGCTAAAAACCAAGAAGGACTTAGATGGGGGCTGAATTGCTATGGTAACAGAACATCGGAATTGTCAGGGACTGTGGCAAGGGCAGATGAGGATAAACATTGTAGAAAGGTGTTAATGTGTGCAGCGAATGGATCCAAAAGTTTGACTGTCCATACACAATATGCCAGTAGGACACAGACAAGAAGAGAAAGGGAAGAAAGCAGTAGAAAAACTAATAGCTGAGAATCTATAAGTTGAAGACTGTTATGAATGAGGAAATATGAATGAGCTCATGGGGCCAAGCATGAACATATATTTAAAATACATGTTCTGAAATTCATAAGTGAAGATAAACAAAATAATAAAGATGAAGAGAAAAATCCTTAATTTACCTAAAACAAAACTGTATTAACGACTGAAGTCATGAAAATCATATTGAACTGAAATTTCTCGCTAGCATCACGGTTAATAGGGCAATGACCCAGTTTCTTCCATGCTTTGAATCTAGAATTCTATACCAAATTGTCACTAAAAATTAAGAGAGCAATAATATCTTAAGATATATAATAAATCAATTTTTATTTCTACATGATTTTTTCCTGAATGTTATTAGGCTTTTACTAAAGAAAGAAAACTAATAAATTCTGTTAGAAGTAAAAAAAAAAAAAATGATGAGGGAGAGCTTTGAAACATATTAAGCATTAACAATATATTTTTTAAAACATGTGTAAGATTGAATAATATATAAATAAAACAGTTGATAAAGTAAAAGTGGAGCAGAAGGTGGAAGAAAATAAACATTAGAACAAATTAGTGATGTGTTAAGATCAGAGCTTTGGGAGTCTAATAAAAGATGTGCATTCTCGGGAAGATATTTCAAGTGTTACAAACAATAACGGAGATTAGAAGGCTCAAATGCAGCAGCATATTCAGAGTATAAATGCTACAATTCTAATTTTAGTTCCTTCCTGCCCAGCACAAAGAGAGACCTGGAGAATTAGGTACAGATCAAAAGAATAAAGTCTCTCACCACAAAATAAAACATCTACAATTTCATCCTTTGTGGCCACATGAATATGAAGTTTTGTGCTGGAAATAACATAGTATTTGATTTTTTACATTACTTATAATCTCTTCCCAAAGATATATGGCTTCTTTCAACCCTTAGACTTTGTCAGGCTTCTGTTTTGTTCTGGGAAATGAATGACAGCTACCTATGTTGACATGTGGGACATTCCATCCGCTTCTCTACAGGGCACAACCCACTATTCCCACTACTATCTATTCATAACAACATTTGCTGTAGCACAACAATGTACCTTTTTATTTTCTTCCTTTTAAAAAAATCAATCATAGTTCCCTGAAATTTTGGTACAAATGTTTTCTCAAAAGCACTTTGCTTTTGTAAATAATTTGCAAGTAGCACATACCTACTAGTTAGCCAAGCCTCCTTTAATATCGATGGTTGCAATCTCAGATCCATATTAGTTGTAGTAGCTACAAAATGTACTACACCCCCATGTATGTATGCATGTTTTACTCTAGTCAGTTTTCATCAATAATAGCTTATCATCCATTCTCAGCTGCCATTGTTTGTGAGGCTGCTTAAGTAACACATTATAGCCTGAAGAAACTCTATCTCACAAAAATATAGATCTGTTTGAAGACATTTCATTTACGTAATATTAAAATGAGAAGACGTTTTTCACTTATAGTCAACAATGTTGATCTTATCATTTTATGTTATGCATATTTCATATACAAATGTAGATTTTGTTAAAAGTAAAGCACAAATTTAACTCTATAAACAGCCCCATAGCTACCTATTCTAGTGTTTAAGGAGAAAGGAAGCCTTAGCAGTCTGCTGCAGGTGTGTTTTCTGAAGGCCACTTACCAAGTAGAAATTACTTAATGGGTAATAAAGAGTTGATTATTTTAAGAAGTATCTTTCATAAATAAAAAGCATATAACTGCCACATCACCATGTTCTAGCAATCAGAATGTATGTCCTAGAGACGAAGGGAAAGGAATTCAATTAAGACAGTGAGCTGCTGCCTTGGCGGTTGCTTAGGAACACAGGGTACTACTACTCACCAGAGCCTTCAGTGAAGTTGCTGAAGACAGAACTGCCCCCAGCTGAGCTGCATCTCTTGCCGTCCTTGAACTGCTGCCTCCTCCTGGCCCACTGGTCTATTGCTTCTTCCTGGGAACCGTCACTGGCCCTCTCACCTCTTCGAGTCAGTTCCTGCGATAGCTTGCGGGGCTTATTGTTTGCCACATTCTGGTCTGGATTAAAATATATTAATATATCAAAGTAGGACATGAAATCATCTTTGACACACAGAGAGGAAAAAAAATTCATTCAGATCCTTCACGTTCCACTTGCTAAGTTGGAGAGAGACACAGAGATGTAAATTAAGACATAGGTTTATATCACCCCAAAGTATTGCTTTCTGTCATTGCAATCAAAGTAATTAAATAATTAGGTGAACAATATTACCAATAAAATATCACAATGCAATTAAACTGAAATATTTTAAAAAAAATCCTGAAGTACATAAACATAAAACATAAAATCTAGAAAGTAATTTCATTATTTAGAGTAGTTTAAAATTTTACATTTTGATACTATGCAAAAGGCAAGCAACATAGACTTGAAAACTTGACTTTTTATTTACTCTGCTCCTAGGAAAAATGAGTTTTTATAATTTAGTGTTTGTTTCCCTTTAGAATCTTCTTGTATATTCAAATTGGTAGGATTTGCACTATATATATATATATATATATATATATATATATATATATATATATATATATATGAAAGGAAATACTGAATTCCACCATTTATAAAGCTTTACACCTGTTCTGTTGTTTAGTGTTGTTCTTAGATTTGGAAAAAACACAGAGGAAATCTGTTCCAACTTCACTCTACACCATCCATAGTCACATGGGAAGAGGGGACATCATCTGAGGCATTGCCTCCATTAGACTGGATGGCAGTGTGCCTGTAGGGTATTTTCTTGATCAATGATTGATGTGGGAGATCTCAGCCCCCCTGTAGGCAGTACTACCCCTAGTTGGTCCTGGGTTGTTAAGAAGGAAGCTCAGAAAGCCATGAGACAAGCCAGTAAGCAGCGTTCTTCCACCATCTCCACCTAAGTTGACACATCCAGGTGTGTCTTGAGTTCCTGCCCTGATTTCCTCAGAGACTGCCCATAACATATAAGCCATGCAAACCATTTACGGCCAAAGTTGGTTTTAGTCAGTACTTACTGCAGCAATAGGGAAGCAAAAAACCAGGACAATAATTAAATCACTTTTACTAATGTTGTGCAGAGCCATCATTTAATCTGAGTTTAAATATAAAATATCTTCTGATATTCCAGTGTACTGCTTGCAATCCTAATATACCCTGACTCAATAGATAGTTTTGGCATGGTGTTTTTAATTTAGGTCACAATAATCTCTATTCACATGTGAGCCTCTCTCCAGTCCATGATTATCCAGAATATGCCATTGAGCTTTTCTCTGAATCAGGCGATGTGCTGGAGCTGGGGTGCAGACAAAGAAAGTTCCTGGAGGCTGAACAGTGGTGGTGCACACCTTTAATCCCAGCACTCGGGAGGCAGAGCCAGGGGGATCTCTGTGAGTTCGAGGCTAGCCTGGTCTATAGAGTGAGATCCAGGACAGGCACTGAAACTATACAGAGAAACAGAAACCCTGTCTCAAAAAACAAAACAAAAAAAGTTTCAGGAGGACCTTTGTCAAAATATCTACTCTCATTTTAATAGAATAGTGTATTAATTCATGAAACACAGAGGTTTTAACAAATGTTAAGGTTTGAACGTATGTGTCCCTTGGAAATTCATATTTTGGAAACCAACATCTAATGTAATCATATTGAGAAGTGGAGACTTTAGCAAGTAACAAAATCTTGCCTGCTTTGCCCTCATGGATAGGATAGTGTCCCTGATAGTTCTTGAAGAAGACTAGCTGGGCCACTTTGCCCTTCCATCTTAAACAGCATACACAGCAGAGTCGACATCTTAGTAACAGGAAGACAGCACACCACTGTATTAAATGCAATTCCTTGACTCAGACTTTTCCAGCCTTCACATACTTCTTCTTTCAAAATGATCTCATTACCGATATTTTGTTACAGAGCTGTGTGACTGGATGGGGACCCTAAGCATGGGTGTGAAAGTGGTCCCTTTAAGAGTATGGGGGATCCAGGAAGTGAAGGAGGAGAGAAGATGCAGATCTGGAGAAGCACCTCTGGAGGAAAGCACAGAGTTTCAGTGGAAACTGGGACAGGCTGGGCCTGTGCACATCAGCGGACATGTTAATAATCCCATACGTAGGAAGTCCCAGCTTCACCATAAATCATGTTGTTGGAAATTATCTCAGTAGTTGTTGCTTTGTTCAAGAGAATGGATGTCTTCTCATTCATCTTTTCATTCCCAGCTATTGGTAAATACCTTAGATCTCAACCTTTCTCAAATCTCTAGTGTTTGCCTGGTCTCTTAGAATCACTCAGTTTTTTAGAGCGATGGGAAACTAAACTATTGTATATACTGTATGTAAATTTTGTGTCATATTACATATAAATCATTGTATAATTGTAAATATGTCTATAGCATATAAAACATCACTGAATTCTTATTGTCTGTTGTTTCTTCAGGTTGACCTGGTTTTAGTTTTATCGTTAATGTTTTTATGATGTAGACTTTCTGGTTCAATGGCATAGATCTTATACATATATTTCAGATAATTTTTAGCTGAAAAAATTCTACCCCAAGAAAACTCAGACTTATCTGGTAAAGAACTTAGTATTTTATTCTTAAAGGGGTAAGGCTTATACCCTCCCCTTACATTGTCCTAGCTTTCTTACTTGTAGACACACTCAGTCTTAGGACAAAGTTTCTTAATTTCATGTGCACTGACAGACTTTGAGTGGGGAAGGATCATTTGCAAAATGCAAATACCAGTTGGTGCTTACAAAGACTTTTTTTTTCACTTCAGGTGACACAACCCAAGTTTTTCAAAGCACTTCATACCCTGAAATTTTGTGCAATCTTGGCCTGAGATGCCAGGACAATAGTGTTGATAACGTATAAAAGTACTCCTAGTTCTAAGAAAATCACAATCATGAAGACATTTACAAATTTAAATATAGTATCTGTAACTATTTTAATCACTGAACTGTTTTCTGTATATGAGTACATGTGTCTTTGAACAAGACATTTCACAGAGCAACCTGGTATGACTTCCCTGTATTTGATCAACAAATACTCATTGAGTCTTTATACTACAGGTCAGGTAATATATAATGCTGTAGAGACATAAATTATCAGAGAAGAAAAATAAACCTTCATGAAATCTACATTTTAGTAAAGAAAGAGAACATAAATAAACAAGTGAAATATGTAGCATTGAAAGAAAAATGTTATATATGAGAGTAAAATGTGGAAAAACGGTGAACTTGGGCAACTCAGATTGCAATTTTAAATTTTGTTTCTGAGATGTTCTTACTATGATTACTATGTGCTGAAGATAACCTAAAAAGACAAGCTAAGAATAACCGTGTTGCTATATGGAGAAAGACTGGTCCAAATAGTAGAAGCAGCCCATGTTAAGGGCCTGAAGAAGCATGGTGGAGCAAGGGTCTAGAAGTTCACACAGGTCAAAAATGCCTGGAACTGATTTGTCAAGGGGAAAAGAAGCAAAAGATTGTAGGACAGACTTTTGATGAGCTGCAGAAAGGTGGGGAGCAGTGGTTGCAGTTGTTCCCCAAGTGAGGACAATTTCAGGTTACTGAGGTAATCTCATTTGTGGTTGGATTCTTATTTGGATTTTTAATTGTATACAGTGTTGGGAGAAACAGTACAGGGTGCAACACACTTCTGGGGATAGGAAAAGCAGCTTGTGGGGGACATTCATCCAGATGAGCATTTATCACCCCCACAGGAAGTGTAAGTGCTTGTACTATAGGTTCCCTTGCAGTTCTAAAACCCTATGTATTGACACAAAATTTGAAATTTATGTGGCTGGTCTGGTTTCTGAAGCTACACAGGTTCTAGCAAGAAGTCACTGCGATCAGCAGATTTTGAATTAGGGTTTTCATACAAAGTAGGGGATTATACAGTTTATTTGTTTTTTTAGAGGATTAATTTTCCATGAATCAAATTCATGTTCTATGGCAGCATTTATGTAATAGATTGTGCTTCTTGTGTTATAGTTCTACTCCTAAAATTTCAAAAACTTTTGAGTAATTAATTTTGCTCCTGCTTTAAAAATTTTCCATTAAAAGCCTAGAGAGAAGTTTCTTTATTCTCAGACTCCTTTCTGAGCATAATCAGTATACTATCTGCAATGTTGGAGGCAGTTTTTACTTAGTCATTTAAATTTATACTATGGAATAATGCTAACACGAAGGACCATATAATTTGGACTCATTGAGAAACACAAAGACCTTTTATGAAGCGACCAGAATGATGTTTTGCAGTACCAAGATTGAAACCAGACAGACAGCATTATGGACTTAGGAAAGAGCTTCCACCTTAGCCCTTCTTGAGGTCTCAAGAGTGCCTGGGTTCTATCACTTGTTTGAGTAAGACCAGGCAACACAAAACGGAGGTCAGAGGGCTGTTGGAGTTCAAGGTCCTACGGATGCTTCAGTCAGGATTAGTTAAGGGTGTTTCTGGGTTTTGTCTTTTGCTTTAATGGCTATTCCACATGGCCTGGAGACATGAATGACCCCGCCCATGCAACCCTACAGCAAGGTTTGAGAACACGTTTTATTACAAGCATATTCTTCCTATTCTTTTAAACATGCTTACCTTGCAAGATTGGAAGAAATAGTGGATTATTTATGAGTGGCACCGGCTAACATTTTCAACAAAATTGATTTGCCAATACATGGATCTTTTAAAGAGAAAAATTTTATTTTATATTAAAGCTGCAGCTATGGTGATTTGTCTACATACTACTTGTGGGTAGATTTGGTTCTAATGCAAAGAGACAGGCTGATAGATATATTCTTGTTCATTTTTTTTTTTTTGTCTAAGTCTGAAATACTCAACACAGCTTGTCAATAAGGAAAAAAAAATCCTAAGCTGTAAAAAGTACTTCACCCAATACTGTTCAAGGCTCACACATATAACGATATTAAAAGCTTAAAATTCTGTTTAACCCACTGTACCTTTCAGAGCCTTCTGGCTCTGTGGCGACAGCAATATGTCCACAGGGTGACAGGAAGTTTCTGTGGGGTCACTTTTGTTCTCATTTTCTTCAGGGTGTCCTCTTGACGCAGTCCTTTGGCACTCTGCTGGTTCCTGTTCGAAGTTGTTCAGTCCAAGGCTTTTGTCACCTTCACTGCTATGTGGATCTGTATCATCGGTTAGTATCTTATCCATAAGAAACAGCTTTTCTGTAGCATGTTCTGTACAGGCAGACCCAGTCGAGTCTGGTGGAAAGTCCATTTGAAAACAGATTTCATTCTGGTTCTCACCAGTTAGGTCTTCAAAACCTCTGTGGTGCATACTGTTCACCACTGGACATTTGTCATTTTCAACATTTTCCTGATAGCCTGTTGACTCTTTAGGGTTTCTTATTGCCATGAGGCAGTTAGAATCAACTGTGTCTTCTCTGCAGTTTTGAGTAGCAACTCTCTGCTCAAACTCATCAGTTATGGAGGCCAGGTCTGGCACTTCTGTCTCTACATGATTTGCAGGGTCCTCTGTTTGATCCCATACCACAGAGCTGTATGTATCGCCATGATGTGGGCTCTTCGAAGCTAGGCTGCTGCAGGGTGGAAGCCTGACAGTTGGAGTCTGTGTGCTCTTCCTTTCCAATAGCTGGGAGTTTGCAGAAGAGTTACTGTGTAACATCGTCTCATTAAAGTCTCTGTAAGTCACATCACCATATACTTTCTCCTGCTCTGTCTCAACCCCAACATATTGGCTAAAGGAAAATGTGTTCTCAGGAGTCTCTACAAGTTCTGAATGTCTTGTGACCTGGTGAGGTGGACTGGGCAAAAGAGAAGGCTTCAGAACACATTCACAGTAAGGGAAAGAAGAATTTGACTTGTCACAGTCTTCTGCTGGGAGAGTTTTGTCGCCTCTGCAGCTGGGGTTGGCTGCTTCTTTTCCCAAGAGTTGCATGGTTAGAAAAGACAAAGGACAAAATTCAGAGTCTGCGGCATCCTGGACGGGAATTACACCACCCATAGTACTTAGGGGACCATTTGTTCCTGCCGTGCATGGCTGTACTTGAGAAGCTGAGGTGATACTTTCCTTGACATGAGAGCTGTTTTTTCTCTCTTCATCCACATCCCTGGAATCCTCAAAAGACATTTTATTTAAATCCATATTATTTAAACTTGTGGTCCTTAAGGTTTCAGATGAGGTAGGAAGACAAGAGTCAGCTGTGAAGAAATATTGCTTTGGGGGATTGTCTTGAATAATTTGAAGGACCTTCTGCTGAGATGTGGCAGAATCTCTCTCTTCTGAATCATCTGAGGCAGAAAGCAGGGTGTTGGGTATCTTTTTCTCTCTCCTGAGAGGAGAGCTTAGAGAAACCACAATTTTGTCTGAATCCTCTTTCTGGACAATATTCACACTACAGGGAGCATCATGCAAACCATATGAACTCTGGTTCTGGTTTTCAAACCTCCAGTTTTCAGGGAGATTTATGGCAGGCTGTGAAGGAGACCGCCAAGGTTCTTTCATGGTTTGATTCAAGGAACTTTTTCTATGTTTTGTCGATCTTCCTATTATTCTTTTAGAATGAGATACATTGATGAGTATGTTCTGTTTTTTACTTGCATATTCAACCGTTATTTCTTTTCCTGCAGTGTTTATATTTATTGAAGGGATCTCACTTCTAGAAACATCTCTTTTGCATGAAGATGGAACCTTGTGCTTGAACTCTTCTGCTAATATAGTTCTGTATTTAGGGAAGTGGCCCCGAGCTGTGGAGCCTCTCTGTACTTGCTGGACAGAATAATGCTGGTGACATGTTGGGCATCGCTTTTTCATTGGAAACTGTGCTCCTGTTTTACACAAAACACTTTTTGTGGTTTCCACTTGAACATTGAAAGCTCCACATTTGACTTCTGTAATAAATTTGCCTTTTGTTGGCTTTAAGGCTTCTACTGTGTTTGGGAAATCCTTTGTTGTAATTTTCCCCGATAACGATTTCTCACAGTCATTAAACATGGCCACTGGTAAGACTTCCTCTAGCGGATAAGAGATGGCCAAAGGAAGGTCATCATTCTCCATCCTCTTGTGTATTTTGCTGTCAGATGGAGGTTGTTCCTCATCTTTGGGGAGAAAAGAGGAATTCTCTTTCCCATTTAGAGAAGCAGATACACACTCATCTCCATTTTCCTTCAATTTCCCCAATGCCCTAGTCTGATGAAACACAGCCTCCGAAGTGTGTCCCTTTATGTCCTTTTCAAAATCTTTCGCATTTTTTTGACATGCTTGACCAGATGGCTGAGACATACCTAAAAAGGAAGGAGAAAGGAAGGAAAAATGTTTTATGCCCACTAAGTGAGCAGATGTTCCAAATCATAGGATGAATATAAGAATATCATTTGTAAGTATTTTGGGTAACACAGTTTGCCTCAGTTTTCATGAAAATCCATTTCAAATGAATGTCTTATTTTAAATTAATTATCCTGGGATACATAAAATAACACCCATAGTTTAGAAAATAAACTTAATTAAGCTTTATTCAAAGACAAATTCTGAATTTGAGAGAAATGCATGCTTCAAAAAATGTATGCCACTAAAATTTAAATGCAACTTCCTAATAAGAAACAAATGGACATGTCCTGAAGTTTTAAAGTAATACTAATCTACAGGCTATGTCAGTCTCCATATAATTTCATAGATTTAAAAATCCTGGCAAAGAGCTTGGAAGAGAACTCAGTATGGCCTATAGAATGCCTTTCAAACACATCACATAGACTCTATTACTTTATACTTTTTAAAGGGTATCTTCACAAATACGAACTCCTGTGGTATGTAGGCAATGTTTACAAGTAAAATAGGCTTGGTACACATATTTGTTCTAGCCAAAAGTTGCTGTGGGGAAAAGAGATTGCTTACTGCCACATTCTCTTGTTTTCTAAGAAAGTACTAGAATCTCTGATCATATTTTTCAAAGTCACTTAATTCTTGAGGATTGACTCACACTGCTAAAAATTTCTCTAAAGTATGAGGCCAGTGCATGAAGAGACCATGTATGATCCAGGGAATGTCAACTGGTAACGTGTGTTCTTCTATTTCAGAGGGCTATTTTACTTTTACTCTATGAAGTTTGTTGACATGGACATGAGGCATCTGCTCTTATACAAACTACCATGGACAAAATATGAAGATGCCATATTGTATTTCAAAATAATACACGAGGAGGTTGTTAAAGAAAACAGAAGAATGACAATAGCCTTGGCAGTCAATGAAACAGATGTTCACAGGGATAGCTTAAATATATCTTGTCATTATTTTATTGATTGATTGGTTGGTTGATCTAGTGTGTTTGTGTGTGTGTATGTGTGTGTGTGTGTGTGTGTGTGTGTGTGTGTGTGTGTGTGCCATGACATGCATATGGAAGTCAGAGGTCAACTTGAGGGAATCAATTTGACACAGAGATTAGTCTCAGGTCGCAAACTTTGGTGGCAAACATATCCAACCATCTCACTGGTTCCTCAAAAGGTATATTTTCAACAAGCTGATGAAGTTAAAAATTGGCAATTTAAAAAAATGAATTTATCTTAAACATTACAGATTTAAACATAGTATACATATATTTACATAGCATATACAATATGCATCGTTACATAAATCCCTACATGGAGAGGAAATGCCCTTACCCAGGAAAAGGAGAAAAAGAATACTCCAGGACTTGAAGACTCTGACCACTCCATTTGACACGCTTCAGTCCTGAAGGAAGGGCTTTATTTACTCTTGGCAGTTACCAGGACAATTTCCATGAATCCACTTAAATTTGAAAACTGTAATGTGGGTGCCATGGGAGAGGAGATGGAAAGAACAATCTCTCTAAGCCTATTTACAATCAATCATGGACATGGTAACAGTTTATAGACTGACAGATTACCTTCCAGTACTGAAGATTATGATTAAATCTCAAAATAATGCATTATACCAAGGGCAGTTTGGTATGTAACCCTTAGCACTTGATAATTTCACACTTACAGTAATTTTTGAGTGACCCTATTTCTATGTTGAGACTGCAGAAGACTAATTGGGAAAGTTATACAGCAATGCTTTAACAGCAGATTTTAATAATGAGGTGGCAGCTTAACTGACTATGTCTAAATAAGTAAGTATTTTAATTAAATCTTTTTAGCCTATAGTAAATATGAATAATAATTAATGTATTAAATGAATTTATAGAAGTCAAAACTTGTGGTGGTTTGAATAAGAATGGGCCCTATAAACTCATGTGTTTGAATGCTTGGTCTTAGGGAGTGGCACTATTAAGAAGTATGACCTTGTAGTAGGTATGGCCTTGCTGGAGGAAGTGTGTCACTAGGGGTGGGCTTTAAAGTCTCAAATTTCAAGCTAGGCCTAGTGGGCCACTGTCTCTTCTTGTTGCCTGTGGATCCAAATGTAGAGCTCTTAGATACTTCTCCAGCACCAGGTCTGTCTGCGTGCCACCATGCTTCCTGCCATGATGATAATGAACTAAACTTCAGAACTCTAAGCCAGCCACAATTAAATATTTTCCTTTATAAGAGTTGCTGAGGCCATGGTGTCCCTTCACAGCAATAAAGTCCTAACTAAAACAAAAGTTGGTGCCAGGAGTGGTGTGTTGCTATGATAGGCCAGACAATGTTTTTGTTTGAGGGAATGTGGACTTTGGGAGTGCAGGTTAGAAAAGCCGGTGAATGCTAGCATGGAAGACAGTGGTGCTAGAGTCACATTGTCTCTTCACAGCAATAAAACCCTAACTTAGACAAAGCAATTAAAGTACCTTATAGCATTTCTTAGTACGTATCTTTCCCTTCTTACTGATATCTCTGATAATGAGCAAAGTATATACAGATGTAGTTAATTTGGACATATCCTTCACCAAAGCATCAAATTATACTTACATACTGTAGTATTCAAGAGTTTCCATTTCCTATAGGCTTTTCTTCTTTTCCTTCTCATTTTTGGGAGATGTATATCTCTTCATTTATCTGTACCTTTGGAAAGTACCAAACTTGAAATTATTTTCTGTCAGAATTTAGATTTCATCAAATTATGAATTAACTCATTTATCAACTTGCCACCATGCTATCTTTGTCTGGCTTCTCTGTAGTATTCTACTTCAACTATATGTTATTGTCCTAAGAATATTTTCTCTTCCTATTTAGTTATATCTCAAAAATTTATTGAAATAAGACATAGCATGTGGAAATTCAAGCATATACAACATACACAAATACAAGCACAAACACAGGATTTTAGGAATTTAGGGTGCAAATTGTAAAGTTATGTTGTTTAATGAATTGAATTATTTTTATTTTAGGAGTATAAGTGTTTGTCTTATATGCACCCCATAAATGGCTAGTGTCTGCTGAGGCAACAAAGGTTGTCAGATCTCCTGGAACTAGAGCTATGGACTGTTATTAGTTTCCATGTGGGTCCTGGGAACCAAACCTGGGTCCTCTGCAAGAGGATAATTCACTTTTCCCTCCACTGTTTAACTGATTAGTTTTGTATTCCATTTTTCTTATCCTAATAGAAGACTCTAACTTTTGTGACTTTTTACCTAAGTTTAAAGTCATTAGATCTTTAGCCTCATTGAATTAAGTGGTAAAAGGGAGTTGTTTTCTCTCCATTATGCTATTGTTCCATATACTATATTTAAATATCATGAGACCAGATCCACATGTTAGCAGAGTTGGCCTTTCTTCCTAGCAGACAAAATTCTTTACCTTTGTTGTAAACCAAAGGATTTTATTCGCTGTTGATGACGTCTTCAGTAACAGCGAACACTGGAAAGAGGAATTCAGGAGAAGGTGGTCTTCTAACTACTCAGGTAGTGCTGTTGGCAGGTATCTGTCTTTGTGTACAGCTATGTCTGATTTTCATTGCCTTTGTGTTTGACAATGATTAAGTGATCTGCACAACCCAAGGCAGGCAGCTTGCATGGATAGGAACAGGGCAGTTTTATGTGCTGGTTTGAGCAAGCTCTGCCTATGGATGAATCAACCAAGATGCTCATTACTCCAAATTAAATGGGGCTGGCTTATGGCTAGTTTTAGTAAAATGTACTTAGATTCCCCTCAACTTATTTTTCTCCTCATTCTTCACATCATGGTATCTATTGATTCCAAATCCTCCATATTCCAAAAAGTATGGCAGTGTTATAACTTTCTGCATTATGACTTTTTTCTTCCTTAGAGTACCTTTATTCTCTGGAAAAAATTGACATTCATTGGCACTTCCAGCTGTCTTTTCTATTCTCTCTCCCCCTATGAGCACGAATAAGTTCTTATAGCTGATAGAATAAGCAATATTTTCTCCTTAGAAAGACAATGTGGGAATTTAATTTGTTGTTATTGTCATATATGTATATTGGGTTTTCAAACTTTGAAAATGCTTCAAAAGAACTGTGTGGTTTATAAATTATTCCTTTATGGTTCTACACAGTGGGAGCAGAAAATGAAATGGTCCCACTATATTCAGTGGAGAACCCTTTGGATGTAGACTCAGGAAATCTGGGCTTGTCATCTGGCTCAAATCCCTATTCAGCACTTCTTACAATCTCTATGAAGCTGTTTTCTTTACCTCTGAGATAGAAATGGGAATATGTTCTTCTTTAAGGGGTTGTCTAGAAAAAAAAAAAAAACTATAGAAAATGCTATAAATCATTCTGGTCAAATGACTTCAGTTATTATTCTTTTTTTTTTTTTTTAAGCTGAGGATCGAACCCAAGGCCTTGTGCTTGCTAGGCAAGCGCTCTACCACTGAGCTAAATCCCCAGCCCCAGTTATTCTTTATGTAATACTGTATATACTGTATGCGCACATTTAATACATTACATTTAAAACTAGCACTGTACAGTGACTTCAAGGCCATCTGATACAAGGCTGTCATTTGGAAGATGAGAAACTAGGACTCAGATGAACTGGATCTAGACCCAGGTTATTAGGAATTAGCTGAACTTACTTTTTGAGCAGACACACATGGTTTAGATACTGTGGATTGCTTCTGCTCATACAGTGGAATTTTACAGTTGATTTGTGTTTTAGCTGTGAGAAAGCACAACTTAGTTACAGAAAATTTAATGTATTGTTCAGTGTGTACCCAGTGTTTTGTATAGTGTTTGGCACATAAATATGCATGCATATATGAATTTGATGGTCTGTGTCAATATGTGCCTAATTATGTTTTACTATAGTGCCTTTTCTTGTTTCTAAATGTATTTGATTTGTTGTCAGCTAATAAAAGTTCTAGTTTTATAACACAAATTGTTGAAAATTTCCCCTACATGAATCTCCCTTTTTATCTACTTCTACAAGAGGCACCAAAGTTAGCTTATGGCAGTGCCCAGAATAATTGGCTTATATGAGTCACATGAGCAGACTGAAGGGTATATTTAATCCTACAGTACTGGAAGCAAACTGTATCTCTATTTGTCTGTTTAGCACAGTATGCCGCGACCACATTGTCTATTGAACCTTAATAAAATGAGGGGTTGGAGGAGCTAGTTGTTCCCTAGTATCCCTGACTCCTGTTTCTATATTTTTGTCCCACGTGACCCCTTCTTCAAGGCTTTCAATTATTTGGATGCTTTCTCTATTCTCTCTCCTTTCTTTAGAAAAAGAAAAAAAAATCCTAACAAACCTATCATTGAATCCTCAAAGAAAATAATTAAGGGAGAGGAAGGATGCTTTTACAACCTTAAAGAATTCTACATTTTTCAAAAAGATTTAGAGTTGTTATCATTAGAAAAATCATAATAAAATCCTCATAAAAATCATAATAATTTTTTAACTTCATATGGAGATTCTATAGTCATCCCAAAGATTTCCTATAAAAATTGATAACACTTTCCTCTTTCTTCTCTTAAACAAGAGTTTTTATTTTTTCCTCATCCTCCTACCACCCTTTCCCCTACACAGGGAGGATGAACTCACACTTAGTTCATGCTAAATTGAGGCTGACTGTGAGTCTCTCTGCTTTCCAATCAACATGACAAATTTATTTGAATTGGTATCACACTCTAGCAAATTTCTTATTTTGTGGATGATGTAAGCATTTCCTGATGATGTAAGTATCTCTGGACCATTTTCTTTGCAATTATTATCTCCTTTGCCTTCGTGCCAATTCCTCTCCAGCTCGAGTTCTCCATCAGCTGTCATGTACCTAGACAACAACACATATCGAACAACTGGACTATTTTCTGACTCAGCACTCTTCACCTTTCATCTTTGTCTCAAGCTCCCTTCAAGCAGCCTATTACCTCCTTGGACTCCAATGACAGGACTCTTGTCTAGGGCACAGCTGATACCCAGATTGTTAAAACTCAGTCACTTCTTGGTTCTCAGTCCATTCATACACTAAGTATCATTTCACGCAGAAAAGAAGCACTTCATTCCTCTTGTATCTATTCCTATGGGATTTCAGCTTCATGAAGCCACACCGCCCTGACATTGTAATGGTCCACTAGTTCCTCCTGAAAAATTGGCTGATCATCTCTTGATCAGTCTAATCTTTGACATTCCTTTTATTTCTTCATCAACTCTCTTCTTGAGAAATTTTTTTCCATGTCTTCTTAGACAAATTTCTAAAATGGTCATATTAAATAAAAAACACGGAGCCAAATATAGAGGTGAAATCCTTAGTGAGATCAGGGAAACAGGGAAAGCCACCAGCCAACCTTACCTTCACCAACTCTGCAGCTTCCAAATACGAGTTACTTCCTGTCTACCCACGTCTATATGCCTTGCTGTTCTGCCATCTGATTTGCTCTTTCCCTTCAGCTACATCACTTCCTCTTCCTACACAGCTCTGTCACTTCCTGTCTGTTTGTACAAACCTCCAGACCTACATGGTTAACTAGTTTTGGAATTTAAGGCATGTACTACCATACCTAGCTCTGTTTCCAGTGTGGCCTTGGATCCACAGAGATCCTGCCTGCCAAGTGATAGGATTAAGGGCGTGTCCACTGTTGTTTCCTGACTTCTTTGTAAAATGGTTTGCTATTTCCTCTGATCTCCAGACAAGCTTTATTTATTAAAGCACAAATAAAATACTACCACATTTCAGCACCAAGTAAAGTATCACTGCATGTCTTTAACATCATTGTTTCAAATCTAAAGTTTTTAACTTTGTTCCTGAATTTCTTAATCTCATATGGTGAGAAGTTACACAAAGTTAAGTAGATATATCCTCCTGAAAATTAAGCTGGAATTTTACTCAAACCCATGTCCCCACCTGAGTCCTTGGTGACCTGTGCTTCAATTTTCTCCTATGATGCTGGCTAGTCTCCATCAGCAGCATCTCCATCCACTTAGACATAAACTTCTGTGCATCATCTTAGATGGTTCTCCTTAACCTGCTTTTCCTATTCACCAACAAGTTTGTCTTATTCTGTCTCCAAGTGCACACACAGCACACGTATTATATAAAAACAAATATTTTAAATCTGGATTATTGCAACAGCTTTTTAAATGCTTTTTCTCCTAAATTCATATCCTTTTATGATTTACAGAGAAGCCAGTTGACTTTTTAAGTAAAACAAAAGCTAAATCACGCCATGTCCCTGCTTAAGGATCTTTAAGGATTCCCATTTCATATTTAAGAATTTCTAATTTAGCTCTATCAACAAATAAATTGTATCACTACTAGGTCTTAGGATATTGAGGAATACATTCCATTACAGATTTCCTGGGTTTCCATTTTTCATGAATACTTATTTGCTGTATTGCAAGAATAAGTGGTAGAGCTCAGAAAAGTTGCAGTGACTGCTGCTGTATAAGCTGGTCCTATCATATATGGTGTGTTGTATTTTATGAGTTTCTTTCCCAATGGGCTTTGTCTCATTATGTTAATTTACAGAAGAATAAGGAAGAGTGTAAACAGGAAATGCTAGTACCGTGTTTCTACTGCAGAATTGAGACATGGTATCATTATGCTCAGAAAACAGAAAGGTATTCTTAAAATTTTTTACTGGTATAACAGTTCTGCCAAATTACTTAAAAATTCTTCTATTTTATTGCTAAGGTGGATCGTTTTCTTGAAACATTGAAATATAGTATTATACTACCAATAAAAGAAGGAATATTCATGAAGGGTAGATAATTACCACTTGTAAAATTCTAGGAGGCTAATTATGGAATAAATTCCTATGTTAAAAGCTCAAATTCCAAGGCAGGATATCATCCAGTCCCCTTTGTGAAGCACACTAGCTATAGTTTTCTACAAAATCAGTAAGGAATCAATGTTTTCATATCATATTTTCTAGATCTTAGCACAAAGACTATAAGTGCTTGTGTTTCTGTGTGCACATGCATACACACACACACACACACATACATACACACACACACACACACACACACACACACACACACATAGAGGCCAATGGTAGATGTTATATGTCTTCCCCAATTTCTGTCTATACTGTCCAGTTTTATATCGACTTGACACAAGCTTGAGTCATTTTGGAAGAGGGAATCTCAATTAAAAAATATTTCCACCAGAGGACCATGGGTAAGCCTGTGGTCCATTTTCTTGATTGATGATTGATGTGGGAGGGTCCAGTTCTCTGTGGGTGGAGCCATTTCTGGGCTGGTGGTGCTTTAAGAAAGCAGACTAAGGAAGCCATGGAGAACTAGACAGTAAGCAGCCCTTCTCTGTGGCTTTTGCTTCAGTTCCTGAATCCAGGTTCCTGCCCTCTAGGAGGCTTAGATGATGAGCTACAATCTGGAAGAGCAAATAAACCCTTTTCTTCCCAAATTGCTTATGATCACAGCAATAGAAACCCTAAATCATGTTCCATCTTAATATCTCGAAGAACCTGGAGCTCATTGATCTGCCTAGGCCAAAGGGCTGCAAGAATCCATGACTCCATTTTCCCAGCACTGGAATAAAAGACAAATGCTGTCTGTCACTCCTGGGTTTTCTGTGGATTTGGGGGAATCAAGCTAAGGTTCTCATGCTTTTGTGAAAAGCACTTTACTGACTGAGGTATTTTTCCAGTAAACGGTATTATTTTTTTTTTAAACCATACATGTAAAAAAAAAAAAATTCTGAAAGTCCAATTTGGATGTATTTGAGCTGAGCAACATAATAAATATGTAGATTTACAGCCCTATCTTCAAGATTTAGGATCCAAGCATATGCATTTTTATTATACACCCATTTTTCTGCTCCGCATGTACTAAGTGCTTTTGATTCCAGGGTTTTGAGTTGGCCCACCCCAACATCTACCCCATCTATGACCTGCTGCAGTATGTGAAGGGACCAGTCCTATAGAACCATAGCCACAGGATCTCCATGACTCAGGACAACAGCAGGATATCCGAGAGGAGTTTTGGTGAGGGTCGAGAATTGATCGTAAAGCAGAAGCCAGAGGCTTTGAACCAGACCAACAACTCATTTCAATGAACATTTGCAAGTACAACTGCTTGGGCGAAAGGGTATACTACGCGACACACTGCAACTTCCAATGCCTCTATGACAAATGAGTATGTGGTGGAGAGATGGCTAAGATGGAGGGGTAGAAATTTTGTTGTTGTTTCTGTTTCTTTTGTCAGGGAGGCTACTACAAGGGTGGAAAGCAGACACGGAAGGACTGGGGGGATGAATGGGATTGTAGTACATGTTGTGAAATTCCCAAAGAATTGATAAAAAAAAAAAAATGTTAGATTTAAAAAAAAAGAAAGGTTTGGGGATTTAGCTCAGTGGTAGAGAACTTGCCTAGCAATCACAAGGCCCTGGGTTCGATCCCCAGCACAAAAAACAAACAAACAAAAATACCAAAAAACAAAAGATATAATTGGACCGGGTGAGTGGAACATTATCTGGAGAATCTAAGCAACGTTAAGATGTCAGCGTCTGGAAGCCCTGGGCATACCTGCTATGGGTTCAGCTTGGCTGTGTTCCACCCTTTGTCCCTTCTGCCTATCGTTGCACACTAAAGCTTCTATATTTTTCAATGCTGTTTTGGTTGAACAGCAGACTCTATTTCCTCCTGTATCAACAAGTTTCTAGGAAGAAGACTCAGTGACAGATAATTAAATTCCCCCCTCAGTAGTCCTGTGGATGTTCACAGGCTGTAGCCAAACTGTGTTCTAATCTCAGGTGTTACCTCCCCAATATCCTTTCACCTCCTGCTAACCATGACTTGTGACAAAAATCTAGCAAGTCAAATTAGCAGGCCAGGGCTGCTGGAGTTAAGAAGACAAATCATGTTGACTTTTTGATTGCTTGCATTTCCTGTGACATTGTGTTGACATTCAGCTTCACAGAGTCAAGGGCTCCTGTGCTTTAAATCTAGCTGCCTACAGGAGCTGAAACTGTTGGTGAGTACATGGAGGATTACAACACACTGGAAGTGTTGGGATTGCTCAGTGCAAAACCCTGCAGTATCTTTCTTTTATCCTGCCGGAGACTCAAGGAATTATAACCTGATTTATAACCACACTGGTCAATTCTAAACTGTAATAAAAATCTTGCAGACCATTAATAAGTACCAAGCTATCTTCACAAAGCCCTGCTTTGCTTATTGGAAGCTAAGAAGTGTCTGTGAATTAATATTACATATTCAAGTCTTTTCGATGAACACGATGGATCTAATATTGCCAAAATTTATTGAGCCCAATATTGTAAACAATATTTAAATAACTGTGAACAATATCACACCTCATTGCTTGTTCATAATTTTAATATTAGGTACCTTGAAATTATTTCTCACACCAAAATAAATAATTTGGTAAGAGTGTTAATGTAAGAAATGTAAAAGTGCCCCAAAGAGGCTTGAACTAAAAATCCTAATAGAGAAATTTCTGATAAATATAGAATTACCACTTAAAATGTCTATGTTCAGTTTGCCCATTAATAATGTTCTGCAGTATAATCCAAACTAATATATTTGTTTATAAGCAAGAAGAAGGTATTTTTAAAAAATCATATGCTTGGTACTTTCTGCATACCTTTTTTGTTGGTGTTGTTTGCAAATTGACCAGCAGAAAAGCTCAGTGTGTAAAGGGCTTCTGCAGAGCCTGATGACCTGAGTTTGAGCCCTGAACCCACATGGTGGAATAAGAGAACAAACTTCTAAATGTTTTCTGACCTCCCTATACTGCTATGGGGTGTGTGTGCGTGCACACATACACACGCACACCAACACTAAATATAGTTTGAAAATTGCAATCTGGCCAATGGTGAAGGGAAATAAAAAGTTGCTTAGGATTGATTAATTTGCTGGGTTACTTGATTACTTGATTAATTTAGGACCGTTTATGTTAGACAAATAATCAGTGCTAACATTCCACCTCAGGATCACTGAAGTCTGGCTATTCTCATACGAATATCAGTGCACATTTACAACACATACACATTTCACAATTCAAATCACATTCAGAACTCTTATTCTGCACTTTGCAAAAATAACCAAAAACCAGACTGAAAGAGTTCTATTTTATGAAAGAGCTTAGAAGCCCATCCACCAGAGTTACATGCCTATTGTATTGTTTTAAAGAAATCTGCAAACTTAGTAATTGAACAAGTCTTCCCCAAAAGAGAAAGAAGCCAAGAGTATTTTATGAGCATCCTAATTGTAAGTTCATTCCCAGGTTACTAAAAACTTATTGAATAGTGAAAAGGCTTTCTATTAAAATTAATATAAAGGTCAACTCCTAGAAAGGAGGACAAATAAGGACAGATGGTAGAGATTTATTTTTTAGCTTAATTTCTAAATAAAAAGGTCTAGTCTACTTATTTGGTATTATAAACTTATACTGGTAGAAATGAGGTTAAAATTCTCAGGAAATTGAGATTAAAAATTATCTGATAGTTAAATTCTTTTCTGTTTTGTTTTTGTTTTTTGAGACAAGGCTTCTCTGTGTAGCTCTGGCTGTCCTGGAACTCACTCTGTAGACCAGGCTGGCCTTGAAATCACAGAGATCCATGTGCCTCTGCCTTGTTCTCAGATTAAAGATATGTATCACCATTGCCTGGATTAATAGTTAAATTCTTAATGAGAAAATGAGGATCTCTCTGAATCCTAAGTGATGAAAAAAACCTTGCAGAGAAAATGCATATTTTCATAAAAATCTTGGGGCACATCAGATCATCTGGCAGCTACATTAGTTTATTTTTATAATGTCTGATTAGAGATTACTTACTCCATATACAATGGCCAGAATATTCTGCTACAAAATGACATGAATCATATAGCAATTAACATTAGTATTAAAAATGTTATGTCCTTAACTTTTTCTTTCTTGAGCTCAGGTTAATATTTTAGATAATTAATACAAGGCACAAATGAACACTCAAGGAATATTAACTATACAATGAAGAAACATTCTGTGAACACAGAGGGAATCATTTTGATTCTCCTTAGTAAGTTTAATTTTGAAACAGAAACAAGACAGAGCATAGGAATTCAAAACAAGGTCTACAGCTTAGAAATGGAACTAACCCTTTCTGCATTTAGAGTGAATTTCAATTATGCTGAGAAGCTTTGCCTGTCATGTGCATTTTCCTTGCTTTTCAAATGCACAATTTATTTGGAATAACCAAATTAGGATATGGATAATGCCTCTTCAAATGAACATGTGATGTCTTTCTTAGCATAAATAAAGGCGGCCTACATACATTGTTTAGGCTAATTTTCTGGAAGTCTCCATCTTCTCTGTTCACAGAGTAGGTTCCAAACACTGTTGGATAGTTTGTCATTGGAAGGAAACATTGTTAAACTTGTCTTTGTACAAAGCATTCAAGTCATTTCCCTTGGCTATTATCCTCTGTCAAACCAACATTTCAGACCAGCAAATATTAAATAGACACAATTTCAAATCTGAAATATACACATACATATAATCATACATACATATCATAATATGCTTACCTGGCCAAGGCCTTCACATTGATAAAATTCAAGTATGTAGTTTGAAAGGCAAGATGATGAAGGAGTATTTGAGTGGTGAGTCTTATTTTGTTTTGGTTTCATCTGCGTTTTCTAGGTCCCAAATCTGATTAGCATATTTAATCTTATGCAGTGTCAGGAATGGTTTACCATCCCTTAATCAGTCTATTATTAGCTGTCTTAATAGTTCTTAATAGTTTATTTTTAAACACACCTTTAGTATACAATGATGCACTATGGGGTTTTATGGTTTAGAATTTTGGTAGGGGTGTATGAGAAACATAGGCATGGTATGCACATGGTACATACAAAGAAATCTAAAGCAACATGAAAATTGAAAGGATCTAATGTAGTTGGTTGTCTCACTCTTTGCTCTTTGGGGGGACCTGCCACCCAGCTCCCAAATAATCACACATGGAAACTTAATTCTTTCTTTTGAATGCCCAGTCTTAGCTTGGCTTGATTCTTGCCAGCTTTTCTTAACGTAAATTATCCTGTCTACCTTTGGCCTCTGGGCTTTTACCTTTCTCTATTTCTGATATCTTTTTTTCTTTTCCTTCTTATTCTGTGTCTGGATGTGTGGCTAGTGGCTGGCCCCGGGTGTCCTCTCCTTTTTTGTTCTATTTATTCTGTCTGCTTGCCAGCCCTGCCTACCCTTCCTTCTGCCTTGCTATTGGCTGTTCAATTCTTTATTAGACCAATCAGATGTTTTAGACAGGTCCAGTAACACGGCTTCACAGAGTTAAACAAATGCAATATAAAAGAATGCAACACATCTTTGCGATATTAAACCAGTGTTCCATAGCATAAACAAATGAACACATCTTAAAATAATATTGTACAACAGTCTAATTCATTGTTCATATGAGTTGGGTTAATTAATAAGAGGTTGTCATTTCTTTGTGTTGCTGTCAGGGATGGAAGCCACTTATGGCATAATGGTAATAGCTGATAGAGAATGTTATCTGGAAGTCTAGAACTACAGTCCCATATCCACATTCCATTATTCAGAGTTTCTGAAATTCCCTAAAAGGTGTGGTGTAGTTTAGGATTTTCGAATGAACGAGAAGCATGATTGCTATTTGTACTGTTATGGAAGAGAGGGAAAAATGGAATTGGAAGAGGAGACACATTTTCCAGAGGCATCTTAAAACTTCCAAACACCAAAACTTTAGCAACCCTCAAAGTGAAGCTTGGTGTCCTAGACTGGCCACAAAACTGAAGGCAAAATTGGTGACAACAGACAAGTGAGCTGTTCCTTTGTGTTCCAAAGCTAAGGAAAGCTAAATGGTGAACTCAGGTAAGAACTGTCAAACCCATCCTGAGTTTGTGGCTGCATGTCACAGCCTTTAACTGAAGGCAATGTTAAAGCTAACAGAAACGGAATGTGGTTAGTTCTTTCTCTGTTAGCTGGGAGTGGAACGTAGTTTTTGTGTCTAAAGTTCCTGTTGTTCTCACAAGCCCAGAGTTCATTCCCATTCCTGTAATACCCTGTGCAAAGCTCTGGGGCTCATGATTCTGTGTTCCCTCTGTTGTGCTCATCTGACCTTCCATGCAGAATGACCCCACTTAGACCTCTAAAAGCTACCTTGACCTGTCCTCTGTACTTGTGTTCATTCTTTAGTAAGACGTCATTGAGGGCCGATGTTCTTAACCTTAGATGTCTCACCCAAGCACCAAGGCGATGCTCCAGTTCTTCAGGAATAGTAGCATATGATGTTGGATGTAATTATTAAGGTTATTTTTATCTTTCTGGAAAAAAATTTGAGACAAGGAGAGAAAGTAGCCCAGGCTTGTCTGAAACTCAAGACACATGAAGCAGTTTCAGCCACCCAAAGGCTAGGATTACAGCATGCAACACCATACTGGGTCCCTAAGATTATCTTTATGAATGTTATTAATGTACAAAAATTAGCGATTTCTATTATTCTTTGCAAGATATTTTTTAAGATTTTCAATACACAAGTTTCAAAAAAAGTGCTGAGTTGAAGTTAGGGAGCTAAGTTATACTAATGAATAGGACTTTTTCCTTTTCCCCAAAGAGGCTTCTTTTAGAAGTGTTCTGTTTTTAGTATTTATTTTATTTTTATCATGAACATGCTCATGTGGGTGTGGGATGAGTATGTGGGTACAGGTGCCTGCAAGAGACCAGAGGAAGGCACTGAATCCCCTGAGCTGGATGGAGTTACAGACAGGTATGATCCTTGACCTGGGTGCTGGGAAATGAGTTTGGGTCCTCTAAAAGATATACTCTTAACCACTGAGCCCTTGAACTCCAGTCCCTTGAAGTTTTTGGTAAGGCTGAAGAATGAGATCAATTCCCTAGAGGACATCTTTGTGTGTATGATAAAGAATGGATTTGGAATAAAACTGTACGCAGTGAGACAAATTTTGGAAGCTGATGTAGAAAGCAGATGAGTGGTGGGAACAGATGGTCGCCTTGAAGGAAGGACAAAAGGGAGGAGTGAGGAGAGGGAGACAGAGAGAGGAGGAGGAAGAACGTATGGTTGAGGAGGCGAGGTAGATATGGAGATTCAAGCATTAAGGATGAAACAGTGCAGTGTCGTGAGGGGTTCAAGTGAGGAAGTTGAAGACCATGATGTCTGAACTCCCATGTTGGAAAGACTGCTGACAAAAGGCTACAGAAACAGGAACCTGCTGGAGAGAAAAGGGAACACAGAGGTACAGCATCAGGAGGCTGGCGTAGTGACAACCGAGTTGGTGCATCTGACATTGAAGACAGGCTTGGAAAACAAAGAAATAGTAAGGAACCAGGAGAAATGTGTAGAGTAACAGAGGTAGATGACCCACCCCCAAAGGACCCAAACTTTAGAGACATAAAGATGGTGAGACTGAAAATACCTTGATCTCTGCACTAATATAAGAAATTTTGACATACCTCTGCAAAGCACTAACTAACTAACTAACTAACTAACTAACTAACTAACTAACCTATAGTTTTGTTTCATCTTTAACTCTTTGGGGATCCGCCATCCAGCTACCAAATAAATACATGGAGACTTATTTTTACTTATGAATGCCCAGCCTTAGGTTGGCTTTTCTTTAGCTTGCTTTTCTAACTTAAATTATCCTGTTTCCCTTTAACTACATTTTTTCTCTGGGCTTTTTACCTTTCATTAGTCTATATATCTTTATTTCCTTCTTGCTGTGTGGCTGGCTGCTGGCATCCTCCTCTCCTCCTTTTCTTGTTCTTCTCTTGAGCCTAGATTTCTCCTCCTATTTATTCTCTCTGCCTGGCAGCCCTGCCTATCCCTCTCCTGCCTAGCTATTGGCCATTGAGTTCTTCATTAGACTAATCAGGTGTTTTAGGCAGGCAAAGTAACACAGCTTTACAAAGTTAAACAAATACAACATAAAGGAATGCAAGGCATCTTTGCATCATTAAAACAAATGTTCCACAGTATAAATGAATGTAACACATCTTAAACTAATTCCACAACTCTACCAAACCAACTAGCTAACTAAATTTGGAGTAGAATACTTGGTCTCAAGCTCTGGTTCACCTATTATAAGGAATGTGACTTTAGGAATGGAATCCTCTGTTTAGACTATTGTTAAATTTGGGATAATATCAACAAACATTTCATAAGATAGTTGCGAAGTCCAAGCTCCAAAGCCAAGAAAGAAGATGCAGAAATCATAAGCAAATGAGATACACATTACTTTCTGGGGGAAAGGCTACTCTAGATGCCAATAGGCATACAGGCAGGCACAAGGCAGTGGGCTGCACACAGGTGGGTAAAGTCACCAATGCAGACTTGCACATACATGACAAGTAGATACATACAGGCAAAGGCAGAGGCAAAGGCAAAGTCACTTGTTTTGGACCTCAAGGGCATGTGTCCAAAATCCTATGAAGTAACATTCTGCCAGAAATGCTTATTTAATAGGTTCCATGAAAATTTACTTCAGGTTCCCTGGCTGTCCAGTGTCAGACATGTTTTTACTGATTCGTACTGGGTATCCATAACAATGTCATAGTCTCAGCTTCAACAGGCCCCTGTGACCTTCTGTTCTCTACAGTTATGTCCTTGCTATTTTTCACATTACTGTAACACAGGACCTGACAAAACCACATTAGGAAGAGTATATTTATTTTATCTCAGTCCATAACTGTAGGGAAGGTGTGGCAGCTAGAGTGGAGACTTCTTGTCGCTTCGCCTTTGCAGTCAGGAGGCAGAACCTTTCACTTGCCTCCTCCTCCTTAGTTTGGAATTTCAGCCCATAGAATGTGGTTGCCCTTATGTAGGATGGGTCTTTGCACTTCCAATGAGGACTCGTCCAGAGGTCTGTCTTGTAGGGGATACTAGCTCCTGTCTAGCTGGCAGTAATAACCAGAACAGATTATTTAAAGGATAAAACTATTAGAACATCAGTTACATAATATTCTGTGTAAGTCTTACTATGAGTATAAGGTAACCGGAGAGCTTGGTCCTTAGTAGCTGGCTATAAATAGGGACCTGCTGTTGTCTGAGGTGAGAAGTTACTTACAGGTTCATGTGTCTAAACACTTGGTCTCTACATGATGGTGTTATTTGGGAAGTGCATGAATCATTAGGAGGGAGAGCCTTGCTAGGGGAAGTGTGTCACTAGGCAGAGATCATGAAGTTTTCTGGCTGTGCCTTTCTTTCCTGCTCCCTGACAGTGGATCAAATGAGACTACCATACCCCCATTTGGGTCTCCATGTCTCCTGTGCTATGATGGGTGGTTGTAGTTGGAGATCTCCTCTCCAGGTGCCACCAAGCCCCCGTGGTCCCACAACCCACATATAAAATAATCACTCAGATGCTTATATTACTTATAAACTGCATGGCCATGGCAGGCTTCTTGTTATCTACTTCTTTTATCTTAAATTAACCCATTTCTACTAATCTATACTTTGCCACGTGGCTTGTGGCTTACCGGTGTCTTTACATGTTGCTTGTCATGGCGGTGGTGGCTGGCAGTGTTCCTCTCCCCCAGCCTTCCACTTCCCAGAATTCTCTTCTCTCTTGTCCTGCCTATACTTCCTGCCTGACCATTGGCCAAACAGAATTTTAAAATTTATACAGAGCGATATCCACGGCAGGTGGTAGCCTCTTGAGTTAGAAGACAGAATAAACCTTTCTTCCCTTACCTTGCTTCTAATCAGGTACTTGGTCAAAGCAATGAGAGAGCAACTGATAGAAGACCCATAATGTAACACGTAGAAGCAACATGGAAAGGAAGGTGAAAATCACCTATAGAGCCCAGAAGACTGGGAAGAAAATGCACACTCTATCTATTAATATCAAAATGTTAATGATAGACAAAGTGCCTGGGACTTCAAAAGATTAGTGTGGCAAGCCTAGCAGTAGGTATAAAACAAATTAAAGGTCTCTCTGGAAGTGGTTATTAGATACCACTAGAGCCATGGTAACGTTGAGGCTTTCAGACATGTATTTTCTCAACACTGCACAGCACACAGAATTCCCACTGGCTTCACAATTACGGTTACACTTCCAGCGGAGCCCTTACCCAGGATGCAGAGGGGATGGCGGTGGTCAGGACCAACCAAGCCCCTGGGGTTTCAATTTGCACATGACTTTGGGGCATCTTTTTAAAATGATGCTCACAATTTTTCAAACAAAACAAAACAAAAGAACCCAAATGAAACAACAAAGGAATGAACTGGCATTGGCACCGACTAGAATTTTCAATCCTGTTCTACAGACACAAGGAAGTCTAACTAAGAAACTGCAGTAAGCTGCTGGGTAAATGGCATTTCAATCGCTGTTGTCTCCACTGACAGAGATGACTCCAGCCCTCTGCACCTTGAGTAAATAAATATTTATAAGGCTCTCTACTAAGTCTGCAGGACACCACACTGCTCCAATAGACGACAATTTCAGGCTAGACTGAAATAGGCCGGTTTAAAAACAAAACAAAACCTGTGCTGCATCCCATCAGTTGTTCCTTCTCTTCTCTAATACAGGGAAGAGTACCATTTTCAATTTCTACTCCTGCGTGGAAAGTCATCTTGAAATTGAAGCCACTTCCCAGGCTAAGTGGTTAGAAGAAAGTTAATCTGTCAGGACTGAGACAGTAAGTTGGACAAGTATAGCTCCCTTGAGCCACCAGGGGAAGCCAGGACAGTTGTTTATTCCTTCAGCTGCTTTTTTTCTATCAGACTTCTAGTTAGAAGAAAAAAAAAATCATTAGCAGATAGGTTTATTTTTTTTTAACTTAAATTTTATGATAAATTTCATAGCCACCCCCAATATTCTGGAGAGCATTCCTGGCTTGGGACTTGTGAAAAGGAGAGATGTCCATTGATTGTTGCTTTGGGTTTGCTGAGCAGTAAAATGGGAAACACAGTCAGGAAGGAAGAGAAAAAGGTTCACACTGCTCCTCTGACCGATGAATGGCTGTAGATTCCTTCAGTTGTCTGTATGACTAGAACAAGCATCCTACATACTGGTCCAGTTGACATGTCTAGATGTGTGTTCTACGGCTGAAAGTCAATGCTTTCCAAACACACATTCAGGTTGCTGATCGCACATTTTCCCACGTCGTCTTTGACCATTAGTACTTAAATGACAGCAAAGAATGACTTGAAAATCTGTTATGTGTGACAAAAGTCTGTACAAAATTGAGTCAACACTTCAGCATAGTTGGGAGTGGGCCAGGAGGCCTCACCTGGAGTCCCTCCAGGCGGTTAATGCCAGCTGGGGGCGGGGGTTGGTGGGTAGAGGGAAGGGAATGTAGTTTTCTTCTGTGGCGTCCTCACTGATATGGCGCCCATGCTCTAGTAAATAACCCCCTACTCAAGATCATATGAGCAAGTCTAATTGCCTCATGGGGGCAGCTACCCACCAACCCCAGAGTTCCCCAGAGTTTTCTTAAGTGCAAGCAGCAGGAAATATTAGATACAAGGATTTAGATTGTGGAGATACATAGACAAAAATTACAGGATATAAACTTGTTCCAATGGGCCATGACTGTCTCTGCCCCGGGGTATTTATAGAGACAACAAGGGGTGGAGCAACCCCCCACCCTCACCCCAGCACAGCCAAGTGCAGACCATCTCAGACACCTGCACTCAGGCCCGTGATCCAATCATCCTCTGGATGCAGACCTGCTGGGTAACGCCACTAGGAACCTGAAAACTGGCTCCCACAGTCACACACACACTGAATATGCAAAGAGAAGGAGGATTTGTTGCAAAGATGGGGGTGGTGAAGGAGAGGAATGGGGATAGAAAACAGCCAAAATCCAGTATGTACACACATGCATGAAACCATCAAGATTTTAAAACAAAACCAAATAAATCCATGTTTACTTTAGGAGCTGTTTTGATTTCTACTTTAGTATTTGGAGAAGAAGAATACCAAGAATGGTATAGAAGAAGGAAAGTTGCTTTTGGTATTTATTTTCACAATTACTTCCTGCAGTTCTTGCCTACTCAACAACTTTTGGAAAATACAGGCATTTACCGGCATTGCATAGAACCTCTGCCTCCTCACCGCAGCCCATCTCTCACATGTCCTTGTAGCATCAAAGCTTATACTTTTCCATCTCCTGGGCTCGCCTTTTTCATTCTGTCTTCTCTTCACTAGCTGTATCTTTAGCAGGCTGGCTAATTTTCACGACAATGCAAGCGTTGACTGCTCTCTGTGTGTCTGTTACAGTGAATTGAAGTACAGGGTCTGCGAGCGCCCTACCATTGAGCAATAGCCTCACCACTTTTCTTATTCCTTATTTTGAGACAGGGTTTCACTAAGGTGTCCAGCATGCTTTCAAATTCACTCTGTGGTGCAGGTGGGTCTTGAATTTGCAATCCTCCAGCCTCAGGCCTGATTGTCAGGAATTATAGGCTTGCTTTGCTGGGTCAGGCTATGAGCTTCGATTCATCACAAACTATATATAAGCAAAAATTTAAAAATGCAAATATTGACCACAGTAGACAATTAAGATCAACTGTGCTTCAAATCTGAAGATCTTAGTAATTAATGACATAAGTACATGCAAGCCCATGTGTTGGTACATTTTACCATAAACTACAAAATTTAAGATTCAAAGAGACTTTTTAAAAAAAATGCTTGTGTTCAGAGTGCCTTGGAAGAATTACACAAGTATATTACCACTGGGCAACAACCCTGCACCAAATCAAAATTTTAATGCTTTCATCAGGTAAAGTTAGAAACACCTGTAATCCAAAAACTCTATAGTTGAAGATCTCTGTATGTAAAGACTTGAGATATAACAAAATTGCAGCTCAAAAAAAAAAAAAGAAAAAGAAAAAGAAAAAGAAAGAAAAGGAAAGGAAAAAACAATCTTCCATGTACATGATACAGAATAAAATTTCTAGTTGTGTCAAAGAAATTCATCAAAACATTAGAAACACATAATACACAAACAGGGTATATTTTAATTCATTATTACACTGATTTCCATTGGAATACCTGTGTGACATTCACCCCTCTAGAACTGGTTAAGATAGCAATCATTACTATTTACATCTATCCTCATCTCTCCAAGGTCACAACTTAGGAATGGCTATTAAAAACAACCATTTATTAACTGATTTTCCACAAGTACGGAAGGAAACTGAAACTAAAATCTATACATTTTGACATTTGTATTTTACTTTGCTTTTTAACATTAAGGATATTGGAGTCCACAGGTACTAAAAAGCACATTTGAAACAAAAATGAGCTTCAATTGATCATATTTCATTATAATCAAAGTATATTAATATAGTTATATAGCTCCAACTTACCATGTATGTCAATGCCCTGTATAGGCTTTGATCTAAGGTTCTGATTCTACAATGCTTTCATTAACTCAGGAATAGTACTCATGAGTGAAATCAATTCTCTGAGACAGTTATGTTTAGGTTAAAAAAATTTTAAGTACTATACCTAAAATTTGAATTAACAGCACTTGATAGCTAAGTTAATTCTGTGGAGCTGTAGCTGTAGGTGGTTGTGAGCTGCCTGAGGAGGATCATGGGAACCAAACTATGGTCCTTTCCAAGAATGGAAAGTGCTCTTCATCACTGAGCCATATCCAGCCTTCCGCCTTGTGTTTTGAGACAGGGTCTCTCAGTGAGTTTACTGATGCGTTAGACTGACTGGACAAACCCCCAGGACACTCCTATCTCTGCCTCTTTAAACTGGGGACTCGATAATTATGTCTCTGAACGCAGTTTCTTAAATGGGTGCAGAGGATCTGAAGGAAGTCTGCATGCTTGCAGAGCAAACACCTTGATGCCTGAGCCATTTTTCTAGCCCCCATTTCACAGATGCTTTTGGTAATGGCTCCTGTTTCGTCTTCTAGGGAAAATCTAGTTCTTAGTTGCATACTACAAACTGCTACGATTATTATGTTCATCATTTATTGTGCCTAAAGTCTCAAGTTCGAACAGACCAGCAAAGAGGCAAAATACATACATTTATATAGTTAAAACAACTGCAGAAGAGCCAAGTAAAATAGATGTGTCTATATGGTAAAACTGGGAAATCCTGCAATTACTTTCTCTAGGGTCTTAGCAATTCAGTTCTAAAGTTTACTAATTAAGGGTGCTTAGGATGTGATGAAATTAGGTCAAAGCCAGGATATCATATTTCAGTGTAATGAAGATTGATGGTAATTATTATATATTCTTTGCCAAAAGAAATATATAATACACCCCTCATCACAAAATTAAATAAGCCAATGCTTTATTTAATATGTAAATATACTTGAGATTTAGTTTCTGACCTTCATAAAATGTTACTAACATCCAGTGGAAAATTGTGTGGTGATATTTTATCTGTGTCCCCCAATAAAGTTTATCTGAGGATCAGAGGAAAAAGCCGGCCTAAACATAGAGGTCAGGCAATGATAGCACACACCTTTAATCCTATCACTTAGGAGGCAGAGATCCATCTGGATCTCTGTGAGTTCAAGGCCACACTGGGAACAGAGCCAGGTGTGGTGGCACACACCTTAAATTCCAACACTAGTTAACCATAAAGGTCTGGAGGTTTGTACAGACAGACAGGAAGTGACAGAGCAGGGGTGGAACAGGAAGTGACATAGCTGGGCAGAGAGGAAATGAGATGGCAGAACAGAAAGGCACATAGGCGTGGGTATACAGGCAGTAGGTCTCTTTGGCAGAGGATCTCCAAGCGGGTAAGAACATGGCTGGCTTCTACTTTTCTGATCTTTTAGCTTTTCACCCTAATATCTGGCTTTGGTTTTATTTTTTTATTTATTGTTTTATTTTATTTTTTTTATTTAATAAGATTTTTTAAGATTCATGTTATAATATTGGAGAATCTTCACTTAATAACAGCTTTAGGTATAAGTAAAACAGATAGATGCAGCAGTTAGCTTTGGCTTAGGATTTAACAGTGAGGTCCCAGAGACAATCGTGTGCATGTGTTCTTTAGTTCTCTACCCGACTGTTGTAGTCTGAGATCAGTGATGGGTAAGTTGGTAAAAGAAAATCATTCTTCACACTGGTCAGATTAAACTCAAAGTGTTACTCTACAGTACCACCACTAGTACAAGGGGCAGGAGAACGGTAGAGAGAAGACCAAATATAGGCTGAAGCTCAACGTTCATTAACCTTATGTTGACGTATTTCTCCAATAATGAAGTTAGTTAGTCTTTACAAGGGATGGGTTTGCCTTCATCCCATTTCTGGAGCACACTTCATTCCAACATGATCTGTCTTGGTAGAAATATAGTTAGTCTCATGAGATAAAATTGTGAAGCACAACAAAAATGTTCACAGGCTGACTCTAAGTTTAAGAAAATCTAAGCCATCATTCTAATTTATAAAACTATGAATTTTGTAGTTAATAATGGAAAGAATACTTAAAATATTTTCAAGGTCCCCAAATTTTATGTTATAAGATTTAAAGATCAATAAATATATCTAATCTTACTTGAAAAATAAGTAGCATTATAATTAAATTATACTCCAACAGATGCTAGTAGTTTTCATTAGAGATTGGGGTTCATTCTAACCCAGTGTTTGATTAACTGATGTGCTATGGCGCGGCTTGGTGGTACAAAGAATGCTTGCTGCTTCCCTTTGGTAAGGACATCCATAACCTAAAACACAACCAGAAGACAACACATTAGTGAGGCAGCTAATGTCACATCCCAATTGCTTTGGTGAATCAGTGCTTCCGTTTTTAAATGTTCCAGGAAGGCATATCAAAACAAGGCCATGAATAAAAGCAAAATTCAACTTCTGCATTTAACATCAAGGTGAAGTTAACTTTTTGGTATAGATTCCTTTTCCACAATTCCTACAAAATACTACATTGTGTCCTTTTTTTTTTTCCTATACAAAATCTGGACTTTGTAAAACAAAACAAAACAACAATAAAAAGAAAAAAGAAATCCCAAACCAGTCCATTAATGTATCTCTTTTACTTAGGGATGTAATTTGAAAAAGTTCTCATGAATATATAGTATAACATATTTGTACATTTAATAACATCTATGTCTTTCTTGTCCTTCAGTATATTTCTTTCTTCCTTTCTTTCTACTTCTTTTCTTTAATAGATGCATTTTTAAAGATGGAGTCTCACTATACAGTCCAGGCTGGCTTGGGACTCATTATATGTTGTACTCAGACTCATGGCTATCCATACACTTCGGCATCATTTTTCAAAATATCTAAGAACTTCAAAAACTTCAAGGATTTTTACTGATTTTTGAGAGCTATTTGCTTTAATGTAAATATCTGAGATTAATATTTGTTATGTCTGAATTAATATAAAAACTTTGAGTTCACTAACAGAGATTTGTCAGCCAGTATAAAATGTGAATTTTGAAAATGGCACAGAATCGTCATTCTAGGAGAATCTCTCAGAATGAGTCAATCAGGACACATCAGCAGCATACAATATCTATATGGAATTATCAATTACATTATAATCCATTCATAATGAGAGGGCTGCAGCCACTCATTCAACTTGCTGGAATATGCATTCTTGCTGCATGCCCAAACCAATACTATCAGGGAACGATCAATATAATAAGGAAATGAGATTGAACTTTACCTGTTCTCTGGTGAACCATCGGGCATCCTCTATTTCATTCTTGTCAACTTTAATTTCTGTAGACACTGCCACAGCTAAACAACCAATCATTAAGGAGGAGGGCATTGGCCATGGCTGACAAGAGACATACTGAACATGGCCCACTTTGACTCCGCTTTCCTCTTCCACTTCTCTCCGCACGGCATCTTCTATTGTCTCCCCTAATCAGAAGAGGCAAAAGAACAGCGGCAGCTCAACATGACTTGGACACTGGGAGCTGCAAACAGGGCAGACACTTGGAAACTGCTCTGGAGAGATCCCCCATTCAATGAGTGCCAATTCTAGACTGGAAGTGACAAAAGCCTTACATTTGGAAGTCTGTGGCCACAAAGAGATTAGCCAAATGCCAACAATCAACTTCTGTTTCTTAAGAGCCCCAGTTTGCCAGTTTTGTGAAAAAAAAATTACAAAATCTGCAACTATCTATCACATACTCCTGATTGAACATTATTAAAAATGTTATTACCTCATATATCACTATTCATAAGCCATTATTATTTCATGAGTTTTATAAATGGTTGGTTTTGCCCTCCATTGAAAATCATCTTTTATTTTATTCTGAGATGGGGTCTTATGAAGCTCATGCTGGCTTTGAACCTGCTATGTAGCTGAGGTTGTCCTTCATCCACAGACTCTAGTGCCTCCACTTCCCAAGAGTTGGGGTTGTAGATAAGCATCTACTGTGGCACCCAGCTTCCATCAAACCTTGAAATTCAAACCACAGTGAATTCTTCCTAAACATTGTTTTACTTGTGAATAAACATTCTGGGTTTGTTGGAACTTCAAATAATAAAAAGATAGTAAGTAAAATTAATTGGGATGTTTAGAACTTTTACAATTTATAACAGTGTTTAATGAAACATATTTTTAAATATAGCTTTTTTTTTTTTTTTTTTTGCTTTTTCGAGACAGGTTTTTCTGTATAGTTTTGGTGCCTGTCTTGGATCTCATTCTGTAGACCAGGCTGGCCTTGAACTCACAGAGATCCGCCTGCCTCTGCCTCCCGAGTGCTGGGATTAAAGGCGTACACCACCGCTGCCCAGCTTAAATACAGCTTTTATTTCAAATAAATTGATGCATTCTCTCTACATAAGTTCTTGTACTTACTACACAAAATACACAGTTAAAATAAGCCATAGACTAGTTGAAGAGATTTGCCAGACCATAATAACAATAAATGCCTAAAATCAATTTTAACAAAGGCTAAGAAACGGAAACAAAACAGACAAAGAACACAACCATCTACAATGAAAAGGAATACCGGACGTGTAATATGCATTTGACAATGATGTTCCATCAGCAGAGCAACAGAAACACATACAGTAATGACACACCGCTTCTTACCTCTCTGAAGGACACCTGTAATCTGAAATCCCATGCTGGGCCTGGCGGCACTCGCCTATAACCCCAGGATGTGGTAAGCCAAGGCAAGAGGATACATTGGGAGCTTAAATGGGCTATAGAGCAAACATTCTTTCAAAGTGTGAAGATTCCAAATTGTGTAAAATCCAAGGTGGTAAGGATATGGACTAATGTAACATTCATATATTGTTGGTGGGGGTGTGAGTTATCAGGGAATACTTAGAGGCACTTGGCAATATTTCGTAAAGTTTAATATGCTAATATATGCAGTGATAATTCTACTCTCTATATACACACCTGAAATAGCTCTTGCAAATGTACATAAAGAGGGGGACAAAAATATTACATAAGTAATGTTTTCAATAGTCAAAATCCCAAAATAAATTAAATATCCACAGAACAGATGAATATACACTAGAAAATTAATGTGTGAAATACTACTTAGTAGGGTTTTTTTGTTTGGTTGGGTTTTTTTGTTGTTGTTTTTTTGTTTTTTTTTTTTTGTTTTGTTTTTTTGAGACAGGGTTTCTCTGTGTAGCTTTGGAGCCTGTCCTGGAACTCACTCTGTAGACCAGGCTGGCCTCAAACTCACAAAGATCCGCCTGTCTCTGCCTCCCAATGCTGGGATTAAAGGCATGTGCCACCACCGCCCAGCTACTATACTTAGTAGTTTAAAAATGGCTTACACTTTAAAAAAAATCATTCAATTTTCATATATTATGATTTGATGATATTCTTTCTTCTTCTCCATTCTTCCCAGATCCTCATCATCTATTTACTCACCTAATTTCATGTCCTCCCTCTCTTGAAAAAGCAAAAAACAAAGCAATAACAAAAAATAAACGAACAAGGTTGGGGGAGAAGAAAGAGGGGGAGCAGGAGGAGGAGGAGGAGCAGGAGGAGGAGGAAGAGGAGGAGGAGGAGCAGGAGGAGGAGGAGCAGGAGGAAGAGGAGCAGGAGGAGGAGGAGCAGAAGGAGGAGGAGCAGAAGGAGGAGGAGCAGCAGGAGGAGGAGGAAGAGGAGCAGGAGGAGGAGGAGCAGAAGGAGGAGGAAGAGGAGGAGGAGGAGCAGGAGGAGAAGGAGCAGGAGAAGGAGGAGCAGGAGAAAGAGGAGGAGGAAGAGGAGGAGGAGCAGGAGGAGGAGGAGGAGCAGGAGGAGGAGCAGGAGGAGGAGGAGGAGCAGGAGGAGGAGCAGGAGGAGGAGGAGCAGGAGGAGGAGCAGGAGGAGGAGGAGGAGCAGGAGGAGGAGGAGCAGGAGGAGGAGCAGGAGGAGAAAAGAAATACCCAAACAAAACAAAAACAGGGAGTCAATTTTGTGTTGGCCAATTATTCCTGGGAATGGGACTTGTCCTGGATTGTGGTTGATAGTCTCAGTGACACTCCACTGGAGAAAACTGATTTTCCCTTTCACAGAAGGTATCTATGGCAAATAACTTTTTTGTTAGAGGTGGTACTTTGTGTCCACATTCCCTTCTCAGCGCAACATGGTGATTAGGAGCAAGGACTCAGAAGCCTGGTTTGAATCCCTTCTCTATCACTGTAATTTGGGACAAGTTATGCAGTCCTTGTGCCGTACTGCCCTCACCTGTGAAAGCCTTGTAAAAGTGCCCACTTTATAAGGCTGTAAAAGGATCACAAGTTTTAATATGGGCAAGCTTCCAGCTGAGTGCCAGGTGATACATGCTTACTATTATAATTACCCAGCAGTGCAAACTAACACTATATTGAGATTAAACTTTACTAATCCAGATATTCATTTACTTACTCTGGGATACCTAATAAAATCCTATTACACGTGAGGCACTGACTCTGACTGTTTGATGTGTAAAAATGGATGGAAGAGATCATTTTATCTCACAGAACTGATGTGCTACTAAAGTCGATAATCTATATATTATATATGTATTATAAGGTGGTGTTGATCATTGCAGGGAGAAGTCAGACAGGATGCCTAGGATTGTACATGCAGGTATGGGGGCTAAGGACAATGATACAACCCTTAGAAAGGGTGGCACTTACATCTAGCACTGAAGAGAGGTATAAGCCCCCCCTGGATTGCTGGTCAAAAAGCAATGTATGACAAAGCGTATACAAAAAAAAAAAAAAAAAAAAAACCTTACTTGTAAAATTTTGAAAAGATACAATGCTTAACCTTTGTGATTAAAATATTATTTAAAACATTTTGGGGTTGGCCAGATGGTTCAGCGGGCAAAGGCATTTGCCACCAATCTGGATGACTCAAATCTGGGCCACATGTGGTGAAGAAAGAGAAAATTGATGGAGTTGCAGTCTGTCTTTAACAGTGCACACCCACATATATGCATACATACATTCACACACTAAAGACAATGTAGTAAAACATTTAAATGTGTCCGTTTTATAGCATCACATTTATTGGAGACTATATCTCATATGTGATCTGATTCAAAATTCTAAAAATTATTCAGAAAAGGCTTACCAGGTTCAATAAATCCAGCGAGACAAGTAAACATGCCTGGGGGAAATCGCTTTTGCCTGCCTAAAAGACATTTGGTTCCATCTGGATGGATAACCTGCATGATTACTACTGGGTCTGTTGAAAAAAAACAAAAACAAAAACCAAAAACAACAACAAAAAAACCAGACACACAAGTAACAGGAAATATAATTAGACTCATGCAATAATAATATTCAGGTATATCTTACAAGAAGACAATTCCTAATTATATGACACCTCCTTTCTGCTCTGTACTTGACAAATATCTGAGAAATTGCATAGAATACTTTTAGTAAGTGAAAGGAAGATGGGTTTTGCCATTCGTACTTCCAATCTGAGCAACATTTACTCTGTACTTAGGGTACACTAGGCACATTGAAAAATTCAAATTTTACTAAAAAAAAAAAAAAAACCAGTAAATTGCTTTTGCCATTTCATACCAATCCTCAATAAAATGCTTTTAAAAGTGAGCATGGCTCCTTAGCTTTGAATCACTAAAATAATAACACTTAGGTAACAGTTAATCTTTCTGGCAGTCAGTAACTTAAAACACCTTCCTCACTAGATCCTGAGGAGAGCCAGGAACTAAGTTCCTTAGCAAAGAAACAGACAGCCATTAAGTCGCCACTTCCTCCCTGAGACTCCATTGGGGATTGCCAAGTCAATCTACTTCCCTTGCAATTTTAAGGGCCAGATTATGGGATTTCTCCAGCTAGAGCAGAAGCACAGCAGCAACTAGGAGGAGAGTTATAACCACAAGACTGGGTACTGGCTCCAACAGGAACAGAGCACTGGAGACTTTATTATTCCTGCATCAAGAGGAGTCGCACTGACTAGCTTTGAAATGAAGCATCCCAACACAGCAAATTTATGTACTGATTAAACTAAAGGAAAGACATGACTCATTGTGAACAATGCAGTCTTTAAGTGAATAACCATGACATACATTTAAAAAAATGTAAACATTTCAGTTCCTTGAAAACTTTCTTTCTAGACTATCTTCTGACCTAAGATTCCAGGTAGCTGAGATTTCATTATCAAAAAACAAACACCCTCCCCCCCCCCCCCCCCCCCAAAAAAAATAAACATAAAAAGGCATGGGGTTGCAGACAGCTCAACAGTTAAGAGTGTTTCCTGTTCTTAGAACCAGAGTCCATAGCCCGCCACCCACACTGGGCAGTTCTCAGTGAATTATGACTTCAGCTCAATAGGATGACACTCCCTTCTGGTCTATAGGGTACCTGCACACACATGTTCATACCTATATGCACGTACGTACACGTATACACACACACACACACACACACACACACACACACACACTCACACTCACACTTTAAAAAAAGAAAAGCCTTACCGACTCTTGGATAAGATGTATTGTGGACGCCATGGAGACTAGGGCAGTTTTCTCTTAAACAGACTCTTTTATAGCCACCTTCTTCGATTTTGGTTGCGCTGCCACAGGTTGGGCAGAACTTATATCGACTGTGCCATGCAAGAACAGATCTTGCTTGAGCTACGACCCCTTTTAAAAAGAAGTATAAGAAGTTTTATTTCCATGCAAACTGGAGTAAGATGTAGGTACAATGCTTTGAAGCTTCAGTAAGCACGTACGTTGCTTTCTGAATAGCTGCTTGAACAATGGCTTTAGGATTTATTTTTATGGTGTCTCATTATTATTAATTTCTATATTTTGTTTTTAAACACTTATTGAAATAATCTCACAAATAAAATGATCACATAGCTAGATTATGGCAGCCATTCAAAAAAGCTACTTTTACTTTCAACTTAATTTTCAATATAACGAGTGAAAAGTCTATGTTCATTGTTCATTACCACTATTCTCATCTGCTTTCTCTCTTCTAGGAACTAATCCGCTCTGAGCAAGGCTCCTCATCTCCACTCCAGCTATTTATCTAAAATTCATGCTTTATGAGGTAGCTAGCATTAACCTTGTTTTTTATAACACACACACAAATACACACATAAAAATACACACACACACACACACACACACACACACACAATGTAGGTGGGCAGAGGGAGGCAGTATTCCTGTAGCAGCAATAAATGGGCATTTAGAATAAAACTCCAGTTTTTTTTTTTCCTTTTTTTATATGATATTAAAAAGCCCACCAAGAGAAAACAAAACAGCTGAGGTCTTTGGCATCATGTTCAAAGTACTACAGGGGTTCAAAGGTTAAGAAGAATTAAACGAAACCATCACACATGGAGGTTCACTCTAAGGAAACTATCTTGGCTGACTAATGCCGCTTCTCTAGTGAGAAGAGTGTCCTGGAGTGTCAACTTGAGGGAGATCTCGTGTTACTGCTCAGTGGCATATGCCACCCAGATGCCACGCACGCACACACGCGCGCGTGCGCGTGCGTACACACACACACACACACACACACACACACACACACACACACACACACACACACCCCTCCACACTCGCTTTAAAACCAGACGGTTACCGACAGAGAAGCCTTTCCTTTCCTCACCAGCTTCTTTTTCTTTCAACTGCAGAAGGGCTGGCATCGGAGGGTGAAGAAAATAACAGTTTTCATGTCTTTGCTTAAACTCTTCGGCGGCACCAGGTTCTATACCGAGAGCAAACCAGGCAACCAAACCATCCTCGTCCTCCTCCGGGACTCCCCCAGCATAATTGTGCGATCCTTTCCGCCGCATCTCAAGTTCTACTCCGAGGAACACCAAGGTGACTGTCTCAGGCTGAGCCAAGTAATCCTTCACATCCGTGTAGTTCAGCTGGCAGAGCTTGACTTCTGGCTGCTGTGAACTGTCTTTATTACCACCCAGAGTGACCAAGGGGTTTAAGTCTGAGAAAAGGACATAGACTGTGGCCGGGTGGCTCTCCTTAGCCTGCAGCCAGTCAGAATTAGCCCTTTTGTCACTTTTCCGGTCCAGTAGTGTTCTGCTAAAATAATTTTCACATTCGTCTACTTCACTGGTTAGGAACCAAGGCTTCTTCCCACCTTTTGCATTAGCTAACATGTTAGCTATATGCTTATAACCCCAAAACACAGCGATATCCAGCGCAGTTTGCCTTGATTTATTGACAAGTGATCTGTCACATCTAGACAGAAGAAAAATATGGAAAGGAAAATCAAATGAGAGGCGAAGTTTTTCTCTTGTATTTTACTAAAATATATACATAGCCCCACTATTGAATGTGTATATGTGCTTTTTTTTTTCCCTTTTTCATCATTTGGTTCATAGCTCACTATGAAGCTTCAAAGAATCATGTAACAATTGTAAGAAATGAAAAGTCAATGATAGTAGACATTTAAATAAAATGAAAATGTGTCTCTATATGCCATAAAGAAATCAAAATTCTATATTAGCCATAATGAGACTCACAATTTTTTTTGTTTTGTTTTGTTTTGTTTTTTGTTTTTCGAGATAGGGTTTCCTCTGTGTAGCTTTGCGCCTTTCCTGGAACTCACTTGGTAGCCCAGGCTGGCCTCAAGACTCACACTTTTTATTTAGAAGAAAGGCATTAAACTCCCCATAGACATTCTTTTTGGCAAAGTATGAAGGGTTAACTTATCAACTAAGGAAGTTATTTCTCAAATGTAGCTCAGAGTTAGACAGCTTGCCTGATATGCATGAAGACTTGTGTTCAATTCCTAACACTAACCAAAAAAAAAAAAAAAAAGAAAGAAAAAAGAAAAATGCTTTAGTGAGAAATTAGGCTACCTTTCATATGATAACTGAGCAATGAGCTATTTACTAGCCAATCAATATAAAGCCAGCTATAGAAAAAATGTGTGTTGTTGGTTGTTTTTTGTCTTTTGACTCTTTGGGGTGCCCACCATCCAGCTCCCAAATAAATCACACACAGAGGCTTATTCTTAATTATGAATGCCTGGCCTTAGCTTGGCTTATTTCTTGTCAGCTTTTCCTAACTAAATTAGCCCGTCTATCTTTTGCTTCTGAGCTTTTACCTTTCTCTATTTTTGTATACCTTTTTTTTTTTCTTCCTCCATTGCTTGTTGTGTAGCTGGGTGGCTGACCCTTGATGTCCTCTTCCTTCTCTAGTTCCTAGATCTCTCCTCTCCCAGATTTCTCCTTCTTTATATTCTCTCTACTTGCTAGCCCTGCCTATCCTTTCTCCTGCCTCTCTATTGGCCATTCAGTTCTTTATTAGACCATCAGGTATTTTAAACAGGCACAGTAACACAGCTTCACAGAGTTAAACAAATGCAACCAAAACAAAAGTAACACACCTTAAAATAATATTCCCCAACAAATGTGAAAGGACACAATAGCAGAAATTAAAGCACAAACCCTTTTAGGTGGTACAGCCCTAAGATGTTTACCCTTTCTCCAGCAGAAGCTGGACAATATCAGGGTGCCCATTCCTTGCAGCATACATTAAGGCAGTCCAGCCATTTTCGGAGGCTGAGTTGAGAAGAGATGGAGAATGACTGAGTATCCCTGCCAACCTGGCAACATCCCCTTCTGCAGCCGAACAGTGGAGTTCAGAAATTATTTCCTGTTTTGGATTTCTTGTTACAGATGACATTTCTTCCTTAAAGCAACAAAACAAAACAAGAAAAACCTTATTTGCAGTTGCTTTTTGCATGACTGGATGAACATTATTTAAGTGCTTATCTTGAAAAAACAGTACGTTTCCAAACCAATACACCTGTCAAAAGATAATTCATAGTCAACCGCTATTGCCATACAGATTTGGAAATGGTTATCAGTTGAGAATTATAATTCAATATGCACCCAAGAGTAAGTTCACAGAATAACAAAAGAGCTCTGGTAATAGAGATGAGGGGCTTGGGATGGTAGGAGAGCAGTAAGAACACAAAAAGGAGTGGGCATCTGCTGTGGATATCTTTCTGTATGTGGTACAGAAGAACAGGGCAGGGGCCCAGAGGAAAAAGGGTTAAAGCGGACAACAACGTTAGAGGCAGATGTTTCAGCAGATGATGAGTACATCCTCTCCCATGTCATAGATGTCATCTGGCAAGGAAATTATGGCTCTACCGTCATTCAAGAGCTTTTAAAACTTCACATGAAAACAATTTACTGGTTAACCTTACATAATTAATTTTGCAGTCCATACGGTTACCGAGTTTTGTTCATGATGTGGGGTAGACTAGATCAGGACTGATTTTCATTCCTGGATGATTCATGACTCAGCGCTGTTCTTGAATTTACCTTTGTCTCATTGCGCTGCACGGTTATCCTTGTCACAAATGAGATGACCATGCATTTTTGTGTCTGTGGTTGGAGACACGCTGTTGGTCCTTGAAGCAAGTTTTAAAATGATTAACCTTGTCTGCCTTGGTCTTCTGTTTTGTTGTGAACAAAGCAAAGCCATGGTTCTTAATTTGTAGTCCTGAGTGATGTTAAAAAATTAGCTTGAAAATCATTCATGTTTCAACTATCTGTTAACTACAAAATATTCCTTCTTTATTTCTTAGTACTACTGCAAGTTCAACCCAGAGCCTTGTCTCTTGGATTTCGAAAGAGCAATTTGTTTAGCAATAGTTAAGTCTGCAGTGTAGTCTGCACAGAGTTGAGGAAAATGATAGGTCAAAGATTAACTTTTTGATCTGGCCTCTGCTTTCTTTCTTGTGTCTTCCATTATTTATAAATAGTTTAAAACTGTTCACGGGAACCCAAAAAACCTGCTTAAAATCTGTTCGCAAATGAACTCAGATGTAACTTAGCTGATTTATTTTACTTATTTTCCCACTTTTTCATACTGCAGTTCTAAAATACTTGAAAATTATTGTAGCCACGGCAGTAATAACCCAGGACTTTGTTTTGAAGCACTGCTAAGTGTCTTCCAAACTCCCTTCCTCTTAAATCGGATCCACAAACTCCTGTTACACAGCTTTGAGAACCTCAAAGGAAGTTCATGTTGACAGCTTCACTGTTCTCTGTTCAGAGGTCGTGATTTCAGAGTTCACGGTCACTCCCTCACTGTCCTCATAGATCACCTCGGGTGACTGCAACATTGGTCATCCAAGCATGGGTCATACACTACCATCAATGCAATATGTATGCACAAAACATTCTCTGGACTAAGACATGAAAAAATAAGCCCCCTGTCCTTTAGCGTTTTCAACACCCAAGTCATTTAGAAATACTGCACAGGACTCCTTCTAGGGAAGGCAGCTGCACTACCTGTAAATCATTTCATATTGACAGGTCCTGTGGAGGGATAAAGCCTTGCCCCTGCTTTCCAAGGCTATTCGGAGAGGGCCATCAGAAGAGACTTGAGTTTTAAAGGAACCAGATCTTAACCAAACCAACATCCATTTTTACTCATAAGTAACCCGGGGCCCTAGACCTGCCCGGCATGGCTCTAGCAGGCTATAAAAAAGCCTCAGAGTGGACCTGTCAAATAAGCCACCAACCATCCTTTAATAAATTCCACTCGCTGGGCTGTCAAGACCAATTTAACCATTAAGAGCAACCCCCTCAAGCACGGTCTCTGCATGCAACCAAATGCCTTGAAGAGTTATTTTATTTTTTTTCCTTCTATTGTACGGTTCCTTCTTTCAAGGAGTGACACATCCGAAGTCGTCTGCTTTACCCCTTAGAAAACTTGGCTGGAGATTTTAGCAGCAACGGGCCCGCAGGCAGAACAGGTCGGCGTCCCGCGCCTGCGCCCTCTAAGCCCGCGCCAGGCTGCGCCACCAGCCCGCGGGGGACGCCCAGGGACAGCCCGCCCTGGAAGGTCTCGGGACAGACTGACGCTGCTGGGGCTACTAACCCAAGGGTGACCAGAGAAACCGCAACCGCGATGCAAGACTCCACTGGCAAAGTCAGCTCTCACAGTTCCTAGTGCTGGAGGTAACCTTCGCGACTTCCGGTGGAGGGCCACCGTCCTCGCACAGCTTTATGGGAGATGTAGTTTAGAGACCATCCACTGTGCCTGGCCGGGAGATTAGGGTGGAGTTGGGGTAGGGGTCAGGGTGGGGACCTGACTGAAGGTGAGCTAATCCTTCCCTCCAGATGGAAGTGTGCAGAGGAAAGTGCTGACGATGTGATAACTAGGTCGGTGGAAATGATCTTGTTTTCCGGTAGTTCTCATCCAGCTCCCGAACTTTGCTTCCTATGATACGGTTCACTGCCTATGAGTTTTCTATGGTGTCGTATAAAATGTTGTACAATCTGTTCACACATTAGATTAGGAGCAACCTCTACATCTGTCGATTTATTTTCATCTGATCTATCTTGTTTTCCCACTTTTTTTTCATGTTGAAGTTTTCAAATACTTTAAAATACTATAACAAAACTGTCATCTTTCAGGACTTTACTCTGAAGTAGTGCTGAGTGTCTTCCAACCTGCCTTTCTCTTAAGTCACTTTCCACAAACGGGACTCTGTAAAAGCCTCGACACGCATTATATGGAAGATGCTACCAGAGTTTGCCTACTTTTGTGTAGACCTTACAAAGTTGTGTGCGGAGCTTCCACCATACCTCCTGGATTGTAGGTTTACATAAAATAATGCACGAAAAACTCTTGCGACCAGAGTTGACATCCACAATACAATATTGTTGCTTTTCTTAATTTAATTTCCCATGATTTCATCTTCCAAAGCCTACAAAAGTTGTGTGACTCTTTGAATAGCTTGGTGTGTAGTGAGTGGTCTTCTAATCCCCAAACCAGGGAATTGTACGTGTCAGTCAGCAACACCCGAGGCTTATCTTGAGACTGAGCATGGCTTCCTCTGCTTTCCAGCCTCTTTCTCATATTAAAATTGCATATACCTGTTGACAGTACCTGTGTGATGCTTGAACTGGGACTGGGCCTAGAGCCTCATGTGTGCATGGTAAAGATTCTATTAGCAAGCTACAACCTACGATACTTCCATGACCTGTTTTTTTTCCTTTACCCTTTGCTTCTTTCTGTGAGTAGTTGTTGTGGTGGTGGTTTGAATAAGAATGGCTCCCATAGGCTCATACACTTGAGTTCAGTTGGTAGAACTCATTAGGAAGGATTGGGAGGTATGGCCTTATAGGAGGACATGTCCCTGGAAGTGGGATTTGAAGTGTCCGAAGCCCATGCCATTTCTAATTAGCTTTCTGCACCCCTACCTCTGCCTCCTCCCTGCAGATAAGTGTGTAAGCCCTCAGCTATGGCTCCATTGCCCCACCTGCCTGACTGCTGCCATGCTCTCCACCATGATGTTCATGGACCCATCTGCAGAAACTGTTAAGTACCCTCCCCAATCAACTTTTTCTTCTGTAAGTTGCCTTTGTCATGGTGTTTTTGTCACAGCAGTAGAAAACAAGGAAAGTGGATTATAATTACCAGACACAGCTATTAGATATTTCCCAATCCCAGGCTTACTCTTCCTCTTTCACCATTTGTTGGTGACAATATCTTTCTTGTAATTCTTGCTGGAAGCCTCCTCCTCTGAGACTGCTCTGAGAGCCTCAGTGGCCACCCTTTGGGCTCCCTTGTGGACTCCACTCTCAATCTCTTCATTGGATCCATGAATATTTATGGGCTTTGAAGGTACCCTAAGTGGCTGTTCCAAACCTTCAGGAAAAACACAGAAAACATACCCCAACTCCAACAATTGCATGGGGAATGAGCCAGACCACTTTTCTTTATAGGTTTGCCTCTTGTCCCTTCACAGCCAATGTTGTTCTGAAGCAGTGACATCATCCTCTGTATGGTTTAAGAAATTTAGTGTAAAGAAGGCCTCATTTAAAGAACTGGTAGGAGTAGGGAATTCTTTCCATTTTTTAGCTTTTCTAATTATTGACATCCATGGACTATTTGTCCACTATTCTGTCCCTGTGGGTTGTAAGGAATTTCTATGTTGTGAACTGTTTTATGTTGGGCATGAAAGTTTTGAAATGCACAAGAGTTGAAGCATGAGCACTGTCTGTCTTGAGGCTCTGTGGACACACCAGCAGTAGGCACATTGCTTAACTATTTGCCTAGGCTGTTCTCAGGAGAAGGGAAGTTCCTTGCATGAAAGAAGAGGCATTCTGATGATACAGAGCAAGCATGGCTATGGTGAGCTTGTATTAAGGTGGACTGCACAGTGGGAGGGAAATAGAATAGAGACCTCAAAGCCAAGGTATTGTCTTATGTATTACTGTCAGCCAGTGGTCAGGGAGAACTGAGGGTAAATTAATATGACCAATGTAATGAGAACTCTGGTGGTGATTCAAGAGTTCCTGAGTCCTGTGGAAAAGATGGTATCACAGTTGATCCTGGGTCCAACAAATATAGGCTGTTTCCAAGGCTTGCATTGCTCTCACTACATAGGGGCTGTCACTGTAGATATTGATTAAAAACAGCAAAGAGTTCTGCTCCCTAACCTGAGGTATGGGATATGCATTTTATTTTAGAACCTGGGGAAGAGCGGTAAGCAACTATGAGGTTGCTAGAACCATCTGTGTAGATAGTGTTAGCTGAAGCAAGATTGTGTGACTTTGGGAAAAATAAGCCCATTAGTGGATGCAAAGTACAGCATGTTAGAAGATGAGAATCAAACTGGCCAGGGTAAGCCAGTGATATTTCACCTAGCATTTCTATAATGCATTTGTGCTTCCTCGAGGCTAATTTTGACACACAATCTTAGTAAGAGTGAAGTACCATGGAGGAGGAATGTCCCCAAATGTCTTGCTGTTGCAGATTATCTCAGTAAGGGTCATGGGCCATTTTAAGATTGCTAATGAAAGAGGCAAGGCAAGTCCCACCTCTGACTGGACTATTGGCCGTAGCCACTCACACTGCAATTAGAGCCGTCCTGGCCTGGGAAGTAAGATGATGTGGAGAAAAGGGGTTGGTGTCTTCTTCTAAAATTTGGTAAAAGAGAAGAAAGTTCTTGGGTAGTAAGGTTAAGTGGTTGTCTGGGCCAATTAATGTCATCTACTAGTTTTTGATTATTACAAAGAGTTTTGAAACATTTCTTGCGAATTTCTAGCTTTTGAGAGAACACAGTGTTCTCTCTAGTTTTATGTAGATATTGGAGTGAAGATGGCTTTTGACCCTTTCCTAGAGGGCTTGCTTATATTTCAGAGATTTAGTCCATTATTATCCTGGTGGGGAGCACAGTGATACATGTGGCACTGGAGCAGTAGCTGAGAGCTACATCCTGATCCAGAGGTTGAGAGAGACAGACACGGGCCATTCTATGTACCCAGCCTGTGACTGTTTCTCCACCAAAGCAGTGACAGCAGTTAGTGTACCCCACCTCCACCTCAAATCCTACTATGCCTAGCAACAGGGCCCATATACTCCAGTAGGGATGGCTTGGGCTCCCATATTAGGGGTTGCTATAAATTGATTGGTGGAACTGAGATTCGATCTTCCACTGACTGATGTTGTTGCCTGATAGAGCTGATGAATGGATGGTGTACTTTGGTGGCTGAGGTTCACCTGTCTGCCCTGTTGATTCGTGCGACTCCATTGGGTGATACCCCCTACTGTTTGTTTGGGCCAGGTCAGGCCACAGAGGCTGTTTCCCCAATTTTCCCAGAGGTTATCCATTAATACTTGTTTGTGAACAGCATTCATTATCCCAGTGGATTCCTCTCTGACAGCTCAGGCATAGGGCTGTGCAGACCATCCAGGAGATACAAGTGGTTTTTTTTTTTTTTTTTGCAGTGCTCTTACCCTTCAAGGAGAAGTCATGAAACACGACAGAATCCACTAACAAGAGTTTTTATTAAGATAAGGTAAGGAGACAGAGGTGCACAGGCCTGTGGAAAAACACGTGAGTAAAGCTGGAACAGGGAATCATGGCGCTGGCTTATAAAGGCTGGGCCGCACCTGCGCACACAGGCCCATGTGACTATTTCATGAATGCATGTAGATCACATGGTGTGCAGCACAATTTACACAACCACACAAAGCCACGGAGTCCTGGTCACTTGAGACATTTTGACCCGGAAATGACTAGGCAGAAGTGACTAGGTCCTGCCGGGCATGTGTGACCATGCCCAACCTCAGAGGCGTGTTGTGAATCCATATCAACAAGGCCCTGCTTCTTTTTTGATTTGAAATCCCCATGGTAGCTCTTATTGGCAAAATGTCCTGTTTCTTCACATGCACATGTACCACTTGTTCCCCCAGGGCATACAACCTCCTTAAGGGTAGTTGAGAGAGACACTGACCTTGAAGGTGGTTAGGGCCTATGTTGGCATACAATCTAATCATCTTTTGCACATTCAAGCATTTATAGAAACTCCTGAGGGCCTTTTTACAAGTGTTGTTAGCATTTTCAAAAGCCAATTGTTTTATAAGCACCTTTTCGACTTCAGGGTCATTTAGAAGGAGCCCTGCATCTTGTTAGAGCTGGGCCATAAAATCTGTGTGCAAGTGTTCCAGGCCCTGGTGAATGTCAATCACTGACAAGCCTTTTTCCTTTTAGTGGGCAACTGCTTCCATGCCCTTAAGACAACCATACTAATTTGTTGGTAGGGTAATGTTGTAATTGGTACCTAGAAGCATGTCTGGGGTTGTAGAAATTCCATGGTGTAGAAATTACACTGTTCCTGGTCCTGACATAATGCTATAAACCCAGTTTTAAATAACAGGTAAAGCCCTAGGTTGATGTAAAAAATTTTACCATGTTTAACTACTCAGAGGGAAGCCAGGGAATGTTACTGAGGACACTCTGAACAAGTCCTTGGTTAAATGGAGCAGTAGACCCAGAAAGCATACAGGACTGTTTGATCTTAAGAATTGTGCAGAAGCACAGTCTCCTGGTGATGCATTATTTCCCCCAGGGGATTTAGTTCAGGATGCTCAGATAGGGATAAGCTGTCCAACCACAGTGTCTTCCTCCTAATCTCTCCTAAAGTAGGCCTGCTGGAAGGAGCATGACCACTCCCCCTTGAATCTTTCCATGGCCCAGACTCAAGGCACAATATTGTCATGGGTTGGTGGTTTTGTCCTCCTAAACATTCTCCTCAGTAGAGGCATTTGCGGCATCAGGCAGGTTGGGACAAGCTTGACCTGAATCACTATCTGTGGCTATTTCTCAGGGAGAAGTGGCTGATTCTTCATAATCTGAAGGGGAAGACCTTTGGGACCCACCTGGCAAAGTCTGCTCTCCTGTGAGGTAGGGGCTCTGCACTTATGGATCACAATATAAAGTTCTACAGACTGAAATTGGAAATGGGAAAAATGTTTTTGTCATCCCTGTATGTACCCCCAGCTCTTGTCCTATTTTTCTCAATTGGCTAAATGCACTGTCTCATGTTGTGTAATATTTTAAGATGGACAATGTTATCATTTCTGGCATCCTCCAGCCACACCTGGGGTCCCAAGGCCACATATGTGCCGTCAGCATTCAGGCAAAATGCTTAGTCCCTGCAGGGCCTTTTTCTGTAATCTATATCCATGTGTGGTATGGTTACATAAGCCCCTATACACAAGCATGCACTGAGCTACCCTTAAAAGTGGACCTGCCTGTCCCACACTCTTTCTCCCTCATGTTTCTTTCATGGCCTTTGCACTCCCACTTTTTCCCTTTCTCTGACTCTCTATCAATAAAACTCGGAAAGTGGGTTTTGTTGTATATTTGTGGTCTGTTCTTGTTATAATAAATACAACATGTCACATTCGTTTATGCTGTGGAATATTTGCTTAATGATGCACAGATGGGTTGCATTTGTTTAACCCTGTGAAGCTGTGTTACTTTGCCTGCCTTAAACACCTGATTGGTCTAATAAAGAGCTGAACATCCAATAGCTAGGCAGGAGAGGGATAGGCAGGGATTCCAAGAAGAGAAAATAAATAGAGGAATGAGAAGAGAGAGAGAGAAGTTAGAGAAAAGAGGAGTAAGAGAAGAGGATGCCAGGAACCAGCCGTCCAGCAACACAGCCAGCCACAGGAAGAAGGAAAGAAAGAGACATAGAATAGAGAAAGGTAAAAGCCCAGAGGCAAAAGGCAGACAGGATGATTTAAGTTAAGAAAAGCTGGTTAGAAATAAGCTAAGCTATTGGTGAAATTATTAAGGCCACTCCACATAGTTAAAAGGGAGGTTTATTTTGTGGGGTAACTTACAAATGAAGGGATAGGTTGCAGGGTCTGGGAAAGGTATGGCACAGTCTGGCGGTGTTCTCTGGAGAACTCTGCTTGGTTTACCTCCAGCGTCCAGGGTCCTGGAACCAAGAGAGGCCTCTCCTCTTGAACCTGGGCCTTCAGCATCCTCTCTCAGCCCCACCTTGTGGGCATGACTCTTACTGAAACCTCAATGGGGGTTGGAACTTCCAGGCCAAGGCTGGACTGGCTACCCACTACATCTTCCACTTTTGTCTAAATAAGAAGGTTCTAACCTAATACAAGAATATATACAAAGAAATGGTTATCAAATATTGTCCAGAAGTAATGAGGGATAATGACCTAGAGAAGTTGGAATTACAATCAATGCAAACAATATCAAGCAAAAAACAAATACTAAAATCCAGGGAAGTCTAGAGTGTGGGTAGGTGGCATGATACAAAGAACATTCCAAAAGGTTTCCTATCCTAAAGAACCTGAGTCTAATACTTAATATATTCTATCTAAGATATTATATATGTATATATACTAAGTTGTAACTATAACTGCTAGTCTTCAACCTCATCAAAGACCTGAGAAGGAATATAATAATACCTGAGAAATGGGAGAAGGATGCAAGCAACTTTCGGGAGTCTTTCATGAATAGACAGAGACAGCTGGCAGCCTGGACAGTCACCTAATGTTTCTCAGCATCGTTGGTGCATTCAAATTGGCTACAGGCCTAGAGTATCTGATAGACCATTTTCAGAAGCAGGAATTCTGAAAGACCACCTTACCCTGTCTTGGCAAAGTATAGTGGTTGCTTTCCTTGTGTCCCGCTTGTCCAGAAAGGACAGCATTTGTACTGTCAGCAGTTGAGGCAAGGGCAGTTCTTTGCCCAGTAGGCCATTTTGTGCCAAGAAGACAAACTTCCAAATGGAAATGTCTTAGAAGCCCAACATTCTCTCGGGATCAAATTGGTGCTGCCAGGAGCAATTGTGTCTCACATCAACAGAATTCTAAGTTATTTAAAAGCCATGTTCTTTAGGTCCATGAAGTGTTTGAAGATTACCTGTCTATCTGACCTATGTATTTATAAATCTGGATAACCTAACTAACATAATTATAGAGATGACAAGCACAGGTGACAATAAATCTATAAGTCTTATCTACCTAAACAACCTAAGGACTAAGGCTTCCTATAAATAAGGCAAACAGTCTGTAAGCAAATGTACAGTAAAAAGGACAATGACTTTAAATTGTGACAATACACAAAATATCTTTAACAGAGGTAGGAATGTATAGTGCAATATGCAATATGATAATAATCGTCAATATATATCAGTATCCAGAATATCTTAAACAGAAGTAGAACATACAAACAGTATGACAGATATAAATTTACATTTGTATCAATATACAAATATTTCAAATAAGAGTAAAAATATGTGTACATTATAACAAACATAGTTCTGTATTTGTATCAATATACAAATGATCTTAAATAGGATTATAAAAAGTTTATATTGGTATCAACATATAAGAATTCATAACAGTGCAAATTACAGTGCAAATTATCTAAGGCTGCTATATTACTAAATTTGTTTACTAATGTATATAATAGTCTACCATAATATCTTATACCTATCCATTCCATTTCTTCTCCCCCCCACCTTTTTTTTGAGACATATTTTCTTTCCTTAAGGAGAGTACTGGGTTTAACTGTTTCTTCCACCCCCAACCCTAGAACCATTATCCATAACCCTGAGAAATATAAAACCTTAGGGAGAAGGGGCATTGTTTTCTTAGAATTGCTTCCTGCTGTTTAGGGGGTGATGGTATCTTTGTTGGGTATTGTGAGAAAGCTCAGATAGTTAAATCTCAGTTAGACTAACTGTAGATTCTGTAGCAACTCTCAGAGCAATTGGTAAGATTGTCTGAAATTCTGGCAAGAAGTGTATGATGATGATTACCATGGTATCATTCTGGATTGGGTAGAATTGTTGTTGTTGGGGCCCCATCTTCCTTCTGGAGACTTCAGAGATTGCTATTGGAAAAACTTATTTTTTATCAGAATGGAAGGTTTGGATTTAAAGATGACGTGACATGTAAGAAAGGATTCCAAGAAATCAAGAGTAAGCATGGAGAGAATTAGAATCTTGAAGATAATGGTCCCTTATAATTGGTTTCCTTCTGTCTCACATCAGAGGGCTCTTCTGATATGGGACTGAAGAATCTCTCAACCTTTTCTTTTATCAATATGCTTGGGTTTAGAGAAGGAGTGAGCCAATTCCATCTCCAAAGCCAGCTTGGTTTATAATTGAATTGGAACCACAAATATTCTAGATTGATAGAGATATAGACGTTAGACAGTGATATTTTACCCTGTGTAGATTGGTACCAATAGATTCTTTCTTTCTGCTCTAAACATCCGGATATCCAAGGTCTTATGATTTCTGGAAGATGGGCATTTCCATTATCCTGGAAAGACAAAAACAGAACCCTACCCCAACCTTTGATTATTAAATTTTTATTACAACTTGAAGAGATGTCACATTGGTGGATGATCTTTTATTTCTCCTCATCAAGGGGTTTCTCCTGTTCGAATCAAATTTTTATTAATTTTGTCAGTATCCATAGCTTTTCTTCTCCTGTGGAAACAAAAGCAAAACCCCTTCCCCAACGTAGGACATATCCAGGTATCCATTCTGAGGTTAATACATCTTTGAAATAAACCGGTTGGTTTAGCTCAGGAGTTTTTGTCTGTTGTCCAATGTCTCTCAGCAGCTGTTGTTCCTTTCGCATCAGCATTGAGAAAATTCAAGGTTAATAAAGCACTATGCAATCTATTTCTAGGAGTCATTGTTACCTGTTGCTGTTTATTTAGCATATCCTTTAAAGTTCAATTGGGTTTTTCTATGACTGCTTGGCCTGTGGGATTGTGTTGTATACCTGTAGCATGCTTTATATTGTAATAAGCAAAGAACTGTCTCATTTTATTGGAGACATATGCTGGGGCATTGTCTGTCTTAATTGTACAGGTATTCCCATGATGGCCATAACTTCTAATAGGTGTGTAATCACAGAATTAGCCTTTTCAGAACTCATAGGAGTTGCCCACTGAAATCCTGAATAGGTGTCAATGGTATGGTGTACATACTTTAATCTTCCAAATTCTGCAAAATGAAACATATCCATCTGCCAAATTTCATTTCTTTGTATACCTTATGCATTTCTCCTTGCAGGTAATGGAGTTTGGTTATAGAAGGAACAAGTAGGACATTTTTTTCACAATATCCTTATCTTGTTGCCAAGTAATGGAGAAATCCTTCTTCAAACCTTTACTATTTACATGATGTTTCTTATGAAATTCTGAGGCTTCTAGCACATTACCTATCAGTAACTGATCAATCTCATCATTACCTTGTGCTAGAGGTCCTGGCAGACCTGTATGGGATCTAATATGTGTTATATATATAGGATGTTCCCTTTTTCTGATGACTTCCTGCAATTGTATGAATAATGAAGTTAATTCTGTATTATCAGGAATAAATTCAGTAGTTTCAATATGTAAAACAACTCTCTCTGTGTATTGAGAGTCAGTGACTATATTAAGGGGTTCTGTGAAGTCCATTAGTACCATGAGAATGGCATACAGTTCTGCCTTTTGTACAGAGCTGTATGGATTTTGTACCAATTTACTTAAGTCTCCAGATTTGTATCCTGTTTTCCCTGATTTATTTACATCAGTATAGAATGTGAGGAGTCCAAAAATTGGCTTGTGTCATACAATGTGAGGAAGGACCCATTCAGTCTTCTTTATGAATTCTATTCTCTTGCTTTTGGGATAATGGTTGTTAATCTCTCCCAGAAAGTTACTGCAGGCTCTCTGCCAGTATTCATTATCTTTCCATAGTGATGAAATTTCCTCATTAGTTAAAGGTACTACAAATTCTGCTGGGTCCATTCCTGTCAACTGGCGAAGTCTTAATTTACCTTTTTGAATCAAATCAGAGATCTTTTCTATATAAGTCTTTAATTTCTTATTTGGTTTATGTGGTAGGAATATCCATTCCAATATAATATCTTCCCACTGCATCAAAATACCTGTGGGGGAATGTCTGGAGGGGAATATGACAAGAATGCATTTAAGTTCTGCATCCACACGATCCACATGTGCTTCTCGAATTGTCTTTTCTACTAGAGCCAATTCCTTCTCAGCTTCAGCTGATAATTCTCTTGGACTATTTAATTCTTTGTCCCCTTCTAGAGTATTAGCCAAATTTTGTAGTCCATCTTTGGGTATTCCCATGATACCCAATAAGTTGGAAATGCTTCCTAACAACTTTTGAAAATCATTTAGAGTCTTCAATTGATCTCTCCTCAGTTCTACCTTTTGGGGTCTAATTTTTTTGTATCTTATATCCTAAGTAATTAATAGAATCTCCTCTTTGTAATTTTTCAGGAGCAATTTGCAGAACTTGTTTTCACTTCTTCAAACATGCTTTCTAATGTGTCTAACTTTGAATCAGATAATAGGATATCATCCATATAGTGATAAATTATGGATTGTGGAAACTTTACAAAAATTATGTCCAATGGTTTTTGCACAAAGTATTGGCATAAGGTAGGGCTGTTTAACATTCTCTGTGGGAGGACCTTCCATTGTTATCTCTTGACTGGCTGAGAATTATTATAATTAGGAACTGTGAAGGCAAATTTTTCTCTATCATTTTCTTGTAAGGGTATGGTAAAGAGACAGTCTTTTAAGTCAATAACTATTATAGGCCATTCTTTGGGTAGCAGAGAGGGCAAGGGCATCCCAGTCTGTAGGGAGCCCATTGGCTGAATTACTTTATTAATAGCTCTCAGATCTGTCAGCATTCTCCAATTACCAGACTTTTTTTTTTTATAAAAACAAATACAGGAGAATTCCAAGGGCTGGTAGATTCTTCAATGTGTTGAGCATCTAACTGCTCTTGAACCAGCTGTTCTAAAGCTTGTAGCTTCTCTTTTGTCAAAGGCCACTGTCCAACCCAGACAGGTTTATTAGTTAGCCATTTTAAAGGTAAGGCAGTTGGTACTTCTGAGAGTTCAACAGCAGTTGTGCTCTGTTTGTGTACAGCCTGAATGGTTGGTGACTATTTTTTATAGCACATTATAATATTATTCCTAGAAACATGCATTGGCCTGTATTCCTTTTCTGAGAGTGTAGGAATTTTAATCTGGGTATTCCACTGTTGTAACAGATCTCGGCCCCATAGATTTACAGCTACATTTTCTATATATGGCTTCAGCCTTCCTCTCTGTCCTTCTGGCCCTATGCAGTCAACCCATCACGAACTCTGTTTTATCTGAGATAGGGTGCCAATTCCTAAAAGTTGGACATCTACTTCTTGAAGAGGCCAATTCGGATGCCATGATTTTGGTGTAATTATAGTCACATCTGCACCTGTGTCTACCAGGTCCTCCAGAACCAAGCCATTAATTCTAATTCTAAGCTTTGGTCTTTGTTCATTTATGGAAGTCTGACAAAATATTTGTTTTATTGTGTTCTTTGTAAACTGTGATTCATCTATCAGAGCTGTTTTATCATCCATTGCAGTATTGGTTTTTACATTAGGCATTGGTTTATTCCGTTGTCCTGGAGAGGAATTTCTTCCACAGTGGCTGGGAATGGTCTTACCACATTTGATTTGCAGGCCTGCAAGATGCCTCAAGAGGCGTTTCCCACCAATAAAGGGTTGCCTCGTATATCTATTTTTGATCTGCACTCACTGGTCCAATGTCGGTCTTTGCCACATCTTCTACATAATCCAGGAGGTGGTTGGGGTCTCCTGTTTAGGCTATTCCTAGAAGGAGTATTACTTCTAGGATTACCCCATGTACAGTTTTTACTTATATGACCTGGTGTACCACATTTAAAACATTTGGTACCAAGGGGCCTTCTTTCACCTCTGGGATTTGTCTCTCCTATCCAAGCCTCATTACTGTAGTTAAGGGACTCAACACCATTAGTATACTGAATCCATTATTCCAAAGGAGCTGATATGATCTTTAATGGTATAAGTGTTCTTTTGCATTCTGCATTAGCATTGTCGAATGCCAAGGACTCAGTTAATACTTTTCTTAATTCTTTATCTGACACAGCTTTTGGTATAGCTGTGTTCTGCCTTTGTAAAAAATCAGTGAAGGGTTAGTGCAGTCCCTAAAATATCTTTGTGTATACCTCAGTTGCTTTTCCAGGTTCTGGAATTTTTCCCCAAGTATTTAGAGCTGCTGTACAGCATAGGGATATTGTATGCTCATCATAAGTGGTTTGTACATTCCTGTCAGCAAAACATCCCTCACCAAGTATTTGATCTTGGGAGATCACAAAACCTCTGAGTTTACCTTGTTGTTCTAAATTTTGTGCCTCTTCTATCAACCAGCTTTTCCACTGTAACTGCTGGCTATATTCTAGAACAGCTGAAATTAACTGATGCCAGTCATCTGGAATGATTCTATGTGAGGTAGACCACAAATTTAACATCTGTCTTACGTATGTGGAGTGTATCCCATATGTAACTACTGCTTCCTTTATATTTTTAAAGTCCCTTGTTAAAATTGGTTGTAATGTATATGTCATATATGGCTCACGGTGTGTGTCATCTGCTGGCTTCTAATGGATGATAACAGGATAAACCATTGTATGAGAGCCATTTGGAGATGTTACAACCTGTATGGTCTTGCCCTTCTGCTTATTAGGTCCCTTGTCATGTTTATTGAGAGTTTCCTCCAGGGCTTGTAAACGAGCACCTAGGGTCTGTTAGGGTCTGTTCCAGGGAGTAAACCTCCTCTCTTGTAAAGGATTCCAGATTTCTCATGGAATCATGGAAGTTTTTATGTTCTTCTGAAACACATGATTCCATGGATCTTATCTTATCAGTTAATGATAATTTTTCCTCCTTATATAGTGTCTGAGTAGCTACAACTTCACTCTGGAGAGTTAGTGTTCTATCCATTAAATATTCATATTTATTATCAATAAAATCAATTTTGGGTACAAGCTTGTTTTGTAAATTCTGGTTAGCAGATTCCAGAAAGAGAATATTTTTATGTAAGTCCTGGTCAGCAGACTCCAGAGAAAGAATCTTTTTCTGTAAACCTTCATTGCTATCTTTTAAAGCCTGTAAATCCTGGTTAGCAGATTCCAGAAAGGGAATCTTTTTCTGTAAGCCTTCATTGCTATCTTTTAAAGCCTGTAAATCCTGGTTAGCAGATTCCAGAAAGAGAATCTTTTTCTGTAAGCCTTCATTGCTATCTTTTAAAGCCTGTATCAGTCCCAATAATGACTCATCTTTGTTCTTATTATTAAACTAGTGTTTGAACACTGTGTGAATTATTACAATGAATGCCGAAATGGTACAGGCCAGATATGCCTTAGGGAGGTCATATATTTCCAGAAAAATGTCATTCATCATATAGGCAAAAAGGTCTTGTGAGGTAACATTGTCAGCCATATTACAAGAATTACTCAAAATTTGTTAGTCAGTTTTAAGGTGTAAAATTATCAAGTACTTTTACTTGAAATAAGCTTACCTTTCTGTAGTTTTGGGGGGTGCAGTAGCACTTTTCAGCCAGCAGGAGGCATTGGTATAGCTCCAAAGCAGGGCCTGATGGCCACCTTGGCTGGCTACAGCTGAAGGCAGGAGCCAAGAGTAGGCACTCAGGGAGGAGTGGCAACACCTCACTCACAGTGGTTTTCGCTGGTCTGGGGGCTAACCTAGGGAACTGAGACTGGACTAGCTGCTCCCTTTTTTGGGAATGTAACCATGTAGGCATTCCCTGGTTATATGGAACTTTGCAGGCAGGTTTATGTACCTGTCAGTGGGGGAGGAGGCTGAGGGTGGGAGCTGCCCAGGCTTTTGGAATGTGCCCCATGTGAGCGCCAGATATTGGTGAAATTATTAAGGCCACTCCACATAGTTAAAAGGGAGGTTTATTTTATGGGGTAACTTACAAATGAAGGGATAGGTTGCAGGGTCTGGGAAAGGTATGGCTCAGTCTGGCAGTGTTCTCTGGAGAACTCTGCTCAGTGTACCTCCAGTGACCAGGGTCCCAGAACCAAGAGAGAGCTCTCCTCTCAATCCTGGGTCTTCAGCTTCTTCCCCCCACCCCACCTTGTGGGCGTGACCATTACAAAAGCCTCAGTGGGGGTTGGAACATCCAGGCCAAGGCTAGAATGGCTACCCACTACACTAAGCTGCCAGGCAGTGGTGGCACATGCCTGTAATCCCAGCACTGGGAGGCAGAGGCAGGTGGATCTCTGTGAGTTTGAGGCTAGCCTGGTCTGCAGAGCTAGTCCAGGACAGGCTCCAAAAAACTACAGAGAATTCCTGTCTCGGAAAACCAAAAAAAAAAAAAAAAAAAAAAAAAAAAAAAAAGAAAGAAATAAGCTAAGCTGAGGATGGCATTCATAAGTAAGAATAAGTCTCCTTGTGTTTATTTGGGAGCTGGGTGACAAGCTCCCAAAGAGCAAAGAGTCAATACAAAACAACAACAACAAAACTACAGTCTCTTATTCTGGAAACCAGTGTATCTCCTGAACATAATCTAAGAATCGATTGTCCTGTAATGTTTTTACTCTGTATCCATAGTGATAGATACTTACATGTAATCTACGCGCATGCGTGGAGTACACACAGGAGTCCCTGTACGCATGCGCGGCCCAACCTTTAAAAAGCTGGCGCCACCTTGCATTACTCTCTCAGGCTCTCAGGCGCTCAGGCGCTCAGGCTCTCAGTCCTTCTCCTCCTCCCCCTTCCCCCTTCCCCCCCCCTTCTCTCCTCACCCACGTGTGCTTCATCCAGGCCTGTCACCTCTATCCTCTTTAATAAAACTCTCCCGTGGTCTTGTCGTGTTCGGGACGTGTTTCTAGCGCCAAATAACTAACATTTTGGTGCCGTGCAAAAACGGGCGCTTCCGGGCACTCTGTGCCTGGAAACCCGGGAACCGGGACGTAAACTGCGCTACACACGCCGGGAACTCTGCTCCGTTCGCGACAGATCACTCCATTTGCCTGGTCGCACAAATCCGCATGCAACACCGCTACTGATTGGTAAGTTTTCCCCTTTTCTTTACTGGCTACCGCTGGCCCCCATTGCGGGCCCGGATTTCCAGCCACTTCCCACGTCTGCAGCTTGAGATATTTTGCGAAGGGACCACCACCGTCAGGTGCGTTCCGGGGGTCGTGTGAAGCCGGCACGGTCTTCGCACCCGACTGGGTGGCTGACCGTGAAAAAGTCTCCTGGGGAGGCCTTCCTTCACTCGGCCAGGCCCCCGCTTATCGGCTGACGAGCTGATAAGGCGGCTTGTGCCCGTAGAGATCTACGTTCGATATTTGGGGACGCCCAAAATTGGACCTCTAGATCACGTTTTGTTTTTTTAATTTTTTATTTTTTTGCCTCTCCGCTGCAGACATGGGAAATAAGTTTTCCAACTCGATCAGCCCTACTTACAGATTCCTAAGCTTATCCGTCTCTGTACTGAGAGACGGCCCAAGTATGCTTTAAAAAATAACAAAAATCCCAATCTTTTACGGGAGTTATCTAATTCTGACCAGCAAACAGGCAAATGGAAAGAGTTGCTCTTTATCTTAGCTTTCTCTCTCTCTAAAAGCTCTAAAAAGGTAACCATGGCTTGTGATTCTTCCGCCAACCAGCACACACCTCCTGCTGGCCGCCGCGGATGGTGGCCAGCCACGAGAAGTGCGGCTTTCCATTATTGATACCGCCACGATTTTTTCACAGTGAGTCTGCTGTTCTAATGGCTGAAATCTGAGCTATATGTTTGCGACGGACAATCCAGGGGGTTGTCCAGGCTGTGCTGGCATTGGCAGGCACATTCTTGCTCGGAGCAAAAATGGCGTCTGGGGTCTACCGGGTGGATCCACGGCAGCACAGTTGCAGCTCCTCCCATCCCTTGACGAAAGTGGGGGACTTTAGCTGAGCTTAGATCTTACTTCATTCTCAGGACGCCTGAGTTGAAGTCTGATCCCGGTTTGTTATTTTAATTTTTTATTTTCCACTCAGTTACAGCCATGGGACAGAGGGCAGATACCACCACTTACTTTGGCGGATGGGGCGGTACTGATAAATCTGGCCGCTTACCGATAAATCTGGCCGCTTAACAGCTTTGCGGTACCGGTAAACCTGACCACATAACAGTATGGCAGGTACTTCAGCCATTAAACGTTAAAATAAGAGTTGCTTCATCTCCAAACTTTCTGCTAAAGCTCTAAACCCTTTCCTTCCCCACTAAGGTGTCTGCCACGTGTAACCTCTGTCTGACTTTCGCGCCATTGGTGGGCGGGCTCAAATGTGCGGGCTTGGGCGGTTCCTAAGAATTTCCCTAACTCACCCTAACTCCACCCACTCATTCTCAAACTGCCTTGAGAATCACAGACGGGTCTAAAAGTAGCTGAGATCTAAACAATTAAGTTTACAATAATCAAGATGGCTCCTAAGCCAAAAGGAATCAGCTTATAGCCTCAGGCAAGTCTTCCAAAGGATTGGTTTACAGTCTGACTACTGGCAGATCCTTCTAAAAGCTGTCCTTAAGCCACCAATCATCAGGAAAAATTCAGGACATAGAGCAAATCCATCTCTTGTTCCCCGCTAAAAGTTAAGTATCTGGAGAACAAGGCTCCTGACCCCACGGTCAAAAGAGTCATCTATGGCATTTAAGGTGTGTCAGGGAAAAAGCCCGAAAACAAAATTGCCAAATGCTGGCACTCGCTGACTCCTGAAAGCTGTTGGGTCCCTGTTTTAAATAAAAAAGGCCATGGGCTAGCGAATGACCTGCCCTTGTGCTGCCTAGAAAGACAACCAGTCAGCTGACTGCCCCCAGGCGCCAAGACGCATGGGTACAGCAAGCTAAGACCTCCAGCAAACCTAGGCTTGGCTACAGACACAGCAGGGAACCCAGAACTCAGCAGGGGAGCAATCAATTTCCTTCCTTCTGGACACCAGAGCCATTGACTCAGTCCTGGGAGTTTAGGAAGTCACTCCTTCTTTCTGTTGTCGGGAACAGAGGACAGCCTTCCCTCACCAGACTTAATTACACTTTCAAAGTTACTTAATGAAAAAGATTTCCAACTAAGATAAGAGCTCATTGTCTCATTTCAAAGTTACCGCCTGTGTTTCTCATGTGCATACAGACAGGGCCACGATCTTTGCCTTGTACCTAATTAAAAAAATAAGTTCTCTTCCACTTTCAAGCTCCAGAGGACACCAGGATCCACTGCCTGGTCACCAATTCCAGAGGAATTTCCCAACTAGGGCCACATAGAGCCGGAGGCAAAAGAGACCGTCAAAATATCCAGGCGGTAAGGTTATAACAGTTTGTAACCGTTCAATACTCAGTAACTGATCACCTGTGTTTCCCAAACGCTAAACTAGCAAAACAAACAGGTGCCTTAAATAAACCACCTCAAATGAGGCTTGTCTCAGATAAAAAACCAACCAGAGTACTTAAACATCACAGCCACCTTTAACATGTCTCCAACCAGACAGATCTACCTCAGATAGATGTCAGCTCCAAAAACGAAATAATAATGAATCTTTTCTCTAAGCTTTTTATGTCACCAGTGTTTTGTCAGATAGAAGGTTCCCAGCCACACCATGGAGGACGGACAGCGGCAGGATCTCATCCTAGGATCAGCCACACCATGGAGGATGGACACAGCTACAGGATTTCATCCCAGAACTTCAGGAGTCAGCTTCCCCATCTCCCCCCATCTATCATTCCCCATCTCCCCCCCCAAAACCAATCAACGTCCATCATTCAGCCTGAAGCAGTCTTTGATAGAAACGGCGTCCCATACCCATCTATCCACATTTTTTCTTTTTTAAAACATGAGAGTCGGGAATGATAGATACTTACATGTAATCTACGCGCATGTGTGGAGTACACACAGGAGTCCCTGTACGCATGCGCGGCCCAACCTTTAAAAAGCTGGCGCCACCTTGCATTACTCTCTCAGGCTCTCAGGCGCTCAGGCGCTCAGGCTCTCAGTCCTTCTCCTCCTCCCCCTTCCCCCTTCCCCCCCCTTCTCTCCTCACCCACGTGTGTTTCATCCAGGCCTGTCACCTCTATCCTCTTTAATAAAACTCTCCCGTGGTCTTGTCGTGTTCGGGACGTGTTTCTAGCGCCAAATAACTAACACATAGAGTCTCAAAATCTCTCACAGTACTAACAGGATTGTCTTGCTCTAGATTTTGCTTGTCTCATATTGCTGACACCCACGAACTGAAATGTGCATCTCTATCCTTGTATTTGGTCCTTTGTCCTTCCTTCTTTCTCTACTTTGGTTTCTTCCTTTCTCTTTATTTCTTCCTTTTCCTTTATTCCTTTTACTGGCTAAGAGTGCTTCTCTTGGGCATCCCCCCCCCCCCCCATTGGACTGATGAGAGACAGGTGTGTGGGTTAATGAAGATCTGTGGAAAGAACACTCAGAGGCATCTTAAGAATAAGCTAAAAAAACACTGAAGACAGCTTATGCTGGAGAGGATGTAGAGCAAGGGGAACTCTCCTCCATTGCTGGTGGGAATGCAAGCTTGTACAGCCACTTTGGAAATCAATATGGCACTTTCTTAGAAAACTGGGAATCAATCTCCCCCAAGACCCAGCTATACCACTCTTGGGCATATACCCAAGGAATGCTCAATCATACCACAAGGGCACTTGCTCATCTATGTTCATATCAGCATTGCTTGTAATAGCCAGATCCTGGAAACAACCTAGATGCCCTTCAACTGAAGAATGGATAAAGAAAATGTGGTACATATACACAGTGGAGTACTACTCAGCAGAGAAAAACAATGACATCATGAGGTTTGCAGGCAAATGGATAGATCTAGAAAAAATCATCCTGAGTGAGGTAACCCAGACTCAGAAAGACAAACATGGTATGTACTCACTCATAGGAAGATAGTAGATGTAAAACAAAGATGACTAGACTGCTACTCACAACTCCAGGGAGGCTACCTAGAAAACAGGACCCTAAGAAAGACACAAGGATCACCCATTGACAGAGAAATATATGTTATCTACATGAACAACCTGGACATGAGTGGGGGTAATGAAGGGCAAGGTTTGAGGGAAAGAGAGCTTAGGGGAGTGGGAGATCCCAGCTGGATCAAGAACAGAGAGGGAAAACAAGGAATAACAGACCATGATAAATGAAGACCACATGAGAACAGGAAGAGAAGCAAAGTGCTAGAGAGGTCCCCAGAAATCCACCAAGATACCTCCACTGTAGACTCCTGGCAATGGTTGAGAGAAGCCTGAACTGACCCACTCTGATGATCGGATGATCAAACACCCTAACTTTCACTAGAAATCTCATCCAATGACTGAGGGAAGCAGATGCAAAGATCCACGGCCAGGCCCCAGGTGAAGCTCCAGTACTCCAATTGGTGAGAAAGAAGAGGGATTGTAAGAGTGTGAATTGTTGAGACCAAGATTGGAAAAAGCACAGGGACAAATAGCCAAACTAATGGAAACACATGAATTATGAACCAAAAGCTGAGGAGCCCCCAGCTGGATAAGTGAGACAGTTGAATAGCTTGAACTGTTTGGGAGGTCCCCAGGCAGTGGGACTGGTACCTGTCCTTAGTGCATGAGCTGGCTGTTTGGAACCTGGAGCTTACACAGGGACACTTTGCTCAACCTGGGAGTAGGTGACTGGACCTGCCTGGACTGAACCTACCAGGTTGAGCTGAATCCCCAGGGGAGTCTTTGCCCTGGAGGAGATGGGAATGGAGGGTGGACTGGGGGGAAGGGGGGGGGGGGAGGGGGAGGACAGGGGAACCTATGGCTCATATGTAAAATTAAATTAAATTATAAAAAGAAAAGAATGAATCTAGCCTTTCATGGCTTCAGGAGGTCCAGCCTGGAAGGACTGAAGCACCTTCCCTTTACCCAGGGTATTTTTATTTTCTCTCTATTTACAGTTTAGCCAGTTAATTTCCATATGCTCAAAACAACCTGAAAGGAGCTCCCAAAGCGACAATGCCAAGTGCAAATTCCTCGATTTTGCAGGTACCATGGTTTTCTGGGTTTCCTGAACCAAGTTTTGTGTAGGCTTTGTATCCTTAGGAGACTCTCAGATAAGGTTAACCTAGGGCCCCTAGAGAAACAAAAGGTATCAGTTAAACAAAGGATGGATTAGGGCTAGGTGCTATGCTCTGGAGCCAGGCCAGGTGTAGCTCAGCAGGAATGCAGCCTCACACCTCCTATTGCTTTCTCCTCTTTCATATTTCTTGTCTCTGTTGTTTCTACCGTGCACTTCCCAATTAGACTATAGCTACCACATGAGGACACCCTCACCTTTCTCATTGACTGTTTCTTCCTGATGTACAGTTTTCACTTGGCATATTCAAGAGTGAATATTTGCTGATATCGAACAAATGAGTGTCTTCATATTAAATCTGGTATATTTGGGATATTGCTACCACACTTTCTCAAATAACATTTACCATTCACTTGATATTCTGCGGTTATGTTTACTTCATGCTTGTAGAAGCGAGGTAGTAAAATCTCTCAAGGATCTTCTTGTCTGATGAAGGAATTAAGGGACAAACAATTGCTTGTGCTATAATAAAGTAGAGAACTCATGGAGCGTACCGAGTATAGATGCACAGGGGTCAGAAAAGGTATTGTGGAGACTTAGTGTTTATCTCTGCCCTAGCCTTGTCGGAGAGGCCATCTGCAAAGAAACCATGACTCAAGTTCCTTGCATATAAGCATGGTCTTGGGGTTTGATAATTTTCAGTTAATTGTTAGAAGTGACTGAAGGGGTGACATTATGGCTGAAGCAGTTAAGGGGCAGTTCATGACCCCACAGATCTTAGTCACCTTACTACTGCAGTTTGGAAGCACATTAAGATAAAGTTCAAGGATACAGGACTGTCGTGCCACCCTTGGCAGACAGGTGTCAGGAAATGCTGGCAGAGCTTCACGAGATTTGTGTGAGCAAGAAATGAACCTTTGCATAACAAGCCGTGACGTTATGTTTAAGTTAGCACCACAGCATAACATTGTCTATTCTTAGCAGTATAGAACACAGCAAGGAGATGACCCCAAACTGAGTGTTGAAGGGCCAGCAGCCATGAGATAGTATAGGCAACTTCTTTGCTAGAAGCTTTTCCCTACCTCCATGGAACCTGATCATTAAAAAAACAATAGGGCAGCCGGGAGGTGGTGGCGCACGCCTTTAATCCCAGCACTCTGGAGGCAGAGCCAGGCAGATCTCTGTGAGTTCGAGGCCAGCCTGGACTACCAAGTGAGTTCCAGGAAAGGCGCAAAGCTACAACACAGAGAAACCCTGTCTCAAAAAACAAAAACAAAAACAAAAAAACAATAGGGCTGAGATAGGAGCTGAAAGTAAGTTGAATATTCCACAAGCTAAGAGGGGTAATAGTAGAGTGTGCTGTTGTCCGAGGCATCAGAAAAACATGCTGTAAAAATCTTGATATGAAGTTTTGATATTCAAGAGTCCTGGTTGGGTGAGTGATGATGACATGGCGCACTCAGCCCTTGCCAGCTTCTCCCTCTGCATTATGGCCTCCCCTGCTCACTCTGCTTTTGCAAACACCTTCCCCTTTTACTGAAAATGACAGCCTGTAATAGCAGTCAGCAGAGATGACCAGAATAAAACATCTTACCCTTTGCAATGTGGACATCCAGAAGTGCCCTTAATCTTTAAATGCACTCATTTAATGTTTTTTATGGGTACCAAGCCACTTTTGTTCACTTTAAATGGTGATTTCATCTGTCTTATGATTTTCCAAAAACAATTTTCCATTTTTCACTCTTGGAGGTACATGGAAATGACTGTATTTTCCACACAAACATCAATTTAGTTTATGCATTTAGTTCCCAAACATCACTTTATTTTTATTTACAGATCATCTCTCCACGTTTGCTGTATGAGTTATGTTTTATGAAGCAACAACCCAATGATGCGAGGAGGAAGTGGTCTGATCAGAGACACAATCAACATTGCTTGAAAGAGCAGCATTCTTTCTGTGTACTCGAGTTAATTGATGCAGTAATTTAATCACCAAGCCGCCGTTCACATTTCATGTGCAAGTCACTTACAGATTTTTTTTTTTCTTTTTTAGAATGTCTAGCTTGATGAGCATTTAAATGGATTTGTAGCATTTTAAAATGTCCTCAAAACTGACGATACCATGACATCCATCAGATTCTGTATTCAGTTTTAGTTTAGTTATTTTTGAAGCTTTCAGATGAAAAAAAAAATCTACATTTAATATTCTGCAACAGGTTGTTCCATCACCTTGCCAAAGCCCAGAGGAGCACAACATTTTTTTTTGAATTTCAGTATTCTTTTTTTTTTTTTCCCCTCAGGATATTTTTGACCCTAGATACTTTTTCCTTTAAATTTGATGGAGCTGTGATCATGGCTCTGACCTCTAGCCTTGAAAGAAGACGAGTTATGCCTCTCAGGAGTGATGCCTCAGGCACTTTGCAAGTCGGCTGGCAGGGATTATTTCCCAGGCTGTGAAGTGATGACCTTCTAGTGAGAGTGAATGTCTGCAGTGCACGTAAATTCTCCCAGCCATGATTGAGAGCCTCAGGTTTGTTACCTGCTCTATGAATCAGAGTCCATTCTTTCTCTGCCGAGGATGGGTAATTTAGTGCTACATTTAAAGCCCCCTGTTACATGTGCACACATGGGTTAATTTACCGTTGCCGGGGATTATATTGTTTTTGTGCCCGATATAAGGTTACTTCAGATGTAAATCTAGAATTTTGGAATAAATGACTAGCATGAGGTGCCCGTGATCCTAGGGCACCTTACATATTATTTCTAAACAAAGTGTTCTGTCCTGCTCTCCCAGCTGCCCACAATGTCCCTGGTTTTAGCATCACAGAGAGGGTTTCTGTTGCCTCCTCAGCTGTCATTACAACAATAATATGTTGCTGATTGCTAAGATATTTTCAGAATACATTAAAAAGAGGAATAACATTTAGAGTGATTAGTAAACACTTTGAATCTGTAAGAGAACATTTGTTTTTATTCTCTGAACAGAGTTGTCAATCTGAACTCAAGGCATTTGCAGAGTTTTAAAAAAAATAATATTCTGTTTCTTTTTCTAAGGAATAGAGTCATTCCAAAAGTCATGTATTTGTGTAAATATGTACATCTCTCTCTATATATGCACATAATACATATTCATACATATAGGTGATGATAGAAAGACAGATGATAGATAAAATGGATTTTTCAGCATTTTCTAATGATTTTTAATGTTGAGGTCAAAATGCTTTATCTATTTTAAGTTCTTATGAAAGATTCTTGGGAATATATTTATTGTCAATATACTGTTTAGCTAGTTCCAATATAAATCCAACTGACAGGATTGTGGGAAAGATAGAATTGTTACTGAAGGTCATGTGAAATACTTGGAAAGCCAGGATGAAGAATGATTACCTGTTTAAAAAGCGCTGGTAGTGATAGCTCATATCATATTCCATTTTGTCTTAGTTCAAAAGTTGTCTGCTGTTGGTAAAAATACCTCCAATTTAAATCACATGGAGCTCTCGTGGCGACAGGACTCCAATGTGATGCTGCCTATGGAGGAACAGACTGGTTGACCTGCAATAAGATTTAAAATCTGACTCATTCAATCATTCAAAAACCCATACAGAATCCTTAAAATGTTGTTGATGAATAGAACCGGAAGGAAGATAAAGTGGATCAAATTCTGTTCCCAAATCTTTCCCTTTTTCAGAATTTAAATTTAGTGAAGATCCATTATACAAAACTTGTTAAGAAGACATTTAACCTCCACTGGATAAACCTCTTACATTGCTTGCCACCATTCTCTTTTACTTATTTCCTCATTTCCTCAGCAAAGGAAATTAGATGCATTTGGATACAGATTTATTTGCAAACCTTTGCCCTATGGAACCCATCAAGCAAAGAGGGGAAAGAGAAACAGTATCACCTTTGCCAATTCTCCAAGATGATGCAAAAGACAATGTGGTCCTGGACCTCACTGTTTGTTAGCCAGTCATTTGCCCTAAACCTTCATAAATCGGGAAATCCACAGAGTCTATGTAATGAGCAAAGGAATTTATTTCTACAGCACATGGGGTCCTGGAAAGCCGAGCCATGTCTCATGCTGATCTTCTTCCTAGTCCAAGATCTGCCTGGTCAGTACCAGCATCCAAACCACAAGGGAGCAAAGAAAGTGCTGTATACGTGCATCCCAGGTCTTAAGGGTCCCGAGGGGCCACACCCCAGGGGCATGTACTTCAAGGTCATAGGCAGGTGTAGCAGTTAACAACAATTATTTTAACAATAAATATTTCTTTGGCACTCCTGTATTTGTCTTGTATAGCTCTAGTTCCATTTATTCATGACTTTAGCAAACTCCATCAATCCCATTAGCTGTGTACCTCAGAGAAACAATTATGTAATTACAGAAGCCATCGTATCTCAGCTTATATTTCTTTTGTTAGAAATATCTAACTCTCTGCTCTTACATGTACCATTTTTTTGTGTGTGTCTCACTTTATATACAAGACTAAGTGATGTGTTAGCTATATCCTACTGTCTACTTTTGCCAAAGTATTGTCAACTAACATTTCTTTATAGTATGTATCTTTTTTCAGACCTTTTAAAATTAGTTCTTTGAGAGTATTGTAAAACAAGTTTTGATCATGTTTACCTCTCTCCCACAACTTTTCCAAGATCTACCCTTCTCTCCTATCCACCTAACTTTGTGTGCTTTAAAAAAATAATTTAACCACTAGGACCAATTTGTGCTTCATAGTCTGTGAATGTGTGGTCTTCCACTGGAGTATGGTCAGCTTGCCAGAGGCTACATTCTTAAAGAAAATTGTCTTTCCCCCTCATAGCAGATAAAAATTGACAATAGCTCCATGGCTAGGCGTGTGACTTTGTATGCAACTCCTTTCCCTATGTAGGAGATATCACCCCTTCTGTGGTACCAGCAAGATTAAGAATTCTAACTATCTTTTCATATTTATACTTTAAAGTCTTTAATACACTTTAGTAATTGTTATATCCTTCACAGTGTGTCAGGTTGGGAGGAAAGGAAGAAGAGGGAAACAGAGGAAGGGAAGCAAAGATTAATAGGTGTGTTGTTAATAGAGAGGTAGGAGCCAGGGCTCAGTGGTCAAATGTACTTGCTGCTAAGGCTAATGACCTGAGTTTGATCCTCAAGATCCACATGCCAGAAGGAGAGAACCTGTTCCCACAAGTTGGCTTTTGACCTTCGCACGTGCATGCAAGCTCTGTAACCCCACAAACAGGAACATTGTCAGCAAAAAATATAAGATACGTATTCACTGGTAGAAGTATGATTTTAATCTACATCTCTAGGGCTCTTGTATGAACAGTGGTAAATATTGAAGGAAGGAAACTTCATTAATTATATATCACTACCAATCATTATGTGAATGTTCCTTTCTCTTGGTTTTAAATACTTACACGTAACATTCTTATTGAAAGCTTCATTATTGTCATTGAAAAATAATATTTTTTTCTCTCAGCCTATACTTCTGTGCTCTGCCTAGCTCTTGGGCCTGTAGTTTATATCTACAGACCCAGGCTATTCTCAATCCTGGTCAGAGAGACGTCTTCTTGTGATGGACAGCAGTCAGCAGAGAGAAGCATTAACTTGTCAAAATGCCCAGAAAAAGAAACTGAGTGCTCTGCCTTAAATGGAGCATAGATATTAAGCTCCTCTGCCAAGGTTCAAGGAACACTGCCAAGGAAGAGGCAGGAAGAATGTGAGAGCTGGGGGGTGGGAAGGAGTGCTGTGAAATGCTGTCTTCTGGACATGACACAGCTGCCACACACATGAACCAGCTGTAGTTACCTGTACAGGACCCAAACAACATCAAGCCAGCCAGAGTCGCAGCATAGATGAGGTAAATTATCTCCAGCCCCTCCCTTTCCTACACTTTCTGAGGAATGATTGAGGGTTCATAGTTTCTGGATAAGGAAGAATCATCAACATTGTTATTATTTTATGATGTGGTCACTGGTTCGGTGTCCCATGGTCCAGTGTATGGCCCCATTCTCATGCAATACATATTGCACTAAGTGGACTTAATGAGTTATGAAAAAAGGACATGAAATTGGGAGGGAGGATGCAAAAAATTAGAGGTGGGAGGAGATGGTAGATATGACTGTATTTTGTTATATACATGTATAAAAGTCTCAGAAACAAAGAGAAATTAAAAATGATACTTTCAGTTTTATATAATGCCACTGGACCAGCTCTATGCACATAAAATATCAATGTCCTTAAAGTTCTTCTCCAAGCGAGTGAGGATAGAGCAGATCAGAGGAAGCACATTACGGGTAAGGATAATGTATTTTGATGATATTCAAATTCATTCAGCAAAGTCTCAGTAAGTCAGAGCAGATTTGCTGGTTCATCAGTTGTGCCGCTTCTGCATTCTTAGTAGTAAACTGTAACACATTTTACAAAGACTCGATTTTCCCCACAGGTCACAGCCCTAGGTTAAGCCTAAAGAGCAACTTTCATTATGGATCACTTATTGAAAGTGGGCTGAAGCAATTACAGCATTCCTCTGGAGAAGTATATCAGCTACACATCCAACGTTGGAAGTGTGCATGGTAGTGGATGAGTTACTTAATACTTCAGCTATTATTGAAACATATAGCTGTCCCCTTGGATTTACTGACACTGTTAGAAAAGCAACAGATACATAATAAAAAGAAATCTTCAACAGGACTCTTAAAAATTCAAATGCAGGCATCTTCCAATTACTGTTTTGGTAAGGTAACTTGCTTTGGGAATTTACAGAAGCTGATATTCACTGATCTAATCCACAGTAGTAATCATTATTCAATAGCATATTGACACCACCAATTTTCCATTCTTTTGGTATCTTATTTATTTATTTATTTATTTATTTATTTATTTATTTATTTATTTGATCTGAGGATCGAACTCAGGGCCTTGTGCTTGCTAGGCAAGCGCTCTACCACTGAGCTAAATCCCCAATCCTGGTATCTTAATTTTGAGCAAATTTAGATATTAAAAATGTAGGATAGTTTCCATTATATTTAGCATATCTGAACTTTCTCACTTCAAAATTAGGATTAAAATATAAGATCTTTTCCTAATAGAACAACAAGAATTTTAATTCTAGGGTCATTTAGGAAAATTAGTTCTTTGAAAGGATCTAATAATCTCTTCCTAACTGATTGGCTTGAGCAAGTAATAAAATTTTGTCACCTCTTCTGATATTTTCTTTTTTAATTCTTAGAATGCTAAACTGGAAATTATATGAATATATCAAATTTTAGTTGTTTAAATTAAAATATATTTTGTGATTCTTTTTTGAAGTTTATAAATATTCAAATTTGGAAATACAGATTTTTGTCAAGTAATGAATGATTTCTCAAAATATGAATTGAAATTTTTGACTTGAATAGCATATCTTTTCAACAAAAACAAAAGTTCATGAGAAATTGCCAGTGGTGTCTGAACCTTAATCTATGAATTGTTCTGTAATAAGTATTTTCACACCGTCATTATATATTTACATTAATAACACCCTGACTTATTTTACATTATCATTATTATATATTTTAATGAATTATCTAAGTACTTGATGATGCTAGGGATGAAAGATAGAGCTGTGTGCTTGCTAAGCACACATTGAATTATACCCCAGACCTTATGCATTCATCCTTAAAAGGTATGATAGACATGTACTGTCTATATATTCTGGGTGTATTCTTGTGACATACTGTGTCAACTGCAATGATTTGTTCTTGGTGGTGTGGCCATTACTTGCTGTTATATCATTACTGTGTATTTGTTCCTGGTTTTAACTTTTCCCGCTATATGTTTTCATCACCATGAACAAAATCTGTTTTATAAGCTCATATTTTCTATCCCCATCAGTGAAATAAAAATGGATTCTTCTAAGACAACAAAGAAAATACATTGTAGCAATTGTTTTAGTTTTATTTCTGGTTGCGGTGATAAAATACTCTGCTAAAAGCAATGTAAGGAAGAACGGGTTTATTTGGTTTACAATCCCCAGTTAACAATTGATCATTGGTAGTACATCAAGGCATCAGGAACTTGAAGCAGTTAATCAAATTACTTTCATGGTTAAGAGCAGAGAGCAGTGAATTAATGCTTGTATGCTTGTGATCAACGACTCTCAGGCCCAGGGCCCAGGGCCTATCCCTGAAATGCTGCCACCCACATTCAGGGTGGGTCTTCTCACCTTAATTAATGTGTCTGATTAAGAATATAGCTCACAGGAATGCCTATAGACTAATGTAATCTAGATAATTCTACTTTGTGCCATGCGGACATTCAAAACACAATATCGCAGCAATGGAAGAAATGAATTCAGAAGAAGGACACATATTGACTGAATTAATATTCTTTTCTTTTTCTCAACAGTTTGATTTCATTGTACATCTGTATAACAGCATTAATCTAAGAGTTTTAATACTGCCTGCCTGGGTTCAAGCTCCTTTTACTATTTATAATGTAAGATTTTGAGGCAATTAATTAATCTGTGCCTCAGTTTTCTTATATAAATACTTGGATGGTTAATACTATTTTCTTCATACAATTGTTATATGGTTTAAATGTGTACATATGTGAAAAGCATAGAGTAATAGTAGTTATTATGAATTACACATTTAGTTATTTCTTAATCCCTTTATTGGTATGGAAATTAATATAAGTACTTGGAATGAAGAATAGTTATCTATTATAACTAATAGAATACTAACGTGCACTGAAGAAGTAAATTCTCTCATGAATGTGGTTTATTGTGGTTGTCATACTGTGGCTAGTGATGAAGTATCCATAGTTTTTAACAGAATTTGGTGGCACAATCCTGTAATAACTACATGGAAATAATATCAAGGCTAGCCAGGTTTACATAGAAAGTTCAAGGCTAGTTAGGGCCATGTAACAAGACTTTATCTCTAAAGAAAAGAAACAAACAAACAAACAAAACCTAAGGAAAGAAAAGAGAAAGCATGCGGTGGTTCAATAGTCTAAACTTCATGCTAAGGTTTGTGTAAAATTCTAGATAAACATCAATTCTCTGGCTTCGCTCATGACCACACGGCTCCCTTTATAAGATTAGGAGTCACAGTTATATGCTATAGCCTTGGACTGAGACCTTTAGCATGTGTAAAGTAATGGCAACCCAAGGTGCCTGAGAGTGATCCACAATCAAGTAACTGTGATGCCTTTAAGAAACCAGAAAATATACTGTGATGTTTCCTACTTGATGCAATAGGCAAGACTTTTATTTTCCTGATGAAATCTTGCCAGCTCAGAGAATGAACGTGACTTATCTGGAACCACACAGCTGATCAAGTGATGGAATATAGAGAACTGGTGTCATATTAGCTTGCATATTTACTTGATATTTTTTATAGTTACGAAAACTCTATTATTAAATATGACATTGTGTTAAGAAAAACGTAGCTTCAGGGGTGATGAGATGGCTTAGCTGGTGAATGTGCTTGCCACCTGAGTTTGATTCTTGGAATCCACATGATGGAAAGAGTCTTAAAAACTGTTCTTGGACTTCCGTATGCACACTGTGGCCTGTGCCTTTCTAAATATATCAATAATTTCCATTCAATACATATAATGGTTCTACTTTGGTAAAGCTGACTTTTTATTACATTTAAAGCAACAGTCATAAAATGACTGAGAGTAAGGCTGTATTAATAGTTGGTTTTGTTGGAATTTTTGGAATTGTACTGTTTGAAAATCTCAGAATCTTGGCATTAGGTGGTTTGCATAATATACAAGGAGAGTATAAAACCTGTCAAGAACATTTTCTTAATGTTTGTTTTGAAAAGTAATGCTCAGTTTTTAGTAAAGAATGTATGCTAAAATTAAAATGTCTTTGAAATATATTTTAAGAATAATTGGTTTATTAAGATTTTTGTTTTATTTATGTGCATGTGTGTGTCTGTTTCTGTGTCCATATGCCCCATATGCACATGTACCCACTAAGGCCAGAAGGTGTTGGATCCCTGGAGCTGGAGTTACTGGTGTTTGTGAACTGTTCAACACTGGGCAGGAACCAAATGAGGGTCTTCTGGAAGAGCAGTAAGTGTTCTTAACTCCTGAGCTTTCTCTTCAGTCCTAAAAATAGGCTTATTTGATAAATGTGTTATCAATTTTTAGAAATTTGGATGAAATATAAATGTATCCTTTTGCAAACACTGTGGGCAAAGAATTTTAAAATCATTAACATCACGGTTGCTTGAAAACTAAAAGGGTTTATTTAAAGTGCAAGCTTATTAGTAATGAGTAAATGAACCTCACAGTGAAATATTCATGTTCTTATCCATTACCTTTTTCTCCTAGTGAGAATCTATTTGAGACATGCATAAGTCAGTCTAGTGATGCTATATTACAACTAATCCATTCCCAAATTCCAGGTGTAACAATATAGACCTATTTCTTGTTCATATAATATATCTGTTGGAATCTGACTTGGAACATTGTCCTTACATTGTTATTTCTTATGTGGTCAAAGAGGAAGAAAGGCCATATATGATTGTCCAAATTATGTCACATGGTCAAGCCTGGGATAGAGGGGGTAGGATTACATTTCTTTCCAGAAGGAATTCATCAGGCACAAAAGTGAATACTTAGAACTTATAATACAGTCCAGTACAGACATCTTTATAAGTCCTGGATATGGATTCTATTCAAGACAAATATTATGTTTCTTTTTGTGAAGTGTGCTTTTCTTTAAAACTTGGTTGTACAACTAGATATCTACATTTTTCTGTGTTTTATTATTGGCCAGGATTCTAGTTTTGGTTGCTGTTGTATCAAAAGTGTTCCTGCATTGCTTATGTCAATCAGTTGATGGCATCGAAGTTTTGGCATTAAGAAATAGAATCCCACATGAAGCTTGGGCTATTGCAGTGGGCAGTGGTATTTGGAGTGCAGGGCCTGCCTATGGGAAGCTGAATACAGAAGCATCACTGTGCTCCTAGAGGGCTGAGTAGCTGCCAGCAGTTACTTATTTTCTGTGGTCACTCCTCTCTTTCTCTTCTTATATGTGTGTTTTTCTCCTTACTCTCTATATAGAGATGTTTCTGATTATTTCCATATATTTAGCACTTAAATATAACTCCATATGTTACTTCAAAACAACCAAAGACTGAACTATTGTTTCTAAATCCCAATTCTGAGTTCTCTGAGGAGAGAAGCACCAGAGGGTAGAGTAGCTGGGTTGGTGGAATTTAAGTTTCTATGGACAAAGGGCGTAAGAGGGAAAATTCCCAGGAAGAGGGCGGACAAGCCAAAAGCAGTCTGCTGCTCAGTGGTTAGGTTTCTATTTCAATGACAGGTTGAAAATGAAGTTTCATTTTAAATAGTAATAAAGTCCTCAATCCTCATGAAGAATGTATTTGAAAATTCTTTAGTTTATTTATTTATTTATTTTCCTATCTTCTGGGGAACTAGAGTTCTTTGATAATGGTTTAAAGGCAACTAAACTGTCAGGTTTGAAGCTGTTAAATTGTTAAAGAAAAAAAAAGCATAGACGTTCTCAGGTTCTTTTATAAGCTTTGTTGCAGCCTCACCCCAGAGACAATGTTAGGTCAATGCTCCCACAACACAACTGGCACCTCCTGAAAGGTCTAAGGCTGCTGTTAATCATGCATCCCTGAAACAGGAAGGGGAGGGGAGGGGAGAAATCCTTACCACTCTCTACACAAATATTCCCGCCATTCCTAGACTTCAAAATACGTATTACGTCTTCCTGTCAAAGTCAGTGCTCTTTCAGGCCCCTGAGGTTAAACTGTGTCCCCAAGGTGTCAAGGTCCCATTTTTAAAAATATTTTTAAGAAGTCTTGGAAAGAGGCTCCGAGACTGTATGCATTTCAGAGCAAACAACGAGGAAGTAAGCTGTAAACATTTACAGCTGTTAGGAGGAGGAGGCAGATCATAGAGAGGGAGAGTACAGTCATGGATAGAAAAAGAAGTCATGGCTTTGAATTAGAATCTGTAGTGGTTTGAAAGAAAATGGTCCCCAAAGGGAGTGGTGTTGTTGGTAGTTTTGGGCTCTTTTTTGGGGAGCCCGCCACCCAGCTCCCAAATAAATCACACACGGAGGCATATTATATATGAACGTCCAGTCTTAGCTTGGCTTGTTTTTGCCAGCTTTCTTTAACTTTTTAATTATCCCATCTACTTTTTGCCTCTGGGCTTTTCCCGTTCTCTTACTTCTGTACATCTTACTCTTTCTCTGTGGCCTGCTGTGGAGCTGGGAGGCTGGTCCCTGGAGTCCTCTTCCTTCCTCTCTCATTCCTACATCTCTTCCCTGATTTCTCCCTCTATATATTCTCCTTGCCTGCCAACCCTGCCTATCCTTTCTCCTGCCTTACTACTGGCCAGTTCCTTATTAGACCATCAGGTGTTTTAGACAGGCACAGTAACACAGCTTCACATAGTTAAACAAACGCAACACAAACAAAAGTAACACACCTTAAAATATTCTACTACAGAGTGGAACTATTAGGAGGTATGTCCTTGTTGGAGTAGGAGTGACTTTGTTGGAGGGCGTGTGTCACTGTAGGGGTGGGCTTTGGGCCTCCTTTGCTTAAGCTATGTCCAGTGTTACAGTTCACTTCCTGTTGCCTGCAGATCAAGATGCAGGAAACTCAGCTCCTTCTCCAGCACCATGTCTGCCTGCATGCCACCATGACCCACCATGAGGATAATAGATTAAACCTCTAAAACTGTAAGCTACCTCCAATTAAAGGTTTTAGTTGAAAGGAGTTGCCATGATGTCTCTTCATAGCAATAAGAACCTTAACTTAAAAAGAATCCGAGGAAGTGGGCAGGTTCAGCAGTAGAAGTGTGTCAGCAGGTTATCGTCAGAGGGCCACAAAACAACAGTGAGGATGTCTGGACTCTGTAGAGTCTCAAGGCTATTATGTTTAGGGTTTTGGACTGAATTCAAAGAAGAGGGAGGCTATGTTCTTTTACTTAGAACTCAGCAAAGTAGAGCAGCTTCATCTGCATTGGAGCAGTCTCAGGGCATGTAGCTACACTATCTCATTTTGAGCACAATTACCCTCCTACCTTAGTATGCTTTCAGGTGAATCTGCTTCCCTGAAAGGTGATCTCCTGGCCCTTTGTCTTAATTACGGCTTCTATTACTTTGATAAAGCATTATGGCCAAAAGAAAATTAGGGAGGAAAGGGTTTATTTGACTTTACAGTTCCACAGCATAGTCATCAGTTATGGCAATCAGGGCAGAAACTCAAACAGGGCAGGTGTCTGGAGGCAGGGACTGATACAGAGGCCATGGAAGGTGCTACTTTCTGGCTTGCTCCTAATGGTTTTCTCAGCCTGTTTTCCCGATCCATGTCTCTCTGTGTTTCTCCCTCTTTCTGTTCCTTTCTCTTCTCCCCCACTCCATCTGCTTTCCTGTAACAACAGGCGTACCAGCACAGGGGTGTAACTGGGCTTCCCACACCAGTTATCAATGAAGAACATTTACTATGGGCTTGGTGGGGGAATTTTCTCAATTGAGGTGCGCTCTCCCCAAATGACTCTAGCGCCTGTCAAGTAAAACTAGCTAACACTCCAGCCAACCTAGAGAACAGAAATATGTCCTTGTAGTCTTGTGTTTTGGGTGGCTTAGAATGTCATGTCTATCAGAAATAGAACCGAGATTCTAATCTATTGACCAAGAGGAAGTACTTCTTCATTAATGGATATCAACAAAATTCTGATATCTCCAACCTCCCCAATTTCATGTGGTATTTTAAACCTTAAAGAGAGGCAATGGTGATTATGAGGGAGTGAGCTACCACAGGTGGACTCCAATCCTGTAATCCCTGGATGGATGCCTCACAGCTGCAGGCAATGTCCATCCAGTGGGCCCCTAGCCTGTAATCCCTGGATGGATGTTTCACAGCTGCAGGAGATGTCCATCCAGTATCCCCCTAGCCTGTAATCTCTGGATGTATGCCTCACAGCTGCAGGTGATGTCCATCCAGTGGCCTCCCAGCCTGTAATCCTGATATGGATGTTTCACAGCTGCAGGCAATGTCCATCCAGTGGCCCCCTAGCCTGTAATCCCTGGATGGATGCCTAACAGCTGCAGTAGTAAAGCAACTCAAAAGTGTCATTTATATCTTCCTTTTTCCTCAACTTTTTATTTAGAAGTTTATATAAGCCCAAGAAAAACAAAAAAGGTTAGGTCAATGAGTTACCATATCTTCGTCAACCAGACTCATCAGTTTTTGACTGTTTAATTTCATCCCTCCATATATGCTTATATCTTCCTGTGTACATTCCTCAAAAGGAAGTTTCCTAGCTCCTCCGAAAAGAATCTACTGCCTAGCTGCTGCCATGTCTCACCTCCTCTGTACTGTACCACCTTTTTTTGTCTTAGTAAAACATGCTTGTTAAAAAACAAAACAAAACAAAACACCTGAATCAAATGTGAATAAACACAAAGGATCAGAAGCCTTTTAAGTCTCCTGTTATAGCAGAGGTATGACTTTACCTTTTCCAGAAAAAAAAACAAAAACAAAAACAAACAAGCAAACAAACAAAAAACAAGCCTGTCAGCGGCTTGCTCAGAAAATGCCTTTGGCATCACGTTGATGTTCATTTTCTAGACACTGTGCTTGCACTGTTTCAATTGTTTACTTTCTTAATTTTTTTTTATTTTAAAAATTTTCATACAATATATTTTGATCATGGTTTTCCCCTTCCTTTAATTCCCTCCATGTCCTCCCCACCTCCTTACCCACTCAACTTCTTGTTTCTTCATTCTTATTTCTATATTTAATGCTGGAAAATTATTTAGAGCCAACAGCAGGTGGCAGTGATAGCTAAGGTTGCATTTCTGGTACCCAGCTTGACAAGGCGTTATCTTTCAAACCTTTGTGAGTAATACTATTAACAATGAGTATTGAAATAAAGATGCCTATTTGTCTCTAATTAAATTCATTTTAGAATTACCTTAGAAATAAGTTGAAAATTGTTAGGTAAATGTATTTTAAATTGATGTTTTAGACCCTGAATTTTGTTATAATTGTGGCTCAAGTAATGGAGAATACCCATGTTGTTTTGCCTCCTTTCTTGCCTATTTATAACCAGAAGAAAAGAGAACACTTTCAATTAGAGAAATTAGGCAGCTTAAATCCTGTTAAAATTTATAGGGGAAATGTCACAGCAACATCATTTATTTCTATTGATGAATGGTAGTTGTTTTGGAATTTTATGGCAAAGTTCAGTAAAGCTATTTTAAAACAAAACTACTGTGGTTCAACAGGGTAACAATTTTAGAACATTTAAATTGCTCTTGACATTTATTAGAGTAACTAAAAATTCTTTAGTTATTTGTTGTATAACCAGAGTTTCTGTTAAAATTCTCTCTTCCATTTCAGGAAAACTAGATAAGAGAGACAATTTTATTTTCATTATGTTTTCTATTTGACTTTTCAAGTTTTTATTTTCATTTAACTAGCAGCAATGAAGACTCTTTGAAGATGGCCTCAAAAATCTATTTCATGTTTCTCGGACTTTGACAATTCTATATGGGTTTTCAATAACTTACACACGACTTAACCAAATTTTCATGTTATATGTCCATATATCACTTAGGCATCAAATTCTTTAATTATTAATAGATAGCAGGTTGATTTCTGTTATTAATGTGTTTATTGGGCTTGTAAGGAACTCAGAATACTTAAAACCAATAGGATTCTGGGGTTAAAGGCGTCATTGCTCAGATGAAGAAACTGAGCTCCAGGGGAGACTGTAATGAGGGAAAGACTGAGCGATATGGACAGACCTTGTTATAATCTGACTTGATCTCTGCTGCCTTAGGAAGGATGCAGTTGAAAACTATTGTTTACTTCAAGCTCTTAGGATACCTGCTTTCACTGGGCCTTGCATTTCTTTTTAGGAAGAAAATGAGTTAGAGCTAAAGTTGTAGCTTGGTTGGTAGAATGTTTGCCCAGGATACAGGAAGCTGTGGATGGCATTTCCAGTCCTGTATTACATGGGTCAAGTGGTACAAATCTGTGATCCCAGAATTTGGGAAGTTGGGGCAGGAGAATCAGAAGCTTAAACCCATAGTTGGTTACATTGTGACTTCAATGTTAGCCTGGGATATACAAGATTGTATCAGAAAAGAAAAGACAGACAGACAGAAAGAAAATGATGGTATTCTTTTTCTAAGAATCATTAAGACATCACCCCTCAACAATAACGATGGATCCAAGTCTTAACTTTTATTTTTATTCAGCATTACCTTAGAAGTAGGAAGTCAGATGTGACTGTCTATGCATTGTTTATAAGTTAAATCATTTTCAAATAGAAGAACTGTTTCTCAATAAGATATCAATAGTTCATTGAATTGATAACTCAAGCACACACGTTTTGGGATAATTTTCAAATTTAGCTATGATTATATTCTTAATCTTTACTCTATTAAAACCCATGATTTAATACAGTGGTACTTATTAAGGTTAGGAAAATCACTGTTTCTTGAAAATTCTCAAGTCAAGTGAATGGTCAAAATGAAAATGCCTTAGAAGTAGAATTTTGTTATTTGTCCTTTGTAGTCTATGTCTTAAATTACAGTACAACTCATTCCAAATCAATTTAATGAATTGATCTGTAAATGTTTCCGGCAGGACAGCTTTCTTTGGATTTTTGTCTATTGAATGTGCAATGCAGTTAAATCATCTTTTTTTCTGCATAATTAAGTCTGTGTTCTTGGCCTTTCACAGAGTTCAAACTGGCCTTAAAAGGCAAAAGTGTATGTTAAAGCAATATTATGCACACTCATTATTCTTAGTCTTATAAATATTGAAACATTGTGTGTGTGTGTGTGTGTGTGTGTGTGTGTGTGTGTGAGAGAGAGAGAGAGAGAGAGAGAGAGAGAGAGAGAGAGAGAGAGAGAGAGAGAAGAAATTAAATATGAATTCCCTAGGCTTTCGTGTCCTTTTCTGAGGACATTTTATTGAAAGTATTTTAATTCTTGAAAAACCTGAACTTGATGCCCCCAAATGCCTAAATTGTTTGAATACACAGTGACTTTCATTATTTTTATAGCAATGGTTATGTTTAATTTATAGCCTATGACAGAAAGTAAAAAATATGGTAATTTGAATTTTGAGAATTCCAAAAGCATTTGCAGTTAATACATAAATGGAAATAGGTGTTGTGAAAAATAAATTCTACTAACAGTCATGGAGTATAGTATGTGCATCAGGCACTGGGCTACTTGCTTTTTGGTGTCTGCAAGATACCAAAACATATTTCATGATGCTAGGACATTTTATCCCAATGAAAAAGGAGAGAATTGTTTATAATAAAAGGGAAATAATTTTGTAATTACTCATTATGAAAGGTATAATTCTAAGTAAGAAAATAGGAATGTTATATGACTGATAAAGGGCCTGGAACTTCATGCTAAGTATGTTAGAACTACATAAGTCTGCTTTGGAACAACTTTCAGTGGCTTCCTAAGAAGGTTTTTTATGTAAGTATGAGTATATTTAATAGTTATGTAACTTGAATATACACTCAAATGACGCAAAACTCCAAGCCATTGGAAGTTAATATTTAACATGAGTTTTAATCCATCAAGTATTTGCACAGTAAACTTTTGTTGGATGGGTTAACAAGGTGAATTTTAACAGTTTTTATTCTCAATGCCCACTCAGAGAGCATATTTAGGGTTTTTAAGAAGTACATACTTCCTTAAAAATTAAGATAGGTTTTAATTTTCTGTGCTAATTATTGTGAAAGAATGAATACAGGACAATGCTCCTGTCTGTCATTTGGCAATGTCATAGGATTTTCAGTACTCATGAGACAGCAATGCAGAATCATGGACAATAGCATACATGGTTGTGTTGTGAGACACGTGTCTCCACCCTCTTTAGGATTTTAGATTCTGGAAGTATAGTTCCGAGAAGTTTAACTTTGGAAGACTATTTCTGGAGCTAAAACATTTATGTTCTTGTGTATGTATCTTCTGTGTTTGAATACAACACACATGGAGTTATACAATGCCATATAAGACATGACCTTGCAGAGTCTGAGAGCCTTGCAAGTCCTGTTTTTGCCTGACCCTAGAAATAATTACATTCTCAAGCAGACCACTCAATTTCATTTAAAAAAAAAAGGCATTTTCATTTATTTATTTATTTTTAGTTAATTGTGTGCTTGCTTGTGTGTCTACATGTGGGTATGTGTATGTGAGTTTAGGTGCCCTCAGAGGCCAGAGAGGGTGTCAGAGCTGGGGTTACAGGTGGTGGTAAGAGGGCAAACATGGGCACTGGGAAGTGAACTCAGGTCCTCTTACCTGGAGCCATCCTTTCAGTCCCAATTTAGTTTTCAATTTTCCTTGTAATTTAGGAATTAATGAAAACCTTAAATATTTGGCACACCATCCTATATATCTTAGTTCAGTTTGAGATTACTTTATATTCTGTCTCTCCAGATGTTACTTAGATAGGATTTCTTCATTGTTGAGTACTATGCACCCTTAATGACAGTAGTTGAAATCTATCTATCTATCTATCTATCTATCTATCTATCTATCTATCTATCTACCTACCTACCTACCTACCTATCCATCTATCTATCTGTCTATCTAATTAGAGTGAGTCTCATGTAGACCAGGCGTGCCGCTAACGCACTATGTAACTAAGCCTGGCCTTGAACTTCTAAGACTGTCTTCATTTCCCAAGTGTTGTGATTGTAGCTAGACACTACCACACCCCAAAAATAGTTTCATTTTGAAACCCAAATTATTGCTTCAGATACACACAGACACAGAGACAGAGTAATGTAGGATATCAAGCACTTTTCTGCTGAAAGGATGGATGTGATATAAACTAGGAATACAAGATTCAGAGAGAGAGCTGATGTACTTTTCCAATGTGTAACATTAGCCCAGAAAGAAAAAAAAATCACATAGCAATGGCACACTTGTTGTAAACTTTTCAGACAGTAGTTCTCTGATGTGATCAGCTCCATCAGTTGTTTTCCTTTAGCAGAAAGCATATGTCCTTATCACTGCCAACAGCATGAACTTGGGCATTAGGCTTGCGATGAGAGATGGATATGAGCCAAAGTATGTAACGGACGAGTGTGTAAAAGACACAGTGAAGCTCGGTATTTGCTATAATGAATATTTGCTAATAAAATGGAGGCAATCTTATGATTAAATTTTTCTTTTTTTATTAAATTTTTAAAATTTATTTTACATACCAACCACAGTTGTTCCTCCCTCCTCCCCTCCTGTTCCTTTCCCTACCTCCTTTTTATTCCCCCATGTACTCCTCAGAAAGGGTAAGGCTTCCCATGGGAGTCAACAAAGTATAGTATATCAAGTAGAGGCAGGACCAAGCTCCTCCCCACTGCATCAAGGCATCCCACCATAGGGAATAGGTTCCAAAAAGCCAGCTCATGTGCCAGGTACAGACATGAGGGGTCAGGATAAAATTACTTATTTTCTAAGTGTTACATAAACATAAAAGTGTAAGTAATTGAAGCAAGGAAGGCAGTTTTCATTATTGATACCAAATGGAATAGAAAGGTAATCATTCATCATTAGATTTGTAATGATCTATGGATGAAAGGAGTTTAATGTTTCTGAAGCAGCATATAGCTAGGTTACAAGTGTGTGTGTATGTATGTGTGAATATGTATGCATCTAAGTGTGTGGGTAGTATTTAGTCTTGCTATGGATACTTAATGAGAAATCTTCATTTCTACAATTATTTTTTCCACTATTCTTTTTAGGATATAGGACTAATGACAGATTTCATTTCTATGTCTTGCACAAACAGGCTCAAATAGCTTATAATGACTTTATCATACTAGTATCAGGAATTAAGAACTGTGATATCAATTGGTGGTTTTACTGATGAATAATTTTGTGCCTAGAGGCAGAATCTTAAATTCCTATTAGCTTGTTAATATGTCAGACACAATTGGAAAATATAGTGTTTCCTAATTATTGTCCCACTCCAACTCTACATATTTCTATTTTCTCAACAGTGTGAAGAGGTGTGAGCTTCAATTAATGTTTGAGATTATGAAGGCTTGGGATTATGAAGATTTAAAGGCACAAAGTGTGTAAATGTCATTATTTTAATGAAAATTCAAATTTACAAGATGAGCCCTTTGACTAGCCTGAATAACTTGTTCTTAATAAAGAAAATCTGAAAATGACCATTAGAGGGTGCAGGGGCATTGCAAAAATGAAGGAGGTCTTCTCAGAGTAAAGAATAGCTCAGAGTGAATTGTCACCACCAAAAGCTTACTGTTTCAGAAACCACTGCAACCTTTAAGAATGTGTCCTTGAACATGTGATGGGTGTATACTCCTCTGAGGATAAGTTGACTTTTATTACTTGATTTCTTCTGTCTGGGCAAATTGTTACCTTAGTGGTTTTTTTAGGGCTTAAATGCAGTAAATTTGCGAAGTGGTGTTAAAGGGGTAGAAGATGCATTGAAGTTGCAAACAGCTTTGGCTTGATTAAGTCATAAGTTACCGTCTTAGAAAAATTTAGATCCTTGCTCTTGCTCCTCATCTATAAAAATGACATTTGATTGGGGGCAGGAAATTGATTCTTAGAAAAAAACTTGGGGAAGTTTTCTGAAGAAAGGACAAAATAGCTGGAAAACATTTTAACTAAATATACAATGAAAAATTTCCATTTATTTTGAATTTTTGGTTTTAAAATTATTTGGCAGGTTTGTGGAACAGATCTGTATGCCTACTAATAGAATAACCAGACCTCTGTAAATTAAAAAGAAGCAGACCTGACCTAAACAAATATAATAAAATTTATAAATATTACTAGATGACAGAAAGAACATGCAAATTGCTTCTAAATGTGCAGTAATATTTTGTGAGTTTTCATTGTGTGACTGGCCTTAGTTGTTCAATTAAGTGATATTAACTTTTTTCCAATGTAGTAGATTTTCTTATTTGTTCTGTGATAAAGACAGAAATTTTTGAGCACTGTATTTCCTATTAGTCACAAGCAGAAACATATAAATGATTGTTGGACAGCTAATTTTAAGGTTATACCTGATGAAACTCCTTTGTGGTAATTTTATGTTGTTTTTTAAAAATAAAATCTTCTTCTGAGGTGACTCACAGGAGGTAATGAGTCAACAAAGACTTCTCTTGTTCTTGTAGATTATCATTGACCAAAGTGATGCCCTGGAGCTCACAGAGGTCCTTGTTTTCTTCACTGTCAGGGTCCTTTGACCCTAAGAATCTTCCTTCTTGTTTCACGGCCATCATTCATGAGAGCTTGGTTAAGAAGAGATCAGGTCACCTGGTGCTCCACATTGGCTTATGTTTGGGAAGCAGATTCACCGAATTTGCTCATGGAAATGGGTGTCTAACTATAGCCCAGGTTTCTAAGAATAGCAGAGTCCCTGCTCTTCCTCCTGAGCAGTTTCATTACAGAGAGGTAATTATGGAGAATGCATGAATGTTAGATATAATCACTGGGGTTTGTGGTCATCCAGCTCCTCATCTGACCTTCACATTTACAATTAAAATAGAGGAAGATGGTTAGCTTAGAGAATAAATTAATCCTTGATGAATTTTCAAAACTGTATTTTAGCCATTATTTGGGAGACCTAAAGTTTCCAGAATTAAATAAAAAATGCAATACAGAACAAACACAAATGAAACCCCAAAATACCGAAAAACCTCAGCTATGTAGCATAAGCTATTCTATTCTGAAATAAAAAGGAAAACAGTTACATCAACCCAGATTGCATGCCTGAAGGACAAAGAGGTTAGGTATACTGTAAGGGCTGGGACAAACTCCCTACAAGGCTATAAGACACAATCTTCTAGGTCTAGTTAAACCACTTAACTTTAAGTTACTATCTGCCAGGCATTGATCAACTAATTCTTAGCTAGCATGTACATAGAGATAGGTTTTTAGTGGACAGAACTTTTTCATATGATGTATTCTGATCATTCTTTCCCCTCCTCCCAAATCCTCCCAGATCCTGCTCACCTCCCTACCCACCCAAGTCCAAGCATTTTCTCTTTCTCTCTTAGAAAACAAACAAACATGCAAACAAACAAAGCAGAATAAAAACAAAAAAAAAACAAAGAAAAACCATAAGAAATGCACACATACACACAATCCATAAAAATGTAACTCAGAAACCATTATATACAAGCAAAGACCAGTAAGATGAAAAAACAAATATCCCCCAAATAAAGCAATATAGGACAAAACTCTACAAAAATACCATCAAGTTCATTTTGTGTTGGCTATCTACTGCTGGGGATGGGGCCTTAAGTTAATATACCCATTGAGACTCCATTGGAGAAAACAGATTTTCCTTTTGTAACTAAACGCCATTTGAAAATAGCTTCTTGATGAGGGATGGGAGCCCATGTCCACTTCCCTGTCAGTGCAGGCACATGGAATTTTAAGGAGGTGAAATTCTTTTTAGACTCTGTGTCTACTCAGGAGACAATGACACCTTAGTATTTATACTAAAACACTCTATTCACCCTGAGTAATTTCAGGAAAGGTCAAGCTCAGGTCTAATGGTGGTATGAAGATGCTTGTGTTTTCTAATTTCTGTGAATTGTTGCTTCATATGGCTCATTATGCTACTTTGGCATAATGTATAGTAACAGTCAATTAATTTTGATCCTTAAATGGGCAGAATTGGTGCCGTTTTGACAATGTCAGAGTGGCAGGGAATTTCATTTTCAAGAAGAGGAAAAAAGCAATACTGGAAACAATGAGTTGATGTTAGGAATAGTTTTATGTTTATAATGTAAATTTATCCTCTCTCCACTCAGGAGACAGTGAGGACGGCCCAATATTATTTAGTTCACTCACTAACCTTTCTTAAGAATTTCATGCTCTCCATCATGCTCAGATTGATGGTTAGCTTCTTTAAAGGTGTCCAGGGACAGGAAATCTATAAGTTACTTGGTGACTCATCTTAGTGGGGGAATAACCCTCATATATTTAGACAAGAAACAATGAATAAGATTTCTATGATGTGAAAGTGATTATTTATGACAAGCTTTCCTGGAAGAAAGGTGCAACTACATATTTCTTCTACTCCTTTATGGACAAGATGCATGATCTCTGGTGGACGTAAATTTTTTCTGTGTTCTGACTGAAATAATTTTGATCTCATGATTGTTAAATGGAAAAGAACAATAAGAATAGTTGCTAGGTAAACGTATAATTTGTGAGAATGAGAGGTTGGAAATATTTCTGAATTTCTTCTTTATGACGTAAGATCACAAAACAGCAACAACAACAACAAAAAACCAAAACCCTATAGTTCTTTGTTCAACTCTCCTGGCTACATCTACTTTTTCCAACCTTCTGCTATTGAACACAACCTTTGATATTCACAAGGTATGGAACTGTCTCAAATGCTGTGATAGCAGACCTTAAAAGGAAAGAAGTGACTTAAAAGGATGAGGCTGTCTTGGTTTAAATTCTCACTGAAGCCCCAGGGTTGAGTAGCTAAGTGGTGGATACAGGAATGACATTCCAGGAAGAATCACAGAGAGTAGACTAGCCTGCCTTTATAGTATCCTAGCTGGGTTTTGAAGCTTTCTGGCATGTGGGGTTTGATAAACCTGAGCTGTGTAAAATCCAGCTATTATAGTTTCTGGAGTTGTGACAAATAAGATTTTTTTAAAATTGCAAATTACCAGAAAAATTTACATCTTAATGTTACTCTTCATCTGTAAATATTAACAGTTGTCATCTCTCCTGAGTGTGGAGTGAGGGGGCAGCTCTTTTGCTGCAGTGTTCAGCGAGGGTCAGGGCCATCTTTCCCAGGGCCAGTGAAGGGCAGGGCCAGCTCAGCATGGCTCTCTCATTTCATCATGCTGGTTCCTATGGCCCCCTGAGGTGATCAACACAGACCCCAGGTGCACTAGGACCACAGTCCCAGACATGGCCCTTGGCAGCAGCTTGGACCCAGATAGCATCCTGGCTCCTGGCTCCAGGTAGAAGCACAGGCCACTCAGATCATGTTCGCTCTGGTAATGGTAGGGCCCATGGACACCAAGGCCACATTGTGGCTTGACTCTAGGCTTCCCTGTGATCTTTGGTGGCAACATGGGTCTCAGACTCCAACACAGACCCCACCTACGGTAGGACCACGGACCCACACATGGTCTTTTTCAGCATGGATGTCACCCTTGCCCCAGGTGGAGCATTGCACTCAGATTGGCATGGCCCCAGCAGCAGTGTGTCCTCAGACACTAACATGGTTCCAGACCTCGGGGATCTGCATGGCCTTTGATGTTAATAGGAGCCTCAGACATCAACACAGACCCTGGCTGCAGTAGGGCCATGGATCCAGACATGATCCTCAGCTGCAGCTCTGGCCCATTCATCTCCATGGCTGTGGGTATCAGTGCAGGCCTCTCAGATCTTTATGGCTCTGGCTGCAACCTGGACTCAGATGGCTGACCTGACCCTGGGCATCCACACAGCCCTCAGTGACAATATGAGCCATGGACGTCAACCCATTCTCTGGCTTCTATATGGCCATAGACCCAGACCTGGCCCTCAGCAGCAGCCCGGGCCTGGGCAATGCCATGATACTTTATATTTTGAGATGTTATTAAAACATCTTTTCAGAACTTACTAAGATATTTATTCAGTATTACTTAAGACTCCTCAGTGATTTCCCAATTACTGATCCAAACCTCAGAATTTCCCTGTAAACTAGAAGTAGCCTACACTCTTCGTCCAGACCATCTTTCCAGTGCAATGTCTATTTTTTCCCCTCAGTTCAAGTATTGCTTCCCTAATGTTGTTCATTTTTAATACTTACCATTGAAAGGACTGGATGGCCAAGCCAGGGCCATAACAGGCTCCCCAAGCAGCCCTGACATGGACTAAGCCTTAGTTTCGGCTGGAGCTCAGTAAGCAATTCTCAGGGAAACCACAACTTAGGGGTGACCAATCAACAGATGGCCCCCCCAACTTCTGCTCGCTAAAGATCACTTTTCCTACCATCTTGTCAACAAGCCCCTAGACACTAGACGCCCCTCCCCTCCTACCAATGGGCCCCTAACCACTTCAGTCTCCTACCAATCAACTCCCAGTCTAATCTTTGCTCCACCAATCACCACCAGATTAATTCCTCCTCTCTGGAATTCCCCTAACTCTGCTTAAAAGGAGCTTGCGATGCCCCCTTTGGGGTCACTATTTGCCACCTCATCATGTTGGAAATAAATGCTCTTGTTAAATTGTATATGTGACTGTCTGTTGGTCTTTTGGAGGGGTTTCTCTGATCTTAACAGCCATCTCATCTCTTCACCCCTTATTATTTCCTCTTCTACAAGGTCCACTTGGACATCTTGTAAATAGCGTTTTGTTTTTCACTTGATGGCATGCATGGAAACTGGTATTAATATGGTATACTTGTTTTCCACTCAGTATAATCCAGTTGAGAAACTAGTGTAGCACAGAGCCAAGACTTCCTAAGTACTTGATGAGGCGATGCTATTGGAAGAGTTAATATGGGTTGCCTTTGATACTGGTTTTTTATTGGCGCTCTTACCCTGTGAGGAAAAGTCACGAAACATGACAGAATCCACTGACAAGAGTTTTATTCAGATAAAGGAGAGGGACAGATGTGCACAGGCCCTCAGAAAGACACGAGAGTGAAGGTGGCCTGGGAATCATGGCACTGGCTTGTAAAGGCTGGGCTGTGTCTGTGCACACAGGCCCATGTGGCTATTCTAAGCATGCATATAGATCACATGGTTGCGTTGCACGCTTAAAAGCCACAGTCCTGGGTCACTCAAGACATTTGACCCGGAAATGACTAGGAAGAAGTGACCATGGCGGCGAGTTGTGAATTCATATCATTTGCTAATCATTTTTGCTTAGTCATTGTTGTAAGGATGCTGACATTTCACTTCTTTTCCTTGTGGCCTATATTTCAAAGGCATCATGGGTGCCCACAGGAGTCCTAGACTGGGAGCCTCCACTTTCCATTACTAATCTTGAAATAAAAGTATGTTTTGGAACTTATTTATAAATGAAGATTTTGAACTCCTAAAGGTCCAAGGGACCAGCTTATTCATTTATGTATTCATAACGCAAAGCATAAAATTTGTGTTCAATAGATGCTAAACAAATATCCTTCAACTGTACTTCTCATGTGCTGTCTAAATTGACTTACTCAGGATGGTGGGTAACAGAATTTTTGCTGACTTTTCATGCTATTTATGTTAATTTATTTTCAAGTATTTAAAATGCATGTTTATATAGTTCATATTGTGAATAATATAATTCATTTATGTTCACAATATAAATTCCTAGAGAAGTAGTGCTTTCTCCCTTTTCTTTTTTAAAGAGTTTTTAATTTTATGTGTGTGTGTGTGTGTGTGTGTGTGTGTGTGTGTGTGTATGCATGCACATGTGTGTGTAGGTACTGTTGAAGGTCAGAAGTGACTTGCATCCTCCTTGGAGCTGGAGTACAGGAGTTTTGTGAGTCATCATATGTGGATTCTGGGGTCCAAAGCCTGGTCCTCTGATGGGCAGTAAGACCTCTGAACTCATAAAATTAAAAGAACAACAACAACAACAAAAACAACCCCAAAAGGTCTGAATTGCTGGGCCATCTCTTCATTCCCTTTATTTTCTTGATATGAAACCACTTTGAGAATTTGAAGGTGGATAAGGATTCTTTTTTTCCCCCCTTTTGGGATATTTTTTTCTTTATTAAGAAAATTTTTATTTATTTATGTACCAATCACAGATCCCCCTTTCTTCCCTCCTCCTGTCCACTCAGCCTTCCTCCCCACCAAGGACAGAATAAGGAGTGGATAAGGATTCTAATCCTAAAATGATTAATGCCTACCTTATCACATTGTCACATATGGTTACATTGGCTTCATGTAAACTGTGCCATGTAAAATGGTCAATTTATGTATAGTCCTTTGGTGTATATAATAAATAATTAATTTTCTTAAATATTAACTAAAATATACATGCAAAACTCAAAGCTCATACTCTCCTTCTCTTTGAGGAAACAAATGGTTAAAAAGACAACGTTATTTTCGTAAAGAAGCAGAACTAACTCACTTTTAGAAGAAATTTGACAGGCATGTCTTTTTCTCTTGTGTTGGGGTTTTTCTACCAGGGATTTGAATTTTTAAGATCGCCTAAGCACTTGTAGGTCCTAAAGAGTCCCACTCACATTTGTGTCAGCAAAAGCTGATTGAGTCTGTGCTGGTACTCATGTGCAGTTTTTCTCTTCTCTTTCTCATTTCCACTATTCACATTTCTTTAAACTGCTCACTCATTCTTAAGATAAATTATTCCTTCTACGAACATGATGTTACCTCCTAATCGTAATACTTGTTACTAAGCTACTTGAATTTATAATAGGAGCAGACCCACGTGAGCCCGTACGAGATGAGTTAGTTGCTATTGTGCCTTTCCCCAACATGACCCCTAAAGGTTCCATAACACTCTGTGAATGGTGCTCAGGTTGACCCCCACCTCCTCAGCCATGGTTCACTCTGGTTCAGCATGGTTCACCAAAAAGAATGCCCTAAGCCCCCTATACTTGTGAATATCATGACATTGCCAGCTCTGTGTATCATGACACACTTGAGGATAGACAGGAAAGCTCTTGGTTCTTGTGGGTTAAGCAATTAATTAATCTTCATTCATTTCATTAATACAACTACCTTAGAGAAGAGTTCTTAAAATAATCACACATTATATTGTCTGTATTGAATGCATGTGTTACTGCTGATACGTATTGGGTTTATTTACCCGATCAACCTGTTTTGCATTGTTAAGTAGGCAAGAATAGCATTCCTGTTTATGTCAGTGACTGTGAGATGTTGGGTTCCCACAACTGCTAATCATGTTGTTCCCCAAGCAAAGGTGTTTACATGACAATTTAAGTATTGATGGTCAAGGCTTACATGATAAAATATTAACTATTCAACATTTAAAGTTAAATTACCCTCTGTGATAGTTTGAATGTAATTGGCCCCCATAAGCTCATGGAGAGTGACACCTTTAGGAGGTGTGGCTTTGTTGGAGTGGGTGTGGCCTTGTTGGAGGAAGTATGTCACCACAGGAGCAGGCTTTGAGGTTTCCTATGCTCAGGATTCTGCCAAGTGCCCAAGTTGACTTCCTCTTGCCTGCAAGATGTAGGACTCTCAGCACCATGTCTGTGGGCATGCTGCCATGTTCCCAGCCATGATGATAATGGACTGAACCTCTGAAAGTAAGCCCCCTCAATTAAATGTTTTCCTTGTAAGAGTGGCTGTAGCAGGAATCTTAAAAGTTCTTATTAATAAAATCAAACCTGAGTCGAGGTAGTAGGGTGAAGGCTGGAAGATCAGAGAGAAAGAACAGGCCACAGCTACCTCACCTCACCAGTTGCTCGGCTGGTCCTGTTTCCTCAGACTGGAAGCATCTGTGTCCTCATCCCAATGGCTCTCAGCTGAACTGCTTGCTCGAAAGCCTGAATGCTTAACTAGCCAAATGCTGAAATAGCCAAATGCTGAAATAGCCAAATGCTTCTAGTTTCTGGTCTTCACGTCTTATATAATCTTTCTCTTTCTGCCCCCACTCCCTAGGATTAAAGGGGTGTCACCATTCCTGGCTGTTTCCAATGTGGCCTTGAACTCACAGAGATTTGCCCGGCTTTGCCTCCCAAGTGCTGGGATCAAAGGTGTGCACCACCACCACCCAGCTTTTGCTATGGCTTGCTCTGACCCATTTTCTAGCTACCATTTTTGGTTCTGTATCTAGTGGCTGTCTGTTCTCTGACCCCAGATAAATTTATTAGGGTGCACAATATTTTGGGAAACACATGGTCATGGTGTCTCTTCATAACAATAAAAATCCTAATGAAGACACCCCCTCCAAAAAAATCATATATTTATAACTGCTTTCTCTTCTGGAAATCATTAGTACAAATGACACCACGCTTTATGCCCCTGTTTGCCTAAATCACCTTTAAAAGGCCTAGAATATTATTCATTGCTACCTGGGCTTACGATGCATAAGCCTGAATAGGATAAACCCACCAGCAACCTTCACTCAGTACTCCAGTCCTGCTTACTCTGCATCATCAAAAATTTAGCGCTCTGGTGTCTTGCAATTCCCTTTACCCCCTCTCACTAACACCCAGCTCTCTCCAAGGACACTGTTTACTTTCTTGCCAACAGTACCACTCCTCTAAGGCTTTCTTCCATTTCCTTGTTTCTGCTGGATCACCCACGTCTTCCTGGTCCCACAAAGGACACAGTCCTTCTTGAGTGTCTACCAGTTTCTTCTGCATTTATTGAGGCTTTGAGCACGCAGATTGCTATGAGAGACTTCACTAGTGAATTTACCCATCACAGACTGCTGAGCACCTCCTAGGCCTCCTGATTCCTGACCTTAGCTCCACCCTTGTCATTCCCTAGAATGTGGATTTTGCCAGTAGTTTCATTACCATCTGTAAATTAACCTTGGCTGTCAACCTGATTGGAGTTGGAACCACCTAACTGATGCACCTCTGGATAGGTTTGGATGAGTCTTTCCAGAGTGGATTAACTGAAAGGATAACACATTTTGCCAAAGTGGGTAGAACCTTGCAGTGGCAACCCATGCATAAAAAAGCCAAAGGGGGAAAAAACAATGCTTCTTGTTTGTCTGTCTTCATTTCTTGCTGATGAGTGCATCTACCCAGTTATTGCTGTCACTGCCAACCTTTATTGATACCAGTCATTAGCTTCTTGGCCTTCCAATGTAGACTAATGAACAGAGAGTCTTAAAGTTTCAGGCCTTTATTACCAGATTGAAACTCCTGAGGCATTCAGCTTCACGGACTACAGACACCAGATTGGCTGTCTATCATGGCAATCATTGCTTGACTACTTAGCCCAGATTATGAAAGCCAAATGAACAAATCAATATGTATGTATATGTATATATATGCATACATAATCTACATGTATATTTATATGCTATAATTCTGTTCCTCTAGAACCCCACAATACATTGTCAAAATACTGAATTAAAAAAACAGCTATTAGTGTTATTTTATTACTTGAAAAAAAACTTCACAGCTTAAATAAAACCATTAACAAATCCCGTAGTCCAGATCTAAGACACCCAAAATGGACCTCATATGCTAAAAACCAAGGTATAATCAGACCTGAGCTGCTTTTCTGACAAGAGATAATATGTTTCCCAGTGTTCTCAGTTTCTATGACCATCTGTTTGCTGTGGCTTGTGACCCTCTTCAAAGTCAGCAGCACAGCATATGTCTCTTCTTACAGCATCTTTCTCTTTGGCCTTCCCTTGGCTCTCTGATCCTTGTGATCTTCATTGAAAGAATTCAGACAAGATACACAGAATACAATATAGATGATAGACTATATTGAAAAGTGAAAAGTGGAATACCCTAAAGGGAGAGAAGTGGGCAATGGTCAAAGAGTTCATTGTGGGGGAAAATAATCTCTCAGAATGAGAGTATGTAATGGCCCAAGAGACCATTGTATAGGGCTCACTCTTAAGAGGTGAGAGTGAACAGTGACCAAAGGAATCATTGTGCCAGCTTTCATTTTTAGGTTGGTTATATAATACTTCTTCAAGTCTCTAGAACAGATAGCTTTACCGAGGAGGCATTTTCCTGTCCAGATGACAGAGAGACCAGTTTGGATTAATTCTTAAGGAAAAGGACAGTGATGTATCTTTCTTCTTTACCCGAAAGTCTCTCATGACAAAGTGACTTTACAATCTTTGGAAAACTTCCTATTAAATCTTTAGGAGGGGAAGCTATAGTACTTCCTTCCTTCTTGTATATGGCATTTAAAGTTATTTAATTGATATTTATCTGGTTTTTTTTTTTTTTTTTTACCATCATTGTTTTTCACTTACAGAATTAGTGTGTTAATAGGGAGGTGGGGCTGGAAGTGGGTTAAGAAGAATAGGTCCCTTTTCAGTGATCTTCAACTGGCAATTTCTAACTACCAAGGAACCTGCCACGATGTACAATTTTGATTGTCACGTATTTGTTCTCTTTTTATTTCCATGTTTTCCTCTTTTAGGAGTCTTTGTGATTTTAACAGGGCCACTCTGATAATCCAAGTAAAGCTCTATGCATCAAAATCCTTGATCTACTCACATCTACAAACTCCCTGTTGCCATGGAGGTAAGGGAACTTATTCACAGGTTGGGTTTGGTTTCTCCTTAGCCAGTTTATATCCTATCGTCTGTCAGTACAATCACTTCCTGTTGACGCTTCCGTGGCTTCTCTTCCCACTCCCTCCTCTGCTCCCACCTTTTGTAACTCTCAACTCTTCTATATCTCTCCCTGCTGTTTCTTTCCATGTGGAGGGGTTTTAATGAGAGGCCTCTCCTGTCTCTATTATCTCATTCACTCTGCACTAGGAGATCAATGGTGATTGTTTACTTATGAAACTCAAAATGATTGAGAGCATCTCTTTCTACCCATTTGGGGTTGGCTGACTACTGGAAGCATGAGTTTCCCCCAGACCACTTTTTGCTATGCTTCTGGAAGAGAAGTCTGGTATGTGGGACATGTGCAGTTTTCTAACCCTGAGAATAAATGACTTGGTGTGGTCTCCAGAGTTTAGGGCTTCAATGTTGAGAAGTCATGTCTATAGGCATCAGATGCATTTCACTAAATAGGTATTATCAATAATAATTGTGACATTTACTTTCTTATTTATATTTTTCCTCAATGAAAATACAGAGCTATTTATTGTATATTGAGATTCTTCAAATTCTGAGAAATCCAACTAAAATAATTCCTTTTCATTTCTGATTACCTTGTCATGCCTTTTATTCCACAATGTTTGCCCACATTTTATTTATTACCCATAGTATATTAATTTGTTTATTCTGTTAAATACAAGGTTCAAAAGTAAAAGAGGCTTGCCTTCATTTCCAACAGATGGAATAGTTTTTGGATCTTGCCAGATTCTCAGTGTATGTCACAAAATTGTTGAAGGAATAGAATAAATATGGAAACATCTCCATTATATGGGGTAAAATTAATTGACTTGGAGATAAAAATGGTAAAAAGTGAAAATAGATATTACCTGTATATTATGGTTTTAATCTAAAAGGTGCCCCCACAGGCTTATGTGTCTGTTCACTTGGTTTTTAACTGGTGGCACTTCTGGGAGAGGTTATGGAATCTTTCAGGATATGAGTCTCAGCCAACAAAAGTAAACTACCAAAAGTGGGCCATGGGAAGTTTCTATACACTTTCAGTTCTGGCACATGCTCTCTGATTCCTGATCTGCTAAGATGTGGACAACTGTATAGCCAGTTGTTGCTGCTATAGAAGGAGGGTCCAAGATGCTCCAGGTATGGTGATTCCCCATCATGATGCTCTGTATCCTCCGAGGCTATCAACAAATAAACCTCTCCTTCCTCAAGGTATTTCTGGCCAGCTGCTTTTGCATCAGCTATGAGAGAAATAACAATGTCTTAAAAGTTAAAATCAATGGAAGTCACCAAAATATCTGCATACTAGAGTCTTTTTTAACTCAAAAAATTATTCATGTGTCATGTGTGTATATGTGTGTGGGCACATATATGCCATGTTATAGTATGAAGGTTGGAGGATCTCTGTGAGGGTCCTGGGGATCAAACACAAGTTGTTAGGGTTAGTGGTTGGTGACTTTACCCATTAACATCTTGCCATTATAGAGTCTATATTTTAAAACTGTTTATAATAACCAACATTGTCAAATCTTCTATTTTAAGTTGAGAACACTAGCCTGCATATCAGTCAGAAGTGAACAATGATTTGATTGTTGGTGATAACTTTTTCTCTTTGTAAGAATTCATGGCTGTTTCAGCCCTTCTCCCAACTTGGACAATTCCCAGGCCTGTCTATATCTTACCTGCCTTTTTGGAATGAAGGACTTCAAGACAGTAGGCCTGGATCATAGCCATTGCTATCCCTTCTTTGGATATTTTGATTCCGATATCTATAGGTCCCTCTAGTCTGTTTAGTTTACTCAGACCAATATCCAGAATGCCTGCCACAAAGACTCAAGTAGGGAACATTAAATTGATGAGTGTGTACAAATACCCACACCTGACTTAAAGATCTCAAAAACAAACAAACAAAAAAAACCCCAACAAAACAACAACAACAAAATAATTGGTGCAGGATAAGGAGCAGGAGGTGGGCCTCACTGTAGCTTCCACTGCGCCCCAACTTCAGCAGGGAATAGCCAGAACTGATGTCAAAGCAAATAGATTCCTTAGGTCCTACTTCCTTCTAACTCCCATTTCATGAACTTATTTCTTTTCGATATAGCAAAACAACAACAACAACAACACAACAAAACAACAACAACAACACAAAACCAAAAACAACAAAACAAAAACAAAACCTGGACCGCTAGGGCACAGAGGCCACTCTGCTGAAGTGATCAGCCTTGCCTTGTACTCTACATAGTACCTTCACCAATCTGCTAAACCTCTCCTCTAAATTCTATAAATGTAAGAAGGGCTTTTACTGGGTCTCCTATCCCAGCTTCCTCTACAGAGGGTGGCCAGTGTTACGGTGGATGCAACCTGAAATCATTCTCAGTATATCACGTTATTGGTATTGGAAAGAATATTTATTATTATTTAAAACAGTGACAAGTACGGCAGGTGTTCTCAGTCCAAGCTCTTGTGATCTGTGTTCATGCCAAGGCTGCTGCTGAAGTTCATTGGAATGACGTTTGTGTTTATCTGGAGTTGATCTTCATAGTAGAGTGTGAGATTGCTATTGCCAATGGCCAACACAAAAGTCAGTTCTCCAAAAAAGGAATTTTCTAAAATTTAATTTCTCAAGTGAAAATTCTTTGTATGTCAAATCTATGAATTTAAATAATATTTCTTTTAAGAATTTACAAAGATTATCATAATTGATACTGAATAGAAAATTTTAAAAGTTTCCTAGTTTTTGTTTTTCTTCCTAAAAGCATTTTAAAGGATGTTTTTAACTGGTGAATTTTAAGGAATATAGAATGATATATTCATCATATATATATATATATATATATATATATATATACATATATATAATACATAGAAAACAATATTTCTGAATCAATAACAAATATGAAAATGCTCTTAGTTTTTGACTGCAGATATTTTTATTGTCATTTTTCTTATATCATCATATTTTAGTATTGCCAAGAGTCCTCTGCCAATCTTCCATTTATATCTAAGTTTATTTCTGAAATATGATAGGAAAATTTAATATATAGAGTGAGTTTACCTCTTTATAGCTAATTTTATGCTCTAGCCATTATTATTAGGGTTGTAGTTGATTTATTTCTTCTTCAAATTCTTGTTTCACGTGTATTAAATCTTGTGTAGTCACATAGTACATAGTATTGATAACAATAAATTCTGGCCATCATGACATGCTATTTTTTGATTAGCGCTTCCTGACCCAGAGTCTCTCTATGTTCCAGTTTGCCTGAAACTGACTCCTTAGACTAGCCTGGATTCAACATTGTGGTAAACTTCTTCTTTTGCCCCCAGAAGACTGGGATATTAAGAAATCACCACCATACCTGGCTTCATAATTTTACCATTTAAACAAATCTTACAATGAATCATTTCTGAGCTCTTACATTCAATTATTTTTTGTGTGAGAAACCAGAATAATTTTGTATTTCTTTTGATTAAATTTTCCCTAATTTTAGCATTTTTAGTTTTCTATTGACAATTTCTCAACGAGCATATCAGTTTGCTTTATTTCTAGTGATCATTTATCAAAATTTCTGCGATGTAATTATAACTTGAAAAATTATTTTCATGGAATTGATTGTGGCAGAGAATTTGAGTGAAATGTCCTGAAAATTGTCATCTAATCATAGAGAGTTGCTTTGCTGAGATGAATTTAATGTGGAACTGAAAAATAGAGTCAAATTCTCACAGTCTCATTGGAACACTGGATCCTGCTGTGTTTAAAGGCAGAGGTTCCAAATTGGCTTCCCAGGGACAGGGAACTGAGTGGCACAGATTATCATGCAGGAAATATGTTAGGGAGTGCTTGCAGGGTCAGCATCTGGGAATTCAAGCGAGGGAGACTGACTTGCAAGCCAGCAAATCTCTCCCAGTGACTGGAATGCCTTAGCCTTGCTCAACACTTCCCCTAGCAGCAAGGAACTAAGGAAGCTGAATTATAATTACAAGTTTACATTTAAAAATTCATGAAATGAAATGAGTAGGTGGTTGAGACTCACAGTAAATTCATAACTAGTGGCAAATTCTTAGGAACACTGCACAGTAAAGGACTTCTTCCTGGTGACTGTTAAGGCCTTTGGGATGTGGGGTTTCTCTCCCATGAAACATGTGGGATAGAATCACAGAGCCAGTTTTAGCTCCCCAACTCAAAGTTTCCAGGTCTACTATTCACCATGACTTTACATAAAGTTGGTTTCTCCTACTTTCTGATTCTGCTAGAAGATCCTCACCAGCCCCTCATTTGTAAACTATAGAGTCCATCTAACACTTCTTGGTTCTGACTACTAAGATAAAACAAGTATTTTCTTACAAATATGAATGGATATATGCATAGTTTTACTGAACAAAAAACAGACTATCTATGGAAGGACTGTCTCTAAAATGGGGCTTGCCTTATAGTCCTTAAGGCATGAGCCTGCTCTCTCACTTTAGTTGGACTACATGGAATATGCAGGCAATCCAGTTGTTCCTGAGTGACTTGAAGAAGACAGGAAATCTTTGTGACAGATGTCAGAGGTGGCTACATAGAAAATATGTAGACTACAACACAGAACAAGCCTTAACAAATTCTCTAGGTGTGTTTCCTGTTCTTCATAAACTTTTCCATATATTTTAATTAGTTTCTTAAGTGTTTATTCAGCTGTAGACCCTACCACAAGAAGAAAGAGAAATAAATCACATACAAAAATTTCTTGAGTATTTAGCATTTACTAAAACAATTTGAGAGAAAAGGCCTTGGTGGGCTGACACTTGAGCTGGAAACCTGCAGTGCAACAGTGGGCTATAAGAAGAGTCCCAGATAGGAAAACACTAGCCTAGGAAATGAACAGGAGAGAAGGGAAAAGCCTCAGACAGGAGGCAAATCATATGCAATGTTACAGACAAAAGGAAGACATTTTAATTTCTATTGTAATTGCAACAGGATTCCATGGCAGGCATGTAAATAAGGTAACATTATATAAAATGTCTGTTGGGAATTGAGAGGCCATAGTGCGTCATGGGTCAAGAAAAGTGGCAGAAAGGCAGGTTAGCCAGGGTAGAAATGGAAAAGGGAGACGGTGATGGCTAGGATGTGTGGGCTGTCAGAGAATGTGATGAGAAGTGGTAGAACTAACATCAACTTTGAAGGACATGAGCACAAGACTAATGACTGAGATGATGTTGGGGGAAGTGACCAAAGGAAACACCAAGAGTGATTGATCTCCTATTTCTTGTTTTCCTCAGTCTCCTCATTGGATATTTCCCTGACTTTGCTTTCTCTCTGCCTCACCATATAGTGTTAATAATGATCCCCCTCTCACGTGGTCTACAGCAACACTGTTTGGGAAGCCAAATCTGTAAGTTCTTACTGTGTGGGGGCCTCTAGAGATTCTTCACCGAAGCATCTACCCGGACAAGATCCTTGTCTGTGTCTCTCTGCCTCTGTTCTTGAAGCTAACTCTCCCTTTCATTGTTCAACCTATCTCTCTGGTCTTCCCTCCAACCTCCCTCACCTCTACAAAGACACTTTTGTTCTTCAAAGATTGTCATTTTTCTTTAGTTTTCTCCATTGTCATCAATGGGATTAGCGACTGTGCTTTCATATCTTTGTACTCCTATTTTAGTATTGTAGGGTTTTTTGGGTTTTTTTTTTTTTTTTTTTTTTTTTTTTTTAGTATTTCAGTGGAGTACTTGACCTGTTACATTTTCATTGCTTTAATTTTTTATCTCTCAATATAATCTAAGCTATTCAAGAGTAAGGAAAATGTGTGTTTTCATCCATGGATTTCTGACACAGAACATGCTACATCCTAGACTCTACTAAAATGCTTATCTAATTAAATGAACTGTATGCATTTCTATTATATTTCCATTTATTTTAGTTGATAGCCATGTAATAAAAATATTAGAGAAAAGCAACTAACCATAATTTCTTACAAAACAATTCTTCTATGTGTTTAATGTTCATTTGAAGGGACCTTGAAAATGTTGCACTGTGCATTTCCAATCTCCAATATCTTTGCTATACTGGAGCTAACAGATGGCTGAGGAAGTTAAATTTTATGTGCTTAGTGTAGAGAAACAGATGAATATTCATTGGCATCTAGCCTTTTTTTCATGAACCTACTAATATCAATTCTTGAAAGCTCCAGCTTCATGCTACTTGAGGAAAACTTGTCAACAGCTCATTTAGAGCTCATTCATTCATGTGAACTTTTCTGAAAGATGGAATACCAAGCAACAGATAGGCTTCTCTAGAGAATCACCAAAAAGTGACTGCAGAGATGCCGGTGGTGAGAGTGATGTTGTGTACAGTATGAGCTGAGCTACTTAAATACAGATCCATCTTCCGAAAACATGCCCACTTCTTTCAAAGAAAGGTGTATTTTTTTCTTTTTCTAAATTTAGAAGATAAAGCTTATTTTAAGAAAACAGACTAAAGAAACAGCTTGATAATTAGGTTAGAAAATGAGAGGCAACTGCAGTGTGTCAAAGGTTGGCAGGAAGGAGCAGAGAGATAAATGCCCCTATCATATTTTTCATAAGGTGATGATTACACTAACTTTAAGGCTAACTGAGAGACAGTATGTATTGGTAAATGTATTTTAAAAGTACTGTCTTTAGCAGGGTCAAATAAACATTTTTTTTTTCTGTGATAATCACTGAAGGGAAATAGAAACGATTATGTTTTGATGAAGAAGTCAATTGAGTATTTAATGTATTTAATAATATTTAATGTATTTAATGGCTGGCTCTGCTTTAAAGGTTAGATGCACAATGAAAACATCAGGAGAACTGTTCTACTTTCACTAGTATCTAAAGAAGTGTGTACATTGGAATAAGTCTCGATTGTATTTGAGTCTCAAGTATCTTACTGCTGAGACATTTTGGAAACAGCCTGGCATTAGGTCATCTTAAAACTTATCTCTCAACAAAACTTCAGCTCCATCCTTATTTCTCTGCCTCCTTTTGTCCCCAGCAAAAGAAAGAATTATCTGCACTTCCAGTCTCCAATTCCTTTCTCCATGTACCTCTTGTACTCACTTTTCTCAGGCTATCAGGCTATCACCACTCCACATCCTGCCACTGTTGCTTTTATCAAGGTCAACAAAGACCCTCAGGCACTGAATCCAATTCTCAGTCCTCATCCTCCTTCACCCATTAGCAGCATTTCACACGGATGACAATTCCTATTTCCTGAGCACTCTTTTTTTCTCTCAGCTCCCTGGGTACCACACTTGCCTGAATTTCTTTCGGCAGCACTTAGGGTCTTTTCTCTCTTCATTTTCATTTTTGACTTGTTTGTATTTATCTTGACCCTTTAGTCTTCCTTTGGCCTGGAACTCAGGTCTTGGACTTCTGTCTGTCCCTCCTACCTTTTTGATACGTTCTGCTTCCTGGATTAAATATTACCCAGTGTTGGCAACTGCCAAATTGCCACATTTGATCCAGAACATTTCCATGATTTCAGAATTTCATACCTAATTGTTTGTGCATTTACATATCTGAAAGCTATTTCAAAATGGAGTACTGCCATTATCTTCCATTAATATTTGCTTTACTTAAAGTCTCATGTATGTGGAGTAATACTGGCTCCAACTTCCTCTTTTCTCAGGACCAAGCTATAGATAACCTGTTGGCAACTGACATGATGATCATGTTTATATATAATCGTTTAGAAAACATATTGATCCCCCTTTCAAATACATCCAGAATTTAACCACTTCTCAGACTCTCTTCTGCTACCATGGAGATCCAATATGCCAATATCCGTGAATGGAGATATTAGCATTGTTTCCTGTCTGTTCTCCCTGGCACATACTTCCTTTCTCTAGTATAATTTCACACTTCAAAACTAGCAGGTTGACTTTATTCAAATCAAAACAGTAGTGTAGGTTAAAAGAGAAGTACATGTCAGGATGGACAGTGGCAGCATTCAGGACCTTGAGAATATTTTCAAATAGCAACTTCAAGTATCTTGTGAAACTTGGGGAACGTGGAGGTGTTGAGCTGGTACCTAAATAGAGCCTTCACCTAGACATTTTAACATCTTTGGTACAGAAAGGTACAAAGTAATGGGTCAGATTGTCTGAAATTCTGGCAAGATATGTAGTATGATGACGATTACCATGGCATCATTAACTACGTGGAGTTGCCTTAATATTTTAACCAATAATGCATGCTATCAAAAGAGAATCATAAACACCAACCCAGCCACAACAACTTTATCTCCAGTGGTATATTACTTGCAAAATATGCTAGGGCAGTGGTGGCACAAAGCTTGTGGGAGTAAAAAACACAAACAAAAACAAAAACACTAACTGATTTGACTCAAGGCCCACTCCATGAGTTGGAACCTGTACTGAACACTGCTTGGGTGACCAAGAACCTGAGTCAAGATAGCCCAGGAACCTAGGGTAAAAACAAATAAAGCTAAGCACACAAAAGAAGACAAAATATAGTGACAAAATGACTTCTAATGACATTCTGTTCTACTCAGATCAGTGCCTTGTTTAGCCACCATCAGAGAAGTTTCTTCCTGTAGGAGTGGAGAACAAATATAGAGACCCACAGGCAGACATTATGCAGAGAGTGAAGACCATAGAACACTCATCCCCAGATGGGATGTTTCCATCAAATCTCTCCCCTCAGAGCACAGGGGATCCCATAGGAGAGGAAGCAGGAGCAGTAAAAGAACCAGAAGGCATGGAGGACACCAGGAAGACAAGGTCCTCCAAGTCAAACGATCAAAGTTCCATGAACTCACAGAGATGGAAGCAGCATGCACAACATCAGGAGGGGTTTGTACCAGGTCCTCTGCATTTATGTTATGGCTTCCTGTTTAGAGTTTTTGTGGGTTTCCCGAGTGTGGGAAGGAGTGGGTCTCTGACTCTTGTGCCTGCTCTTGCACTCCTTTCCTTCTGTTGGTTTGTCTTGTCCACCTTTGATGTGATAGTTTTTGTTTCATCTTATTATATTTAAAAATTTGAATGAATGAATAAATGAATGAAAAGTTACTCACTAGGGTAAAGGCTAACAACAGAACCGTCATTTATATGTGCTAGAAGAAGGAAAATCAGTTTTCTCCAGTGGAGTATATCAACCACTCCATTGCAGGCCTCATGTTCAGGAGTGCTTGACCAAAGTATAATGGACTTCAAACACAAAACAAAACAAAACAACCAAAACATTATCTGATGAAAATGTAACTCAGGTTGTACGACCCTTCAACTCAGGTTTGAGATCCTCTGTTCTCCCCAGAAGCACAGAACATCTTTCCAATGGTTTACACAACTCTACTAGGTCCTTGATTGCTCACATATTCTCCTCAATAACTCTGGACAGCCCACATTAGCTATGCTTTCTGTTGAGTCTACATTATGGCTTTGAACTGTCTGTTCTCTCAGGAATTATTATTCTTTTGTCAGATAGATGTTTGGCTCGATCTTATACTTCCCTTCAGCCTTCACTGTAGCACAAATCTTAAAAGTTCTTATTAATAAAATCAAACCTGATGCCAGGTATTGGGGTAAATGCTGCAAGATCAGAGAAGCAGAACAAGTCACAGCCACCTGACCTTGCCAATTCCTCAGCTGATCCTGTTTCCTCAGACTGGAAGCCTCTGTATCCTAACGCGAATGGATCTCAGCTGAACTGTTGCTCAAAAGCCTAAAAGCTTAACCAGGCTCTAGTTCCTGGTCCTCATGCCTTAGATACCTTTCTGCTTTCTGCCATCACTTCCTGGGATTAAAGGCGTGAGTCACCATGCCTGGCTGTTTCCAGTGTGGCTTTAAACTCACAGAAATCCAAATGGATCTCTGCCTCCCAAGTGATAGGATTAAAGGTGTGTGCTACCACTCATGGCCTAACCTCTATGTTTAATATTGTAGCTGTTCTCTTCTCTGATCCCAGATAAGTTTATTAGAGTACACAATATTTTGGGGAACACAATACCACCACACTTCACTTCTCATCCTTACTTCAAAAGCACACACTCAAAACGATCCCTTCCCCCATGTTTCAGATGCTTCGCCCCAAACACTTTTTTCTTATGATATTATATATCTGGCATATATAGAATTTATATGCACCACACTTCGAGGCCATCACTTTCCAGCCTCTCCAACCTAAGCACTCATTCCTTCTCTTGACTAACCTCAAACACTCAAATGATTCCTCTGGCTTCAATTACTAGTGGCTGGGACTGTAGACACATGTCTTGGTTTCAGGCAAGGATTTATTTTATTTTTTATTTTATTTTATTTTATAAATCCAACAGTTAGAAAACCATCAGGATTATGCATGTGTTCTATTCTGGGTTGAGGTAGACATTGCATCAAGAACTCAATGCCCCACAGCTTCTACATAAGGAATTTAATGCCTATATGTATTGGATCTTATTGGTAGAAAGATGAAGGTCAAAGCTACACACTCACCTTTGCTCTTTTGGAGCTAATCCCCCACCCCCAGCCCCAAGTGATGGCCTGAAAATTGATGTTCAAATTGCTGAGCCTGGTGCTACAGACCCACTGTCAAGTTCACCCATATTTCTCTGCACTTCTCTCTCTTGTTCATGGGTAGGATAAGAGAGCTTTTCTGGGTCATTCAGAGGCTATATTTTTTGATCTGATGTTAAAATCAATCACACAAGTATTTTCAAGAGACCACTCTATTTACCACCCTAGTTAGTGCCATATAGGTCATGCAGTGTGGCAGGCTAGCATTTTGAAATTTTTCTTTTTCTTGTCCTTTTAACAATTCATCTTATCTGTGTTCTCTTTTTGAGTCTAAACAACACATTGGTGACAAAACACATGTGAGGTAAAATGAAGGTAGTCGCTCAAGCCTAATGAACAGCCTTGATGTGAAGAACTTTAGTCGATATTTTAAAGATGCTTTCATTCTCCCTGCACCCAAGGTGGGTTTCATTGTGCTGTCCATTGGAGGAAACAGAGGTGTTGCTGCTGAAGCACTATTGGTCAAATCATAAGCACTGCTCAGTGCTTTCCAAAGGCTAGAGCCCATGAGAAGACTGAACTGGTGCTCTGGAAATTGAAGGACAAAGAAATCTCTAAGAGAGAAGATAATTGCAAGCAACACAAACAAGCAATCAAAACAGACAGAGGGAGAGTTTTCTGTTCTGAAGTAACTCGAGGAGAAAGAGTTTTGTGGTTTCCAGAGCAGCAAGAACTGCTCTTTGCTTCTTAAACAAGGATCAATACTTTTCCAACGGGAGGAACAAATACACACAGCCTGGGGCCAAGTCTGTCTGGCTGTCTTTCTTTAGAAATAAACTCTGCTGAAATGCATCCAGGCCCATTTGTTTACCCAGTAACTATGGCTGCTTTCCTACTGTAGTGACAGAGTTGAGGAACCCTGATAGAGACTGAATGGCTCCTGCAACACCGGAAACATTTACTCTAATGTTCTTTAAACAATGTTTGCTGGCTTCCTCACTGTGGTGTTGCCGTCATCAAATACAATTTAGGCTGTTTTATCTTGATCTGATATTCAGAAAACACAATTCTGTGTCCTTCGACTCTCCAATGTTGTACAATATTTTAAGAGTTGGACATTAAGTTAATTCTTGAATAGATTCCTGGTGTTTAAAGTTATTAAAAAAATACCAGATTTTATTGTGACTTTTAGTTGTTCATCTTTTATTTCACAGAAATAAAAATAAAATAGTTTTCTTAGTTACATGATTTAAATACTGATTTTAATGCCAATTCTGGAAGTATGAATTCACTTTTACCATTATCTGTCACATACCTCTCTTATTAATAAGCAATTATTATTTTTTCTCCTGAAAACCCAGTTACAGATTTACACTCCCATATAGCAATTCAGAATAGTCCCAAGGAAAGATGTTGTCCTAGTCTTGACTGTGAAGTTGCTGATTGTTTCTTTCGTGTCTAATGAAGAAGAGGCAATTTTCGGCAAACATGTTTGTGTCAAGGACTGTTGCCTAGTTCCTCATGGTCATTTTCATTTCTATGAGGGTTCTGACCAAGAGGTGGTAATCATTTTATTCTTTGTGCTTGAAATCTCCTGCCAAATTACTGTCTTCATACATTTTAGTGACTTCACATTTATTTGGCGTAGGCAACAGGCCACCAGAATAATTTATGATCTAAATGTAGCTTGTAATGGCAGAATTACTTCTGGTACTTAGACATTAATCAGAAATCACTGTCTAAAGTGTAGTGATTTACTGTTGTTTTTGAACCATGTTGTGGAACCTAAGAGTATTAATTAAGAATTATGTCAGAAGGTTGAATAGAATCTGGTAAAATTGCATGTTGCTGCAGAAGGACCAGTTATCAGAACTGGAGATAATGTGACTTTAGTATTTCAGATCAGTTTGTGAATGCCATTATTTGACGTCTGAGGGCTCAAATCACATCCACTCCCAGATATTCCCTACCATCCCCCTTTTTATGAATTTTTGAAAATTAAGAGGACGTATGTATCCAGTTAGATGCAACTAGTTAGACTTAAAACTGTAGTGAGATGTAAAGAGAAGGGTTATAAAGCAGAAAAAGTGATTTAATTTTTATTTTTTTTAAAAAAGTTGCTTTTGAGATTATACTATAATTACGTCATTTCTCCCCACTTTTACCTCTGCTCAAACCCTCTGATATACCCTTCTTGCTCTCTTTTAACTGATGGCCTCTTTTATCATTAATTGTTGTTAAATGCATATGTGTACACATATAATACACATACATTTCTAGATATACCCTACTCAGTTTGTGTAATGCTATTTGTACGTATGTTTTTAGACTTGACCATGTAGTGTTGGATCATGAGTGTGCTCTTTCCAGGAGGAAGACTAACTCTCCCACTCTCAGCAATCCCCAGCTTCCTGCAGTACTTTGTGTAGGGCTGAGGCCTCTCAGTCTTCTCCCACCCACTTTGTTCGTGTTGTCCTTGTTCAGCTCAGGGTTAGTGAGACTTTATGGCGGCAGCTCCGACATTCATAGGGGACACAGCATCGTGGAAGAGTTAATGTCCTTTCCCAGTAGACAGAAATTATGAGCTTTGACTTTTCAAGTGAGACCACACCTTACTTATTTCTAAGAGCAAAACTTACTCTAAATTTCATTTGATGAATTGCAATTCTTTGTTTATATGTATAAAATGGATAAATTTCATACAATGTTTTAAAACTATTTTCTCTGAAAATTTTTCTATTTAAAGCCATTGAGATTATTTGTAGTTATTTGAATCCTATTATTTAGGAATCTTATTTAGGAATCTTTAAGATTAAAAGCCTTTCTCACAACTTATCACCTAACCTAACGTTTTACTGGAATAAGGTACTATATTAGCAAGTGGGGAAAATGGAGACATTGGTAGTTTGATAAAGACACATTCTTTGTCTTATTGGAATTAACACTATATCTAATGTGACCTCTGATTTATTCATAAGTGGGTGGGATTTATATGAATATTGCAATGAGATATTTCCTCTGACTTGTGATGCCGTGGTACATGGAATTACCTGAGTACACTGAGATTTTTTTAAAGATATTTTTTTCTTTTTTTAAATTATATTTGTGTTTTAGATTTATGTATCGACCATGGGTTCCCCTGTCTTCCCCCCTCCCCTCCATTCCCATTTCCTCCAGGACCAAGACTCCCCTGGGGATTCAGCAAAACCTGGTAGATTCAGTACAGGCAGGTCCAGTCCCCTCCTTCCATGCTGAGCAAAGTGTCCCTGTGTAAACCCAAGGTTCCAAACAGCCAGCACTAAGGACAGGCCTGGGTCCCACTGCCTGGGTGCCTCCTAAACAGTTCAAGCTATTCAATTGTCTCACTTATCCAGAGGGCCTGATCCAGTTGGGGGCTCCACAGCTTTTGGTTCGTAATTTATATGTTTCCATTAGTTTGGCTATGAAACATCTACTGTAGACTACTGGCAATGGTCAAGAGAAAGCCTGATCTGACCTAGTCCGGTGATCAGATGGCCAAACACCCTAATTGTCGTGCTAGAAATCTTATCCAATAACTGATGGAAGTGGATGTAGAGATCCTCGGCCAGGCCCCAGGTGGAGCTCCAGGAGTCCAGTTGTAGAGAAAGAGGAGGGACTGTAAGAGTGTGAATTGTTGAGACCAAGACTGGAAAAGCACAGGGACAAATATTTTTATAATTAATATGATTACATCATTTCTTCCCTTCCCTTTCCCCCCTCAGCCTCCTTCCCTCTTCCTGTCTCCTTTGTCTTCTTTAAATTCATAGCCTGTTTTTCTTTAATTGTTTTACACACACACACACACACACACACACACACACACACACACACAGACACACCCCTTACTCAGGGTGTGTGATGTTACTTGACAGTTTGGTATTGGATAACCAATTGATGTGCTGTTCCCTGGGGAACACTATTCCTACTGTCCTCCACATTCCTCAGCTACCTGGAGTTTTGTAGAGTCCTGAGCTTTCTCCATTCTTCATTATCATGCTCGTAATGTGTCATCCTTATTCAGGTCATGTTAAGGCATCTCTGTTAGCGAGACTTATGCATGTAGCTTCTCTGACATTTCTAGGAGACACAATCTCACAGCAAACACCTTATTTCTCTGGCTTTTAAGAGCTTTCCACTTTCCTCTTCTTCAATGATCCCTGAGCTGTTGATGCAGGAATTTTGTGGTACATGAATCAATAACTGAGATTTTTCAACTTTTCAAAAATGATTTCTACATCTACTATTGGGAATGTTTCACTTTAATTAAAAAATTCCAGTCCCAGCTGGCCTCAATGCACGGATTCAGTGATCCACATACTTTGGTATGATGTAAATGTTGTCCTATTTTAAAGCTAGTATTCTCAGTGAGTAGATAGGCAGTCATCAGGAAGGCTAGCCAGTAAACGTGGCTGACTCAGTGCAACGTAAATAGCATATTTCCTTCAAACACAGGCAGCAATATTAAAAAGGAATGTCCTTATCTGATCCTATGAGCTAAGAAATCATTTTTCCCCCTAATAAGGAAGTATTTGGGAAAAGAAATGAAGCCACAGAGAATAACTTCGGTTTTATTTAAGAAAGATGAACCTCCTGCTACCGAGAAGGGATATTTCAATCTGCTGAAGAGGTAAATGAGAAGTGATGTTTCACTGTCAGGAGGTATCTTGCACATTTGATGGGAAATTACTGAAGAGAAGCAGTCACAGTTCAGTGTCTCAAACCTGTTAGGGAGGGAGAGCAGTTTCTCTCCATGGAATTGTTGCTGTGAAAAAAAACGGCGAGCTTTTAACACTGGGGTGCTTGATTTCAAGTCCAAGTTTATATTGGGTCTTCAACAAGGTGTGGAACTGTAATAGGATGTGGTGGCTTGATGCAGTGTAGTTTATAAATCCTTAAAAGCCCATGACTTTCTGCTGAGAATTCTTTGCTCTGATTTTCCTAGGTAGGAAATACATGGAGGTTAAATATTCTGAGTTGTTAAATATCCAAAACAGTTGCTACTATATGTATATATTTCTTGAACATCTCTCCTATGGCTTATTCTAGCTGGTTTAAGTTGGTGAGAAAAAAGAGAGAGAGAGAGAGAGAGAGAGAGAGAGAGAGAGAGAGAGAGACAATGGCTGCATTGATGTTCACAAATTTGGAATGTTAAAAACGGTCTTAATGATCTTGACATGCGGTTGTTCTCATATTGTTTTTAGAAGTGAGATTAAAAATAATACCAATTCCTTCTGACCCTTAGCCCCTCACCAACTGTGACAGATAAGGGAGCTGACCCTTCCCTTTACCAGCTGCAGCACTCAGGAAAGCAGGCCCTGTTCCTCACCTGGGCAGCAAATTCATCTGACCCTGTTGGCAGAGGCGTTGGTGAGATAGCCCAGGTGTTATGAGCATAGGAGAGCTGCCCCCATTACTCATCTGTCTCCTGGAGGCATGAGTGTGGTAGAGACACCCTCAACCTACCTTACTTCCACCCATAAATTCCTGAGGCAGGGAGAAGAGCTGGCCCTCAGGTCATACGAATGGGAGAACTGTTCCAGCCCCTTCTCAGCTACAACACTCGGGAAAGTGGCCCCCATACCTTGCCTGGGCAACACAGTTGAGCTGGCCCTGAAGGTGTAGGTGTAGGAAAACAGACCTGGAGGACCCAGAAAACTGGCCCCGCCCCTTGCACTTTGCACAAGGGATGGACTAGTCAGAACAATGCTGCAGAGCTCATCCTGAAGAGCTGGTGGGCTTACCAACCCTACAACTACCCAGGCCCAGACCCAGGGTTATGTGTTGGCCCACCCCAATATCCACCCCATCTATGATCTGCTGGAGTGTGTGTGTGTGTGTGTGTGTGTGTGTGTGTGTGTGTACACTCAGGGCTGCAGGATCTCCAAAACACTGGGATGTCCAGGAAGAGTCCCAGTGAGGACCCAGTGTTGATGGTATAGCAGAGACCAGGGGGCTAGAACCAGACTAATAATTCTTCGTGATGAATGCCTGCAAGTGAGAAATGTATGGACAAATGGGTTTAATGAATGGCTTACTGTGTCACACTGCAGCTTCCATAATGAACTTTTCTCTTTCTTCCATTTTTTGCCTCTTAACATTTATTTTGTGGGGGAGGGAGATGGGTAGGATTGGGAGGAATGATATGAGAGACACAAAGAATAAAAAGAAAGTTAAAAATACTAATTATAATAAAGCTGCAAACTCCTGGGAATTTCTTTAGGGGGGGAACACTCCTTGAAAACACCAATTTATTTGGTTTAATGTCAGTGAAATAGTAATTGCCATCCTACAAATAGTCCTCATACATACAACACTTTTGTTTCTATATAAAATTCTAATTCTAACACAACTATTTGAGTTATCACATTCCATTTATTGATGTACAATTTTAATATATATTTTTGTTAAATGTAATAATTTATTTCCTTTCTCTGGGGATTTAAATTTTATCATATTCATAAGTGAGGTGAGTCACATTGGGCATTTGCAGACATTATTTGAAAACATTTTATTTCTAATTTTAAAGTCAAAGCTATATAATTAGGGACTAGACATTAGGGTTGGTATTTACAATGCCTAATGTCAAATATGCACCACAGTATGCAACAGTGTCCTAAGCCCTTGATAGTCTACACAAAGGTGAAGGGCGGCCTCTGCAATGCTAGTTTCATGCTTTTTTTTTTCTTTTAGCAAACGGATAAGTGAATGTTTCTGCTTTTCTAAGAAGTACTGTTGACTTACGTGGGCCAGTTGAGAGACAAAAATGCCATTACATTGAGGATGGTGTTACTGACAGAATTACTGTCAAGATCCCAGTTAAAATTGTCCTTTCATGTGGACAAATAGTCATTTTTTCAATCAAACAGATAAATGCTCATTGGTGTAACACACACAAATGTATAACCTTTTAACACTGCTCATGTTATAAAATCCATTTTAATAAATAGCAGCTTCTCCTATCTCTACCCTACAGACATTGCAGATTTAAAAAATAATAGAAATGGTTGAACCTTGTGGATCAAAGACAACAGGTGTTATAAAGAGAACTGATGCTAAAATTTCTAAAAGCAAATAAGACATGAGGAAATGTGAAGGCTTAAAGGTTAAATACAGTGATAGCTCAGAAGCCAAATGAATTTAAGATTCCTTTTAGTATTATTCCAACCATCCACAACCAAGACATTAAAGAGGTACCTGACTAAATATGAGGAGCTGCCTCAAGAGTTCAGGAAGACCATGCATGCAGTCTAAACTTCATATTTTTCATTTTTTCCTCCAGGCTAAAAGGAAGTATGAACGATTGTAATTAATTGTTGATAACTGCATCATTCATTGCAATGCAAAATTTATTTTAATTAAAATCACCATCTCTTGAATGTAGTTAGCAAGTATCAATTAAAGAAGGGATAATAAAATTTTCTAAAATTACCTTGCATAGAATTCTGTGTTGGGATGGCTGGGTTTGTGTTTATTAGCTACATGGAACTACTAGTTTTGCCATTGCATTAGGTGGGAATTATTTTGACTTCCCGTTAATCTTTTTTTTTTTTATTTAAATATATATAATTGCTGATGGGTTTTGTGTCACTGGGCTTGGTCAGGGACTTGCCAGCCAGCAGTTCGTGAATTTGTGTCTTTTGCTTCAATTATGGATGATGGGTAGGTTATCAGGCAGTGCTCACATCTAAGTAAAGAGCTCCGAGTGAAGTCAGAGTGAGACTTTAGCTTCTAGATCACATGGAAGGTTAGGAAAACACCCTCATAACAGTTAGGCGTGTGAAAAGAAGCAGAAAGGGTGCAGGCAGCATTGGGCACTGAATCTTATTTTATGTTGAGGCTGAGCCTCCTAGATTTCAACAATATAAAATTTAATATATACATGTAAATGTATAGAGAGATTATATGTATGTATGATAATTGGGGAGGGAAAAACACTAAAGACAGTATAAAACATCTTAACTAGACTGGTAATACTTCCGTACAAGGACACACAGTTCTCACTGTAGTTTCAAAGCAGAAGTATGAATTGTGCTTTTTAGCATTGCCTGATTGTTTCTCATAGACAATATGCTGTGAAGAAAGCGAACAGCTTAATGATATTGTGGATAAAAACATATCTCATCCAAAGTTAGTATTGTAGAGGGTCTAATGAGTAATTTGGTAATGGAAAAGCTGAGAACAAGAATCTTCTTCCCATGCATGAACATGGAGAGTGACACCAACCATTCATATGAGAATGAGTGCTAAAGTTCTGGGCCAAAGAAATTCAATGATGACAAGCTATTTTAGGAATCTTGTTTCATGTGATAAATGACATAGCTTTTGAAAGTAAAATTTAAGGTAATAGATAAATAAATTTACAGGAGATGTGATTGTGGGTTTACCTTTGTTGCTGCTCTTATTAAAAAGTAGGAACTACAGGAAATTAAAGAATGCTCAGACTGAGAGAAATGGTCTTTCTCAGGGAAGAGCACACCAATTGGTTACCCAATATTAAATGGTCAGCCCTGAAAATGTACATGAGAGTCACATTATACAGACCGAAAAAGTTTTATTTAGGAATATACATGTATAATGTATACATATACCTATTTGCATGCAAAAATAATGAAAAACAAGGAGGATTATATGGGTGCATTTAGATAGGGGAAGAAAGGGAATGTTGTAATTATATTGTAATCTCAACATATAAAAACAATAAAAATAAACGGTAGAAATTGTGTCAGAAAGTGACCATAGGAGATGCACGAGGCAGGCAACCCAGACAACTAGACTAGCATTGCTCCAAGAAAAGCACCACACATGTAAGTGTGGTGGGAGAGGAGAGCTCTGGAAGACAGGAAGGACACAGTGCTCCAGGGCTTTCATTTTCTGTCAGTTAGAAGTGGCAGGAAGGGGACTTTGGAAATTGTAGCACATTCAAAGCAATACCTATGCATGTGCTGCACAACTTCCTGGAGCACTTTGAAACCATATTAGGAGGTACAGGTCATGGTGTTAAGCCACACTGAACCACATAGAAAGAGGACAATATTAGCTTCACTACTAACATGCTTCTACTTTTCTAATTACGTTGAGGATGACATGCCATGCTAATATGTCCTCTCCAGCCCTCACTCATCTGAATTTTTAATCTTTGCTTTTATGAGCAACCACCCTTGCCAGATGTTTATGACACTTCTAGCTGCATTTTGTCTTTCTGTGTGCTTGTTGTATGTGTATATGTGCATGTGTAGACACACATATACGACAGCATTCATGGGATGGGAAAAGAACAACCTTGGTTTTCAGTGTCTCCTACCCTGTTTGAGACAGACTCACTCCCTTGTTATTCATTGCTGAGCATACCAGACTAGTCAGCCCCCAGGCTTCTGAAAATTCTTCTGTTTCTACCCCCAAACCCCCATGTCACTGTGGGCTCTGGGATTACAGAGGCTGTCTTCTACAACTGTGAGTTCGAATTCAAATCCTAAAACTGGCACAGCATGCACTTTATCCATTGAGCCATCCCCTCAATCCCTCTTATGACATACCTTCTGGCACATGATATCAGCTTTTCATTTACAATAGTCAAAGGAAATGTTGTTTTTTAAAAGGAAGTGTATTTAAGTAAAAATAGTGATTGACTGTAAACAAAAGCTGGGCGTGGTGGCATTACCAAACCTTTATTCCCTGCACTCAGGAGGCAGAAGCAGAAGGATCGCTATGAGTCCAGGACAGCCAGGACTGCATAGAAAGATCCTGTCTCAAACAAAACAAAACAAAACACAAAAACAAAAACAAAAACAAAAACCACTAAACCAAACCAAACAGGACCAAAACCAACCTAGAACATTAAGTACTAAAGAGTGTGTGGTCTTTCAGGGATAAGATACAAGTCATAACAGCAGTATGCAAATGAAGGGAGGTTAGCCGACACTGATCCAGGGAGATGCTTCTAATACTCTATTATTTATGAAAGATTTTGGGGAGGTTTCACCAATTAGCATGTGCTAAAATCTCTCCAGGGTAACCTCTCAGTATTAAGAACACAGATCCCTGGGAGGGGATGTAAGCCTCCCCTTGTCCAACACGAGAGAAAACAATCAAAAAGTTAAAAGAGGTAGCTTGGATGGACTGTGTAGGTAGGAATACAAATGAACCACTCTTGGAATGAAAGAGACTGAATACTTTGTTCACCACCAGACAGGCATACTTCCTGTTTGTGCCAATTAGCTTGCAATAATAGAGTGTATTAATAAGACAATACAGAAAGCAATAGTTGCTTCACTGTCCTTGTCACAAAAGAGTTTATTATACTGGTTGGACATTTAAAAACAAAGTATATAATCTTTAAATTTAGTAGTTAAAATGCTAGAATTTCAGTCATAGACAGATTCCCTGCTCTTCAATAAATCACACAATAAGCTTGTGTCAACATACTTCATTAGGAGGGAATGATTCTTGAATAGCTTGGGATGTATGATAGTGAACAGAGTCAGTTTTCTTACTCTGTCTTTTGTTTGGACTTGTCTTATCAGGCCAGCTTCCTTCAAGAGATTAGTACTCAGGTAGTTATGATGTTTCAGCCGTCGATACTTCATAAATGCAGAAGTTCCTGCTTGGGTGGACAGTGAATAAAAATGGATCATTTTGTGGAGTTTTGGCAGCCTCTAGTAATTCTCTGCAAAGGCATTTCAATGTATTGAGAAGTTTTGGCATGGCCAGTTCATCTGCTGCCGTGTTCTTTGCTCATTCCAGCAGGGGCATTAAAGACTACTCAAATGTGTATCAATGTAGGCATGGCTGTGTCGTGTATGATGAGGAAAAAGGCTGAGTTGAGTAAAAGGTAAGAATATAGGGAGATCTAATGATGGGTTTTGTAACTCCTGGGGTTTTCTGGTGATGGATTGGTCCAAAGCAAATCTCACTAGGTTGTAAAGTAGAGGCTCAAACTTCCATGTGCGTATTGCCCTGGGACTGAAATTGCTTCTCTTTTTCTGCTTTACATTTTCTTTTTTAAAAGCCACCTTTCATCCATTTTTTTTTCTTCTATAGCACAGTTAGTAGTAAACATCTGTCTTTTGCTATAGGTTTAAAAGATTTAAGGCTTTGGAGAATTTGTTAGCCAGAGTAGCCTTTCAATCAATCCTTCCTGAACTGAATCTTGAGAAGAGCTTAGTCTGCATCAGGAAATGAGCAGGCTGCTGTCAACTTACAGAGTCCTTCTAGCTTTACACTTTTGCTCAGCGTCTGATCTCTTAATTTCTGTCACCCTAAAACAAGGTAACAGGAATCTCACTGTTTGACTTGCTTTGAAAATTGAATGCAATCATGTATGCAGTCATTTAGAACAATGCCTGCAAGATATAGGAAGGGGCCAGTTATTTTGATATTTAAATTTTGTAGTAGTGCCCGTTCTAAGGAATGCTCAAAATGAGTTATAGAGAGCTGCAATAAGGAGAAAACTACTGAAATTGAGGACTCAAGGTGTTTATCATGTTGCTGTCAGAGTTCATCTACCTTCTTCTGAGCAAGAGCATTTATGCATGTACATGAATGAATGCCAGAAATCAACCTCAGGTGCCATTTTTCAGGAGTTATTTGCCTTATTTTTGGAGACACAGCTTCTTACTGAAATTGGAGCGTGCCAATTAGGCTGGACTGGCTGGTCAGCAAGCCTCAGGGATACCCCATCTGTTTTCCCAGCCACAGAGATTATAAATACAGATTACCATGTCCACTATTTTACATATGTTCTGGGGAAAGAATGCAGGCAAGAACTTAACTGGCTCAGCTTTCTTCCCAACCCCAGAATTATTCATTTCCCATTTTCTTAGAAAAGCTTAAAGCTGAATATATAATAAACAGGTGAAATTATTAAACCAGGGATCAATGAAATTCAGTAAAATGCCACACAAATTTATTCCATGTGTTACTTTCCCAGAGAGAGTTTAATTATTATCTTCTTGAGTTCTATGTCTACAGTATTTTCAGATGGGTGATTAATAAATCAACTTGAGTTTTTATTCTGGAATTCTCTCCTTGACCCAGGTAACAGAAATTTGATATCAAACTCTTTGTGAGCAGAAAAGGGGAATTTATCCACTGGGTTGATCTTCAACCTTGGATTAGCTGGGCGGCGGCAGCGGCGGTGGTGGTGGTGCAAGCCTTTAATCCCAGCACATGCGGGCAGAGGCAGGCAAATCCATATCCATGTGAGTTTGAGGCCAGCCTAGTCCACAGAGGGAGTTTCAGGACAGCCAAGGATACATTGAGAAACTTGTCTCAAAAAATGAAAGAGAGAGAGAGAGAGAGAGAGAGAGAGAGAGAGAGAGAGAGAGAGAGAGAGAGATAGATTACAATGGATCTTTTTAGGTTCTGGAACACATTACATCACAGGAACAACTAAGTCTTTCTTTGTTTTAATACCTACTGCTGTAAGCCTGTCATTTCTGCAGCAGTGTTTTGAGAGAGGGCATTAGCATTATGTCTAATTTCTTGCCTGCTGCTTCTATTCTTAACCCTCAGTCCTCCTCTTCCAATTCACTGAAGGACATAAATCCAACAGAAGGGTTTCCACCACTGGAGAAATTTAGTAAATGCTTTCATGCTGGCCTCTGTAAACTCTTACAGTGTGTCATTCTTAGCTCATTTTTCTTTATCACTTATTGGTCCTTATTATGTTTTTTAAAGATTTATTTATCTTCTATTTTATGTGTATGCATGTTTGCTTATGTGTATTATGCACTGGATAATCAGACCTGGAACTACTGATAGGTGTGAGCCACCCTATGTGTCCTGGGAACCAAATCCCAGTTCTCTGCAAGAGCAGTGAACGCTCTTACCTACAGAGCTGTCTTTCCAGCTCTTAACTTCTTCTTCTGATTTGAGATGTTTCGTTGTCTTTTGAGCATTAATTTTAGTTTTTACATTCTTTAACACAGAGGATACTGTGTGATCCATTTAACTGTCAACATTGTTCTTTAACTAAATGGCACAGCTTCCTGAAACATGATGTTGATCTGTTTTTCCTTTGACCCATAAGTAGGTTCTATAGATGACAGCAGAGGAGGCCTATTATAATGTAAGTCATGTTGTTTTTCCATAACTGATATCTAATGACTTCCTTGTATTCAGGATAGGAACTACAGTCTGTACCATGACCATTAAATTCTTGTTATGGCCTCTGTTGTTTTTCTGGTGTGGCTTTCTTCTTTCCTTTCTGTTAACATTCCTTCATTCACACCAGTCTTTTGCTGTTTTTCAAATATCCTAAGCATATCTTTTTTTTAACCTTAGGGCCTTGATGTTTGTGATTTCTTCTCGCTATAAGGCTTTTCCAAGATAGTCCTAAGAATTTGTGTCTCACATACTTAAGAAAATACTCAAAAATTATCTAAGTGTATATAACTTCTTGACCAAATATTTTAATTAACAACTCTCCCCCTTCATGCTATTTTGGGTTTTCTTCATGATACTAAGCTATTCATCACTGCTAAATATTTAGTTTTGACTTCACTCCTATGCTTATTGATAAATATATACTGATAAATATTGATAAATCCGTGTAACTATCCCATAGCTCCTCGTATATATATGTCCCAAACTGAATCCTATTTTATGTGCAGGTAATACCCAAACATTTGCAAGCTGAGCAAAATCTCTTCATCATCTTTAAATACTGTATTACTGTAGTATAGTAATATGGTTCCTTTAATTATCCCTCTCCCTTAGTAAGTTGTAATTTCTTTAAGGGAAGAGAGTGCATTTGACATACCTATTAATTGTCAGCACTACAGTATTGCCAGCATAGACTGTGCCATGAGAATGGTGGTTAAACTGATCAGTGTTCTTTGGAGATAGATAGGTTGATAAGGGGTCTACGAGATGAAATATGCAGATAATAGAAATAGTAAGAAAGGGTCCCGTGACTTAGCCTGGTTTATTGCCAGGATTAAATAGAACTTTACAAAGCCGAAGGCCTGGTGGCGGGAGGCAGGGATTGGAGGTGAAATGAAATTGGCGCACATTGTTAGCTCCAGCTAAGGGTTCCGTGGAGGAGAAGCCAGACAATGGAAGTAGAAAAACAATGCCTGGTTCTCTTAGCTGCTTGAGGCACAGAGAAGCAGTGAAGTGAAGTAGGGAAGGTGGATGGCCCAGCTTTAGCAGACCTACTGGGTAGAGCAGCAGGACAAATTGCATCCCCCATGTTTCAAGAGACCAAGAAGCATCTGTCTAATGGAAGGGAAATAGAAAACAACATCATGTTTCATAGACCCACATGAGTAAACAATTCACAGAACAATTGCTAGTGTGTTTTCAATGTACAGATAATTGGATAATGGATTTTTTTCAATGCTTGACTGTTTTCTTATCCTCTTTTGCTTAATGGCAAATGAGACTGTGCTGAGCTGAGGCTTAGAGTAGCTAATTCAGTGGTTGATGTTCCCATAGCTGGTAATTACAGAGTCACCATGGAAATCCACTCCTCACTCCAAATATTTGTGTTCAAGTGTTTTGATTTTTTAGGAAGAAGTGATTCCAAAGATATGTGTTCGAGGGCTGGCTTCATTCTATACTGTCAGTCAGACGATGTTGCTTGAACTCAATTTTCTAGCCTTAAAAATTAGAATAATATTGCTTCTTTTTAGACCCCACATGGTTTTTAGGCTCAAAGGGAAACTACAAATTGCTGCATAGCAGTATTATTTAAAGATAATCATGGAAATAGAAGATCCTCATATTGGTACACATTAAATTAACTTCATTTAAAATTATTTTGTGTCTTAAGATGACAAACAACATTTCATTTATCCAAGCTAATTGTATTTTGTTATAGTTCCTTCCAGAATGACTAGTATTCTTGATAAGTTGATTACAGCTAAACTGGATAGTGCCTATATGACAGTGCCATTGGGATTTATACTTAGACAATTATATAGAACATATGTTCGTGTATTACTACTGTTGGATTATGCTGCCCAGTGGATTCTCAGAAAGAATCTTGTTATATTGATTTTTCTTTCTGCAAAAGGTTGTTATGTAACCAGTTTGGAAAGTGTGATTGTGGGAATTAGTAATGTTTATTGTAGGAGGGAAAATGTCTTTTTTATTTTTTCACTTAAAAAAAAAGCACTTATTTAGTGTGTGTGTGTGTGTGTGTGTGTGTGTGTGTGTGTGTGTGTGTGTGTAGGAACCCATGATACAGCATATGCATGTAGATAAAAGATCAGCTTGTAAGGGTTGTTCCTCTATTTACACCAACTGGGTTCCAGGGATTGAGCTCTGGTTGTCAGGCTTGGTGGAAAGTGCCTTTATCTGCTAAGCTATTTTGCCAGCCCCCAGGAATAATATAATAATATATTTTATATTTTTTTATGTAGCACGAATCTTAAGAGATCTTATTAATAAAAACAAACCCGGAGCCAGGTATTGGAGTGAATGCTGAAAGATCAGAGAAAGAGAACAGGCCACAGCTAACTTCACCTTGCCAACTTCTCAGCTAATGCTGTTTCCTCAAACTGGAAGCCTCTGAATCCTCATCTAGAATGAATCTCTGGCGAACTGCTTCTCAAAGCCTAAAAGCTTAACCAGGCTCTAGTTCCTGGTTTTCATGCCTTATATACCTCTCTGCTTCCTGTCATCACTTCCTGGGATTAAAGGCATGTGTCACAAGCTTGGCTGTGTCCTTGAACACATAGAGACTCTGCCTGCCTGTGATTGGATTAAGGGCATGTGCTACCATTGCCAGACTTCTGTTTATGGCTGGCTATGACCTCTGATCGCCAGCAAACTTTATTTATTAACATACAAATAAAATATCACATTTTAGCACAAATAAAATATCACCACATTTCCCCTTTTTTCCTAATAAAAATAAAAAGAATAAAAAAGTTATAACTAATATAAGAAAAACTATATACAATAAGTACAATAACTATATATAATATAAACAAGCAATAAATATAGCAACAATGTCTAGTCCATTTGCATTTGACAAACTCAGAGAAAATATTCCATTATCTATCCTATTTTGCAAAGTCCAAAATGTACCTTAATCACTTTCTATCCTAACTTATATTACTAACAGAGAACTATCTTACAATGTCTTTCAAATTTATACACTTTACACTTCTTTAGTGAGTTTCTTTTCTGAAATTCTTAACAAGGAAAACTATAAATATCTAGTCTTCAACTAACTATAACTATCTAATCTTCAACTCCCTCAAGAGACCCAAGTAGGAAATAATATTATCTAGTAAAACAGGAAGTGCAAACAATTGACTTCCCCAAAAAATGTGAGTTGACTGAAACAACCAGCTGCCTGGACAGTCATCCAAGGCGTCTCTGCATGTTGGGCCATCATGTTCAGCCTACAGGCTTAGCATTTCTGACATTTGTGAAGTAGAATGTATACAAGGCCTACAGTTCAATCTCACATTTGGTTCGAGTAGTCCATGTACCAGATAAACCTGAATTCTACAAGTGTCCTGTCATGATTCAGGATTTTAAATTCTGGAAATTGTTGGTGTTTTTGGAATTTAGCTATCCATTTTTCTTGGCTTGTGGGTGGCTTCATTTCTTTTATTAAATGCCAGTCTACCATTGAGAGGTTAGACTCTGTCAGCCTAGTTACTCTTTCAAGATTTACTATTTCAGATACTGTTCTACTGCACACCAGAAGCCATTGGTCCACTGCCTGTTCAGCTGCCTTCAAAGAAAGGGCCACTGTACTTTTTCCAGATGCAATGCCATTTCAGCCATGGTGCCATATTGTCCTCATAGGCCAACTTTTACTAAAGCCACAACCTTGTCTTGGCAAGGAATGGTAGTCTTTTATTTTGTGTCCTGTCTGTCCATTTTGTCCTGTTTATATATTAATAATAATGTATATTTATATTATAAATATAATATAATAAATATTTTATAAGAAAGTTTTATGTGTACTTGTGGTATGTATAATACATACATATATATATATATACATATCTATGTATGCATATCTATCTATCTATATCTATCAATCATCTGTCTGTCTATCATCTATATATATATATATATGTGGTTATACACACACAATCCATGTGTATGAATGAGTGTGCAGAGGCCAGAGGTCAATACTGGGTATCTTCACCAACCTTTGCCACATTATAATTTCAGACACAGCCACTCACAAAAGCTGGAGCTCATCAATTCAGCTAGACTGGCCAGACAATAGCTCCAGGCATCCACCTGTCTCCACTTCCTCAATGCTGGGGTTACATATACATGCTTTCATGCCTAGATTTCAAATGGGTGCTAGAGACTCAAAGTCAGCATTCAGCAGATACTTTGCTGACTGAGCCAACTCCTCAGCCACAAAAGATTTTCAATGGAAAAATATTGTACCATATTAACTATTGACACTACCTGGCTATCCCATACAGTTCTCTAGAGCTTCATTAGAAGTGATAGAAAATAAGGCCAGCCATGCTTTCATTATTGACTCCCAATCTCATGTATTATTTCTACAGGGATGATCATATAGAGGTCTCTGATTTAATGCATGCACATTTGGGGTACTCATTCCTTGTAAAAAATTGTTCCTGAGGTCATATTTTGGCTTTGTTTTCAGTAAGGTGCTTAGTCTATGTTGCTGGATGCTTCTTGTTAGTCTACTTTGCCTTAAATTGATGTGTTTGTTTGTCAGGTGCTACCATGTATGAAATTCTATGCACCTGGATCAGGTACTTTTTAATTCTCCAAGTAACAGCATTATTTGATGTAGAGTGGTCTAGGGCTCCAGATTCTGGATGTGACACTGTTTATACAGGGTAACTGATGCCTGTCATCCAGGAACAACTGTGCATTTCCTCCCATACTTACACTTGGATCTCATTCTTGATCTTTTTTTTTTTTTTTAAATTCCAATAACATGCTTGTGTTTAACCTCGCCACAAACACTGTAGTGTGGGGGGGTATGGACACAAAATGTAGTGCTTGGATGACTGACATCACTATGGGCAGATAGGGTCCACTATCATTGAAAAGATTGTGTGTGTGTGTGTGTGTGTGTGTGTGTGTGTGTGTTTATGTGTTATAGAAAATAATATATCAACAGGTTTCATTTTGACTTCTTCTTACATATACATTGTGTATTTTAATTGTATCCACTCCCCCATCACTTTCTATTGTCCTCTCTTCCCTTGCCTGGTTCCCCCCACCCACCACATTTCTTTTGCACAAATAGTCCTCTCTCTATTTTTATGTCTTTGGAAATAATCTAGGTTATTTGTATGAGAGAAAACATGTGAAATTGTCTCTCTGAGTTTGGATTACTTTTTTTCTTTTATTTATTCTTTTCTCATATAACATCCCATTTCATCTACTTTTCTAAAAAGCACATAGCTTTGTTCATTTTAGATGTCTGAATAAAACTCAGTTGTGCATAAAACCGCATTTTCTTTACCCAGTAATCTGCTGACTCTAAAGAGTGGCTACCATGAATAGTGCTGTAACAGATATTGGCATGCAAATATCTCTGTTGTATATTGAATTATGTTCCCAGATGTGGTATAGCTAGATCATATAATAGTTGAGAAGCCCCCATACCAATTTCACACCAGTTCACATTCTAGCAGTGATTATTCTCTACATTTGTCTTTTTTTTTTTTTTTTTTTTTTTTTGATGACTATCATTTTGACTTGGGTGAGATAGATCCTCTATGTACTTTTCATTAATTTTCTTTTCATTTTTAGCTAAAGATGCTGGGTGTTTTTCATATATCCACCAGCTGTTTGCTCAGTTTGTTTGCTTGTTTATTGAGTAGATGGCTTGTTTTGTAAGTTATGTAGTATTTCTCCACATAATCTGGATATCAATTCCTTGTCAAAGAAACAGCAAAGATTTCTCCTCCTTGTATGCTGTCTCTTTCATTATTTCTTTTGGTGGAGAAGCTTTCAAATTCATGTTTTATCATTTTCAATGCTTGTTTTTATCTCTTGGGCTATTGGAATGTCTTTTTCTGAGAATTTTTGCCCATTACTGTATCTTGAGTGCTTTCTGCCAGTAGTCCTAGAGTTTTGAGTCTTATACTAATGTCAAAAGATGAGTTTTAACACCTCCTTGGCAGATGAGAAGCCTCTCCACCACACCTCCATTACTAGACGAAGTCTATATTTTATTTTTTGAAAGCATCATAGATATGAGAATAATGAAAAATTTAAACAGAAACCCAGACAATGAGCAAGTGACCCAAAGTATAATATTATTCTTGAAAAGATAAACATAGGCTAATTTATCAGTGAAAAATTAATAAAAGTCTGCTAGAAAAAAATCAACTGGAGATGGTCTACAGAAAAGTTTGATAAATAACTAGAAAATAGAATGCGAATAGATTAATATTTAATCAGGAATTACTTTTAACAAAGGGATTCATCCAGAACTCAGCAAAATAAGAAAAGATGGAAACCATTCAAGAAATCTATGCAGGTTCATAACTCATTATATGTGAGGCTGATGTGTAGTCGAAAGTTTTCTCCAGTTCTGCCTGGCCCTGCAGTCCCACAACCACTAATAAAATAATCACTCAGAGGCTTAGTATTATTTACAAACTGTATGGCCTATGGCTGGCCTCTTGCTAACTAGCTCTGATATCTTCAATTAATCCATTTCTATGAATCTATGTTTTGCCTCCTGTTCGGTGGCTTTACTGGTCTGCAGGCATGTTGATCCTTGGGCAGAAGGCTGGTGTCTCTCCAGAATTTGCCTGTCTCTTTCCCGTCCCTCTCCTTGGATTTCCCACCTGCCTTTAAGCTGCCTTGCCATAGGCTGATGAAGCTTGTTTATTAACCAATGGGAACAGCATATATTCAGAACCTACAGAAAGACATCCCATAGCACTAGAGAAAGGGCTCAGTGATCAACATCAGTAAGCATTGCTCTTGCTGAGGACCTGTGTTTAGTTTTCAGCACCCATATGGGAGTTTACTTCAGTTTTAGGGAGTACAATGCCATCTTCTGGCCACCTTGGGCACTGCCTGCACTTTGTAACATGAATCTTAAAATGGTCTTATTAATCAAAAAACAAACAAAAACAAAACAAAACAAAACAAAACAAAACAAAACAAAACAAAACAAAACAAAAAACAACCTGGAGCCAGATATTGGGATGAATACTGAAAGATCAGAGAAACAGAACCAGCTACAGTCAACCTCATCTCAACAACTCCTCAGCCAATTCTGTTTCCACGAATCCTCATACTTTCAGTCACCCATGAGGACTCAGTTGAACTGCTTAAAAGCCTCTAGTTCCTGGTCCTCACACCTTATATACCTTTCTGCTTCATGCCTTCACTTCCTGGGATTAAAGGCATGTGTCTTTCCCTAGCAAAGACTTGAGATCTTAAATCCTGAGATTAAAGGTGTGTGCCACCACTGCCTGGTTCTGTTTCCAGTGTAGCCTTGAACTCACAGAGATCCATATGGATCTTTGCTCCTGAGTGATAGGATTAAAGGCATGTGTGCCACCACTGTCTGGCCTCTTGTCTAATCTAGTGGCTGTTTCTGTTCTCTGACCCCCAGATAAGTTTATTAGGATACACAGTATATCAACCACAGCACAGGGTATACTTACATACATGCAGACAAACACTCATACATGAAAAATAAAAATAAATTAATTAACCAAAGTTATAAAAATTGCTGTGTAGTTTAACAGATTTCCATGTGATGCAAACACTGTATAACAAAACCTGAGTTTCCTGATACCTGTATTGATTGCTTGTTATTTATTAAAATAATGCTCAAATCTGATCAATTCAAAATTGTAGCCATCATTTTTCTTTATTAGTTGACAAAGTAGCAGGTGTCCTCAGGGCATTTTCATACTTACTTCGTTTTTCTTGACTCTACCCTTACCCATCATCTGTTACATGTCTGTGCTCAAATCCTTACACTCCTAATATTTTCCCTGCCACTTTTGCATCAGAGATATTTTATTCCTTTTTCCACCCTTCTCTCCCAAAGCCTCATTTTCTCCCTCTCATAGGCCTCTTTCTAGTTTCCTGATCTCTACACACCCTCACTCCCACACAAATACACAGGTATGAAAATTAGAAGATAGTATCTGCATATGAAAGAGAAAATGCAGTGTTTGTCTTTATGAGCCCGTGTTACCTCATTTAGTATAATAATTTCTAGTTAAATCCATTTTCTTGCAAATTTTATAATTTCATTTTTCTTTACCTCAGAATAAAATTCCAGAACCTTTACTCATTATCCATTCATTTGTTGACAGACATCTAGGCTTATTCTATTGCCCTAATATTAATAAAGCAGTAATGAACATGGATTAAAAAGTATCTCTGTAGGAGGATGCACAGAACTTTGGTTATATGCCCAGGAGTAGAATTGTTGGGCAATGCGCTAGATCTATTTTTTTAAGGATGTCCCCTTACTAATTTCCATTATGACTGCACCAATTTACACCCCTTTCCAATTTTTTTTTCACTTGTTCACTTGATGATAGTTATGGATAGCTAGGAATGGTTTTAAATGTGAATTTATTTGACACATGCTAAGTTTGATCATCTTTTACTGTGGTGTATATATGTGTTTGTGGGAGAGAGGGAGAGAGAGAGAGAGAGAGAGAGAGAGAGAGAGAGAGAGAGAGAGAATTATTTTGTATATTTCTTGGTTTATTTCTAGAATCAAACTTTTTTCAAAGAATCAAATTCCAGCCTTTATAGGGGAGAACTGCATTTCAAGGTCCTGTATCTTGAGACAGTCATTATTAATATTAATTTAATAAAACTTAATATGCAAACAGACCTGGGGAACACATACCCACATATATCCACATATATCATTAAATATATACATATGAAAGATAATATATATTTCATGAGTTTATATTCATGTTTTGAATTCAGCTCCAGTACTACTTGCTACACTGTTTGGCTTTCAAGACCATCGGTTGTGATAGAATTATGATTATTTCATAATTTATTTTCTCTGTCCTTTATTTGTAGTTAGAGTTTTCCTGCCTGGCCCACAGTCAGGACAAATCTCTCTCACCCGCCAGTCCCACAGTCGCTCAGACCCAACCAAGAAAGCACACAGAAACTTACATTGTTTAGAAACTGTATGGCCGTGGCAGGCTGCTTGTTATCTACTTCTTCTATCTTAAATTAACCCATTTCTGTTAATCTATACTTTGCCACATGGCTCGTGGCTTACCAGTGTCTTTACATGTTGCTTCTCATGGCGGCGGCTGGCGGTGTCTCTCTCCAACCTTCTACTTCCCAGAATTCTCTTCTCTCTTGTCCCGCCTATACTTCCTGCCTGGCCACTGGCCAATAAGAACTTTATTTACACAGAGCGATATCCACAGCATTTATTATATATACAAATTCTCAGAATAACAATACTAATATGATCATCATCAATATGATTATAGAACATAGTTGTAATTGCTGTATATACTATCCATGCCCTTCCTTACATAGTAGTAGGTGAACTCTATCAACAAGATCTGAGCATATAACTATTGCTTATAAGACACTTCTTCTTTTTAACTCTCATTTAGTGTTAGGTCTAAATGTAATTATAACTATAATACTTACAATCAGTGCTTAGTTTTATATTTTTCCACTCATCTTGGTTCTTAGATTTCTTTATCTACTCGATTTCTCAGAAAATGCTAGTAAAAATTTCATGATTTCTTTTGTGTTGATACTAGATTTCTTGTGCTACTTTTGTTGGAAATGCAGTTTTGCTGGATGTGAAATTCTTGATATATATATATATATATATATATATATATATATATATATATATATATACGTTCTGTCTCTAAAATTCTCAAATACATTATTTCATTATTATCTAACATCAGTATTTTCAAAATCTGATGAGGATTCCATTTTATTTTCCTTTAAGCTATGTACTTTATTAAAAACACCCAAAGGAATTTTTCCCTTTGAAATTCATTAATTTCACAAGAGTAGATATTAGTGATCATAGTGTAGAGTCTAAGTTGTCATGTACATGTGAGTCTTTCAGGTCTGTACTTCAGGAAGGCCTCCTTGAATCAGAAAATTTAGCATTTTTTGTTACCTTGTTTTTTAATTTTTTAAGTTTCTGGGGTTGAAATCTTGAATTGGCTTTCAACGATAAAATACTTAATATTTTATTCAGTGTTTTTTGCCTCCCTCCTAACTTATTGTCATTTCATTTTTGAAAATAATAGCTATAACTTAAATAAAGTATCTCAGTTTTAGTGCATAATCCCATGGATGTTAGTAAATGTTCAGGGCCTTGGGGTACCATCACACTGAATACCTGGAATAATTATGACATCCCTCCTGATTCTTTGGTGCACCTTTGTGGATCAGAATTTCTCCCACTCAGTTATTGGTAATCTTTGATTTATGTTCTGTCTTTATAGGTTTATATTTATGGGAATGACATATGGATGATATAATATAGTATGTAGACTCTTGAGTTTTAGTTCATAGAGCAAAGCATTCAAGGCATATCATTGTTTCACTCACTACGACTTATGTTGAGTAATAGTCCAGCGTTCAGATATTGACCACTTTGCTCTTTTTCTCTACAGTTGAAGAACACTGGGCTTTTGAATAAAACTGATTCATTAATTTGTGTTTGTGAGTTTTTGTTTAAAATTAAACTTATTTTATTTGACTAAACAAATGAAAGTTCTGGTTGAAGCAGTGTTGAGCAGGCCACTCTGGGACTAGGAAATCTGAAGCAAGGAAGAACTTGTATTCAAGTGATTGCTTGCTAGTATTGAGTTCTTGTTCTCCTTTTTTTTCACAAGGTCTGAAAGAATCATTTGTTGCCACTTAGCTCCATCAAATATGATGTTGTACTTTGGATCATCTAATTTCCTCCCTTTAGGCAAGTGCAGATAAAATTCTGTTTCATGCAACTATGGTCCTTTAAGGGGCTAGGCACTGTTCTAAACCCTTAATATGCATTTTGTAATTTGTGAGCTAGTATTCTCTGTCCTTTTGGTTGCAATGAAAATTAAACATATTATTATGAAAGAGTGAGAAGGACAAGTGAAAAGTAAATAATGTTAAATGAAACCCATGTGCTTATTGAAGGGCTATAAACATGCTGCCAAGCACAACCAATGAATTTCATGTTTTTGAGAAATACACATTTCATTACAAATGACCTTATTGTTTATTATAGGCATTAAATGCTGATAAATAAGGTACAAGCCTGCTTTGCATAAAGGAACAAGTCATGTTGCTATGAATTCATACATGCATATGTAGATTACTTCTTTGGTGTATACATTAATAAATAAAATATTCATGAACTAAGACCTTACAATGAAAGATTTAACACCACAATGGCTAAAGCATTTTGTTCTTTACATTAGTTCTAGCAGTATTGAGCTTTGTGGTTCCCTTGGGAAGAGATTTTAAAAATATAAATGATATGAAAGACCCTTACATATGGCCATGGTCTTTATTGCATAATTTAAAATAGTCTAATATCCCTTCTATTTTGTGGTACATGCTCTTTTTGCTAAATTTTTATAAAAACATATGTCACAGGTGCTTTGTGAGCAGTCCTGATGGCATATGCCAGATCCAAGGAAATGCAGATTCAGGGACTGGGTTAGAGGTCCAAGGGAAAGCTTCATGATAAAGATGGCACTGGATATGGCCCTTATAAATTATTTATGTTGAGAGACCATTGGTATTAACAGAAGTCTCTCTATAAAATTATATGCAATGTACTAACCTGGTTTCAGGTAAAGTACTCACCTCTTGAAAGGTTTATTCTTTTTTTGTTTTGAGAATTTCATGCATCATTTCCCCTCTCCTCCTCCACCACTCTCCATACCCCCCTGCCACTTTTCAAATTCACAGCCTCTTATTCATTAATTTTGATGGTTATTTTTACATATACATATAAATTTATAAAAATAACCAGCTGAATTCAGTAGCATTGCTCACTTAAGGCTGGCTCTTTGGGATTAAACAACTATTGGGGTTCTTCCCTGGATAAGACTGTTTCTCCACCTGTTGTCAGCCGTTAATTGCTTGTATCCCTTCATCTATGGGTAGGACACTGTGAAATTTCCCACATCCATGTTGACATGCCAATTGATGTTGTCATTGTTCAAGGATTGGTTAGGCAACCAACCATACTGTTTGATTTCATGGGTACAGTTTCTCTACCACACACAGAAAACACTATCTCCCAGTAGATGCCCTGGTTCTCTGGCTTTCTCCTCCTTCTGCAGTTTCCCTTTAGTTTTAGGTGTAAAATTTGTGTTGTAGATGTATCAGTTGGAACTGGGCACCCAGTGGTTAGTTGTTCTCTGTATTTCAACCTTTCAACCAGTTATAACTTTCTGTAATTGTGTCTCCCTGCTGCAAAAAGAAATGTATTTAATGAAGCATGAGGTGCAAGGACAAGTATCTCAAGGGCACTTAGATATTATATTGATTTAGGGAAATGACAGTGATAAGTTTTCCTCTAAGATCCATGGTCATACCAGCCACAGATAGTGGCCGGTGATTACAGTCAGGCATGAATTATCTTCTATTGGGCAGTCCTTAAGTACAATTAGAAGGCTATTGGTTACCCATAGGATATAAGTGCCAAATGATTTTCTGTGGCATTTTCAAGTGTCTTTAGTATTATTTGTTCTGCCTCTTTTTCTCTCCCTCTGTGTTGTCTCTTCCTTCTCCCCAAGTAAATCACCCTGCCCTGATTTTTGAAAGTTTAACATTTATTTCCATTGTCATTTGAACAACTAATTGAAATAAACAAATACTTATAGTCCAGTTGGTGACTATTGTTTTTTTTTTTTTAAGTGTTCTTTAATCCTTTTTCTGGCCATTGTATTAGAAAATAACATTAAAATACATTGCCCATGATTTAATGTTTATTATGTCACCAATATTCTGTATTATGTCAGCGTTTGTTGTCAACTGGCATGTTTCAGCAAGAGAGTTGCTTTAAAATTTAATAATTCCTTGGAAAAGAACAACAAAAATGAACATTACTCTCTAGAGATCAAAGAATCAATGTGGTCACTTGGCTAAATATGCTTTTTAAATTTAAAAATGACCCAAATGGCTTTTTAGAGTAATAAAAGCAATCCAAACTGTAAGAAGAGCACATTTTTATACAGGAAAAACTATCATGACATTTAGAAGCAGTCGAAAGCCTAGGACAGAGCCAGTATGTCACTGATTACAACAAGACCTCTGACATTGCTGTACTAAGGGGCTTGTTGATGAAGGCACTGCTGAATTGAGAAGTGTGGCAGATTGTTTACAAAACATTTAGGAAATAGACATCTCAATGACATGTCTGATTTGTTTCTCTTCAGAACTTATTTGAGACTTGTACTTATGTTGAAACTCGCATGACCTGTATGAAACTTACATGTTTGTGCTTAGAAAAAGGTGTGTTGCATATGCGGTACCATGTGAAGTGTAAGTAGAATGGGTTTGATCCACTGTTTGAAGGAAACCACATGCTCAGGACTGTTTGCTTTATGCCATCACTAGTTGTTACTCAGTATTCAATACATCAGTATGTTAAGTATGTTGGCCTCATCTCTTTCACAAAGCACACAATGAAATTCACATTAGTTAGCCATTTCAATAAAATGTTGAGAAGCATTAAAAGCAGTGTTTATCAAATAACAAATACATAAAAGATATTGGCCTATGAACTAAAAGTAGTTTTAAAATAACCAAGATATTTTATGCTTTTAAATGCATTTAAAACCTGGTGTTAAGGAGGTATAATGAATGGAGATAATTACAAAGTCAGATTTACAAATTTTGTTTAAATGAAATTGTGATGCACTTCAAGTTCCTATTACTTCTGTAATTAAAACAACCTTGGCACATCAAAGTAGCTTTCAGGTTAGGTCTGCATCTTCTGGATAAACCAAGACACTGTCAAGCTTCTTTATTAATCCTTTTCACTGGTTTGTCCAAGGCTCATGATACCTCTGCATTTTCCTGACTTTACTTGTACTTTACTTTACAATGTAACCATTGCTTTTGGAAGCTCATGTTGTGCTGTAGAGCTCTTTCATTTCTTATTGTCTCCCCTCCAGGGATCTCATGTGTCCTAGTTAATGTTCTGTTGCTGAGAAGAGGCATCAAGGCCATGACAACTCTTATAAAAAGAAAGTATTTAATTTGGAGCTTGCTTACAGGGATTTAGTCTATTATCATCATGGTAGGGAGAATGGTGGGAGGCAGGCAGACAAAGTAGTTGAAAGTTCTACATCTGGATCTGCAGGCAGCAGGAAGAGAGAGAGAGACACTGGGCCTGGCTTGGGCTTTTGAAACCTCAAAACCCACCTCTAGTGACATACTTCCTCCAACAAGTCCAAACCTACTCCAGTAAGGACACACCTCTACACCTGTCAGGTAGTGCTTCTCTTCATGACCATGCATTCAAATTATGATCCTGTGAGGTCCACTATCATTCAAACACCTGCAATATACGTTAATTTCCACCCATCCTCTTTACCTCATTGGGAAAAAGTCTTTGGGATTCTACCCACATTGATCGGGATTCTGGGAAGGATGGAAAATGAACTCACATTCAAGACTCTTGTCTGTTGACACCTGCTCTTCATATATAAAGTAGCAGTTTGCCAGTTGGCAAGCACCTTACTACTGAGATTCATCTTTTCAGAACAGTCATGGAATGGAAGTTTTCTGTCTTGATTCTGACTGCTTTGTGGCTCCTATGACCCAACATCTCTGGCTACCAAGACTTCAGTGGAAGAAGTATAGGCAAGGAGAAGAATTCCATGTAGCTTTCATCACAGTCTTTCCAAGTCATTTTGTCTATCTCATAAATGAATATCCACAATTTGAACAATGGTGCTTCCACAATCAAGGTTTCCTCATGCCTTCCTCATTTATAATGTACAGTGGGATCTTTTTTTTCAGATTTTTTTTTTTTTTGCTAGAAATCCTAGTCCTAGGAATCACACATTGAATTTTTTTAAAAAATAATTTCAATTCATTCTATTTGATTTCATTAGAAAAAGATCAGTTCTTCTCTAGATCCAACCTGATTTCCTGGTCTGTGTATGGATCTTGAGAAGAAGTTTGAAAAACAATTTTACAAATCTTAATTTTTGAGTCCCACCTGATTCTTATGATAACATGGGGTTTTAGAAACTCAGTATAAACATGCCCCTCTGAAGTAGCTGGGTCTTACAAATGGGAAAGGCTGTGACCTATAGAGACAGTATCTGTGTTGTATGCTCAAAAATATCTATTCAAAAACTCATTTGAATGATTTTTTTCTTTTTGTATAGCACTCTCAGTCCTTGATAACAAATATCTCCAGGTAAATAAAATGAGAATAGTAAGAAAAATGAGAGAAAGATCCTACAGGATTTCATCCTGTTACATATAAATCAGGGCTGAGCCACACAGAATTTTAAAACAGCACACAAGGAAAGAAATACAAAGGAAAATCAAACACAGGGATTGATTTTTCTCAACTTAGTAGTTCACCAAAGACCTTGCTATGCCTGCAGGTCATCTGACATGTCCTGAGCCACAAACCTTTGCTTGAGAGCAAACCCTTGGCTGCCATGTCACCATTCCTTTATATAACACCATCCAGACCATTCTTAAAAGTAAATAGTGCATATTCTGTACCAAAATATAAAATTGCTTAAAAAGTGTGAATGCTGTTTTAAAATAGGTGGGGATGATTAGAGTTATTCTTCTTTTCACCTTGAATTTGGAGTGTCTGTTGTTAAAGTAACCATTACATTAGATTCAGTTTTTAATTTCTCATGTCTTTAACTCTTTCCTTTTCATTATCCTTGGGCATTGAGTATTGTCTGTACTTCTATTTGCTCTTGTTCTTAAAGAGTCCAACACATCACATGCTGTAAAAACAAAACAAAACAAAAGAAAACAAAACAAAAAACAAAACCCCTTTCTTACCCTGATTTTAAAATACTTTCCCCTCCTCCAACTGCTCCTGCCTGGATCCACTTTACCTTCCTGCCCACCCAACTTCATGTTCTATATCTATCTATCTATCTATCTATCTATCTATCTATCTATCTATCTATCTATCTCCCTCAAAAGACTACAAAACCAACCAACCAAAAACCTAGTAAGACAAATGTGCCCAGAAAAAACAAAGTGAACCAAAATGTCTATCAAAAATTGTGGCATTCATTTCATGTTGGCCAACTACTCCTGAGTGTGGGGCCAGCCCTGCAGTGTGTTTGGTATACCCAGTGACAGGTCATTAGAGAAAACTGTTTTTCCCATTGCCAGCAGGTATCAATTTCAAGTAGCTTCTTGGTTACAGGTAGGACCCCATGTCCATTTCCTTTTCTCAATGCTGGCATTTGATCTGACTTGAACCTGTGTGGGCCTTGTTCATGCTGCCAGTCTCTATGAGTGCATATGTACATTGATTCTGTCATGCCTGCAAGACACTGTTTCCTTGGTATTATCCAACACTTCTGGCTATTACAGTCTTTCTGCATCTTCTTCTGTAAGATCATGAGCCATTTGGTGAAGACTATCATTAGGACCAAGTACTCCAAAGTGTCTTACTCTCTGTGCAGTATTGAGTTGTGAGTCTCTGTGTTAATTTCTAACTATACTTTTGACAAACTGATTGTTATATTGCCCATTGGCTAATTTACTCTGTTATATAGGATCACTATCTTCCAACACCCCTTGGAAAAAAGTGATAAATCTTTGTACACTGGCACAAAGGTAAATGAACAGTTCTGATGATTTATGTCAGGGGTGAGTATAAAAGGAGATTGATTTGAGAAAATATATATTGTAAAAAAACAAAACCCCTACTTAACTCTTTTAAAAAGTGATTTATCCATGTATTTCAGACTTTTAAAGGACATAGTAGTGTTTATATCTGAGTTATGTGTAAAAATAAAAATACCCCATTAAGTATAATTAAATATAAGCAGTAATAAAGTGATCATGGTACTTGGTTGAATTTTCAGCTTACCTGTGCAGATCTTTTCTGTGGGACCTGGGATCTGAAGGCCTCAAAGAATGGAGCAGACTACAATTTAATGCTGTATACAACCTTACTTTAGTTTTAGTATACTTTATACACAAATGTAACAAAGAAAGTAATCATCCAAGAAAGATTGTTTGAGTTTAGAAAAACATGTAAATAAATGTCAGTAAACACATGCAAATATTAACAGAACATCCCCTTCCCAGAACTTCCTCAGGACAGAGCAATTGAAACACAATTTGTCTGGTGCTTACTATAGATTATATCTGAGAAAACATGAAAGAAAGGCAGAAGGCTGTACCCATATTCAGGGTACACTGACCAAATTGGGTTCTATAGCTATGATCGGACATCCAACAAGAATAAAGATGTCTTATAAGTCAAATGTGTACATTTAACACAGGAGGCACAAAATCATGTCCAAGAACAACCCAGGGAACAAAATGCACCTGAGGAAAAAGGCCCCTGCCTCTTCTTCTGGAGTCTCTCTTACAGGTCCCCAAAGCATTGTTCACCATGCCTCATTCTTTTGACCATGTTCTGACAGTACTTGTCCAAAAATAATTTATATTATACTAAAATGCAGTCTTAACCACTAATGTTTGAGAAAAATAATAATTACGTGTTTTTAAAGTTTTACAAATGACATAATATGAAACCCTTATCATATAAATGATTTCACAGGAAATGTTAGAAAAAAAATAGATAAAAATAAACCTGTGATTGGCATTGGCAGATAGACTTACAGTAACCATAGATTTTTCTTTCTGAATTTTAGTTTTTCTTTTAATTATCATTTATTACACAAGCCCAGAAATGATAAGCTCATTTAAATAAGAAATATGGAAAATAGGCAACAGTCTTGAGATTTTTAGATTGCTTTGGAGTGCAGTGCTCAAAGGAGCTTTTTGAATTGGGGCATTAATAAGGCGTTCAGTAGTGCGACATCACAGCCCCTTGTAGTAACACAAAATACGAAAAAAGATATTAGCTAGAAAGATCATCAATCTTTAAACAGTGGAATGATTTCTTAGCATTCTGAGTGGGGTAGGATGTTTGTATGTCTCCTGCTGCTATTTACAATTGAGCACTGCTGTTATTAGTTCCAGAACCACCGAGGACTCCACAGGTTGAAAAGAGAACAGGCAGTGAATAGCTCCCCCAGTTCCACTCTGAGAAGCTCCCTGCAATCAATCCTGCCGGAATGAGCCGCAGATACAAACAGATCTGCTTTCTTGAATTCACTGGCTGCACCCACAGTCCACAATGCACTAGCTGAAGCAGTCTTCCTTTCCAAGTATCGATTTCCTATGGAATTGCCATTTGAAATGATGGATCTGCCGTTGGGCTGGGACCTAGTGGAAGCCAATGGTTGTGCTTGCGTCGCAGGCATGAATCCTGATAGGCTTTGTCCTCTACACAAAGGACAAAAGGGAAGGAAAGATGTTGTTAGAGTTGGAAGAAAGATTAAAGCAAATGCTTTAATGATCTTCCAATCTTACAAAGCAATTTCAAATACTTTAGCACAAATTTATGCGCCCATCATTTCACAGTGGGAGGTTCGTTGTTGTTACTACTATCCCTAAAACCACAGTAGTCAAGCTTATAGTTACCACTTTTTCAACAGAGGTGTGGGATACATTGCTTTCTTGGATAAAGTATTCTTTATTATAAGTTTCTATGTTCTGGAAGATGATTGGAAGGTTGATCTTTAGGCCAGGTTGGTCACAGTCTGTTTTTTGATGGCCAGAGGTTCTCCACAGCTTTGCATTTAAGATGGGCCGTGGTGATATTTTATTTGTGCGTTAGTAAATAAAGCTTGCCTGGAGATCAGGGGAGAAAGGCCAGCCATTTTTATTAAACAAGTCAGGCAGCACACGCCCTTAATCCCTTAGCAGGCAGGATCTCTATGTGTTCAAGGCCACACTAGGGAACAGAGCCAAGCTTGGTGACACACACCTTTAATCCCAGTACCAACCATAGAGACCTGGAGGTCTGTATAGATAGACAGAAAGTGACAGAGCTGCACGGGAAGAGGAAGTGAGGTAGCTGGGCTAAGATAGTCAATGAGAGCACAGAAAGGCAAGGCAATAAAGGTGTGGGTAGACAGCAAGTAACCTGTATTCGGAAGCTGCAGAGTTGGTGAGGTGAGGTTGGCTGGTGGCTTTCCCTATTTCCCTGATCTCTCTAAGGCTTTCACCCATGTATTTGGCTCTGTGTTCTTTATTTAATAAGACTATTTAGAAATTTGTCTACAATGGGCATGATGTTTGTTTTTTTTCCCCCTCAATCCCTTTTTTCTTTTTTTACTGTGTTATGTACGGGGCATATAAATGCATGCACTATATACATGAGTATGCTTGTCCATCAGTGTGCACACATGTGTAGGCCAGCATTTGATGTGGCTTTGGCTCTCACTCCACTTTGTATTTCTCTTTTGAGATGGAGCTTTTCGCTGAAGCTGAGCCTCATTATTTCAGCTATACTATTTTGGCTAGACTGCCTTGCAAGTGAGCTGCCTATCTCAGTTTCTGAAGCCTTGGGCTATAGACATAAGGCTCAAACACTCCCAGCTTTTTATGTGCACCCTGGGGATATAAACTCCAGTCCTTACGATTGCACAGCAAGGCCACCACCTACTGAGCTATCTCTAGGGCCACATTTCCTTCTATGCTAATGCCTTGGATGTCACAACCTTCTTCCTACCCTCTGAAATGTGGATGTCCTCTGATGTAAATGTTCTTTTGTGTACTGCATCATGTTCTCTTCTGCCATTTTCAGTCATTTGTTCCATCTTTCTTTTAATTTTCATATTATTTTTCCCTTTGTTCTCTCTCTGTATTTAACCCCAGAATCAGTACACTATGATTGGCTTGGGGTTAATTAGTCAGACTGATTAATGCTTTCAATATTGACTCCTTTTATTATTCTGGATGAATAGAAGGTTATTAATATTTCCATTTTCCTTTAGTATTTAGGGATAGGCAATAATCTATAGAGACTTAAAATGTAGTATAAGGGCACACTGATTTTAAGTACTGATTAATGTATGTCTACCACTAGTGAATATATTATTATTCATGTATATAATAATCATGACTTTGTCAATAAACTAGATTTTAAAACACTTTATAGAGAAACCTTTACCTAAAGTCATTAATTTCTGTATATATTGAGAGTTATGATTCACACATTAAGCCAGCTATAAGAAATGAAATATAGTTAATGCATAATATATATTAGATATTGTGAGCAACTTTATCATGTTTTCAACTGATACATGGAAAAAAATAAAGTGGCCCAATATGAACGAGGTACTACCATGTACATATTGTATTATATCAAAATCAGGTTAAATATTTTTTCCTCAGACATTTCCTATTTTTATGACTCCCAGGAACGTTGGTCTGAATGGCCACTCTGCTTCTGTTTGGTTTTAAGACCACTTGACTATTAACTTACAATTTCTATACTTCTCTGTCTTCAGTGTATGGCTTCTGCAGTCTCTAGTTTTATGTATTAATATAATATGCTCTCAAAAGTCACAAATAAACTTTTCAGAATTCTCCTCTAATTAGGATTACATAGTAACTGTGTTTTTTTTAAAAGCACAGGTTTCACTGATGGAACATGAAGTTCTTTTTGTTTGTTTCTTCACAGACTTTGACTGCTATATGCTGTCTTGAGATTTTTCGTATAAAACTTTAGTTCTTGACTCTTATTAAGATATCACATATACTAACCTCCAGGAATCCTGTGATGTTGAAATATTTAACTATTTGGAAACAATGCCAAAAATTAATCTATAGATTAACTGTCAAATTGTTGTAATTGTTAAAAGTATCGGTACGAAAACATTTGATACATCTTGTCAGGACACACACACACACACACACACACACACACACACACACAGAGAGAGAGAGAGAGAGAGAGAGAGAGAGAGAGAGAGAGAGACAGAGAGAGACAGAGAGAGACAGAGAGAGAGAGAGAGAGAGAGAGAGAGAGAGAGAGAGAGAGAGAGAGAGAGACAGACACACAGAGACAGAAACAGACACAGACACACAGAGAGAAAAATTGAATGACAATTGACCTCAAATTCTGGTAATTCCTACACATTTCCTGAATGTTAACCATTTCCTATCGTCTTTAATATCACTGTATGACGTGCCCTGTTTTACCTCCATTTTGGTTTATAATACACTTTCATTTATTTGTTTATACTTTATATTTATTTTGAAGATAGTGGTATAGATGAATATTAGATAAAATAGAACATAAATACATGTGCAGAGTTGTGACTTCTTTGCTTCTGTCAGTCATCTGAGTTTGTAGAATGATGAAGAAAGGGGTATTCACTTGTCAGCTCTTTGCTGAGGGTGGCTTTGCATCATCGCAGCATTGTATCATTGAACAATTCAAATTACTTTCCAACAGGAAGAACTCCTGCTTTGAACATGAATACACATGCTAGAGTTCAGGGACTCATTTATGTGACTAGCCAGTAAGACCTTAATTAGAGATCTGTATATTAGAAGCATGAATCAAGTGTAAGGTAATTTTGATCCTTAAATAACAAAGCAGCCGAGTACTTTAAAATATTCTTCCATAGTGTCTTAATGCAAAGAATAAATAAATGTTTTCTAGGTAATCTTCAGTTAGACATCTTTCATCTGTCCACTCTATGGTTAGTGTGGAATTTTTAATTGAACTTACATACCAAACCAACAGATTTTTTTTTTTTTTCAAGACAGGGTTTCTCCATGTAGCCTTGGCTGTCCTGGAACTTACTATACAGACCAGGCTAGCCTTGAACTAACAGCTATCTGCTTACCTCTGCTTCCCAAGTGCTGGGATTAATCATGCAGGGCTCCAAAGAAACAGAATTTTTAAAGGAGAAATTTGTCCTTTCTGTGAGAATAGCCTTGCTTGACCCTGTAAAATTATCCTACAAAGACATCTGATTAGACATAAACATAGAAGTTTGTCTGACATGCTCTTTCTGTATAAAAAGATTTTCATATAAGTCATTTTTGTGCTTATGTGTGTCATTTGAAGAACCCTTTGCTTAGACCCCTGCATTTAAGTCAACAAAGCAAGCAAGTTCCGTTTGGTGTTAAGTGAAGCAGGCTATGCTTTGCTGCTGAGTTCTTATGGTAAATATGTACCATTTCTTGCTCATCTTCCTTCAGACAAGCACAGGTTTCTGCTATTTATCTATCTTATTTATCAGTCACTGATATTTGTATTAGTAAGCAATGCTATTTCCTGTTTAACTTTTGTATGATCATCATGCAAGTATAATGTTGAGCTTAGCTGTTTACATACTGTCATGCAGCAAACGAGGCATTTTTGTAGAGAAAATCTATCAAGGGAGTGAAGGAATAGCTTAACTGAAGCATTTGGCAGTTCTAACTCTAATGCAGATTTAAATTAGAGTTCTGAAAATAGTCAAACTGCCTAAGTCCCGAGGATATCGCTTGGTAGGATGATAATTGAGATGCTAGTGAGAATGAAGGGACAATTATTGGTAACTGTTGGGCTTTAATCCTTCGGCTTATAAATATTGAAATTGTGTTAACCTATTGACATGTAGTCATGAACTCGGGGATGGTGAGCTACACAAGGAGGTTACTGAATATATAATAGACTAACGAGCATTACAATATTGATTTACTCTCTTGTGGAATTTTTATAAGTGGAAACTTTATTGTTAATTATTTGGAAAAGAAGGAGTACACAGGTGTGTCAAGATTCAAGTTACCTTTCATAGCAAGCTTCTAGAGATCTCCGAGAGTCACGTTTGGTCCTGTTACATTCCTGCGCTATCTTATAGCTCATAACCAGCATGAAATTTAGAGAATGGATTCAATAAGCTATTAGGTGAACATTGTTTTAGTGAATTATCAAAGAACCTGAATGAGATCTCCTCTGTCAAATGTGTCATCCTGTATGGAGCAATGAGAAATGTATGTTAAAAATAATTGGGCATGTTAACACCTGTTTTGGTCAGCTCAATACAAGCTATGGATCTGTGGGAAGCAGACATCTTAATTGATAAAATGCCCCCAAAAGATTGCTCTGTAGGTAGGTCTGTGGGCCATTTTCTAGACTGATTATTGGTGTGGGAGGGTCCAGCTCATTGTGAGCGATGCCACCCCTGGGCAGGTGGTCCTAGATAGTGTAGGATAGCAGACTGAGGAAACAGTAAGTGAGCAAGCCAATAAGCAGTACACATCCATCAGCTCTTCTTACCGTCAAGCCCCAGCCCTGTCTGAGTTCCTATCCTGACTTTCTTCAGTGATTGGATATTCTGTAGAACTATAAGCTGAAATAAACCTTTGTCCCCCATTTGGGCATGAAATGTTATAACAGGAATGGAAACCCTAAACAAGACAGGACCCTCCCAGATATTTGGGAGGCTGAAGCAGGGCTATCTCAAGTTTGAGGTCATCTTGTGTAGCATATCAAGGCTATATCAAAAGAAAAAGATATGACATAAAAAATTGAAGGCTAGAGGGTAGTAGTGCACTTGCCCAGCTCATGGATACCTACGTTCAATCCCTAGAAACACACACACACACACACGCACACGCACACGCACACGCACACGCACACACACACAACAATGATTATTTAATTTTTGAAGATGAAATATTGCAAGTAGCATCTTATGAAATAAAGATTCAGTTTTCTGAATAGGAAACAACATGAAAGAATAAAGAAGGAAGAATTCTTCATGAGTAGAAGTAGTTTATATTCATTTTTCAATAAATATTAACATTTTATACCCATTTTTTTTATGTGTGGCTGAAGGAGAAGATATTAGATAAGCTTTTGGTTATGGAATGAAAGTTTTGGGCAAGGTTTTGCTTTTATGTCTTTGAAAAGAATTCTGTTCTCTGAGTTCCAGTTCCTAACAATATGGGTAATCAGAAATTTGGAGGGGAGAAGAAAAGAAAAGCCTAGTCTTTCAGGATGTCAGGAAAGGGCATGAGCAAGCGTTAGACAAAAAGAACACACACAAAAAAGGACCCCTAATGGGATGAATATCCAGCTTGTCACAAAAATGCTTAATGATGGAGTGAAGATAAATTTGCCAGTTTCTCATGTTGAATATTCATCATACAGTCTATGCAGCTGTATCTTAGAATGCCATTCCCTTTTTTAAACATAAAGCAGATTAGTGGTTTATTCTTAGGCGATGTATTATGCACCTTACATGCTGAAGTAGGCTATTGATAACCAGTAGTTTAAATGGATATTTTGCTCTTCTTGCTTACACAGTGTGACTATGCTTATAGTACAAGTTTACCTATTTTTTTAAAAAGTAGGGTATAAGATTGTACAAGAATGAGTGTTTTCTTATTTGATGCCATGGAATTCTGATTGTTCCGTGAAACTAGAGCATATTTAGAGCATACACATGTGGTTGTGTTTGAACATTGTCTATGATCATTTGTAGTAATTACTCATTTTAGTTACCACTGTTGCAGGATTCACAGCTAATCACAACATCTTATACACAATGATTTATGTGATTCAAATTTCCCAGAGCTATGACTTTGAAGTAGCATTGATATTATCTTATTGGACTTTGTAATTAGGTGTCTCAATGTAATTTAAATGACCCTTTCAGGTAATTAAAGTATCTTTTAAAAATACAATTTTAGTTGTCTATGTCTGTGTATCAGTGCATTGACTAGTCCTTTGGTCCACCTTCATATGGACCACTGCCATATTGGACTTTCATTGAGACAGATCTGATCATGTACCATCTTCTTTCATGAAACAGAGGGTTCTAAAAGTTGTGGTTTGCAGTTTGCTGTTAATTCTTTCCTGAAAGTAAACATCTGTACTCATTTTCACACCTAGTTTTCATTTATAATTTTGTATTACTAAAAATGGGATCTGAGCAACATAAAAATGGATTCTCCTTCCTGATACACAGTCACTGTTTAATATATTTTAATGCTATCAACACTAGCTAGATTTCCACAAATGTATATGTTTACCCCAAACCCATGAATTTGTGAATATTGTCTTATTTGGATAAAAAGGTCTCTAAAACCGTAAGTAAATTAAGTATTTTGAGTTATGGAGGCCAACCTCAGTTTGCCAGACAGGTGTTAAATCTAATGACAAGAGACACATAAAACAGACAGAAAAAGAATAGGAAACAGCCTGACTAGAGCTACAGAGACTGGAGTGGTGTTTGCATAAATCAATGGGTAATGTCACTTCCTGAAGCTAGGCATGATGAGAGAGAGCATGTAGGAAATGAAGTTCCACTGCACCTCAGTTTCTTAATAAGAAAGGAAACAATTTTGTTGCTTTAGCCCACTTTAATTCGTGGCTTTTAAAATTTATTTATTACTTCTGCAGTAGTCATTGGCAACTAATTCTGTCTCATTTTATAACAAACATCATCTAATACCATTATTAATGCATTATAAATATCATGATTTTATTTTTAGCTAATGTAAGTGGTCAGAGGTTACAATAGGGATTTAGAGGTTGAAAGAGATGGAAAAGATATTAAGACAGATCAAATTCAAAGAATCAAATTCAGAAGTAAATGTTTTTCTAATACTAGTTCTTTAATATTTAGTGTTTATTTGTTTTCTATTTTGTATTACTTTGTGTTTTGGGGGAGTTGTTTAAGAATAGACTTTCTCTTCATACTTTGATTTTGAAATAGAAACTAGGACCATAGTCATAGGACATGTTAAGAAATGTATGTTAAGGGACACAAACCTTTGAACTTCTAACTCAACAAGAGATATTATGTTTTATCCTAACTCTATCTCTGTTTTATACATAGGTTTAAAGCATATTTTCACAGCATTAAATGATAAATAATCATATTTTTTCTAGGTTCAATATGTCCATGATATTTATTATCTGATTACATAAAATGCTTTTTATACTGTGTTTAAAATATGTCTACTTAAGTAAACTCACCTAAACTGTATATTTTTATTTACTTTCATGTAGCACAAATTTCTAATTGGTCTTAATAATAAAAACTCAGAGTCAGATATCAGGGTGAAGGGTGAAATATCAGAGGAGCAGAGCAACCAGCCACTAGAAAGACTTCTTACCTCTAGGAATCCTCAGACTGAAAAGGGCCAAGCTCCTGTGTCCACCCCACCTTATCACTTCCTCTTTCCGCCCATCCATATCACTTCCTGTTTCCTTCTCCCAAGTGCTGGGATTAAAGGTGTGTGCCACCACTGCCTGGCCTCAGTGGCTAGCTCCACACTCTGATCTCCAGGCAAGCTTTATTTGTTAGAGCACAAACAAAATATCACCAGAGTTGTACACGTCCTTTAATATATGCATAGTTCATATGTAAATAATCAGCATGATAGATGGAAAAATTGTATTCAACAGTTATGAACAATAAACTCTTAACACAAACATGTATGTAACAACAATAAAGAAAAAAAGGTATGAATTTGAAAGAGAGCATAGGCTGGGAGTACATGGGAGGGTTTGGAAGGAGAAAAGGGAAGGGGGAAATTGTATAATTACATTATAACCACAAAAAAATTTAAAAAAGGATTTTAAAAAAGGGTCATGACTGTGAGAAAAAAATCATTCATTTGGAGACGCTTTAGGAAATATGTTATATTAACATATATAGAAAGATTTCAATTGTATAAAAGGAATTGATTCAACTATACATGTGAAATGGAATTCCATTTTTGAGTTTTCGTACATTATATCCTCATATATTATCTTTAGAAGATAAAGTAAATTTTCTTAAAAGTTGATAAAGACACTATGAAATACATCCACTGAAAATCAAACTCAGACACATCTCTTCTACTGTTCCCAGAACCAAGAGGAAGCTCAAACTCCAGTCCCCAGCCTTTCCTTCCTGTGCGTCTTCTCTATCCAAACTTCTGCTTCTCTACTCTGATTCCTGTCAGCTAGCCACTGGCCCTGCCCCCTGATTCAAGGTCTAACTTTATTGGACAGTCTCAAGAGTGTCAGAGTGTGATCAAAATATCCCACAACAATTAAGTTCAATGTTCTATTTAAAGAATCAGATTAAACCAGAAGGCTGCTTTCTGTACCATATTTTGTGTTAGACGACTTTTATTTTTTCCTGAGAGAAATTGAATGGATGTTATCATTATTGAAGAAGATTTTGTTGGAAGTCTCTGTTAGCAAGAGATTCTCTTCTTTTGGTTAATTTTAGTCTCTCACCATCCAAAGCCATCCTCTGAATCATGCATTCTTTTTACAAGTATATATTGCTTTTTCTTGTCTTCAAGGCATATGTGAGGGTTTTGAGATTCACAAGCAAGCAAGAAGTCAATGCAAGTTTTATTCAACATATTAAAATCATTCTCAAAGATTAAGAAGAGAAACACTTTAAATTTCTAGTACATTTTAAAATTAAATTCACACAACACTGTTCATATATTTTTTCCATTTAATTCATTGGTGTTTTGGAATAATCAAAAAATTCTGCAGCCTCAAATCTGTCTAACTTCAGAATATTTTCACTGATGCCAAAACAGGCACCCTATTCCCATTAAGCAGCCACACCCTTTCCCAGCTCCCAGCAACCACTAGCATGTTTTCTATCTATGGCTTTACCAGCTCTGAATATGTCATGTACATAGACCTGTGAAATAATTACCTGGTCTTCCTCACTTAACTTGGTTGTTTTTAACTCAATCCTTGTAATTTGTAGCAGGGCTTCACTTCATTATGTAGCTGAGTCACACTCAACTGTGTATATAAATGACCACATTTGTATATCCAGCTATCATATGCTACGATGGACATTTGTATTTTCATCTTTTGACCACTGTGCATTGTAGTGCTATGAACCATCATATGGGAAGGACTGTTTAAAGTCACAGTTTTTCAGTTCTTTAGGGGAGATACTCAAGACTCGTATTTCTGGTTGACTCTCTGAGAAACAGCTAAACTGCTGATTTCTAAAACTGAGCTCTCATTCATGGTCACCAGCAGTCAGTGAGGATTCCAATTTATCTGCATCATCAACACATTTAACTCTTGCTTGAAGACAACTACCCTTAGAGGTTATAGACTGTAATAAGCCACCATGTGGGTGCTGGGAACCAGAACCATGTCCTCTGCAATAGTCACAAATACTCTTAATGTCTGAGTCATCTCTCCAGCCCCAAAGGACCAAATTCTAACATAAATATGCTTGTTTATAACTTTTACTTATGCTATCACACTGTGGTTTTACTTTGTGTATTCCTGATGACTAGTGAATCTAAACATCTGTTTATATATTTATTATCCAATCGTTTAATATACTTCAGAAAAGTTTATCAAATTTGGTAATTTTTAGTTCTAGACCCTTCTACCATTTTTTTTTTCCCTCAAAGTATTACAGATATCTTTTTTCTTTGACTGGGTCCACTAAATTCCTGTCTCTAGAGCAAAACCTCCATGTTTATGCTTTCTTCAGAGTCTGAAATTTTTAATATTTTATTAGTTCTTTGGCAGTTTTGACCACAATTAATAATATACTACATATTACAAAACTTTTAAAATAACTTAGCACCTCATCACCAAATTTGTTGGTGAAGTGATAGATATGTTAATTAGCTTGATTGACTATACCTATGGCATATACATAGATCAATGCACCAATTTTTAAACTTTAGATTTATTTATTTTTATTCTTCCCAAATATATTACAGCCCAACCGCCATTTCTCTTCCCTTCCCTCCCCAAGTCTTTCCCTTGCACTTCCCTCTCTCCTCAGATACACTCCACTAGTCTGTTTCCCCTCAGAAAAGAGCAGGCCTCCCAGGGACATCAACCAAACATGGCATAATATGCTACAATAATACCAGACACACACCATTACATGAAGGTGACTCAGCAGGAGGAAAAAGAGCCAGAGACAGCCTCCACTCCCACTGCTAGGAATCCCACAAGAACACCAAGCTGCTCAGCCATAACATACATGTCAAGGCTCTAAGTCAGATCCCTACAGGGTCCCTGATCTCTGTGAGCCCCTGAGTCTCAGTCATTTGATTCTGTGGGCCTTGTTCTAGTGGTGTCCCTGTCCCTCTGCTTCCTCCAATTCTAACACCCCCTCAATACCTCCTCTGCAGGACTCCCTATGGTCTGCCCAATGTTTAGCTGTGGGACTCTACATCTGCTCCCTTTGGTTACTGAATGGAGTTTCTCGGGTCTAGCAATATGTCATTTTTAATGAAATGCTTCAATTCCTGCTGCTGCTTCCCCTTCCCATTCTTTAACTCAGTCTTCAATTATTTCTTTTTTGTTAAATTTTTATTTTTTATTAAAACTTTTAATTTGTTTTACATACCAACCTCAGTTTCCCCTCCCTCCTTTCTTCCCATTCCCTCCCCTGATCTTTTACCTACACCCCCTCCCCACATCTACTCCTCCATTCACAAAGGGGCAGGCATCCCATGGGAGTCAAAAAAGTATGGCATATCAAGTTGCAGCAGGACCAGGCTCCTCCCCCTGCATCAAGGCTCAGAGGCAGGCATCCCAGCATGGCGAAGAGGTTCCAAAAAGCCAACTCATGTGGCAGAGAAAGTTCTTGATCCCACTGTGAGAGGCTCTACAAACAGACCAAGCTACATGTAGAAGGCCTAGGTCAATCTCATGCAGGCTCCTTAGCTGTCAGTCCAGAATCCTTGAGCTCACACTAGCTCAGGTCAATTGTCTCTGTGGGTTCCCCCATCACAAAGGCCAGGAAGTTCAGATACCCTCTCCACTCTTGGTAGGAGTCTTAACTGGGATCATCCTTGTGGATTCCTGAGAGTTTCCCTGGCACTAGGTTCCTCCCAAACCCCAAAAAGGCAGTCCTCAATTATTTTGTATTCTAATTATAATGAATTGCTAAGCCATTTTACTATTCTTCTATTTACAATTTTATCAGAATTCTAAGTTAGGTGCAAACATGATATAATTTATGTAAAAAGCTAGCTAGTAGGGCACTGTATTCATTTGCTGTGCATTGGGGGACTTTTTAGAATAATTTGAGAAAAAAGAAAGATGAGTTTGTTGTAATAAGCAAGCCAACCAGAGAAGTGCACACACTGCATGTTCAACCTGTCATCCACCACATGTTCACAATCCTCTTAGGTTCAAGTCTGAATCTCTTAGAGATTTATTTAGAGAGAGCTGTAAAAAACTGTCAGTAACAATTTCTATAAAGTCCACATAAGATTTGAGGACCTCAGCATCATTACTCTGTGATTGTTTTCACAATGCTCTCGATGTATGATTTGGCAGGGTTGCACTGGTGAATGAATAACAGGGAAACATGGTTCCCTTTTACAAGATGATACCTTCTGAATCTATTGAAATATGAAAAGGGTTGCCCCTGAAAAGGATAAATTTTCACAGGACACTGAGTTCTCATAAAGTACCTGATGATGGTAGAGAAGGAGGAACTGATATGGATTAGGCACCTGAAGATAGTGAGGAAATACCAAGAATTTTTGATTAAAAATATTTATTTTATATATATGAGTATTTTGCCTGCATGTATATGTCTGTACATCACTTGAATGCTTCGTGCCTTGTGAGGCCAGAAAAGGGTCTAGGATCCTCTGGAACTAGAGTTAGAGACAGACATGAGCTGCCATGTGGGTGCTTGGAGACAAACCCACATGAAAGTCCTATGGAAGAACAGCTAGTGCTCTTACCTGTTAGCCATTTTAAGACTTCAGAAATTTTATATCTTTTGAAAATATAGTATCTTCCTTGCCTGTATAGCACTTCTCTACACACTTGGAGGCCACTAGAAGAGCCCTTTCCACCTCTGTTTCTTCTAGAACAATTCCTACAAGCCTCTTCATTTGGTGAGAGATTTTGCTTTTCAGTTAGTTGATCATATTTCGCTTCTTTCAGAAAAGCTTTGCTCATTGGATTTTCAATGAATGGTTTTAGGAAAATTAGGATTAAACACATGGAGTATGAAGTCAGACCTCTATTTCTCAGCAGTTTCAAAGAGCAGCTCAAAATATCTGAAAAAATTACATGTTAAGGCTTAACACTGCAAAGGTGTTATAATGCAGCTGAAAAGATGGCTCAGCAGTTAAGAGTGCTTACTGCTTTTCCAGAGGCTACAAGTTCAGGTCCCACCACCCATGTCAGGAGGCTCACAACTGCTTGTATCTACAGCTCCATGGGTTGTGACATTTTATTCCTGCCTCCTCAGGCATCTACATACACATGGCATATAGACAGACAAACACATAAATGAAAGTAAAAATAAATACTAAAAGTACTATAAGAATGTAGTGTGTGTGTAGGGAAAATATTGGTTGATGCTAAAATATGGTTACACAGGAGCTAGAAATTCTGGAGTACTCGTGTAAATATGGTGATTATTGTTAACAATAATGTGCTATGCATTTCAAAAAACTAGGCCAAGCATGTTGAAAGTTTCCACCATAATGGAATGGTAAATGCTTGAGGAAATAAATATTTATAATCTGATTTAAGCATGCTATTGAGGATGTGGGGAAAGAGGAGCCCTTATATGTTATCTGTGAGACTGAAAATGGGAGCAGCCACTATGGACATCAATATGGAGGCTTTTAAAAAACTACAAGTAGAACTATCGTATAATCCAGCTATGATTCTACTGGATATTTCTATTTCCAGATAGGATCTCCTGTAAACCACATCATCCCAGAACTCTCTTTGACACTAAGTATGGCCTTGAACTTCTTGTCCTTCTGCTTCTATCACCCAAGTGCTGGAATTACAGGCATGGACCACCATCTCTAGCCACTTCGGGGTATATTACTGGGGATTCTAAGCCGACATCCCACAGGGTTACTTGCACATCCACATTTATTGCTTCATGTTTACTACCACAGGCAATACATAGAACCAGCCTAGATGTCTCTCAACGATGGTTAAAGAAAACATGACACACTGGAATCGTAGGACTTCATTCAACTGTAAATTTGAATGAAGTTTAGGCATTTTCAGGAAACTGGATGGAAATAGAGATTATTGATTACTATGCTAATCATAAGCTATTTATGGATTTATATATTTAACTATTTTATGAAATGCATGTATAGAAAACAGAAAGGTAAGTATGAGAGGGGAGGAAGGGGTCCAAAGAGAGAGAGGGATAGAGGTTTAGTAATATCAATAAAACTTTGGTCCTTAAATCCTCTGGGCCACCTCTATACTTTGAGTGTGCTTCTGAGTATTCTGAACATTTATCTACATTGTCTTGCTAGTAAGATTTTCTTATGTGTGCTAGTTTCCACTTAAAAACCCTAGTGTCGGGCTGGCGTGGGAGGCAGAGGCAGGTGGATCTCTGTGAGTTCAAGGCCAGCCTGATCTACAGAGCTAGTCCAGGACAGGCTCCAAAGCTACAGAGAAACCCTGTCTGGAAAAACCAAAAACCAAAACCAAAACCAAAACCCTAGTGTCCAGAATATAGTAGTAATGTAGTACATTGGTCAATTAATGAATTTAGAGTGTGTTATTCAAAGGCCAAGATTATTTCTTAGAATATTATAACAATTTAAAGTAGACATTGTCCCCTCCAATTCTGTTGTCTGTTTTAGGTCAAGTTCTCCTTCCTGGGTGTTCTATCCTTGTCTTTGTTTACAAGTTTCCTGACTATTCTGGGGCTATTGTTTTCTTCTTCCTCCTTCACCTCTTTCTAAACGTAATTATTTATTATCCTGATTGACAGAGGACTTCAAATGGATACATCTTTTCTGACACACTCATTTACATTTCTACACTAATGGCATGAAATACAATCTGCAGGAGTCAGTTATTTTCTTCTATCGTTTAGGTTTTGGGGACAGAACTCAGGTCATCCATCAGCCTTGGCAGCAAATGCCCTTATCTACTGAGCCATCTCACTGGTCCATTAAAAAATTTGTTTGCATTAAACTAAATCTTAAATTTACATATTTCCAATGAGGTTTTCTCACAAACACTTAGAAATAGGGCCATCCCGGAGAAGTGACAGTGCCTGCCATTTGGACTGGTAAGTACTAAATTCCTATCTTGTAAGGATCGGGATGATATATTAGAAACCTCCCTAGACAACCAGAGCCTTGCCAATTAGAATACTAGAGGGCTTAATTATCTTTTTGTTTATGAAGTTTGAGATCAGAAGCCATGTTTTGTTTTCTGTTTCTCACTCCCTTCTTTACACAAGTGCCCCCCTTGGTATCTGAGAATGCAAAACTAGGTGAGTTGCACTAGAGAATCCTGAGGGCATACTTCCTTGGCAAATTGAGAAATGAAGCTAATTCTGCTGGCTGATTTTAAGAATATGCTCAAAGTGACCTTGCTTGTGAACCTTGAAAAATATAAAATCATAAGATCATAGTATAGGGCACAAACTACTAGATATTTGAAAGAGAAATTATTTACATACACAAAACTATATTTTTTTTTTTTTAGCAGCAATTGGAAAGATAGTCATCATTGGATAACATTAAAAAAAACAGCATTATACAAAAATCTATGAAGAACCGTATGAGGCATTGTTAGAATGCTAAAATCATGTTATGGTTTTACCAGACTTATTTCCCCGGGAGGACATAGGGCTGGGTACAGTTACAGACACAGCATGGGCAGAATGCAAGGTACCATGGAGGTGTTTGGCAATGGTAAGACATCTCGACATATGCCGTCTGGGAAGCCTGGCTAGTAGAAGGAGCATTGAAGTCAAGAATTCAACAATGAAAAAACATCAACTCAGGCAGGGACAGTGGAAGTTTTCTTGGGATAGACGAGTGTCACAGTTAGAAACTATAAGTGGAAAGTTCCCTAATTAAAGAGGAAATAATATTCTAGTAACTTGAGTTAAGACTAGCTAAAGTATGCCTCATATAACTTGTGTGTGTGTGTGTGTGTGTGTGTGTGTGTGTGTGATCTATACACATCTGTAAGCATCCAAGGCTATTTTTAATTGAATCTGGATTTATTCATACATTATGTTATGATTATGGCTCCCCTTCCCCAACTTTTCCAAGGTCCTTCCCATCTCCCCATCCACCCAAATCCAAATCCTTTCTTGCTTTCTCTCAGTAGAAAATGAGCAGGCATCTAAAAAAGAAAAAAAAAAGATAAAATAAAACCAAATAAACGTGAATAGAACAACAACAACAACCAAAGAGCTATCTAGTTGGGGATCCATCTCCTCTGTGATTTGGTGATTCCATTTAGATCACTTTCATATATGCATACATTTTAGGAAACTTCTGCTGTATTGGGTTTCCATGCGATCCCTCTACTGGTTCTTGGTTTTAGTTGTCCCTTGTTTTTCTCCTTCCCCACCGTGTTCCCTCTCCCTCCCTGTGTGGGCCTCCCATTCCAGCACCCCATCCATCCATGACTATTTAAGAAATGCGTAACATCCTTAGTCATCAGAGAAATGCAAATCAAAACTGCTTTGAGATTTCATCTTACACCCATCAGAAGATCAATAGAACAAATGACAGCTCAAGGGTGTAGAGTAAGGAGAACACTCATCCATTGCTGGTAGAAATGCAAACTTATACAGACCCTGTGGGGAGAAGTATGGCAGTTGATTTACCTCCGATCCGGCTCTACCACTCTTGGGCATATACCCAAAGAAGTGTACATCCCTCTAGAGACACTTGCTCAACTACGTTCATTGATGCCCTATTCCTAATAACCAGATATTGCATGGAAACAGACTAGATGTCTATCAGTGGATGACTGGAAAACAAAATGTGGTACACGTACACAATGGAATATTATTCAGCTATTTAAGAAATGAAAGTCTGAAATTCTCAAATAAATGGATGGAACTAGGAAACAAATCATCCCAATTGAGGCAACCCATACCCCAAAAGATAAATATGTCATATATTTGTTGATATGTGGATGCTAGCTGCTAAGTATTCAGTAAGGAACCAACAAGCCTAACAGAGGTTAGGTGTAGAGTAAGGGACCGGGGAAAAGATTGGCTCACCAAAGACTATTTTTCGAAAAGTGCATTAGATCTGGGCATTAAATTGTTCCTTTTATTTCCTAAAGAACAAATAGAATAATCATCTCCAGTCAGTTTTTAAAATATTTTCATCAAGATGTATGATTGCACATAAGAATGTTGACTCTAAGGGGAAGTACCATGATTTTGTATTAGTGAAAGCTTGTGCAATGTGAAAAAAATGTATGAAGTATGTTGAATGAATTGTTGACTGTTACTTGGAAATTAGAATGAGGCATTGCGCTCAAAGTATCCTATATATTATCATATTATTATGTTTTTGGCTTCTTACTTTCCTAAACTTCATTTCATTCTTGTATAGTACCTCAAACTTTTCACTGAATGGATAGAAGTGTGAGAATTCTGCCACACTAGATAGTGATATATACTAACTGAAAGGAAACAATGTTAGTATTTACTGCAGCCCACATGAGTATTGAAAGCAAAGTAGCAATTAAATTTTGTTCTATTCATATTTTGTTATATGGAAATGTCTTTCTTATTCCAGAATGCTGATGTTTTTATGGTATGTCATGTGATAGTAATATGATTATGAAAGTTACTCATGCATAAGCATGTTCTAATAATGTATAATTATTAGTTATGATGATTACCATAATTATCATATAACAGCAAACATTTGAGTCATATTATCATAAATAAAATACTTAATAAATGTTTCTGTCCATTAGTTCATTTAATCAGCATAATATCCTTAAGAAATAATCATTCTTTATCTGACAATTCAAGAAATTGAGGGATCGTGAACTTTTATCCTTTGTTCAATGTCACAGAACCAATCTACACAGAGAAGGAATGTGAATTGAGCATGTCTGAATTGAAAAGTGGGCTGTATAACAAATGGACTCTACAGCTAATGGTAGTGCTACTGTAAAGAACTGCATGCAGAGAGAGTAAGCTTGCAGCAAGCACCAGAAATAGATGAGAATGCTATGAATTCAAAGCATCTGGTCTTTGGTATGGTAGAGTTTATCCTTGTATTTTCAGGGTATTTATTAGGTTAAAATTAACTTGGACGTTCTTGCATATGCTAATCAGCTGCCCTGTTTACCTTTAAGCTGAACTTTACAGATGGTATTGTACCTTTATAACCTTGACATTTATTAGGGCTTGAAAAGTGCTGTTCACTCCTTGAAAGAAGAGCATAAATGCACTCCCAGTTAGAGTACAGTAAAAGAGAATCACTGCTCTGTCTGCTAAGTGTTTGAGTGTTTCTTTAATGGCATAGTAAGCATCTTTGCTATTATTTTATTTTATTCTTAAAGTTCTCTATGAGAAGCAGTGTGGGTATTTTTGACCCTTCCATTCTAATACAAAAATTGATATTCAGTGAATAAAAGATGAACGAAAACTGAAAATGGACCATTATCATTCCTCTACAGATGCTACTTTCTCTTGTCTAATTCTTTAAAAAAAGATATTTAAAAAAATTGAGATTATAATATAATCACATCATTCCTCCCTTCCCTTTCCTCTCTCCAAGCCCTTCCATATACCCTTGCTTTCTCTCTTTCAAGTTCACGACCTCTTTCCTTGTCTAATTCTTAAGAAATACAGGTTGAAGAAATGTACAGGGAAAATCTAAAAAGAGATAAAGTATACTCTCCATTGAATATGTTAGAATGTGAGACTGGTGCTTTACCAGTAAATATTGCTAAGTATGACTTGGCTGATGATGTCGCTTCAGATAGAGCAATTCCCTGTTGTCACAACTAATTATGTTACATGTCATTGTTCCAGTCCCTAGTCAGCAGGAAATGCAGCTTTGTAGACTTCAGTTCTTTACCTACACTGACATCCATGCAGAGGAAGTACAGGTGCTTTAAGTGAGCTGCCTGATCAATTCTCAAGAAAAATTGCGAAGTGTCATCATAGATAAGAAACCATTGTGATTTCTAGCATAGATTTAAAAGCAATTTGTTCTTTGGGTAATTAAAGCTGTAGTAAAATGGTTCCTGGATCCATGCTAATAGGAGGAAACTCTATTTTATTAACTTCTTAATGTTCTTGGTTTATTGTTGATATGTATGTATCCTCTAAGAATCTATACTGTTTTAGAAGATTCATTTGATAACCAACATATCTACAATCTTATTGAAGAAGCTATACTAGTATAATTAAAAAATAAGAGTCAAGAAGTAAAGCAATTCAGTTGGTAAATCATGAGAACAAAGGAATGTAGATGGAGATTTTGGTAACAGACTCAAGAAACAGTACTAGATTAAAGCAAGTACCAGAAATGCTATGTGCACATAGATATACCAAGATGAGTGCAGTCAAATAAAAAGGGCAAACAAAGTAGTAGATAGTAAGTGATAAGATGCTGTGCTGGCTAATTTTATGTCAACTTGACACAAACTAATATTATATGGGAGGTTATCAATTAAGAAGTTGTCCCCACAAGATTGGCTTGTGGGACATTTTATTGATTATTGATGTGAGTGGGCCCAGATCTTTATGAGCAGTGCTACTCCCAGACTGGTGGTCCCAGATTTATCAGAAAGCAGACTGAGCAAGCCACCAGCACCCCTCCATTTTCTTTGCATCAACTCCTGTCCACAGTTTCCTGCCTACAATCTGAGTTCCTCTCCTCACTTCCCTGGATTATGAAATTCTGTAAGATGTAAGATGAAATTAATCCTTTCTGCTCCAAATTGTGTTTGGTCATGGTGTTTAATCATAACAGTAGAAACCCTAACTAAGATGGATGCCAACTTCAGATACTTTTCACTAAGATAACATAAAGGTATAATTATCACATACCAAGGAAACTTTGTAGTCTTTAATATTGTCATAAAACAGTATTTATGTTTGAAAGAGGAAATACTGTACTGCTAGGCAACTCCTTGTGTTCAGAATCTCAGCAAGCAGAACTGTTGGTTGTCTTGGCCAAACATCCAGCTCCATGCAGGCCTGTAAGGCCACAACTTAAAGAAAGTAAATGACACAGGTCTGACTTGCTGATTGAAGGCACTTTTAGAAAGAGAGATTGAGGTCTCTCAGGGCAAACACTTCATGACTGTGGTAAGGAGGTGCAGGCCCTCTGCCTCAGAGATGGGGCCCTTAATCACATTTGTTATAGGTAGGTTGAGTTCAACTCCAGTTTATTTAGTTACGCTTAGCAGTATCTATCATGGATCTGCCACAGGCCAGCTTTGTGACCTTGAACTAATACTTAACCTTACTGAGTCTTTCTCTACAGCACAATCAATACACTTCCTGTTCTTTTTACATCTTAACAGTGATGCCTGGGAACAAACAGCATAGTTAATGTGAAGTTGTTTCAAGCTACTTACAAGTAAGACACATTGGATAATGAAGATTATCACTATTATTAAAGCTAGTGATTATTATTAGCAGTATTTTGAAATGAAAACTGCCTGTCAGGGTTTAAATTACTCAGCTCAAAATCAACAAAGAATTTGGCTTAAATGTTCATAATGATTGTGCTGTAATAGATGCAATGTTCTGGTATAATAAACTCTTAAAGACTTCCCTAGAAATGACTTTTGTTGGGAGATTTTTACTCTTTTTTAAGGGGGGCCACCACCGAGCTTCCAAATAAATCACACACGGAAGCTTATTCTTAATTATGAATGCCTGGCCTTAGCTTGGCTTAGTTGCTAGCCAGCTTTCCTTAACCTATATTATCCTGACTACCTTTTGTCTCTGATTTTTCGCATTCTCTTACTTCTGTAAATCTTATTCTTACTCTGCCGCTTGCTGTGTAACTAGGTGGCTGGCCCCTGGAGTCCTTCTCCTTCTCTGGCTGCTAGATCTCCTCACTCCTCCATCTCTTTTTTTTCCTTTCTCCCAGATTTCTCCTTCTACATATCCTCTCTGCCAGCCCTGTCTATCCTTTCTCCTGCCTTGTTATTAGACCATCAGATGTTTTACATAGGCACAGTAACACAGCTTCACAGAGTTAAACAAATGCAACATAAACAAAAGTAACACAACTTAAAATAACATTATGCTTCAGCTGGCCTCAAACATGTGGGTTGATTCATCACAAATGAAAACACTTCCTTATTTTTAAAAATTGTGATTGAGAGTACCAAAAACAATATATTGAGTTAGAGGTTGGCTAAACTCAATGACGGCTGAGTACCTACAGGTTTACATTCTGTTTTCTCAATTATCTACCACCCTCCTACCTCTGGTTTAAACCCCACACCAATGAGAAATAACTATAAAGGACTCAGCAACATGTAAACAGGTAGCATTCAGTTCTTTCGAATGCCTAATTAATATTATTTTCTATTCTACTTGCTGGTAAGGCTGAGAATACAGGGAATATCTTCATAGACAAATACCTTAGTACTTAAAGGCAATTTGGGGAGAGTTACAATCAGCATGTGACATGGTCAATGTCTACTTCAAGTTGAGAAGGCGTGCCTTATCTTTTAGTTGTGTGTACTAAATCAAAGACCTAGGTATTGGCACAGCCCTACTTCTCCTGTGAGAGACTGTATGTTATTTGTGTGGAACTTGGATGCTTATATGTAAGGGCATGCCTCTTCTTTTAACATTGGTGGCATATACCACTCAGTGTAGCTAGTCCCTAAATGCTGGCTCCCTCCTATAATACTTGAGATGGGACTTGTACTTGAGGTTATTCTCTGTAGCTCTCTAACTTTGGAAATCCTATGGGGAAAGTATGGACCATCCACACCTGTTATCATTACCACTTTCCTTTTATGCAGCCTACATAGAAACTTCTTCTCGCTACCACCATAATCTATAGTTTATTTGCTTAAAAATTTTTGATTTCCATGAAAACTACTAATGCTAGGCAGTTAGTAGAGAAAAGAGAAAATCTTTCTGCATTTGGCTTCCCTATGTTACCATTGAATATAACCAATTTTTTTTTTTAAAATAAGCTTTAAAGAGGTGTTTTTCTTATCCTCTTTAGTTTGTTAAAACAATACATAAGTATTTTTATCATAAATGAAATGTCTATTGTAGGTGCAAACTAGGAGATACAAGATCTAAGCTAATCATTACAAACAATAGCTATCCTTTTTGAGTACAGATTATGTTCCACAAAATTCATATATTTAAAACATCTAAACATATTCATAGATTTATTTCCTTCTCATAAGTCACACTATAGATATTGTTTCTATTATTTAAGAAATTTAGTGTCTCTGTCAAAGAAAACATGCCACATACATACATAATAAAAGGCTGAGGAGGTGGATATGTTCAAGAGTATCATCAAATTCTTTATTTTTTCTGCTGCACAATGTTGTCTCACTGCCTGGCATTCTTCTTTCATGGTCAGTGTCTGAACCTAGTTTTCAAGTGTGGAAATTCCTTCTGCCTTATGAGCCTTGGATGGGTCATACTTACTTCCCCTCACTAAAGCAGAACTATTAGAAACTTACTTTCCTAGTGCCCTTGTCACTAGGCTATGGACACATGGAATAGGTAGCACCCAATCTGATGCTCTGACCACAGTATTGATACTTGAGGATTTGTCTCTGTCTCCATGAGCAGCTAAGGAAAGGTTGGACCTCAGGGTAGTAAGAACAGTGTTGCCAACACCAGCACCCTAGTTTCTGGGCTAGCAGTACAGTACTAGAAGAACCATAGTCTCACTGCCTTGAGGTAACAGTAATGGAGTCTTTCTCAGTCAGGTTGGTTGCCTGGTTTGGGGCATTAAACTGAAGTACATAGCCAATTGTTTGTTGTTAAAAATTTTCCTATATTATCTGACGTCTCCCTTATATGCCTGTAATAAATCCCCCATTTAAACCTACAGCCATTTAATCACTATAACCAAAGTTTCTTCTATCCTAAAAGCCTATTTTCTGGGTTTGAAGTCTTCATATTTTACCAAAGAACTAGTTAATTCTTGTATAGGTTATATTTTACAAAATATTTTATATAATAATATTTTCTTATGAACTCCTAAGATACATGTTCATATACCTGATTCCATATTTATTCTAGTGTAGACACAGCATAACATGTGTAACGTTTTCTCTCAAGTTGTGCCCACTGCCGATGGTGACTAGGCAGTGAATATTTATTTTAAGAACTTAAGAGAGTGATATAATTTTAAACAACACTTCCCTTGAACTTGATTGTTACTCGAGTCAAAATTTCAGGAGAGGTTTCTCTGCATGATTTACATAATTTCTCATTAACCTTTCAGTATTTACTTGGCTTCTTACAAAGCCTCAGGTTCCATATTAATTCCATCATTCCCACATTTTCTCACCTGTCCCTAAACACGTTCACATAAAATTGCATATAACCCATTTGTCCTACACGAGAAGATGGCCCAGATTCTATTATTGTTTTTACCTTTAAAAATATTCTTTGAAAAGCCTTGGCATTAATATCTGAAAATTTAAACGACCATATACTTTTTTCCTCCCTGATCACAGTCCATTTAAGCCACATCCAACTTATTGACATAGAGGATAATTTTTGATTGGTCAATGACTGATGATTTCTGTTTAACATTTTCAATATAATTTGTAGAAGAGAAGTTTAGATTGGATTTAGACATGCCTTTAACTTCCTATGCTTAGAGCCTGCCTACCAAAGTTCTAAGGTGCAGTCATTATGCTAGTCTGTCATGTGAAACTCTATTTGTGTTATCTGTCTCAGAATTCTGAATTTCAAGCTGTGAAATATGGGGGTTCTATTTTGTGATACTCCCTTTCTAGAACCTACTCTTTATTTTCAAAGAGAACAAGGGCTGTAGGGGAAGAAAAGAATGGGGATAATAATGGCTCCATTTTTACAAGCACCCTGTCAGGTTTTTGTGATGTAACCTCTGTAAATCTAAGTAAAGGCAAGTGAGAAAGACCCAGGGGCTCTGTCCACACAAGGCTGCCCTACATGTACCCACTGTTCCATCTAACCCTAACTCTCTCTTAGTCTTTTAAAGGAGAAAAGAAAAGGACATGAATAGTTCCTGTCTGTTGTACTGCAGACTGGATAGAATAAATCAGAGAGGAAATTATACGTCTGGGATTTGGAAAACACTCATTATAACTGATCATAGAACAAATTGGCATAGACCCGTGCAATGCTCTGGCCTTACAGTGATTTAAATATATAGAATGAGCCAAGGACAAGCAAGGGCATGACCTGGATTTCCAGTCAATTTCTTTAAATATCTCTTTATGATTTTTAAATACACTTTGAGTTCTTTTAAAAAGAAATAACCAACCATTTTTTTTTCTCTAGAAAGTGACTATTAAAATATTATAGTGCACAAAGAGACACCTTTAAGTCATATGCAATTTAGTGGGGGAGGAGATGTCAGAGAAGCATATCAAATTATAATAAAAGTGTGAGGTTTAATAATCATCAGTAGTTTATATTAAGCTATCATTCCAAGACACAAATAATTATAAGTGTTTAACAGTATGCTTTTCTTTAGCTCCATGGTGATTCTATTATGTGTATTTTATGAAGAAGGAAACTGAAGCCTGGGGGAGTTGGACAGCATGCCTTAGGCTAGGGAGCTAGTAAAAAGTAGAGAAAATTCAGCCATTAAGTCTGCCTTCTAGTACATGTATTACATTTTTCTACAGTATTAGGTAGAAATGAGAGGGCAAAAGACACTACATGATAAAAAAAAAAAAGGTGCATTTCAGAGATGGAAGAAATTATGGCCTGGGATTAATCTGTTCCTAAGATGTTGACCATATACAAAAATTTCTGCATGTTGTTTAGGTGGTGGCCATATATTTAAAATTTTTAGATCAATTTCCAGAAGTTAAAACCAGGCTTATTTTTATATAAACAGGAATTTGAATTGAATTAAAAAAAACCCCAGTGGTCAATTGTAAAAAATGCAGATTTATCAACAAAATTAGCATTTCTCAAGATTTGACTTGTGATGTTTTGGGGAATCCTGAGGTTGAACTGTAAATGTGTTGATGTTTACACAGAAATGGTGATCATAGCCTCTCTTTTCTCTGTGTCTTGTTTTACAAACACAGATACACTGATACATACACAGCCATACAATGATGGATACATATTTATATATACACAACGACATACTCATAATTGACACACTCAATATGCATGTGCACAGACACACAGACACAGACACAGACACAGACACAGACACACACACACACACACACAGAGAGAGAGAGAGAGAGAGAGAGAGAGAGAGAGAGAGAGAGAGAGAGAGAGAGAGAATGCTTTTTCCCTTTACATTGTTTCATAGCTTTAGGAAACAGGATGAGACAAAAGGTTTCCATTTCTCCAGCAATAATTAAATTGCTAGGTCACAGTTATATCAAAAGATACAGGTAGCAATATTAGCAAGCTAGGTTTCCTTCAGGAAGACACCCTGGGCATCCAAAGAATTGCAGGCACATTGAAGACTGAAGGAGAGGCCATTGATGCATAAAGATAGATAATCACATCTTTGACTTCCAGCCATTTAATGATCCAGCTTTTGAAGTTTCTTGGCCTAAAGTTTGGTCTCTAGCAAAGTCATCTGTTTTTATCCATTTTTATTAGCTCTGAGTGCTGCCTCCCCCAACCTTCCTCCAGATGGGGGCGGAGATAAAGTATTAAAGGATAAGTTTTTGAATAGGTTATTAAACAGGCATCTTTCAGAATAATCAAGGACAATTTTGGAACTGTGCTTGAGTGCACTTGACTGCATCATCTTCATGTCCAATGAGCTTCACTGCACATCTGTTTGCCACACTTCATTGTACCTGAGGTAGTTTCCAATCCAATAATCCATTGCAATTTATTTTATGCTAGGTAAATGACTGCTTTCTAGGCTCTAGAGGCAATTTCCCCTTTCTCATGAATTCTGTCCTGGAAGAATATTCCATTCAGATTCTAACAAGAAGCAAATATTTAAGACCACCTCCCATTCTTCCCTATTCCTACCTTTAAAAGATCAGATACCAGAACAAAGTAATCTGTAGTAAATATGCAAATCTCTATGATTTAGCATGAGCAAGGTACTTCAATGCATAAAATATGTCTTTAATATCCTGGAAGCAAAATAGAGACTTCACAGGTGTTGAGTCTATTTTTCTCTCTTCAAATATAACTGCTGATTTCAAATGTGTAGATATAGGACCTGTGCCCAATAAAATTACTGTCCTGCAGGTGCATAATAATAAATAAACATGAAAGTTTGAAAGGATACACAAGGCACACATGAAAACAAGTACCAACAGCTTTAGAACTGAGATGTATAGCATTGGTTGCAGGGTAAAGGGCATATTTGGAAATTTTATGCTGCAGCCAATAATTCATTATCTAGGGGAACTCTTTTTCTTCTCCCCCTTTCCTTTAGTCATCCTTTCCTTCCTTTGTAAACTGAGCACCTACTGTGTGCCGTTTTCAGAAGCAGGTGCTAGAGGTACAAAGAGTGTGCCTTTTTACCAGTTTATCATGGAAAAATGCTGAAGACTGTGGGGATTAAACACTGTAAGTTTATTTTTCAGTTTTGAAAGGTGTGAGTCAAAATACACATTACCTGGCTTGGCCATCTTGAGGATGCCATTCTTCTTAGCTTTGAGGTAGCAGCCTTATTAGTATGTGCTGTAATGGACTTTCTTCTGGGCACTCACACTCTGGTATCTATTCATCATTTGGTAAAAACATCAGTCACACTGGATTTGAGACTACCTATTTAAGTGATTGCAGCTTATTTACCCTGTCCAAGATCCCATTTCTAAAGACAGGCATGTTTAAGATGTTAAGGATTGGGATGTCAACAAATTTTTTTTAAGTGGGGTATAATTTAGTGTAGAGTACATCCAAAGATGGAGGACCATCTTGGAGAAGCTCATGATGTAATGGGAATTGAGAAGAGATAGAAAAGCAAAACAGATAATAGGGACCAACCTATCAAGGTTACCATGATACATCTTAATTTAATTTCTCAGTTTTTTCTTCTGAAAATGAGGTTTGTAATATCTGGAATTCCTATGAATTTGATAATCTGTGATTCTCACTATGTGTCTAAACATATTACCATAGTGTCACTGGGAAACTGGATGCCAAGACCTCCTTCCCAGTGTGCAAATATCACTTCTATCATTTTCTTCATTTTCATAAAAATTGGTATTTTTATGCACGTGCTTTCAAGAGTTGATGACTTTTAGTCCACTAATCAACTTCATGCTTTTTATTCTGAAAGTCTTAATAATAATAATAATAATAATGATGATGATGATGATGATGGTAATACACATTTTGTAGAAGCAAACACATATCCTCAAATACAGATTTGGGAAGACATTTTGTTGCTTGAACTGAAATACTTGCCCTGAAAATACTCCAATAAATAACAGAATTTCCTAATATGGAAAAAAATGCAAAATAAATCCTTATGTTGCACATCCAGAAACTGATATATAAGGCTGATTCTCATAAATTTTGTGATTCTTCTCTGTGGAAATGAATTTCCCTTTTTCCTTTCACCTTTTATCCAGTGTGAAGTAATTTAAAAATCCATTAACACATATTGCCATGTTAATTGGATGATATTCTTCAAGGTCAAGAAACTATCAATAGATATTGAATAGTGACTATAAATAAACTCATCACAGTAATTAGATTTGTCAATTAAAATTGAGAATGGCTAACTCTTTATGACTGGATTAAAGGTGGATCACTTTGGGAAAATAATTTTCCTCAACATAATGGATGAAGATTGGATTATGATCTTGTATGTGAGTTTGACCATGAATGAAAGAAACTTATAATTTTAAAAATACCAACAGATCCAGAAACTCTTGAATATACTGACAATGATTGAATTACACAAAAATGTATTCAAACAGTAAAACTCCAATGTGACATTTATTAGGAAAATACTGGACTATTAACACTTAACATTTATTAAGAACTTTGTCTATACTGGGCTGTACACTGAAACTTTAAATGCATCATCTCTTTTATTCCTCATGAAAACTGCATGAGGTATATAATTATCTTCTTTTGCAGGTAAAACTTTTCCAAGGTCATTCAAACTACTAATAAGTGCTGAAGCCAGATTAAATTTAGGTACATCTGACTCCAAGCCTAATGCTCTCTGCACCTCTCTGCATGTGTATGACTAGATAAATATTTTAATTAGTTTCACTTTGTCTGCTGTTTTCTTATGTGAGGTTCTTATAACCCTAGGTTTTAGTTTTCATGTATTTGGAAAGACCATTCTCAGATTGCAAACATATTGCCTACTTTTCCATTTATTAATTTGGTGGTTGGGTGACGTATACAAATGTGTAAACACTGTGCTCACTATTTTCTTGGTTGGAGAGGGCTATATATTTTCCCACATTTTCTGCTTATAATGGTCAAATATTATAAGGCACCCTTAGAATTTTGTATAGCATCACTGCTATGACTATTCTGCTTTTTTTCTAACGTAATTTGTTGAAGTTAGGTAGGTCATTGGGAGACTGTAGAATATGTGGGTGTCAGCTGAACATTAAATTTAGATCAGTTTTAGTTTATTGAAATATCATATCTAAGAAAAAATGTTGAAACCTGACGACATGAAACTGGAGGGAGTGGTTAATATTTTCTATTATAATTGTAGCAGAAAAATCTAGAGTATATGATATGCTAGATATCCAAGGGAAATATCCCCACAAACTTTTGTAGTGACCAAAGTGTCTCTGTTTAGAGTATCAGTATCCATAAATGCTGAGAAGCAACTTGAACACCATATTAAAATGTCTTTTGATGTTGTTATTGAGTTCCCACAGTCTTAGACTCTGTATCATACAGAAAAAAATTGATATAGAAAATCTTATACTCAGTATTGTATGACATTATTTCTCAGGAAACTTGAATAAACATCTATTCACCAAGACAGGGAGTTGACAACAGACCAAAGTAAGAGTACTACCATTGTCCAACTTGGTGAATCAATTATTTTTATTTCTTATGGGAATATGGGTGTATGGGGCCTTACTTACATAAGCAGAAATGATTCAAAGACAGCTACATCACCAAAAATACCACATTATGAGTGTCAAAATACAGAAATGCACTGCACAACCTGCAGGTAAAACAGTAGGTAAGAGAACGGTCTTTCTAGGTATCTCAGTCAGCCTGATCCTCTTTCTGGCAGCTCAGCTGGTCTTCTCCAAGGCAACACCATTTGGCTGAGTATCTCTCAGCAGTCCTTAAAGTTTATGTATTTGAGAAGAAGAAGGCACCTAGTGAATCTGGTCGGTGTCAGGGACTTCCTGAATTAGAATGCAAGATTTTTCCTTGTCTGAATTATGGTTTTTATTACAGTAAAGAGACACCATGATCATGGCAACTCTTTTAAAGAAAACATTTAATTGGGGGTGGTTCACTTAGAGTTTCAGGGGTTTAGTCTATTATCATCATGTCTGGGAGCACGGCAGTTTGCAGGTAGATGTGATGCTGGTTACATCTTGGCATGCAGGAAACAGGAAGTTGACTGACTCACTGGGTGGTATTTTGAGTATAGGAAACCTCAAAGCCCACCCCCACAGTGACACATTTACCTCAACAAGGCCATATCCATTCCAACAAAGCCATACCTTCTAATAGTGCCACTTCCTAAGAGTTTATGGGGGCCAAATACATTCAAACTACCATACAGCCCCTCTTATAATACCCAGTTGTTTCACCCCTCCCCTTTTTTAACTACTTGCATCTTAATGATCTGAGGATATTCACTGAGAATATCCTCTTGTTTCACTCTCCCTTTCACATCCTGTGTCTTAGCAAGCAAGATAGACCATTTAAATCTCAGAGAAAACAGCTACTCACCAGATATTCAAGGTTTAGTAGAAGAAATCTCCACAAAAGAATTATAAAACTGTAGTCGGAAGGTTTCCTGTGTCCTGGCCTGCCAGTGGTCAGGACAAATCTCCCCCACTGGCGTCCCCCAAGTAAACACACAGAGGTTTATGTTAATTACAACTGCATGGTTATTGCTCAAGCTTTTTGCTGGCTAGCTCTTATATCTTAAATTAGTCCATAACTATTAATCTATGCATTGTCACATGTTCTGTGGCTTTACCTGCATCCCATTGCATGTTGCTCCTTGGGCGGCTTGCTAGTGTCTCTGCCTACCTTCTTTTTGTCTCTCTCTTTGAATTTCCCACCTGCCTCTAAGCTGCCTTGCCATAGTCCAAACGGTTTTATTTATCAACCAATCAGAGCAACACGTTTTCGCAGTGTACAGAAAGATATTCTCTCATCATAAAATTATTAGACGCTATTATATAAATAAAGGTAACTACATATATAAGCTTGAAATATTTGTGAATCAGTAGAAACAGAAATAAAAGTGCAATTTCTTATATTTACAGAAATGTTAAAACTTTTTCACAGTGGATAATATTAAAGCTGGATGATGTAGCCTTAGTAGGGATTTTCTAGGGAAATTTGAGGGTGAGTAGACAGTGTTTTCTAGATAACTAAGTGAAAAATAAAGATCTGAAAGCAGGATACAATGTGGCACAAGTATCAAGTATTCTGCAATATATTGAATGTTTACTGTATGTATGTCTGCAAAGAATAAACTGTGTTCAGTTGGAATGCTATGTATGTTATCATGTAAGGAAAGCGAACTATTTGATACAAACTGGGAACAGACCAGAGTGTATATCTGGGGTCTGTAATACAGCTTTCCCTCAATTATGTCGAGGGAAGCAAAGGGCTCTTGAAGTAAAAATAATAAGCATAGCTAAATTGTGAAGTGAAACCAAAAACCAAAATCTACTTTTCATTTTCATATCTTCATTGATGGCAATGACTTCCCCACTGGGGAAGAAAGCCATAACAGTTTTCTGTGAGTCCTACTCATCCTCTATTCTCTATATTCTTCTACCTAGATTAAGCCCTCACTTGGCTTTCTATGGCACAGATTAGTGGCACTTGTTTCTGAGTTTCTTTGACATGGCATGATATGGTGTGCCTGGCTTCCTTCATTTAACATATTTGAGAAATTAGGAATATTTGAGTATATGAGTGTAGGCTATTTCCACTATTTATTGCCCATTGTATGAATGTACATTTATTTATAAATTCTGCATTTGGCTACCATTCAAGTAGCTTATAGATTTTTATCATTATAGAGCATTATGCAGTAATATTGTGTTTTTATAAATGCATGTATCTATATTTAAGAACAATTTTACTCTAGCGTAGTTTTCCCAAAGTAATTATATACTTTACATTCAGGATAACAGTGTGCTAAATTTTAGTTATTTTACCTTCTTTATAACTTTGAAAACCAGCATCTTTTAATACTAGTTTGGTGGGTATTTCATGATGACTGCTTTTAATTTTTATTTGTATCCTCAAAATAAAATTTTCTCCTGGGTGGTGGTAGCACACACCTTTAATTCCAGCACTTGGGGGGCAGAGGCAGCACTGTGAGTTCGAGGCCAGCCTGGGTTACAGAGTGAGTTCCAGGAAAGGCTCCAACGCTACACAGAGAAACCCTGTCTCAACAACAACAATAACAACAACAACAACAACAACAACAACAAATTTCTCTTCTCCCTTTTTGCATGTTTTATTTTATTTTATTTTATTTTTTAGGCATGTTTCTTGTGATACAGCCCTGGATAGCTTAAAACTTATTATGATAGTTTTCATAATTTCTTGTCACTTACATACTCTTTTTGCTCATGTGCTTGCCCATATACGATTGAATTTTTTTCTGTTTTTTTTTTCTCCTATGGATTTGTTGAAGTTCATTATGTGTACTGATTACTACATCCCTTCCCATTGCCTGTATTGAAATGTCTGTTCTCCTACTGTGTTACCACAAGCACATTTTAGCAGCTATAAACACATAACTGAGATTCTTCTCATGTCAAATCAGTTTACATTATGTCACAACCAAGGATAGAAGCTTTGTTCTGATACAGCTTACATATTGCCCTGCCGGTCTTGGCTTCAAACTCTTTTTTTCCTGGAAGATGGGAGTGGATGAGGGTTAGGGGAAGCAATAGGGGATGAATATGATAAAAATATATTGTTTTAAATTCTCAAAGAATCAATAAAAATATTCCAATAAAAACCAGCCAAAATATTTAAGAAGCCAGGGGCAACTCAAAAATACATGGTATTTGTTAAAATATATCATAGACTCAGGAGTACAGTATCCTTGATGAAGAATACTAAACTGATATGAAAGATTAAAATTAGAGTCTATAAGAAAGGAATTGCATGCATAAAAGAATTCAGGACAATCCTTTGGGAGAGTTGGTTGTTTCCTTAGGAAGAAGTGGTCTCTAGGAAATTCTGCCTTTGGGGGTTACTAGTTTCATGTCTCAAGCTCAGGATGAAAAATTTCAGTCAGACACACAGTTCTTAGTGATCAGGGGTCTTCTCTCCCCTTGGCATATTGGTGCCTTCAGTGTGGGGCCTTTTATTCTCAGGCACCTGTGACTTGAGGGTCACAACATGACTTCAGTACATACAAGAAACTAAGTCCTTCCAGTTTAGAAAACAAAAAGCAAACATATTTTTTTTTTTCTGGTAGGCTTTGCATACATATTCATAACCTTGTCTTGAGAGACTGCCTACTTCTCATGGCCTGAACTTTGGCTTCATTACACAAATAGCTCACAAGGAAGCTGTTTTTGCTTTACCTGCTGTAGGAGTTCACTCTGATGAGTTCTTTACAGTATAGAATGCAAATAAGTCACAGATATGTAAGGTTCACCCTAAGCTCAGGAAAAAACCCTTTTCTTGCCTAAGTTCCTCTACTCTTAGCTTCCAGGATGTTGTTAAACTCAGCCGATTATTTTGAGCCCATTTCTTCTCTTTTTTTCCCATTATTTTCTGTTGGGGGGAACTATGTTGATTTATACAAATTATGACTTGCTACTCGAATATGCTCTATTCCTATGGCCAGCTGATTATATAAGCTTCCTCTCGTTAGGGTAGACATTTTGACCATTGGAGAGTAACCTTGGAGATATCAGGTACACACAAGAGTTCCTCACCCCTGCTGTTTTCACTTTGCTTCCCCATTTGAACACATAGTGCTTTGTTTGGGAATTAGAAGAAGCCACAGTGTGCATTGCATTGTATTTATGTCCTAACATTAATATGATGGAAGCGACAATGAATTGTGTCATTGCTGAATGTTTTATCCTGCGATTCACCAGCATTTTCGCAATGTTTGTCCTGTGTGTACAGGAATAGCATAGTTATGAGACCATAACACAAAAATAGTGACTTAGGGATGAAACAGATAAACAGGAGATGAAAGGAAGTGAGGCAAGGGGACTACAGTCAGAGAGGCATTTCCTTTCTGGATTCTCAAGTGACTGGGTCTGCAAGGAGCTTTGTGCTGGCTTTGGGGGATGCTTCTGTCTAAACTGCAATCAGAGAGTGCTAAAACGATGTAACTGCAATAACGAGAGAGTGGGGACGACAAGGGAGAAAAGTATTTGTGGACTGAGCAATGTCTGAAAACTATTTTCAAGGTGAAACTAGTGAGACAGCCCTTTGCCAAGTTTTCCGGAACACACAGTCACCTCTAGCTTACGTAAGGGAGCAGCGGTGTGGATAATTAACAGCGTGGGTAGTTCTCCACACTTGTCTCTTAACACAGGCAAGGGCAGAGGCCAGTTCAGGTGTTCAGTAGACAGAGGACAGGGGGCTGTAGTCCTTTTCTTTTCTTTCCCTTCCCCCCATAACCTTCCATAACTCTTCCTTCTCTTAGTTTCCTATTTCACAAAGTAGAGGACAGAAGGAGAGACGCTTCGGTCTTCCCATCACCACATCTATTAGTCTCTTGCATCTACTGGCATAAGTTCTCTCCTTCAGTCACTGTGGAGGCAATGGGTTCCTAGATACAAGTATATATATATGCCTCCTCCACCATTACCCACTCTTTAGTGTCAAGACTCCACACCCTCTGGCCAATTCAAGGACATTATGCTGGTATATTTCTCTCTTCCTTCATTTTCTGCTTTTGATACACTGTTTCCAGGATTGCCTCATCTTACAAACAACAATAAGTACTTTAAAATTCCCTGTACATTTATTTGCTCTGCTTTAGAGTAACTCTCCCAGAGAGAGTTCCTCTATATGTGTCATTGGCTGTCTTTACCGATTTATCTTCCAACCCAGTGACAACCTTGAAACAGTCTTTTATGGGAACACATTGGATCATCAATTCTTAGTCTTTCTCACTCAAGCTTAGTATCATTTCACTGGAGCAAGCACATTCTTATTTCTCAAGCAGATTTAAACTGATTTCTGGGATGCCTCTTTATCTTATTCTCCATCGCAACCACAATCTCTTCTTGGTCCCAAACCCCCACTGCCTTTACATTTAAGTTTGTAATTTAACTTCCAATCATTGTTCTCAGTCTCATGTATTTAATTATTATGTCCACACCAAGGAATTCTTTGCCTAGAGACTCTGCCTATATTTAAACAGCTCCTCCTTCTTTTCTTAAGGTTTCTGATTCTAGCCTTTTCCTACAAAGGACTCTCAGTTGTCAACATTTGACCTAGAAACCAAGGAAAGAAACTTGTACCTCTGTCTGACCCTCCTTCATTTGAATAACCCTGCAACTCTGAACCATATTGGTATGTCAGCTGGTGATGCCATAAGAAGGCCTTGTTTGGGCAACCTTATGGTTTGGGTTTCATGGCTACAGCCTCCCTGTCACATTTAGAAGACACTATCTAGCACTACATTATACTGTACTTTTTAAAAATGTCTACATCACAGAATCAATACAGAAAAGCAAGTACCTCACAACCAATTCTTGTATGAATGGCCCCTTTATCCATATCCTCATTTCTAATCAGTATCTGACACACTGTATTTATTTGTAAAAACTAAAATGAGAATGTAACTTTCCGATGTCAGCCTTTTTACTTGACTCTTTAATCGAAACACCTCAAACAGCACCTGCCACATAAAAGGTGCTGAGTTTGTTTACTGGGTGGGTGACTGACAGGGATGAACATAAATAACTTTTTATCTGGATTAAAAGTTTTAGAAGCTAGTTTTGCATCATGTTTGGATGGCATAATTGCAAGGGAGAGAGAGAAATGTGTAGGACCTCAATTCAGCTTCGGGGCCAGAGGCCAATTGGTTGAAATCAAACTGAAATCTTTGGAGAGGAATTTGTGCTCTGCACAATGAAAACATGTGCTCAGTTCCCCAGGCATCAGAATAACAAATGAGAGATTCTCATGGGAAATGGGGTGCCCCAGAATAGCTTTGGCCAGTAGGAAAGAAACCTGAAGTGTGTTGGGTAGGAGAAGTTATTTTTAGGTTGGAGTATTTAATGTTGTCATGAGCTGTAAATCCATTAATAATGTGTATAAAAAAAGAAGAGGGACTCTTTTTTTTTTCTTGGAAAGTATTTCTGTCTTACAAAGAGAGGCAGGAGAAAAAATAACCACACATTATGTATATGAAAATCAGCAGCTGCAATGTGATGAAAATCAAGTAATGAGGTTTTTAATTAAAATATTCTAATTTCAAACCTCCTGTCTTTTTCCTTTGGGTAGAATTTTTTTTGATACAAGATATAGTTTTAACCCTAAATTAAGTTTTAATCCTAATATTACTCTAAAGCTTATAGAACAGCAAAGTGGAGAATTATTCACCAACGTATTAGTTTAGTTTCTATATTTGTGTATTGAGGCTACTGGATTGGTATAAAGTTAGCAAATACTTTGCTTTTGGGAATAACAAGAGTAGCCTAGATTGTTATATGAATGAGCATCTGAGGCCACTCTGACTCTCAGAAGCAAGGAGACATGAAACCAACAGGTGCTATTTTCTTTGGGCTTAGTAAAGACTAATGTCACCAGTTTGTGTTATATTTTGTTGTATTTCAGTTTTAAAATTCTGTGACTGTAAATGCCTATTATATTAAATATAGCCTTCGCAAAATGCGATAATATTTATGTGAAAGACATTGATATATATTCTTTTTAGCATATTCTTTTGGAGAATCTGAAGACTTGGACATTATTTCATCTAGGTTTCCTGGGACTTGCATATTACAATGTTTTACATTGTATGCTAATCAAGTGCATGGTAATCAGAATATACAGGCAGCTTGCAGAAGCAGTGGTGATACCATACATGTGCACACAAACCCTGACACAGAAGCAATTGATAGATATGGCAGAAATCAAACTTTAATTTAACTTAAAATATTCTCATAGTTTTCTTCATTGGCTTTGTCTCCTAAAATATCTGTAGGAAATATTTTCACATTGAGGAAATGAAATGTTTTAACTACTGTTTTTCTTTTTTCAAAGGAATAGCTGACACATTTAGAATTGGATGGCAGAAACTGGATGATGATCTAGATCATCATCTCACTTCTTGATTAGAATGCTCGATGCTTTCTAAGTTAGAAATGTAAGAATGTGACATTAGGGGATATAGAGAGATATTTACAGATAATTCAACTTTAAACAGAAAGTTAGCATATGGGAATACAATCTGCTTCAATTTGCATTTCTTAGAATAATTATTTCTTGCTTCCTACCTCAAATATACTATGTAAAGGAACGTTTCAAATACATGTCCTTGGTGTGTTGGCACATGTTCTTTCAGGAAAGTATGATGCAGTTTTGCAAACTACTGGCATTATTTTTGAAGTACCTTTTGTATCTACAATATAAATAAACCCAGGAAAGAAGTATCAACTTGTGGGAATAATCTTATGCCTTTCACTGTAGCTGAAGTTTTCTCCAGTCCTTCCTGGCCCATGGTCAGGACAAATCTCTCTCATCCGCCAGTCACGCAGATGCTCAGACCCAACCCAGTAAATACACAGACTTATATTGCTTACGAACTGTATGGCTGAGGCAGGCTTCTTGTTATCTAGCTCTTCTGTCTTAAATCAACCCATTTCTGTTAATCTGTATGTTGCCATGTGTCCCATGGCTTTACCTGCTGCCTTTACATGCTGCCCCCTGGACGGCAGGCTGGTTGTGTCCTCCTCTCAGCCTTCCTGTTCTCCCAGTTTTCCTCTCTGCTGGTCCTGCTTATACTTCCTGCCTGGCTATGGGCCAGTCAGTGTTTTATTTAACAATCAATCATCCACAGCAATTCACATAACTGTTAAAGTGGGTTTGGTATTTTTCTTCCACATTTTTAAGCCTCTTTGAATTTTTCACCTATGTATTTACACTCTACAAATAGAAATAATTTGAATAGGTCTTCGAATGTACTTCAAAAGACAGTATCCCATGTATATTTCTGGAGTTATTTGTAATGGTTAGATGATTTGGACTCATTCCCTTAGATTTTATGATCTTTATGTTAATCAAATGATCCTTTGTTAATCTTAGAAGGATGATGTTTTAAAATATCAGTGAAATCTTTTCATTAATTCCCTGGCCCTTCATCTTGCTTAGTGGACATGAATTCACATGCCTGCCTCCCAGGTGCTAGGATTCCAGTCTAGATGTATGATACCATTCCCACCCTCTTTCTCTCTTTTGTTTTACTTTATCTTTTATGGGATATTTGTAATTATCATTGTCATTCATTTTTGTTATTTTTTTTTTTTGGTATCACTCTTATTATTCTAGAGTAAATGAAGAGAGATAAGCTAGACTTCACCTTCTAGACAGAGTTTGTAGTTAGCCCAATACCTGGCTGGAAGTTAAGTCGCCCATTGAATCTATCAAGCATTTGGTTGCTTTCACACCCTGACTATATTGTCTGATTGTAGTCTGGAATAGTTTGAGAGTTTTTTCACTTAGCCTCTTTCCTTTTAGACTTTTGATTGATTAAATGATTTTTTCACTCCCACCTCTTTATGTTTCCTAAAATCAGGGTAATTATGGCCTGTTTGTAGCTCATGGGTTCAAGTGCTGTTTGGTTGCTTGTTCTTTTGATAAAGCAGTCATCCCTCACTGACAGAGTACATTCATCTTTCATTCAAGGCTCTGTTTAGTTTTTACACTAGTAGGTTTCTAATTGAGATTTAGTTTAAAAGATTTAAATTAGTACATCTATTATGTGGTTCTAGTATTAAAAACTCTGCTACCTTAGTTGTTTTACTTTGGATATTATTTTAAGCATTTTCCTAGATTTACAAAACTTTAACATTTTTAATTCCTCGTATTAGAGGAACTCCATTTAACAGTTGAGATTTTTTGGCAACTACAAAATACCCAGTGTCTAGGACCATCGTTTTTCTTTGCACTTAGACTTACTGAAACATTTAACTTGCTTTTTATTGATTATTTACTCTTAGAGATGGATATTTACGAATGAAGGGCACCTCAGGTTAATTGAAATAATCAAAACCTAAATCTGGACAAATGTGACAGCTCAGTACGTAAAGGGACTTTCTGTGAAGCCTGGACAACTGAATTTGATCCCAGAACTCATGAAGGTTAAAGGAGATAACTTGGCTCAACAGAATTGTCCTCTGATCTCCACACAGGTCCCGTGAAGAGTGGTGCTGAGCTGTGGGTGGTTAGAAGTAAAGGGCTTGGTAACTAACCCCTAAGCAGTAAGACATGGAAGGCTTTTCTCAGTGTGTGCATGGAATGTTTTCAAAGTTTTAAAGGCAAACTTCAACAAACTCCACAGGTATTTATAGTTGCCAAGGAACCACTCTCCTAACCATCAACATTCTCCAGCAATTGTTTTCTCCTTTATCCTGTTATACAGGAGCACATTCCAATTTAGGGTACTTTAACTGTCAGAAATATCAAAAAGAGCTTGTGCACTTTAAGCAATCTTTCTGAACCCCTGTCCAGAAAACACAGGGAGAACAATTTTGAAGCAATCTTTGTTTTGCCTTCCCATTGCCCTTTGACCCGAGATATAGCTTTCAGCTAATTAGCGCGTCCTGGCATTAGGATGAGAGTTATACAGTGTTCTACCCGGAGAGGTAGATTGGGCAAGGTCACACAACTGCAGTCTTGCTGGGATTTATTTGTAAAAGCCGTATTTGGTTTAGCTACTTGACACATAACATTTCATTTGTCCAAGTGTGTAGAATTTCAAGTTTCCAATGAACTGAAACTTTAGCACTTTGCCTTCAGGTCAGTTTCTTCATTCTGTGTCTGCCCCTGAGAGCCTGGTAGTACCTGTTCCAGCTAATGATGAAACTCATTGATAATGTCTGCTTTTTAGATGCTGGGGAGGAATATTAATTATCAGCATGGAATCTGCTTGACTTATGTATATTGGCACTTTACCTAAAGATGAAAGAGGCAGCGAAAGAACAATGACCTACTCAACATTTTATCATAGAGTGTGCCTTGGTGACAGCAGATCAGAGGGCACTTCTTCCTTAGACCTTCAGAGCTGAATGAAGCCAATTAATGCACAATTATGGGCAGCAGCAGAGTCGTATTTGAAGTTTTTTTTTTTTCTACAATGAAACTTTTAAACAGCATAATTGTAGACATCTGCTTTACATCCCTTAGCCATGACATAGCCAGTGTTTGCTAAGATCTTCTGAGCTTTTACAGTTTTACACAAAAGGACATATTGGCAATTCTGTTTTCCTGTATAATAGGCAGACTGCAAAATCCTAAGCTAGAATTCAGCATTGTTATAGAAGTGTTCAATGTCACCAGAGCGATTGACTTGTTCCACCTGGCTCTCAGACATTTGTAGAAGCTAAACATATGTACCTTAATTGCAAAAATGTAGGCTTAATGAACATGCAGGCGTTATGTTATACCAAATGTAACAATCAACATGATGGCAAGCTACTTGAGAGCATGTCACAATGTTTGGCTTTGAAGAGGTTTGCCTTTGGCAACGATTCAGAGAAGAATGTGTTCCTTGCATTTGCCATCCTGCGAGCCAATAATAAAGTGTTCAGCATATGAAGCTGGTATTTATTTTAAATTGCTATGTCAATATTTTTGTTTAAAAGCAAGCTTGATTCCTTGTGTGGACTTTGTTGAAGCGTTCTATCACTGCTTTTTATTTGAGTTTGATTTAGCTGCTTTTCTCCCTGATTTTGTGTTTTGCAGAATGGCTGCCTTGAAAGCCTTCTGATTGGGATGGGGCGGGGGTAGGAAAGTTGCTGTGTGAATTTCAAAGCCCAGAATGTGTAAAAAGGAGCAAACAGTTGCTGAAGGCATCAGGGAAGTGACTGCAATTAAGCTGTGTGCATTTTGTGACCTTGGAGCTTCTTAAAATAGAACCATGTCTGGAATAATGGAAGCTCTGGATTCAAATGTCTCAAAATGACTTCACCAGCAAAGCACCCTTGCTCTTAGGGAGATATCTCCAAGTTCAATGCCTATGTTTAGTTGGCATGTAAAGAGACAGAGATTATGTTTTTGTTTTCAAATGTATGAATGGAATTATACTATTATGGGATATTGCACAAGAAATTCAATCATGTTGTGATGTCAAACCTAATTCTCTTACCAGTTGAAGGGATGTTTTACCTGCTGCAGGTGCAATAGTTTTGTACATGCTACAGACACTTCCAAGAAATTGTGGGCAGTTTTGCTCCTGGATTTTCATAATATGCCTCTATGTGAGGCATATTTCTGTTAGGGTAATAAAAATGGTCTTTTCATAAGACAAGAGGAAACAGTATGCATTATCTGTACACTCTGAGCTAAAAATATTATATTCATAAATTAAATTGGACATTTTGAAATGTTAACATAAAAAGCTACTTTGCTTTTTTAATCAATAAGGAAATGGGGATTTTAGGTAATTAAAATCTATGGAGTGAACATTTCTCATTTCGAACCCATTAAGAGGAATAGAATAAACAAAGGAAAGAGATAAATACAGAAAATTAAGTGGTTAAAAATGTTTCTTTCATGTTAGTAAGGAATATAATGACATATTCTGAGGTCTGAGGCAATACAAATAATGTTATTACACGTATTATATTTAAATTACACAAAATTTGAGTTTTGTGGAAACCAGTGTGTCAGCATTAGGCAGTAGTTTTTAAATCTGTCTGTTCTTTAGATCAAATTTTATTTGATGTATTGTTTAGATTTTCTCTTCTGAAGTGTAGCTAAGGAACCAGTATGGAGCATAAATGCTTCCTAGATGCAGAATACCACCCTAGTTCCAGAGACTGAATCAGAATCTGCAGTCTATCGAGATCTGCTTGTGAGGAGTTTGAATCTGGCTAATGGTCCGATAGAAAGGTAAGCTATGTCTCAAAAAGTTATGTGTACTTGCAAAGGTTTAAACTTGTGTTTTCCTGAACACACCGGAGGGAAGTAATAGATCCACTGGAGGCTGTAAATGCCATGTATATTCTACATCAGGAGCTCTTACAATATGGCAATGGAGGGGAATACTGAGAGTGGAGATGGAGTTGTGCTCCACACTACTTTGTTTCTGAGATTTTCCTTCACACCTTTCTCTCATCTAATGGCAATGCTATTCTTCCATCTTTTCTACTCATCTATTAATTTTGCTCTCTGTTTCCTATGTGCAATTTTCTTTCTCCCTCCATTCAAGAAACACTTTAAAAATTTTAACATAAGATTTGAAAATTGCCTCCATGTAATTATTTTGGTATTCATTCCAAATTGATCTATTATCAGCTCCTTAGAATTTTTTCTAGAACCCCATGCTGAATATTAGCTTAAAAAGTGTCACATTCATTTATGTTGTGGGATATTTAATGATGCAAAGATGTGTTGCATTTTTTTTATGTTGCATTTGTTTAACTATGTAAAGCTGTGCTACTTTGCCTGCCTAAAACAGTGGATTGGTCTAATAAAGAGCTGAACGGACAATAGTGAGGCAGGAGAGAGAAATAGGTGTGGCTGGCATGCAGAGAGAAAAAGTAAGAGAAATCTAGACAAGAGGAAGGAGCAAGAAAAGGAGAACAGGAGGACACCAGGGGCCAGCCACCCAGCCACTGAGCCAGTCACAAAGTAAGAAGGAAAGAAAGATATTTAAAATAAAGAAAGACAAAAGCCCAAAGGCAAACCATAGTTAAAGAGAAATGGGATAATTTAAGTTAGAAAAGCTAGACAGAAACAAGCCAAGGCAAGGCTGAGTATTCATAAGTAAGAATAAGTCTCCATGTATTTATTTGCAAGCTGCATGGCAGACCCCCAAAAGAGTAAAAAATCCAACTACAGCCCTGACCTAGTCTATAAATACCAGACCTGAAATGTGACTATTTTCTCTCTGTCACAGACCTTCCAGTTTATCTTTGGGACCATATAGCTGATGATGCTTGGAAAGACAGAGAATTTGATTCTTTCTTAGATCAAATCTCAGCTAAAGACATTAGGTCAAAATGAACTTTAATCCAGTTCTATTGGGCAATGGATAGTTTATTGCATTCCTAGCCAATAAATGACTGATATGGCCATTTAAAAAGTGAAAGCATCCCTCCAATACTGTCATAGCATTGCTTTGCATGTATCCCTTTGCAGGTGAGTCTATGTTTGAGTTTCTGATGATCCATACATTTCTAATGAAACATTTAATTATCAGTCATACATTTTTGGCTATCTAAAACATAGTGAAATCTCAATTCCATTTTTTCTCTTCAGTTTCCATATAACACCTATGAAATTGAAGACATCTATTGCTTTCTAGTATTAACATATCAATACAAAGACATATTGGTTCATGATATAAAATTTTTTTCTAAGAATTGAAAAAATGATTCTGGATAATAAACATTAGTTTAATATGTATAAAACCATTTTCCAGTCAAGTGTAAGAACCTGTAATATATAATCCATATTATAAGGATGAATAAGCAAATACATGGTCTCTAGTTCATCTGGTGTAATACCAGTAGTGTAGGGAGGAATGTTTGTTATTTCCATGAAGTAAGACAGGAAGGGCACCAATAGGCCGTAATAGGAATATACCTTATCTGGTTGTTATTTGTGAAATATGTTTTGCCTAGTTTTCTACATCTTTTGAATATAATAATGGTGATACAAATTCTGAATGGAAGACCATATCAACTAGTGGAATAAAGTGAACAGTTGAAACTTCTCTCTGAATATCAAGCCAATATGATTGTTCTTGTTGTTAACTCTGCCATTTTGCTTTCCCTAGAAGCACTCATTTCTAATCACACTGGTAGTGATGTCTAGCTGCTTAGATGGTAAGAGCAGAGGCCCAAAGGCAGAATTTTAGAAGAACCAGTTGGACCAGAATTTATAGTCTCTGCTCTTTGTCCTCATGAATTCCTGAGGAGAATAGGGACGTAGAGGAGGTCAAGCTATATGGCATCTTGAATGATTCCAGATAAATGGACATGGAGTTGTTCATAAAATAAAGTAAGGACAAAGAGCTGGGAGGCATGTTTTATTGGGGGAGGGTCCACTCCAGGGGCACTTGGAGTAGAGAAGCTGAGGGCAATGGACATAATCATAATACACTGCATACATGGATGAAATTTTCAAAGAATAGGAAATAGAAGTATATAAACAATGCTCTGCTTCCAATCTCTGCCTGAGTCCAGAATATTGAGACTTCAAGTGATTGTTGGCTGAGTTGGCAAACTGTAGACAGCCTTAAAGCACATTGTGACAGAGACTTCTGTAGCCACTGCCACATGAATTATATGTGCAGAGATGAATGCCTTTCAGATCATGCATTCAATAGACATTAAGTGAAAATCCTAGTGACTATAATCACCTCTAAGTATGATTTTCTGCACAATTTAATCTGGAATGGAAAGTGGGAAAATAAGAAAAGTTGTATTTTCATGAAGATATTCACAATGAATGCCACAGGGATGAAATTCCTACGTGTTTAAATGTCAGGGTGAAGACAATGCTAATTTGACCTTCAGTTTCCATGTGCAGGCTTGTGCAGTTTGTGTAGGATAAAGAAAGGGACACCTTTTATTCCCACTGGCTTTTAAAGCTTGCCTTTAGTAGGCACAGTGTGTCTTCTTTTTGTGATCGGGTTTTACAGTCTCCTTTATCAATTGTAAGAGGTGTGGAAGGCTAGTTTATATCTTTCAGAAGGGACAGCTGGGTCAACAGGTTGAAAGAACTTTGAAAGTTATTTGTATCTTTGCCAGTCACTTCATTGTGTGAGAATCGCCGGAGCTTGTGTGTAAACTACCTTTGAATAAGAGGCAGAAAATGGAATTTATCAGGGGACAATGCCCTTTGTTTCTAAGGAGCAACAAAAGATGAATAAAAGGACACAGCTAGTCTTCTGTGTTTAGTGTCCTATTTTTTTCAGATAAAAAGGAGGATAACATTCAATCTTGATTGTGCATAGAGGCCTTGGTTACTTAAAGGAGATGGAGCGAAATGAAAAGGAAATAAAGCAGCCAATATGTTCCTGAACTATGACTTTTAGCAGCAGCATTTAAAGAGTAACCAGCACGTGTGTGTGCGTGTGTGTGTGTGTGTGTGTGTGTGTGTGTGTATGTCTGAGGCTTATCCATTACACGTGCAAGCACAATCTGATTAGTATTTGTTATAAGCGCGTCCTGTCTGCTTTTATTACAGACATCACCTTCAGATGTGGGGCCACTGCAGCTATTAAATCAGGAATATTTAGCTATTGTTTGTAATAAATGTCAGCAGGGCTGAACTGAAGCCAGCAGGAAATGTTCAGGACAGAAAACACCCTGACATTCATTCATGCAAATCTGTATTGCTGGTAGAATTAATCATGAAGAAGGAGGGGAACACCTAAAATGTATTTTTATTACTGGTGTGGCCAATTCCCTTCTTCCTGAGTATAAGAGCTATAATGAGCAGAAAGCAATTTGTTGACAAATAGTCCCATGTAAAGTGCAGTCAGTGAGATTAACTTTGGAGGCAGGAATACCTGGTATATTGAGGACTCTTCCATCTTAAAATCACAGGGATACTGTAAAGACTAGTTCATGCATCTTGCTGGTTATTGTACTAGACCTGACCCATATAAATCAGGGTGTTTAGATTACACTGGGAAGGTATGGCAGTGGGATCTGGGCTATTAAACCATTAAGTTATTGTCCTTACAAAGACAAGAAAGGTTTAATCCTTTTCAGTTAGCCTTTGTGTAACATGAGATAAAACAATCCATACAACTGAATAATTTAATAGTTTTGGAGAAATTTGTAATCACCAATATCGAGCATGCCTATAGCACTGACTGTCAAGGAGTATCACCTAAAAATAGTAAAAGCTAGTAGAATGAGAATATGGCTCAGTGGGTAAAATGGTTTGCCAGGCAAGCATAAGAACTGGACTTTTATTCCCCAAACCATGTTCAAAAGCTGTGCAGTCCATCCAGTCCTATGGTCCTAGAGTTGGAAGGCAGCCAGACTTGCTGATTGGTGATCTCCAGATATATAGAGAGATGCTGTCTCAAAAAACTAAGATGGTAAGATATGGAGGAATTTATCTGACTTTTACAAGCATACCCCATAGACACACACACACACACACACACACACACACACACACACACACACAAATACACACACACAAACACACACAGAGAAACTTATGCTCACACAAACACAGAAACACATGCATACACCAATTAGCTGATACTAGAACATTTTAGAAATGTTTTTAGGAAGGTGAGAGAAAAAATGAATTCATATCTTTTATTTTTGCTCATTTTCTCATTGCATGAAATTATTCACCAGAAAATAGAAGCCGATGAAAGGAGCTGACAGAAAAATTATAGGGAACTGCAAACATATTAATTATTCTTGTATTTTATTACTGTGATGAGGAGAAAAAACATGGAGAGCATGAGTTAAGAATATTCTTCAAGAAGTTGACACACAAGTGCTTTCTAAAGTCATATACAAATATTTACAAAATTCAAGGAAAATATTCTAAAATGTTTTGTGTATTATGAAAGTCAGTGTGAAGTAATGCTTTGCCTAAATAGTATCATTTTTTTTTTCCTTTTTTTGCACTGCTTTGGATCGTGCATCCATTTATAGGATGCGTATTACTAGATGAAACACTTTTCTTCCTAATTCTGGTTTCTGATGGGGTTGTATTTATCACATTAAGTTTCTTAGTCTAGGTGTTAGAAAGGTGTTTTAACAAAGTTACATGAAAAAGGGCATTTCTGTTGGTTAAATGAAAGTTGTTCTCTCTTTGTTTAGAAAATGAGATGAAAAGCTTTTTCTAGAATTAGAGAGATCAGTAGTGGCACCAAGGTGAAGGGTGGGAGCCTGTTTTCACCTCTGGGATATCTGAAAAAAAAAAATAGAAAACTAGAAAAGTTTAAACAGCTTTGGGAATTCTCAGCTTTCCAAGGATGAGTCACTCTGATTTTAACACAATCTCCTTAATCATTGATTCCATGTCTCTATCCACAAAGTGTTTATAGAATTTACAGTGATGCATCTAACAACTAGATAAGATGATATAAATCAATGGTGACAGCAAATATCTCTTTATAAGGAAGATTGGACAGGAGATATTTCCACTGCAGATACATAGGCTCCTTGGACTCTTGTCATTACAAAACCACATCAGACTTTGTGGGCTTTTGGTTTGGTTTTGGTTGTTTGTTTTGAGACTGACTCATAATGTATCTCTGGCTAGCCTGTAGCTGTTTTGCTGACTAGGATGGCTTTGGACTCAAAGACATCCTTCTGCCCGAGTGCTGAAATTAAAGGCATGCGCCATCAAGCCTGACTCAGACTTTTAACTTTGGCTTCCTTGTGACCAAGGAAAAAGGACAATATCATTCTTATGTGATCAGAACTCTCAGAAGTGGTGGGGGTCGCCATTGTTGTCGTCATCATCATTGTAGTACTAGTGGTAGAAGAAGTTGTTACAAGTCTTGACGCTACTCAAGGGTTAGGGTTTATATAGAGCAAACACTAGATCATGGGACTAATGTAGAGTTTGCTTATCTCAAATGATGGCTACAGTTGTTTCTTTGTTTCTGGAATCCAGTTCCAAGTGAATTCTTTTTAGTTCTTTTTTTTTAAAAATTATATTTGTGTTTTAATTTTACATATCAGTCATGGGTTCCCCTGTCCTCCCCCCTCCTACCCCTGTCCCCACCTCTCACCCAGCCCCTCCCCTCCATTCCCATCTCCTCCAGGGACAAGACTCCCCTGGGGATTCAGCTCAACCTGGTGGATTCAGTACAGCCAGGTCCAGTCCCCTCCTTCCAGGCTGAGCAAAGTGTCCCTGTGTAAGCTCAAGGTTCCAAACAGCCAGCTCATGCACTAAGGACAGGTCCCGGTCCCACTGCCTGGGTGCCTCCCAAACAGTTCAAGCTATTCAGTTGTCTCACTTATCCAGAGGGCCTGATCCAGCTGGAGGCTCCACAGCTTTTGGTTCATAATTCATGTGCTTCCATTAGTTTGTCTTTTTAGTTCTTAATTAAAAAAAAAAACAGAAATAAAAATTTAAAGCTTCATTAAATTATGAATTAGGCTTCTTGACATTTTCAAACAAGTTTTGTTTTTTGTTTTGTTTCTCTTTTGCTTCTTCTCTACCCTCCAGTCTTTCTTGTGGTCTCTTACCCCATAGCCTCATTTCCATCTCCATGTCACATGTGACGAGGTTTTGCCTCTCTCCACACTCTCTCAAACATTTCTTGTTCACATCTTAAAGTCTGTTATCTACGGTCATGCTTTGTATCCACTCTCAGAAGCCTTTATTTGTGTATATATAAACATTAAAAATTAGGATCCCTGTGGTGATATTGTGTTTCCCAATATATTGTGCACTCTAATAAACTTATCAGAGAACAGAACAGCCACTAGGTAGTCATAGAGGCCAGAAATGGTGGCACACACACCTTTAATCCTAGCTTTCTGGAGGTAGAGATCCATCTGGATCTCTATGAATTCAAAGCCACTCTGTAAACAGCCAGGCATGGTAATACACATCTTTAATCCCAGGAAGTGATGGCAGGAAGCAGAAAGGTATATAATGAGTGAGGACCAGGAACTAGAGGTCTTTTAAACTTTTAGCTTTTAGCAGCAGTTCAGCTGAGATGCATTCAGATGAGGACTCAGAGACTTTCAATCTGAGGAAACAGGATCAGCTGAGAAGTTGGCAAGGTGAGATTAGCTGTGGCCTGTTCTGTTTCTTTGATCTTTCAGTGTTCACTCCAATACCTGGCTCCAGGTTTGTTTTTATAAATAAGACCTTTTAAGATTTGTGTTACAGATCCCCATATGAGAGAAAAGCCACTGGTACTTGTCTTTCTGAGACTGGGGCACCTCACTGAATGGACTACCATGGTCACAATGGCTATACAAAAAAGCATATGACAACAAATGTTGGTGAGGCTTTGGTAAGAGAGGAACAATCATCCAATGCTAGTGAAAGTGTAAACAAATACAACCACAATGGAAATAGAGTTGGATGATCCTCAAAAAATTAAAAATAGAGCTACCACTGTACTACTCATGAGCATATGCCCAAAGGACTCTGTTTCCTACTACCGAGGTACTTTCCTATCTATGTTCATTGATGGACTAGTCACAGCAAGGAAATAGCATAAGCTTTCTTGTTCAGCAACTGAAGAACGGAGAAGGAAAAGGAGTCATATATTCAAAATGTCATTTCTCTCAGAGGGAAAGAGGAATTAAATTATGAAATGTGAAGGAAAGTAGATGTAACTGAACACGAACTCTCAATGGCTATGTTCTGTTGTCTCTGAAGTACTGTTATTATTTCAGTAGCTACTGGTATTCTGTGGTGCTTATGATGAAATAAGATGATACCATTTCATTTTTGTCTTGTAAGAGTGATTTTATGAAACGGACAATGAGTCAACCTTCATATAAGAAGGTACAAATAGCTATGTTTGACATCACATTGGCTTCTGAGGTGGTCATGTGGCTCACTCAGCTCTTTTCTTAGGAGGCTCATTTCACTCTCCATCTCATCCATTTGAATGTTATTTAATAAGAGTCTGCATTTTCTTTCGAGTTGATCAGTCGCATTGAACCTGTGAATTTAAGCAATATAATTAACCAGCGTGTCTTTTAAGTGGGTCACCTTCAGTCTGAAGTAGTTATTCCTCTATTCCTGCTTTTCACTCTCCGTTGACACATTTTTCTGAAGTGCGATGGTGAAATTTATGTGTCTACTGGGCTGGGCCATGATCCCCAGATTAACTGAGACATGACACTAGACTTTTCTAAGAAAGTTTTGGGTGAGATCAACATTGCAGAGTCTGGAATTTGTATGAAGCACATTATTCCCTATAAGAAATGTGGAGTTTTTCCAGTTAGTGGAAGACCTGGTTAGACCAGAGGACTGACCTCTGCAAAGGGCATCCTGCTGGCAGATCATTTTGGTACCTGAGCAAAAGTATTAGCTCTACTTTGGTATCTAGCATGCTAACCCTCCCTCTAGACTTTGGATTTAGCAGACTCCTTAATCCTGTGAGCCACTGAATAAACTAAATTTCTTTCTTCATACAACTACATACACATTGTTGATTTTCTTCTTTTCTGGAGAACCTGGAATAAAGAGAATGTGATGTGTTTTCTGGGGCCTGGCCTCCCTGGTGTGAACATGAACTGTGAGAGGAATTTCACTCGACATGTTTGGGGAAATATTTCCGCTATGATAATAGAATACATGGAAAGGAAGATTCTCTCTTTACTGTGAACTTTGGTCAGACTTGTCTGACACCAGAAATAATGCTGTACAATTTAAATAATGAGAAAAGGTATTAGAAGTCGTGGCCAATATCCTTGGATGACTAAACAGGAGGCTGAGAACTCTGGGTACTCAAGTGATGATGTACTGATGAGTTCTTAAATGAGGCCACCTAAGAACCTGCAGTTCAAAACTTCTTGACATAAAAGATAACAAATAACTGTACACCTTAAATTAATTCTAGTTAGGTATTAATGTTATTTGCTGTGAACATTCCTGATGGATGTTGTTAACTATAATAGATGTCACTGAGGAGTTGAATTAATGGAGCTCCTATGTGTGGTTAGTAGGTATTGATTATTAGGTCAGATTACAGTGTCACATTTTGGAGTAAACATTAGGGAACAGTGAATACTGCAGGGCACCTGAAGAGGGTACAATTGGTCTAAAGAGGCAAATAGTAGGTTCTATTGATTGTTCCATTTGAAAATTCAATCTTAGTACTGTAGTTTTAATAAATAAATGAAAAATTCTGAATTTTTCTGTGAAATTTCTTGATTTTTTAATGCTAATATGATATTTGACTTACTTATCCCTCAACATTTGAATTTTTAAAATGAATCATAAATACTACAGTATGGATATGAATCCTGATAAGTGGGACTGACTGTGCCACCCATGGAATATTTCTAGTTGTAGTTACAAATAGCTCACTAAACTAATCAAAGTTTTATAAACTGGATATGGTGATGGTGATATGCTATAGCCCATTATAGTGATATCAAATAAATATCACTAACAACCAAAAGTATCACATTACAATATACAAGAAGGTAAGTATTGTTTTCTAGACCACAGATTTTCTAAGCACATGACATTTTGATGACTTCATTGTGATTTCTGTGTAATCCTTTTTTAGGCTCTTGGTTGACTATGCCAAATTGTGTAATAGAGTCAATTTTCTATGTCAGAACAAATACATGTTAGGGAAAATTGAAGTTTTTTGTTGAATGCACACACAGAATTCAGTATCTAACAGGTGTGTTTAAACTGTGTGTGAGGGAAAAGCGAAGTGCAGCGACCCGAAAGTTGAGCGTTGGTGCTGGACTTCAAATCGAGCAGTCCAGTCTTTACTGAACTTGAAGTTCACTTCTACTCAAGAAGGCTTTGCTCTCTTTTACCTTACCTTGTAGGTGTTTAATGATAACTGAGGAAAAAAAATATTATAAATGAAACATGGCTCCAAATTGACCTATTTGAAGCTGAACTATTTAAAAAAGTATTTAAAATTCAATTTTGGTTATATTCATGGTTAAGGATTTTTTAAAAAGAGGGCCTAGAATCAGTTTGGATGGAAAATTTTGAGCATAATTAAATCCATAATTAAAAATTCTGACGCAGAATTCCTCAGCTGACAGTTTCAAACCAGAGCATTTAGGCTTGTTAAAAATTGATTTTTCACATAGCTAAGAAGTTGATTTATTTTTGTTTCCTTCAACTACTCTTTCAGCATGGAATGAAAATGAAGTGTTTTATGAAATTCATACAGTACATTAGTTCTATTTTTTGACAACTGATTTCTCTGGTTATTTGAATAACATATAGGGATCCTATATTGCTGTAGTTTCAGAAAGTTAAGTTTCTTTTGTCAAGATATAAAACATGCTAGGGCTCATTAATGGTGCCTATATGCCTTATTGATTTTATAATTTGCTTCTTAAATTAAGGTTTAGCATGATATGCTTAAGTATCACTAATGTTGACTATTATTAGGATTAAATCAATATGTTTTCCTAGTGGTTGTTGTTACAACTTTTTTCTTATTTTGATGCTATGTTGTAAATCTCTTCTGTTAAATTACCTAAAATACAGACTTAGTTTCATTTTCATCAGTGGAATATGTTAAATATAATCTATTCAATTTTTTAGAGGCTATTTATTTTTACTTTATATTTACGAAGTTTTGTCTGAATGTATGTTTGTGCAGCATGTGCATGCAGTGCCATTGGTGGCCAGAAGAGTGTCAGATCCTGTGCGAATGGAGTTATAGAGTGTTGTGAGCCACTATGTGGGGTTCTGCTGTGGGATAATGCTTTTGTACACTGGTTTCATAAAAAGCTGATTGACCAGTAGCCAGGTAGGAAGTATAGGTGGGGTGAACAGATGAGGAGAATTCTGGGAAGAGGGAGGGCTGAGTCAGGAGTCCCCAGCCAGACACAGAGCAAACAAGATGTCAAGGCAGAACTGAGAAAAGCCACGTGGCTACACATAGATAAGAATTATGGGTTAATTTAAGTATAAGAGCTAGTCAGTAATAAACCTGAGCTAATGGCCACGCAGTTATAATTAATATAAGCCTCTTTGTGTTTACTTGGGGGATGTTAGTGGGAGAGATTTGTCTCTACTGCCGGCAGGCTGGGACACAGGAAAACTTCCAGCTACAGGGTTCTGCAAGAGCAGCCAGTGCTCTTAACCTCTGAGTCCTCTCTTCAGGCCCTCCTTGTTTTCTTTCTTATGAAATCAGTCCTACTGCCAAAAAAAAAAAAATCCTTCTCAATTCAATATTCTCTTTGCAAAGCCATTGATAACTGGAACTCTGGCCTCTTGATTCAGGTAGGGGAACCAAGGAGAGTACTACTATTATATTAAATACCAGTTATAGGCAGGAACTTGAAGTCAGAGAGAGAATCTGTATTGGGAATTTGGATTAAAAATTGAGAAATCATGGTTAATAAGTGGCCCTAAAATTGAAAAATGCCAGGAGAAGAAATAATTAGATTGAGAATCTTTACAAATCAGACACAAGGAGGCAAAATTCTGAGCATGTGCATGTTACAGAGGAGAAGCAATGGTGTCTGTATATAGCTGTATAAATAGTCATAGATAGGTGTACAGTTGGCAATTAATCAAGTTAGGACAGCACCAAAACATAGTTGACGGCATTCTCTCATGTTACTTTCACCCTTCTAGACACCAAAGATACACTAGCTATGTATCTTTGTAGTTAGCATCTCACTAGATTGTTCAAATTTTCTTTATTTTTTTGATCTAAGAGGAGGGCTTAATTCAATATATTTTTTAACAACAGGACTTTGATAGTGTCAATGAAAGTGAAACTTCCTCTTCCTTCATTGCAGCATTGTGCATATCACTAGCAAAATTAAGAAAATAATCTGCAGAACTCAGATCATGAGAAGTGTTTCTGAAGTCAGACTTTACACAAGCATGAAAGGTTGCTCATGGACAGATGAAATTTCTTACTCAGTAACTACTTGTAGTCATCTCCAAGATCTATATAATCACTGTTTTGAAGCCAATAACATAGAGGTATTGTTGTGGGATATTTGTATACTGTATGAAGAGATATTGCTGTGATTGGTTTAATAAAGAGCTGATTGACCAATAGCTAAGCAGGAGGTATAGGTGGGGCATCAAGGCAGAGAGAGGAAGCAGGAGAAGATAATCAAGGTGCAGAGGAGAAGCCAATGAGACATGCAGGGAGTCAGACATACAGAATGGGAAAAAGGTAAAAAGCCACATGGTGAAATGTAGATCAATCAAAGCTGGTTAATTTAAGTTGTAAGAGCTAGTGGAACAGCCCAAGATAAGGCTGAGCTTTTATAAATAATAATGTCTCAGGGTCATTATTTGTGAGCTGGCTGCCGAATGAAAAATTCAACTACAAGGTATTGATATCAAGTTGCTAAGTTATGTTTCCCAAGAGAGACAATGTATAGCTTCAAACATAAGTTTGTCTGTTTCCATACTCAAATGGTCAGCACTGTATCCCATTAATAAAAAACTTCAAAAGATAATCACTGGACATGGGACATTACACATTTAGCAAAACATTAGCCCTCTGGTTGTGTAAACCAGCCTTCAGCCTTCAGACTTTGCTTTTTCAATATAACTATAAGAAAGAATACAATTTTATACCTGTAGTTTCTAAGGTATCAAAACAAGTAGTGTAATTATTTTTAAGACGATTGTTGTTACTTCACTATTTCATTTTAAGTGACACTTCCTCTTGAAGGTTGGCTGTAAGATAATAAGTGTAGGAAGCTAACAAACCTAAAAGGCTCAACAAGTTTATGAAACATGTCATGCCCTGGTAGCTCCAGAAGTTACATGGTTCCTAGGGCACCTCCTCGGCAAACAGTTGAGCAGCAAACAGTTGCTTAGAGGAGGGTATGTTTAAGCTTGTGCAGGGAGATCCAGGCATGTGGCTTCTGTGGGTCCTAACTAATGCTGGAGTGGACTCTTTGGTGAGGCAACTTTCTTTGAGTCACCCATACTTCTGTGACTAACCTCTCACCTAGGATCCTGTAAGTAATCCTAATAAACAAATTATCTCACCAAATTAGATTTAAGTGAATTGTTTCTTTAGTTTTTTGTTTGTAGTCTATCTAGGGTAACAAGGTATTTTTTTCATATATTCACAGGAGAAGTCCTGCAACAGCTGTACCATCTGCAGAACACAGCTCTGAATTCAATATCTGACCATCATCAATAAAGGAGCTTAAGCCACAATGTAGTTAACAGGCACACAATGTGCATACTTTACTGCTGTGATTGCTGACATTTTTCTTAACTTTAATACTAGTTCACAAAGTTGGTGAGGTTCTGTTGTGTTTTTATGCTGTATATCAGTGAGTCTTTCTGCATTCTTTCTCCACTTCTTCAAATTTTGGTACATAATTCCATTAGATCATGGTTATCAGTACCCCAAATCAACTCCAATATTTGGTGCTATGATCCCTACGAATTCAGCAATATCATGAAGAATGAGAAATGGTAGCTAAGGAACATTCCTGTATGCAATGGCTCCCCAGAAAACTATGGTCAAACTCAACTTGCATCTGTTGTAACTAACACCCATTCCTGGTAAAGCTGCTTTTTAGAACTTCACAAGTTTTTAATTTCTCTTTTTGTTTTTATTCAAATGGCATAATTTGATAATATGCCTATAGTTTAGACTGTCACCAAGTCTTCTTAAAAAGATTATATTTTTCTATTGAATAATACATTGCAGCCAAAAGAAAAAAATGATTATTTAGTTCTTAAATCTATGAAAAAAGGAAAATCGTGACTGGAAGACAACTTCATTGAATAAACTAGGAAAATTTACTGTTTTCTTCTATATTTCATATGTACTAATATTATTATCTTTCAAAAAAAGTCAGTTGAAAAAGGGTGCTTTTGTAGACTTTTGGTGTCATATTAACTGCTTAACAATGTGAAAAAGGCAAGCCATATACTATAGATGTATTTAAAGGTTGATCTTCACAGCTAAAAAGAAATAGTGGCTTTTAGCTTCCTTATTTATTGCCCAGGGCAGAGGAAAGCTGGCTGTTGTTGAACACCACGCTTGGTGAGATTTGCTGTAATCACACAAACAAACAGGCTTAAGCCTTAGAAATGACCTTTCAAAGGGCAGGCATTCAATTTTGACAAATATAACCAACAGCAGGCTTGATGGGAAAATGTAAAAATTTAAAACCCTATAATTAGGTAGCTTATTTTAAAAACAGGCAATGAGAGGCACAGGTGGCTCATGCTTTAAAAGTCAGGCAGAAAAGCAGAGTGAGTAAAAAGCCAACCACAGCAAGAGGCAAGGTGCTTTCACAGAGTGGGCCCTAAATCATTATCTTTTGTTCCTTTACCATTTGTTGGGAATAAGAGGTAAAAAGCTGTCAGTCTTTCCTTTCGGGAAATGTGTTACCTAACCAAAGTTAGATCTTATTTCACTTGGGCAAATACGTGTGCTAATGGACCTTTGCTTCATGAACTTAACTGCGCAGGAGTATTATGGACCATGTATTGACATATTTTTAAAAAGTCTCATGCACATACACAAACACAGATGTAATTTGCTATGCCTCTGCTCATGCCAGCACTCTCTCCTTGTGTTCAGCCAAGCTACAAACAACTAAAGTTTGGAAAGTGGCATTTGTTTCTGGTAGTGGTCATCATCTTCAACTCAGACTAATTGTGTGATGATATTTCGGCAGGCAGGGTATTTGTTTTCCATGTTCCTACTTGCCTATTTTTGAAAGTTTCATGCCTGAATACAGTGTATTTGATCATTGGCATCCTCGGAAACCCTCGTCTTTCTCCCTCCCAACCCTACTGACCTCTTCTCCATCCAAACTCTTCCTCCTTTTGCTTTCAGTTCTTTCTCTCCTTTTTGGTATAGGTCTGTGCAGGTTGCCCCAGCTGTCATGTGCTCAAGACTGCAGTCATATAGATAGTGCCTCACAGCACTTCCCCTAGCCTCCAGCTCTTAGAAGCAGTCTACTCCTTCTTCCTCGCTGTTCCCTGGAACTCAGGTCAGGTGATGTCGATGTCCAATCCAGAACAGAGCACTGAAGGGTCACTTAACTCTCAGCACTTAGAATAATTACAAATCTCTTTGTTAACTTTCACCCACCACAAAAACATACCCCTCTGAGCAAAGCTGAGAGCAGCGCTAGGCTATGGGTATAAACATATATATTTAAAAGGCTCCTTACCTACATGATAATTTAACCAAATAACAATAGTAGGTTGCCTTGTCCAGTAGGGCCTGTGAATTTCTAAGTCATAAGGACTTGATCACAATTATACTACCATGTATGTGTTCTTTCTCATGGAGAGGAGCCCAAGTCCAATCAGTGAGTGGTTGGTTATTTCCAAAACAGCTATATCACTCTGTGCCAGTGGGTTTATGTTTTGTGCAGGTCTCTTAAAGCATGAAGTGTCCCTGACTAGGTAAGACAACTGATAGCACTTTCTGGCACTATAGCCAGACAGCAGGAAGGAAGCTCCAGGTCAGTCGCTAATCCAAAATATGTGGTGTCTTCAACAATAGAGTTTTACCATCTACCTTTGGTAGGCAGCCAAGAGTAATGATAAGAGCTTGTACTGTTATGGAAGCTTCTCTTGTCTTTCTGGTCAATAACTAACAAGAAGATATCCTGTACCTGCCATTGGGATTTAAGTTTAGAGCTTATAGCTTCTGGGTGGAGAACTATACAACCACACAGGGTACTATGGTTCAAATACCTTTTAATTTAATCCCATTTTCTGGTTAACTTATAAAGTAGTAGGTTTCCACATGGATTTTTTTTTTTTTCGTATGTCCTTTCCTAAAGATAAGGAAGACTAGGAGTGTGTGAGATTTAAAGTTGTGTTCCATAAAATCTTCTTCATTCCCTTGTCTAGATTGTTTTTCTAGGGTGTATATTTGTTCAATTTTTCTTCTGATATTTTCTTTCCCAGATGATGAGTCAAAAATTATTAGAGAAATAGTATGCTTTTGAGGTGTGTGTGTGTGTGTGTGTGTGTGTGTGTGTGTGTGTGTGTGTTTGTGTACGTTGGGGGCATACATGTGCCATTGCTTGAATGTGTAGGTCAGAGTACAACTGTGGGAGTAAGTTTTCCCTCCTGTGATATCATCTAGGGGATCAAACTCAGGCTGTCAAGCTAGCTCAGACCTCAATTATTTGTTTGATTCTTGGCAATGGTGGATTCTCCTTCATGAATATTCTATTCTAAATATAGAAATAACTGTACTATTTGCTTATCTGAAAGGTTAGACTCCTTGATTCTAATTAAAACAAAAACAAAAACAAAAACAAAAACCTCCTAATTTTCCTGAGCAAGAACAGAGAACAGGTCTCCTCAGATACCTAACACTACCAAATTTGGGTTTTATGAATGTCCTAGGCATTTGGTGGTTGTCCTTCATAGATAGATACTTTCTGTGCTAGCATGTGAGGCTGTCAATAGGAAGCTAATCTATTTGATCTCTTAAAGTGAATGATTTCAAGGACACCTGCTTATGTGGAACACTATTCTATATCAAATTGCTTTTATTAACTTATTTTATAAATTGAAAGACTCAGTAGCATCGGAAGTTTAATGACTTTCCAACACAGCTCAGCAAGTCATTGTGGAGATAAAGTAGACTTCTGAAATTGAATGGAACACCTAACAATCAGGTAATTGTGTCTGTGCAGTTTATGCTCTGGCCTCTTATGGGCTCCATTATATTTTGTGTGGTTGCTTGCTTCTTTCAGCTGGACATACTTCAAAAGCACTGGCACTCAGAAGCAGTAGCTTTGGGAGTGGCACCATCAAATATTAACAGAATTTGGCTCATCATTGACCTGGAGACCCTGGCTCTATACAGTCATCCATCCACACAAATGTGCCTGTGATTGACCCACAAAATACACTCCCTCCATGAGGGCTGCTATTCAGCTGATTGAATGAGTTAAATGGCAAGAGGTAGTAATGTGTGTCTAGAAATCTATACTATATTTTTCTTTTTCAAAACTATGAAGACTACTTGTCAGAATAAAGAATTTTCTTTCCATTTGCAAGACTTCTCACTCTGATTTCCCCATGTCTCTTTTCTGCTACATTAGCCTTGGATGAGCTGTAAATGGGATAATATGGAACATAGGTGCATATGATGTGCAAGGGAGAAAGCGTAAAGGCTGATCCTTCCCACAGCCATCTTCTAATGACATGTGCAGTCTTCCAGGTGGCCAGCCCAGTCATGAATACTGCCACTTTAGACACTGCACTCTTCCAGCTGCTAGTACCTCTGTCATACCTACTGTTGCATTCAATGACAGTGTGACAGGGCAGTGTTGACAGAATTTTTCTTACCTCAGAAGTAAAAGCAGGCAGAAACAGTTACATGATGAATGGATCAGAGCTGTGTCTTATCTCTCCTTGAAAGGAAATGCTTTTTTGCCACCCCCCCCCCCTTTTCTTCAGACAAATGAGGGTGAAATAAGGCAGGCATGACATTGTGGGAAGAGAGATGAATCGAAGGCTTTCCCTTTGTTTCAATCAATACTAAGTGCTGCTTTGACATGTGTTATCCACTGGGAGAGCAGAACTGGAGTTGTCATAAAATAATTAAGGCTGGTTCAGGGAGCATTGTGCATGCCCTTCAACCAAACACCACAGGTAGCTAAGCTTCTTTTGTATGCCTTTGTGGCAGGAACCCTAACTCCTGGTGGTGATGGAGATGTGTCTGCAGATGTTTTCTGCACCTGCCTCCCAGCAGGAGAGCTTCTTACTGTCTGCTTCCTCTTGTCTCCTTTCTTAGTTGTCCTCCACATCCTATCTGTTTCCTTCCAGTGCACCTTTCTGCGGCTCTTTTGCCTCTCACACCTGTCTCTGAGGTCCCTTGGCTCCAAATTAACCTTGTCCCCTCTTCCTTCTTGCATCAGCAATCTGGCACAAGTACCACCTCCTCCTTTCCAGATTTCTTGTTGAAAATCTCTTTGGGGAAATATTTTCAATGTTTTACCATGGTAAGTGTATTTTTGAAGATTAACAGTTGGGTATTAGAAGAATCAACAAGCAAGAAAATACAAAAGAAAATTAGAGGTTCTAAGTTAATTTGTCTGTTATATAACAAGAACATGCTGTACCTAATTCATTTATTTATTTAACTAACATTTACTCCCAGAAAGAATGTGCTAATCTTGACTTAGGAATATTTTTTTTTCTGATGTTTAATGAAGCAATGAACAGAATATGACAAAATACAGCATTAAAGTCAAATTTGGTCACTCAGTACTGAAACTATGTTTTGGATTGGGAGAGTGGAAAGCAGTTGTCCTGTAGATGCAATGATACTACAATGTATACATATAGAACCCTATTCTATTATTTTCTGCTATTCTCTACATATGGAACTGCCCCACCTGGGGTGACAATGCTTGCTTCAAGAGCCTCGGACTGTTGTAACAACCCAAGTGCCAGTTATGGGAAAACTTGCCTCATGTTGTTTGTAGACCATGAGTCTTTCCAAACATTGTGGGTCATTGCCATTAACCTTGGTTGCCTTCCAGAATTTGAATGTAAACCTATATTGCTATAGACACAGCATAATTCAAACACAGAGCTTGGAGGAATTGAGCTAGAACTGGCACAGAGCCTCCTCCCTGAGGACTGGTCCTCATATATCAAGAGTTGCTATGCAGGCTGACCAGGGTAGGGAGAAATCATGGCTGGAGTGGTCATAGATTTGAAAGGGGAACCTACTGCCATTTTCCCAAACCATTATAATCCTTAGTGGTGCTCTAAACTTACCTTTATGTATACAGGAAAATGTAGCTCTCATTCCAAGATGCCTTTTCTTTTTTTTTTTTTTAACAACAGATGGAAGTTATTTCAGAGACTTACAACTGGCCAAAATGTAGAGACTAAGGGGCTGTGAGGAGCCCAACCCCAAATGATAGATCTTCAGTTGAGTACATATACCTTAGACATAGGCACCATTACAGAAGAGATGGTGGACAAATTTTAAGAACTAGAGGACTGTGATAACAGTGGCAAGGTAGTATCACTTAGGCATGACAGAAAAAAATGCACCCATGGAATTTTAAAAATATGATTTCCTGAACAAGTCTAGCATAATGACAATACACTTGGCATGCCATCATGGACAGAGGAAATTTCACAAGGTCCCACCCCTGTAGCTGAAGTTTCTCCAGTCCTGCCCAGCCCCATGGACCCCGCAGCTGGTTCTAAAATAATCACTCAGAAGCTTATATTAATTAAAACTGCCCAGCTAATAGCTCAGGCCTACCACTGACTAGCTCTTACACTTAAACTCAGCCCATTTCTGTCAATCTATATGTCACCACATGTTTTGTGTCTTTACCTGTGTGCCATTACATACTGCTTCCTGGACAGTGGGCTGGTGTCTCCTGACTTAGCCTTCCTCTTCCCAGAATTCTCCTTGTCTCTTATCCTGCCTATACTTTCTGTCTGGCTACTGGCCAATCAGTGTTTTATTAAACCAATGTACAAAAACATTATCCCACAGCACCACCCTCTAGATCAGTGGTTCTCAACTGTGGGTCACGACCACTTTGGCAAGCCTCTAGTTCTAAAAATATTTATGTTACAATTCATAACAGTAGCAAAATTATAGTTATGAAGTAGCAACAAAAATAATTTTATGGTTGGACTCACCATAACATGAGGTGACTCTATTAAAGGGCCACCACATTAGGACGGTTGAGAACCACTGCCCAAGATCAAGAGCTACAAGCAGTCAAAGGATGCTGAAAGATGGAGAATTATCTTCTTCCAGTAATGAGTTTTCACTTAGGATATCTAGTTCCAAGTGGTTACAAATGAGACACAATGAGACAAATGAGAAATATTAAATGGACCCAGTAGAATATATGTGTGTGTGTGTGTGTGTGTGTGTGTCTGTGTCTGTGTGTGTGTTTGTGTATGTATAGATATATAATTATGGATAATTAAAGAAAAAATTATGAATTTGTGATGGGCAATGGAGGAATGATACATTTGAGATGGGGGAAGGGATGGTAGAGGTACAGATTAAGAGCTGTATACAAAGTTCTCAAGGAAAAGAAAAGAAAACACTCCAAAAACAAAAACAAAGTAGTGAAAATATCTACTAATTTTGGAGATATTGATTCTTTGGACATTTATGTTTGAGTCAGTCTTATCTTTTTGTCAGCATGTATTGTCTTATTATCAATGATTTGACTCATGTTTCAGTTGTGATTTATGTCTGGGGAGATAGTCATGATTATGAATGAAAATCAGAATTGTTCTATAAGTATTTCAAATGTTGGAAAGCATTTTTGCTAGTTACATTTTATACTTTTGTGTTCAAACATATTTGGGGAACATCTATATTTGTAACCTCTATGGTTATTACATTTTCTTTGTCATGCCATAGAACAATATGGTGCTGAAGATGTTTGTGAACCAGGAAGAACTATCCTATCTTTGTTTTTGATGTTGAGGTTGGAAGAGAATAGGAGATAATTTATTATAAGGTTTTTCACCTAGAAATCTTATTACAAACACACCTTTAACCACTTAGTTGGTTGACTTAATTTAGGGAGGAAAATTAGCATACTTCATAAAAATAAGACTATTTCAAGACAGACAAAATTTAATGAAAATTCATTAAAATGTTTTAAAGTTCTTGAGAAAGTATTTATGTGAAAAGATCCTTTAGAAGTACTTGGGTGGAAATGTGCGCAATTCCAGATACAGGCACCTCTCTGGCATCATTTACCCAGAGACTAAAGGACCATCAGAACTACTCATCCATGGAGGGCATGAGAGACTTGAGTGGAATGAATGTGAGCAATGCTGCACTAAAGGATTTTTTTTTTCCTTTTACATCAGACTTTATCTACTTTAGAAGGTTATAAAGCAAAGTTTCAAAGTTTGTTTCTGCCCAGAGTTCTTTTAAAAGTCCTTACCTCCTGTACTGTTTTCTTCTGAATGGGCAGTGATGGCAGTTTCCATCAAAGACAGTCATGTGAGATTACAACTCCTCGTGAGCTACTGGCTATATTAGTCTATGTAATCACAAGCCATGTTTGTATAAGAACAGTTTTGCTTAACAACAGTTTCCTTAGAAGTCTTCCTGTCATTAAATGATACACATTATATATATGTATATATACATATATAATCAATACAATAGCTTCTACAGTTATACTACAAAAAATTGTATATGAAGTGCCCTTATATATTAATATATTTCTAAATATACATTAACATGATTAATGTTTAAGACGAAAATCAAGCATTTTTGGTTGTTAGAAATATTTTCTTTATGAGAAAACTCCTAAAGAATTAGTAGAAAGGTAAGGCAAAGATACAAGATGCAAAAAAGGATTCATTTGGGGTGAATATTCAGGATACCTCTGTTTAAAGATCACTTTGAGTTCAGTAATGATTGAATAGCATAATGCAATGAGAAGGGTGTGAGTAAGTGGAAGACAACCTATCTCTCTTCAATATGGTACTTACCAGAGTACCATAACAATTGTTTTTCTTTTCCAATAAAGGAAGTTAGAGGAACTTGTTCAATATCATTACAAAGATGCTCTTAACTCTCTTTTGGTATTGCCTGCACAAGACCCTTCATAGATGGCTATCCCTAGGATTTTTCTGTTATGAAAAGATGTTCCACATTGTATGCTATTAGAGATTTCAAGTTTAAACAAAACAATAATGTGGCACTGTATATCTAACCAAATGACCTACATCTAAATCTCTGACACCATCACATGTAAGTCTGTGTGGAGAGCAATAGAACCTTTCATTTATGGCTGATGGTATAGTTGCTTTGGAAAACTACTTGACAATTCTAAATCTACCCAGATAATTTAGCAGTCACACATTTTGTTATTCACCCAAGTCAATAAAAATGCATGTGCACACCATTATTTATAGTAGTTGTTTTCACAAAACTTGGAAGTATCCAAGGTGGTTTTCAGTAGGTGAAGGACAAATAATAAATCACAGCCCATCTAGACAGTGGACTATTATTCAATGCTAAAAGCAAATGAACTACTTCAAATTCATAGCCTCTTTTTTTCACTAATATTTTGTTTTACTGTTATGCTACACAACAATACAAGCCTTGATACTTACTTTGTCTTACTTGGAAAATATATTTTTAATTTGTAAAAAGAAAAAATGTATTTGTTATTATTAAACTCTCTGAATTTTCCATTTTCCTACTTGATAAGTTGAGATTCATATCTCTAGCACATTTATCCCCTGGAGTTAATATATACATGTACATTTCATCCATACTTTCTTCAGCTCTGTACAAATGGCTTCACAGTCTAGCCTCTGTTCACTTAGGAGGTTTGTACACTGGATAAATTGCAGTCTTAGTTTCGGTCTCCTCATTTGTAAAAGGGACTTAAGATTAGTGACATGTCATGTGACCATGATGACAAAGTTAGGAACTTGTATGCATACTGTTTAATATCAGCTGATGTTTCTTGTGGTGGTGTTATTGTTCAGCAATCTCAGAGAAAAAAATGACATATTATCTGTCAAAAATACCTTTTTTTCCCCCTGATGTTGACATAAGGCCATCAACCTTGATCTCATGATTTTCATGATATCAAAAAGGAGACCCCTCTTTGGGAGTGAAGTTTTAAACCAATTATGCATTAAGCAATAATTTTTATGCAACCCATTTTCGGAGATTTTATCCATATTTCATTGGGGTCAGACCAAATGGCTTAATTGATTTCTCTATGCCCTTATAGGGTCAGCTGGTTAATGACAGTAAACCACTTAATCATGGCAGAGTCATAGTTCATGTATTCCAGCTCACTTCTGTTTTACTGAAGATTTGCCTTTTGTTTTCTCTTTTCAACCTTGTTCTCTGTTGAGTCATGTCTCAGATGACTGCTTCTTAGTCACCCTGACAACACTTATTGCATATGTCCAGTAATATGCATTGGAAAATTTCTACATTTTCTTCATGATATATTGCTATGGTTGCTTACACTGCACGCAACAAGTGAATCAATATGTAAATATTTGGATTAAGAAGAGGATTCTAATGAGACTCACAATGAATTCTCTACTGTAAATTAAACTACTAGTGAAGACATTTAGTTCCTTGGCTTTTTAGGACTGTGAACTGTTGATGAATTTCTGGAAAAGTCTATAATTATTTGAATTCATGCAATCTTTGTTGTCCTTTCTTCACATAAACATCATGGCTACTTAATGATAAACTTAGGAATCTTCTGTTACATAGAATTAATAAAAAATCCATCTAAACTATGAAAGCAGAAGAAGATAGACTTGACAAGATTCCATCAAGAATTTTGCTTCAATCTACATAGACCAGCCCAGTTGAGTTCCTCAACTTGAATATCTCTTCAGTGTATTGGTGAGCATTATTGTTCAGAAGTTCTACAACTTTTCTTGCATAGACTGTGTTTTGTTTTTTGTTTTTTGTTTTTGAAACATGGTAGGAAGGAATGGAATCTTTAACAGCTTTCTCTATTGGTCATTAACTAGGTAGCTTTAGTTGTACATGCACATCAGAACATACATAAGGCTCAGAAGCATTTGGGTGTCAAAGTTGCATTCCATACTCAGAGAGTTCCAAGATGAGGTGAAGGACAGAGGTGAGAAAGTTCAACAAACTCTTTAGGTAATTTTAATTCTCTCTTGAGTTTGACAATCATCACTTAGCTGAAATTTTGACTGAAGAAAATACCAGAATTTGGTTTTTCAAATTTCTTTTTACTAAAAACACAGATTAAAAACTGATATAATACCCAGGTCATATTAAACAAATCATGCTAGCTATGGCAAGAGTTCTACATAGGACGTGACAGCTCACGTTAAGGAGAATGAAGTAGAATGGGCACTTTCTACATTCTTGAGGCTTTGGTTAGAGGACACAGGGGAGAGATCTCTGCCCTCAGAAGACATATGAAGAACTACATCTGTGTTGCATTTTCAGAATGATTTTGACAAGCCATTGGACTAAGTTTTATTTTTTACTTCGTTGGACTGTGATTAAAAAGATAACACTATAGTTGGATTTTGGGGGGGATAATTTAAACAGTCTGTTTATAATATATTATATAGATTTGTTAATTCCAAAGTTATCTTTCCTCTTTATTGTATATTTTCTTTTTATTATTGCAACCATTAACCCCATGTCACTGAAGTTAATGCAAATGTGCTCAGAATTTTCATAAATTAAGATTTTTTTATTAAATTGAGGCTTATAAAATCTAGACAAAAAACTGTGCAATGAATTTACTGTTGATCAAAGCCTAATATTTTTATGTGATATGTTTCTATTGTTGTCCTGTTTTCTAATTTGTGGAACAGTATTTTGAATATTGTTTAAGTTGAATTTTTATCTTATGGATGATTATTCTTAGAGGACAGAGTTTTATTCTGGTCAAGTAGTAACTTGCTTCTCTGTGAAGTAGACTGTGCTCACAGGTGTCCTTAGGGAAACTCTCTTGGGTCATGGTGACATGAGTAGCTGGTACTTTGGGAAGATCACATGAGACTGTAACCATGGAAAAGCCAGGCATTCTGGTGCTTGAGAAAAAATTCATCTTTTAGAACCAGTCTTCACATTTGTCCTTTACTTTGGGCTTGGCTGTATCTATAGTGTTTCTGTGAATGTGCTGTTGCTCTTTCCTGGTCAGATGCCTGTGTCATAGAACCACCATCACCACCGCCACCACTTCTGGTTCTAATTAGCACCCCATTTGTCGGCTTCAGCCCTCAGGTGGGAACTTGAGTGGTTATAAATACTGCAATGTCTTCTAACCTGTGAAAGTAGTGCTTCCAAAGACAAAGGAAGAAAACCCAGCAGGCAGGAAGCCTGCATTATTGCTACCTGAGCTGGCCCTTTCTCTGGACAGCTTCAAGCTTTAACATCTGCTCAGAGCACCACCTTTATTAAACTAAATAACAAAATCCATCCATCTGTATATAATAGTCTTCCCATGAAATGCAGGATGGGATTTACTTCTTTTTTAAAGAAAGTGAAAGAGTTGACAGAGTCTTGTGTCTGTTTAGTGTCAAGCAAAGTAACCTGGGAAATGAGAGAGGAACTTATCAGGAAAGATATCCCCCTTGACCGTGCTATGTCTGTTGCTGCGGATATGCTTATGTGTGCTCTCTTACAATTTTTAATTACTGGGTTTAATTGTTGGCAGGTGGGTAAGAGTTCTGTTACATGTAATGCTTAATTGTTTATCCTTTGCTCTTTGTTAGAAATTGAATGCATTTTAGAATGCATTAGTTTGAAAATGAGACTCAAGAGGTCTGTTGTGGTAATGTGTCCTTTTCCCTGCTAGAGGACAAAATAAACTCATATTAAAGTTTTAATTCTTGCAAGGTCAAAAACTTTCCTTGCAGGCAGAAATCACATGACTTCCAGTGAATATACAGGTCATCTATTTAATAAGTTTAATAAATGCAAAACGTAGTAGGAAAGTGTAGCCATTTTAGGTGTATATGAAAGTCCTTTCTGAAATCAACATAGAGAAAGGGCATTATTAAATATTCCAGTTATCCCCTAACTTTTAAAATTCATAGTTATGGCTTATGGCTAGTCGCTTTTCCTCATTTTTACCTCTCAATTCTCTTAGTCTCATCACAATTTCATCTGTACCTTGAACATACCCTTTTCCATTCTCAAGACTGTCATTCCTAAATCTCTAGCAGGACACAGTGCTCAGAGCTTTGGTTTTCAGAGAATAGAAAGAACACCAAGAAAGATGAAGAGGCTTCAAAGGCTTAAGAATAAGTTCCATGTAAGGAACATCCCATCAAACATGAAATTCTGGGGTTAGAAACTAGAGTGTTCATGGTAATAGAGGTAACACTTAACAGGAGACAAAAGCTAGTGGAAAATTCTAGAGTCTGCTTATCTTTTGAATGGACACCAAGAAGTAACAGAGGTGGTAAAAACTGGAGAAATGATGCTGTAAAGATACTGAAGAATCCTTGGAGTGAGGGGAAGACACTGAGCAAGTCTGGGTCTTACTGGTGTCTTCCCATGTCAGTCAGTGGCCTAGGGTTGTCATATGTCTCAGCAGACATGCCGTCTGTCATCATGAGCCTCATGTAATAGTATGTTTGGACAACATACATGATTGCTACCTCATCTGTTCAGGCTCTAAGTGTGATGTAGCATGACCCTTTGCAAAAACACCCAGTCTTGCAAAATGCAACAAAAAATACTGAGTGATAGATTTTGTCATTTTTGACTCTGACAAAATGTATTTTATTTGGCCAAGTTAAACAAGAAGTTAAATATGTTACTTGCTAAGGATATACATTTTTGAGTTTTATGAACCCAAAAGGAAGGCTCTATCTGTTTGTAGTGAGGCATTTAAATTGATGATTGGGATTGCTAAGCTTTTGTACAGTTGCTCTTCTGCCACATGAATCTGTTCCTCTTCTTTTTTTTTTTCATTAGTCACATTCTTGCATAGCTTGGTCTATTCAGGGAAAGTGCTCAAACCTGTCCCTTTGTCTGTACTCTAAAATTCTGTAATTATGTTAATATAGATAAATATTAAGCATGATAAGCTAAATGCTATCCAGAAATCAGCCATCCAAAATGCCTTTAGAAATTTAGGAGACAGTTGCTACATAAAAGATGCATAATATGATTTTGACTGGCATATGTATAAGTGGGTAGTGACTGTCACATATCCCACAGCCATTGTCCTCTCCATACTGCACCTTAGCACTGCAAACTGTTGTTTTACAACTGCAACTTTGTAACACTTAACCAACATTTCTTCATTTTTCTAGTCACCCAGTCTTGGTATTCCTTGTTCTACTTTCTGTTTATATGAGTTGGAATTCTTAGAGTCTTCATATAATTGAGATAACATAGACTTAGTTTATATTATTCAGCATGTAACCTCCAGGTTAATTTATATTCTTGCAAGTGGTAATAGAATTTCTTTCTTTTTCCAAGGACAAACATTATTACGTTGTTTGTTTTTAAATATACATCCATACATGCTCTTGTGTGTATGTGCATGTGGGTCCATATGTGTGCATGCATGTGTCCATCATCTCTTGATGGAGGATTTAGGTTCTTTCTATTTCTTAGCCATTGCTAATAGTGCTGTAGTGAGTATGGAGTTGAACTTACTTTCTCTGTACTTGGATTTCAGTTACTTTGTACATATGGTAGACCCGTTATTTTCCTTCAAAAGTAAAAGGGGGAAAGCTAGCTAAGAATACTTGCTATTCAGTGAACAGCACTCCTAACTACCTCAAAGGGCTTGGAATTCAGAGTTCAAACGATATAGTCCTGGATATTGTGAAGGTATTGTCCTGCTAAAATTGCTTCTCATTTACTTCTAGTGGTCTGAAGCTCCTTAAATTCCTACCTTATTATTTATATTGTTTTCCACTTCCTATGAATCCAGGAATCCTCATTCTCTCATGTTTTCTCAGCTTCCACTGTGGCTTGGTTCTTCTTCACCAAGCATTTGGAGTCCCATTCAACTAAAAATTTGTGTTATTCAATACCAGAAAAGTAGAAATATTTCATCAAAAAATTTTTTTTTCATGACAGGGGTTCTATGTGTAATAGCCCTCGCTGTCCTGGAACTTGCTTTGTAGACTAGGCTCTCCTCAAACTTACAGAGATCTACCCACCTCTGCCTCCTGAGTGCTGGGATTAAAGGGGTGCACCACCACACCTACTTTCAAATTTTTTCCTCTCTAGAACTTCTATTATTTGAGTATGAGTTATAGAGTTGCCTCCTTTTCCTATAACCCTACCCCCCACACACATCCTTCCATTATCAATTTAAAAATTTTTATTACTTGGTGAGGTCTACTTTGTTTAAATTGATTTCATACATATAATTTTATTTTTCTTCCTAAGACCTACTAGACATATCTATTAGACACCAAGATGCTGGGTGGAAATTCTAAACATAGGCATGAGGTTAAGTTCCATGTACTTTACATGGCCTTGGGTTTATGGTTCCCTCTGGAAACTTCTAGCTTGGATGTCTGTACATCTTTCTTTGTTCAATGTACAGACTCCCAAGACAAGGCTCATGAATAGAAATCTGGCCTAGGGTGTCTGGGGTTCAGAGCTAGGTGAGCCAGGACTGGGAGTGGGATGTTAACATCATGTTCCTGTTTTCGTGTGTTCATAGATCACAGATTCTCATTTCCCTCCTTGTTAGAATTTCTAGACTGCAGAAAGGAGAGAGTTCAGAGTTAAAAAGGGGGGTTCTAGCTGCTTCCTGTTCAGGTTTTCAATGATTCTTCACTTTTTACATTCTATATTTTCCTCTTTATAGTTGCAACAAACTAGGGCTTCAATTCCAGCTGTTTCATGGGCCTGAGTGTCTGTCTGCCTCTTTCCTGTAGAGGTATTCTTCCCCTTTGTAACTGATATTTTCTTCCTGTTTATGTTTATTTTTGTTATATATTTTTAGAAATATAAGATAACATTTCTTTCCTATATTTGATAAAATAGAAAATAAAACCCTACAAAAGTGTACAAATACAGAGAAATCTCTATGTTGGTTTGGTTACATAGTATCCACTTAACTTCAAACATTTATCTATCTATCTATCTATCTATCTATCTATCTATCTATCTATCTATCATCTATCTATCTATCTATCTATCTATCTATCTATCATCTCCTATCTATCTGTGTATCTATCTAATCTATATTTACTGTAAAATGTTACTTAGATGTTGAGTCTCAAATAATTTATTTCTTAATTAATTTCATGGAAGCTAAGAATGGATTGATGGTGACTAGACACAAGAAATAGAAAGACCAGGGGTGTTGATCAATGGGGTTTAAATTACAGTTGGGTAGGAGCAAATAGTTCCAGAGTTCATTTGAATAGTAGAGCATGATTAATGTACTGAAAATTAAAGAAGTAAAATAATTTTGAAGAGAAAACTGTTGAGATACATATTTTACCTGCTTTGAATATCATACCAATGCATACATGCAGGAAATATTATATGGTACTCCATTAATATGTATAGTTTCATAGATCAAGTAAATAATCATTTAGAAAAAAGTGCCAGTATAGATGGCACCATTGCTCAGGATGGTGATTCTGGGTAGTAGAAAATAAATCGAACAAAGGCATTAGCTGGTGAGTGAGCCAGCAAGTAGCATTCTTCCATGGTTTCTGCATTCAGGTTCCTGCCTAGCTTTCTCTCAATGATGGATTTTTATGTGGAAGTATAAGCTAAATAATTCTTTTCTTCCTATGACTCCCCAAAAGGAAAAGAGGCAACCCCGGTTTGTTTCAATACACCTCTTAGAAAGCTATGTGATATTGTTGGTTAATTTAATATAGACAAGCATGCTTGTTTTCAATAACTGGCCTGACAGTTTCCCATAACTCATAGAGTAAATAGATTAGATCAGCATCTGGCATAAAATTGTCCATAGTATATATTTTACAAATTGGTAAAAGCATGTTATTTCTGAAATGAGATTTTATTTAAAGTGGGTCAATAAGAGCTTATTCTCTGTATTTACCTGAAAAAAATCCATGTGAGTAATGTTTTTCATTTTCCTTCTTATCTTATGGTACTAAAAAGATTTCTCATCATTGTGACTTCTCTTAATTTTATAAGTTATGACACATACAAATTAGAATTTTATTGGGTAATTAAAAAGGGAAGAAAAATTAATAAATACCCATAAAGTATCAAATTGTTTAAATAGGAAGTCTTCATCTTAAATGTATATAGGACTTTATAAGATGACACCTAAAATTATCATCTGTATGATACACTGGAAAGCGATGTGAACAATGAAAATAGACATTGCTAGTTTTGTCCATGGCATTTTTTTTTCTGTCATGAATATCTTACTGAGATGTATGTGTGCGTGTGTGTGTGTGTGTGTGTGTGTGTGTGTGTGTGTGTGTGTGTGTGTGTGTGTGAATTAGTAATACTTGGGAGATGGAAACTAATTCAAAGACATAAAAAGAACATATGATTAAAAGAACTGAAAACTCTTTAAATTCCACAATTAATTTGTACATTTTAAGATTCAAGACCAAAATAGCAACCAAAAGAACAACCATTAACTGAGCTTGGTTCTCTGTGGTATTACTTAGTTTACATGGTTAAAAAGAACTTAATACTTCTCTTGTTGATGCAAATGGATTAATATGAGCGAGAAACTTTTTTTGTTGCTCTTTGCTTTGCTAAGAATAACTCCATGGAGAAAAGAGTTTGATCTCTCTTTTCAAAAACTTTTATCAATTTTTCTATTCAGTAGTGCATCTGCACACACAGGTGTATTAGGTCACTTTGTGATAGACACAGATCAAGTGTTAATCTATTTTAGAGGGAAAGAAAAGAGAAGGCAAAAGGCTGGGCTCAGGAAACTTGAAATCCCAGTGCAGTTTGCATGTAAAGGAGGAGACAGCCTGAGATGCTTCTGTGTATCCCGTGACAGCATGGCAAAACTCTGAACAATGATGAAGATGATGCACCTGATAATGCCAAGAGTCATTAACATCCGTTTTCCTGAGTGGCTGCCATATGCTCAGCTTTGTTTTGCTTTCCACTGTTCTCTCAAGTCATGACTGTATTTTCTTACTTGATCCTCATAGTAAATTTGTAGGATGCATATTATCATTTACCCCATTTTCTAAATGATACACTGGAAGAACAGAGTAAATTCACAGACAGTAGTTAACACAATAGTTAAAACAGGCAATGGTAGGGTATGCACAGACACGGCTATTTTATGATCATTGAAGAATATCATGTTCTGTGGCGAATCATCAAGAAGACATTAAACTGTGCTCAGGATTCTTCAGTTCAGAAGAAGTGTACTTAGAGGGATAAATGCCACAAGTTTCACTTGCTAAGAATTACTCATTTTTTTAAGACCTCAATGCAAGTGCACACAACAGTCAACTCAACAATGCCTAGCAACAGATTTCTCAAGGTTTGAAACGATTTGTGTGTGTTTATTGTGGGCTGTCGTCATATCAGCGGAAGCAGGAGATGGCATTTGTAATGCCAGAGAGAAAGGCTGCTGCCCAAGCAGTGCCACAGGAGGCTGCGATTAGAAGTTATTTGAAGCTAGTAAAGATTTTCAAATTGTTCCAAGGTAAAATTATCCTAGAAGAGTAACAACTTTATTCATGTAGATGAAGTAGAATAAAAATCAACACCAGAAATTACTATGGGTCAGCCAATGTAGACACTATCTCTGAGGACAGACAAGGCAAAAACAACTTTTCCTCCCCAACTCTGTGGCTGTCATAGATGTATTAGTTACCTTTGTTGCTGTGGTAGAATGCATGGACAAGTCTACTTCTTTGGGTTGACTGTTCGAGGGAGAGGGAGAGGGACAGGGAGAGGGGGAGAGGGGGAAGGACAAGGAGAGGGGGAGAGGGGGAGGGGAGAGGGTGAGAGGGTGAGAGAGGGGGGAGGGTGAGAGAGAGAGAGAGAGAGAGAGAGAGAGAGAGAGAGAGAGAGAGAGAGAGAAATTGGAAATGTAGCAGGGCTATATATTTTCAAAGCCCTCTCCTAGTGACACACTTCCTAGAGCAAGGGTATAAGGATCTACGTCTTACAGGTTACCCAGCTGTGAAACTTGTGAGCTACATAACAACTGGAAAGATGAACTCAGTGGTTGAATAGTGGTATGAATGTTAGAGGAGTAACCAAATCCCTTCTGATTTGATTTATGACCTGCTCCACAAAATGAAAGTCACTACCATTAATTAGGTCAAATACTTGTGGCTGGTTATGTCATAGGCCCTGAGGGAATATATAATATTGTTATTCTTATAAATGGAAATAGTAATAAGCTGGCTCCTAAGATCTTATTTTTATGCCTATAGAGAATTACATCTGCCAACCCTCATCAGAGAATTTTCTTTTTTGGAGGGGGGGGAGGAGGTTTATTTCATCTTACAGCTTGTAATATTTTTCTTTTTTTTATTATTAAGAACTTTTCTATTTATTTTACATACCAACCACAGATCCCCCTCTCCTCCCTCCTCCCACCTCCCAGCCTTATCCCCCCCAACCCATCCCCCATTCCCACCTCCTCCAAGACAAGACCTCCCATGGGGAGTCAGTAGAGCCTGGTATATTCAGTTGAGGCAGGTCCAAGCTGGGGCACGAGAACCTAAGAGAATTTTCTTTCTGGAGTAGTTGGCAATTATTACAGAGACCTACAGTAGTCAAAGTGCAGAGAATAAGAGATGGTAGAGTGCTTAGCTCTAAATGAGGCAGCTGTATTACATCCCACAAGACTGATGGATCACTTGGGAGAATGGGATAGAAAGATTCTCAGAGCCAGAGACAATGGATGTCTGTGCTGAATCAATATTTGCTGGTTATGATAGTGCTGTCATTCACATGAACTCACAGCAGCTGTGACTGCAGGAACAAGACCTGCACAAGATCATACTAGCTAAAAAAAAACCCAGCACAGATAAAGAAGGTGAGTCCTACCCTTAGCTGCTAAACAGGGGAAGACTCAGTTTCTTCAGGTATGAGTCCCCTGAGAGGATACCCATGCTCCAACAGATGGTCCTGCTGTCATGCACATATTGGTAGCACTATATTCACTCAGTGGACTGGAAAGAAAAAAGAGCACATGAAGTTGGGAGGGAAGATGTTGTGGGAGGGTAGATAGGGGAGGAATTGTAGTGAAGTAAAAGGGTGTGAGTTTGATTAAAATGAATAAAATTCTCAAAGATTTTTATTGTTTTATATAAAATTGGACTAGAAAATATCATATTGCATAGACTGAACATTTATAAAGAAGTAATAAAAATTATACTTTTACTATAGACACACATATGTATATGAACTACTATAGATATTATATATAGTACAACTATATATTACTATATACATATATACATATGCACACATTATATGTATATATACATATATATAGTGTCATAGTTGTTAATATTATTCAATCCATGCTCCCCTCAGTTTTGTATCCATGCTTATTATCACAAAAATTTCTCATTTTCCTCAGGTTCGAATTCTTCCTCATGAAACTTGGCAAGAGAAGACTAATTTAGAACCTGATGACAGCCCATGTACTTTGCTTTGGGAACCACCCTTCTCTCTTCATCCATACTGTCTAGATGACATTACTGCAACTCTGGCCTAGGATGTGGGGGAAAGCTCTTAGCGATACTTCACCTCTGGCTGCAGTTCAGAGACTGGTACAGAAAGAAAACAGATGCACAAGTTGACTGCTGTCGCGCCCGCCTCGACCAGCAAGGATGACACAACAACGGGACTCTCCTTAATACAGCTTAATCAGGACCCTTTGTTAGTTGCGTTGTCTCTCCCCTGGGGCAAGCCTCTCCCAGCACCTAAGTAGGTCTGGGCTGCCAACCCCAGACAGCCACGTGGGCACTGTCCACAGGTCCACGCATATGCCAGCGGCACACGAATCCAGCCATAGCCAAATAAGGAGCTGTTTACCATAAAGAGTGTTTGCCATCGGGAAGACAGAGGGTGGAAGCCAGTGCCATCTTTAGGGTGTGGCTACACGCAGCTCTCTACAGACTGCATACGGAACTTTGGTAGGAACTATTATGCAGATCTTTTTGCTTAATTTCAAAAACTACTTTCTCTTAGAAGGAGGTAATGTTGGAAGTCCTAAAACCTAAAATGTTGAGATGTCATGTTTAAAATACAGCTATAGCAAACAAGACTGCATGGAAGGGCAGGACATGATGATGTACCTAGTATTTGGCTTGAGCCTCTGTTTCTAACCATGTCTGAGGCTATCAATTCCTTTGCTAAATCTAACCCAAGAAAAGGAAAATGTTTCTTTAAAAAGTATTGGCAGAAAGAAATTTAATTTACTTTTTAATCTATTACAAGCTTTATAAAGTCTAAGTAGCTGGATATTGAAGTACGTGCTTCTAAAACAAATTTAGGGGGACAACCTGCACTGAAAAGCAAGACTTGGCCTCAAAACCTAAGCCCAAAATAAGCAACCAAGCAGCCGGGCAGCGGCGGCGCACGCCTTTAATCCCAGCACTCGGGAGGCAGAGCCAGGCGGATCTCTGTGAGTTTGAGGCCAGCCTGGTCTACAGAGTGAGATCCAGGAAAGGTGCAAAGCTACACAGAGGAACCCTGTCTTGAAAAACCAAAAAAAAAAAAAAGAAAAAAAAAAGCAAGCAAAGTAAACAAAACAATAAACAAACAAAATTCAACAACAACAACATACTGAAATGTGGGTATATATTTAGACTCCCTTAATTTCTTTCTTTCTGTCTCTCTCTATGTATGTATGTCTCTCTCTCTTGCTCTCTCTGTCTCTGTCTCTCCTTCTTGTCTCACTCTCTTCCATGTTTCTCTTTCCAAGTAGGTTTCTGTGTTCGATGTACTGTTTGACTTGTAGCTCCTCCTTTCTTACCTGTGGTGGCCTTTACCTACTTTTTCATGGGGGGTATATCAAAGATTACTTATAAATTCCTGAAGGAATGTATGGAATACTACTTTCCTGAAGGCAAGTATAGAATACTACATGCATTGTGATGTTTTTCTGTGTATAATCACAATACAACTCATATGTTTGTTTAGTTAGTTAACATGTTAAATCAATGCAGTGTCATGTGGTGCAAATTGGTCTAGCAATCACTATGTAGGGAAAGATGATCTTGATTTCCTCATCCTCCTTCCTCCACCTTCCCAGTGGTAGGATTATAGACATGTCCCATTATACCTCACACTTTGGATTGTAGTTGTCTATGTTCCACTGAAACTTTGAAAATAAAACTTATATATTTGAGGATACTACTGGATTCTATATTGCTCCTGACTCCTACATGGCAATCCTTTTCTGAATCTACTCTTTTGCTGATGCCTTCCTGGTGTTTCTTCTTCTGAGGACCAGTGTTAAGACACCATTTGATGATCTCTATATAAAGAGTTTTGTCATCAAGATACATTTGGTTTCTCAATAACAATGTCCAAGCACTTAGTAAGCATCAAAATGTATTTGCTGAGTAAACCCATGCTGTGGGATAATGCTCTTGTACACTGTAAAGATTTGTCACTTGAATTGGATTAATAAAGCACTGGTTGGCCAGTAGCCAGGCATGAAGTATAGATGGGGCAACCAGACTAGGAGAATTCTGAGAAAAAAAGGGTCGAGTAGGGAATCACCAGTCAGATGGAGAGTAAGGAAGATAAGAATGCTCTATTGAGAAAAGGTACTATGTTGTGTGGCTAACATAGATAAAAATTATGGGTTAATTTAAGTGTAACAGCTAGTTAGTAATAAGCCTAAACTACCAGCCTATCATTTATTTATAAATAATATTAAGCCTCTGAGTCAATTACTTGGCAAGCAACTGTGGGATTGGGTGGGACAAAAAAGCCTCTGTCTAAAACCAGCCTTAGCTAACACACCCTATAAACCAACCCTAGTCCAACGGTATTCTAGAGTTCTGAGAAAATGAACTTCCTCACTTACCTTCATGTATTCCCAAGAATGTGATGGCTTTGTACCTTCAACCTGGAGTTGTAACTAATATGTACTTTAATTTGTTCCCAAATTCCTTTGTCCACCCATCAAATTTCTAGGTATAGTTTGATTTTTAATATTTAAATTCCTTCAAATCTTTAATCCCATTCCATAATCCTAAACTTTGCCATAATCTCACTTTCTTTTAAAAAATGAAAGAGGCCATCAAATTTGTCACAGCAATGCTGATCTTCTTTAACCATAAATCCTACCTCTGTTCTTATCTTTCTTCCTATTTCCTGCTGTGTGCAGTGGAGACATGCCTTTCCTACTCTCAGTGGGCGGCTCCAACTCATTTCTGCCTCAAATCCTCAGTTCACTCACCATTTTCTTGAGGTAGAGCATTGCCATTCCTTCTATCTCTAGACCTTTCTCCTGTAATTTGCAAATTATTTTACCTCTCATGTCCCTTTCACTGTTTACAAAATTTGGAGTTTAGAATTAGAAACCATTCTCTCTTCATAATTATATACCCTGATATTAAGCCATTGTTGAGGTAGCTTTTAAGATTTTGAATATCCTAAAATTATCTTTTCAAATCTGTAGATGAGAACTGTTTGTTGCCCTGGTGTCAACATTCTGTTTCTTATTTATACCACCCAAATGTTGTATCTTGTTTTTGTTTTTGTTGTTGGTGTTTTTTTTTTTTTTTATCATCAGACGCTCCTTATAAGTAGGTAATTGTCGCATTATATCTTCTTGATGGTATTATACCGTACCATGAGAGTCACAAATGAAAGCATTGCTTCAGATTATGCCTGTAATGCTTAAACCAAGAAAATCTCTGAACTTCACAGCTGGGCATTCAAGGTAGCAACAACTGTTTCACCTACTTTTCTTATTGTCGTACTACCATATCTTCTTTATACAAACCAATCTCTTCATCTTATTAAAATAGCAATTATATTTAGATATATTAAAAAATATCTTCTTGACCTTTACATCAGCAAAAATGTTTGGGAAAAGTTATTTTGGGAAGCTGCCATGATCTGGTGTTAAATCTCCCAAGCATCTGTGATAAATGCAAAAATAATTAAGCCAGCCCTGCTTATATTCAAAGCTCTTTTTCCATTATAGTAAAAACCAATATCATTAACTTTCACATAAAATAATCCTGGCACATTAGTGTGTGCCAGGAAATATATGAAGTGGGCAGGGAAGGCTTGAGCTTGGCATTGGTAGCACCAAAATGGAAAAGAAGTTTGTGCATAGTAGGACCTCAAGTTGACCCACAAATTCAGTTGTTAAACTCAACTTCAGCTTATAACCCCAAACTTCAACTAATTTGAATAAAAGAAGAGTTTACATAAACATTAGAATACTTTTTCTCAGAGGTAGTAAGTAAATGTTTTGTTAGCATTCTTAAAATCATACCAAATTCATCTACCTAATTTTGGTGGTTACCTTGACATAGAGAAACTCAACTGGGAATATGTCTCCATTAGACTGGCCTTTGTGGTAGCTGATTAGAAATTTAAGTTCAAAGAAATTTTGATGCAGGAGGAAGTAAAGCTTTTCTGTAGAACTCTAGTGATTAGTCCTCAGAGGAGGTTGCCTACATCAAAAATTATCTATATTTTCTTTGACTTCCTGATTTCCAAATTATCTGGCAAATTATTGTACCAAATGACACAATACTTGTTTACTACAATGCTCTTTTCAAGTATTTATCTTACGTTGCTTATTTTAACTTAGAACCTACAATTCCTACAGTAAGTACTGAGTTTCTTTTTGGTCAGGTGAAGTCCCTTACTCTAGACCAGTAATTCTCAACCTTCCTAATGCTGTGATCCTTTAATACCATTCCCCATGTTGTGGTGACCCCCCACCCTTCATAACTAATTTTGCTATTGTTATAAATTGTAATGTATATATTTTTGGAGAAAATAGTTTGCCAAAGGCAAAGGTTGCTTCTGAAAGGGGTATTGTTCCTCATTTCTCCCTACACTTCTGATAATATAGCTACATCTGACTTTTGATTCCTTGCTGATCACATCATAGATTTTATCCCTTGAATTGAACTGTTTGGGATTCTATCAGCTCCCCATCTACCCATTAATTTACTCTATCCTGTAGAAATCCTAAAGTATCCTAGTTCACCCACCTTTTATGATCACCCCAGCAGGGAACCCCCTTCACATTATAGAAGTCTTTGGCCTTGGCACTATCCTAACATCCCGAGAACTTGGAAAAATGAAACACTGTTGCTCTTAGAATCTTAGCTCTTTGATGGGAAAGAGTATGTGCCTATTACATCTATATATTGAAGTGCTTCCAAATACTAGATATTTAATAAATACACATAGAATGACATAACAAAGAGATCACATTTGCATCTCATTGGTATTTTAACTAAGAAACCAGAATCTTCAGAGAAGAGGATTCTTGGACATTAGTGAATTCCCTTTTGTTCTTCTTTAAGCTGCTTTTCTCTAAATCATTCTAAATTTACTGTCTCTGTTTCTGTACATCTCATTAATCTTAAGTGTATCATATTTCTGTTTCAGAATCTTCAAATTTATGGGAGGTTGTTAGGAAGATGGCATACTGCTGCAGATAGGGAATTCTGACAGTATCTGAACGATTAGATGGTAGGTATGACCAGATTAAATTTAATACTTTCCCTCACCTTGATCTTTTGTAAATTCTTTTTTGGGGGACATGTGTGGTGATATTTTAATTGTGCTGAAATGTGATTTTATTTGTATGTTAATAAATAAAGGTTGCCTGGAGATCAGAGGTCATAGTGAGCCAGGGACAGAAGTCAGGTAGTGGTAGCCCATGCCCTTAATCGGATCAAATGGTAGGCAGAGTCTCTGTGTGGTCAAGGACACAGCCAAGCCTGGTGACATGAGCCTTTAATCCCAGTATCTACCATAGAGACCACAAGGTCTGTATAGACAGGCAGTGACGAGGAATTCATATGGCTGGTCTTAGAGCCAATGAGAAGGCAGAACAGGAAAGCAATAAAACTCAAGATACACAGGAAGAAGGCCTCTCTCTCTCAGGGGAAGGACGACAGTGAGTGGTAAGCTAAAGGGAGTCTTGGCTCTTGCTCTGATCTCTTAGGCTTTAATTTTGTGTTTGGCTTTGTGTTTCTTATTTAATAGACTATTTAGAATTTCATCTACAGGCATGTTTTTCTTCCTTCTGAAATTCTCTGTAATCTTCACATCCTATCTAGTGGGATCTTCATCTCTTCTTTTTTGGTGCCATGATTCTTTTGTGGCAAAACATAAGATAGTGTGTGACATATCTCCTTCCTTCTGCTTTCCCACAACTTCAAGAGAGATAGGTAGTTTGCACTGGAAAATGTCCAGTCTTGAGTACTTCTCTTCACATTCTATTCTCAGTTGACTGAGAAAAATAAAATAAAATAAAGATAAAGTAAGATAGAATTGATTTAAAAAGATAAAATTGTGTGTGTGTGTATTTATGCACATGCATGTGCATATGTGTGTTTCCTACTCCATAGACAAAATCTACATGGAAAAGGACAAAGTACTAAGCCACATTCCATTGACAAGTGTGTTCAGACAGTCTGGGGTGAAGATGGTCCAACTCATCTACCCATGTTAACAGCTGGGTGTGGAAGCTGGCAATAGCAGATTTTCTCCAGCATAAGCAGTTCTCTAGGACTAAATGGATATAAGGTCAGTCAGGTCTCAGAGGCTCCAGTTGAATGTTATTATTTGTCACACGTCTTGTCCCACACTCTGACAGCAGGAGAGCTCCAGCTCTTGTAGGGATGAAGCTGTAATAAGATGACTAAGATCCTAGACAATCCCTAGGCCTTGGTAACTGCAATAACAAATATTCAACACCATGACAGTGACAGCATTTTGATAGTGTTGCTGGTTCTGACTAATGAGTGAGCATTCCATTACCTCATTGGATATTTCCTAAATACCTATTATGTAATTTTACTTCTTACCTCGTGTAGTTAGAGATTTTAAGTTTTGTTTTCTTCGTGTTTATTTGTGGCTGATAATTTTTTGCTCTTAGACTTAGGTATTTGGTTTAAGATTTTAGTCAAGAAAGTGACAACTTAGCCACATGATTTTCTCTTCTATTTCTTACTTAGGTCATAAAGTCAGTGTGTTAAGGGTCTTGAAATTTAATTTAGTAGGGCTGGAAAATAATCATTTTGATGTCAGATTTCCAGGAATCATATTATTGGTTTTCTGTGTGTTTATGAGAGAAAGATTTAAATAAAGCAGATAATCTATCATATATCTATAAAGTCAACTAAGACAGAGACTAAAATAGTTGAACCCTCCAGAAAGTTTAAATTAAATCTCATTTGAGAGTGCATGGTTTGGAAGGAGTCACATCCCTTATGCACTCAGATCTTTTCATCTAAAGTTTTTGTAAAATAAACTTAAACCTCTGTAGTAGCAGTGTCCATGATGTGCTGTTAGCTGTGACTGTTTAAGTTTATGCCCTTGAATGGAGAGCAAAACATTCTGCTAAGTGAAATTAATTGAAGTAATTTAAGTATATGGTTTTATGCAACCAAAATAAGTCACATGGAAGACAGAAATGAATGTATATTCATAACAAAATAACCCCTTGGCCTATTGAGAGCAGGGAACAAAATGACTATTGGAGAGAGAGGGATTCAAGTTAGGGCTGAGGGACTTTACCAGTTATACAAAGAAGTTGTAGCCTGAGGGAACAGTGTCTTGCCCTGGGCAGTGCTCCCACTTCAGGTATTCGGAAGCTGTAAACAGTTCACTCAATTCACTCCCAAATCAGATTCTGCATAGATGATAATCCAGGGAGCTGGGGATCACCAGATGCCCTATTATTAATATCTGGCGTGTAATATTTCATTCAGAAAGTAATGACCATGGTTTTGTAGACCCACAGCACGAGACCGAAACAAATGTGACTGCACTTCATAAGAAGTGACAGATCACTTTGCTCCCTTTGGTATTCATTGTGATATCATTAATCACTTTTGAACTCCTGATAATAAATCTTGATGTTCCAAAAAAATGTGAAACTGCATTATTTTTCCTGTTGCCCGGCATTTTACATGCCATGCTCTTTCTTTAAAAACAACCAGAAGGTTCTAAAAAAGAAAAAGGAAAAAAAAACCAAAAAAACAAAAAAAAGTTAGTTTAAATTCAGCTATTCAACTATTTCACCTTCGAGACCATCATGACTGCCTTGGGATCTCATTAAGAACTGTGAGGATTGCTTTGTCATTTGTATACTGTCCCTGGAAGGAAAATAAAACTGTCCTTTTGATTTTGAACCTGAAGTCTAGAAAAGTTGTCAGTCTCTACAGTATGAATATGTATATTTGCCTGTTCTTATATCTAGTGCAGATGATGAGTGTAAAAACGGAGGAGAAAAAAAAAAAAGATGTCCATTTGGTCCACTTCCTGATGGGAACATTATCCATCTGTTCTTAATAGACTGTAATCAGTCCTATTTATTTTTGATTTTATTTTCTAAAAGAAATTGTCAAAGACAAAAAAAGAGGCTTTTAGGATTCGGGACAAATAACTTCCTCATCACGAATCTCTACTGATCAAATTTTAATCATATTGCAGATCCCAGCATTAAAATGGTATCAATAGATTGAAATAGTGTCCTTACAATCTGCAATCAAAGCAGCAACAATGGAATTTAATGTCTGACTCTCACATTTTCAAGATGTGTTTTTAATTTTTATCTCAGTTATACTAATATCTGCTTATTTAAGGCAAAGACTGGAATGGTAGTGTTTATTCATGGCCTCTATCCAAGTCCTGCTTCCTGAAGGAATACCATTATGCATTTCTCAGTGATTGAGTTGCATTTTTTTAAAATCAGAAAGCATCTGAGGCAGCCTCCCTGGCTTCACTCTGTGCATCAGATGTCTTGGATAGCCCTGTTCCAGTCTGTGCTTTCATACCAACTTAGAGATGGGTGACTGTCTGCCCTGATCCACACTAACTTGGTCCTACAATACAAGCCCTTTGATCCCTTGTGCACACAGTACTCTTGTTCCAAATAGCATGAGTTGTTTTCCTAGTATGAAGCACACTGTTGTCCCGAGTCTTTAATTTAAAACCAAATATTCCTTTCATGTCTCTTTGTGATTTGTTTTCTGTTTTCCATATTTCATACTTTCTCTTTCTTCATTCCATCTCAATTCATTCTCAGATTTTTCTGGTAGATTCCATAAAACCATGTAAAGATGACAAGCTAGCTTGCTTAACCATTTATTGATGTTTTGTACTTTTTGCACAGTTTAGCTAATTACAAGATTATAGTTTGAAGTTTAGTATTTTCCTCAGAATTTTCATTTTTTTGTTTTTGCTTGGAGACAAAGTCCTACTATATAGCCCTGGCTGACCTGGAATTTGCTATGTAGAACAGGCTGACCTTGAACTCTCAGATTTTCCTACCTCTGCTTCCCAAGGACTGGATTTAAAGGCATATCCCACCATACCCAGTTTTTGTTAGAATTTTGCTTTGTTTTATTTTTTTCTATACAAGGTTTCTCGGTGCAGTTTTGGTGCCTGTCCTGGGTCTTGCTCTGTAGACGAGGCTGGCCTCAAATTCACAAAGATCTGGCTGGCTCTGCCTCCCGAGTGCTAGGATTAAAGGCGTGTGCTACCACTGCCCAGCTTGTTAGAATTTTTAAGAATATCCCACAACTATGGTTGTTAGTCACTGTGTCATGTTGTAGATTATCCATTTTGTAAACATATTCTTATTTTTTCTAATATATTTTCATGTATTCAGTATAGTGTAGCCGGAAGTTTTCCAGTGGTTCCGCAGCCGCTATAACCCATCTTACCACAGGCCAAAGTAGCTTCTTTATTAACCAATGATAGCAGCACATGTTCACAGCATATGAAAAGACCATCCTACAACAGTATAGTTCATATTTTCATAGTCCCTTCCAATGCAGGGAATGAAAAATGTCCCTTGTAGGATCACTTATATGAACATTTGATGCCTAGTTGGTGGCACTGCATGGGGCAGATTATTCACGCTTTAGGAAGGAGAGCCTTGCTGGAGTAAGTACATCACTGAGGACAAGCTTTGAACATTTATAGCCTTGTCCTACTTCCTGTTCTGATGCTCCCCTTCTTGTGTGTGGTTGAAGATGTGATCAGCTTGCTCCTGCTCCAACTGTTAAGCACAGCTTGTCTTCTGTCAAGCCTTCTCCAAAGTGATGACTTCCACCCACCCTTCTGGAAACATACGGCAAAATAAACTCATTCGTACTTAAGTTACTTTTGGTTATGGTACTTTCTCACAACAATAACCACAATATTGTTTTTATCAATAATCCTATTAGTCATATCAGACTTTTGATTATTGTCTATATGTGGTTTACTGCCTTTCAGTATGCGTGCTTCTGCCAAACTCTTTCTATCTGTTTTCTTTCTCACATTGCTGGGCTTCCCCAGATCATCTTTGTTCACAGGAGTCATTCAAATGTGGGAGAATGGACTAAGAATTTGGCTGGAAACTATGATGGATATATCTTGTAAAGTGTGATTTTAAAAAGTACACAAAAGGAGAACTGGCAGTTTCATTGTGGAGCTCATACCTGACTTATTTTCCTCTTTTGGCCATTTTCTTTTGAGATTAATTTATTCTTTTACCAGATCTGTGGTGCTGACACAATAAGTCAAGCTGAGGGAGAAGTCCATGAACGTTGTTCAGTAAGTGGGTTTCAGCTTTATTCTTCTTGGTGGTCTTCTGTCCACTTGCCCTGTTTTCTAACTCGGGTTAATTTTGATGAATGAAGTCTTCCATTTCTTTGGAGAAGAAGCAGTCATCTTGCGGTCTGAGGTAAGCGTCTGGTGTTAAGGGTGTAGATTGGTGGGCTAGTTCTGGAACATACTTTTTGCTTCTGACCGCTTCTCACTAAATTCTTTGAGCTCTCTGAATGGCACCCTCATCCTCGGATGATGGTACCTGGCTGCCTCACTGTCAGATCTAGGATTTTTGTTCTCTTTCAACAGCCAGGTATGTTACGACTTACTCATCTCTTTTCCTTCCCCTACCAGCTGTTGGTGTCTGTTACCAATTCTCATTTTATTGTTTTAGCCTTACTTTCCCTCAAAGCTATCATCCTGTCATTGTCATTTTAAAGGATGTTCAGAAGGGAGAAAACACAGGTATATGTATAAAACCTGCCACAATTAATTGGAAATTCTCTGAAGGAATTTCATTTATCAAATCAATTGTCCTATTGTAAACATATATACCTATATACTTGTGAATACTATTTCTCTATATGATTTTGGAATCCTTTAGAGGACACTAATTAATTTAAAGCTAGGAAAGTGTTTGTTTGCTTTGGAGACTATATTTGATGTTAAAGAGCATAGGCATGGAGTGTATGAATTAGAAAACTCTACAATTTTACTAACCAAACTATCTATCAAAGGTTTTACACACTGAAGTATCTCTAAAAGTTGGCTAGTGTTACCAAGTAATGACTGTCCCTTTCAGTGATGTTCCACAGGGAGCTATAGGAATGTTTGTTTTGAATACAAACATTTGACTTGTGAGCTATCTAGAAGCAACCTGAACTACTAGTATTTTAATGAAATAATTAAGACATCATAGGAAAATTCCCATCTTTTACAATTAATGGTAGCTCAAATGGAGAAAAACATATTAAAATACATAGTATAACAGACAACTTCCTCTACCATAGGACTCAAGTTGTTTTGTCTAAAATCTAGCAATTACACAAATCAATTCACTATAATGCCTTGTATCTGCTACATTGTTAAGCATAATTTGTTCTACACAAAATATTTACAGATCACTCAATTGACCTCAGCTGCCATGCAGAGATGCCTAATGGTTCTTTTATTATTTTCTGTCTTGCCTCCTCTTCTCCTAATTCATTCTCTAAACAGCTATAAACAGCTATCAGAGATATCATAAAGACATAGAAGATGAAATCATACTACTGTGCTTCTTCAAATTTTCAAACCCAATGACTCTTATGACCTTTAAATAATGTCTGAGTCAACATTAAGATAGAGGGAATTTGGGAACAAGATGTCGAGCAACACTTATTAATAGAGAACCAAGCAGATTTGGCAGGAGAAAAATTCTAAATTTGATATATCTTGAGCTCATATCTATTTTATTTCTACTCTTTTTGGAATACTGAACTAGGTAATTTTCATAAGAGATGATTTTTTAAAATGAATTTTAGGCTGTATCATTTTATCAGAAAGACTGTATATAGTCCCTTTATATGACGTATCTTTCAATGCTCAAGTGCTCTGCATCACTATTTTATTATTTTCAATTCATTTACTTAGCATGGAGTTTTCGTCCATTCAGATAACTTGTATATAAGAATCTGGTTTTCTTTTCTTTCTTTTTTTTTTTCCTTTTTACTTTTTTTCATGGGCTACCTTTGATCCTTAACACAACTGCACTTTCACCTCCCTGGGAGCATGGGCACTTAACAAATAAACTAAGACTGGAATGGCGGGTGACAGCACAAGTCAAAAGTCTCTGCGTGAGGCCTCAGGGGAAAATAAGACAGGTTCAGAGCAAAGTTTAATCTGAGAGAAGGACACAGCTTCTGAAAGCAGTGATGCTTGCTGAAGTGTCACCTTAATCTCCTCATCCTCCTGCCTCAGCCTCTCTAGTATTGGGATTAGAGTTGTGCCCTCTCATGTCTGGCCTTCTAAGCTTTCTTTCTTGTTTTGTGGAAATCATTGGCACTCTTAAACCGTGGCCCCCTTTTACTCCCTCCATCCTTCTCACCACTGGAGACTTTGGCTGCCGTCCCTGCACTGGGATGAAGTGTGGTCACAGGCCATGCTTTGTTCATGCCTGGAGGACCTTGCTGGTCACCTGTCTACCTTTGTCCCTTGTTTCAAAGGCCATTGGAAAATTCATTATTGTGGATAAGGATGTGAAGATCAAGAAGAAAGGTAACATCTACTGCATTAATGAAGGCTGCGCCAAGGACTTTGACCTTGCCATCGCGGAATATGTCCAAAGGAAAAAGTTTCCTCCAGTGAGTGAGCAGGCAGGTGGGACTGGTGTGGTGTTCATCTTTGGGAGGAATGTCTTTGAGAGGAAAAGGGACACTTGGCATTGAGAAAGGTCTAGACTTCATCTGGGACTCTTGCTTTTTGAGTAAATCTGATGTAAATTATCCTGGCGATGAAAGGAGAGAGAGGTAAGAACCATAGAACCTACGTGTTGGGGCTGGAGTGCTTGCTTGGGGACACCAAAACTGGAATATTATTTAGTCTTTATCTCCAAGCATAATCTAGACAATAAAGTCAACCAGATGAGCTCCTTTACAACAATAAAACATTTGTATTTCTGGGACCCCTGGAAAGCACTCGCCTTATATTTAAGGCAACTTTTATAGTGCGGTTCGCACATTGGTTCGCGTCAAAAATCTGTTTTTCAATGTTTCCGAAGTTGGTAGCTCAAAGACCAAGGAGCCATGTACCAGAATATTTAATGTCTGTCAAGGGTCTACTTGTAGGCTCACATGTGGAGCTTTCTTGTGTGTTCATGTGGCAGGAGGAGGAATCTAATACTCTGGTCCTTTTTGAATGAGTATTAATCCCATGAGGGCAGGGTTCTCACAGTCTAATTTCCTTAAAACGTTTAGGTTCTAATATTGTTACCATGTGGGTTGTTATATCAACACATGGTTTTGTGTGAAGGGAGATGGCAATCATGCTATAGCCCTGTGTTTTATGACTTTGAAAATTTTGCTACCTCTCTTACAATGGAATGCAAGCTTTATGTGATATAGACACATCTTAATGTCTTTTGTTCCTAGTATTCCTCATATCTAATACCATGCCAAGAGAGCTAGGGGGATAGTTTATTGAGCCCAAGGACTTGCTTTGAAAGCATGAAGACCTGAATTTCAATCCCCAGCATCCAGACAAAAAGACTTGTATATGTATTTCTCTGTATTACTGGAATACTAGCATTAGAGGGCAGAGATGAGAAGGTTCTGGGGTCTCTGTGACTAGTGAATCTAGCAGAAACAGTGAGATTCCAGTTCAGAGAGAGATACTGCCTTGAGGGATTAAGATGGAAAGCAATAGATGATGTCACCATAGTTCTCCTCTGAGCTTCACATGACCACCCATGGGTATGTGCACCCTAATATGAGGATGTACTCTACACACCAGTCCACTTAGAAAAATTATGAGAAAATAGGTTATGAAGATTATGTAGACCCCAGTGTTTTACACACACACACACACATACACACACACACACACACACACACACACACACACACACAACATCCTAATATAGGGCATATTAAACATATGAATGAAAGTGAAATGATGAAACTCCATTATTTTAAAAATTAACATAAAATAAAAGAACACAATATGTGATATATAATGGTAATGAGTATTATTTTGTTACATATAAACTGTACATCTAGAATGTGTGCATTGAACATGGGACATAGACGCTGAGAATAGAGAGAGGCATGGGGGTGTGTTGGGAATGTAGTGATTTATCCAATAGAACCAAGGTTCTCTCATGGAAAGTATAATCATCCTACTGGCTTCCAAGATACCTTTGGTGTACAATGTCCTCCTAGTAAGGACCTCAAAGTCTAAATACTTTGTAAGTAATTTAGAGCAGCATTCTGGGCTTTGATCCTATTTGTACACATTTAGAATTGTTGAAATGAAGCTATTTTTTCCATGTTATGAACAGCAGTGTCATTATTAAAAAAATTGTATTGACAAATGTTTAGCACATCTATGTGTTTTAGTAGCTAGCTCTGTCCAGTAACTGTACCTGCAGCGTGATATGAAGAAGTGTTATTCTAGAAGATGACGTTCCTGAGACAAATACACTTTTGATATTTTCTCTAAGTTTTATTTCTTCTATATTAACCAAGAAATTAAGTCTAGAAAGCCTGCTGATTACTACTTCAACCTTAATGAATAATGCCCAGTGGGCCAGTAGATATGAGAAATAATTTATATTCCATATTTATTTTCTCTATTTTTTTTTTGAACCAAAGAAAGTAGCAAATTCTGTTTCTTTGCCTGAGGGAAGGAAGAAATAAAAGGTTACCTGCCAACTGCCTCATTTTCTAAAAATTAAACCCATTTATCAGATTATAGTAGGTTTTCTGAAGAGCAAGAGGGTGACTTTAAAACACATATTAAATGGAAAAATTACAATTTTTCTGCAGTTTAAAAAGAACTTCTTGCAGGTGGAGAAAAGTAGGTTTGCATGAGCTTGCCGCTCTGGTTTTCCCACCCAGGCTAAGCAGCACTTGAAAGGAAATGGGCTGAGTGAATCTCTGCCTACCAAACCTTTTCTTTCCCTTGCCATGAAACTGAAGTAGGGGCGTTAAAGCTGAATGGATCAGATTAATGAAATAGCAACCAAATTAGTGTGAAGACACATCTACTGCTTTGACACACGACATCTTTGAACCATCATTATGGAAGAAATATGAGGGAGAACAAGATGATAGATGTTGAACTTCATGTCTAGCTAGCACTGTCATAATGAATGTGAGTTAAAGGACATGAAGATATTAAGAAGTACTTGCACGTGTGATAGTGTCACCGAATCACAGCTGTAACCAATTAGGAAGCATTTATTGGATTTAACCAACAAAAATGTGTTGTTTTATTAGTCTGAATGTCAGAAGTCCTAAGACTGAAATGATGTCAGGGCTTCATTTTCTTTCCCTGAAGACTTCAGGGAGGAACCTGTGTCTTAGCCTTTAACGTTTCCAGAGTTGCCAGTCTACACTTCCATCTTTAATACTAACATGGCAGTGTCTCTTACTCTTTCTCCATCTCCCTCTCTCTCATCACATCCTTTTTAACTACTCTCTTACTCTTTCCCTTTACAAATCTTCTGATTGTACTGGACCAAGCAGAAACATCTGTAATAGTTTTTCCTCTCAAGATACTTAACTCGCAACTTTAAACTTCTTTTCATATGCAAAGTAACCTATTCACAGGTTTGTAATATTTCAAGGTTATCTTTGACAAATAAGGTTACTTATATCCCTACAATATGGACTAAAATATTAACATAAATATCATTTGGATCAAAATAATTTTATGTATGAAAGGAAAGGATCAGAAATAATCACACAAATAAACAAAGGGTTACAGCTTGTGTATACAATGCTTTGGTGTTTTTATAATAAAATAATTTCATATTCATTATGATTAACTCAATTTATCATAATGGAGATACATTTTGTGACATAAAATACATCTTACAAGTCCAGGCACCATGGGGAATTATTTTCAAAGCTTAATCCTTGAATTTAGAAAAGGGATATGACTCTATGAATGAATATAATGAGGTCAGATGTATGCTTTAATCATATTAATAAAGTATTTCTAAATGAAGACACAGGAAAAAGTTGTTTTGGTCAAGTTTATATATATAATAAATAAATAAATAATTACTTGTTTCCTATTTTATTGGCTTACTTTGGATTAGGTGACAATTTTAGTACCTTTGCTTGTTAGACATCTGTGTTTGGGACAAATTTGTGTCTCTGTCATCATTTGAATGACTAAACTTATTGACACTTAAAAATTTATTATTCTAATCTAAGTCTATATGTAAATTTTATTCTACAAAGATATCCCATTGGAATTTGAATTGCATTAAATAGTATAGCATGACTTGAAGGAATTATCATTTATCAACTTAAGTCCCACATATCTGATGCAAATCTAGGGTCTTTCTTTTGCTGAAGAATTACACATTTTCAAGATTTAATAAAATAATCAACCAGGTTTTAAAAATGAGATAACCAAAGTATATGCTTTGAAGTAAAAACAGTACCTGCAATTGTGGAAAGACAAAAATAAAATAAAATAATTCTGTTTAATACAAGGCATGGTGGCGCACAGCTATAAACTGAGTACTTCAAATGTGGAGTCAGAAGGATTATAATTTCTAGGTTATTTCTGACTACACAGTGTAAGGGCACTATCTTAAAATAAGCAAGCATGTTAACAAGCAAACATACATGCCTCTTTTGTTCCTGGCAGATTGGATATTGAACCTTCTGCCTCATATATACTACCACTGAAATATGTATGTGTTTGAAGATGTTTTGTAGGTCTTCCTACATTTCTCTCCTTGGCTTCCAATTGACTGTGTAGATGATGTTGGCCTTTAACTTATTTTTTTGCCTTCATCTCTGGAGTAGTTGGTGTTACAGGCATGAGGCTCCAATTTCTGGTTGTAAGTATATTTTGAATAAAATATACATATAAGTAAATATGACAATTTCATCAAGAAATAGTAAATTTGGGGGCAACAAGTGAAATATTAAGATTTTAAAAAAATATTTGCATGTTATGAAAGGCCTATTTCTATATTAATTTAGAAGAAAAAACCATCTGCCTAAAAAATTACCATCTTTGAGTACTATAATCAATATAGTACTCAAAATTCTAGCTGGAGTGATATGACAATAACAGGAGATCAAGAGATACAAATTTGCCGGGCAGTGTTGGCGCTCGCATTTAATCGCAGCACTTGGGAGGCAGAGGCAGGAGGATCTCTGTGAGTTCGAGGCCAGCCTGGTCTACAAAGCGAGTTCCAGGAAAGGCGCAAAGCTACACAGAGAAACCCTTTCTCAAAAAACCAAGGGAAAAAAAGAAAAAAAAAGGATACAAATTGGAAAGGAAGAAGTTAAACTTTTGCTATTTGCAGATGATATGATAGTATACATAAGTCACCCTAAAAATTTTAACAGGGAACTCCTACAGCTGATAAACATCTTCAGTAGTGTGGCTGAACACAAGATTAACTCAACTATATCACTCATCTTCCTATATACAAATGCTAAATGGGCTGAAAAAGAAATCAGGGAAACAATACCCTTCACAATAGCTACAAATATAAAATATGTTGGGGTAACTCTAACCAAACAAGTGAAAGACATGTATGACAAGAACTTCAAGTCTTTGAAGGAAGAAATTGGAGAAGATATCAGAAGATGAAAAGATCTCCCATGCTCAAGGATCAGTAGGATTAATATAGTAAAAATGGCAATCTTCTCAAAAGCAATCTATAGATTGATTCAATGCAATCCTCATCAAAATTCAAAAACAATTCTTTACAGAACTTTAAGGAGCAATACTCAACTTCATATGGAAAAAAAAACCCAGGATAGGTAAAACAATCCTGTACAAATAAAACCAACATGGTATTGGCATAAAAACAGACAGGTGGGTAAATGGAATCGAATCAAAGATTCTGATGTAAATCCACACAACTATGAACACCTGATTTTTGACAAAGGAGTCAAAATTATATATTGGAAAAAAGAAAGCATCTTCACCAAATGGTGCAGGCATAACTGGATGTCACATAGAAGACTGCAAATAGATGCATTATCAATCACCCTGCACAAAACTCAAGTCCAAGCTGATCAAAGAACTCAACATAAATCCAGTTACACTGAACCTGATAGAAGAAAAAGTGGGAAATGGCATTGAACATATTGGTACAGGAGACAGCTTCCTAAATAGAATACCAGTAGCACAGGCACTAAGTAAGATCAACAATCAATAAATGGGACCTCATGAAATTGAAAAGCTTCTGTAAGGCAAAGGACACTGTCATTAGAACAAAACGGCAGCCTACAGACTGGGAAAAGATCTTCACCAACCCCACATCTGACAGAGGGCTAATCTTCAAAATATATAAATAACTCAAGAAACTAGACATCAAAAATAAGTAATCCAATTAAAATGGGGTATAGATTTAAACAGAGAATTCTCAACAGAAGAATCTCAAATGTCTGAGATACACTTAAAGAATTGTTCAACATCTTTAGCCATCAGAGAAATGCAAATCAAAACAACTCTGAGATTCCTACCTGTCAGAATGGCTAAGATAAAAAACACTGATGACAGCTTATGTTGGAGAGGATGTGGAGCAAGGGGAATACTTACTCCTCTACTGCTGGTGGGAGTGCAAACTTGTACAGCTACTTTGGAAATTAATATGACAGTTTCTCAGAAAATTGGGAATTAATCTTTCTCAAGACCCAGCTATACCACTCTTGGCCATATATTCAAAGAATGTGCAATCTTACCACAAGGACACATGCTCCACTATGTTCATAGCAGCATTTTTCATAATAGCCAGAACCTGGAAAGAACCTAGATGTCCCTTAACCAAAGAATGAATAAAAAATATGGTACATATACACAATGGAGTATTACTCAGCTGTTAAAAACAATGACATCAGGAAATGTGAAGGCAAATGGAATGAACTAGAAAATAATCAACCTGAGTGAGGTAATCCAGACTCTGAAAGACAAACATAGTATATTCTTACTCATAAGTAGATATTAGCTGTAAAGTAAAGGATAACCAAGCTATAATCCATAGCTTCAGAGAGACTAGGTAATAAGGAAGGTGCAAAGTGGGATGCATGGATTTCCCTGGGAAGGGGAAATAGAAGAGATCTCCTGGTAGACTAGGGGTGGTTGAGGATGGGAGCATGAGGGATCAGGAGGAGAGGGAGAATAATGGAAGAGATGACTTATTAGGAGCAGCATTTTGTGGTCAGGTAGAAACTCCCAAGAATCTACAAGGATGACCCCAGCTAAGTCTCCTAGAAATAGTGGATAGGTAGCCTGAACTGGCCATGTTCTGTAATCAGATTGGTAACTACCCCAATTATGACTGGAGAGCCTTCATTCAGTTACTGATGGAAACAGAAGCAGACCACAGCCAAGTACTGCACAAAGCCAGGGGAATCCTTCTTGAGGAGAGAGAGGAAGGAATGTATGAGCATGGGTGTGTGTGTCAGGGTTATCACAAAGGAGCCCACAGAAGCATTTGGTTTGTTCATGGGAGCTCACAGACTATGGACCCATGGCTTGGGAGCCTGTATGGGACTGGCATAAGATCTCTGCATATGTATGAATGTGGTGTGGCTTGGTCTACTTGTGGTATTCCTGGCTGTGGAAGTGGAGCCTGTCCCTAATGCTTTGAACGCTTTTGGGAACCCGTTCCTAATGCTGGGTTGTTTTGCCCAGCCTTAGTACAAGGAGAGGAGCTTAATACTACCTCAACTTGATATGTCATGCTTTGTTGACACATATAGGGGGCCTGCCCCTTTCTGAATAAAGGTGGAGGAGGGGTGGATTGGTGAAGAGAGACAGAAGGGAAGTAGGGGAGAAGGAATGGTAGGAGGGAGAGAGGAAGCTGGGGGTGGGATGTAAAATAAATGAAAAAAATTAATAAAAAATAAAAATTATCATCCTCAAAGTATAACTAATTTAATTCTGAAGTTTAAAGAACTATAATCCCCTATAATAAAGAAATAATTTCTTCAGATAGAAAAGCAAGGATAGCTCTCATCTGCACTTGGGCTTTTAATACCAAACATAAAAGAATCATTCAGTATATCAATATGATTTCTTACACTAATAGCACATTAGAAAAGCAAACAAGTACCTACATAGATGTAGACAAGTGTCTAAAAATGAAGCTAATATTTGTTCTGGATAAAACTTTAGAAGTCATCAAGAAAACAGATTAGTGATCTTTTATAAAAATTAAATATATTCTTTTAAGAACATATTTAATTATTCATAGTGTCTGGAGAGATGGTTCCATGTTTAAGAACAATGGTTGCTCTTCTAGAGGAGCTGGGTTCAGTGTCTTGAATCCACAGGGCAGCTTATGACCATCTGTAACTCCAGTTCAAGGGGATCTAATACCCTCTTCTGGTTTCTATAGGTTCCAGGCATGAATGTGGTGCACATAAGATAATAAATAAATCTTTTAAAAAATAGTTGTAAATGACTAATAGCAAGTGGCACAATTTTACTTTGGAAGAATGAAACCTATTTCTTTCTGTTGTTTTTTAAATAATCAAAGAAACAAAACAATAAAAATAGTTTTATTACTGGTAAAGCTTCTTATGAATATGATGTAATCAAATCCCTCACCTCAGAGTTCAGGTCTTAGCGCTCAGGGATCCCTTATGGAAAAAGAGGCAGAAAGATTTTAAGAGCCAACAGGGATGGGAAAAAAACACAAAGGAAATAAGAGCTTTTAACCACAGCAGGTCCAATGAATATATGAACTCATGAAGACTTGAAGACTGGTAGCATACACAGAGTTTGCACAGGTCTCAGCCATATGAGGTCTCAGTGCTGAGAGAAGGGTACCTAAGCCCTTGTCCCTAATACAGAAGCTATAACCAACTCATTTAAATAAGCTATAACCACTGGCAAGAAAAAGATAGTTTTGCCAATGGAGTCTGGATATGTATAGAAACCACTCTTAAGGCCAGGCCTTATGCCTAGCAGTAGATGACCAACAGGAAATAACCTCAGTGGAATTTTTGGAGGATTTTGTTTTCTCTCTCTTCATGCTTCATCCAGACATTTTTTAAAAAAAACCTTATAGGTCTTTTGCTTATATATTATGGTTTCTGATTTCATGTTTTTGTTTTGGTTTGGTTTTTCAAGACAGGGTTTCTCTGTAGTTTTGGAGCCTGTCCTGGACTAGACTAGCTCTGTAGACCAGGCTGGCCTCGAACTCACAGAGATCCACCTGCCTCTGCCTCCAGAGTGCTGGGATTAAAGGCATGCGCCACCACTGCCTGGCTGATTTCATGTTTTTAATGGAATATCTCTCTGTATGAATGTGTATCTCTGTGTCATGTATTTTTACTTTTTGGCTCATAATTTTTTTTTTCTGTTCTATTCTGGTTTGTCTTTATTTTTTATTTTCTTATTATCATTTGAGATGTCTGTTTTCTAAGGAGAGAGAAAGAGGGGGTATGGATGTGGGTGGAGGGAGAGGTGGGAAGGATCTGGGAGGAATTGAGGAAGGAATGATCAGACTAGATTGCACAGTGGCTCCTAACTCTTTCCTCTTGTGTTGATCTTGCTGCTGAAGGGCCCTTCCCTCTGCCCTGTCAATATGAGAATTATATGGAGGACCATCAGCTCTAGGTTTCCAAAGGGAGGAAATGAAGGAAGGAGAGGGTAGGAGGGAGTATCACCTGCTCAATTCCTTACCCTAATCTCTGTCATTTGTGAAGGTAGAGCAGTGCTGTAGAGGAGAAAATCATTAGACACAGGAGGAGTAATAGGCAAAGTTATTCCTTCATAGTTTTTCAGAGTAGCTGGGACACAGTAGTTATTGCTACATTATGTCCATTATTCCACGATTGTGGTGATACATTGTGTACTCTAATAAACGTGCGTGAGGATCAGAGGACAGAGCCAGCCACTAGATTAGACTTAGAGGTCGGGCAGTGATGGCACACACGATTAATCCCAGCACTTGAGATTTCATGCCTTTGCTTAGGAAGCCCACATACCTTTAGTCCCAGGAAGCAATATGGCAGGGCAGAGAAAGGTATATATGGCGTGAAGTAACAGGAACTCGCTCTTCTTAGGCTGAGGATTTTGTAGAGGTAAGAACTAGTTGCTGGATGTTCTGCTTCTCTGGTCTTTCAGCATTCACCCTGATATCTAGCTCTGGGTTTTTTTTATTAAAAGACCAGCTAAGATTCGAACAGCAAATGATATTATAGCCTATGAAGTCATCACAAGTAATTGTAGCTTTAGAAACTGAAAAAGACAAAAGTAATTTTATTTTTGTACATAATATAATCCTCTGGATAGAACCTGAAAAAGTAAGTGTTGAAGCTTTGAGAGTCCTAGAACTTCTGGATGTATTATCAACTTTTGAATATAGAAGAAAATTATAACTAAGGTACAAAATAAAATGTGAATAAAAGGAGAAATGTGGCATGTTTATTGATGAGAGTATGAATTATATAACAATGACAATTTCCCTTCAAATCACTTTATATCTTCAGTGCAGTCCTAGTCAAAAATCCAAATAATTTTATTTTCTGCATACATTTGTAAACTGACTTAAAATCATATGAGAAGTAATGTTTCAATAATAATTTAGCAAGCAAATACAGTGATAAATATAAGAAGGTTGGATGATAAAAGAAAAATTCAGAGATTCATTTTCACATAAGTAGAAACTTAATATGTTTGACAGGCAGTACGGATATCTAATAAATTATATTCACACAATTGACTTTAATGTGAAAAGTTACTATGATATACCCAAGAATAAATTATGTAACTTATTAAACTGATCTAAAACAAAACTGAAGTTCAATCTGAGATTATGAGTAAATGTTTTATAATTTGTTATAAAAAATAGTTCTTAAAAGAGACACTGAAAAACTACAAGGTTATTAAGTATTGTCCTGTACTGCATAACAAGGTTTTGGCTATCAGTGAACTACATGTGTAATGGGCATCTCATATAATCATAATGGACCAGAAAGATTCTGGTCACTTAATATTTTTGCTACATATTTTCTTTATAGATATATACACACACATACATATATGTAAGTATATGTATATTATGAATATTAATATATATGTAAGTATATATGTATATGTGTATTGTGCATAATAATCAGTACATTAACAGGCTTAAAGGATAGCAACAATACATGGAGTATAGTGTAATAGTTTCTACCACCAAGGTTTATTTGAATATACACATTGATGTTTGAACAATAATAAAATTGTCTAAAAGATACTTTTCTCAGAATATATTGCAAACATTAAGTGATACGTGGTTAGTGTGTCTGTTGTTTTATTATTTATTTTATTTGTAAAGACTATAATATACTTACATAATTTCCTCATTCCTTTTGATCCTTCTACATACTTTCCTATATCCTTCCTTGCTCTCTTTCAAATTTATGGACTCTTTTTTCATTAATTGCTGTTATTCTCCAACTATTTCAGGTTGATTTTTTTTAAATCAGTTTTATAAATTACTTTATGCTTGTATATGTGTGATAATTTTTCACATTAAAGCCAATTGTATAATTGTATTTTATTGAATAACTTTCTTTTAGTTCCATATTGTTCATCAAGCATACCAAAATTTCCATTTATGTGTAGATAACTATCTGAATTTTTCATATATATGCATATTTTGAGTACATAAATACAACCTGCTTAGTCTGCATCATGCATCACAACCAACCAAAATGCCGAGTTGTGGATCCCAATCACAGCCAATACATCTACAATACAACACTTGCACCCAAGGCTTAGGGAATAGTGAAGAGGAGGTGGTGGGGAGTTGACTGTAGAACCCAGAGGGACAAGAAATTTGCTGTGATTTCTCTTATGAATGTCAGAAGTTATACCTAGCAAATCTCACCATGATGGCTGCCTAAACACAAACTGAACAAGGACAACAACAATAGACAAACTACTCTTGATGGGCAAAGCCATGATACCTCAACCCTATAAAAGAACTACAGGCCACTAAAGAATGATGAGAATGGGAGACAGTCTTTTCTAGGGAACACTACATGAACTTGCTACCCAATATCAAGAGGTCAGTCCTGAAAACATGTACATAGAAGTGTGTCTGTATTTTTTTAAAGACTTGAATATTCTGGGAGTATATTTTCTTTTTTAAATCTGTTTATTTTTATTAATTTTTTATTTAAGATTTTTTTCCATTTTACACACCAACCACAGTTTCCCCTCCCTGCCCTCCTCTTGCACACCCCCCCAACTTCTTCCCACCCCACACCAAATCCACTCCTCAGAGAGGGTAAGGCCTCCCACGGAGAGTCAACAAAGTGTAGTAGATCAAGTTGAGGCAGGACCCAGCCCCACCTCCCTGTGTCAAGGCTGGGCAAAGTATCCCTCCGCAGGGAATGGGTTCCAAAATGTCAGTTCATGCACTTGGAATAAATCCTAGTCCCACTGCCAGTGGCCCCGTAAACTGCCCAACAGTTGTGTGGCTTGGGGAGTATTTTTTCAATGTGTATGACAAAGTATTACAACCAAATTTTTTTTCAGGCCCCTGAATCTCTTGGAAGGTTTGTGTAATTGCAAATTGTGTGTACATGCATTTACGCAGCATTTCATAAGTCTTTGGAGTGAATAAATGATCTTCAAAATGAATGACCTGAAGCACTATTCTAAATAATCAGTTGTAAAACTGCAATCCCTCCCCACTTTTGACAGTAAGACAAGAATCTTTATTTCATGTATTTCTTGAATTCCTTAATCTTTGCACATGTTTTACAAATTCCACTGGCCTTTGACTTCAGACTACCTGTATTTATACTGTTCTCTTCATGTAGATTTAAATTGATTTCTAAAGGACTACACGTTATGGTAGTCTGAAAAGAAGCTATTTTTCCCATGGATTTGTGTAGCTATCTTTGCAGAAGTTGTTGATTCCCACAGTGGTGTGGAACAAATTGGAACCTTATCCAATTTCAGCTTTGTCAGAATCAACAAATAAACATATCATATTCCTTATTAAATTGAAACATACATAAAAATCACAATCCAAGACTACTTCTTAGTATATATTAAAAATTTATTGTTCATCATAAATACAGAGGTCACTGGACTCCTGCAGCTCATCTGACTATGCTACTTATATTTGGTACAAGTTTTTAATGCTCCCTAAAATTAGGTATTAAGAGAGAGGTATCCTTTATGTGAACTATATTTTATTTCATTTCCTCAAATTAAGGAAGTCAGATATTATTCTGTTTATGAACACTGTCAGAGAACTCAATTTGACTATATTGGAAAAGTGAGGTAGATCTATTGGAATCTGTAAGCTCTTAAGTGATAAATTATATTCATCCCATTATTGTAAATGGATAATGTGAGATACACATGTATTTCCAACAATTTTTAGAGGAAGAAATGAAACTGTACCCATGGTTTGTAGATTTAAAAAGCTAAAGGACAATAGTGGTTTATAAAAGTTCTCCTGTATTGTTTAGAAATTTATGATCTGAGAGACATTTTTAAAGGGATATTTTGCAAGCTTCCTGGTATGTGGATATAGAGTGATATATTATTTCACATGGGTAGAAAGTTGTGGCCTTTCTTGCTTCATGCTAATGTTGGCATTTTGTTATACACTTAAACAGAGATTTTGATATTAATTCAACTTGTGACCTTAACTTATGTTGATTATACTTTGGCTACTGATAAAAATATGAGTCATGAACATGACCCTAGATGTAAGATTGCTTGAAGAAAAATCAATGTGTGATCTAAGAAATTCACAGGAGAGGATGTAATAATAAAATAAAGCTCACTTTTATTTAATCCTTACTATATGATTGTGACTTCCCAATGGGGTAAAATTTATAGAGAATTTATTTTACTGGCTGTTTAAAATATTCTGATTTTTTTCATTTTGTTTTATTCCACTTAAAATATTTGAAACAATTAACCATGAGCAGAATGCTATTTATTCTATTCTCTTATTTGATTATTTACTTTATCTCCTACTTGATAGTAATCTCCTTAGAAACTGGAGATATGTCTTTTCCTCTAAGTATCACATAGAGAACTTGGTAGACCATCAAGAAATGATAAATCTATCATAGTCAGACAGACTACATGTTTTGTAACTGATAGTTGAAGTGTTAGCAACAACAACAAAAATATCTGTAGGGAAAACAGTCACACGATTATTTTGAAAAAAAAAATGGCGGTGCATGTTGAGATGAATGTTTCATATGCGGGTTCTGGAAGTAATTTGACCTTTGTAAGAATAAATATAACAAACACCACTGGCCCATCTCAAAAGAAACATGTTTTCCACAATAAGGTGAAAATTTGCTGAACAATGTTGGTTCTACACACGGATGAAATAAGGCACATACATGAGTAAAAGAAAGGATTGCCTTTAGATTCTTTGATAGTTTTAGCTATAAGAAAGTATCTAGTTAACTTCAGTTTGGGTAGTTGGCAGAATGGAACATCTGCTTTCTTAATCTAGAGGGAGCAATAAACAAAGTTTTGAGTTCTTTAATAGAATGGTTGGAAATTTCTATTGAACTTTATAGCCGATGAACAAATGCAAGTTTTATAAATGATACCTAGATGACTAGTTTGTACTGTTTTACTGTAGAGTGGGTAGTTAGAAAATAGATAAAATCCTAAGCATATTCATTTTTGTAAATTTCAAGTCATTTAAAATTCTTTAATACCTCATGCTATTAAATTTAGTAACCTAGATGACCTAGTATATCTATATTTTCATTTGAATTGACTTGCAGTCAATTGTGTTAACAACAGTGGGATTAGGATCCAAGGAAATGAATATCATTTATCACTAGCATCTTATTAATTGAAGTCAAATCAGACTAGTGCATTACATTTGGTGCTCTGATATGCATAGTTTTCTCGTTTGACTTTTGGAGTCACAGAAACACATTGATGTGGCAATATGGTGAGCTGAGAGCTCTGCTAGCTAACAGAAAAATGGCACAGTATAAGGCATTCCCCTGAAATCCAGTTCAATGAAAGACACTGTTTGAGGCTCTCTGAATGAATTACAGCCTGTTGAGATATAAAAGCAAGAAAATCATTAGCATAGACAGTAGAGATGCTAGGCTGCCGTGCTTTTATATGCCAATTTAATGTTTGTGATTATGCTGCACAGATTCAGTCCTTCATAAACCCATTTCTATGGTAACAAGGGAATGTTGAAAGCCCTTAGCATACAAGGAAGACTTTAGAAAATTTTGACTAGTCTAAAGAATACATTATCTTCTTTTAATGCACAAATTTGAGAAATTGAAAATTACTGAATAACGCATGAAGTAGAAGATCCGACATCTTATAGATGAGCTAGCTGAAAGCCTCATTTGATAGCTTATTAAATGCAGCTGGTGTACCTAAAAGTAAGACTAAAGGGGAGAGAAAAGAGTTGAGTCTGTAAAATGCTTTAGTCTAAATAAGCCTTCAGCTCTTTGGTGATAGAAGGAAATGCATCCAATCTTCCTGCTGGAATTTGCTTTTAGGATCTCTTACAGTTTCTGAATGGGATGCTGTGAGATGCAGCACAGATTTCAGGACCACATAAACAAAGAAAAGATAACCCCTGGAAACTTTTAATAATCTGGTCGCCTTGTAAAAAGCTTTCTTCAGAAATTAACTCTGGGGACTTTGGCATTTATTTTCTCATAACAAGGGTGAATCGATTGTTGAATGGTTGAAAGCACACAATGCATATTGATCTGTTCATGCATAGCCACTTTCTCCCAGCAGGCACTTTACTGCTTGCAACATATTTTTAAATAGGATTACTACGCATTAAATTACAATGACCCGGAGCAAAGGTCAACACCAGTAAAATTGCCTTGGTTCATCATAGTTTGAACACTGCCTAGAGCAGTTGTTTTTCTTGGTGGAAGTTGACCTGGGGATATATTTAGATGGCTGCTTCAAGGTCCAGAATTGAAAAAAAAAAAAAAAAAAAAAGCAAAATTCCTAAAAAATACTCTCATAGCTAAAATGTTAACATGGTCAAATGTTCATACCATAATGACAAAGTTTTAAGGACTTTTTATTAAACAATATATTTTTATCAAAACAGCCACCTACAGAGTACTGACCCAAGAAATTAGACTAATTTTGTTCAATGTCGGAATGCAGATATAGTTGGAAATCTGTATTTTTGCAATGAACACTGAGTACATTGTATAATATGCTAGAATCTGATCACATTTTGAAGATCAGAGATTCTGGTTTCATGAGCTAACAGAATATTTTTTCTGTTTAATTTACTTTCTATTTGTTTGCTCTAAGGTTGAAAAAGTTGATAGGTAACTAACTACCTTAAGAATTGTCTAAGGCATTAAAGGGAGTGTCTTCATAATTAATATAAGGGAATAGGAAGACTTATAATATGGATACATCAATGTTTTATATAGCATAATTTTTACAGTCTGAGTTTTACTGTTTTGTTTCATGAGATTTCACCCTGTATCCTTGATTGGTCTGAAACTTGCTGGGTGGACCAGACTGGCCTCAGATCTGCCTTCTCTCTCTTTTGAGTGCTAGGACTAAAGGCATGCAAGACTTTACCAGGCTACATAGTATTTTTGACCATTAAGAAGAAATGTTATAAAGGCTTTGTTACTCTCTTCCTATCATACAATTATTATTCCATTATTCAACTTAAATGGTTATTTCACAATCTCTCAGACTTTCTTCTCTGTTCATCAGTTTAGGGAAACGTAGTAAACTTTTCTCTGAGAAACCCAGAGACCAGAACTATAAAACTTAATGACATCCAAAGTTCTTATTTAGATAGCTTGCATATCTAATCATCTTCTTTATCATACTCTATTATTCATTGTGATTTCACTATTAGAAGAAAGATGTTTGACTTAGTGTTTCTGAAAACCTGGTATTAAGTCACAGAAGTTGCTGTGATTGTTAGGGTTAGAAGGTAAATGGCAAATTTTAACATTGCCTTTGAACATCTTATTTTAGTTTTTATTCTTACTAGAGAATAATACTTAATCTCAGGTCTTCTGGTTTGCATTCTTATTCTTTTCATAGAGATTTCTTACCTCTCACTAAATCCCTGATTAAGTACCTCTTCGCTTAAGCTTTATCTCTCTTGCTCACCTTTAATTATTTATTTTTCTCTTTCTTTTCCTTAATATTTAGTTTTCGGAGATAAAGTCTATGTAGCCTAGATTTAGTCTTGGTATCCAGGTCCCCCAGGCTTAGTCTGAGGTTACAGGTGTGTGTCCCAGCGCCTAGTAGGTTGTTTTGAAACAACATTGTGGGCTTTTCTGCTAGCATTCTTTGTCCTGTTTCTGTCTTAGCTTTGTTGTATAGATTTTTCCCCATACTCCAGGTCAATTTCATATTCTCCTGAGATGGCCACAGGAGGCTCTTCAGCAAATTCCTAAAGTGCATACCAAGTTAGTTCCCTTTTATTTCTTCCAAAGCATGTTTCATTTGACTAAGTTAGACACTTATCAATACATTTACTTGTTGGCTTCCCTCAACTGGAATACAAACGTCATTAGGGAAGGGGATTGATTTGTTGATATTTCTCCTTTATCTGGAACATCACTGGACATAGTGCTAATGAGAAACCAGCCTGACCCCATTTTTCAATCATGAACTATTTTAATAATATTCTAGTTCAGTTAGATTTCTGTTCACTGTAAAACTTAAATTTCTGTTTCTCAGAATTGGGCTGTAACACCCCACCTCACCCCCCGCCAGCTATGACCACAGAATGGTTATATAACAGATATTCCTGAGAAATTTCAACTTCTTGGTTTTGGTTTTGATTCTGTAGTCATGCTTGCTTATAAAATCCACTATAGTTTAGTTTTGTCCTATAAAAAGAGCAAGAGAAACTGACTCTGAAATGCTCTCTTAAACACTGACCTAGGGGAGACAGCTTCCAGACAGGCGCTGATGCTCACAGAATAAATTTTGCTTTGTTTTGGTCATAATTTATGGTCAGTGGTCCTTCTTATGTCTATGGGATCAACACTAAATAAACAATAGTTGAGAAACTAAAAAGAACACAGAGTTTTAAAGATGAAAGACCTCATCATAATGTCACCTGCACGAAGATTAAAATGCTCACTGGCAATGAGATTGCCTCAGCTGCAGTTCATGACCTTTAAAGGAAGATGTAAAAGTGAGAGACCAAGCCTACTTCCTTACATTTATAAAATTTTAAACCTCAACATTTTATTTTAACCTCAACATTTTCACGTTTTTATTCTTTGGATCCTTATGATAATTTATTTTTAAATAGACATTGTCTGTCTTCTGGGAAAAGAAGAAAAAAAAAACTCAGCTGAAAATTAGGGACAGGGGAAATGGTTCTGTCATTACCATGCCTGGCATACAAGTGTGAGTATGACTTTGGGTCTCAGCCCCCATATGAAAAACTGAGGTTGGTGATTAACACCTATAATCCTCAAAACTGGGGGCATGGAGACAGAGGCTCTCTGGAGTGCACTGGCCAGTGACTCATACACAGTGGGTGAGCAACCAATTGAGAGACTGTATCTCAAAATCTAAGCGAGCAATAGAGGAATAAGTGAATGTTGACCTATGACCTCTCCATGAACATGGCCACACATAGGTGCTCACAGACTAGAGAATGTCCACATGATTATATAACACATGCACAAGGTATACAAATAGGAGGTGTAATCCTTTAGAGAGTAACAATTACTAATATTCGTGAATTTGACTTCATACATGGGGTTGGGTGGATGGATCAGAGCTCAAGAGTGGGTATTGCTTTTAGAGAGAATCTCTGTTTAATTCCCAGAACCCACGGCAGGTGATCACAAACACCTGTAACTCCAGTTCCAAGAAATCAGACACTCTCTTCTGTCTGTTGAGGGTACTACACTAATGTTCACCATACCCCCAAACACCTATTCACACAATTTATGCAATAGTATTGCCTTGTTCCTGGCATAGGAGAAGGTTATTCAGTTCTACTGCTCAATGGCAAACCTATTGTTTATATATAAAATATTAATGTAATATTTAGAAAACCTACCACTTCATCTATTATAGTTCATACTAGAATCTAACTCCATAAAGTGAGTCTCAAACAGCCTATTGGAACAGGAAATGATAGGGATACTGTGGAGAAAATATCATCCCCCAAGGAGAGGCTCTGTTCAATTAAGGTGACCAAGGACATAATTTAAAATGTAAGTCAGAATACCAGGAGTTTAGAAATAACTGGTGAAACAGTTCTGTTCAGTTCTCTTGAATTATTATAGCTCATTACACCATGAATTTATTTTAAAAAATCAGGTATTAAAGATTCCCTGTTTGGTGTGAAATCTAATAAACAAAAAATGAGGAAGACTCATTGGTTAATCAATGAAATTGTGAAGTTCTAAAAAAATCCCTGAAATGATGGGTTTTCTGTGCTATTTCCATTGTCTTCTAGAAATACACTGGCTTTTGACCTTAAAAGTCCTCTGCCTTGGTTTTCTATCTAAATCTTACTCACACAAACAAGGTTACTCTCTGGGAAATCCTTCATGAGAGAATGTGTCTGAAAAAAGGGGGTTTCCTGTGTAAGCCAGGAGTCTTGAACTCACTACTGTGTATTAATTCCCTACAGGTGAGTTTGCCTTGCTCCTCAGAAGAAGGGGTCTTCTTTGTTTTTTTAACCAGAGAATAAGAAAGGACAAGGAGGATATTTGTTATCATTGCTCTTTTCTCTTCTGCTTCCCACCTCTTTCTTGTTCTTCCTCGGCTTCATTGACCTGCCACCCCAGGGAAAGGATATGCTTCAGTTTTAAGTGTTGAATGTAGTGATGACAGCAGGCAGAGTGCTTGAAAAGTTAGAAAGGTTAGGAGATGGGAAGAAGATTTGTCCTTAATATTTGTGTGTGTGTGTGTGTAAGAGAGACTGAGAGATCTATCAATTTCTTGATCTTGGGACTTGGTACACTTTCTTCTCTCTCTCCCTCTCCCTCTCCTCTCCCCCTCTCCCTCTCTCTCTCTCTCTCTCTCTCTCTCTCTCTCTCAGCAGTCTTTTTATAGTTTATTATTTTAAGTGCTGTAAAAATAACCTTGACAACAATATGTGAAGCCTGTTGCACATCTATCAGTTTGCTACTGGGGTTTGTTTTTACTTTCTATCTTGATTAAATTCACTTGATATTGGGTCATGAAAACTCATGTGGAGATTCTCAGTGATACTCCTGGCGGATCCTCAGAGGAGAGGGGAGTAGAAGAGAAAGGAATAGTCAGTCTAGCTACTGTTTTGTTTTCATTTTTAGTAGTCACAAAGGACCTTTTGAAAAGCATGCTACACTTTCTCTTTTCTTTCTCCTTTTGCTATATCTTTTATTTCTTTGTGACATATTATCCATTTCCTTAGCTAAAATCCAGTGTATGAACTTTGATACATGGGCTTATAAGTAGACATATGTATGAAAGCACAATTCAGTTTCAGAACAATGATGAATAATGTGAATTCACATAAATAATTTGACTAAAATATTTTTTAAAGTTAAAATGAGATTGCACCTGATGAATCCATTGTATTTAGAAAGCATTATTAAGTTGGAAATATATGTAATACATCTAATCTATTGAACAATATAGCAAGCACAAAATACATCATAGAGTACCAACTGTTTGCTTTCCTGATGGTATGGCTGACTGGGAGCTGTGTCTTGCTTTTATTTCCCAGCATCACAGTACAGTAGCATATTACACATCTCTATCCCAGAAATAATGATCCACCACTGTAAAAACAAGAAATGATAAATGGAACCATTGCATGTTGAGAACTGTTCTTATATTTCCCCCCAAAACAGGACAATAAATTGAAACTACAGTCATGCACCATATAAAATATTTCAGGCAGTGATGGATTGAGTTTATGGCAGTGATCCCACAATGCAGCTGAAAACTTTTGTTTCCTAGTGACACTGCAGTCATAATGGCCTTGCCTAAAACTCTTCACACATTTGCAATGATACTTGTATGAGCACACCTACCATACTTCCAATCATAGAGAACAGCAGGATGCACATTTACCTATTGTACATAATGCTTGATGGTGATATTAAAAAATAGAATTGCTAGTTTATGTATGTGTTGTACCATACATTGTGTTATTCTAGATTTTACTTCTGCTTTTGTAATTTTTTTTTTTTTTACTTTTTAGTAATTTTTTTACATGGATCTTCGAGGAGAGCCTAAAAATTCCACTTTGCTAAACTAGCAGAGTTCTTAACACATTGTAAGTAAATCTTTATCCTTCTACCAATAGATAAATATAGTTTTTACTCTTCTTCAAACAAACATCTTGTAATGTGAAACTTTTACAGAAATCCACAAGTAAACCAAATGCAGAGGTTTGAAGCCTAGTCCCATGGATTCTTTTATAATACAACTCATATTACTAATGCTCTAATGTTCAGAGATCATTTCAAAAAAAAAGGGACCAGAAAGATTTTAAGAGCCAGAGGATTAAGGAGTTTGCTGTGAGATGTGTCTCCTAGAAACATCAGAAAGGCCACATGAATGACATTTCCTTAACATGGCTGGCTAAACAAGACATGAGCAATGATGATAGTACCAATGGATTCACTGAAATTGAAGCGGGGAAGCTTGTGGGTCTCAGCCACAACAAAGAACTTGAGCAACTGGGACATACTGATAGTGGAAGAAATGATTCTCCAGGAAGAGCCTATCGATTGGTACCTATTATCAAGTGGGCAGCCCTGAGATCATACATAGAGATAACATATGGACTTAGCAGGTTGTACTTATGTATTTAGGAAAAAGTGCATCTATGTAACAACAAATAAAGAAAAGTAGGACCCAAATTGGAGAGAAAGCAGTATATGGGAAGGATTGGAAGAGGAAAGGATAAGGGGGAAATGTAATTATATTATCAAACAAGAAAAATTTTTATAATAATTAAAATGAAATAAAAAATAAAACAAGCTACCTATTATGAAAACCATGTGTTACTATAGAGCAGAGTGCCATGCTATGATGTACCAGCTCCATATACATCTTGTACTCACAGTTTGTCTGGATTGTATTAAAAACCCATGTTGAAAGATTAACCACACCATGGTGGCACAACTCTAAGATAACGACATAAAAGATCAAGCCATAGAATGCTGCATCTTACAGAATCTCTCCATCAAGCCTATCAGAATCTGACTCTGCTTAGGTATATTTTATTACTTTTTCAAATTTGTATCTAATTCAACTGGTTCAACTTGACATTTCATTCCAACATTTTCCACCAATGATTTGTATTTCTTGATAGTATATAATACTAATTCAAATTTTCCTAAACTGAATCTAATTTTGTTTTCTACCCATATTTCTTTTTACTAGCTTAATTTTCTGAGCTTCTGTTCCTTTACGGAAATGGGAAATGCCGTCCAATTTAACACAAACTGAAACTTCACCTTTACTTCAAGCCATTACTGGTAGTAAAGGAGCCAGATTCACTTTTAGCCATTTAATCACTTTCAAGGGAAGCTTTATTTCTATTATTTTCTTTTCTTTGTGAACTTCAAAATATCTTTTATTCTACATCGTTATGTTGCATCAAAGACATTTTCAATTGAGACCAAAATATGATTCTGGAATCATAATGCTTTATATCTGTATTGTTTAATATTTGAAAAGCTTGTAATTTTCAATTATGATGAACTAAAGTTGCTTTGTCTTTCACTTTTTTGGTTGTGCATTGTTTCTTCTTTTCTTTCTCTCTTTTTGTTTGTTTGCTTTGTTTTTTCAAGACAATTTTTCTGTGTAGCACTGGCTTTCCTGGAATTCTCTCTGTTGACCAGGCTGGGCATAAACTCAGAAATCTGCCTGACTTTACCTCTCAAGTGCTGGGAATAAATTGCCACCACACCCAGTATCATGTATTTTTTCAGGGTTTACTTACTTTACACATGTCCATTTCAAAATTGAAAAAAATATTAAATTATGAAAAAGGTTAGCATGTTTTGTTGTTGTTACACAATCTGAGGTGACAAAATATAATAACAATTTTCTTTAAGAAACTTATTTTTTGATTGATTTACTTTTATATTTATTTAGATAAGAACAAAGATCTACACTTTTGAGATGCAAAGACTTTGGCAATACTACTTATTTTTAAGCTTTCCACATGTTCATATACATTTGTTTTTAATTATTGATTGTATGATCTGATTTTTCTCTTTAGGCCATTTTACCATTTATTTATTTATTGAAATTAATTATTTTCAAAATACCCAAGGGACAAGTTTAATGAAAAGACATATTTATTCTCAGACTTCCATTTTTAGTTGTACTTGCAAACCACCCTCCTTGTTTTAGCCAAACATTTATAATAATTTTGCCTAAAGCAGTTCCCTCTTTATTGGTTTTTAATTGATACTTCCTTTTTTGAGCTTGTACAATTTTTGGCAAGTTATTTGTGTTAATGTTTACTTAAGAATTAGAAAATAATTGAAGTTCATTGTGACAATGAAACTATTTTTAATGCAACATAAACAAGTGAACAGGTAGTAAACGATCAATAAATACCATGGTTTTGTTGCAACCGCCTCTACCAGCAAGGATGACGCAACACCGGAGCTCTTCTTTAAGCAGTTTATTCAGGACCTGACCCCCCCCCCCCCCCCCCCCCCCCGCAAGCCTCTCCCAGCCCTTAAGTAGGTCTGGGCTACCAACCCCAGACAGCCACGTGGGCACTATCCATAGGTCCATGCATATGCAAGCGGCACACGAGTCCAGCCATAGCCAAATAAGGAGCTGTTTACCACAAAGAGTACTTGCTGTAGGGAAGGCAGAGGGTGGAAGCCAGCGCCATCTTTAAGGTGCGGCTACATGCAGCTCTCTACAGTTCCCCCTTTTTGTTTTGCAGAGCAACAGGCAAGAGTAGAGGTCTGATCTCTGTTAAAATGGAACATGTACTAATGTTTGTCCAGGCGTCGTCCACCCAGAGAACACTAGACCAGTCCGATACCCTTTTCACAGAGGTGGGAGTTAGGGTACCAACCCACATGCAATCAGACTTGCTCTTCCTGAGGTCAGCGTATCTTAGCCTCAAGTGCAGTGCGCAGGCCTCGCATCCTGTGCCTAAATATCTTTTAAAGTAGCCAGCCAGGCTTGGGGGGACTGTTCTGCTTCAATGGCCATAAAGGCTTGGATAATCATGGCCGCATGGCGACGCTGTGATATCCTAATGCGACAAATGCACCATAAGCATACTAGGGATGTGAGTACCAGTAAGCCTACTAGGGCTCCTATTCCCGCCCACTCCTTCAGGTGATCCATGGCTGTAGCAATCCAGGAAGATAATTCCTCCGCCAGTCCGGTATCCATTCGGGTCCAATTCACCGTGACAATAGCCACCCTCAGCTGGTCCATCAGGTTATCAAACTCTCTGGTCCAATTGCCTAAAAGATAATTAGACAACCTTTTAGATAAATCTGCAGCACGGGTAAAATTATTATATTGGACACGAGTCACACATAACCCTTCATACTTCCATTGGCAGCCGAGTTGGGCAATCTGTTAGAGGGTGTCAATTTGCTCTTGAACCAGGTCAATTCTCTGGTTGACCACCATCAATCCTCCTCGTATTTGAGCATTGATGCCCTTTTGCACATCCAGAGCATGTGCCACATTGGCAGAAAGATTATTCAAGGTCTGTGCCGTCTGTACAGTATGACTCATGGCAATGGCGGCTGTAGCGGCTCCAACAACCGCCAAGGAAATAGCTGTAACAATGGCGGCAGTAGGGTCATAGCATTAGGAGCATCAACTGGCATAGGCACCCAGCGAGGCATACAGGTAATTATGGCATAATCATATTTAGAAGCATTCCAGCATTGAGTATAAAAACAGGTATTATTATGGCAAGATACAGGCCTCCCTTTGCTCACTATAAACAAGAATGGAGGATACACACAAACTGGAGTAGGATTATAAGTAATATTAGCCAGTGGCTCAACTCCATCATACGCACAGCCTGCATCAGTTCTGGCAGTGATGTCTGTGGATAACAGGCTAGGCACAGAATCCCAGGAGCCCCAAGGCTTGGAGCTACTCCATGAAAACTGACTAATCCCATGCACTCCCCCAGCAATCATAACTAGGGGCTCTAAATTCATGCAACTTCCATTAATGCCACACAATAGCCAATTATCAAAAGGATTAGAAATATACAACTGAGAGGGATTTTGCTCATTATAATTACTACCTGCAAAAGTCTGATTAAAGTCTGTGCTTATTCCAGGAGAAAAAGTGAAACTCTTCCCTTGATTGGCCCAGATCACAGTACGAGACTGACAACCTGTCCAGGGCCAGATGTTCCCTCCATCTTGACCCCAACAAAAGGGGGCCCATTTTGGTTGACCATGTGTATCATTTCCCAACACTTTAGCAGGCCACCATCCAGACACCCAAGAGGCATTGGCTGAAAAACAAGGGCCTGGTCCAGGCAAATCAAACCATCCAGCTGTCTGGTTATATATCAAAACACATGGGGAAACATTTGATCTGTTTCTGACAATTTGGAAACAAAGAGTTCCGTTTAAATCAAAAGACCTGTTTTCTCCTATAGGAGCTTCCTCTGGGTCCATAGGGAGGTATGGAACATCCATACTTTTATTACTACTGAATAGCCGTGGGAATAATATTGCATCATGAGGGACTGGCATTGGTCTTGGGAACACTGACAGTATCCCCCATCTTAGGTCCGTCATTCCCAGCGGAATCATCATTAGCTCGAACAGGGAGATCACTGTCTGCACAGACATGTTCTTCTTGGCAATGGACTCTTCTCACGAGGTGCTCAGGAACCCACACCGGGTCTTACTGATCCTGTGGGAAAACACAAACAGAACCTCGTGCCCATGTCAGCACGGAATTGGGTCCATGCCAAACACCTGTCAAGGCATCTTTCCATTTCACCATTCCTTTAGAAGGGCTGTGCCAGATCAGTTTCTGTAACTGGCCAAACAATGAGCTAACAGGGCTAGAAGATTTGATGGGCCCTGCACATTCAAGGCTTTTCAAGGCATTAACAACATAACTAGAATCTGACACTAAATTAAATGCAAACGGACAAGCCTTAAAAACTTCAAGAACTATTGAAAGCTCCACCTGTTGGGGTGCACCTGGCAAGAATTGATGCTTTACGGGTTCAGTAGAATCCAACATATAAGCACCACAGCCTGTCTTAGACCCATCTGTAAATATAAGCCTGGCTCCTGGAATGGGCTGGGAAGCAGTTACCTTAGGAAAAACTACAGGATGGTCTTTAAAGAAAGTTAATAGTGGATGTTTAGGATAATGGCAATCTATGTGTCCTGGATAGGTACAACGCAGTATTGCCCAATCATCTATGGAAGCACATAATATCTTGACTTGAGTAGAATCATAAGGAACAACTAGCGTTTGTGGTGATGTTCCAAACTATTGTAAACACTGCTGAATACCCTGCTGTGCAAGTAATGCTACAGCAGTAGGATAATACTCAATTGATTTTGCAGGTGAGATTTTAGCATAAATCCATAATAAGGGTCCTTTTTGCCATAAAATCCCCATAGGTTGTAACTGGGTAGGCAGAATGCACAGGGTAATATCATCATTATTTTGCACTCTTTGAAGAAAAGCCCTTTGTAACCTATCCTCTAATTCTGTTAAGGCTTCTCGGGCTTCATTGGTTAGTTGCCTTGGTGAATCCAAGGCTGCATCTCCAATTAGAATATCATATAATGGTTTTAATTCATAATTGGCCATTCCTAAACTTCCTCTTATCCAATTTATATCTCCTAATAATTTCTGAAAATCATTCAATGTGCAAAGATGATCCTTCCTTAATTCTACCTTTTGTGGCATGATATGATAATTAGTTATTTTAGAGCCAAGATAATTGACAACTTTGCTCTGTTGTACCTTCTCAGGGGCGATACAGAGTCCCTTTTGCTTTAGCAGATCTACAAGTGAGCTATATGCTGCTTGAAGAATGCTCTCCTCCTTAGCTGCTAACAGTATATCATCCATATAATGGAGGCGTCTCAAGCCAGGAAAACGTGCTCTCAAGGGTTCTAAAGCAGTAGCTACAAATAGTTGACACATAGTAGGACTATTGGCCATGCCTTGTGGCAATACAACCCATTGATATCTTTTATCAGGTTCCTCATGATTAATAGACGGTAAAGTGAAAGCGAATCTCTCACTGTCTTTGTTATTCAGTGGAATGGAAAAGAAGCAGTCCTTAATATCTACCACAATAATAGGCCAATTTTCAGGCAAGGCTGACAGCAATGGAAGACCACGTTGTACAGGTCCCATAATTCTCATTTGCTCATTTATAGCTCTAAGATCGTGTAACAATCGCCATTTTCCTGATTTCTTCTTGATGACAAATATGGGTGTATTCCAGGGAGAAAGGGAGGGTTTAATGTGCCCTTCCCCCAATTGCTCTTTCACTAATTGATATGCAGCATGTAATTTCTCAGAGGAGAGTGGCCACTGAGGAACCCACACTGGCTCCTCCATTATCCAGGATATGGGAATACCCTCCTCAGCGGCCCCTAGGAAAAACTCAATCCTTGTTTGGGTTTCCTAGGTACTGCTTGTATCGGCTCCTTTCTGCCTTGTAAAAATTTTCCCAAGCCAAAATTAGGATGACACCCCATATTTTTCATGATATTTTTAGATTCTTTGGAATATTCGTTACTCAATTGAAAGCCCATGGATTTCATAAGATCCCTCCCCCAAAGGGACACTGGAAGTTCAAGAACATAGGGTTGCATAATGCCAGAGTGACCTTCTGAATCTTTCCAATTCAACAAATTTGCACTAATATTAGGAGCACTGGCATAACCCAATCCCTGCAATGTTTGTGAGGAAGCCTGTATAGGCCAACCTCGAGGCCAGTCTTTGCTAGCTATGATACTGCAATCTGCCCCAGTACCCAAAAGTCCCATTATCTTGGTGCCATTAATGGTTAACTGTAATGTGGGTCTCTGATCTAAGTCTAAAGATAAAAATGTTAAATCTGTGCCTGAGGATCCGAATCTGTTACTTCCTCTTTCTTTGTCATAGGCTGGGTGAGAATCATGTAAGCTGGGTAACAGGATAAGTTGTGCAATTCTGTCTCCCGGGGAAATGGCAGTGATTCCTTTTGGTGATTCAACCATGATTTTAACTATACCTGTATAATCTGAGTCAATTATCCCAGGATGGATTCGCAATCCCCTTAATGTAGTAGATGATCTCCCTATTAACAATCCTACTGTCCCAGGGTCAAGGAGGCCTTGAAAATCAGACTCCACTACTTGCACCCCCATTTGTGGGGTTAATATGAGTCTGGTGGTGGCATGGAGGTCCAATCCTGCTGAACCTGCAGTGGCTCGCCGCGGTGTTTGGGATCTGAGGGTCGGCCACTGCTCTTGATTCCCTTCCTGTCTCTGATCCTCCATTGCCCCATATATTTGCGGGCCTTGAGGCCAGGGGCCCCGCTGTCCGTTTTTTGGAGGAGTATTATTCCTCAGAGGCTGTCCATTAATGTCCTTGATTGACCTGCATTCACTCGCCCAATGTTTTCCTTTCTTACACTTAGGACACAGTCCCGGGTCTCTGGTTACTTCCCCCTTGATTACTTCCTCCTTGGGGGCAGCTACATCTCATATGCCCCATTTTACCACATTGGAAGCAAGTCCCAGTGCCGCCTGCCCTCTTCTGACTAATTTGTAAAACTGCAGCAGCCAGCCCAGCATTGGTTAGTGGTCCCCCTAATTCCCTGCACACTTTCATCCAAACCTCCAATCCTTTTGTTTTGTAAGGTGTAATGGCAGCTCTACATTCCTTAGTGCACTGCTCATAAACCAACTGCTTAATTAATGGCATGGCTGTATCAGGATCACCAAATATCTTTCCAGCTGCATCCACTAGGCGAGCTATGAAGTCTGAGAAGGGTTCCATGGGTCCTTGGACAATTTTAGTGAGATTAACACTAACTTCTCCTCTATTGGGTAATGCCTTCCAAGCTCTGGTAGCAATGTTGTTAATTTGCTCATAAACCTGGATAGGATACCCATTTTGCTGATTTGCAAATCTACCTTGCCCAAGCAACATATCCATATCCCAAGCAGCTTGGCCTCCACCAGCAGCCCTGTTAGCTGCAGCCTGTTCACAAGCGAACTCTATCAGAAAGGCTTTCCAATCTAAATACTGACCAGAACTTAAACAGGCTCGTGCAAGGTTCATCCAGTCTGATGGAGTCATAGCATGTCTATGCAGAGCTTCCAACTGAGTTACTGTAAAAGAAGCTGTAATACCATATGTCAGGACAGATTCTTCTAATGATTTAATAATCTTGAAATCTAGAGGTTCATGATATCTCTGATTCTGAGGATTCTGAAATACTGGGAATGCAACTTGCATTTCTGTTCTAACTTCTGTCCATACTCTAGGATTAAAAGACACTCTGCCCTCTGCCCTCATTGCTCCAGGATACGGAGGGGGAGCAGAAGGGACCACGCTCTCATGGCCCTTTTCTAACTGTTTGGATCCTCTTCTCTCTTTTCTTTTCTTTCTAACCTTCACTCGTTGCAATGACTCACAAACGGATTCAACATCCTCATCATCCAAGACAGAGTCGGAGAGATCGGAAGCACACGAGTCTTCCAACTCAGAAAGGCTAGGATATAAATCTTGTATATTTTTTTCTCACCTTTTGTCTCTTTATCTTTTATTTTCCCTGTCTTTTCAGGTACTGCTTTCTCTGAGGTTGCCTTTTCAGGTACTGCTTTCTCTGAGGTTGCCTTTTCTCATCTTTCTTCCTGCAGTACTTCCAGAGCAGTTTGGCCATTCTCAAATGCCTCACTGCATCTCTGATCTTCTAAACACCCTCTTATTAATTTCCAGACTGGTCTAACCCCATGCTTAAGTGTGCCTTGCTCTGTGGCGAAGTCTAGGTCTCTTCCCAATTTCTCCCAGGAAGACACTGTAAGACTTCCTGAAATTGCAAACCAAGGACCAACAACATCACACTCTTCCAGAAATCTTTCTAGGGTGCTTTTCCTTATCTTCAATTTCTTAAAGAGAAGCAGCTCATTAAGAGCCAGAAAAATTGGGTGCGAGGAGGAAGCGCCCATCTTGGCATATCCTTTCTTCCTCAATTTGAGAGGTTTCTTGGAGCCTTTACCGAACAGCCCCAGCCTTCTGGTTTCACTTGCTTATTTTGTTTTTCTGATTACCCATCCGCTATGGTCGCGGCTCTACTGTCCCGCTCCCCCTTTATCTACAGGTGAGAGCAAAAAACCTGCTTTTGTTGTGGATCCCCAATTTACCTGAGGACTTACCGGTATACCCCCTGACTGCAGAAAGTTCTGAGCCCCACAGAGAGACGTGGTAGTTCCCCGTACGGGCCACCACTTGTTGCGACCGCCTCGACCAGCAAGGATGACGCAACACCGGAGCTCTTCTTTAAGCAGTTTATTCAGGACCTTGTTAGTAGTGATGTCTCCCCCCCCCGGGCAAGCCTCTCCCAGCCCTTAAGTAGGTCTGGGCTACCAACCCCAGAGCCACGTGGGCACTATCCATAGGTCCACACATATGCAAGTGGCACATGAATCCAGCCATAGCCAAATAAGGAGCTGTTTACCACAAAGAGTACTTGCCGTCGGGAAGGCAGAGGGTGGAAGCCAGCACCATCTTTAAGGTGCGGCTACACGCAGCTCTCTACATGGTTTAATCTCTTGCTTCCACTCTTGTAGTGTCATTGGTCTATTTTGGTTTCCTAAGTACATCAAAACAATTGCTACCTGAACCTGATGTCTCTCTTCTCAGACTTGTATACTGTTGTGAAAAACTGCACAATTTAACCTTAAAATACTTTGGTATCTGCCTCCTATCCCCAACAAACTCTAATGGAAGAGGGACTAGATGGAATTAGATAAAAATAACTAAGGGAAATAAACTTAGTTTTACTATATAAGTATATTTATCATAATAATTACTGTGTGTTGCTTTACCCTGGGCATAGTGGCTTCTTTTTATCTCTACTTAAGAAACTGTTTTTTAAGAAGTTAAATAATTTCAGATCATTGCAGTCCTGAATAATAAAACTGGCCACTAGATTATAGATTTTCCCAAATTACCTATGTTTTGATACACATAGGTCAACACCTATGTTTACTATGCCCAGTGCTTGGAAATAATATAATTGAATATCTAAATGTGAGCTAACATTCTCCAAGCCTCCTCACCTTACTAGGTAATTCCTTTTCCATGTTTAATAACTCAGTGGCTAGTTTTGAAATTGTATTTTAATTACATTTGCCTTGTCGTTTCTTCCCACCAAATCCTCTCATATTCTCAAATCCTCTCAAACTTCTTCCTGTTGATTGAAGGAAGAAAAGTGATAGTTTGAAAAGGTCCTTTTTTGAAATAATGGTGCTTTCCCGGGTTTTTTTATCTTTAGTTCTTTATTCTAGCCAGACCTGGCTGGAGTAGATTGTATAAATCAATATTTTAATTCATAAACTAGGCAATAGCTTACAACATTCTACCTAGAATGACATTTCTGTGCTTTAACGAATGGAGAAAATTCAGAAAATATTACTTAAAAATAAACAGATTACATTTAGTCTTGTCAGCATGTGCATGTTTTCCATGTTATGGCACAGCTTTTGTTTTGTTTTGTCTTGTTTTGAGACAGTGTTTCTCTTTGTAGTTTTGGTGCCCCTCCTGGATCTCGCTCTGTAGACCAGGCTGGCCTCAAACTCAGAGAGATCCTCCTGGCTTTGCCTCCCCAGTACTGGGATTAAAGGTGTGCACCACCGCTGCCCAGCTTGTCATGTCACATCCTTATTTACCTACTTCTGTTGGGGAATATTTTAAGGCGTGTTACTTTTGTTTATGTTCCACTTGTTTAACTCTGTGTTTTGCCTGCCTAAAACACCTGATGGTCTAATAAATAGCTAAATTGCCAATGGCAAGGCAGGAGAAAGGATAGGTGGGGCTGGAAGGCAAAGAGAATAAATAGGAGGAGAAATTTGGGAAGAAGGATGAAGAGGAAGGAGGAGGACTTTAGGGGACAGCAACCCAGCCACCCAACTACATAGCCAGATACTGAGAAAAAAGGAAAGAAAAGGTACACAGGAATAGAGAAAGATTAAAGCTCCGGGGCCAAAGGTAGACAGGATAATTTTAAGTTAAGAAAAGCTGACAAGAAACAAGTCAAGCTAAAGCCAGGCATTTATAATTAAGAATAAACCTCCCTGTGTGATTTATATAGAAGCTGGGAGGCAGCCTTCCCCCAAGAGCAAAAACAACCAACTACATACTTCCTCCCAAATACACTCAGTTTTGTTGAGTAACCTTCAGTGGTAGAGCTCATCTGAGTTAACAGAACATGATCATGTTCATCTCATGAAGTTTTTACTGATCTTACAGAAGTGTGATACATTATGTATTCATCTCCAACTTAATGATTTACAATGGGATATAACAAAGATATTGATAAAATTTTAACACACTAGCAATATAGTAGCTATTTCTAAAATTTAAGATTTAATACACTATTCAATAGTCACTTACATAGCTCAAGAATAGAAAAACTTTACATTGTAGTTTGTAGCAGTCCCTTTATAGCACTCCCTTCCAGCCTTCTGACTCTCCTCCAAAGAGAAAAGCAAAGTTTCTAAATGTATATGCCTTTTATAATCTTAAATAAATAGTATAATATTATACATACATATGTAAAATATATCTCATGCTAGTTCATAACAATTTTGCTTATCCAGAGTGAGATACAGTTAAGTGTTAGACTGATTACATACCACAAATGGTTCAATTTGTTTCCATCTCTACTACCACTTTAAAAAAGATCAATTTTGCTTATGCATTTACTATAGCATGCCATGTAGATGTACTATAGTTTCTTAAACTTTTCCCCTCTAAATAAATATTTAGGTTGCTCCAAAATTCAAACTAATGTAAACAGTGCTACATTGAGATTTTTATCTTTCATCTGCTGATGGGTGTCTTGGCTGGCTCCTGTGCATATAGGATTTGTATAATCAGAATTGAAGTCAGTGACTACTAAATGCATAATGCCCATTCGGGTGTACTTATTTGTTGTCTTGTCTTATAATTCAGATTGGTACAGGTTTTCTTCTGCTAAGTCAAATTTACAAGCATTCCTAATTAAAATAACATTTTGAACCATAGAGACTATAGGGCCAGACAGTACTACAGAGTGAGAACCTGAATCAACAGCAACAAAAAATTAACCAACCAGCTAAACAGACAGACAAAACCCACATTGCATTTTCTTGCTGTAGACAATAAGATGTGCTCCTTTTGCTGGTTTATATTTTGAAGAGTAAAATGACAAACATCTAATTTACTTATTTAAAAGAAAAAACTATTTTATGTATTTTATTATTATTATTATTATTATTATTATTATTATTATTATTACTATATACATTTCTCATGTAACCCGAGCTGGGACTTGCCATATAGTTGAGTTGACCTTAATTTCTAATACTCATACTTTACCAAAAACTGGGATTACAAGTGTACACCACCACACTCCACTGTTTTTTGTTTTTGTTTTTGTTTTTGCTTTTTTAAATTCTAAATCTAATTTTAGTTTTGATGAATATGGATATGACAAGGTTTTAGTTTCTGCTGTTTCTGTGGTTAGATGTTGCCTATGGGAAAGAGAAGTACCGGAACAGATCTTCAACTTCTCTAGCATGACATCTTCCTTCCCTCCTCTGTACATGCCTTTCTTTGTCTTGTCAATTTTACTTGACTGGAAATCACACATCCCATAGCTCTAATAAGATACACGGGAACAGTTAAGTGTCCTTTCCGGTGATGTTAAGCATCTCTTACATGACATGCAAAGTAAATAAAAGTCCAGGCTAGAAACACTGACTAGAATTTGATGTGAAAGTGCTTGACATGAGGGATACAGCTCTGCACTTGGTCAGGGGCAGCTCCATGGTTACTATAGAAATGCTCATGTTTCAGTTTATTTAAAATTTAACAACAATTTAAGAAGTAAAACTTCAGAATAAAATTATGAATACTAACCCCATGCTTTGCATGCGTTTCCAGGCTGGCTCAGCTGAACAATGGGGTTGTGATAGTTTATTCATTTGCCAAATGAGTTCAGCTTTATCTTCCCATAGCCTGCCCCTGTCAGGCCTTCCAGAGAGTGTTCTGCAGCTGTGTGGCTTTGCTGCTGCAAGAATTGTATCTCTTCTCTGAAGTCAGTTTTTCATTTTAGTTTTCTTAATTTTCTCTTTATTTTTCCTTCTCAACCCCTCTCTTGGTCTTATTTAAGAGATGTTCTTCAGCCTCTTAGATGTTCCTTTTTCAGTGATAGATGCCTTTATAAAACAAAAGCACAGAAAGACTTTGAATGTAGAGATTGCCTTAAATTCAAGATGATCTTATAGTGATATATTTAGCTAAACTATTCCTTATAAAGTAAGCCAGAAACCATGTTGAAGTTCACAATTTGTGCTGCCTCCAGAAACCATGCAGAAGTCTATGATCTGGCTGCTATGGGCAGGGAAGCTGCTTTTGCAGTTAGAGCATGACTGCAGACTTAGAATGACATTGATGGTTTCTGTGACAACCTCCTTCCCCCTACCAAACAAAACAAATCCAGTCCAGACAGGAAGCTATTGAAGGAAGGTCTTAAAAAACTATGATAAAGATAACGAAGTGTAGCTATTCAAAATTGATTGCTTCTGGCTGGGTGGGAAAGGACTGTTTTCTTTAAGGGGCTGTCCACTGGGAGTTTGATATGCTCCTGTGTGTATATGGACAACACAAATTGGACTCGGTGATTTTTGTAGGGGTAGTTGGGGAGGGGTAAAAGTGTGGGAGGCTGGGTCTGGGAGGAATGGGGAGTGATCCTGGTGCATTGTATGAAATTCCCAAATAATTAATAAAAACATGTTAGAAAAAATGTTAAAAGATAAGCTCACCTTAGCTGCTTTAAGGAAAATGTATCATTTAATTCATGTAAACTCTTGTATGAACAGCTAGACAGGAAAATTTCAAGAATGTGAATGAAGTGAATATCACCACTTATCAACAATAATCTAGTTAACATTTGTTAAGCCTTACATTTAATAATAGCAGAATACACATTGTTTCAAGCACTCCTAGCACATGTACAAAGACAACCTTTCTGAGCAGAAAAAAATATCAAAATTTAACAGCAGTAAAACCATCCATAACTATGCCTCAAATACCAAAGAATTAAATTATAAAATGAAATGATTATAGACACTATTTTATCTTATGAAACTTTTCCATGTTCAGACACTACTAATATATATCAATGTCAATATAGTATCTACCATCCTGTGTTTCACAGGAATGTTTCTATATAATAGTATAGATTAGGACTTCAGCTGCACCTCCTCAAACTGCATCCTTTCAAACACTGATACTCTGAGCAAAGAACTTCCAAATAATTACAAAAGAAATTTTAAAAGTTACATTGGGTAAAAATTAAAATAAAGGTAACAAATTTTCATGTAATGTCTGAAATACTTTCATATGAAAAATGTATAACTTTAAATGCTTATGTTGAATAGGAAACAGTAAGTCTCAAGCCAATAATACTAGGGTCTAGTATCAAGAATATGGCGTATATAAACTAAATTAAATCCAAAGCAAGAATCCCTTTATGAATATAGAAAAAATATTAGTACATAGAATTCAGATATCCATAAAAAGGAGCATGATTGAGAGGGATCTATTCCAAAGATAAAACTGACTCAATGTTTGAAAAAATTCAATTAATACAATTCACTGTATATTCTGTGAAAACAGAAGTCACTTGATCTTAATTAAAAAAAAAACTTGACAAATTATAGTCTTACAAAAGATCTCAGTGATCCAGACAAAAACAGAACACACACACTCTTAGCGCTAAAATCATGTTTATGGAATAAGCCTAAGACCATATTGCTTCAACCACAAACAAGACTAAAACTCTATTTCTTTTCTTTTAACACACATTGAAATATAATCAACATGATCCAGTAGGTAAAATAAAGAAAAGGTATTCAGGGCAGAAATACAGATACCCAACTATCCTATTGTTAGTTGATACAGCTGTCTGTGCAGAAGTACCTAGAAATTAGTACAAAGACCTCTAAAAATTAATAATAACTTTACCCAAAACTCAATATATAAGAAAAATCCAAATTTAATTCTATTTTTAGCTCCAGCATTCAACCTGTGAACACTAAAGCAAGCAAACAAAAAAACTTATATATATGGCACCATCTATAATTCATAAAGATACACTGGTTAAATTTTACTTAGATGTAAATCTGACAAAACATCACATGGAAGTTATAGAAGAACATTACAAAATGCCGATACAAGATATTGTAAACATCTAAATAAATGAAAAATATATCAGGCACATGGGTGAAAATAGGACATAGTAGAACAATCAATTCTCCAAAAATGTCAATAAAGTTTTCATACAATTCCTGATATCTCATTACTTTTAGAGATATAAACACAATGCGTTAAAATCTATATGAAAAAGCAAAGCTATTGAAAACCAAGTTTCAAAGATTTTTATTTTTTAAATATGTGTTTCTGTGTTGGTTTATGTGCATCATAACATAATGTGGGGGTGCCCATGAAGCCTAGGTGCATCAGTTCCCTTGGAGCTGAAGTTATAGATGGTGGTGAGTAGTCCAAAATGGCTGCTTTGAGTCTAACTTGGATCCTCTACAAGAGAAGTGTATGTTCTCAAGTGCTAAGCCATCTGTCTAGACCTGAATAGTCAAATAAAAAGAAGGAGAAGGCAGATGTTGGTGGCACATACCTTTAATCCCAGCACTCAGGAGGCAGAGGCAGGTGGATATCTGTCAGTTCGAGGCTAGCCTGGTCTCCAAAGCAAGTTCCAGGAAAGGTGCAAAGCTACACAGAGAAACCCTGTCTCAAAAACCAAAATAAGAAGAAGAAGAAGAAGAAGAAGAAGAAGAAGAAGAAGAAGAAGAAGAACAAGAACAAGAAGAACAAGAAGAACAAGAAGAAGAACAAGAAGAAGAACAAGAAGAAGAACAAGAAGAAGAAGAGGGAGAAGGAGGAAGAGGAGGAAGAGAAAGAGAGAAGAGGAGAAGGAGGAGGAGGAGAAGTTGAAGAAATTTCGAGATAAAGTATAATGATAAAGAAGATAATAGTTGGTCTACTTGAGTTTAAGACTTTTTTCTCCTTTTTATTTATTATATTTGTGTTTTAATTTTACACATCAGCCATGGGTTCCTCTGTCCTCCCTCATCCCGCTATGGCCCCCACCTTCCCCCCCTCCCCTCCCCTCCATTCCCATCTCCTCCAGGGCAAAGACTCCCCTGGGGATTCATTTACACCTGGTGGATCCAGTACAGGCAGGTCCAGTCCCCTGCTTCCAGGCTGAGCAAAGTGTTCCTGTATAAGCCCAAGGTTCCAAACAGCCAGCTCATGCACTAAGGACAGGTCCTGGTCCCATTGCCTGGGTGCCTCCCAAACAGTTCAAGCTATTCAACTGTCTCACTTATCTAGAGGGCCTGATCCAGTTGGGGGCTCCACAGCTTTTGGTTCATAATTCATATGTTTCCATTAGTTTGGCTATTTGTTCCTGCATATTTTCCAATCTTGGTCTCAACAATTCACATTCTTACAATCCCTCCTCTTTCTCAAATATTGGACTCCTGGAGCTCCACCTGGGGCCTGGCTGACAATCTTTGCATCAGTTATTGGATGAGAGTTCTAGCACGACAGTCAGGGTTTTTGGCCATCTGATGACCAGACTAGATCAGATCAGGCTTTCTCTTGACCATTGCCAGTAGTCTACAGTGGAGGTATCATTGTGGATTTCTGGAGACCTCTCTAGCACTCTGCCTATTCCTGTTCTCATGTGGTCTTCATTTATCATGGTCTGGTATTCCTTGTTCTCCCTTTCTGTTCTTGATCCTGCTCCCCTAAGCTCCTCAAACCTTGCATTTCATTACTCCCACTGTCTTTCAGGTTGTTCATGTAGATCTCATCCATTTTTCTGTCATTCAGTAATCCCTGTGTCTTTCCTAGGGTCCCGTTTTCTAGGTAGCCTCCCTGGAGTTGTGAGTAGCAGTCTAGTCATCTTTGTTTTACAACTAGTATCCTCCTATGAGTGAGTACATACCATGTTTGTCTTTCTGAGTGTGGGTTGCCTCACTCAGGATGATTTTTTTTCTAGATCCATCCATTTGCCTGCAAACCTCATGATGTCATTATTTTTCTCTGCTGAGTAGTACTCCATTGTGTATATGTACCATATTTTCTTTGTCCATTCTTCAGTTGAAGGGCATCTAGGTTGTTTCCAGGTTCTGGCTATTACAAACAATGTTGATATGAACATAGCTGAGCAAATGCCCTTGTGGTATGATTGAGCATTCCTCATGGATGGGCAGGATTAACAAAGTAAAAATGGCAATCTTACCAAAAGCAATCTACAGATTCAATGCAATCCCCATCAAATTACCAACACAATTCTTCACAGACCTGGAAAGAATAATACTCAACTTCATATGGAAAAACAAAAAACCCAGGATAGCCAAAAGCATCCTGTAAAATAAAACAACCTCTGGAGGCATCACAATCCCTGACCTCAAGCTCTACTATAGAGCTACTGTCATAAAAACAGCTTGGTACTGGCATAAAAACCGACATACGGACCAATGGAATCGAATTGAAGACCCTGACATTAACCCGCACACCTATGAACATATAATTTTTGACAAAGAATCCAAAAATGTACAATGGAAAAAAGAAAGCATCTTCAACAAATGGTGCTGGCACAACTGGATGTCAATGTGTAAGAAGGCTGCAAATACATCCATATCTGTCACCGTGCACAAAACTCAAGTCCAAGTGGATCAAAGACCTCAACATAAATCCAGTTACTCTGAACCTGATAGAAGAGAAAGTAGGAAGTAGTCTTGAATGCATTGGCATAGGAGATCACTTCCTAAATATAATACCAGTAGCACAGACACTGAGAGAAACAATCAATCAATGGGACCTGCTGAAACTGAGAAGCTTTTGTAGAGCAAAGAAATGGTCAACAAGACAAAGCGACAGCCTACAGAATGGGAAAAGGTCTTCACCAACCCCACATCTGACAGAGGGCTGATATCCAGAATATATAAAGAACTCAAGAAATTAGACATCAAAATGTCCAACAGTCCAATTAAGAAATGGGCTATGCAAAGTGTCCCTGTGTAAGCCCAAGGTTCCAAACAGCCAGCTCATGCACTAAGGACAGACAGGTCCTGGTCCCACAGCCTGGATGCCTCCCAAACAGTTCAAGCTATTCAATTGTCTCACTTATCCAGAAGGTCTGATCCAGCTGGGGGCTCCATAGCTGTTGGTTCATAATTCATGTGCTTTCATTTGTTTGGCTATTTGTCCCTGTGCTTTTTGCAATCTTGGTCTCAACAATTCATGCTCTAACAGTCCCTCCTCTTTCTCAACAATTGGATACCTGGAGCTCCACCTGGGGAGCATCTCTGCATCCACTTCCATCAGTTATTGGATGAGAGTTCCAGCCTGTACTGAATCCACCAGGTTTAAATGAATCCCCAGGGGAGTCTTTGCCCTGGAAGTGATGGGAATGGAGGGGAGGGGATGGGGGGAAGGTGAGGGTGGAGATAGGAGGGGGGAGGACAGGGGGAACCCATGGCTGATGTGTAAAATTAAAACACAAATATAATAATAATAATAATAATAATAATAAGAAGAAGAAGAAGAAGAAGAAGAAGAAAAAGAAAAAGAAAAAAAGAAATGGGCTATGGAACTAAACAGAATTCTCAACAGAGGAAGCTCAAATGGCTGAAAGACATTTAAGGAATTGCTCAACATCCCTAATTATCCAGGAAATGCAAATCAAAACGACTCTGAGATAGCACCTTACACCTGTCAGAATGGCTAAGACCAAAAACACAGAAGACAGCTTATGCTGGAGAAGATGTGGAGTAAGGGGAACTCTCCTCCACTGCTGGTGGGAATGCAAGCTTGTACAGCCACTTTGAAAATCAATATGGCACTTCCTTAGAAAATTGGGAATCCATCTCCCCCAAGATTTTAAGAATTTTTATATAGCTACTTCATAATCAAGATCATATATATGGGTAAAACAATAAAGTCACCAAAATGAAATCAATAACACTGACTTTTGACTATTAAATATAAGACTACAGCCTTCAGAAAAAATGTTCTAGGTTAATTGGACTTTAAAATTAACCCTCCAAATTAAATCTCAACTTACTTCCTATTTAATACAGAGATTAATTTAAAATAAACTATAGAATAAAATTTAAAACTAAACATATGAAAAAGTAAATATTAGTATATTTGTTGTCATTGTTTATGTTTGAGGAACATGGGGAATCCAGGGACTTGATAACAAAGCATAGAGTCTATTAGTGAAGTACATCCCCAACATGAGCTATATTTCATAAAATAAAAATTAGAAAAATGGTATAAAATAATCTTGACATAGAGGTAAATCAATGGTCCTTAGATATGAAAAAATCACAATGTATTAAAAATGTATTTCATCAGAATTGAAAAAAATGTTTGCATAAAATTCTATTAAAACAACAAAAAGATACATTATAGTCTGAGAAGAAAAAACTATCTTTTTGTGAGACAGAGTTTCATTGTTTTGGCAGTGAACACAAAATTGTGATCTGTAGACATCAGCATCCCAATTAGCTGAGGTGAGTCTAGGTGACTTATTCTAAAAGCGGGGCATTAAAATGATTATACACTGTGACCACTTGTTTCACTCCAGGGATACAATGAAGCTTTCAAATATTCAAAACAATGAATGCAAAATAGCACATAAACAAAATGAAGAAAGAAGTCAAGAGATCATTTCAGAAAATACAGAAAGACAGATGATAAAAGTCAGCATTGTTACATTAAAAAAAAAAACCAAAAACTGTGTATAAGAGAGTGGAGCAATGGCTCAGCCTTCAAGGGATCTTCTTCCAGAAGACCTGGGTTCAGTCCCCACATTGACATGGTGGTTCACAACAATTTAACTGCAGTCTCGTGGGGTCTACACTCTTCTGGCCTCTGTGGGTACCAGGCACCCAAGATGTATACAGACATAAGTGCAGGCAGAACACTCAAACACCTAAAGTAATAACATACAAAAAAATTACTGATAAATTACAGGTAGAAGGGTCATTTTTGGACATATAAAATATTAAAATCTACATATGACAAACTCATAGTCAAAAGACTCTTAGAACTGATAAATTCAGTTAAATAGTAGGCTACAGAGACCAATGAACAAAAATGAGGAACTTTCCTCTATACAATCACAATGAACTCTTTCAGAAGGAAACAAGAAAAACAGTTCCATTAAAAAATATCCCAAAGCCAAGCTGTGGTGGTGCACACCCTTAATCCCAGCACTTGGGAGGCAGAGGCAGGCTGATTTCTATGAGTTCAAGGCCAGCCTGGAGTTCCAGGAAAGGCGCAAAGCTACACAGAGAAACCCTGTCTCGAAAAAACAAAAACAAAAACAAAAACAAAAACAATCCTACATTCAGAGATGGTGGCACAGACCCTAATCCCCACACTTGGGAGGGAGAGGCTGGCAGATCTCTGTGAGTTAGGGGCCAGACTGGTCTATACAATGAGTTCCAGGATGCTTAGTGCTATGTAAGACAGATACAACAAGCAAACAAACAAACTCAAACCCAGGCTCACTAACCAAACCAGACCAACAACAAAAAGCAAGGCAAACAACTACCCCCCAAACACTGCAAAACAACACCTGAGAATGAAAGTAGCCGTGTGTGTGTGTGTGTGTGTGTGTGTGTGAAAGGGCTCTACAATGAAAATTATAACGCTAAGGAAAGAAACTAACACTAAGCGGTTCTAAAATCACTACACGTTCAAAAGTGATGCAAAGGTTCAATGCAATCCTCATCAAAATTCCAATGACATTGACATCGTTAGCCATCGTAAAATATGATCCAAGTCTAAATCAAAATTACTTTGTGACCCTATCTCATCACAGACACAATAGATACTGTAAGAAAAAGTAATAGATGCTTTTGAGAATGTTAGCAAATGGATCCCCAGCATTTTCTCAGGAATGAAATTTGTGTAGCCATTATGGAAAACTATTTCATGAAAAAAAAAAAGAAAGTAGAACCAGCATATGTTCTACCATCACCATTTCTGAGGACATAGCCACAATACATGAAGTAAACATGTACAATATATTTTGAGCATCTTGACCTCCCAGAAATTCCCCCTAATTCTTCTCATATGCAACCAACCCTACTCCTAACCTCCTCCCAACTTCAGGTCCTCTTTCTTCTTTCTTCACACACACACACACACACACACACACACACACACACACACACACAAAACTAATCTACTGAGTTAAGTTTGTGCTGGCTATGTGCATATGGGTATGGGTTGGACCTTGTACTAGAGCACAGGAGCCATACCCTTAAACATAAAATACACACACACACACACACACACACACACACACACACACACACACAGAGAGAGAGAGAGAGAGAGAGAGAGAGAGAGAGAGAGAGAGAGAGAGAGAGAACCCACCATCAACAAGAACACCTGATACTCCCTCTTCCAGCAGCTTTCAACTGTCACTAGCTCTCCAGGTTTCAGGTGTGTCTGCTAGGGAAGGGCAATAGGACCCAAACTCTTCCAATTTCTTATCAATCCAACTGAGTGCCCATTTTTTTTAATCCCACCTAGACCAATTTGTGATAGACTATGTATGTGTTCTTGGATGTTTGGTCTTCAATTGGAACATGGTTGACTTACCAGGAGCCATTTATACTCTTAGAGAAAACTGTCCATCCTTCTTCCAGCAGCTAAAAATTTCCAATTGTTCTACAACTAGGGATTAGATTTTGTGGTCAGTTCTTTCCATGCTGGGATTTTTGTCTAGCTTGAGCTTGCACAGGTTTTGTGCATGCTATTATAACCACTTTGAGTTCACATTTTGAGGTGTTTTTCTGGGCCTACAAGACACTGTTTCTTTGTAGTCATTTATCTCCTTTGGCTTTTGCACTCTTTCTGTCCCTTCTATGCACCCCTGAACCTTGGGAAGAGGGGGTGTGGCATATCTGCTCTATTTATGGCTGAGCATCGTTTGGTCTCTTCTTCCTGGCACTTTGGCCGATCGTTGGTGTTATCATTCCCAACACCTTAGCTACATCTGGAGTCCTATGGCAGTAGTGCACTGTCAGCATTCAGGCAAAATGCTTAGTCACTCCAGGGCCTCATGTCCTACATAATCTGTGAGTAGATGTATAGAGTGGCTACATAAGCCCTTATAAGCATTCAGAGGTGATCTGTAAAAGTAGACTCCGCCCACTCCCTCCCCGCTTCTACACATCTCCCTCCGGCAGGCCTACTCTCACCCATCTTTCCTATCCTTGCCTAATAAAACTCATTATGTGGATTTTGTTGTATCTTGTGCTTCATTCTTGTGCCAGGTAAATAACAGCTGGTATCTGTGTTGATCACTATCTACTGAAAATAGAAGCTTCTCAGATGAAAGGTGAGAGATGAACTGATTCATGGTTATGACAATGTCACTAAAAGTCAGTTTAATATAATATATGTTTAGCAAAACAACCATAGTAGATTATCACAAAGAGCTTATAACCTTCCTCCTAGCTGTAGATTCTTGGCTTGATAATGGTGTCAGGTATGGGTTTCATCTTACAGAGCAAAATGTAATTACAGTCAGAAAATAACTGGTTGCTCCTCTCAAGTTCATGCCATTATTGATCCAGTGGGCATGCAAGGCATTAGCTCTAAGGGTTCAAACCTGGTCATAATTGGTGACTATTTTTCTCCTCCAAACTGTGCGTAGCACTCTCCAGGGCAATGAAAACTAGCCAGTAGGGATGAAACCTCTGGGCAAATGTAAGTTTGATTGTTCCATATTCTATCTCAAGATCGTGGTATTTTCAGAAATGGGATATCATCAGCTTCTGGAAGGTTAACTAAGAGTCAATGGCCAGTGTGATCCAATAGACTCCCAAACACTACAGACTGAGTTTTCTTAACCTGTCTTGATGGTGCTATGATCTCCTGGTCAGTGCTCTGCTGCCAGGTGTCTTTCTGGTCTCTTCTAGATCTCATTTTACATTGAAGCCACAAGTTTATCTTTTTTTTTTTTTTTATCTTTTTTATATTCCCAAGGACAAATCTTTAGCATGTGTCCTCTTCTAAATAAGTGACTTCTAAGAGTCTGTCAGTCAGCATTGTATGCTTATTTTTGTTTATAAAAATAAGGTTCTATATTGTACAACAAATATTTATTCAATATATATAGATAATTATTTGTTTCCAAAAGTCAGAATCATCAATATTTAACTGCTTTTCTTCTGAGTCAGGTCTCATTGCCTAGGCCAGACAGTTTTTGGACTTGCAGTCCTCCCACCTCAAACTCTTTTGTTGGGAAACACCACATCCAACTTAATTTCAGATACTTGAATAGCTTAAGTTCTAGCAGATAAGAAGCAACATATTAAAAAACAGAAGATAGTTCTTGATAGCATCAAATGTCATGAACAAACACTAAAACCATAGAATGAGATTTAGGGAGGAGAGAAGCATTTGCTTGTGGAGAGTCTGTTTGCCTCCCTGTGCACCCATGGGAAAAAAAAGGTTTCAGAGGAATGCTCTTGGTCAAAATATACAAGTCTTCATGGCAATAACAAAATTTTTAATGTTATTTGTTTATAAATCTCAGCTTGTTTGAGTCAATGTGGTTATGTGTCTGGAGATGGGACCTGAGGTACTTGTGAAGACAGAGTAGTGACCACATGAACTCAGATCCTATAGATTTTAAGGAATATAAGAACTAATTTAAGTTCTCAAAAAATCTTGTTGCCTGCTTTCTAGACAATGAAAATTGTGGTGTAGAAAGAGCCATTCCTTCATAAACTGTTAGGTTACTGTCATTTAGAAAAGAGATGATAATATCTTCTTCTGCCTTTTGAAATCAAATCTATTAGAAATATCTGTTAATAAAGCAACGAGTGGGGTCCAACAAGCATTGCAAGTGGATAAGTATTCCAGAAGTCTTCATGAGAATGAGGGTACTAGAAATACAATTTTGACCCCTAAGTCATTTGAAAAGCTAATGCTAGAAAACAAGAATGAAAAGGATGCTAATCTGTCATTAAAGAATAGCATTATTGGGGTCCTCTAATTACAAATACTCAGTAAGATCCCCTCTCTCTTTCTCTTCTCTATCTTTCTCCTTTCCATATTATTGATATTATAATATATTTAATGAAATTTATTGCTTTCCTACATGTTTAAAATCTGCAGGTTGGAAGGCAGGAGACATTGTAGGTTGAGTATCAAATGTAGTCTACAATCTGAATTCTATGTTTCTCAGAGAAGTAACTCATTTCCCAAAAGTCGGAGACAGGTTACACTGGATAGGGTCAACTTGTGTAAGGAAGCCATTTTGTTCATCAATGTCTACTGCATTAAATATCAGTATACTTAGAACTATCCTTTACATCTAAACCCATATATAGCTTTTTACTAATACCTGTATATGGTGGCCCAAAGAAACCCACCTAATTCCAGTGAATTATGTGTTTACAGAGCTATTGGAAACATGCCAAGGCATAGAAAATGCAGTAATAATCGACAGTGATAGATAATCCATGACCATAAGAACATGAGGCTTGAAGGCTGCACAAGCTTTGTCTTAAGCCTCTTTTGGGAGGCTACTATAGAGGAAATTTGGGTAATGGAAATGTATGTTTATTAATTATCTGGACAAAGCAAAAATATAATGCTTTCAAGTGTCTAGAAATAAAACTTACATGGCACGAGTAATTGGAAAATTATCTGTAGCTTTGGTTTATATCCTTAAAAAAGCTGAAGAAAAAATATAGGCTGGGAATATGCACTCCCACATCTTTGCATGGGATGCTTGATTCCTCAATGGGATCGCTTTATTCCATTGCAGTGTATTTTAGAGAACAATCACCTCTACTGGCAAGAAAGTCCCCACAAAAAGTCTGTTTAACTCCAGTCTTCCACTTTTGTGAGGCTGATGGGACCGGGTACCTGCATAAACCCTGTTGAGTGTATTTTACCATTGCCAGACACTACATTATCTTAATGGCAAAGACAATGTGGTAAGGGAGTAATGTAAGATTGCACTTTAAATAACAACAGTTTCAAATTGTGGTTCTAACCTTTCTATTGTGTAATTTTGGATAGGTGCTTCTTAGATATTCCAAGTCTTACTTTTCTTTAGCTACAAAATGAAAAGATTTCTCCCTGGAAAGGCTATTATGTGGGGTAAAGGGGGCAATACTTTATTAGTCATTGTTTTATTATTTTAACTATCACTGGATGAGAAAAGATAATTATATTATTTTGTAAAATATTTTGATTATTACAAGTTTTTTAAGATAATTGAGGGAAAAAGGAATAAACAATCTTTTTTAACTCTATGGATGTGGTTGTATATAATAGCTCAATGTCCAATTTTATAATGTTTATATTTTTTGGTATGTTTCTTTAACCTTCTTATATTGCCTTAGTTTTCAGAAAAATTGAAGCATAATGTTTGCTTCTAAAATAAATATTAGGCATATCTGTCTGCTATCTGTATGGCTTCATGAAGACAGTCACTATCAAATGGTACCAAAATGGAAAAACCAGTGAAGCACTGGGGTCTTTCATTGAATTTACCTGTACTGTTCAATCTTTGAGGAACAAGAAAGAAACTTCTTATGATTCTCACATAAATTCATACTGAATAAAACTTGAATTTCTATCTATGTTTTGGGAGTTTCACATATTCAATCATTAAAAAAAACCAACAATCAGGATGTTAAACAGTGACGTATCTGTAGGGGGCAATAACAAAATCCTACATGAAGATTAGGGGCACATGCCTATAATCCCAGCACTTGGCAGACAGAGGCAGGTAGATCTCTGAATTTGAGGTCAGTCTAGTCTACAAAGCAAATTCCAGGGCAGCCAGGGATAGGCAGAGAAACCTTGTCACAAACAAACAAACAAACAAACAAACAAACAAAAAGCTAAAAACAAAAAACACCCCCCCCAAAAAAAACAACAAGTAAACAAAACAAAATAAACAAGCAAAAATAAAATCAACACAATGTTAAATAAAAATCAGCCTCTAAGTCAAACCCAAATTGGATTATTGTAAGACTTTTCCCTGATTTTTATAGGTAACTCTTTGTCTACCCATATAATTCCAAATATACCTAATGGAAGTAGACTCTTGATTAGTTCAGAATGGATGAATATTCTGAGCATAGGAATTTGATGACTGGAGAGACCCGTGTATATCCAATACAGTGGATCAATAAATTTAAATTTGCTCAGAATGAATTTTCTTAATCATGTGATATTTTCAAAGGACTGATGACTCTTAAAAAGTGCAACAAAACTAAAAACTAAAATAACTACAGGAATTTAAAGCAGTGTCGTAATTTCCTGTTGATTTACTCTTGACATCAGATATCTAAAATTGGCCTCACCACATGTCATAGAGAGCCATATTTAGCCTCGGAAAGTTTAAGTAGATTTTGGGTAAATGCAATGTTTGTACAGACGTGATGGTAGACAAGTAAGGGAAATAATTCATGCTTTTCAAACTCAAAAACTTCTGTGTAAAGTTGATAGTGCTCTTCTGGGGAGAATGGTCATATCCATATCTTCCTTCTCCTCACCAGCAACCATATGACCTTTACGAGTAATACTAAGATATAATAAATAGCATTTCAGGTTCATCAAATATCAGACTGTAAGGTGACTGTCTGATGATGCAACTCATTTATTCCACCAAAGTAGACACTGAGATTCAGAAGTGACAAGAATTAGAATGCTAAGAATTCCAACAATTGTAATGGTTGTGAAAATTAGGCAAGAAGTTACTCTCACCAAATCTACATAAACCTCAATTATAGGGAAAAACCAAGGTAAATTTCCTCCAGATATTCTGGATGCTGGAAAGACAAGATGTGAGAGGCAATAGAAGCAGTGGAGACTATTGACTAACAAGGGCTAGTTTAATCTAAATGTATACTGGTAGAATTTCTTATTAGCTTAGTCAAAATAATCTACATGATTGTTTAAATTATTGAAATTTGTCATAGAAATGTACTATGTAAGGTAAGAAGGTAAGAAAGGCTTTACTCAAGACTTCTACAGTTTAGGAAGACTGAATAGAACTCTACTGAAATAAATCATGAAACTATTTTAAGCTCTAAGGTGAGCTAGTGTAAGAGGACTAGAAAATGATGGTTGATGTGATTATTACATCTTCGCTTGCTAATTGTCACTTATCAAATTAGCCCTCTCCCCTTCCTCAGAGGTGAGGATATAGAGATTTTATCATTCTCAGCAAGGGCGTAGTGTCTATGTCCCTGAATAAAAGGCAATTGCATTGTTGTAACATTGACAAGAGGGCAAGAGATGAGAAAATTTATATCTCAAAGCAACAGAAAAAGAGTCTATATCTCAAATTGTCTCAAGACAATGTTCTAAGAAAAGAGAGCTCAGGATTATTGTAGAGACTTAGGTCTAACATTTACTCAAGCTGAGGAGAATGAGAAGGCTGTTGCACTGGGTTACTTGACTTTTATACTTTTGTAAAATAATGAAGTAATTTATAAATGGTATTCATACCTTCTTGTAAGGAGGAATAAGATACACAGGAAGATTGTGTCTTACAGTCAGAATTTGAAGGAATTTGTGGGCAGGCTTTATTCTAAATCATATAATTACTGTACTTTATTATTTTGTTCTTTAAATCAATGACTACTCTTTGGGTAATATTTGTACTTTTTCATTGCTTTCCCATAAATTATTCAATTTGTGTTTCACACCAAGGCTGAGGAAGAGCAACCATAATTATCTCCAATAATAGAAAAACTAATTGAAATGCTGAGAAATTAAATGGTGTCCTAAATAATGAGATTGGAATCCAGGTTTCCCAAAGGTACTAACTAATGAGTTAAAGAGATAGTTAGACAATTGCCCAATATTTATCAAGTCTTATGTCAAGAACAAAAGATTCACAAGAAGCAAAGTTTGTACCTGCATATAGTTGACTTCCTAATGAGGAAGGGGAGAAGAAAATGAAATATGAGAATGAAATAATAAGGAAGAACTATAAAGTGACTAGTGAGATACAACCTTTTAGGGCGAGTCCATTTCCTACTTTGGATACAAAGTTTGATAAAGCCTGCTCCAGGCAGTAGATATTTGTACTGAAAATTAGGAAGTAAAATAACATTTCCTACAGAGAGGATTATGTAAGTGTGTATGTGTATATGTGCAGATAGGGGACACAACAGATAAAACACTCAGAATAAGTCACAAGCAGACATCTTTTGTAGGTCTTAATCATTTAATCTTTATAGGATCTTTGTGATGTAGCTTCTACTATTTTTCCCATATTGCATAGATCTTAAGTAAATTAGTCAACACCACTCAGCTAGGGTATAGTAGAACTGAGGACATTGTTCACTCAGTGTGTGTTGGCAGTGCAGTGCATATTTATGGCTGTTAGAGAAGCAGAAGAAAGCTTTAACTTTGGCTTAGTTCAAAGCATGAGCAGAAGGTAGAGTGTAGACAAAGCTGTGATCAAAGAAGATCTCAGGAGTAATAAACATAGGGCTTAGGGGTGATTGAAATGTCAGAATGCTAATCTGCAAATAATGAGACTCCTTCAAAATGTTCTCACAAGGGAAATGACAAGGCTTGGCTTACCAATATCTTCTTGTTTCTCTGTTCATAATGTTTGATATTCATGGTTAGAAACTACTCCAGAGACAACTGTCAGAGGCCCTATACTTGTAAGAAGAAGTGAGAGAAAAGAAAAAGGGTGTAGTTAGGAGGAACTTAGTGAGGATCCTCTACACACTGAAGGGTAAAAACTCCCTGGTGTAATACTGGAGGATTTCATACAAACTTTATTTTGTCACATATCTGAGTCGTGACAACAAGGAAAACTTCATTATGTAAAAATACTATAGTGTCTAATTTTGTTAACCAAGTTACAATTTGCAGCAAACAATTAATGAATTTCACTGGAAGAGTTTTCAGAAGCACTTGCCCATAAAAGCAAAAATGATATTCAACTTCCTTCTTCATTATAGATATTAGACCTTGTATAGTTTTTTGATGGTATCAAAATATGTCAAAATATATGTATAAATATGTCAATAACATTAAAGAAAGAACAAAAATGTTTAATAAAGAAATTTTCCAAAATAAATTGTAGCAATCCTATAATTTTATAGTTTTATTGAAGAAAGTCCATCTATAAAGGATACCCAAGGTAGCCACTTAATTTTAATCCTTGGATAACTTGTCCCTACTGTCATAGTCACTGTGGTTTTACAGCTGATACAGTTATTCAAAGAATTGACAAGTCACCTAAGATATTTATGTTTCTCTGAGGACACAATGTTTATTATTGTGAACAAAAGCAAAATCCTGTATAACAGATTCAGAAATTCTGCAATCTGTTCTTTGAGCACACAGACATTAGATTGATATTTGATGTACAGTTAGGAAAGAATCAAATGCATGTATTCAAAGTCAGGGGGATTAAAAATGTGCATAGGACTCATTGTTTAATATTAAAATATCAAGGGACAGACAGTTTTAGAAGTTTGCAGTGGATATTTTATAACTTTATAGCATCTTGAAAACAGAAATACATTTACATAGGCTTAAGTGCAACAAGTTGCTTAATGCAAAGAGAGTACAAGTATCTTTGCTAATGGAAGTGTTGGAGCCAAGTAAAGACCCTTAAGATCAAACACCGAAAAGATTAAGCCAATTGAGTTCCAATCAGCATACTTTTCTGTAGGCAAGAGAGGGCTTTGAGCAGTGTTTGAGTTTGTTTTTTGATGATATTTGGGTAGTAGAGTGATGACAATACTATTACCATATGGGAAGAGACACTGATTGCACTTCGGAAGTACAGTAGGTGGCCTTCTTACAAGCAGAAGGGCCCACTCAGCAGATCCAGTATGACGCAGGGCACGTCCTACTTGTAAAGTTACATCTGGGAAAGAGCGAAAATGACTCTGTCAAGAGCCCAGGGAGTCACAGAAGGAGCTTTCTTGTTCGAGTAATGATATGAACACGTTTTATTCTGGAAAGAAACTTCTTTCTATAAATAGACAGATAGAGGTTGATTTATTTCATACAACCTGATCCCAGTTTGTCTATGTGCTAAGCACTCTCCATTTCCAGTGGGTCAAACACATGCAGTTGGTCTTGTTTGATTGGCACCTTACCTGTGAGGTGTGTCCTCTGGAGCTTGATTGTGAGCACAGCTTGGACAGAGGTGGCAAGAAAGAAACAAGGTAATTCCGTGTCAGTTAAATTTATCAACATGTTAATTATTTTTCTTCATTTTCTGATCAAATTAGTCCTAAAGCATGGCCCCGGATCTCCTTTGTGCAAATACGAGGGTATCATTTTGCTCTGCGTGTAATTTGGGCTAGTTTCTATTTATTGTAATTTCATGTTTATAAGTTATTGCTTTGGCCCTGTAATAATTCACAAGACTAGATAACCTGTGTGTGTGTGCTGGGAGGTATAAATACATTACTATTTATAGGGAAACATAATTATGCCAAAAACCCTGTCTTTTTTTTTTTTTTTTTTTTTGAGCACTGGGAATAAGCAAAGAAAATTTGGAAATGTTTTATAAATTTTCAGAGATCGTCAAGACCAAGTGTAGTATATTTCTTATTGATTTTTAACTATTTCAAGTTCTTAATACTTACCCTTCACCCCCTGGCTTTTTAATTAGATCTGGGTGAGCATATCCTAAGTGTTGATAGAACTTCTGTGAATTGTTTTAAGTTTTGTGAGAAAGAAAAGGAAAGAAGTGCTTTATCTTGGTATTTGCAAGTCACTTTCTTTACAGGGAGGAGAGTAAGGTCAAAGAAGGTTTTACTCTGGTTGCCTGAGGCCAGAGTTTGATACCTAACACAATAATAAATAAATGAATGAATGAATGAATGAATGAATGAATGAATGAATAAATAAATAAATATTCTTCGCCTTTTTATATTACTTAGTCTTGATGTCACTTTTCTTTTGATGTTATAGTGTGACATTTTCATCACCTAGAATTAAAGTTGATGGCCATGTCTATTATATTTGTGAATTGATTGCATGAGTTTATTAGTTTATTAAGGACTCTAATATCAATACAGACATTGTAGTAGTATGCCTAAAGACAGTTATAAATAAGGGAGCCACACAGAGTGACATTATGCTCAGGTTCATTATCTGTTTCTCTCTTTCTTGTATGTGTGCATTCTTTTTACTGGGATTATAAAATAAACTGTATTCAAATCCACTTGTGCAAAACAGTCACTTATTAATTGCACAGAGTCTGTGAGGTAGAAACTTTGTTTGAAGGCATTGAGGGTCAGTTTCTCAACTGTATGACCTCAGCCAGAAGACCTTCAACCAGGGCCTGAAATGGGTACAGATTTTCCCCTCTGTGTCTGTGTCTGTGTCTGTCTCTGTCTATCTCCCTCTTGTTCTCTCTCTGAGAGACAGATAGACAGAGAGATCAATCTTGACAGAGTGGTGGCTTCAGGGCAGCTGAGTATCTTATACAAGGCCTCTGAAGATTGCTCTATTAGAAATGGAGTTACTATATTTTATCTGGCTACAGAAGTTGAATCCTTTTCATTTGTCAGGGTGGTCACAAATTCTTTTTTTAAAATATATTTATTTTATTTTTTTCATACGGATATTTGTGTTTTAATTTTACATATCAGCCATGGGTTCCCCTGTCCTGCCCCCTCCTTCCCCCGCCCACACTTTCCCCCCAGCCCCTCTCCCCCATTCCCATCTCTTCCAGGGCAAAGACTCCCCAGTGAGTCAGTTCAACCTGGTAGATTCAGTCCAGGCAGGTCCAGTCCCCTCCTTCCAGGCTGAGAAAAGTGTCCCCTCACATGCCCCAGGCTCCAAACAGCCACCTCATGCACTAAGGCCTGGTCCTGGTCCCACTGCCTAGGTGCCTCCCAAACAGTTCAAGCTATTCAATTGTCTCACTTATCCAGAGGGCCTGATCCAGTCAGGGGCTCCACAGCCTTTGGTTCATAATTCATGTGCTTCTATTCGTTTGGCTATTTGTCCCTGTGCTTTTCCAGTCTTGGTCTCAACAATTCACACTCTTACAATCCCTCCTCTTTCTCAACAATTGGACTCCTGGAGCTTCACCTGGGGCCTGGCCGACGATCTCTGCATCCACTTCCATCAGTTATTGGATGAGAGTTCTAGCACGACAGTTAGGGTGTTTGGCCATCCGATCACCAGACTAGGTCAGATTGGGCTTTCTCTCGACCATTGCCAGTAGTCTACAGTGGAGGTATCATTGTGGATTTCTGGGAACCTCTCTAGCACTCTGCCGATTCCTGTTCTCATGTGGTCTTCATTTATCATGGTCTGGTATTCCTTGTTCTCCCTTTCTGTTCTTGATCCAGCTGGGATCTCCTGCTCCCCTAAGCTTTCTTTCCCTTGAACCTTGCCCTTCATTACTCCCACTGTCCTCCAGATTGTTCATGTAGATCTCATCCATTTCTCTGTCATTGGACGATCCTTGTGTCTTTCTTAGGGTCCTGTTTTCTAGGTAGCCTCCCTGGAGTTGTGAGTAGCAGTCTAGTCATCTTTGTTTTACATCTAGTTTCCTCCTATGAGTGAGTACATACCATGTTTGTCTTTCTGAGTCTGGGTTACTTCACTCAGGATGATTTTTTTCTAGATCCATCCATTTGCCTGCAACCTCATGATGTCATTGTTTTTCTCTGCTGAGTAGAACTCCTTTGTGTATATGTACCATATTTTCTTTATCCATTCTTCAGTTGAAGGGCATCTAGGTTGTTTCCAGGTTCTGGCTATTACAAACAATGCTGATTTTATGGTGGCGCATGCTGGTAGGATTTGCTGAGGAGGCTGAGGCAGGAGGATCACAAATTCTTGCCCCAGGGAGTAAAGTAGAAGCCAGTTCTTGGAAAGTAAATAGGAAGGACCATATGACACCAGAACTATCACTAGGCTGCTTGTGAGCAATGCAATCAGGTACAGTGAGTAAATTGAAATGTAATATTAAATCAAACTTTAAGATTGGAATCTTAAACATAAGTTACGGTGTTAAGCCTTGCGTTGTGAATCTATTACTTTAGCATTATCTTCAATGGTTTGAAATAGTTTAAAGTTTAAACCTTTTGTTTGGTAAGTTCCAGCATTGCTCCTATGCTTAATAGCAACAAGCAACATTAAATAGAGATAATTAAATAAGTATGTGCTCTTGCAATAATTTCTACAGAAATAATGACCCAGGTAGAAACAATTAGAATTTCAAATCAGGCTAAAGTTGATTTCTTTTGGCTGACCTGATTCAGTAGATGCTAAGAAAGCTTAGGCAAACTATCTAAATTCAGCAAATGATCTCCAGAAAGGAAACCATTGTGAAGGACTCTGTGGCCTTCAGAGATAAAATTAAGCCCTTTCTCACAATGCCTTTTTATTTCTAAGATGTGTGCTACTTCCAGCATATGGGGCTCATTAATACCTATCTCCTTTTCATGTTGTTCTGGATGGTCAAAACATCATTATTGAGCACCTCCCTTGTGCAGCACACACGTTTTTCTTAATTGCTTTGCATAGAGATGAGTGCTTTTTCAAGGCTGAAGGCTTCGGATGAGATAAAGTCTGCTATTGAGCTAATCAGAGCATGTGTACAGATGGGAAAGGGTCAATGATTCTCTCAGAACAGAACCTTTTCTCTTCTCTCTTCAAATGCCGGTCTATTTTTCAACCCTTCATATTTGCTTCTTATTGTTTGCTTTATTCTCCATCAAATATCCATTTTTATCATTTCAAGTAAGACTCTTTAAAGTACACAAATACACATATGCTAGTTTTGTCAAGACATGAAATCAGTGTTTTCATTTAGTAGATCACATCACTTATTGAAAACATTTATTTTCTATCCTTATGAATATTGCAATAAATTTGTATGTTTTTGTCAACCCCTAAATTTGTATTTTATGGAGCTGATGGCAGAGAGTACTAAGCATGCACTTTTATGTTTTTAGAATAATCATGTTTCTGAACTATGGCAGAATCTGAACTTTAAGGAATAATGATAAATAATTTCTGTAGATTTTAATGCTGATGGCTTATATTAGCTATACATTAAACACACTTCTATTATCTGTTGCAATTAATTTGTACACTTTAATCTTACTTAACTTATTGGACTTTAGAACAGTGGTAATTCATGTGAAATGAAGCCATTCATAAAAGTAAAGAATGCACTCCTATAGTTACTAATGAAATCATTTTTTTAAAATATTAAACATGTACATAGATTCTTGTTGAAGTGTAAAATAGAAATGAAGTTCTTGCTTTGATTATGGACATTCTGGTCTTTCCAAAGAAATGAACAAGAGTACTATGGTTGCACTTAAAACTAAGCAACTCACACTGGATCATTTATGACACACTTTTCTTATCTCTATTCCTTTTTCCATGGCCCAATGCAATCAATAATGTATCCTGTGTTATTTCCCTAAGATTTAGCTAAAAAAAACCCTACATTTCTAGTAATAAAAAGATAAGAACAGACAGAAGAATACAAAAATGAAAAATGAAAACGAACATAGCCCAATAAGAGGCAGCAGTCCAAGAAATTTGACATAGTGAGGAAATTCCTTTATTATTTGGTTGATAATCTGTATGTGTGAAGAGAAGAATTATAGCCAAATGAAATAGCCTGAACATATGGATGATCCTAACTCATCATCGTAAAGTTGTTAGAATTTAGCATGTTTGCAATATCCTGATATTTCTCCTAATTTCAGAATCTCTCACCTTGGAGACATTTACATCTCTCAATGTATTAAAATGTTTTACTGATGTATAGAATATGCCAAACATATTCTTGCTTATGATAAAATTTGTGTGAATAATAATATTCTCCATTTGTTTTTCACTAGAAATATCTTATTTCTATATTTAGTAATAATAAGAATGGCTCTGATTTACTGGATATCTCCTCTGTACTAGTATTGTTGCTTCATGAATTTATGCACCAAAGTGAATCAATGCTATCTTTGTTTCCATACTGTAAAACTGAGCTTCCTGCTTTTTCCAAAGTCCTCCCAGACTTTCTGTTTTCTAATCCCAAACCACTGCCTATATGCTTCATGTTTTCTCCTGGTCCTATTGCAGTGAAGACTGGCCTTACCTACTTATCACTCATATTGAACATACAAAGATTTCCCAAATATCTCCCCTTCCTTTCAAAATGAAGCACAAGTCTCTTTTCTGTCTTCCCATAACAAGTTGCTCATGTCTTGTAGCCAATTCCTTATAAAATTCTTTTCTGTAAAAATAATCAGAATGTCATGCATAAAATAAAATCATCTTGCTGGTTTATTCTAACATTCTACACACACACACACACACACACACACACACACACACACCCATACACACACACACCCATACACACACACACACCCATACACACACACACACACACACACACACACACACACCCATACACACACACACTGAATCAATCAAAATGAGCATTATCACCACTAAAATGACTTTTCTAGCATTGCTATATATTCTTAATACTGTTTCTATTGGTGCTGAAATAGCTAATAGGATGTGCTCAGTTTTATCATAGGTTTTGACACCAACAGAAGAATATTTCAGAGCAAAGTTTTAATTAAAATGTTACAAATAAGCCCGATGATGGTTTGCTTCTGTGATTTCAACAGCGGCAAGACTATGGCAGGAAGATCAGGGCTAGCCTGATCTGCATAGTGAATTCCAGGTCAGCAGAGACTACATAGTGAGAACTTACTAAAAAACAGTAAGAAAAAAGAAAAAGAAGTGTAAATAATCATCTAACTAGTCATTGTTGAGGTAAACTCTGTCTCTGGATTATTCTTTGTACCAAATTTAAAGTTTATTATTATTTGTGAGTTACATATGAGGAAGGAACAGATGAGGGTGAGAATGAGCTGAGGGCAGGAGAACCTTCAATCTCAAAGACTTAGTGTTTCCTGTTCTATGTGGCCCATGTTGTAGTCATAGCATTCAGCAAGCCCTATTAAAGTTCCATTGTGAGTGTCCTCTTACTCTATGAGCAAAACATATGTGCCCTAGTCAGTAGATATGACTTTGCATGGGCTCAGCCTGTTAATGTTCACAGCTGACTTTCCACAAGTTCAGCACAAAGCGCTGTTGCTATTGTTCTGATCTATAGCACACAGCTAAAGGGAGCCACTGACGTGGTGGACATAGAACTTGTATGGGGCTTGAACCATTTCATCCACTAGGAGGCTGTCTCTTTATTGCAGTGTGGGAGCTGTTAATCCTTGAATCTTGGTTTGTTATGTCATTTTTCTTTTAATACTATTGCCCTTTAACTCAATTCTCATATTTCTGAGAAAACCTGCCAGATTTTTTTTTAATGTCAACAGTGTATTTGTAATTTTTGTAGAGAAAATATCTTTAAAATTTAATGTAGGATACACAAAACTTAAGAAATAGAAACAGACCTTGATAGGTAACTGGAGATTTGCAGGATTGGGTCTTTGTTCTTTAGAAAGCTGACAGACTGCTTATATATGTGAGACAGCCCATGTGTTAGGGTCCCATGGTGCCCATTAAGGCTTTCTAAATAACAACTGAACTTCACTGGGCTCTGAGTACTCTGGGTAGATAGATGGTTGATGTTCAGATTCAAATGCTGCTCCTGCCCGAAGCTCTATTTTTTGAAATACTGAAATAGCTTGTAAATTCACTGAGTGTAAGAGAGCAAAAGTGACTGCTATTCACCAATTAAATCCTTTCCTCCCACTGCAGAAATAAATCCTGTACTTTAGTCAGTGAGGGATATCAAACTCCAGAAGAGCCACCTGTGGTGGCAGAAGGAAAGCAGTGAAAGTCTCCAGGCCAGACACATACCTGGTTAAAATAGACAGAAGAAATAGATTCAAGTTGGCACTGGGTGTTCATGTACGGTTACGTATCCTAAATTCTCCATATGAACTGTAGACACAGAATAGACAATGTGGGCTGAGATGAAAAACTATTCAAGTAACCTGGGGGGTCTGCAGAATTGTGGAGAGACATTCTGCTGCTGGTCATGTCCCCAGGGTAGACAGAAAGGATTGCATGGTCTCTCTCAACTTCCAGAAACACTTATGGAAAAGTCTCAGAGATGTGTGTTGGGTGACATATTATGGTATGTGCTGGGACTTGGTGATTGGGAGCATTGACCCCAGAAAAGTATTTGTTTTTATATGCACTTATCAGTGATTGGTGCTGGAAAAGAATTCTATCCCTGTTCTTTGAGGGGGAGGAGACAGACCAGGAAAACTGGAATAGTGAATCAACGCTGGAATTTCCCATCCATACATAGATGGCCTTCCCTATCTGATTCTTGCCTTATGAATACTACGATAGCTTTATCCCTGCTGTGGAACATGTTTCCAAGTTCTTGATTGTATCTGAGGAGTCTCTGATGGTCTCGTCACTCTTTCAGTCTGCTTACCCATGGACTGTTGGGTCTTTCTGGGTCAGCAGTAGAAAAAAAAAGCAATCCTAGAAATTCTTCCTTTTAAAATGGTATTCTTAGGATAATCCAATGTTTTCAGTATTTTATATCAAAGGCCACTACAAGAATAGCTCACAGGTTTGCAGCCTTGAAGAAGCATGGGGTAGGAGCTTCAGAGGCCCTCAGCTGACTTTGTGTTCTTTTTTGTAGGTCTCTGAATAAGCCGTACACAGGGAACATCACAGTGGTAACTCTGGCTCAGTGATCACAATTTCCTACTTTGTATTGTCAAAAAGTTTTACTTCTCAAAGGGCCCAGATCAGTAGTTCTTTTAGATCTGACTTGAACAGAGTTTTTGAAACTTCATTCATCATAGAAATTTAGTGGCCTATGAGTTTTTATCATATTACCCACAAGTGGATTACTACAGATGCTGTGTTTCTACTTGCATGTAACACACACAAACACACACACACACACACACACACACACACACCTTTAAGATTATATTTATTGAACATCTTTTTTTGTGTTAAAACCTTTGGAATATACAAGTGGCAGAACCACAATTGTATTTTATTCTCTGAAGTTGTGTAGGCCAAATTGTTGTGTATGTTTTCTATCAGAGGAAAGGCATTTATTATTTGAGATAGTTTATAAGCAAGAGTCCAGTGACTAAATGGCAGGTGATGCACCATTGAGGATGACCAATAAAATAGGGATTCATGTGAGATGGTGCTTCTTTGATGAAAGAGATGATGTCATAGAAGTGGGGATGAAATGCACAAGCAAGCATCAGCTGTGGAGATGTTTGCCCTTAGCAGTTCTCCAGCTTTCACATAGTTGCCATTCACTGCAGCACAAGTTCATGTTTTATTATTTACACAGTCACCATAGTCTTTCCTTCTTCACTCAGTCGAAACAAAGACTCCTACTTAAGACACACTGTCTACAAGAGTAGTAACTCTTCTGTGATTCATGTTCCCCCTCATTCTGCTTATTCATTGACCCTTCAAGTATTTTTTATATAAAGAGTTTATGCAGGAAACATATAAACTTAAACCATAGCCGCATGAGTGATGCTGCTGAGCCCATTGATCATAATCTTTTCAGATAGACCTCTTTTAAGGTTTCTGAGCATAAGAAGACAGTATCATATTAGTCTTGCTGAGTTTGTGTTCTGCATTTGAAGCAAGGACTCTGTCTAAGGTCCTTATATCACATCAAAGATCATAATTATGATCAATTTTACAAATTTCTAGATTATTTTAATTTCTTTTTTGTTTTTTGACAAACATTCAAATATCTTATGGAATTTACGTTTTAGCATGTTAATTTCTGTGTATGGTTAAGAAGGAATAAGGCAATTTCAGAAATAATCTATATCAATTTATGCAGAGGCGTTAAATCTATATATAAACCTTGAAAGAACATTTACTTATATAGAAACCATTCTTTTTATTTATGACAATTGAATGACTAATAGATTGTGCAAATGTTACGGTTTTATAGGATTATATAAGGCTCCTGGGGAGGTTTTGCTTGCAGTAAGTAGAATTTTTAAATTCTATTTTGTGCTGCCTTAGTTTCTTTTCCTGTTGCCGTGATAAAATATAATGTGAATAGCAACTTAAGGAAGAAAAGGCTTGTTTTGGCTCACAGGTAATGCTATTATTCATTGTAGTAGTTACAGAAATCATGGTATCAGGAACTTGAGGCAGCTGGTCACATAGCTTTCATGTTCAGGAGGCTGACTTGTGCCCAGCAAATTTCTCCTTTGAATTCAGCCCCTGCCACCACCATGAAATGGTGACCCCATAATTAAAGTGGGACTTCCTATATCAATTAGCCTAATCTTTATAACCCCTCAGAGGCAAGCACAGAGGCTTGTCTTCTAGGTCATTCTAGAGCCTACCTAGTTGGCAATCAATATCGACCACCGTGAGTTTTAATTATATACTTTTATCTATTGTTTTTTTCTGAGAGACTCCTCCACTTAATTAAATGATTAATTAAAAAGTACAATCATAGATTTTATGGGGTTTTATCAAATTCTTTTTTTTTTTGGTGGTGGCTCACACCTTTAATCCCAACACTTGGGAGGCAGAGGCAGGCAGATCTCTGTGAGTTCAAGGCCAGCCTGGTCTACAGAGTGAGTTCCAGGAAAGGTGCAAAGCTACACAGAGAAACCCTGTCTCAAAAAAAAAATTCTTTTTTTCATTCTGAGATCTATATCTAATATATGGATGTGTTTCTATATCCATATATATGTATGCCTGTGTACATACACACATACATATAAAACACATAAAATAAAATTATATTATAAAATAGAAAGTAAAATCATATAAATAAATAATATTATATATAATTTTTGATTGTATGTGTTTTGAATTTTGCTTTCACATATGTTTATGCATCCTGTGTACTCCTGGTGTCTGATGTCATCTAAAAAGGACATTGTATCCCTTGCTCTGTAGTTACAATTGCCAACTACCATATGTGTATTGGGAATTGAACTCAGTTATCAGGAAGAAATTCAAGTGCTCTTAACTGCCAAGCCATTTCTTCAGCTTCTGGCTGGTATATTTTTATTTTATTTTGCACCTGCACTTCCTAGAATATTTAGAAAAAAAATAGTATTGATAATTCCAGATTATGAGACAATAATTATGCAGGTATGTCTCATTCCTTAAAACTACTGTTTCTAGTAACAACTGCTTTGAGAGACTATAATGATGAGTCATTAATTTCTTAAAATATATATTATGAATAATTGTTGTATATCATCCCATGGTCCTTTATTAATGATTCTCTAAAGGAACAGAACTTTATATTATTATGATGATGATGATGATGATGATGATGATAATGATGTATATATAATAGGCTATGTTCTCAGTAGTCCAACAGTGGCTGTCTCCTAATGAATGAGGCAATGGTCCAGTACTTGTTAAATCCATGAGAGTGGATGTCTCATTAGTCCCTATCAGGTGCTAGAGTTCCTGCGAATTCCTAGAGAGCTGCCAGTTTTCAGTCTATGTAAGAATCCTGAAGAAGTAGGTTCTCACACCAGCGAAGGGGAGACTCAGGGACAGGAAATGAACTTCCAGTGAGAGAGAGGGTAATCAGTAAAAAATCACCTGTATTCCTTGCCAAAATATCACAAGAATGGTACTGCTTTCTTCCAAGCTCTTACTATAATTTCCTTTTAAGCCCCTTTGCAGTGGTAAACCACTTTCCTAGTAAAAAGTCCCAGTATCTTCCATAGTATCTTTCAAATGGTCAGACTTGTAACATCAATATCCCACTCCTGGTACCAACTTCTGTTTTCCTTTCTATTTCTCTCCAAACAATACTTTGAATATACCTTATAAAAGAAAGAATGGAATTGAAAGCTTATGGTTCCAGAGGATTAAAGTCCAGACTTAATGCTGTTGGGATACACTGTAAAATTTCAAAGAGCAAGGACAGAGACTCTTGAAAAATGATATGAAAAATTTATCCTCCTACAACTTCTTTGGTTAAATATCCATCCAAAATAAAAGGGAATGGGTAATAACTATGGGAAATGCCAAGTTTTCTTTCTGCAAAAATCTTAATGGCAAGTTATTCTTTTGTGACATATTTAAATTAGAAGATCTGATTTGTATTGGGCATTGTATAAATTAATCCCAAGATATTTCCATCCAGTATAATTCTTTCCTATATCTCTGGTCTTGTATGTATCATGCTAATCATCTGTTCCTAGAAGGTAGATAATTTTCTGGTAAACGTTTGACAAATTCTGTAATTTATTTCACAATTCAATTTTTTCATCTGTGGCCTTTCATTTTTTTCAGGTTTCTACTTTCACTACAATAAAATTTTGTGAAACAAGTTCATCTCATTGATATTCACAAATTTATTACCTCCCGCTGGTACATATAAAATTAAAAAAAAAAAGTTTTCTGTCACTGCTTGCATAGGTCCTTTGATAATTAATCATTAATTTGCTAGATCATCTCAGTGGGATCCCTCTGGGAGGTGGTGTTACCCTGAATATTTTAGTCTTCTTTTGTTACAAATTTCTAATTACCGACAGTAGAATTCAGTTTGTTTGTTTTTTTACGTGAAATTTGCTGAACTCTACATTAGCCATCCTGATTGTGTCACGCACTTCTCCTCATTTGGATTTCAGTGAAAGGGTGCTGCGTTGTGAATGTATTTTCTTCTTTTGCAGTTCTAACTTTGCCCTTGGCAGTGAGCTGTCTCTGGTTTATGACATGCTGATGTATGAGCTATGTGTCTTCTTTGTGTGTTGTTACAAACAAACCTGAGATGACTGGGAATATCTCTCTAGTGAATCAGGAGTCTGCTTAGCATTCTGGAGTTTCCAGCATGACAGTGTAAGAGACTCATAAATACCCAACTTGTCTTGCCTCATCTTTGACTTTCAGGAAATCACACTCAACTTTCATTTCTTTACTACACAATGAAAACTTGCAGGTCTGAGTGATAAGTCTGAAAACAATTTCACTGAATGATGGGGGAATTCTTTGAATTAGCCAGTTATGGAAAAACAGTCCATCTGGTTGTTTTCTATCCTTTCCAACCCTGATTAACTTTCAGTGGGTACAAAGTTTAATTCCTTTTGTCTCCCCACAGAATTTGAGAGAGATGATTAGAAATCAGCGCTTCCAATCATTTGTGGAAGATGATAGGGTGCACATATCATCTTTGGGGGAGGAATTTTTTTAGGTACAATGATTGATTGCCAAAAGCAGCCTGTACTCCTCTGCCTGTTAAGTTTCATTGCCAAAGGCATGGACTCTTCAAGTGGATAATTTAAATGTAGACATCGCATAAAGAGTTTTATCTTACAGTTTTTACTAGGAACCCCACTGATTGCTTTTATTTGTATCATTCTCTGCTATAAAAGTGTAACCAATCATAAGAATTCTGTTTAAGATAAAACTAAAGTAGGCTTCTTATCTTTTTCCTTTATTTAAATTAAAACATTCTAAGTAAAATAAATCACGTATTCATAAATTTATTTGTTATATTTATGGTACTTAAATGTAGGTACACAAGAAAAAGGACTTGCTTATCTTGATCTTTGACAAATCTCTGATGCCTGAAACAGAGCCATATTATTCAGGAAATGTTTACTAACTACATGGAAAATAAACCTCAGATGTCAGTAAAAATATCCACAACTCTAATTACATTTTTTTGTTATTGTTTTATAGAACATAGTCAATGTATGCCAATTTTGCAATATTTTTGCTCATCTCGTTATTTACATGGGTTAATACATATTTCTCAATTTAGGCAATCCCAATATAATTGAATATTTTAATGTTACAAGAAATGTCAATTTTTTTTTCTGGAATATAGTGTGTGTCTCAAGATGTAAGCTTTGACTTACTTCTCCAGTGCTATGCCTGTCTGCTTCCATGTTCCCTGCCATGGTGGTCATGGATACTACTCTTCTGAAATTGCATGTCCCAATTAATCCTTTTCTTCTATAAGTCGCCTTCCTCATGGTGTCTTATCACAGCAATAGAACAGCAGCTAAGACAGAAGTAATAAGAAACAAACCAGTATCGTGTAGTTGAAGACATACTTTAAATCTTCCCTTAAATTAGGTAATTAAAAAATGTCCACAGGAAGAGGGAAACATTTACTCTCATGAAATTGTTGATAAGGTTGTGAATTAGTTTATTGTATTTGAAAGGTACCTTGCTAGAATGCAACAAATATATAAAAAAAGCACCTTGTAATATAGTGATGTACATGAACATAAACAATGCTAAAATTCCAACATAGTCATAGGAATGCATAAATATGTACTTAATATGTGCTATGGTGATATTTTATTTGTTCAGAAATGTGATTGCATTTGTATATTAATAAATAAAGTGGCCTGGGGGTCAGAGCTAGTAGCAAGCCATAGCAGAAGCTGGGTGGTGGTGGTGCACGCCTTTAATACAAGCCTTTGGGAGGCAGAGCTAGGCAGATCTCTGTGCGCGCAAGGATACAGCCAGCATGGCAACACATTCCTTTAATTTCAATACCAACCATAGACGACCTGGAGGACTAAACAGACAGGCAGTGACGAGGAGGTCATGTGGTTGGGTTTACAACCAATGAGAAGGCAGAACAGAAGGTCAATAAAAAGGACAGACAGACAGGAAGTAGGTCTCTTGTGGAGAGGAAGGACAGTAGCGGCAGGAAGGGTAAGGAGGTTTTAAATCTCAGCCCTCAGCTACTGCTCTGACCTCTTGGTTTTTAATTCTGCAATTGGCTGTGTGTTTCTATATTAATAAGATGGTTACATCTAAAATGTACTTTAGTAACAAATGAAACAAAATAAATCAAGACAAGAGTCCCCCAAATGTGTTGGAAAGTAAAATGGTGACAAGTAACTGCAAATGTGTGGGACATCAAACAATGAAGCACTATATACATTCTAACATAAGCAGCAGTTCTCTAAGTTTTGATATACCACTTGTCCAAGACTTATAAATATAAAACAAACACTTATCAGAGGGGTTAGTGTTAAAAGACACATTTTTGACATCGGCATGCATTTTAAAAAACAGCAACGTTTGTAGAATTACCAAAGAAGTAAAATTCCTATTTTAAGATGTTTAAGAGCCAGCTTGTCGGAAACACAAACTAATAATAAATACAAATACCATGATGATTTTGCTTCCAGTGACTTTATCACTGAAACAGTGCCACTATTCAGACAATAATCTGGTATGGTGAGCAGTAGCATGAGACAGAGACAGGCAGTTCATTTTTAGCTCTGATTGCTGTGTGCTTTAAGATTGTTGCTTATGTCCTCCAAACTCTGAAAAATGAAGATCCAGCATGAGTGATATTTCTTGAGGACATCTTAAAGGCTTAAGTATTTTATCTTATATAGACCCCAAATCCTCAATCCCATAAGAAAGGCAATATTATTTCTGTTACAGATGAGAAAATCAAGGCACAGATGAATTCAGCAACTTATCCAAATTCTATAGCTAAGCACTAACCTTAACATGCCAGGAGACTGACTCCATCCTGGCCACTAACCTAACACTCCATTCAGCCCCCATTCTATCAAAATAGCTTGTGTTTGCTACAAAAATCCAAAGAATAAGTGACTGACACAAAAGAAGGACTGTAAACTCCGCTTAGATATTTATCCTTTTTTTAGAGATCAGTCTGGACGCCATAGAGAAGGAGTATCCAAACCTACCTTTACTATGTTGGAAATTGACCTCTGGTTGAATTAAATGATTGACTGCAAAATAAAGATAAACTAAGTAGTAAATTTTATATTATGACTGAAAAGACCCTGGCATTCAGCCAAGTTAATTTTACTTTCATAACCACCATCTACAAATGCTTCTTCACTCCCTCTTCTTTCTCTGTTTTCTTCCTCTGTACCTGAGTCATGGACTCTAACTGGAAGTGGATGAACTAATAACTTGCAAACCAGTTTAAATTTGAGTCACATGGGTGGAAGCTATGCTACAGTATGCTTCAATAAGGACAGATCCTGAGAGTTGTGCATGTTGGCTCATGCCAATAATCTCAGCAGGGATCAAGAGGCAGATTGCTGAAGGTTGGAAGTTCAAGGGCAGCTTTGTATACACAATGAATTCTATGGTGGCTAAGGCTTTATGGCAACACTCTTTCAGAAAATGCAAAAAACAAAATCAAAGAATTTGGAGTACCAGCAATCATAAATAGAAAAAATAATAAAAGCAAATCCCTAATTGGAAATGTGCAGATTCAGAGAATACTATGTACTGATGGTTGACTACAGTTGCTGGTGGAATATCAGATGATGGGATGACACATGCTTGTCATATCCTGCAGCATTTAGAGGTTAGCAGAAATGTCTATGCAAATTTTATTGGTGAAATGTCATGGTTTGTTGGGGATGTGTTCTGAGAGTATTCCAATACTATCTATGATATTATGTATGTAAAGGCAATTCATGATTCTCAAACTTTGCCCATTAGCAGGGGTAAATTATAGTTCTTTTGAATTCATTTTGAAATACTTTAAAAATCCATTAATAATTCTTCAGCATGAAGTGGAATGGTAGGTTCAATGGAATGGAATATCTGGTGGGATTGAAGTGACCTCTCCATAGTAGTGTTGGATAACAAAAAAAAAAAAAAAACATTTATTTATTCATATATAAGTAATTAGAAAATGAGCTTATGTGTTCATATCCAAATTACAAGCTGAAATTTTGTCTTTTTTTCGGTTGAGGTCCTACGCAATTTTAAAATTGTGGTATATTATTTTATTGCCTGCAACTCTCCCCTATTTAATCTTCTTGTAGGATTGTCTTTTTATGTTCATTTATTGATATATCACACACACACAGTACAACAATGTACACAGAGATGTAACCAGCTTTACTTTATGTATTTTTCTGGCATACTTGTATAATTTTTATATTAAGCTATGTACATACTTTTCACCAAATATGTAATTTCATTTTCACTTATTAGGTTTTTAGTTACAGTATAAAATAATGTTTCAGGATGACTTCTTATACCTTTGTATGTACCTTGCCTATATTTGGCTTCCTTGCCTGCTTTGGTTTCCAATTTTACATCATCAATCTCAGTTCTTCTCCCACATGTATGTGATCTGTATATATAGATTTAACATACAGAAAGTTCAAAGTTTGGTTTTTCTTTTTGCCATTGACTTTTTGCTCCCTTTCCTTTAGTCTCATTCATCTTTCTATGTTCATATCAAGCGTCCATTAGTTTATATCTCATATGCAGAGTCGTAAATGAGAGAAAAAAGGTATTTGTCTTTTTGAGGCTGACTTACTTTGCTTAACACTTTGGACTTCCCTTCCATGAATTTTCCTGCAATGAAATTATATAATTATTCTTTGCAGCTGGATAGAACTCCTATGTATACATCATGGATTATTTAGTCAACAATCTTTTGATGGGAATTTGGCTTGTTTCATACCTTGCTATTATGAGCAGTGCTGCAATAAAGAGGTGTACAAGAAGGTAAGTCTGTAGTATGCAAATTTAGTCCTGTGGATATATGACCAAGTATAACATGACTGTTTTACATGGTTGTTTTAGTTTAGATTTCTGAGGAACTACTATTCTGATCTCCAGCATCTGCAGTAGTTTAAAATCCCAACCCCAGTTGACAAGGGTTTCATTTCCCCAACATACTCACTAGCATTTATTTCCACTTCTGTTTCTCATGATTGCTATCCTGATTTGGAATGAGATGGAATTTCAGTGCAGTTTTGAATTACATTTCTCTAGTGGTGAAGGATTTTGAGAAGAATTTCCCATGTATTTATTGTCCATTTGTGTGTTTTTAAACTTTTCTCTATTCATCGTTTCCCCAACTTTTGAGTCGATGATGGCTTTTGGTGTTTACTTTTCAGAGTTCTTTAAAGATTTTAGATATTGTGATACACAGCTAGCAAAGATTCCCCCCCGCCCCCACTCTGTAAACTGGCTCTACACTTGGTTGATTGTGTCCTTTACCTAAGCAGAAGTGTAATTTTATGCAACCCCAAATGCAAATTCTTGAAATTATTTCCCGAACTGTTAGAGACTTTCAGGTAGTCCTTGTGTATGCCTGTATCCCAAAGTGTTTACCTCTGTCATGTTCTGTGCTTCAGGTCTTATATTAAGTTCTTTGACCCGCTGTACCTGATGTTTAGAAATAGGGAGGAGCTAGGAATATAGGTCCCTTCTTCTACATATGGATATCTAATTTTCTAGCACCATATGAAAATGAATCTTTTTTCTCCAATGTGTGCTTTTTGATATTTGTTAAAAATTAGTTAATTGTAGCTCATTGACTTTTTAAGCAGATCTTCTGCCCTTTCCATTGGTCCATATTTCTGTTTTTGCTTTAGAGCCATACCGTGCTGTTCTATTATCAAAGATCTGTAGTATAATTTAAGATCCAGTATTGTAACACTTTCATCATTTCTTTTTTTTTTTGTTCCACATTGCTTTTGTCATACATAATTCTTTGTGTTTCTACATGAATTATAGGATTTTTTCTAGTTATGTGAAAAATGTCATTGGAATTTTCTGGGTGTTACTTTGAATTTATAGATCACATTTGGTTATATAGTTATCTTCACAACATTAATTTTTTCCAGACCATGAGAGTGGGAGAACTTTTTTTCTTTTTTGAGACAGGGTTTCTCTTTGTAGTTTTAGTGCCTATCTTGGATCTCGCTCTGTAGACCAGGCTGGCCTCGAACTCACAGAGTTCCGCCTGGCTCTGCCTCCCAAGTACTGGGATTAAAGGTGTGCATCACTGCCACTTGGCGGGAGAATTTTTTGCATACCAATACCATCTTAAATTTCTCTCATTAGTGTTTAGTTTTACACTTCTTGATTATGTTATTTCTTGGTATTTTTTTTTAAATTTCGTTTAATTTTGTTATTGTAGGAAACATTGATATTTTTTCTTAGCCTTTCTTTGTTTGGAGCCCAGTCTGAATGGATACATTTATTTATTTATTTGTTGGTTGGTTTACATTGTGACATTTTAAATGGGAATCCCCCCAATTTTGTTTTTAACAAGTTTGCTGCTAATACAATAAAAATTATTGATCATTGTATGTAGAGTCATATTCTGACACTTTATATTGAAAATACTTCTTAAAATTAAGCGTTTTCTGGCAGCATTTTAAGATGTCTGAAGGCCAGTATCTTACCATTTCCACTTTGTAAAAGTTTTGCTTCTTCCTCTCTTGTCTTTTCTTCTTCTTTTTATTTATTTGTATGTTTGTTTATTGATTGATCGATAGTGGTTTTTCAAGACAGGATTTCTTTGTGTACTGACTGCCCTGAAACTTACTTTGTAGTCCAGGTTACCTTGAGCTCACTGAAATCTTCTTGCCCCTGCTTCCTGAGTGCTGGGATTAAAGACATGGACCACCAAGCTGCCCAGCACTTCTTCCTTTCTTCTTCACAACTCTTTCATTCTTTTCTCCCTTCGGATTGCTTTAGCTAAGACCAAACACTAGATTTAATAAGAGTGAAGAGAATAGTCACCTTTGTTTCATTCTTAATTTTAAAAAGTGCTTTTGGGGTCATAGAGATGGCTCTGCAGTTAATCACACTGGTTCTTCAAAAAAAAAAAAAAAATCCAGGTTTGGTCAATTCCCAGCATCCACGTGTCAACTCACAATTTTCTGTAACTCCAGTCCCAAGGGATCTGATGTCCTTTTCTGGCCTCAGTGGGCAGTAGGCATGTATGTAGTGCACAGATATATATATCTAGGGAAACATCCATACACAGAAAAATAATAAACATATATTTTTAAAATATGTAAAATGTTTACATTTGGAACAATATTGGCTACAATCATACATGGAAATGCATTTATGGCATGCTGAGACTTTTGATAAGTGTTTTCAATTTAATTTGATTAAAAAAAACTTCCATATCCCTTTCCTGGTTTCCTTCTTAGTTTTTTCAGGGATATTTCTTGGAGGAATATGGATATATTGTCAAACGCCTTTTTAGACATATTTTGTGAGTAACCTGTGATTAAGTCTATCTATGTGCTGCAAGGTGATTATTGATTTGTGTATGTTGAAGCATTCTTGAATCCTTAGAATAAAATAATGTCATTCCTAACATGTGATCTTAATGTATTTTTTACTCAGTCAGAAATTTGTGCTTTTATCTATATTTACCAGCACAATTGGCCTATAGGTGTGTGTGTGTGTGTGTGTGTGTGTGTGTGTGTGTGTGTGTTTCCTTACCTGATTTTGGCATCAGGGTAATTCTGATTCTAATTGAAAAGGAGTCTGCTTGTATTCCTTCTCAGTCTATTTTATATAATAGTTTAAAACTTTGACATTAGATTTTTCTTTACATGTCTGGTAGAATTTCTTAGTGTCTCCTTCTGGGTGATATTTACTTGGGACTTCAGTCTTGTTACCTATTGTAAATCTGTTTGTGTTTTTACCTTTTTGACTTAATTTTGATTGGTCCTACATAGCTAAAAGTATATATACCATATACCATATATATATATATATATATATATATATATATAAACCATATATATACCAAAGTATAGATTTTTATTTGTTTTGGAATATATTTTTAAAGTATTCCCTAATGATCCTCAAGGTTTCATGTTGCAATACTCCTAGCTGTGGATACTGCAATTTTATTAACTATTCTCTTTTTTCTTTGGTTGATTTGGCTAAGCGATTTCACATTGCTTATTTTAACAAAGGCTTAATTCTTTGTTTCTTTATTTTAGTCTCATTAGTTTCATTTATATTTGTCTTGACCTTTAGTATTCTTTCCATGTACTTATTTAAAGATTGATTCATTCTTATTGTTCTAAGACACTGAAGTGCCTTTGAGGTCTCTAAATTTATATTCCCTTTTTTAAAGTGAAAAAGTTAGTTGCCAGTCATTTTTATTTATTATTCTGGTATATTATTTACAAGTTAACCAGTATGAGGGGCTTGGACCTGCCTCTACTGAATGTACAAAGCTCTGCTGACTCCCTATGGGAGGGCTCACCTTCTTGCAGGAGGGAATGAGGCTGGGTGTGTTGGAGGAGATGTCTAGAGGGGCTGGAAGAGGGAAGGGGGGGTCTGTGATTGGTGTGTAAAATGAATAGAAAATGTATTAATAAAAATAAAAATAAATTTACATTCTTTTATTCAAGTTTTTGAGAAGTTTCCTTAGACATCTGAGAAGAATGTGCATTCTGCAGCTGCTGGGTGTAGTGTCAGCAGCTGTCAGTCACATCATCTTTACTGACTTACCCTCCTGGGCTCTAATTTTTAGCTGCCTTATTGTGCCCTTATGGGATGTTCGTCCCTTCTTTTTTTATTCTGACTTTTCTCTTTCACCACCCTACATAATGGTAATTCACTACCTTCTCACCAGCAGTACTTGATATAAAATTTAATGACATTCAATGATATCAAAATGGCCTTTCAGGTTTTGTTAAAAAATCAAAGATAACAATTTATTTTGTTCTTTTGATAAGAAAAAAATAATTATCACTGGATGATGAGATCACATATTATTACTATTATTAGTATTAGTTTGAATAGTAGTGGTAGTATTGCATCCTATATTGGGAAGATGTCTGAGGAAAATAATTTTAACACATGTGTAATATGTAATTTAGAATGCTTTTGGATTCAGTGAAGGTTGTTGGTCTGCCATTGAAAATAAACCAAATTTAAAAAGGACAAAATGAAATGGTGTATGCTTTCTTTGGGATTTTGTTTTATTACAGTCTAAATTTATATTCTATGCTTCTTTTAATTAAAAAGTTCATTATTTAGTTCATCTAATGGAGCAAAGGCTTAACACACTTCATTTTTGAGTTGATAGTATGCATTAAAATGAAAATACCATGTTTGTTTAGTTAAAATATTATAAAAATAACTAAAATGTACAAGATGAAATCCCTCTAACCATGAGTGAGTTTCAGCAATTTTATACTTTTTTTTTCTTTTTTGTGGCGGGATGGGGTATGATTTCTAAGGAGGTATCTTTCAATCCCAGGAAGGACAAAGTCTTGATTCTAAACACAGTATCTCTTGTTGTAGGTCTAAACAGTTTTAACTTTAAAAGATGGGAGTAAACTAAGAAATTGAAGATGAATGATATATAAAACATTTAGTATAGAATTTCTTTTCAAAAATCAAAACTATATATGAAACAATGAGTAAACATAGTAATAGTAATGAGAAAAATCTCCTCTCAGGTTAAACATGTTTACCTCAAATATTACTATCAACTGTATTGACATCAGGGAGTGTCAAGAGAGCTGACATTCTTAGAAGACATAACATCACCTGTAACCTTTAAAGAAACTGCTTTGTGAAAATCCCCAAAGGCAAGGTGGTCAGACTGGCATTTGTACAGTGCAGTGGGAGACAGTAAAATAGCAACATCTGGAACCCTGCAAGCCATTTCTGCACCTCAGACAGCGAAGGTTTGGAAGAAAAACCTAAATGTAGTGAATTGTTACCACTTAGGTAAAGTTGAATAAATTCACATATTCCTTTTTTCCAGATCAGAAAGAGCTATAACCAAAGTAAATAAGAAATCAAATTTGATTTTTTTGTCTTTATATATACATCTCCTAGGATATTACTTTTAAAACTAACATTTTTTTTTACTGTTCTCTGCAGAACTGAAGTCTGAATTTATAACTCTGCAAATTTTTTCAATCACTTTCTTTCACACAACAATTACAAGTGCACCATATTTGTAATAAAACTGTCATCCATGGTTCATTTCAAAAGGTATCATGGGAAGTCAGCCTTCAGAGCGGGGAAAAGTCTGGAATGTTTCTTAGAGAGGCAGTGACGGTAAACTCACAGACCACTACATGATCAGATATCAATTTCCCAAACACAGTGCAATGTGACAACCCAGTTTTTTTAACTGGACATTAAAATTTGAGGATCCTGTTAAAATTGTCTCTACTTTTTGAAAGGATGTTGTTGTTGCTCCCTGTCTTCAACAGTTGTGTGTGTGTGTGTGTGTGTGTGTGTGTAGAGAGAGAGAGAGAGAGAGAGAGAGAGAGAGAGAGAGAGAGAGAGAGAGAGAATTGAATTACTTCATATGAGGAAATAGAAGATTATCCAGCAGTATTTAGATGTATCATCTATGCATTTATCACTGACAGGCTTTATTGTGACTCGGCTATTTTGTATGCGTATTTATAAGATAACAAATAGATTGTCTTTCTTACCAATATAAAACCCATCCTTACACTATATTATATTTTGCACACACTTTTAAACTTTGAATGGATTCTGTAGTAGATTAGTTTATACATCAGTGATTTAAATTAATTTTCCAATTTGCTCACATGTTTTAAGATTTTTCATTATTCATAATTGAGTGAATGATGGTCTCTATTGTTAACTTTGTTTAATATATATTAATGTATTTCAAGATAGGGTTTCTCTGTGTATACCTGACTGTTCTGGAACTCATTCTATAGACTATGCTGGCCTTGAACTCACAGAGATCCACCTGCCTCTGCCTCCTGGTGCTGGGATTAAAGGCATATGATACTACAGCCTGGCCATACTTCGTTTAATAATTTAAGTCTAGTGTAAACCACATTGTCAGTGGAAACTGTGAATCTCTGGAGTTCTTACAGTCAGAATTTTGTTTTATAAAAGAAAATAATGCTGAACAATTTGGGCTTTTTTCTACTTCAATTGGTATGATATTTTTACTGGATACTGATAACATTAAATGAACATGAAAAATTTTAGATGCAGAAATTCACATGTACAGTTGTAATTTGATTAAACCACAGTTTACTTATTGCTAATAAGTAGGCATTTAAAATGTTCTGTCTCTTAGTAGCCTTCTGTTTGAAATTTTCATATCAATGTTATCTCCTCATGATATTATTTTAGCTTCTTAACAGATAGGCTTAATAGGTTTTAGTGGAACTAGACATTTCATTGCCAAAGAAGAAATAAAATTTCCTATTTCTGATGTTTCCATGATTTTCAAATTTCTCATTTGGAATTTTGGTAGAATTAAGACATGGAAAGATAATTTATACTAACTTCATTTTTTTCAAGCATGCCTAGAAAATTTATGTCATACAAAATTTGACATGAGAGATGCTCTACCATAAATATCATTTAATTAGTCATCGCTCTTAGTTTAGTCTCAAATTCTGAGTTTTATACAAACTTAATAAATTTCATCCTGGAAGTTTTCAATAGTTATCTCTGTAGAACTGAACTCTTTGAAGTGGTCCCCATTTGTTGATGAAGAAAGTTTCCTGTACGAAGAGTGAAGAGTGAAGACTATACTTACCTGTGGACAATGTTTATAGATTCTTAAGGATTATGCTGGTTTACCAAATTAGTGGTTGAAAATTCTCCTCCAATAACCATGACTTTATTGAGTAGTTAGCTGGGTTTCCAGTGCCAGGCATGATTTCCATCTTGTTGAGTGGATCTTAAGTAGAATTAGAGAGCTGTCAGCCACTGCCAAGGTACGTGTGTTGCTACTTCACACTTAGGGTTATCTTTCATGTTGGTCATTGATGTGGTTCATAGACATCATAGCTGGATAGGACTGGTGAATGTCTTCTTTCTTCAGAAGCTTACATGGCTCCTTCTGGTACCACAGGAGCTAGTCATTCAGGGAAGGGGGCATTCAGGTCACTTCAAGCTCAGGAATCTTTGGACCTTGTTTCTAAAGTGCATGGCGGCTTCAGTAATAGGACCTTACCTTCTACTTTTGGGGGAAACCAAGGGCAACTGCAATAAGTTGCATGTTTCCTGTGCCTCTTAGACCACTCTGGCAAAAAACCCAAAAAAAGCTTCTAATACCGGGTAATTGGGGTATTTGTTAGGTTGTCTTTGGCTCTTGGCGGGAGCACTGTCCACTCAGAAAAAAATCATTAAAGCTGTATATGTATATTTATACCCAGAATCACACATATTACAGAAATTTCCCTTAGGTACATTGTTAATAGTATGATTCTTTGTAGCTTTTTCAGCCATCCTTATTGTTATTTTAGCTACCTCTCTCCTTCCTTATGTTCCTCCTTTCTACTACCAGTCAATAAAAATATGGATTGTGAAGCCCAGTTCCAATAGATACATCTACAAACACTCCAGTCCCTAAAGCTTAGGGAACATTGCAGAAGGAGGAGGAAAATGTAAGCGCCAGAGGAACAAGGAGTCTGGTGTGTTACTGTGTAACATCAGAAGCTAACCCTATAAAATCTCACCAACATTAGCTCAATAAGGACATCACCGATGGATATGCCTAAGTGGATGGAGGCAAAGCCCACTATGTTGCAACCCTACACAAGGCATTATAGGCAATGGAGAAAAACCGGAAATGGGAGAGGGGTCTTCCCCAGGGAAGTTCACAACAATCGGGTGTCTAGTGCCAAATGGCCAGCCCTGAAAACATATATACAAGCAGTATTATATGGACTAAGAAGTTTATATTTAGTAAATATATATCTATGCATATATGCATGCAATATAAAGTAATGAAAAAAGGTTATGTATTTGAATATAAAACTTTGCTTACATTTATTTGCATATTTAGTGGGATGTAGGGTGCACACACACGAGTGCACATGTGGTGGTCAGAGAACAAGATGTAGGAGTCAGCTCTATCTCTCTCCTTACATAATCTGGGTTCTAGAGATGGCAGTCATGTTGTTAGGCTTGGTTGGCAGCAGGTACTTTTACCCATGTTGCTGGCCCTTGATCAACTTCAAAAACTGAAAATATGAGCAGAAGTAATAGGCTACAGTTATACTAAAATAGAGAATGGAAATTCTTTCATATTTTGTAATCCTTTAACTATATCTTTGAAATTTTCTCATGAGAGGAAAACATTTAAAGATCATTATTTTTGTTCCTGGTTAAAGTTTTAAAGTAAGCTCACTTGTAAGTTCATGAATTAATTTTGACAGGGGCTTCATATTAGTGAAGGCAGCGAAACGTTTTAGAGATACTCATTAAATCTAGTTACAATTTCTACAAATGACTCGTTTAGCATCGAAAAGAAAGAGTGCAAATTTTTCATTTCTAGTAGGAATAATGTAGAAACAAATATTATTCTTATATAATAGTGACAAAAATCTAATCTTTTTAGATGTCTTGGCAGAACAGAAGTTCATGCTATGATTTCACAATTGGAGAGGTACTTTTCTATGATTCTGTAACAAACATTGGGTTTTACTTATGATATTTTAATTATTGCTTTCTACAGGAGTTTATATACATAATTTATCTTATATATATATATATATTTTATATATCACACACTCTTGGTCCTTTTTATATATTTTTATATGTCACACACTCATGTATACATACAGACACACACATATATGTTTCATATACATACATGCATATATTTATGTATAAAACATCAGATACACATACCTATAGGGAGCTTTAGATTTACACTGGTATGTAGCAACCCTTAACTTACCAAGTTCTTGCTTGTGAAGTTCATTATGTGTAGTCTTCATTGAAGAAAGGTAGTTGAGGAAGTGTCTTTTTGCAACTGACTTTGAAACTATTTTGTCAACTTTTTCTGTGTGGACATTAAAATGAGATGTAGAATCCATTGAGAGCAAAGCAGCTAGGTCAACTTTGATGTTTACTATGCCCTGTTTCAGTCTGTGAATACTTTAGCATGGTTGCAATATTTGATTTATCCAGACATACTTCATGCAATCTTGGTCCCACTGTAATGGTTCTAAGGATAAACAGCACTGGTTTTCCTTGAAGAAAAGGATAAGGAGGACTGAGTCAGAATCGGTTTGGTTAACACAAAATATTGATAGAAAATTAATATTCCTGATTCTAAGTTTTTCTCAGGTCCCTTTGCTTCTCCTTTTGCATTTCATGTTCGACTTGTAGCCACTTAATTTTACTTTATTTTGTGCAATATTAAGTGTGGTGTTACTGAAATGAAGCATATTGCAGAAATAAACCTTTTTGATTAGAGAATCACTAAGAATATATATTGGGTATTTAGTAAAATAGTCTAAGGAATATGATTTGCATATAAATATGAAAATATATTCCTGTATATTCAAGAAGACAATTAAAATTGACTTTCTGAAGTTTGAGGAACTATGGATCTGATTTACTCTTTTGCTTATCTGTATTTCTTGATTCCTCTGGGGTGAGCTGCTTTGACTTAGCGAAATAACTTAACTCAGCTTCCATTTGTCATGCATCAAGAGAATGAATTGCGGGGGATGGCCCTTCCTAGCTTTTCCCTGAAAGGCTAAAATGAGACATGAATCACAGAACTATATATAAGAAGAGAACTAAAAGTAAGTTTGAAATATCCAGTCATACCTACCCTAATATGAGCATGTAGGCGTGTACATTTACACACACACATGTACACAGATTTTCTTTTCTTGAATGTTGTATCTGTCAGATATTTTATTCTGGTCACAGGTTAAACTGAAGAATACTTTGAGAAAAAAACTCAGCTAATAATGCACAAATGCTTTATAAATATTCACAGTGGTCTGCAAGCTGGATGCTGATCCATTCTGACTAGCAGTTTATTCCCCTTGTGGGTCTTTTTCCCTGCAAAGGGAAAGCTACTTGACTGAGAAGACAGGATAGGCATGAAGCGAGTCATGGTTGGGATGCATTAAAGAGTGTTATTGCTTTGAAAATAAAATAGTACTTCATTTCAATTCAGAAAATTTTAAACATTTGATAATTTGGGGGCAGTGTGGCTTCATATTTGTGATAATTAAGTGTATATTTGCAATTTGGTGTTATATTTAAACAAAAAATTCCAGTTTAAAAACTTAGCGTTTTTTTGACTGGCACAAAACATTGAGCATATTTTAGAAAATGTACGCATTTATGTATGAAAGTCATACAAAAGGACTGACTTCTTGAGGATGAGGCATAATTTAAAATTATAACAAAATTATAAAAATCCATGTAAATGGCAAATACCTTCAAAAGCATATGCATTCAACTCTAGCACATGGAAAAATTTCACAGCATTTTCTCTGAAATGATTATATATATATACAAATGGTTATCTACATATCTACATATATATGTATATAATATGCTCATTATAAATTGAAGATATATATGTGTGTGTGTGTGTATCTTCAATTGTTAAAACTGTGGAGAATTATAGTAGTTGATTCATAGTTTGTATCAGCCAGAGTTCATTTTAAAGACAAAATCTGCCGAGTGGTAAGAACATGGAAAGACAGTAAGTTGCCGACAGAGAACTACACGGATGAGGTATTGTCTAGGGAAGGATTCAGAGGCTAAAGTGCAAAGGGTAACACACTGTGTTGGAAATCAGACAGAAACTCATGAAAGATTTGCCACTCCAAGGTAGAGGTGCAGACCTTGCCAAGAAGGTATAGCTGTGACTCACTGAATGACAGAGAAGTCATTGTAGGTTTGTGCTGGCAGAATTTTCTCAAAGCAGGTCCTTTTCAACTTTCTAGGATCCACTCGGAGAGTAGTCGAGAAAGATGCTCACTATAAATTGTCACTCCTGAGACCTTCAACTGCAAACTGCCTGAGATGGGTGAGTAGGGACACTGTAGGCACCTGGTACAGAGGCAGCTTCCTGTACTGCAGAGGTGTGATGCTGGACCATCTGTCCCCACAGGTGTCCCAAGGGAGCACGCTGGAATACAGAGAGGACATATTTTAATCAAGGGATTTTTTTCCCCAGTGCTCTCTTGGTCAAACTAATTATCTTCCGAGAGAGAGAGAGAGAGAGAGAGAGAGAGAGAGAGAGAGAGAGAGAGAGAATATATAAAGGGCCCTTCCCATTTTTTATATGTGTTTGGAACTGAAAGGTAGAAGCTGACAAGTAACACAGCCTTTGTCTCCATTTTTTTTCACAGCTTTTCATTACCAAGTTACTGGTTTCCAAGGTTGCTATCTGTGATATTAAACATGGATATGGCTGCTTGAAAAAGTTCGACATTCTTATTGTTATTTTAAATTGGTTATGTGCAAATAATATAACGTTTTTCATTTTACATATATTGCTATTTATAGATAGCATGTATTCACTGTGCTTAGTGACAATTTATTGCTAATATTTTTATTCAAGTATGGTAATTATTAAACACAGTATAAACTCAAATTAGCGTCAAATCATAATAAAGTTAAAAATTCATTGTTCATAGAATATGGAAGTTTATTAGGATAAGTAAATTATATCAGTAAATTTACCACCATTCAAATTAAGTAATTCTCAATATACATTTCTTATACAGTTTCTGATACATGATAAAATAGGTTCTTACATTATGCTTATACCACCATTTCACATTTCTGAGGTTAAGCTTATAAAAAAATTAACTTAATAACCATACGTTTCATACAGTAGTTCACTCATTACCCTGTCCTTTGATATTGGTAGAACTAATAAAAAGAGTCTAGAATGGGTGCTCTCAACCTATTACCATTAAAAAGGAACAAGTTTGTTTAATCTTCTAAGTTGATGATAACTTTGGTAACTTTGTGACACCCTAAGTTGTCATTAAAATTTATTGACAAACTTAAAATTATGCTTGGAGAGGATTCCTTAGCATCTCAAGCCATTTTGGCTGTGTTGTCTCTTGGACATGTGGCCAAGATGAACAGTTTAGGGCATAGGGATGGAGTTTGTGGGCTATTGTGTGGTGATATTTTATTTGTACTGAAATGTGATTTTATTTGTATATTAATAAAGTTGCCTTGGGGTCAGAGCAAGACACAGCAGAAGCTGGGTGGTGGTGGAGCTTGCCTTTAATCCCAGAACTTGGTAGGCAGAGCTAGGAGGATCTCTGTGTGGTCAAGGATACAGCCAGCATGGAGACACATGCCTTTAATCTCAATACCAACAATAGAAGACCTGGAGGTCTGTACAGGCAGGCAGTGATGAGGAGGTCATGTGGCTGGGTTTACAACCAATGAGAAAGCAGAACAGAAAGTCTATAAAAAAGAGAAAAACACAAGAAGCAGGTCCCTTGTGGAGAGGAAAGACAGAGCAGCAGTGAAGGGTAAGGTTTTCAGCACTCAGCTATTGCTCTGACCTCTTGGCTTTTAACTCTGCAATTGGCTCTGTGTTTCTTATTTAACAAGACCGTTACATCTACACTATTGTCTAGCACTGATTCTGCCTGAAGTCTGCTTTCTGGACTGCAGGTCTTAGAAAGTTGCTTCATGCTCACGGTTACCCATGGTCATTTCCTGACCATAATGGTCAGATCTCCTTTAATGCTGAGCCTGAATAAATCCTTCCTTCCTTTACTTTCTTCTTGTCAGTCATATTAAAAGCACAGTACTTCAAAAAGCAGGTTGATTCTAAGTATTTAACAATGTATGTATATATATGCATATATATATGTATGTATACACACATACGTACATATGTTGTTAAATTGTTATACATATATACGTATATATGTAATAACAATACATGAAAAAAGAGTTCATGAATTGGGAAAAGAGTAAGAAGGGGCATATGGGACCTTTAAGTGGGAAGAAAGGAAAGGGGGAAATTATATAATAAATATGTTTTTTAAGAAAAGTAACAGATCTTCAGATCTAGAAAAGAAAAAAATGGGTCATATTTTATACTTATTTTATTTAATTTCTTTCTCTTAAAAGTTTAAAAAATATTTTAACGGAAATAGAATAATGTTACTTACTCCCTCACTTTCCTTCCCCAACCTCCCAGTTACCCCTGTCTCCAAACTCGCCCACCCCCTCCCCCAACTTTTGGGTTATAGACTCATTTTTCTTTAATATTATTGTCACACATATGATTGTGATGTACATGTATGCAAAATACAACTTGCTGGGTCCAGTGTGTGTGTGTGTGTGTGTGTGTGTGTGTGTGTGTGTGTGTGTGTGGTTTCAGGCCTTTTTTTTTTTTTTTTTTCTTAAAACTAGTGTTGATACTACAAAGAGAAAAGCATTTTCCAAGACTGGCACTCAGCTGACATTCCTGGCTTACGAAAGACAATGACTTCATGTAAAAGAATGCCAGGTATGCCTTTGGGCTTTATATTAATTTGTGAAACATTCCTTTCATTATGTTTCCTGTTCAAAAATTATGCACATTTGAATCAAAGCCCAGTGACAGTGTCTAGTAACTGAAAAATATTTATTTCTCCTTGGAAATCATACCTGCTTAATTACCCAATCTTTTGGGAACACAGCCAATGCCTAAAGTGAATCTTTGTTGTAGGAAAAAAAGAGAGAGGGAGAAAAGAAATTTGGTGCTGGGGGGAAACAACCCTTTTACAGTTCTTGCAGACCACCTTGTCATGTTTTGAATTGCCTATTGCCTTGCTAAGCTGCCACTGTCACCTGGTTTTATGTCATTAGCATCATGCCATAACCCTAAGGCACAGAGTTCTGTTTCTTCTCTCCTTTTTTTTTTTTTCTTTCCCAGCACTCTCATATCATGTCCATCTTGCTCTGGCTTGTTCATACTCAGGGAGTAATGGGGTGAAGTTAATATCAGACTGTTAACTCTCAATTACTCAGGGGCTAATTATCCAGTCTATTGATTGCATGGTCCAGCCTCTGCTTTTCTTGTATTTTAAAGGGTGGTTGACTGCCCATTAGCACTTAAACCACACAAGAGTAGTGGGTGGAGAGGGAAAGTGATAAAATTAAAATCTATCTGCACTGAAGCTTATTAGCAGTGCTAGTTAAGAGTGTAGGTGAATGGAAAATGTGGTTTGGGATACCTGTAGATTTAATTTAGTCTTACTTTTCCATGTCATCTCTTACCATGGATAATTGAATTGACTTCATTACCTTATGTCCATATGGTTAGTTCTCACAAGTTTGGGTATTTTATGGCTTTGGTGCAATGGCTTAATTGGTACTTAAGACATTTAGGGAGCTCTGAGTAAGCTATATAAATTTCACTTTTCCAGCAAAGAAACCGAGACATGGGGAATTGAAGCTGAAGGAGGGCACTTTGTGGAATAGTAGGAAATGATGATTTTTCACTGTTTGGTCTGAGTTCACAGATGCACAGATGTAATAGAATGACCTAATTAGGATGCATCATATACAGTAGCTTCTTCCAGTGACTTCTGAGGCTTGAATAACACAGCCACTAACAGCTCTTGTTTCAAAGTTGGTTTGGGTTTTGTGTCTTAGGCTCCTGCTTCTTTAGGTTTGAGCTTGAGGCAGGCACACATGCACATGCAGCACCCCCTCCCACCAACACAACCTCTCAGAATGTATGGACTATAGGACAGGTCACACACAGTGAATGGTCAATTTAATTCAAATTGCAGTAGTAATAGTTGCAGAGGTAGTACAAACCTGGTAATAAATTCTCTAAATTGTTTTTAGTACTGCAAAAAGAATAAATAAAATTATACCTGTGACATGATCATGCAGGACATTGTTTAATCAATGTAGTCTTTTATTAAACTCTAATCTCAAATTTCATTTTCGTAACATTGTCTTTTGTGGTAGAGGGGCTAGAAACCAATGACCTGATAGCCTATTACGTTATAACCAGAAAAAAACCGTTCCACAGAACATAAGCAGTCTACCAAGTTCTCCCAATAGGTTAAGGGGAAGACGCCTCTGTGACAGGAGATACAAGAGCAGTAAGTCTTCCCTCAGTCTCAGTTCTCTGATATTTGATCATTAACCTTTTAACTCCAAGAAGTGACTTCTTTATTTTATCTCATTGTCCTGTGTGGTCGTCTGTGCTCCCAGTTTGACCCCAAGGTACTCTTAGGAGGAAGAAGTGAGAAATATTTGGATAGAAATATAGAGGGGAGAAAGACAGATAGAAACACAGGATAGCTTGGGAGGGCCTGGATCCTTATCTACTGGCCCCTCCTGTCTCTTCTAAAAGACTATTTATAGGAATGCCAAGGGGTGGCGCAAAAGACCTCCCCCTAGCTCAGCCAAGTGTAGACCCTTCCTATCACCTAGTAACCATGCACATGGTCTAGCAATCCTCTAATGCAGCTCTGTGGGGTAAAGTAAGCTCAGATCTCACTAGAAAACCTTTGTGAGCCTCCACAGTCCTCACTACCTGTGTTCTTACTGTCCTAATTTGAAATGAGAGAAAAGGATGGTTTATAGCACAAAAGATATAAGTTCGATATTGGTTACAGTTAATCTTTGATTGGTAATATTTAAATAAAATGCAAAAACTAAAATAATGGTCTGTAAAGTGCTATACCCTGTAACCAAGGTAATTGAGTGCTCAGAAAATATCATGTTACCTATGAGTGACCATAGTCAGTCATGTCTCTAGAATGTGGCTATCTGGGGTTTGGGGATCTAGCTCAGTGGTAGAGCACTTGCCTAGCAAGCACAAGGCCCTGGATTCAATCCTCAGCTCAAAAAAAAAATATGGCTATCTGACATAAACTAATTTTTTGCACCTCGTTTGCATTCAAATATGACCACACAAATGGAACTGTGAGGGTCATACTTTGACATTTCTAAGACACTATTTCTGATAGAGATGACTTTTCCACGAACTGGATGCAGACATTCAGAAAGCCCCTAGGTATAGACTAGCTGCAAGTCACATGGATCCTGGACTCCTAACACACTACACAGAGGTAGCTCATGATAGTGACCTTTGCGCTCAGCTTATAAGATTATTTATGGGAAATAAAGTTCTGCTGTCCTATGCTAATGGCATTCGCAAAAGGTATGTCAATACGGCGCTTCCTTAGAAAATTGGGAATCCATCTCCCCCAAGACCCAGCTGTAGCACCCTTGGGCATATACCCAAGGAATGCTCAATCATACCACAAGGACATTTGCTCAGCTATGTTCATATCAACATTGTTTGTAATAGCCAGAACCTGGAAACAACCTAGATGCCCTTCAACTGAAGAATGGATAAAGAAAATATGGTACATATACACAATGGAGTACTACTCAGCAGAGAAAAACAATGATATCATGAGTTTTGCAGGCAAATGGATGGATCTAGAAAAAAATCATCCTGAGTGAGGTAACCCAGACTCAGAAGGACAAACATGGCATGTACTCACTCATAGTAGGATACTAGTTGTAAAACAAAGATGACTAGACTGCTACTCACAACTCCAGGGAGGCTACCTAGAAAACGGGACCCTAGGAAAGACACAGGGATCGCCCAATGACAGAGAAATGGATGAGATCTACATGAACAACCTGGACGACAGTGGGAGTAATGAAGGGCAAGTTTTGAGGGAAAGAAAGCTTAGGGGAGCAGGAGATACCAGCTGGATCAAGAACAGAAAGGGAGAACAAGGAATAACAGAAAATGATAAATGATGATCCCATGAGAACAGGAATAGGCAGAGTTCTAGAGAGGTCCCCAGAAATCCACAATGATACATCCTCTGTAGACTGCTGGCAATGATAGAGAGAAAGCCTGATCTGAACTGGTCTGGTGAGCAGATGGCAAAACACCCTAACTGTTGTGCTGGAACTCTCATCCAATAACTGATGGAAGTAGATGGAGAGATCTTCTGCCAGGCCCCAGGTGGAGCTCCAGGAGTCCAATTTTTGAGAAAGAGGAGGGACTGCAAAAGTGTGAATTGTTGAGACCAAGATTGGAAGAACATAGGGACAAATAGCCAAACTAATGGATACACATGAATTATGAGCCAGGGGCTGTGGAGCCCCCAGCTGGAGCAGACCCTCTGGATAAGTGAGACAGTTGAATAGCTTGAACTGCTTGGGAGGCATCCAGGCAGTGGGACTCAGACCTGTCCTTAGTGCATGAGCTGGCTGTTTTGGAACCTTGGGCTTATGCAGGGACACTTTGCTCAGCATGGAAGGAGGGGACTGGACCTACCTGTACTGAATCCACCAGGTTGAAATGAATCCCCATGGGAGTCTTGGCCCTGGAGGAGAAGGGAATGGAGGGTAGGGGTTGGGGGAAAGGTGGGGGGGGGGGCGGGATGGGTGAGGACAAGGGAACCCATGGCTGATGTGTAAAATTAAAACACAAATATAATAAATTTTTAAAAAGGAGAGAAAAAAAGAACGACTATGTTGTTTGTTCCACACCCAATGCAACAAGTTGGCAATCTCATGCAGATTGATAACATAGTGATAACCACTCAAGTTCAGTTCACACTGAAATCTGAAGAAGCTGGAGAATGGCAGGGAAGAGATAAATGCATTTCCTGCAAGGAAAGAAGTCTGGCAAGTATGAACCACAGCTTTTTCCTCTGACCTCTTCATGTCTGTGCTACCATGAGAAGGGACCACACACTCTGGAGAAGGTCCACCCTTTGCTTAATATTTCCTGAAAATATCTACTCAGAGTATCTCTCTTGATTGAGTCAGTCAAGTTGACCTTCAAGATTCTTCTTAGTATAAGAATGAATCTGCAATCTATAATACATGAGGCAACTGAATTGAAGGAAAGATGGAATTTCATCTTAACCTATGGACAAGATAACTAAGTGGACTGGGTGGCAAAATTATTTTAGTATGTAGTAATCAAATTTGGAATCTGCCTTGCTATAGAACAGGTCTATCTATCCCAACCTAGTTTTATGATTTGCGGATTATCACAGACTTTCTCTTTTCGTTTGTTGAGGGCAGTTCATGGGTTTTGCAGGAGCATGAGAACAAGTCTATGGGTCTTTCACATGCTTCCCACTTCTCTCCATATGTTCCTTCTACTCTCTGATACAGTTCAATCAAGTTTAGCTTCAGAAATAGTGAGCGAGGTAGTTGGAACAATTCCTTAGCAACCCATGTACAAGAAATCTAATTCTAGCTTGTTCCCACACTCAGCTTTACACTTCCCATTGGAAATAAATACTTCCTCCTCTTAGTCTTATTAATTGGGTGTCTGCCCTAGCTAGGGTTACTACTGCTGTGGTGAAACACCATGACTAAACCAAGTTGGAAAGGAAAGGGTTTACTTGGTTTACACTTCTCCAGAACAATATACCATTGTAGGAAGTCAGGACAGGAACTCAAACAGGGCCAGAATCAGGATGTGGAATCTTATAGAGAGGCCATGGGGGGGGTGCTACTTATGGGCTTGCTCCCCATGGCTTGCTCATCTTGCTTTTTTATAGAACCCATGACCACCATTCCAGGGAGGGCACCACTCACAATGGACTGGATGTTCCCCAATCAATCACTAATTAAGAAAATGCCTTACAGCTGGAGCTTATGAAAATATTTTCTCATCTAAAGTTCTCTCATCTCAGGTGACTCCAGCTGTGTCAACTGACATAAAACTATTTGGCATAGTGTCTGTCTATTTATCTGTACATACATGCCTGATTATATATTATACAACAGAAACGTGTGTGTGTGTGTGTGTGTGTGTGTGTGTGTGTGTGTGTGAAAGAGGGAGGTTCTAGACATTCAAAGAAAGGTTTGGTTACATAGATACAAACAAAATAAAAAAGGACTGTCATTAAAAATAAGCTACTAGAATAACTTTCTTTCTGTGTTCCTCTGTAGCAGCACTTTTTTCCATGTTTCAGATAAATTGCATTTATAGAATATATTCTATATCCAATGTAGTTTCTTGCTGTGGAATACTGTGGGGCAATTGTGTTTCATTATTGATAACACAAATCTGGTGCACAAATAATTATCAGCAACATCCTCTCTATTTTCCAAACATATTTTTCCAATATAAATGCAATAAAAGCTGGCTCACTGAGAAAAATAAGAGATAAATGAAACTTAGTATTTCCCAGTTTATGCTTAAGGAGTTGATACTCAGCATACTTTATTCTCAGTCTGCAAAGTAAATATTCAGTCTTATCTTTTAAAATGACTTAAGACACAAAAGTAAATTATAAAAAAATAGACAGGAATATACAACAATGAAAATAGAGGCTATGTTTATTAATTATTTTTTCACCTCTGCATTGGAAATCAAACTTAAATACATTAAAATTTTCCTTCACATAGATCTTTACTGATGATTACTAATTCTCCTCTCTTGTCTGTTCATGTTTTTAATCTAGTGCTGTGAGTTCCGGCTGTTTTGATTTTCAGTCTGTATTTGTTAACATGGGGCTAACACAGTGGAAGACATTGTTGTACTCTGCCTGGGGTTCTAATAAGCCTCTTTTTAGAAAATTGTTTTCCATTAAAGCCCTAAAACAATAAATGGCTCTTTTTGGTTGTTATTTAGAAGAATCTATAATGGGAAAAGTGACTGTTCTTTAAGAAACAGTTAATATGTTCAACATTTTCTTCAATTAGACCTACTGTTTTCTGGTGGCCACACAGGGTGTTCAGCGATGTTCTGTAGCATGTACATCTAGTAACAAAAGACCTCCAACCAATAATTGCCACAACAGCAGAAAGAAGCATAATGGTAGCAAGGAAGCAAAATGTGAACTGAAGGGTCCTTTACATTGAGAATAATATGTTAGGAAATTTTCTAGTTTCAAATCATACCTGGTAGGAATGGACAAAATTTCCATGTGACAAGCACCCCATAGAAACTGAGTTTGAGCATCCTACTTACTCTGTTTTGGTTTAAAATGCAGGACAAAGTGGCCTCATCATTACTGTAGTCTTTAAATAATTATTAGGCTTAGTTGCCACAGTTCATAGAAATTTTAAAATTAGCAAGTGATGCTTAACTCTCCGCACTACTCAGTGTTAATAAAACATGCTGCTCCATAAACACCCTGCACATCATGTTTGTCCATGATTATTTCATTGTCGCTCTGAGTGCAGATGCCAAGAGACAAAGTGCTGCAGAATTCCTGTAATTACCAGCATTTGCCTCGATTGGGTCCATGAAGTATGTAGTCAATCTCTATTGTCTTCTGCCTCTGTTTTGAATCTGTCCCCAGGGCAGGAATGTCAAAAAACACCATTTAACTACACAGCCTGCTCAATTTAAAAGAGAGAAAATGACATTGAAACTACTAATTAAGAAAAGAAGTGAGTTGTGAATAAAAAGAACTGCCTTCTCAAGACTTTCAGGATAAGCTTGCAACCAAATTCAGAAAGGAACTGATTCTCATTCAGAACACCTAAATTCTTCTCGTTTTAAAATTGTATGTGTGTGCTTGGAGAAGGAGGACATCTGCCACCACGGAGCCCTGTGTTGATCAGAAGACAGCTTGCAGGAGTGAGTTTTCTCCTTTCAGTGTGTGGGTTCCAGAGATCAAACTCAGGTTGGCAGGTAGATGCCTTTACCCATCTCACTGGCTGAAAAGTTAAATTCTAGTACAGAAATTAGAGGCAAGATTTAGCTAGCTCTATGTTGCAGGCAGTAATGCTAATACAAATCCTGGCAACCATTTCCTTTTTATTTTTGAAGAAGACTTTAACCAATTGAGGTTTTTTTTTTTTCTTCAATTAGATTACGTTGTTCCCTAGATGTTCCTATGCCTTTAATTCTTAAAATATAAAACATTTTTTGGACAATTTTGTTGAATGGCATTCAGTGGAAATAAAAGAGTAGTTGTGTTTTATCCTGCCCACATATTTGGCAGGATTGTCAAGAGTTGCCTGCTCAATAGACTTATTAATCCAAGTGATTTGCTTAGCAATTCCTTAGAAATATTTATGACACCATAGATAAGGGTAAATGGCCTAAGCAGGTAGGTAAATAGTAAATAGTAAAAATATCTCCTTCTGCTTAAGATTACAGTATAGAGACTACTCCTTCAATGAGGGAATTAAAATGTTAGTTGTTGATATAGACATAGAATCCAAGTCAGCCTCATAACGATATTTGTCCTTAATTGATGGGAGTATACCCTGTCTTCCCCTGTCTGATTTAATTCTTTATTACTTTAATCTTGTATCTATCTATGCTCTGTCTGTTCATCTATGTATCCACTCCTCTACAAAAAAATGTTCAGTACATAAAAAGTTCATCTACAAATGGTTGATTTGTTCTAATTGCAAACTAGTAGAAGAACAATTCAATGAAGTATTATTTAGAAATGCTCTGCTTCTTGTTCCTGAAGATACTTTCACATGGAAAATTCCATGATGCTTTGAAGAGTTGTGTTTATACGTATTGTCATTCTCTGGGAAATTAGAAATCCATTAAATCCCATCAATATTTCATCATGTGCAGGGTCTCACTCTACTATATAATGTAGGGTCCAGGGACAGTTACTCAGGTATGCCACTAGATGCTGCTAGTATTTCTCTCCATGCTCAGTATTCTGCCAGACAGGCTTTCCATTTCAGGAGGAGAGTCAACCAGCAGATCTGTCTTTAGCTTCTCATGTTGGTGGCTTTGACTTCCAACCACAGCAATAGTTTGGCTCTTCTGCTCAGACTATGTCTTACCTTGTGCTGGAGAAATTTCAAATAACTTGCCCAGACTTATTGATGGAGGAAATAAAAATTGGATGTGGATTAAGAACTTAAGGAAAACTGTTTTAGTAGACAATACAGAGTATATATAAACTGTAAAGCAGATCAGAGCTAGCTTGTAGGTAATGTAATATGATGGGAATGGAAAAGGACATGTCTTCCACCTGAGAAAATGTATCTAAATATACTATTATTAGTCAATCTTTTAATCAACATTAAAAATACATTTAATTTTGAATAGATTTTACAAATTTAAAGAAATGTTATTGAAGACAGTTATTGTAATAGGTTTTAAAGTCTGGGGTGTTGCATTTAACTTTTCTGGTTTGAAATATGAGATTGATTTCTAATGTACTAATCAGTTTAAGTTGGGATCAGTGGTAGGTGTCAAGTAGGAGCTAGCCTGGGTTCACTCCTAACATTGACTAACCATGATACCTTTCTCAATGATCTTTATATCTCAGTTATATTATTTCTAAGTGTTGAGTACAGTTACAGTTCATATTCAATATCCTATGGAAATTCATGAATCACTTTAGATTAAAATTAAGATGCATGTTAAAAACCTGCTGAAGAAGAGTGTTCAAGAAGTAGGTTAGAGGGAAATAAGAAAAGTTAGGTGATCAAATTCAAAGTATAGAATAGATAAAGGAGAAAGAACATAGTGCATTTTCACAAAAAAAAATAGTGTAGAAAGTAGAAACTAAGGTGAATGACTCAGGGTGAAAAATAGATCCTGTTTTTCAGTGGATAAATATAGCCAGGAAGAGGTTGGTTGTTCCCATCACAGTCATGCCACTATTGCAACCCTGTACACATATTGACTCTCTCAGGTGATTGATATACATGGTCCACAACTCAATAATATTGGTGAGGACAAATTCATTATGACTACAATAGTCATACCACTCTTCAGTAATGTGCACACAATGAGCCTTGCTGCTCACTGCGAATATAAGGTTCACACCTCCATAAACTGTTGTCTTTTCTCCCCCAGCAGCTGCTACACCCATTCTAGCACAATGACAGTTATCCAGTGGGGACAGGGTGCTGCCAACTCAGTACAGCTTGAATCCTTTATGTCCTACAACCAAAATGTGTGTTCTCTTAAGCAATACAGCCTCATCCTCTTTGGCTACCAAATTTAGAGTGAGAAGATCCATTTTGAAATGACATAGACCAGCAATAAAGTAGCTAAAATGTATACCAAAATAAAACAATTAAAAACCAAGGCATATCTATTAAAATATAGCCATATATTTAAATAAAACATATGTTTAATCAAGTTATCAGGAAAACTTACTAGAATTAGCAAGCTTGGGGAGGGAAGTGAATATAGATTCTAGCTGTGGCTATGTAACAGTGAGCAAGCCTTTGTTTCCCTCAGCATAATCTTTAAATGGGAAAAGACTTGGTTAGGATTGTAGAACATGGATGAACACCCTCTAAAGAGAGGGTCAACATGCTAAAAACATAAAAGTATTGCTTACATTTACCATTATTATTTAAAAATGAACAATTAATCTTAAAATGACAGTTCTTAGATTCAATCAGACAGTGGTTGGCTACTCCAATGGCCTCATTGCACTATTGTATGAGTGGATACATCCTGTGAGTGTAGCTTTCAGATGTACAGATGGGTGAGTCTGATGTTTCTTTTCTTTCTCTAATAGTACTAATTTCCTCACCCATCACCATGAAATATAGCCAGTATGAAATAAATCTTTCAGGGGAGCACCAGCTTGATGTGTCCGTGATCTGTGAGTCCAGTATGTGGCGACTTAATAGGGCTTTACCATCAAGTTCTGTTGGATAACAATGGTACTAGCAATAGCCTATAATACTTTAGGCTCTCTAGGATACCATTGCCTGTTAGCTCCCAGAGAGGCATTCCTGATAGTGGGGTTTTCATTTGCTAGTGTGTGGTGTCTAGTGGGGTATTGTCCTTCTATTGTAGTGCAACCCTATTAAAATTATCTCTATATATTCATAAGTACACATCTAGAAAGTCTACAGCAGCAAGTTTCCGTCTGGATTCTTCAAAAGCCTTTACTGCCAGTTACCCTCCCTTTATTCCCTCCTCCTGTAGGCATTGCACTCCCAACAGCCCACCCCAATTTATGTTTTCCTATTCCATTAATCCCCTTTAACTCTGTATACCTGAACCACTGTGTTTTGTCTTCCCCCTGCTTGAAAAACCAAAACATGGCCCCATGTTACTCTCCTGATAGCCTGTTTCCTAATATGGACCCCATTTGTGATACCATTAACAGATAAGGTACATTAAACATATCACACACGCACACACGCACACACACACACACACACACACACACACACACACACTTGTGTGTGTGAGAACAAGGTGGAAATATGCACAAACTACTTCCTAAAGCATGTACTTTCATTCCAATAGAACAAGTTGTGACATTTTTATCCAGAAGAAGAAACATTAAAGGAAATGCCTTAACTTTGATTAAATTAAAATCTCATTAATGACCATTGATTTATAACAACCAAGGGGGATTTCTCTCTCTCTCTCTCTCTCTCTCTCTCTCTCTCTCTCTCTCTCCCTCTGTGTGTGTGTCTGTCTCTCTCTTTCTCTCTCACACACTCATTCAACTTCCTAATTTTTAATAATAATAATAATAACACTCAGCTTATATTCAGACCTATATAGAAGTAGTAGTTTTGATTATCAGCAGCATGTACTGCAAGTTAAGTAACCCCCAAGATATTGGAACTAACTTGGAAATCAGGATAAAAATACACTTTAAAAATAAGATTTTAGGTTTGTTTTTACCTAATGTAAAAAATAGTATGTAGATTTCAATTAATTATTGACTTTATTTCTACATCTTGTGAGAAGGGGTAGAGGGTGAAACAATTACTACAGGACTACTTAGTTGTATTTCAATGGTTACATTTTCATAAAGCTAATTCTAACAGTATTTTAAGAATCTGAGACCCTGCATTTTAGTTATTTGTAGTAAAAATATAATAGTTTGGTCTTTTCCTTAAAAATGGTCAAACACATACTGTTTATTAGGTGTGAGTGTTTGCTAAGAGTATTGATCCATTGGACTAATTACAATGTTTTAATGTAAATCAATAGCTGTGGGCTGTTATCATACTCCTGAAACAACCAAGGGCATACTTAAGCATGTATTGTCCAAGACTCCAAGAGAAGCTTCATATTAGAAATTCCTATCCCATGGTATGTTTCCTTCACACTGTCATGAAGTCATTCACCATCACAATCTACAACACTATCTATATCTCTGCCTTGTAAGTGCCAGGGGTGGAGGATGACATCAAGGAATCATTTGTTTTTTGGCACAACAAAGCAACTGCACATTAGAACTCAGCAACTGTGAAAACATACAGAAGACTTGCCAGAAAAATTCAAGAACTGAAGCGGGGAGATGGCACAGACCTCACTATTAGCTGAGGAGCTGAGACAGGAGACAGGGAGAGTCAGCTTTCTCTAATGACATGACTCTGGTGGTCAACCACATTCAAGGGGAAACCCTACTCGAAAGAGTAGTCGGCCCTTACTCTTCTCCCTTCCTTGTCACAATGTGACCGCTCCCTCAGTTACTTCCCTGATGTTAGGAACTGCACCCTTGAACTATGAACCAAACAGTAGTGCTCCTGCCCTTCTTTCAGATAGAAACAAGACAAGCAACTGATACATCAACTATATTTACAAAAACATGTATTTTAATAAGCCACACTAACTTATAGTTCATAAAACCAATTTTCAAATTAAAAAAAAAAAAGTGTTTTTGGTCAAAGCAAAGTGGACTTAATAGGGAAGGGAAAAGAAAAGGGAAAAACGCAAATCTGGGTGGGTATGGAAAAATGGGCAGAGGGGTGGATATAGGAGGCATGGGGTGGGTAAATATGATCAAAAGATGTTGTATGAATTCCTCAACAATTAATAAAATATTATTAAGAACAAGTAAAGTGTCAATAACTGTAAAAGAGAGAGAGAGAGAGAGAGAGAGAGAGAGAGAGAGAGAGAAATGAAAAATACTGGCTTTCTACCACATCAGTATGTTTAACATCTATTAGGTAATTGGGAAATGGCATACATCTTGTAACTAAGGAAATAATTAATTATGGGTTCATAAATTTCTGACTTAGTCAATCAAATAATTTAATACATTAATTTCCCTCTATAGCTTTTATATGACTAATGTATATTATATATAGTTCATATTTATTAAGTTAATATCTGTATGTACACATGTATATATATATATATATATATATATATATACTATAATACATAAATTTAATATAATATATATCATATATGAAGTTTTAGTTTAAATATAAATTCCAAAATGGTTGACAAACCATGTTTAGGGAAAAAAGTTATCTAATCTTCCTATGATTACTCAGATATAGGTTTTGGTAATGAACTCATAAGCATATTGACAAGAGCTGAACAGAGATACTCTAACTAACCAGTATACATAAGTGTCTGTTATGATGGAATAGCCAGCCAACACAAAATGAACTCAATGTTATTTTTTAATAGTCTTTTCTTTAACTCACTTTGCTTTGTTTGGGCATTTCTTGTTTAATCTTTCTTTTGCTTGTGTATTTTGATTTCTGTTTTTGTGGGCTTCTGGTTTATTTTTTTTAATTGCTTTCATTTTTGGTTAGTTTAAAGGAAAAGAGAGAAATAACATAACGTTGGCTGGGTAGACTGGTGGGAAGAATTAAGACTGGGGACATGATCAAAATGTGTTGTATGAAGTTTCTTTTTTAATGGAAAATAATGAAAAAATACCTGAACATAAAGCAAACTCCTAAAGTTGCTCTTTTGAAGCAGAAATTGGAAATGCCTGATTATAATTTTGAGTCTGCTTTCTAACTTTAAAACCTGATGCCTCTTTAGAGCCACATTAGGGCAGCATACATACTATCTGTTGCACATGTGTATGCATGGACATTTGATTCTGTATTTAGATATATTTCCAAACAGGATGTTTCCAAATGCTCAGGTTGTGCAGCAGCAAAGCATCTTTTCTGTCACTTCTTGCACACACTATTTGCTTTCCTTCTGCAGATGTAGCTGATGAGCTCAGTGGGGTGGCTGCACATCCAGCTGTGAGGTGGTTTACTTGTCATAGGTGTTTCTATAATCATACCTGCTAAAATAAAGTCTCCAGTTCAATAATAATGATTATTTATTCACAATTTACTTCCTGTTTCAGAGCTCATTGGAAGCAAAACAGTGAGAAAAAATATAAAGTTGTTCAAACTGGTGAAGTTTAGAACATCCATATAAGATGTAGGTGTAATGATATAAGTATATCATAGTGCATTTAAGTTCACATACAATATTTTTACATTAGGTAATGACAAATATAATATTTTATTTGTAAAATGTGTTTCTCATCCTGATCTTCCAGTTATTAATATATGGTATGTAATTAACTTGCTGTACATGCTGATGATAATCACAGCTAATATTTCTATGTAGACCTGCATATAAACTGAGTATTATTGTAATTAGTTTCACATTTATTTGCAATTCTCATTATTAAAACAATTCATGAAAGAAGCAGGGCATGTATATACATGATTGAAAGCATAGGAAATGATAAGTAACTTGTCATAAAACAGTGGTCAGAAATGGGACTTGAATTTAATCAGACTTAATAGTTTTAACATCATATCTTTTAAGAAACAAGTGTCGGGCTGGAGAGATGGCTCAGCCATTAAAGGCTAGACTCACAATCAAAAATATAAGAAACAAGTGTCAGATCTTTCTGTGTTAATGAAAGTGCATACTTTATGAATTGTCTGTATACATAGGTTTTCTTCTTTCCTGCATTTGCTTTTGGGCATTCATGTATATTATACCTTCTCCATAAGCATATTTGCTCTCTTTAAAACAAACATTTTGTTAAAGACACTTGCAAACTAGGTATATACTTTAATTTTCTTAGAAAACAGAATATTTTAAGGGAATGTGACTTGGCTAATGTAATCCTGGATCTGAGGCAGGATGGAAGGATCCCACTTCTGATCCTGACATGTTCCTTCCCACTGGAAACTAAACACAACCTCCTCTATCATCATAACTAAATAGAAGCCTAGAGCCATGCTGCTCAAATACTTTAGAAAAATATCATTCCTAGAATATAGAAAATAAAGAAGTGTCTTTTATTTCCAAATGGATACTGTGATATTTTAAATATGGCAGAGTCTACAATGTCCACAATTGTTAGACAAGGATGATGTGTTATATACTACCTTCGACAACTTCTTATGAAGAAACTGTCTTTCACTACCTTAGTGTGAAGTTATAGGAGACTGGAATAAAATATCCTTCAACAGGAATTTCTTTTGAAACTAGTATATTACACTTATTTTTATTTACTCAAACTCCACAAATGAAGTATTACATCCACATTTTATTATTTTCCTCTACTTGGAAAATCAGACTCTATTCCTTTTTCCTTTTATCCCATGCTAGATGCAGTGTCTTCAACATCTAGTTGGGCAGAATTCCATTGCCCAAGACCAGGGTGTCTGATGGCTTAGGTTGATTAGCACCGTTTAGGTCATCAGAGGACTCCTCACTGTAAGGCTCAGAAATACTACAAGATAAACAGAGTCAGTCTCAAACCATGAGTATAAAATGGCATTGCTTTTTTATTTCTGAGACCTTATAATCACTGCTTTTGGAAAATATGACTTCTGATGTGAAGTGGCAGGCCACTGAACTATTGAGTAGTGATGCTTTATTTCAATCTTTGTTTTGAGATTGTATTTTTCTCTTCTCTTTTTCTCCCTCCCACTACTGTAAAGTGAAAGGACACACTACTGAGACAAAAACAATAAAATCAAAACATGTTGAGCCATTTGTCTTTATATCTATTTCAAAAGATTCCAGGATTTTTTAAAACAAAGTAATTAGACTGTATCATAGTTATTTAAAGGCATGCGGTATTAATCGATATTTGTACCAAACAATCAAATTTCTCGTACTTATAGAGAGATGTTGATAGTGTTGTCAGTTGTGATGGGGAGGAACTTAGTGACAATGTTGAAAGAAACATCCTGTGTAATAAGAATTACTAATCAGAGCTTCTCTTGGACTCTTGGGCAATGGATGGTGAAGTATGTCCACAGATGCCTCAGGAGTATGTTGAGAGTGCTCGGCTACTTGCTTTATCGCCTTATATCCAAATAATCAAGATTCTTAAAAACATTCACACAATGTAAGTATCTTAAGTTTGGCCATTTTGTTTTTTAGGGAAAAGACCAAACTATTTTATTTTTATTTGTAAATGACTAAAATGTGGGATCTTAGGTAATTAAAATACTGTTTGTCTTAGTACTATGAAAATTAACCACTGAAATACAACTAAGCAGTTGCTGTGATAATTACCTCACCCCCTTCCTTTCTCATCTCTGCCTCTCTCTCTCTCTTTCTTCTTAGTCACATAACAGGGAGTTGAGTCTCAAGAACTTTGCTAAAAGCAAGCTGAATTTGTTTCTGACAGGCTTGGTGGCCAGAAGAGTTTGCCCTTTCAGGTGATGGGAGCTTTCAATCACTGGTCACAGGTAAGATGGAACATCATTGCTTTTCCAAGCTAAGAAATACACAACTAAATCATCACAATAATAATAAAACCCTCCATTGTTTTGGCTAACTGGTTTAAAACTTCACCTGTGCTGAAACCAATTCAGATTTTTCTGAATAAAAAAATTAAGATACTTACTGAACAATATATTTCAATATTTAGAATATTCACCGTAAGCATCAAGACACCTGTGGAAGTTATGGCAGGTGTTTCTGGTATGTGGGAATGAAATCAAAATTAGATTGATACAGTTATTACTATTTCATAACCATACCTTTATTTGAAATGGAGGAAATATTTAGAATGTTATTTGTTGTGTTAACATATTTCTAATATGTTTACTATATGGCAGTTCTTAGATATCATGAGAACATGATGGATATGAGAAGATTCACATTTTAAAATGAAAAACGTTCAATTGCACTATCAACAGAACTATATTTATTTGAATTAACGGCTGCTGACTTTTGCCTGGGGCTTTTGCCAGATGTCAACAGAAAGGATAAACATAATCCTCCATTATTCTTCTTGCATCTGCCAAACACTGAGGCAAAGTGCAGGTGAATAGCAAAGACCTTATAATGCCCTACTCATTCCTTCAAAGGGGAATTAGCACCATATTAATTAAAATCGTCTCCTATTGTTCAGAGTATTTATTCAAAATCTATGCATTAGGAAATGCTAATTGGGCTTTAGTTGAAGATAGATTGAGAAAACATTTTTCCACAGTTTGGTTACAACTTCCTTGAAAACGACATTTGAGGACACTGCCATAAATGACAAGGACAAAAATTCTGTGGTCCTATCTCTTTGGGTTTCAGAACAGATTGACAAAGCTTTCCCCACATAAACCATTTGGTTCCAGGGAGCTCTGGGATGGATCCGTTGAGAATTCTTTCACAGTGCTTTACACACATATAAAACTTAGGAATAGTACCTCTTTTAAGAAAATTGTACTGGAAGACAGTGAGACAACACATGGTCTTAAAGTTTCATTGCCCTTAATTTCCATAGGTAAATGGAGATGTGTAAATCCTTTTAATCCAGTGTCTTAACAACCCAAGCTAAACAGACTAGAGAAAGTTTATTCCCATTTTAAATGTTGTGATCCTAGTGGGTTAAGAAATAGCTAGAACAGTTAATTTAGGGAATTGGAGGAGGATATGTAGCTCTGATTTCCTCCTCTTCCTCCTCCTCCTCTTCCTCCTCCCCCCTTTGCCTGTTTTTTTTTTTTTTTTCATTTTATTTATACTTAATTTTTTTCTTCTTTCTTTTGTGCTTTACATTTTTGGTTTCAGATGCTTTTTAAAAACTAGAAATAACAGCCCAAATTTGTTGTTGGGCTACTGTTTTAGGGTTTTCATTGCTTTGAAAATACACCATGACCATGGAAACTCTTATAAAGAAAACATTTACAGTTTCCGAGGTTCTGTTCATTATCATGATGGGGAGCATGGCAGCCTGCAGGCAGGCATGGTGCTGGAGAAATAGCTGAAAGTCCTACATTTTGTAGGTAACAGGAAGTTGTCTGTGACATTTGGGAGTAGCTTTAACATAGAAAACATCAAAGCCCGCCCCCACAGTGACTCACTTCTTCCTACAAGGCCATATCTACTCCAACAGAGCCACACCTCCTAATAGTGCCACTCCCTGAAATTATGGTGGCCAACTACATTCAAACTACCACAACTAATATTCTTATCAGTTTCCTTAGTTTAAATGTTCAAAGATACACTGAATTTATCTGGTAGTTGATCAGTTTCAGTAATGGTCCCACAACTCCATAGGAAGAGCTGGCCCCCTCCAATGTCAAATTTCTTAATGGAGAGATTATTTTGTTTTGAGGAATGCTTAGAATAAATAAAAAAGTAAAAGTTTCCCTCTTTGTCAGAGCCAAAATGTGAAACTTGATACATCCATGAAGCTGTGGTTTAACTCCAGATTAAAAAAGAAAAAAAAAAATCTGACTTACTTCAGCAGCCTAAGCCTTCCAGTTTGAGTACACTGTCATCACAGCCTGATGGCCTATAATGGGGAAGGTCTCTGGATCCTCCAGTCGATCTTGAGGCGACTTCGTCAGCTCTGTGCTTACCACATGTCACCTCTTGATTTGGATATGTCTCCCAGCTCCATCTTTTCAGGGAAGTTGCTGCTCACAATACCTCTACTTCGATATCTGATTGGCTTTTCATCGAACATGCTCTTATTGAACTCTCATCCCTACTCCTTGTTTTATTGTTCTACTTGAAATTTGTGTAGCTCTTTATTCATTATATAGCCTCTCTGTCCCTTACCGCACACTGTGGTAGTAACACTATATCAGAACCTCATTTCCAGAATGGCTTCCCGATTCTTCTTGGATCCTGAACTATCAATCTTATTATTCTACTAAATTCACTGGAACTAGAGTGAAGGTTAGAGAAATGTTCTTTGGCTTTTGTTAGAAACTAGTGACTTCTGAGCACACTAAAGTATGAATTCCTAACTCTTTAAACTGGCATAAAATGCCCGGAGAGTCTGACTCTGGATACCTCACACCTGTGCTGTTGTTCTGCTTATGATCTCCATCCCAGTTGTACTACTTTTCTGGCAGTTCTTCAAAATGATAAGCACAGTCACTTGACTCAGATTCTTCATTGCTTCTCCTCAGCTTGAAGTACTCTTCCCCGAGGCCTTGTCCTAACTCTGCTTTAATTCTTCATTTATGTTTCTAGGTATCAGAGCAAAATTTTTACTTGCAGAGAGAACCTGTCTGACTCTTCCCCTGTAAAACTGCCTCCTTTTCATGATTTTTTTCTCTATCCTTCTTTTGTGTTTGGATTGAGGGGGTCCCTCCAAGACTAGGTAGCAGCTTGGCACTATCAGGAGGTGGAAGAACTTATAAGGGGGGGAAACTGAATGGGAAGTCTTAAGTAATTGGGAATGTGCCCCCAATGGAGGTGGTAGGAACATAGAGCTTTTCTGTCTCCGTTTCCCCTTGCTTCTCAGCCTCTAGGATGTGCAGGATATCTCTGCTACACCCTCTCACCATGATGCATCATGATTTGCATTATAAAATAATGTATTACCCTTTCTTCAAGGTGATACACAGTAACAACATGCATGTTCTATATCATCTGTTGTGTTTTATCATTTATCTCATATGCAAGTAACTTCACAAGAGCTTCTTTATCCACAGTCCCTAGACCAGTGTTTCTGAGTGTTCACTTAATATATGCTTGCTAAAAGATTGTAATGACATTTTACCTCAGTTATATTAAGTAATGGCATATGAGTCTGCAGTGCTGGACAATTATTGTGAAATGTCTATTTTAAATAAAAGGTTGATATTCTTCAAGGTTTCTCCCATGTCTTAACTTCTCCTCTGTTCCCCCTCATCCTCCTTCCCTTTACTTCCGTTCTTATTTTTCTATTTATATGTGTGCACGTGTGTGTGTCTGCATGTGTGTGTGTCTGCATGTGCACGTGTGTGTGTCTGCATGTGCACGTGTGTGTGAGTCTGCATGTGCACGTGTGTGTGCATGTGCACGTGTGTGTGTCTGCATGTGAACATGTGTGTCTGCATGTGCATGTGTGTGTGCATGTGCATGTGTGTGTGCATGTGCACATGTGTGTGTCTGCATGCACACGTGTGTGTGTGTGTGTGTGTGTGTGTGTGTGCATTTGTGTGCATCCAGAGAGAGATAGACGGATAAGAAAAGGTTATTCAGGAAGATGATAGATAAGAACAAAGTATGTTTTCATTAAACACCTGAAATTCTTCGATGAGGCTTATGATTGTCATTTTAAATTCCCTGTTTTGGTGTTCATCTACATACCAATTGACACCAATAAACATGACAGACTGGATGGAGAAAAACCTATAAGACTTCAACCCTAGACAAAGAACTGTAGGCAAATGAGAAAAGTTTGGAGTGGTAGAGGGATTCTTCTTCAAGAAGAGTACAACAATTGGTTATCCAGTTCCAATTAGTCAGCCCTGAAAACAAACACAAGCAACATTACACAGATCAAGCAGGTTATATTTAGGAAAAAAATGCATACAAGAACAATTAGTAATTAAAAAGAGGCCATGAATTTTAAGGAGAGTAAGGAAAGGTATATAGAAGGGTTTGGTGGGAAGATATGGAAAGGATAAATGCTTTAATTAAATTATAACCTCAAAAATAAACAAAAAATAAATTATGCATAAAAATTCTGTGACCAAACTGATTATTTCCTATGCTAAATTTATGACCTAATAAAAAGGGGAGCCGAAATACACCAAAGCACTTAAAACCATATCAGTACATATTTGTTTTATCATGATGTGAGTGCACCAAAAATTCTTTTTTGACTTAAGTGAGCCATTGATGGTTCAATGTATCCCACGAAATGAATTTAAATAGCAGCCATATCTTCATTAATGAAACATTGAGTAGGACAAGTTAGTACATTTCGTGTTTTTTACTAACTTTATCAATACCTTTGATGGGAAGGGCTGTTAACAACAATGAAAAGAAACAAGGTAAAAGATGTGTCTGGTGTTTTATTGTTGGTGGGGAAAGGACTTGGACATGGTCTGTCAACTTGAGTTTGATCCTTAGATGAACACAGTGGAAGGAGAGAACCAAAAGATGCAAGATGTTCTCCTGCCTTCACACGTAGGCCATGGCAAGTGTGCCTCCCTTCACCTGCCAGCAAAAAAATACATAAATAAATATAATCTAAAAATTAAATTTGTGTGGCTTCTTAAGTTGGTGTGATTCCTTTGTGATAATTCACTATACTCTCCATTTTGCATTTTTTTCTGTGTATGACATATAGCAAAAAGAATCAAATGTTTAATCCAAATTTTGCTCATGGTGTACCAAAACAAAACAAAACAAAACAAAAAACAAACAAACAAAAAAAACATGCCTTGAAGAGATACTTAAAAAAGACACACAGAATAAAAATATTAAATACAAAGGTATTAATTAAATATGTAATTATGCTGTTTCTCTGTAGTAGCCATTCTAGAGCCCTAAATTATTTACTGGGTCCACCTGACCACCCATTTGACAAACTGTATACTGTATGTTGTGGTTAAGCCACCAAGAGTTGTTCAGTTTATGTGAATGCATTTGGTTTTTTTCCTCTCTTCCAGTCAAGTTGGTTGTATGATCAATTTTTTTCTTTCTCAAAATTCCACTTATATTGGTTCTTTAGCATCTCCATCTGCCTGAGGTTCCAGGACAAGGATTTATCTTTTAGGAGTTCTGACATGGAAGGTACCGAGAAGTGGTGTTGTCTTAAGTAATAAGGTTGTAAAGCATGACTACTCTGTACTTTAGAGCCCTCAAAGAATCCTCTATAATATTTGAGTCTCTTAAACTTAGATGGGAAAAAAAGAGCAGATAAACACAATACTTTCTTTGCTATGGACTCTGCATGTGACCCTTCTTTTTTTGAGATTATTATTATATTTCTCCATTCCCTTTCCTCAATTCAAGTTCTCCCATATACCTTTACCTCCTCTCCTTCAAATTTATGGGTTACATTTTTTTCACAAATTGCTACTGTATATATGCATATATTCCTAAATATAAGTTGCTCATTCTGCAAAATGATACTTGTATGTATATTTTCAGGGCTTACCATTTGGCACTATAGACAACATATTGGTGCTCTCTTCCCATCTTCTTATCCTTTGCTTCTTAAACTCAGGAATTTCTTGCAAGGTTGTGATTTCTAGTTCTACTAATATGAGACATTAGAAAAGTGGCGGGGGACACTTGAGAATTGCTACAGAGTGTGTTTTCGAGGGATTTATCTACATGGAAAAGCCATCACATTCATTCTTTACATTATTCTGAACTGAAATGAAAGTTCGTATATGAAAATCAGAACTCACCTCAGTGGAATACTTACCTTGAGAATACCACTTTTATCTAAATGTTCATTATCAAAAGCAATACATTTATTTTACTCTCCTAAATAATTATGTGCTAAAAGTCTATTCCTGAGCCAGAATACAAATCTGTTTCACCTGAATTAGCTAATGAACATTTTTAAATAATCTTGAAGATCAACTTTAAGCAGGTGTTTAGATTTTATTAATTATTTTTTTCTTGCTACAAAAGAACCATATCCCTTTATATCAAGCAAGAGTCATATGATTCTCTTAGAATTTTGACATTTCCAGATATAAATAGAGCATCTGAATGAGGCAGGATATTTAGGTGAGCCTTTTAGCAGAGTACTGAAGGAAGGGGTTATGCACACTAATAATATGATTATCAAAATTGTTTCTGATGATATATATTATTGAAAAATAGGCCTGATTATTTCTTAGCCTGCACTCTACCTAAGGGAAATGGAAATAGATGAAAAGATGTACAGCAGTTTAAAAAGACCAGGATGCTGAAGGAGCAGTTATCATTATTACAGTAAATTTGGTTCAGAACATTTGAAGATGAGCCTGGGAACTTGGTTGATAACCATTGCCCTGAAGAAATCCACGAATAATTTCCCTTGGAAGCAGGCAAAGGAAGATAATTCCAAAAGGACATTTTTGATGATAGTTAATAAGCTCTCAGTCCATCATGATGTCTATGTGCATAGAATGAACAAATTCTTGAAGTGGACTTTTGTATTCAGTGAGTCCAAAGGATATCCTCTTTCAAACTCTGTCTTCTGTTTGTGTGTCTTCATTGCATAAAGTCCCATGAGTAGTTAGAAATTGCAATTGCAATGCATTTGTCCTATGTGTGGAATGCAGATCATCACTTTATTCTATATTTGGTTATTTACATTAGATCTATGATGTCAGATATTATTCAAGGGAATGAAGAAGTAACTCTCATCTTATTTATACTTCATTAAATTTTTATTGCAATACTTTCACTGTACATGAATTGTTATTCATTCAGATAATTTCAACTATAGCAAATATTTTTTACCATATTCATCGACCCCATTCCTTCCCTTTCATCCCATTCCTCTTTCCTTTCCTCCTTTTGCTTGTTTTCTTAGCATTCTTTTTCTTTCTTTGTTTGGATGTATGTGTGTATGTGAGAGAGTGAGGGTGTAAGTGTGTGTGTGTGTGTGTGTGTGTGTGTGTGTGTGTGTGTGTGTGTGAGAGAGAGAGAGAGAGAGAGTTTGTGAGTATATATGTGTTTTAGGATACAGGAATGAGGAGAAGTGTGATATTTGTCTTCTGTATCTGTGAAGTATGATTATCTCCAGTTGTATCCATTTTCAAACACATGGTATAATTTCATTCCTTTTTTGTATTTTGTATTAGGTGTGTAAATTGCGTGTTATTTCATGTGCAGTAACTGACTCAGAGACAGCTCCATTTAAGTTTCTATTTATAGCTGAATGTACATTGTATTCTTATATTTTTAGGATGATGGTGTTAGTTAGAGTCACCTGGACAGCACTACTGATGTAAGTATAGGAGAGTCAACTTCTGAAGAGAACTACATCAGACAAATTTCACAGTAATGAAAGACTTAAGGAGAAGCATTCTAACAGGACAACTTGGCTTTCAGTCCTAGATTTAATTCTTCTTAGATATTTGATTTGTAGGTGTTCTTTTTCATCTGTAAAATATGAATAATGGTGACAATATCACTTTCCTCATAAGGCATTTTAAAACTAAGTGAGATAATGAATTGGAAAGACATAACATTGTACTTGGTGCATGATAAGTCATGAATAACTATCAGGAAAATTTCTTCAAGATTAGTAAGTTTTGTGAAATGGCTAGTAGTGATGATCGGGTAACTTTTTCCCCTTATATTTCCAATCCCAATATCTGTCTTGCTATTATGTGCCACTGGCTATAACAGCAGAGATGGATGTTAAGATGGCTTGGAACAAGACATTGTCTTTGCCTAAGAGGTGATTAAGAATGACTTGGAGGTATAGTATTCACAATTCATTAATACTAAATCATTTTATTAGACAGGATTAGACATCTGAAAGAGGAATGTCATATTAATGTGTCAAAATTTAGTATTTTAGAGCAGTTTCTATGAACTTACTCAAGATAGATATGTCAGGATTGAAGAATTAAAGTGAACCTTGGTTTTATTCAGAGAACATACACAATTCCAAAAGGCAATCTAAGTAATTCATAGCAAATCATGACAGATGTATAAGGCATCATTATCAATAAACATTTATAAGCCTCAGCTGGAGCTAGGACCATACCTGGCACTAGAAATTATTGAGTGATCGCTTTTCACTGAGTTTCACTTTGGTTCTAGGGACATGACCATGCATATGTACATAGGGAAAGGATTTGGGGGAAAAAAAATCACAGAAAAGTTTCATGTTGAGTTCTGGAAAACACACAGGCCATATTATATCAGGTGATAGATGGAGCAACTGAAAATATTGGCATTCATCATAAGCACCAGTATGTTATGAGTTACAATCCATACAAAAATCTTGAAAACAGTAATTTCCTCAATGCTTCTTTTTTATATACTTGTATAGTCTTTAGTTTTATTGACAACTTTATAATCACAGGCACACAAAGATTCACATGCATGTAGATGCACATTGCATATAGAGAAACCACAAAGAATCTTCTCAGTAAAACATTTAAAGATCACTTTATTTCTGCCACAGTGGAGCAATAGAGACAGCAGACTTAATGAATCTTAGTAAATGAGAAAGACTGTCATGCCATCGACCTGTTTCATGTCAGTATGGGTGAAATACAATTAAAACAGAAAATATAGTTTCATTTATTCTTTGTTTTGCTCTTAAGTCACTAAATGCTATGATTGTTAAAGTAACCCTTTCAGCATCAAATGACATATAAACACAGCCTTCTATTAACTACTAATTATTTATATTAATTAATGAAAGTATCCCACACTTCATGTATTAAAGAAATATACTACCTAGGTTGGTGTCTATCAAACTTTGTGCAGACTCTGGTTCATTAGATCTGAAGAAGGCTTTGTCATGCTGAGTCTCCAACAAACTCTCAGTCTGCCTGTGGTTCTTCCCCAAGACGTTGAGTAGTGCCACCTAAGAAGACATTTTAACATAGCATATATATTAGTGGAATAACTTAAATACTGGAAAAGCATGTCTTTGTTGTTGAAATCTGGTTGCTCTGAGTTCTAGGAGCTATGATGAAATAATTTGAATTGTTTTATGTGAACCTTTAAAGGTTAATTTTATAATCCATGCTAGTCATCCTTACAGCAAAGAGTCATTCCACATTTATTAATCCATGTCAATTTATTAAGCCATATCAATAGGGGAACTTAATTTTGGGGGTTGTGTATTTCGTAGGTATACTAGACAGTAAAGCAAGTGGAAAGGAATCTTTTTTCTGCCCTTCCAAATTGACACAGGAAGTTACATATACTAATATTTCATTTCAACATCTCACTTCTTATTTACTGTCAAAATTTTAAAAACACGTCAGATATTGTTTATTTTTGACATAGGTTTTCTTTGTATCCTGGAGCCTAGCTGTTAATAGCATCAGTTTGAGAGGCGAAGGTTTATTGCCCCACTGAAGGGAGCCCATAGAATAATGCCAAGGGAACAAAGAGTGAAAATTCTTGGCTTTTGATCTCCAGGGTAGACTTTTATGAATCCATGGCAAAGGCAGTGTCTGAAAGTCAAAGCTGTTTTGAGTGGTGATAAATAGAATTTATTCAGAGAGAACAGTTTTGTTTGAATTCCAAAGGATAGGCTCTGAATATAGAGTGGAACCTAGAGGATACAGAGCACAGTGCCCACAATAAGCTGTAGACAAGAAGATCATGTGAGTCATACAAGAGCAAAGCAATATGCCATTCAAATGCAGCCAGACCTCATGGGCAGTTGGAAGATCAGAGAAAATGGGATTGGAACCCAAAGCAGCCCAGATTCATGGTCCTTGTGGTGGGAAGGTGGAGCTGGACCGGGGGAATAAATAAAAACATTGATGTATTTCTTGGACTCTGAAAGCAGAAAAGGCCTGCATCCTCTTTCACAGAGTGCAATATATTACGAATTTCAGCCTCTTTAGGTAAACAAGTACAGAGCAAAAGTTCAATAAAGGAGGCGCATAAATCAAACACTGGGTCCTATGGATCTTGCTCAAAATATTGGTTTCTTAAAAATGGCAAAGGAATTCTATAAGAGAACCCTGGCTTTGGATGAATAACAGGGGCAGGCATAACCTGGGTTAGAGAAAGATGCAAAGTAGAGCACTTATGAAGACAGTTAAGCAGGTGAGTTACACTCAACATGCCAAATGAAGAGGTCCTGAGCCACATGATCCATGATGCAAATAGTTTTTGAGAATACAAATTACATCCGAGAAGGAAGGAGAGATTAGCAGATGGGAGTAAAGTTGTCATAAAGCTCAATTTGTACTGATGAGTTCTCCTCAACAGTTTAAAATTTAAAGTAGAAGTGATTTAGGGTAACACGAATTGCCAACACAAAATTATACTGCCATCATCTTCTATAGAAAAATTCAGGCCAATAAGCTAAATCAGATTTAACAATGTAGCAATAAAGGTACAGTTTATCAATCTTTATTCTATGTCTATGCCATTTAATAATTTGGATAGTAAGATTATAATTGTCATTCTGTTTACTTCAATTTTAAATAATAGGAAAAATACATTCTTATAGAATTTTAGAGTAAAAAATCCACAGTAAAGGTGGAGATCACATCACAACTTTTCCTTTCTTATAAAGTTTGAATATTACAACAATATTATTAGACTATTTGAATATTATAACAGTTGAATATCTTTGCTTTTCAGATGAAGGCTTTTCTCCTTTATAAGGCCTCTGATCCCACCTGCTATGGTTTCACATCACTCTTCAGTTCCGTTTTCACTCTACTCTCTTTATTCCAACCATATATTCTCTTTGTTTGACCTGTCTTTCCTACTTCAAGGCCTTTCAAATAGTGTTCTCCATGTCTAGAATATGTTCCCTTCCCAAAATAAAGTAGGTCAAAGTGAAGTTTCCTTACTAACTGCTTCCTTTGCACCATGTACCATGTATTTAGCACACAAGTAACGATTAAAATTGAAGTCTGTGCATATACATTTCCTTGGATGGAGGCTACCGCATCCAAAACCCATGCCTGTTTTATTCATTGATGATGCTCCAGTGCTTGGCATAGTCTGGGTATATGGTGCTCATTAATAACTTAGGAAGAAGCATGAAAATGAATGAATGATCCGATCTTTTACTTTATGTGTAATGGTTTAGCATCTGATGAGGTTGACCTTTTTAGAGATATTTACCTATAATGACAAGATAGTTTACTATGCCTTGGAGAGAGGATGGGAAGAAATCTCCCAGACTTGAGGATATTCAAAGTAAGTTCAAGTTGTATATTTGAGAGGTCATTAGCCTATTTCCTCCTGTTTTAGCATTCTTCAAATATATTACATGTTTTTATTTGTCTAACCTCTCTTAAAAAAAGAAGTATCAGCATACTTTCAGCACATCTCATATACAATGCTATACCTGAAACCACTCTGTTTTCATTATTAAAATGAAACCTCAGTTAGCCCATTGAAAAGTATGACTCTCCAGTAGACTACTGAATGATTTTTGTAGGTAGCCACATGATATTTAAAAAAAAAAAAAAAGATGTTTGGTATACCTGCAAAGGTGAAGCAGCAAAGACAGCGAGAAATGTCACAGGTATACAAGAGCATCTCCACTTATACTTTCTGATACAAGATTTCACAACTTTAAATTGCACTAAATTGATACTAATTTGGCAATCTTAGTTTTGATATGCTTCCAATCTTAAAATTCCTTGGGATGCAGACTCAAGGGGCATCGCACCAGGTTTGAATAAAATATATTTGCAGCACAGTGGGAGAAAAATTTTAGTTTATTTCTTATTTTCTCTTGCTTTTTGGAATGGGAACTGTGGAACCAACCAAACCTTATCAATATTTAACATCTTTCTGTAAAATGACAATCTTTAGAAAAGTAATTCAATATCAAGGCAAATAACCATACCTTTAGTTGCTTGGCTATATTTTTAAAACGACTGGAAAAGGAAACTGCTTCTTCTAAAAAAAAAAAAAAAAAAAAAAACTATATGAATGTCAGACAACCGTTTTTTCACAAAGCCTTATAAATAATAACTAACATTGTGCTAGGACAATAGAGGATTTTTGCAGTCTCCTCTGGGTGCCAGGAAGAATGCTGGCTGGTAGTGCAGAATTATGACAAAGTATTATTTTTTCTGCTAAAACAGATGGGTTTTGAATTGACATTTTGACATCACAGGAAAATACATACTGTCCTTTCAAACACTCTCTTTGGATCCATTGGCAAAGCAACTATTAAGCGAAATGTGTGACAGCAGGACTTCACTTTACTTTTTATTTGAGTATTTATTTGTTTGAATTGGCCATCGACAGGTTCCTAAGGATTTGAACTATGTCAGAAATGATTTGATTTAAATCAAACATGGAGCAAAATCGTACCTGCTCACCACTACCCAAGCAGCTTATTTTTTTCAGGGGGGGAGTAGAACCTGCATTGTCAAAATGCAATGAATTTATACAGGCTTTCATAGGTTTAAGACTCAAAAATTACAGGAATAATTTTGTTCTTACAAATACTGATATGGAAATGTTGAGGGATATGGACATTTAGCATGAAAATAGCATAAAATACTTCTAGACAGAGATTTGGGAGAACAATTCTTCTATTTGTGAATGTAGACTTAGAGATATTTTAGTTAAGCAAACCTGTTCTAAGGGATGTCATCACAGGAGGAATATGAATATAACTGTGCATGCGTAGTAAAGTAAGATGGACAATGTCCCATGTATTATACAAAGTTTATGTACAGAGGGATATTCAAACCTACTTTATTTTTCTAAATGAAATACTTCCTGTTATTTGTTACCTACAAGTTTTGATCGATTTCCACAGATTTAAAGATGTTAGATGTGTTTCATGATTTGCCTAGTGAATAAGCTTGTTCTTTTGAATTATTTTGTGTGTCAGGTGGTTTTATTTATGTGTAGTATGTACGCTGACGGCTGCGTGTCCATTAGTCTGTGGATGTTGTATGCATGTGTGTGTGAAGATCAAAGGTTCATGTAAGGAACCTTGCACACTTTCCATCTGAAGCAGACTGATTCTGCTAGCGTGGCTGTCTAAATCCTGTCACAAACCCCCTACGCCATTGTACCCCACTACCTCACTAGGCTTTTTTTTCTTTTCTTTTCTTTTCCTTTAAATATGTATTTTGTGAATCTGACCTCAGGTCTTTATGTTTGTGCAAAAGCACTTTATCTAAGATGCTATCTATCACCCTAGTCCCCTGTTGAACATTTTGATGACCTACTTATGTAGATTACTCTTTGTCAGGCAGGCTTTGTCTTCACATATCATGTTCCTTTTGAGGCTTTAAAAAAAAAAAGTCCAGTTTCATGTAGGTGTTCCTTGCTCTTTCATTCCTCTGAATCTTTTTCCTGTTGCTCAGGGAAGCTCTAGGTCTTACTAATTCAACTTCTCTAAAGTATTTCAATGTCCTTGCATAATTCTCTGCATGACTAATCTTTCCTTTCAGTCTTAAATTATCTTCAATAGCACACTGTGCTTATCCAACCCAGCACCAGGCTGATTAAGATACTCCATTTCATTGTTACTATGTATAATAAATGATATTATACTTGGGAGTGTTATTATTATATTGGTATTGCATGAACTTAAGAATTTTATCAAGAACTTAATTTACGAAGCTGGTTAAACCTTATGTCAAGTTTTCTTTCAAAAAAACATGCTTCTAAATCTTATGGTTAGAACTTTTGAAAAAAGAAGTAAAAGTCTCTTTACTTCTGTTGAAATCATCCAGCCAACAAAGGCAAGGTCAGACTTTGATTCCCTTCCTGGAGTCTCCTTTGTTTGAAGAGTCCAACTTTATACTGATTTCAATGAAATGTATAAAAGAGAACATTCCAAAGTAAATGTTTCAGAAGGTATATTTTAAAATTGCCCACTTGTGTAATTTAGACCGGCAGGTCTATGTTAATCATATAATCTAGTCAAAAAGAAGACATGGCTAACTAGTAACTTTGTATTCCTAAAGCTGACCACGTACTTTAAGTTACCTTAACTATTTAGGTCAGGTCTCCACTTGGATGAAGACACTGAGATTCACAAAGTTTGAGTAGCTTGTCCATGGTAATGCTGAAGACAATAAAAGTGGAGTCCAGTCAAAACATTACCCTTTTCTTTTGGAATTCAAAGTTGTAATCCTTTGAATCTTGAGTTTAGATGTTTATATATTTTCTTTCCTTATCTAAATCTAAGGAGATTGTTTTAGACTTAGTAACTCAGCCAAACTAATTGACTATTCTCTTGCTACTCCTCTTGTGGAGCTCACTAAGACAAAATCCCCATTCCTGTCCTACAATAAGTTACAGAAAGTGAATTTACTTCTTATGAGTAAGGTGTGATATCTCAATGCATAGTAAAGTTATCTGAGATGGTGTGTGATGTCAATTAGTACATGAATTTAAAGTCTTCCTTGAAGGAAAATTTGAAGGACATGGTTACTTTTAGGAAATACTAGAACATAGTTTTAGATATTGTAGTTAGTCTTTCCTTATACCAATATACTGTATTCCCAGAATACTTGGTATAATTAATTTTGAGAATTTTAAGTGAGAAAAAGTGGGATTATTATGCAAATCCATATATATATACTGAATGTGAACTTTAGAATTCAAGTGTTCTATGGCCTTGCTTGGAAATAATTTGAGAGAAAGGAATAAACATTCATATAGCTCAAAATTCAAGTTTTAGCCCATCATGTAAAACCATTTCTCCATAAGCAACAATGCTTTGACACAGTGACAACAAAATTTCATGTTCTCAAGTTTCCAAAAATATTTTATATGATTGTTAATATTTTAGTTCTTGACTAACAATTGGAACATCCAATTCACTTCTACTTCATAAATAATGAAAGTGAGTAGTCACCATATATATTTCCCAGTATATTTTACTATTTCTTTTAGGAAACAATTCATGCTTCAGAATTTATTGTGAATTTCTGATGGTGATTGACTATTAATTATTGATCAGTACTTCCATGAGGCATGTTGTGGCAATGATGAATATTCACACATATCATGAGATTTGATGATACATTGGTCAGTTAATTAGATCATGACTTGTATCTTTTTTTTTTTTGCACTTTTTGATGCCTTTTTCTATACTGATAGAGAATGAGAGTACAAATTATACAAAAAGTATACCCTAATTACAGCACAGGACACATCTGTCACACATTCCAACACACAGCACTACAAAATGGAAATGAAATTTGTCAATAAGAACTCATTTTAAAAAATGAGGTTTTCCCACTTACCTAAAGGCATGGCACCCTTTCTTTCCATCTTTATTGTTGTGTATATTGTTTTACAACTTGATAATGTTAATGCATATGTGCCCTTTACTCCCTGTTACTACACAGGTCAGCTACCACTGTTGTGGGTACCAATACACTACACAGTGTGTCCCTAAGACCTGATCCCATCTCCATTCAACCTATCTGTTTAACTGTACCTGCAATCTTTATGGCTATGGGATCCTCTGAAACTGGAACAAGCCCTTCTTTGACTTCCACCTGCTTTTCAGAGGCCAGGGGAAATGGGACAGGGTGGGAACACTTAGTTTCCACAAATGCCATGGGTGAGGAGGAAGAGGGCTATGACTTGTATCTTACAATGTTAAAATGTCATGTGGTTGAAGAAAACAAGTCTAAGGAATAATTAATTAACATCAGAGCCAAGGCAAATTCTCCTTGAAGTTAATCAATGAATATTGAGAACTTGCATCAATGTCCCACCATTCACTGTAGACCTAGGTGGGATATGCCTGCCTTTGTGTAGGGATTAGGCAGATGTTTAGAGGAAATCTTGCTCATGCATCTCCTTGAGGAGCACTTTAGAACGTTGAGATACAAGTTAAGTGGGATTTGTCCCATCTGATCATCCTCAAATAATATTCCACATGGTGTGGAGTGAGATCTTTAGTGCTTACATTTTTATCCAAGAGTTTTCTGCATAAAAAGTAAAGTACATGCCAAGGCTGACAGTATATTATGAGGATAGTTCTGCTAATCTGGAGATAAGATAAGGTCTGTAACCTTTAGTGGCTTGTTACCTCTTCCAAGATTTCTCCATGTCAGTGGCTTTTTTAGTTCAGCAACATGCTCCAGGGTACCTGGTGTGTCATTGTGTTGATAAATTCTTTATCCTTCACTAGTACTACAACTCTCAATAAGGCTAAGTTTTAACATCCATTTGGCAGATGAAGGGAACGAGTGAAATAGTCACTTTTCTCTTCAGATAAGTGAGGAGAGGGTGTGATACTTCCATTTTTGCCAACAAGGATGGTGAAATTCTGAGCAGCGATGAAACTTGATATAGGTCATATAGTTATTACAGAGGACTAAAATGAATATAAGAGAATTAACAGTGTTTTATGTTTACACCTATAAAATCCTCATGATTTTAAAAGACTGAAAATAAAAGAATGTAAAGAACACATTCCAGAAACAGATGTAGATAGTTGAGATGGAGAAAAATGAATTAGTGAGTGTTTGTGGGAAACTAAATGTGTATAAAAATCTTTCCAATTTAATTCTCACGTAATTATGGTGAGAACAGGAAAAAAATTATCTCAACCTTCAGAAGACATTATTTCATCAGTTACTTGATAAAGGATATTGCTGTGTACTGAATTGTATTCTCCCAAAACTCCCATGTTGATTTTCTAACAAACATTAATGTACTATATCCTGAGATAGAATTTTATATGTTGTTTAAGAGAGCCCATAAAGGTGGGAGTCTTGTCTTAGAGCTACAAAGGCATATAAGGAGAGAGCTGTGGTGTAACTATGTCTCAAAGTTTACATGTTGAAACTAGATAATCAATGTGGTATGACTGAGAGGTGTGTCCTTTAAGGATTACATCACAGAGGTAGGGTCCTCATGAATGGCATTATCTCTAAGTTTGGAGGGAATGTTTCATCCCTCTCATACTATTTGCTGTACTCGAGCAGCAAGCACTTTCAGTGACAATCCAGCATGCCTTCTCCCTTTTGGCTGGCATTGTGTGTATCATGAGAATATAGCACACCATACCCACAGTAAGGTGGAAGGGTGTGACTATCTAGACAAAGGACACTGGTGATGCCAGGAAAGAACTGAGCTGCTGTAAAGAATGACTTGGAGCTGCTGGCAAAAAATTAGTAAACGAGGAGTATATTGATCGTCATGTTTCTGAGTGTTGCTTGTGTTTAACTCTGGTATCTTACTTTTTGCCATCCTCCTCACTTTTTTTTCCCAAGCTTACACAAGCTCCCTTTTAAGGCCCCGTCTGCAGTCCAGAGACTTACCTGTTGGGTGGACAGTGGTGAGGAAGGCAGAAGCATACTCTGAAGTCTGGGGGTGGGGGCGGATTGGTGATCTACAGTCCCCTTTTAGCTGGTTGAATACATGACTACCTGGCCCCTAAGTCCTGAGGACTTAAACTGTAGTTGGAGTTTTTCTGGCCTTACCTGTCCTCAGTCAGGACAGATCTTTCTCACCCCCGAGTCCCACAGCCACTCATACCCAACTGAGTAAACACACAGAGACTTATATTGCTTACAAACTGTATGGCTGCAGCAAGCTTCTTGTTATCTAGTTCTTATATCTTAAATTAACCCATTTCTATTAGTCTATAAGTTGCCATGTGGCTTGTGGCTTACTGGTACCTTACATCTCGCTTTTCAGGGTGGTGGCTGGCAGTGTCTCTCTGCCTTAGCCTTTCACTTTCCAGAATTCTCTTCTCTCCTTGTCCTGCCTGTACTTCCTGCCTGGCTACTGGCCAATCAGTGTTTTATTTATTAACCAATCAGAGCAACACATTTATCATACAGAACATCCCACAGCACTTCCCCTTTTCTTTTCTTTTTCAAAAAGGAAGGTTTTAAGTTTTACATAGTAAAATTACAGACAACAAAACAATTATCAAGCAAGAATTACAGTTAAATATCTAGTCTATTATAATAACTAGTTTATTTGTATTTGGCAAAACTAAAGAAGATATCCAATCTATCTTATATTTGTGAGTATAAGGTCTCATATCTAACTTATCTCTTATCATAACTAAGGAAATTATAACTATGTAGTCTTCAACTACATCAAAGACCTCAGAAGCATATACTATTACCTGAGAAACAGGAGAAAGATGCAAACAACTTTTGGGAGTCTTGTAAGAGTAGACAGAGACAGCTGGCAGCCTGGACAGTCATCCAAAGTTCTTTTGTAAAGTTGGGGCATCTGTGTTCAGCCCACAGGGCTAGAGTCTCTCAGTCACTTCTTTCTGTGTCTTGTAGAATGTCTGGCAGTTTCCTCTGTGAAGCAGGAACCTGAAGGACCATTTTTCCAAGCAAAGTTCAGTGGTCACCTTCCTATGTGTCCTGCATGTCCAGTTGATCAAGCAGTCCAGGCAAGAACAGTTTCTTGCCCAAATGGCTATTTTTGCCAAGAAGAAGATAAACTCCATATAGAGTGTCTTTGATGCCCATCTTCCTCTCTGAAGTAAATTGGTACTGCCAGGAGCAGACATGTCTCATTGTCTAGAAAGTCTAAATGTTTAAAACATTTTAAATGCCATTTTCTGTAGGTCTTTGAAGTGTTTGAAGATTACCTACCTAATTGAATTATATATATGTATACCTAGAAAACAACATGACTATAATTTTGACTATCATAGAAGACTAATTATTAATCTGGATTTTTAAATTATCCATTACAATCTAAATGAGTTACATAAACACAATTCCTCAAACGATAGTAGAAATATATATACAGTATAACAAAATTAACTTCAAATTTTGTCAATAAACTATAATCTACAGCAATTTAAAACATTTTTAAATGTTTTTACACAGGGTTTCTCCGTGTAGCTTTGTGCCTTTCCTGGAACTCACTTGGTAGCCCAGGCTGGCCTCGAACTCACAGAGATCCATCCACCTGGCTCTCCTCCCAAGTGCTGTGATTAAAGGCATGCACCACCACCGCCCAGCATAAAACATTTTTAAACAAGTTGCTCTTTAAAAGTAGGTTTGATAATCTACCCTTTCATCCTATTTATATTCGGTTTTCTTTCTTTAGAAAGAGATTGTATTTATAATCAACCTATTAAAAAAAAATATTGGTTTTTCTCTGTCCCACACCAGAGGGCTCTTCTGATATAGGATATAAGAATCTCTCAACCTTTCCTTTTAGCAAGATGCTTGAGTTTAGAGAAGGAGTGAGACAATTCCATTTCCAAAGCCAGCTTGGTATATTTGGGAATTTGGGCATCGCTTGTCTTACTCCTTCCTGCTGGAGTGGGGCGCTGTATCTTATGGGGACACAAAGAGAATTTTAGTATTACAGAGTAGTCCGTGAGGGTGTATTGTCTGAGCCAGTTGCCTTGAAATTGTTTTGGATGTTGGATCATCTGGGCCATGGTGTCATTGGAGTCCTCGCAGGGGGTCTTGGCGGGTCAAACCTGATGTATCTTAATCTGGAACAAATCCATGGCCTCTGGATTTCTGTGGAAACAAGAGAAGAGCCTCCTTTACAAAGCACCATATCCTTAGATCCAAATTTTGAAGTCAAGGTACCTTTAAAATATACATATTTGTTTAACTCAGCAGCTTTTACAATCAAATGTTTTTTTTTTTTGTTTTGTTTTATTTTGTTTTACAGTTAAAAATCCTAAAGACAACACAATCCAGATTCTCTGTGTAATATCCACCTTTATATGGCTTAATTTTATACTACCTTTACTGTCTCTTTAAAGACTTTATATTTAAAAACTATCTATTTGTTTATATAACTGTATATATTCTCTTTCAACCCTATGTACATTTTTATACACATTGTAAACTGTTCCATCTGAATCAGTCTTATTGTGAACCTATTGTTTTAAACTGTAGCATTCTAAGACTGAAGTGCTGTGGCTGGTAGCTCTGCTCACCTCAGCTTCCCAACATGGCGGTAGTACATTTACAGCTAGCTCTGGGTTTGGAGCCATGTGTACCATCAACGGTCAGAAGCAGTTTTATCAAAGCAGCGTGTAGTCCAGAAACTTTTTTTTTTTGTCTATGCTAGCAAAGGCTAAATCCACAACACAGTGTAATGTGTGGCTTGCAGACGCCTCATTCTTGCTATTCTGTAGTTCAAGCACACATGCCAGGAACCCACCATATAGTAGCTGAAGCATGCATGCTGCAGCTAACATGAGAGAGACAACTAGGAAGCTGTTTTAACTCCATTTTAGAATCTTCTTTCCCAGGTTTAGGTGAAAAATCTTGCCAACCCATTGGGTGCTATTTGTAATTGGAGTTTTCCTGGTCCTGCCTGTCCTTGGTCAGGACAAATCTCTCTCACCCCCCAGTCCCACAGCCACTCAGACCCAACTGAGTAAATACACAGAGACTTACATTACTTATAAACTTTATGGCTTCTGCAGGCTTCTTGTTATCTAGTTCTTATATCTTAAATTAACCCATTTCTATTAATCTATAAGTTGCCATGTGGCTTGTGGCTTACTGGTACCTTACATCTCGCTTTTCAGGGTGGTGGCTGGCAGCCTCTCTCCACATTAGCCTTCCACTTCCCAGAATTCTCCTCTCTCCTTGTCCCGCCTGTACTCCCTGCCTGGCTACTGGCCAATCAGTGTTTTATTTATTAACCAATCAGAGCAACACATTTGACATACAGGACATCCCACAGCATTAAACCATGACATTCTTAAGAGCATTCTCCAAATGGAGGGAAGAAGCAAGGAGATATATTCTACTTTATAGGTAACTGAAAATAGTGTCCAGATCCCAGAAATCTCACTAGAAGGTTATGGAAATACAGAATGAAAGGGCTGGAGAAAATTTCCTCTTTTTTTTTTTTTTAAATACACTTCGACTTACTGACTTTATTAAATAACAAGAGGAAATCCCCTCTGTCCCTTTCTCTCTCTCCCTTTCTCTCTCTCCATCTCTCTTTCCCTCCCTCCCTCTCTCTCTGTCTCTCTCTCTCTCTGTCTCTCTCTCTCTCTGTCTCTCTTGTATCTCTCATATTCTCGTTGTCTCTTTTTCATGTATGCACACACATACACACACATTTTTGTCTGCAGATAATCTGATCAGTTTTGGACTTTATACTCACTGAGTTGTGTCACATCTCTTTAGAAATATAGCTTTTGGACCTAGGGAAAAGGAAGCTGTGTTCTTTTGTGTCACAATCCTAACTTTTTGTATCCTACATTGCCCCTCTCTGTCCAATGAGGGGCAGCAAATTAGAGTGTTGCTGATGATCAGCAAATGTCAAACAAGACCTTAGTGTGAATTTAGTAACTAGTAGATGTTTAGTAACTACTGATTCAGATGTAAAACAAGAAAGCATGCAAAGAAATCCCAAATAAAACAAAACAAAAATCTCTTACTTAAAAAACTAAGAATTATCCTCTATGGTTAATTGAATTATCACCATGGTTGAATGAGCTGGTGAATGGAGAAGACAGAGCTGAGATCTTATCAATATCCAGCCATTTTATCAGACTTAATGCAGAATATCACTTATTCTAGAAGATTTGTGTGTGTGTGCACAACAGTTAATTGGTAACCATTTTCTGATTTTTAAATTTTAAATATATTTAGGGTGTGTGTATGTGTGTGTGTGCGTGCACACGCTTGTGCGTGTGCTCTAGGATGCCTGTGTGCACTTCAGAGGACAACTTGGAGAGAGGTGCCGCCTTTTGACCATGTGTGAATTAAAGGTCAAACTCAGGTCCTCAGATCATCAGACATGGTGGAAAGGACCTCCTCCAGTTGAGCCATCTTCCCAGCCCTGATTTTATTATTTTATTTAGAAGGAAATTAGGAAGGAACATTCTCATGCCATATTTGATATGGACCAAAGGAGTAATCAAAAACAAAGTAATATAAATAACTCACTGGTAGTTTGGAGCTCCTGGATTAAAGGCCTAGTGCTATGAACTTTAGGGTCCCAATGGATAAAGCAGACTAAAGATGTTGTGGCTATGATGTTTCTATTCAGCTGATGATCAGCAAATGACGTGTAGACTCTGTGAGAATGCTGACTAGGCACACAGGAAGAAGAAAACATTTATTTGAGATGATGGAGATGTTTTTCATAGAAAACCAGAAGGCAAATTTATCCCTAATGGACTTATTAAATATTTTCAATCAATAAACAATCATTTCACTTAATAAACAAATTCGGAACAAAAGTAAAACCACACAGAAAGTGGCATCCTAAGTGGCCAACATTTTACCTCCATCCATTTGGTGATGCCACTGAGCAGTTGTGTTAGTTGTCTTTAGTCAGGGTTCTGAACATCATGGGTAAGAATTGTGAACATTCTCCAACAACTTTTCATAGGTTTAGTGAGTCTGAAATTACTTGTATAAAACACTATAATGTTATTGGGCTTTATTACATCATTTTCTCACAAGTATACACTCCAGGATTCTCACTCTGAAGTGATATCACTACTCACTGTATGTGTAAGCCCGTCTGTGAATATACATGTTTGTATACTTAGAGGACACTAAAGAAAAGAAATTCTTTTTTTCAAAAAAGACAGGTGATTCTACTACTATCATTATTTATTGCTTCATTAATAATGGATATTTTTGTTTGTCTAAAAGCCAATTACTTGTTTTAGTTCACAATAGATATCTTGCTCTTATGTGAATTCATGAAATACATTATTTTTGCAAATGTTTGTGTTTACACGTGTGTGGGTGCACATGTGCCCAGTCATATGTACACATGTGTGCGCATGCATATTAAGCTAGAGTTTGATATGGGTTTTCTGCTTCTATCACTGTTCATTTTACTTACAAAGGCAGGATCTCTTGCTGAGCCCAGAGCTCACTGATTCTGCTAGTTAAGTCAGGCAGCTTACTCCAGGATCCTCTGTATCTGTATGCAGATTAGTGGGACTACAGACAAGCCATTTCCAAAGTCTTGTCCCCAAGCTTATGTGGTACATTCTTTATCCACTGAATCATCTCCCTACCCCACTAAATATTCATGAGTTTAATTTCATATATGGCAATATATACTTCACAGTGTTGGACTGTTCTCAGGGCCTCCTGCATGCAAGAAGAATGCTTTACCACTGAGCTATGTTATCAAAATCTCTAGATTTAATAAATGTTAAAATAGAAACAAAACATAAACTAAAATCATTTAGGGTACTCAATAAATTTATAAAAGGATGTTCAAAAGTAAACGGCTTCATTATCTTGTTGTCAAAGAAGTATGATGTATCATGTTTTTAAATCTAAAGTGTTCTATTGTATGGTGGGGACCACAAATGGTCATCCAGTCTATTCTTGTTAGTGCACACAGGGGCTGTGGGTCGGAGAGTGTACATTATACTTTTTTCACATGTCTAAAGTTGAGTAGGCAAGTGTGACTAGTTATGACAATGCATTGTAGTGGTAATAACTGTTAGTGTCATGTCAGAACATTTGATAGCTTACATGAAGTTGTTAAGCAGGCTTTTTATCCTGCCTTTGTGAACACAGAGGCAGATTTGACATGGAGTGCCTGTAGCTGAAGTTTCTCTGGTCCTGCCTGGGCCCTGCAACCACCCAGTCCTGGAGACACTCAGACACAAGTAAACACAAAGAGGCTTATATTAATTAAAGTTACTTGGTCATTTAGCTTAGGCCTACCACTAACTAGCTCTTACATTTAAATCCAGCCCATTTTTTGTTAATCTATGTGTCACCATGTGCTCTGTGGATTTACCTATATGCTGCTCCATGCTGTTCCTTGGATGGCAGACTGGCATCTCCTCATTCAGCTGTCCTGTTCCCAGAATTCTCCTCTCTGCTTGTCCTGCCTATTCCATACTTCCTGGCTGGCTACTGGCCAATCAGCATTTTATTTATCAACCAAATCAGAGCAACACATTCACAGCATACAGAGCAATATTACACAGCAAGTGTCAAAGACTGAAGTCATTCAGAGTATGGAGCTACCTGAGAAGTGAGTTGTTCTGTAAAACCACTTGGCTTGTCAATAAATACATGGTTATCTAGGACTTACCTTATGTTTTCAGTCGCATATAAATACCTTTGAAAAATAATTATACTGAGCTGTAAATTTTCTAAAAACACTTCTTATTGTTTTTATTTCCCATTATTATTCTTCAAATATTTTAAATAGGTCTAAGCAAAATAGTGTTTTCAAAGTGATCTTGAGAGCACCACAAATAGATACTTCATATTTTCTTTGGTGGTGATGATGGTCTCAAATGTTCCATTAATTGTGAAAACAGGGAATTCAGTAAGAGCACACATTATGGTAAACATGCTTTTATCCAGTGTAAAGGATGTGTGGACTATGTTACTAAATTCTTTTATGCTTAACTAATTAGGGCTTAATTTTTAATTTTTAAATTAAATGTAAAATATTTAAATTATTAATATATTATACATTATTTTGATCATGTTCTTCCCCTTTCCAAGCTCTTCTTAGTTCCTCTTCACCTCCCTATCCACCCAAGTTTATGATTTTTCTATCTCTGCCAGGATGCCTGAAATCCAGGTTCTGCCATATACATGGTGAGACTAGGAAACAAACTATACATCATTTAAAACTATATGGCATATAAAAGTGACATGTTCGTATGAACAAAAGTTTAAAGTATTTATTTAATATCAATTTGTTAACTTCAAAATAATTCTTTAATATATTGTGTTTTGTGTAGCTTTCAGTCATATACCATGCTAAACTTGTAAGAAAAAAAAAATGGAGATACTGATTAATTCAGCTATAAAATTACAAGTGGGGTTACAAATGAATCCATGAACTTCATATTTTCAGTCCTTGGAATAGACAATAGAAATAATTAATAAAATACTTTTCTTGAGCTGGTGGGATGGTTCAGTGAGTAAAGGTTCTTGTCATTAAAGCTGATGGTTTGAGTTTCTTCACTAGAATGTATGAGATTGAGGGAGAGACCTGATTCTTGCAAGTTATCCTTTGATCTCTACATTCTATGGAACACACATAGACACACACACACACACACACACACACACACACACACACACACACACCATACAGCATCAACTTTGAAATGAATGTTTTTCTTCTTAACTCTGTGAGAACACAGCCATCAGTAGATAGTAACTGATAGAATCCCCTGAGAGTGGAACATGAATTCACCCTTTTGTATGAGGGTACTGAGATAATTGTCTGAGGCTCAGGGAAATTTAGGTACTCTGCCTTCATGTACCTTCTCAATGTGCTAGCATAATAAGAAATCATGGGCTAGAGAATTGGCTCAGTGGGTAATAGTCCTTTTTGCTCTTGCAGAAGACCTCAATTTAATCCTAACATCAACATAGTTATAACTTCAGTCCCAGGGAATCTGATGCCCTCTTCTGACCTGCACAGGCATCAGGTATGCACATAGTATACATACATACATGAAGGCAAAATACTCATACACATAAAACAATAAAATAAACATTTAAAATTAAAAGAAGAAATTTTTACTGCAAAGCTTTTAAAGTATCAGTAAATTATATATATATAGATGTATATATGATGAAATACTTCTTATACTTTTTATAATAAAATAATTACTATCTACAGAAACATCAGCTTTTTATTGGAAACCGGGTAATGAACTGCAATAGAGTTTAACAAATACTACTCATTTACTATTGCTTTGGAAATTCCCACATGTTTCAAAAGCAGCTTGTTATCCAACCCTCTTTCCAAAGGGAATTGATCTGTTCCCTTGTACTGAAAGCACTGTGAAAACATAATTTCAGATTCAAGCCCATTTCTTACCTCAGGCTTAACATTGAAAGTCACAACTTTAATAGAATAATTCATTTTGGAGAAGTAGGCAGCCAAGCAATCATGTTAGCTACTACTATTTATTAATAATAAATGTAAAACACCAAGAGAAAATATACATTCTTAAGTTAATCAGACAATGTGACATTATGAATTACAACACAAAAATCTTTCAACTGTTCCTTGAAAACGCTGGAGCATCAAGTTCATTATTGATTGGGAAAACGTGTAAACACAGACATGGAATACACAATGAATTTCTTTGTATATTCTGCACAGAGAACACCATTTATGTCAATGTGTGCACATATATAGCAAGAGAAATTTGTACTAGGAAAGTGTGACTTGTGGTTAAACCACTTGCTCAAGTGAGCTAAATTACCATCAAGTGTCTAGCTCACAAGTACATCTTGTCATTTAATGTTATTCCTTTTGATCCATTCACTTCTATGTGGCAGGAACTTACCAGGAAGGTCAGCAATATATCTAAGAGATTATGACAGCAGAATTATGGTTTCTAACAGGGTTGGCTCTTACACTACCTTAGAAAATGAAATCGCTTTTGATTTATAGTCACTTTACATTAATATGCATTTCTCTCTTGTATTTCACTTGAAATTAGGCAGGCTGGGTTTATACATTCTGCATTACTTCTTGAGGAGCCTACTAAATTACATGTTTTATACAAATCATTTGGACTAAGTTGACATCAGGTGCAAACAATGAAAGAGAATAAGTAGGAGGCTGTGGATTTTCTGAGATATTAATAGCAGTATCAAAGGCATGCTAACCAAGGTAAATTTCTCAGTAAGTGGTCTTATATCCAGAAAAAAATATAAAAGACACAAGACCAGATTCTAGGATGCCTGTCATGAGACATTTAATTCTAAATTATAAAAAAAAAAAATTCGGGGAATGCATTTTTAGACTCCCGAGACTTTGATAAGAATAAACTTACTTGTATATTTCATTAAAAACAATAGTAGACAACAACCCATTTTTATGCATGTTAAAACAAATTCTTCTATAACTGGATGCTGTTGTGATGTCTTTGTTTCTGCAACATCATTGACTAGCTGGGTGGAAACACCATTTCTGGTGTATAGTCTCTTTCAAAGGGTGGAAGAGCATAGCTTGTCAGTCCTGAGGTTTGAGGCTGTGTTTGAAAGCCACCTTCTGAAACCAGAGATGCTGCTCAGGGTTTTCTTCAGTCTAGGCTTTTGAGAGAAAGAGATAATGCTATCTGTATTGGAAGACTTGTCTGCATCTTCCTTATCCACTGACAGCATGGAGAACTAAATGCTATACTTTTACATCACTGAGTTTTCTAGCAAATACTTGTCACCTTCCTATTGGCCCCAAGACATTGTTAGTTCTAGGAATTGGAAATGCAGAAATGACTGCATCAATGCTGATGGCTCTATAGTGTTTTCTTCTTCCTCAAAGAATGAGGTGATGTTTGTTTGTTTGTTTTTAGTGTTACATATTGAAGTTGACAGTGGATGTGGAGCTTCTGTTATTAAAAGTGATTATTTTTGTTCTATAAAAGGAAAAGAAAGTAAGGAGAGTACAAATGGGGTCATAATAGTTTCTGAAAAAGTAGGAGATGACAGTGGCACCGGCAAAATTATGACTTGCAGGCACCTTCTTAGGTAGCACTTATCATGACTAGCCTGTTTTGAGGCAGTGCTATATTTTTTTTCTTTTAGTTCACTTTAGTGATTTGTTGCTCAGTAAACTAAATGCTTCCTGCCTGTCTCCCATACTCATCTGAATTACGTGAATTAAAGTAGTATTTTATAGTAATAAGATCACTTCATTTGAAGAAATTGTATTAAGGGAGACAGAATTAATGTCGTTATAAAAAGGAAAGAAAGAAAAAAAGAAAAAGAAAAAAAGGGCTGGAGAGATGGCTCAGAGGTTAAGAGCACTGACTGCTTGCTCTTCCAGAGGTCCTGAGTTCAATTCCCAGCAACCCAATGGTGGTTTACAACCATCTGTAATGAGATCTGGTGCCCTCTTCTGGCCTGCAGTCATCCATGCTGTATACATAATAAATAACTAAATCTTGAAAAAAGGGGAAAAAAGGATGGTTAATATAAACAGCAACAATAAAAAGATAAGATAGTTATACATTAAAAAATCAAAACATAGGGTTGGGGATTTAGCTCAGAGGTAGAGTGCTTGCCTAGCAAGCACAAGGCCCTGGGTTCGATCCTCAGCTCAAAAAAAAAAAAGAAAAATCAAAACATGGCAATATACTCATAGCCATCATTCCACACTTAAATTCAGTGCCCCCTTTTCATGGTAGAAAATTTAATTTGTGGAATCAGAAGCTTCTGCTGTCAGAATGACTTAAAACATGAGCTCAGATACACACAACTGGAAGTATTTCCCCTTTATTATTAGATTTATGCATGATTGCAGTGATCATGATGGCCTCTTATCCCTGCAGCCAAACCTTCTTTTAGGGTGAGGTAACTGCCTCCAGCTCACGTACAGATTCCCCACATGCCTCTTAGGGGTTGTGTTTGGACCGATAACAAGTTCTAAGTAAACACAGAAAAACCTCTTTTACATTCAGTAGTTCAAAATTTAGGTTAATTATTAATTTTCAAAATATATATATGTGTGTGTTTTATGTGTGTGTGTGTGTGTGTGTGTGTGTGTGTGTGTGTGTGTGTGTGCATATCTGTTGTCTTGCTTTTGAGTACATTTGTAATTATAGGTCAAAGGGGAGAGCTTTCCTCTGTTGCTCTCTACCTTGTTTTTTGAGATAGGTTCTCTCTTTGACTCTGGAGCTCACCTTTTGGCTAGTCTGTCTAGCCTGCAAGTTCCCATGGCCCTCCTGTTTCTGCTACCCTGAACTGGGGTAATAGAAGTAGGCTGCTGCACCCAGATTTTCCATGGGTTCTCGACACTGTGACTCAAGTCCTCAAACTTAAGTAATAAGCCCTTTATCCACAGAGTCATTTTCTCATCCTCTTAATGCAGTTACTCTTATCTGTAGGTGAACATTGGACTTATTGGAGGATATTTGAAACATAGGAATTCTTAACTGGGTGCTTTATAGTCCCAGGAGTGGGTCTGTAAGGCATCTAAGGCTGGAGGGTTCCACAAGCCCAAAAGTTTGATTCTAACCTGAGAAACATCCTGGGATCCCTTCTCAAAAGCAAAGTATTTTGATTCTTGAACACTGTGGGTAGAAGGGCCAAACCAGGAAGTCATAGGAGAGAATGAGGTAAACCTGGAGGAATGAAAGAGAGTAAACCAAAAGGAAGGGTGTTTGAAAAAGCTATGTAGAGGCCCACTGGCCTACTATTTCACAACGCAATTACAAATATAACTAGAGGTGATAGCGCATATGTGATATGAAGGAAGAATAGAGGAAATAAATAGGCGTGGGGAAAAAGAGCAGGTAGTGAGTGGGTTAACTAAAGCTAAGGATATGTAGTGCTTGAAGAGACTGACTTCCTCTTCCATCAGCCTCAGTTGCCAATACCTCCTCAGCTAATAGTGGCACTTTCTGAGCAACTTCCTCCACAATACTGGAATTTTGGTTAGCTTGGGTTTGTGCAGGCGGAATTTATAGTATTGCCCAATTCTGAGTATTGTTTTTATATAAAATTGGAACCATTTGAATCAGAATCTGATTTATTTTTGTTGAAGATAATGATTTATGATCTCAGAAGTGAAACTTCTACAACATTGCATGGCATCAGTTATTCATTGTTTTTATTTGTGAGATTAGGAGAATCAAGTGCTAATTTCTCTCAGGTGTTTATACAGATGAGAATGTTTTGCAGGACATGTTTACTAATGAGGCACGTGTTGTATCATTTCTAAAATCAGTTCTTCTTTTCTTGGAGACAGCACTGATTCTAACTCTACAGCTAAGTTTTTGTAACTAACTAGATCTCAAATGTGATGCCTAATCAATGGTTTTAGAAAGAAAAACAAATACATGTCCACAATAGAGCATTAAGTTCTCCAGGAAGTAAATATAAATTCATAAACACTGTCACTTCAAATTTTGTTCGGAAATTTCAGTGTACCATATATTGTCTAGATTTGGGGACATTTAAATAAAGAAAGCATTATTATATGTAAGATCCTTATTTGTTTGAAAGCCTTGTACTACTAATGATTGTATTTTGTTTTCTTCCCCAAATAAAAAGCCTTGAAAAAGACTTTTCTTCTATTTTGCCCATCCTATATTTAGTTCTTATTTCGTATGAACAGTCTGACTTTCTCATGCAAACTGACTGCTCTCCTCTTGAGCACATTTCCTAGGAGGAGGGATAAATCTCATCATACTATGTTTTGATTAAGGTGCTAGAAAAGATACTCACATTCCAGTACTCAAAGCAATGCCAAGGCATCCCTGTGAAACCTAGGATTCTCCAAAGAGAGGCTTCCTCTACAGTTGTCTCTAATGAAAGGAAACAGGATACAGCATTAGCTGAGATTTACTTATTTCAGTGGATTTTGCTGCTTAGAGTATGTTTCTAGCCATGGCTCTTGCTGTTTCCAATTTTGGTTCACCATAACCAGTATCTTCTTTGGCAGGTCTTTAATATCCTCCAAGTGAATTTTACTTTTATTTGAGTATCTAGATAGGCATGTACTGTTTGCAAATACAGAAGTCATTCAGGATACATTGACATTCCACACAAATAGGAAGTAATGCCAGCAATTTGACCAAGTCAATTAATATGGCTGCTCAGCTTCTAGTCTGAACCTTGTTGGTGTCTAGAGACTATCAATTAGTTGCCACCTTTTGGGAATCTTTTTTAAACTTTGAAATGTCCTCTTGTTCTTGACCTTCAGAGATGAGCAATCCTAATAAAATATTAAAAGATATGGACTTGATTTATTTTAGCAGAAGGAAAATGAAAGGAAAATGATTTTTCCTTAGTTTGACAATATTGATGTCTACTCTCTTCTAATTTTAATGCAGACGCTGTCAGTACACATTACAGACAACTCAGTAAATCTTTACAGAGAAGAGACATTGAAAAATATTCTCCTGATTATTCATTTCCCCCCTGAGACTATGGCTGCACTACACATGATATACAGTATGTCTCAAACCAAATGGAAACACAGCTAATTACCATTTTAGTCGAACACATCAGGGATTGAAAACAGGGATTCTGTTTCTAATTATCTGCAAGGGGGAAAACCTTCCATTTTGAATTATAGAGTGTATGCACCTTTTTCCCTCTTTGATGCTCTTCTCGGTCTCCTTCTGTATTTGGGTGGTGGGCACATGTGTGTAAGTGCCTACTTCAAAACTCATGTTACTCATTCACAGTGAGAGAGAGAGAGGAAACAAAAGAAAGAAATTATAACAAGGATTTATAGCTCACAGTATAACAGTATAAACTGAGAAGAGTAGATGAAAAATAATGGATTCCAATTAAACGGTGACCATTTCACATTTCGCTCACTGTCTTTGGTGTGAACACATAAATGAGCTAAGGTGTTCTCTTAAATATTAATATCCCAGTGATGTTTTTCATTGCAATAGAAGAGTGAGTTTGGTCACCAGGCAGAGGTCCTGACTACAATGCTGTGGGTATTGTCCTGAACAAATTTTCATAACCATTTTCAGGACCCTTGTATTTTTATGGTGTCCTTTGACTTGCTTGGACTAAGGGATCCCTATGTCTTTTTTCTTTCAATCCTAAAATGAGAGTAATAACTATTGTTACAGACGTTTGCCCTCTAATGTCAGCTTCTTTAGTTGGCACAAGTCAAATTCTGGTAAGCAATCTATTTTTCTGCAAAAACTCAGCCAACCAATATACAAAAGAACCTCCAATGAGATCCTGTACAATATGCTGTGCTCAATAGTTGCAATTGTAACAGTGTGCATTTGCATGCAGTAAGCATGAACAGAATGCTTCATCTACTTTTTTTAAATCTCCCTGGCCCAGACCGGGTGTTTGATTCACAGCCTTTGAGTTTCAGTTTGAAATTGAAGGTTTAAAAGCTCACCTTTGCTTTTGAGTTATTTGCTATTTGGGATTTGGTTTTTATACTCTGTCTATATGAGAGAGGCCCTATATCACAACACAAATCACAGTATGTTAAATCTTTAAATTCTAAAAAGATTTAAAAATGTTTGCTCTGGGGGCCACCCATTGGAGCATTGTTTACATGGAGGGGCCCCATCCTTTATGACAACTGCCTTCTTTCCTGAGAAATCAACTGTCAATAGCTCTTCATTTGGGGATGGGGTGCTCATGAACTCCTTTCCATTCTGTGCTGGATTTTTTTTTTTTTTTTTTACTAACTTGATCTTGTGTAGGTCTTTTGCATGCAGCCATAGTTGCTGTTAATTTATGAAATCAGTGATTCTTCTCTAGAAGATATGATTTCATTCAGACCCTAACCCATACAGCCTCCTTTTATAATGTTTCTACTTATTCTGTGAGGTGCTCCTTGAGCCTTGGGTGGAGGGTGATAGTGGTGTCCCATGTGTGGCTGAACATACCACTGACATATATTCTCTGCACTTGGATCAGTTGTTAGCTGTTGTCTACTTCACAAAGAAACTTCTCTGTTGAGACATGAAAGCTGTACTAATCTGTGTGTGTAGAGATTTAACTTTGTAGTACAGGTTGATTCTCTATTAACTTACCAGAATAATAGCATTAGGTTCATTCCTGTGGAGCTTGTGAACTTCCCAGTGTTGGGTTCTTGGCCAGATTTATAGTGCCAGGCATGCATTACCACCTATGGAGTAAGTCATATATTGGACTCTGTAGGTTATTTACAAAGGAAAAAGAGAGGGGACATGATATTCAGAGGTAGGGAATGAAGGTGTAGATCTGAGAGGAGTTAGAAGGAGATGGTGTGTATATGATTGAAATATATTTAGTGAAATTTTCAAAGGATTAATAAAATATTATATTAAAATGTAGCATAGTACCATGTGTGATTTCTTAAGGCCAATTAGACAACTATTGGTTAAAGCTAAGGCAGGCTTACCATTAATGCACCCTTAGGGTTATCATGACATTCTGGTTATCCTTACAGTCATAGGTGTCATAACGAGGCAGGATTGTTAGTTGCTTTTCTCCATTGGAAGTTTGCATGGCTGTTTCTGGTACCGTGAAAGCTAGTCCTTAGTAAAGAGAACTTCTAGTCAGTTCTAGTTCAGGAGTCTCTGGACCTTGTCCCTGAAGTGTAATGGTATATTCAACGATAGAGAATTACCTCCCGTCACTAAGAAGAAACCAAGTGCAAGAATAATAGCCTGAAATAACTTGTGAGTCTCTTAGATAAACTGACCTACAGTGGAAAAATGTCATATCCTGATTGGTGTTGGGATTTTTGTTAGATAGTCTTTGCAAGGATTGCTGTCTGCTAAAAATCAGAAAATTTCATTATATATATATATATATATAATATATATATATATATATTACATATATATCACTTATATATATTATATATGTACATATATATACTTATGTTATAGGTATTTTACGTAAGTAGTTAATAGTATGTTTCCTTATGACGTTATCAAATATCCTCACTGTTATTTTAACCTTCGCCTCCTTCCTCCCTGACCCCCACTATGTGCCTCACATGGTAGAATGTTCTACTTTTGATACTGGAAACCTATCCAACTACTCAGGCTTAGAGAAATCATGCATCTTGGAGGAGAATCTCTAACTGCTGTTTTACTAAACACTAGAACCCCTCACTACATTCTAAATGATTTATCTTCATACCTACAAATAAGTATAATCCTCACTCTTCATCACCAGAAGTTCTCTTTGCAACCGGCAGAAAACTACAACCAATCAAAATGCAGTTTTGTGGAGCTCTGTCCCAAAGGGCTATGTCTGCAATTCAATGCCTGCATTTAATAAGGCTCAGGAATCATGGCAGAAGAGGAGGGTAGAAAGATTAGAAGAGCCAGAGGAGGGAGTTTGCAGTGAGAATCTACCCCCAGTAATGTCAGAGATCACAATAGTAAAGTGTCACCAACAGGACTGCCAAATGTGAGCTGAACAAGGACAACAGTAGACATGTCAATGTACGTGAGGAAAGACTCTGAGCCTCAACCCCACACAAAGAACCACAGGTAAGGGAAGGATGCTAAGAGCAAGAGAAGCTGTCTTATCCGGGGAAACACACCTATTATTTATCCAATAACAACTAATTAGCCTTGAAGAATGAGCATAGGAGTAACATTATACAGGCCAAGCACACTGTATTTATGTATTTAGGATTATAATTTAAGAAAAAGGAGGTCATGAATTTTAAAGAGTACAAGAAGGATCAGTGGTTCTTTCTTTCTTTCTTTTCTTTTTCTTTTCTTTTCTTTTTTTCTTTTTTCTTTCTTTTTTTTTTTTTTTTTGAGACAGGATTTCTCTGTGTAGCTTTGCGACTTTTCTGGAACTCACTTGGTAGCCCAGGCTGGCCTCGAACTCACAGAGATCCGCATGGCTCTGCCTCCCGAGTGCTGGGATTACAGGCATGCGCCACCACGGCCTGGCAGATCCTCTTGCGACCCTCTTGAGGAGTCACATATCAGATATCCTGCATGTCAGATATTTACATTGGGATTCTTAACAGTAACAAAATTACAATTATGAATTAGCAATGAAATAATTTTGTGTTTGGGGGGTCACTATAACATGAGGAACTGTATTAAAGGATTATAGCATTAGGAAGGTTGAGGACCACTGATTTAGATGGAGGAGAGGGAGGGAGAAATGATGGAATTCTAATATTAAAACCATAAAAAATGTTTAAAAAATAGCATAGCAAATAAAACAGAAAAAATAAGTATTCACTGTTTTATTATAGTGATCTAAAATAGGCAGTATTGGAAATAAAATAAAAACCATCTGTAGGAAAAAAGGAGATTAAAGTGAAAATTAGTCGTAGGAATTTGGATATGAAGGGGGAAAAGTAGCAGGGAAGTTGAAAGGAAATGGTATTGGATGTGTGAATATATCAACTGTATAAGATACATGTACAAAAATGTCACACCGAGCTCATTATTTTGTAAATTAACACACAATAAATATTGAAAATCTTTTATAAAAACTCAGAAATCAAAATTATTTCCAATAATTAAAAATGGAGCAAATTTTATCACTTTAAAATGTATTTTAATATTATCTCATTGTTATTATAAGTAAAATGAAATGGAGGAAATACTGTTCTGAAATTTTTTTTTTTTGGAGCTGAGGATCGAACCCAGGGCATTGCACTTGCTAGGCAAGTGCTCTACCACTGAGCTAAATCCCCAACCCCCTGAAAATATTTTTAATTAAGCACATATTTATTGAACACCAGCTTGTCATGGTAGTAGCTATGAGAATGCTAATCACAATTATTCCTCTTTATATAATACCTGGAATGATTTATTAGCTGAATATGACTCTGCCTTCAACTCATTTTCTGAGATCTGTCCATACATCAAGTTCAATAGCTTTTTGTTATTTGATTGCTTTTGCATTCTATTTCTCTATCTTGACTTCTTCTGCATCAGATTTTTAAACCATAAAACATAATGTTAGTTCCTTTGTCCATTATCCCCAAAGTATTTGTCCTGCGTCTTTTTTATATTGCTGAATTTGCTGGATCAGTTTTCATCTGGATTAGATTTTCCCCACATCCAGAGCCCTACCATTGCTGGGGGAATCCATGCCTCTTACAGGAGAGGAGACAGGAAGTCATAACTTACCGTTCCAGTTGGGTACTTAAATCTGCTTGGATATCTTTAAAGCATTTAACCAGTATTAACTTTTCCATACGATGTTATTCTAGGCTACTACAATATGCTCAAAATATTTGACCTGCTCTATTTTTGATTCCTGAATTTGACTTCATAGAGAAAACAGCCAAGAAAAGGACTCTCAGGTTTTCTCCCTCCCTTCCTATCTTCCTTCCTTTCCTTATTCCTTCTTTCCTTCTTTCTCCTCTCTCTCATTCCTTCCTTGCTTCATTTTTTTCTCTCTTTCTCTCCCCTTTCCTTTCCTTCATTCTTTCTTGCTTCCTTTCTCTATTTCCTTTCTATCCTTCCTATTCTCTTTTTCTCTTTATTCTCCCTTCCTTCTCTCCCTCCTTCCTTATCTCCCTTTCTTTCTTGAGGTCTTGGTGTCTCAACACAGGGTCCCATTTGTGACAGGAAGTACTTTACATCTGAGATATGTCTATAGTCAACTTGATTTCTTAGCCTTTCATTTCCAAGATTATCTGTATCTATTTTAGATGGCTTTCCTTCTTTTAGATAGGAGTTGCTGTTTTCTCTTTTCTAAATATACCTGCCACTTTACTATGACTTCATTACCTCCATTTCCACAGTAACTTGACCACCCCCATGTCTTTAGATGCTTCAATGTGTCATAGTGATAGATTTTATGATTCCAGTGATTCTTTAGACTTCTTTCAACAATTTTCAATACCTATGTCCTCTAAAACATAATTCCTGAGACTGTTTCAATATTACACATATGTACATATATATGACAAAACAATATATAGATACAATCTTATAGTTATAAGTATGATATAATCTTATATATGTATATAGCATAATCATTTATTTATGTATACACACACACACACACACATATATATATATATATATATATATATATATATATGTATATATATACACACACATATATAAAATCAATGTTCTGGCCAATGGCATAGTTATATTCATTTATTTACATATTTATTTGTGCTCTTTCTAATCTTCCCTTTGCTGTGTGCATGTAAGTAATAATAAATATATAATCCAGGTTAAAAATTAGGCCTTATAAGTTCTTATATTTCAGATTTAGGTAAAAACATAGGGATAATGCTGTCGAAGATACTGAAGACAGAGGGACTAAAACAGGATTTCATTGCACACACAAAAATGTTTTTTGCACATTTCTTCCACAAATTTTACTTTTCATTTACTATATTAAGAATGAATTTTTTTGAGAGAATATCCTTTACCTCAATTCTTGCAATGCATACCTGAAAATCTGTTGTGTCTTATACCTTGCAAAATGAATTAATAAGCTATTTGCATTTCATAGATAATAATTTCTGACTGCTAATTCATAGTAGATGTAGTTATTTTCTCATTTAAATGCCTTTTCTTCTTCTTTCCTTTTTTTTTTTGAAGGAGGGGGCTGCGGTTGAGTGTCTAGCTTCACACATGTTATGCAAACTGCCTTTTTATTTTTCTGAGCTTTCTTAGACTTCATGTAGTATATACTTTTTTGTCATATATACTTATCTACATCCTGTGATTATATATTTTTCTGATTCTATCTTAAGATAACTATATTAATGTATACACTATGTATAAGCATATATATTTCCCCCCACAAAGTAGCAGAAAGATCATTCCATTTACCAGAAGAATGTATGGAACCAGATATCCTCTTTTTTTTTTAATTAAAAAATTTCATTCATTTTACACACCAGTCAAAGATCCCCCTCTTTCCTCTTAAGGCATCATAGCTACTGTTGTAGTTTCACAGAGACACCACGGCCAAGGCAATTGGTGAAAGGATGAATTTCACTGGAGTCTTGCTTACTTTAAGAAGATGAGTTCATGACCATATGACATGGATCATGGCAGCAGAGAGGCAGGCATGGCTCTGAAGTAGTTAAGAGCTTACATTCTACCTATGGACAGCAGTCAGAGAGCAAGAGACTGGGGCCAGGCATGGGCTTTTGAAACTTTAAAATCCGCTCCCATTTCACACTTCCTCAAGGAAATTTACACCTCTGAATCCTACCAAAATGGTCCACCAACTGGGACAAAAATTCAAATATTTGAACTTATGGGGCCCCTTTCATTCAAACTATCACATAATTGATATAAGCTAGTCTCAGAAAGGCAAACATTGCTTGTTTTCTTTCAAATGAGCCATTTATGTCTAAAAAGATAATCATGAAATAGAGGGATGTGTTTAGGAATATGCATAGGACTGGTAGAAGGGAGAGAAAAAGCAAACTCTACTATTGGTGGACAGTGACTATGTCATGTTGCATAATGTATGAAATGTCATAATGAAACTTTTAATACCCGTATTTATTTTTTAAAAAGTATGAAATCTGCCCTATGTCTGGATACCGCACTGTTACTGTGCTATGGTCTTCTCTATATGAGAGGACAGTCTGGTAGCCACATGTCTGGGAGCTGTGTAGTTGGAACAAGCACATACCTCAAGCACAAAGATCACTCAGCACGTTGTAGGTTGTGTCCATCAGCTGTGAGACAGAGCCCATCATCTATTAATATTATTAGCAGACCTATGGTCATTTTGAGTCAGAGTCTTGCTACGTAGCCTTCACTGGTTTGAACTTGCAGCAAGCCCCCAGTCTCATCTTCATGACTGCTGAGATTCATTGTGCTACAATGTCCCTCCTCTTCACCACAGACTTTCCAGTGGCATCTGAAATCCCACTGTAAAAGACTGAACTCAGGCCTTTACTTAATTGTTGCATTTTATTCTCAGTTGAAGGCACTTCTTTTTTCCCTGTGTAATAAACTCCAAACTAGAAGTCATACTACATTACACCAGCTATCCTCATTCATGTGGTTTAGTACATTCTTTAATTCCTAAGTGGCTCATCCATAAATTCTGTTTACTCTAAATTCAGATAGCCCTATCTCTGTTTCTTGTCCTTACCTACTATACCATTGTAATAGCTTTTTCATTTAATGAATATTTTTGTCTTCTGTTTAGCTTCTTTGGATTCCTCTGTTTAATATTTTTAAAGTGTTTAAATTATTATTCATTATATTCAATATAGAGCCTAGATTAATTTTTGATATTAAACAGTCCGCAGCTATATTCTGTTTCCTTTTTCCTATAACATTCCTATGATCAGTTTCTATTACTGTTGTATGTTAAACATATATTTCTGAGGTACTTGTGGTATTAGGTATAATTTTCCCTCTTCTTGTAATATAACTCTTTCTTCTTTGCATCAAGAATCTTACTTAATCTTTCCAAGGGATTTCTGACTTTATGAAGCCCACTCTCAACAAACAATGAATAATTGTTGAGTTGTTGTATTCTATTTATAGTTTTTATTATATACTAACACTAATTATGGAGCATTACATGTATATCCCACCTGAGTAAGTTTCTTGATTACTAATTAGAATGTGAGGGTTTGTTGTTTCATACAAAGACTGTGTCTTTTCTAATAATTCTTTGCCTAATACCTACTAGGTATAGCTGATAGAATTAATACAAAATATAAATTAATTCTAATGGCTATCCAAAATGCAACTAAAGATTAATAATAATATTTTATGAGTTTATAAATTTAAGCATATTAATCTGTCTTTGGACATAGATGTCTGATATTTAACTGCTTTTTACCACAAATTAAGGGAACCAAATGGTCTTCATTCTAGTGTTGGTGCATACTCCTATCAAAATGATGTGGTAAATTTGTTGATGAACAACAGTATACTGAAAAAGGGGAGTGTATTCAATCATATATCTCAGCTTGATATACTTGATGTAACTTCTTTGTTTGGACACAGAGTAAACTTCTCACAGAAGAACATAGCTTTTTAATCTTTAGAAGATAAGAAAATATACATAGTTCTATCTGTCTTGAAGAGATTTCTGGAATTATCTCCTGAATCTAGTTTCTGTTACTTATCACAAGTCATAAAAACTCTTTAAAAGAACTTGTCCATTCTGTACTGTTGGTTTCTTGACCACTAAGTTCATCAAACTTTAGATTGATCTGATGTACCATTTCCATTCAGTCCAGTTTTATTTCTCCAAACTCGAACAATAAACAATCTGGTTTGAAATTCTAATTACATAACTTAGGAATTCTTTCAAAATAAATATTTATTTGTTATTGTATTCCAGTGTCTCCCAGCTATAACTACAACAACTAAATATAAAAAATGACTTGCTGGGTGATGGTGGTGCACGCCTTTAATCGCAGCACTTGGGAGGCAGAGGCAGGCAGATCTCTGTGAGTTCGAGGCCAGCCTGGGCTACCAAGTGAGTTCCAGGAAAGGCGCAAAGCTACACAGGGAAACCCTGTCTCAAACAAACAAACAAACAAACAAAAGACTTAAAAGTATGCATTAGAAGTCTCTAGCTTGAACCAATCCAATAATCTCAGGGATGGAATCCCAGCATGAGATTTGTAAAGACCCTGGGATGAATGCACTGGCCAAGAAAGGTAGCCCAACACTTCCTCCTACAGGGGACAGGGAGCAGAGAGCATCTATAGTTCTGTGTAAAAAACAAATAGTTTGATCTGGTTACTGGTCTAGTAGTAGAAATCAGAAAAGGCAGAGGAAAATAGGTTTCAGAAAATAAATAACTCACAATGTTATAAGTCATTGATTCTGTTTTTTAACTATGTTCTAGATCTATCAGTTTTCCTAAAAAATTTTACCTAAAACCTTTGTTTTTGACACAGAGCTTTCAATCAATAAACATACTTATTTCCAGATTCTTTCTAGTAGAAGGTACTTTTTGCAATGTTTTTAGTTTTGAATGCTAGGTTAAATTTTCAATTTAAAATTTATTTAATTGAATATCAATCTGATATTAATGCATTTTTTAATCAAACTAGTGAAAATCTACTCGGAACATGTACTAGATGCTTCCAGTTAGTTGCACCAGCACAGCAAAGAGTTTGGTTTCCAACAATTTTTGTTTCTGGGAAGCTCAGAGAGCTGAAAAGCTAACTCTCTGAACACATTGTTTTGATTTGGAGGACAAAAATGAAATAGGTTTACTTTGAAATTAGAAATTGCTAATCCTATTTCCTAAAGTTGTTAACAGTGAGTCAGTGTTTACAATTGGATTATCCACTGCACCAAGGGCTGTATACCATGTGTGATGGAAATTGAAAAAGCCTGTGTGAGGAGCAGCCATTGATTTTGTGTTGTGGCACAATTGTTGGATATGCTGCCTCTTGAGCACTGCACTCCACTGGTCTATTAAAGTGCACTTTCAAGATTAGAAGCACATGAAAGTAAATCATTAGTGATGAGAAAATTGAAAATACAATTATATATGAGATTGACTTAACTTTTGGCTGTCTACATAATAATTATCTTTTAAACTGAGTATTTTTATAAAAAAAAATGTGCAGGTGTTATCAAAGCCATCATGCTGTGCTGGGAGATAATTGCAGTTTTGTATTGTTTCTATCTTTTCATAACCCACAAAGCCCGAGCTGACCTCGTCCTCCTCATGTTAGAATGCAGGTGTCTTTAGTTTCCTTGTGTAACAGAGTGTTACTCAGGGTTTTCAGAAGAACAAAAATAATTATAATATAAATATGCATGTGTGTTAGATAGACAGACAGACAGACAAATAGACAGCTGCTACAAAGGTCTGACCTCACAGATGTTGAGGCTGTTAAATGCCTTTATGTGGAAGGTGAGTCAACCAGGGGTTACCCCTAGGGACTAATGTTTTTTTCTCTATCTGAAAGCTTGATACATGAGAGGGTCAATGTCTGAGTTCCAGGCTCAAAGCCTGTTGACGCGAGACCCTCACAGAGTGGCTGATTGAATTAAAATATAAAGTCAACAAAAAGCTAACGCCCCCATTCTAAGGCAAATATACAGGGAGAATTCTTTTACTTGGGGCTGAGACAGTATTTTTATTTGTTTCATTCAGAACTTCAATTAATTGAATAGGGCTCATTCATATTATGGAGGACAATGTATTTTACTAAGTCTACCAATTTAAATGTTAATAGCATCTATAATACCACTCTTAACAGAAACATCCAGAATAAAGTTTAAACATATCCCCTGACTCCCTTTGGTTTAGCCATACTGACGCGTAAAATTCATTACCACAAACAGAAAGATTACCTCTTCCTGTAGTGTGCTAGTGAACTTAATTATTACCTAGGAGTCAGACAACATGGTTTGAAATACCTGAACTGACTTCACATCTTGATTGTATTTATGAATATTTCAGCAAGACTGTGGTTATAAGAGCATATCCAAACATCATCCCTTAGCACACAACATAAATATGTGATAAGCAAGAAGTAATTTCTTTGTTTGACAGAAGACTAAACCTTCTTGTGGTGATGTGATCTATCTACAAGCAACCCTCAGGATTTCTACTAGTCATACATTGGATCCTAAGAATATGCTTTTATGGCTCAACTAAGCATAGCCACAGCAGCTCATGGTTTTGTGTTTAAGTCTCTGTTTCTGTCTGTATACACAGACTCACATTTCAGTCTCCATTCTTTCCAATGTCTGATTTGCCTTTATTTACATTGGGTCAATAGGATATTGAAGTAGTATTATGTATTTTAAATGTAATTTTATATGTATATGTGGTCTTTTTTGCCTGCATACATCTCCATGTCTGTGTACTATGTGTGTTCCTGTTGCATTCAAAGACTGGAAGAGACCATGGGATCACATGGAAACAGGAAATTCAGATAGTTGTGAAACACCATCTGGGATCTGAGAACCGAGTCCAGGTTCTCTGCAAGAACAGCCAGCGTTCTTAGTGGTTGATCCATTCACGGCTGTGATTTTTGAAAACTATGAAATGTGTACACAAGACCTATTTTCCTATTAGCCGTAAAGAAGACATTAATAAATAACTGCTAAGATTTTTCCTAAGTATCATGTAAATAAGCCAGGTTGCTGCCAATGGTTTTGTAAAAGTTAAAGTTGGTGAAAATATTTTTAAAGAGGAAGACTTGAAAAGTTACAAGCAAATATTTTTTAAAAATCATTTTAGTTAGTTAATTCATTCCTCTATTTAGTCATTATGTGTATGTATGCATGTGTGTATAGGTCTGCTATGACTTTCATGTGGAATTCAGAGGACCCCCCTTTTCATTATGGGGCTTCAGGAGTTAAAGACAGGTCAGCAAGCTTGATGGCAAATATGTTTGTTCACCTGCTGAGTCATTTTACCAGTCCTCAAACAAATATTTTTAAAATTAAGTAGGCCATATGTGGGGTTTTATGAACTAGGTTGTACACTGTGAGAACAATGGATAATAGGTAGTACTGAAATAATCACCTATGAAACTTAAGTCTAAATATATAAAAATTTCTGTACAATATGTTTTATTAAATGGTAAATATAAAAATTATATGATAACATTTTCTATGAAAGATAATTCATAAAGATAAATAGGTATAAGGATGTGTGTACATAATTTTCCCTTCACTTCAGATGACCATCTTGAGCAGTGTCAGGGAAGGTGATGAATCATCAAAATATGGCTTCGTAGGTGAATAGTAATTCACATTTGTACAATCTACGTCAGGTCTTTTTTGTCTCTATCACTGAGGTCACACTATTTGAAGCAATGCTATTTGTTTTGGTCTGGCCCTCCACAGTTTTCACTAATTTGAGCTTCTTTATTCTGATTTCTGGTACCCATAGCACAAGTAGGTTTTAGGAAATCTAGGGGAGACTGCTGATGACTGCTGAAGGGTTGGGTGGTTAAACATAGGGTTAGAACTTTTAGAAAATTACAGATTTTTGTTTGTTTGTAAGTAAGTAAGTCGCTGAACTGGCAAAGTGACTCTTTCCAGACTGCCAACTCAGTATTATATCACTTCTTATTTCACTGTGAACTCATGGGCAAACAGGGACTTCTCAATTTTTGCTTATGAAGACAAAGGGAAAAGCTTCTTTATAAAGTAGAATGTGGTTCCCAGAAGCTTCTTATTAAAATGACATTCTCCCCGTGGGCATGTGTATTAAGAACCAGTTCACCCAGCCTAAAATCAATTACTTCTGCCTATGGCAATGAAAGTCTGAGTTAAATGTAATTCTCAGAGGTAGTTAGCATTCCATTGAAGGATATTGCTTCTATCCAAGAGAGAAGTTACCCAATTTAATCAATTCTTGGCCTGTTAAACTTCTGATAGTAAACAAGTTAGATTACCAAGTGTAATTATTAAGTATAGCAATTAAGACACTGTTCCGGACAAGTCGTGAGGTAATCAATGTTTAGTAAGAGGGAAATTGTGTAATACTTAAATGTTTATTTAGAAGCCAACACCTAACAATTTTAGCATAAAGTAGGTTCTGTGAGTCTAAACTTGCCCTCTTCTTCTTCTTATGCATTCTGCACAGTATACTTAAGGTTTGCTTTTCAAAGAGGAAACCTATGTAGATTTATAGCTTAGTAGGTTCAGATGTCCTTCCATGCTCTCTAGGTAGAATCTAAACAGCCTTCACTACCTCATCTCTGCTTACTTTGGGAGCTTCATTCTTTATATCAGGAGATCTTGATATCTGTTCCCCTCTTTCCCCTTGAATTCTCTTTTCTGGCCATCTTTAATTACTTTTTTATTTATTTAAACACAAATACAGTGTTTCATTTTAGGCTACTTACTTAAATTATTAGCTTCATTAGAAATTTTTATTCTCTCCTTTTTTCCCCTAACTCATACATTTTTTTGTTTCAGTATCAATACTCTTAGACAGCTTTCTGTCATGTGCCTATAGCTGATTCATGCTCTCTCTCCCAGCCCCATTATAATCTGTTTTGTACATCCTACAGCTACTTATGAGCTGGAAAAGCTCATTTATTTAAGCCTATATGTCACTAATGATGTTTATTACAAGTGTGTAGGGGCTAAGTGGGTAATTGTAAAAAAAAAAAAAAAGAAAAAAGAAAAGAAAAAACAAACAAACAAAAAACCTAATTGGACATTTATATGAGTCAAATTAGATAAATTTTTAATGTTTTAGTTGACAAGAAGAGACTCTCAATATGACAGAATTTTGATCCATATGACACAGAAGGGCATGTGTACTTTGATTTCATACAAAACATAGAAGTAAAATTCTACTAAAAAGATAGTTTGCTATTTTCAAATGAATCCTTGGGGAAAAAAAAAAGACAGATTCATCTATTAGTGATATGAAGGGAGGAGAATGGCTTTTTAAAAGGTAAGTTTGGCTCTTAGTAACACATGAATCAGTTTATGATTAAATGTAACATGTAATTTAGAATACCAAAAGAAAATATAGGCAAAATGCATTTTTTTTTTTTGCTTTGACGAGCAACTGAAGTATCACTGGTAGCCAATATTATCATAAATTTTTGTATGAAAGAATGCATTTTGGAAAATGATGTATAGGTTTTATCCTTTTTGATAAAACAAAAAGGGTTGGCTACATTGTTATAGCTTGTATCTGTAGAATGTCGAGAATATACTCTCACAATTATGCTTAAGACTGAGTCTTTGGTGAATTATGATGATGCAGCTAGACTGATACATGTGTGAGGAGATTAACTCCAAAGTGGATTAACAATGGGAGAAAGAGGACATTTTATTTAATTTTATGCAAAGTATAGAGTACAGCATCACATCCAAAACAGGTAATTCTTTCCTCCCAATATATCTTATTTCAGAGAGTTGAGCCCCTAAGCAATCCACAAATTAGCTCTATTGTGTTACATCTATTTGTGTAGTGTGTGTGTATGTGTGTGTGTGTGTGTGTGTGTGTGTGTGTGTGTGTGTGTGTGTGTGTGGTTTTGGATACTCAACCTAAGGATTTTCAGATGTAAGACATGTCCTGGAACACTGATGGAAAGGGCTGAAAGTGAAATTGCCTGCTTCATAGTTAGAAGCAGGGAAGTGCCACAATGACTTGACACCACTCTTTGAGATGGGAAAAGCAGAGGTTTTATGTTTTGTTTTGTTTTGATTTGATTTTTAAGGTTTTTTTTTTTGGGGGGGGGGTGCTAAGGAGATAGCTCAGTAGATAAAGTGTAAAGATTGCTGTAAAATCTGGGTGTGGTGATGTAGATTAGTAATGCTAGTGTTAGAGAGGTGGAGAAAAGAGAATGCCTAGAGCTCCCTGGTCAGCTGGCCTATTCTAATCAAATCCCAGGTCCAGATGAGAAACTACATCAAAACACAGGGTAGATGGTCTTTGGGAAGGGCAACAACAGGGTGGACCTCTGGCTTCCACATACAAAAGCACATAGACGTCCATTTCCCCCCACTCTGTCACCGCCACTGTACGCGTGCACACAGACACACACACACACACACACACACACACACACACACACACACAGATACACACACACGACAAAGCAAACTTTCTTTCTCAGAATTCATGACAGTCCCTCAAAGCCTGTCTGACCTATCCTCAGTTATAAATAGGAGAATAAACAACAGCTCAGAGAGGTTGAACACAGCCAGCCTACAGAGCTAATACCTTTATCTTTTTTTCATCAGAATAAGCCCACCACACAAAGCAAGACACAATCTATGTCTAGTAAGGCTGTGCATTTGCTGAGAGAAAACTGCCAGACTGCTCTCAGCCCTTTTGTAGATGTCATTCATATCTTTAAGCTGTAACATTACAAGTACAATCACAGATATTTCAAAAGGGAGTCGAGTTGTACTGTAATTTGCCATTTCTCTTTGTTTTCAAAGGTAAAGCATTTTAACAGTTTAGCGGACTGTTTTAAGGTTTCTTGTTTTGTTTTTTCTGTGTGTGTGCCTGAGATTAAGATAATGCATACCTATAGCATTCATCACTTAAGAAAATGGGGTGTGTGTGTGTGTGTGTGTGTGTGTGTGTGTGTGTGTTTTCTTTTAGAGCCCAATTTCCCCTCATTACTAGAGAGCTGAATTCTAAATCAAGGATTGTAGAGAAGAGATGTGCAACCTGAATAAAACATTTCCAGAGTAGTCTGAATAATAGTCCTGAATAAAAGGGGCTGAAATGTTCTTGAACCATAATTGGAAAAACTTCAAGTGTGTGTACTCAGAAGCACATGTGCCGAGAAGTGTTCATTATCATTATTCCTCATGCTGGTTAACATTTATAGGGCCCCAATAGTATTTTTAGTTTTGAGTTGAACACAAGTGCTCTGATAAGTGATCTTCTGTCTAAATTACCCATGTGGAGACTCATCTCTATTCACTCTCTGCACACAGACAGCATTGACAAACAACCCCAGAGCATGGGGGCTTTTAATGTGTCAGTAGAATCAACTCACAGCAAAACAAAAGAATCAGTTAAGGCAAATGCGGTCTTTGGAAGCATCAGTGGATAGATATCCTTTGTTTCTAACTTGTATTTTTTTTCACCGTTTTGATCTTAACATTTCTAAAACATACTTGTTGACCTCCTACACTTCCTATCACTGAATAATTATAGCTGGACATAAAAGCAGATTGAGGAGGACCATAGATTAGATTTAATTTTTGACCTCAAACCTGTTGTACTCTATAAAAGTAACTGATAGACTATCCTCTATCTTTGATCACAGAAACACAATGATTGTTACATTTGCAATGCATTCTCTGTTACTTACTTATGAAAAGCCACCATAGATTTTTGAGGGAATTGTTACAGTGCAAAGGAGATTATATAAATAATAAGATGTTCTTTTGATTACTGAATATAGGATGGAGTTGAGAAAGGGTGACTGGGTCACAGATAGATTTATAGAAAGTAATGCATACTCCTATGTATACATCTCTATGCCCATTCTTTTATATACACAAGGGTAAAAAATGATCCCACCACCTAACAAGAAATAAAGTATCACCCATAACCAAGACATAGGTACACTGATTTGTACACTAAGAATTATTGACTCTGTTAGCTAGGCAGTGGAGAGCTGTTGACATATTTTAGCAGGTGAGTGACATGTCCAGAATTGTATTTTATGAAGATTAACCTGATGGCATTTTCAGGATTGATCAGCACAAAGCCTGTATTATGACAGAGCAGACTGTGGCAAGGCAGGTCTGAAATATGGTAGGTGCAATGAGAACAGAAGGAAGAAGCTGACTTGAGCGATACATGACACTGGGATGTGCAAGAGTTGATTATTAAATATGGGAGCTGAAGTCGGGGATGCCAGCGATGAGTTCAGACGCTTTGAGCCTGGATGAGAAATCAAGTATGGAAGAGAAGGAACATTCTGTCAGGGGTTATTTTATCTCTTATGTGTTGTGAATCATATAATTGATCGCAGTCTAAAAATCTTGGGTCCAAAGACATGACCCACATCTAGTAAGCATATTGTGCCATCGTGGCATCTGTTCTTTTCCCAGTAATCCATTGTCAATCACAAGTATTACATTGTTGAAGAATATTTTCTGTGTCAAATCTATAGTTGATAAGAATAAAAAACTGAAAAAAGTAATATATTAAAAATAAAACTTTGTAAATTAATATTCTAGCAACATTTCATCTAAAAATAACCCATATCTTGTGATACAGCTACAATTAATTCATCCTACTGAAATTGGATTCCTGATGTGTATGTGAGATGGATTTTTCCAGAATTAATTTTAATATTTAGATTATATTGAAGAACTCATGTAATTTATGAGAGCAAATTCTCAAAAAAGTTTTGTGTTATGAGAAGCAAATAAAAAGTATTTTCCCACTATTTTTCACTCACTTGGAATTAAATGAAAATTATGCTCAGACTTCCTTGTGCATTCAACAAGTCCCAGCCAAGGGTTTCCACACATTATCTGGACACCAAAATTTATCTATTTCACCATCGTCTCTACATACTGAGTCCATGGGATTCCAATTAATGTCTTATGGGGAATCAGCTATTGCCTGTGTTTTTGTGGGTGCATCTAACTTCCTTAGGTTGTCTGAGGAGGAAATGGGGAGTGGGTTGGTATGTAAAATGAATAAAAAAAATCTTAATTAAAAGTAAATAAATTTCTTCTGCACTTTAAATATATATATTCAAGTCATCACAGTGTTCATAAGATGAAAACAATATGTACACCAATCATAGATAGAATACGTGAATCATAGTAAAAGCAATAACATGGACATGAAGTAGCAATACAAGCAAACTACAGCTACAGTGAAACACTGATACCTAAACAATGCATATTGTATGATTCCACCTGTACATAGCTCAGGAATAAATCAAATGAAAGTAACATTTCAAAAAATATTAATGTCTTGTGCTGCTGTATACCTTAGATTTCAAGAAGTCCACAAAGGATGTGAGGCAATGATTTCAGTAGAGTATTTCATTTGTTAAGGGAATTAGAAGAAGATATTGATAGCAGATATGGATATTTCATGTATAAACCTACATGTTTTACATATGTATGCATATATGTATTGTGTATGTACATTCTATGTGTTTTGTATAAAATCACAGCTAAGCCTAAAATTAAAGTACAATATGTATATTTATTCACAAAGGAAATGGAAGCACCCCATTAAATTGATGAAATATTTATGTCTGTAAGTCACATTTGTATTTCTATTAGGAGTATCATTTGTACAAAAGAAGATGTTATATTATGGTGACTTAGTGCATGTGTATAAGGGATTTTGTTAATATTAGTCCACAAGCCAGGCGCCAGTGGCACATACCTTTCATCCCAGCATTCAGGAGGCAGAGCCTGGTGTATCTTTGTGAGTTCCAAGCCAGCCTGGTCTACAGAAAAAGATCCAGGACAGGCACTGCACCAAAACTACACAGAGAAACCCTGTCTGGGAAAAACAATATGTGTGTGTGTGTGTGTGTGTGTGTGTGTGTGTGTTTACATTGACTCCCTTTTCCATTCACATTCCCTATTTTCCTGCCTTTTTTTTTTATTTTGTTGTGCTTTGCTTTTCTTTCTCAAATGAGATTTTACTGTCTTTCTGGGCTGACTTTGAATTCCCGTGACCAAGTAATCATCCTGTATTCAGCATTCGTTAATGAATAAGCAAATTATATTGATAACATAAATTTAGATTATAGGTATGATTTTAATTCTTGATATACAGTGGAAATAGAAAAAAAAAGATAGGAATTCTGAGATACAAGTGGAAGGGTCAAGTCACTTCTGAGGATAAAATTCCAGTTTAAGTCAGTTTTTCAAAATGAACACACTTCAGATACATTATTATCCAACTAAGCATTGGTTTTCCAAATCACTGTACTACTACATGGGGAAAATGCTAATATTATCCACATTCATTTGCAATTTTCTATGTGTATCTGATTTTATTTTTGAATGTTAAATGTAAATTTGTTTCCAATAAAAATACTGAGACTGGCAGGATGGCTTAGCCATTAAGAGGACATTCTGCTCTTACAGAAAACCAGAGTTTAGTTCTCAGAACCCATACAGGAAGTTCACAACTTCTTGGAACTCCAGCTTCATGTAATCCAAAGCCATCTTCTGATCTTTGTGGAAATTTGTGCACATATGAACACCAGTTCCCCCACATACTTGTAATTGAAAATTACCAATACCCTTTCAAATGATACCGTAGTAGAGGCTTGCCCCTCGAGCCTATGAATGTAGATATATTTGCTGGGTAATCTTGATAACGCCTTTGAAGTCTGATGACAATTTGTTATTCTTTTTTTACTTTTTATTTATTTATTCTTCTCTAATACAATACATCCTGACCACAGCTTCCCCTCCCTCCCTCTTCTCAGCTCCCTACCTCCTCTCTCCCAGATCCACTGCTTCTTCTTTTCCTTTCAGAAAAGAGCAAGCCTCCCAGTGATATCAACTGAACTTGATATAACAAGATGCAATAAGACCTGGCACAACCCTCATATCAAGCCTGGGTGAGGTAACTCACTAGGAGGCAAAGGGTCCCAAGAGTAGGCAAAGTGTCAGAGTTATCCCCACTCCCAATGTTAGGACTCTCACAAACAACCTAACAACACAAACACTTTTGAAGTCTGATGGCAATTTGTTAATCTTATACCATATATATATATATATATATATATATATATGTGTATGTATATGTATATATATGTATGTATATATGTATATATATGTATATATATACATATATATAATAAAAATCTAATATTTATGTATATATTAGATTTTTTTACACTTTTTGATACTTTAACTTATAACATTTTATTTCATGCTTTCATATTTAGCATGAAGTAAAACTGGCAAGTAAATCAATATAATAAATGCATCAAATATGAGATAGATCCCTAATCAATCGAGAAATGTAGCTAATATTGAAAAGGATAATGTTTTTAGATGAATAGATTCAAGTGTTTCTTCCTTTATGCCAAAAACATGGATAAGAGGACCCAGGTCCTCTGTTTTTGCTGTCCTTATTATAACATTCTTTTGATCATTGCATTAATTTTTCAGACGTCTAGTCTCTACTTCCATTATCTCTTTGTAGGCTATTAGCAAAGAAACAGTGTGCCTTTTTCATTTTTACATTTAAGAAATATTTTTCCTTCCAGGGTCGCTTTCTTAAAAGCTTATTTATTATTATTTTTTGACACATATGCTGCCACATTTGGGCTTCTCTCCCCTTTTCTTAGATCTAGGCCTTGCTTAAGTCTCCATAGCACCAGAACCTCTTCCCACAGGTACCAGAACCTCTTCTCAGATATCAGGTGAATGAGCTGCAGTTAAGCAATTAGGCAGTTAGACAAGAGTAGATAGATAACCTTCAGAACAACATTTCCTGCTGGACGAACAGCCCACAATTAATGCCCTTCCTGTTTGAAACACCCTTTGTCTACCTATATATGCCTTGAGAGAAAAATAAAATTTTGGAGCTTGATTAGATGTCCTGTCTTGTTCTCATTCTTTCTGTCTCTTGTCCTTCTCATTCACCGGTCTTCCCTTTAGGTTCCCATTGAAGACCCTGCTGGTTGAGGCAATTTTTAAATTTTTATTTACGTATGTGGTTCTGTTCGTGTGTGCATGTGTATGCTACAGGTGAGTAGGCACCTTGGTAGTCAGGAAGCCATAGGTCTGGAGTTATAGACATTTGTGAGTCACCTGACATGGCTGCTAGGAATCAGACACAAGATCGCTGCAAGAAAGTATGTGCTCTGAACTACTGGATCATTTCATATAGCTCCAGCCACCTTTTATTCATTTATTCTCTGCCATATGCCCCATCCCTGCTGTGCTGTGACCTCTGTGGAGGTCACAGGACAACTTCTTGCTCCTCCTCTTCCACCCTGTAAGTTGTAAGTCTTAGAGATCTAACTCAGGGGGTTTAGTTTTACCTCTATCCATTGAGCAATCTCATTGGCCATGGTGAGGTTTTTTTTTGTTGTTGTTGTTGTTATTAGTTTTTTTCTGAATCAATTATTTTTCCTTTTTCTTATTTTCCTCCCACAATTTTAAGACTTTCCAACTTTTAGGGAGTTTGGAAAACCTCTGTGAGTAAATATGATATTATCAGTAAGAACCATGCCTTCAGGTTCAGGGATCTCAGACTAAGGTGAAAGAAGCACAGCTAGGTTCTATGCTGATCTGAACTGTTGGGGAATGGAGAGTCTAGTAACAGAGCTAATATGGCGGATAGAGTCAAAAGGAAGGAGGGCTCATGAGATCATAGAACGAAGTTTCAAACAAGCTGTCTTGGATTAAGATTTGAGAACATATGTGCATTTGTGGGCTCCTTTGGCTCCTGCAGGGCACTAAAGCAAAAGGGAGAAAAGGAGAGAAAAGAGGGAGGGGGATGAGGGAAGGAGAGGGAAAAATGTGTCTTTCTCTGGATATATTAAAATGTTCTCAAGTAATCTGACAGCATTCTGAAGTTGGCAATCAGATGGCTTCACTTTGAGAAGTACTGCTATTAAAGTAACCCAGGAAGACTTTGCTTTTTCCATTCACTTTTAATGGCTTCCTACAATAAAGGGAGCTAGCTACTTTGTTAACTTTCACTACCAACAAAGAAGACTGAGGACATGAGAACAATGCCTCTCAGAAGAGAAGATATACGCAATACTGCAAATATTGTCCACACATATTTCATTTGCTTGTTTTCATTTAGGATAAGAGAAGAATGGGTTTTCAATGCTAAATTCCATTAAAAAAGTGAATCAGTTTTAAGTAGATAGATTTTATTCTAAGCTACAAAATTTGTGTCTCAGGGATTCTAGAAGGCAAGTCTGTTTTTTATCTTTGTATACTAGAAAAATATTTACTAGGATCTAATATTTCTTTCAGTGAGCTATATAACTGTTATTACATTATATAATAATACAAGTCTAAGCCAAGTTTTTTTCTTAATACTCAGGAAAATATAATTGCTAAATTGCTGCTTAGGCAAAATTAACATACATTTTTTTTTTTAATATAAAAGCAGAGTGTAAAGCTGTGCTTCACGTATAGTCTAGCAGATGCCAGCTGCAGGAAAATCTCCCGAGATACTTTTCAATATTCAAGTTTTCTGAGGTGCAGTCTGGAAGTCTACAGCTGAACAAGTTTTTATTTGTGTTTATCATTTAAAGTTAGAGGTTCACTTGGAAGAGCATTCTTCAGAACTCTGCGTATGTCAGGCGTGCTCCTCAAGGAATTAATAAGTGACTCTTTAATTTGAGGATTTGCTCACTGCTCCATTTCTATTCCATTTTCACTCATTGTTCCCATTTATTTTTCACTCTCCTTCCCTCATCCCCCTCCCTCTCTTCTCTCCCTTTCTCCCTTTTGCTTTAGTGCCCTCCAGGAGCCACAGGAGCCCACATATGCATGTATGTTCTCAAATCTTAATCAAAGACAGCTTTGATAAAAGTATATTATGCCACTCAACTTCCAAATACCCAGGATGCAATAGGACCTATCACCCTTAAGAACGTTTACTTCCATTATACATGAAATGTTATAGTACTTCGTTGTGAAAAACAAAACAAAAGAACTTTAATTCCTGACTTATTTTTATTATATAAATCACTGTAGCCCTGGTCTGTATTTGCTGGAGGAAATGTGACTGAAGAGCCTTCATACTTTGTGGCTCCTTGCTGACATTCCCTCCCCACCCTCCCACCCCCAACATTCTTTTCTGCAAGAGCTTAAACATTACAGCTATTTGCATGGAGCCTTTTCTCTGATCCACCAGGAGGATGTGAAGGGTTGATTGCACCATTTTCTTTATTTGCGCAGCTGCTATAACCTTCAATCTAAACCAATTTCTCACTGTCTTCCCTTACTCTTTTCTTTCTTTTCTTTTATTCTCTCTGATGAGCCATCACTTTGTAAAGTAAACATTCATATTCCACCATCAAATTATTCTACCATATTACCTGCCAGGCAGTAGGCTACTTATTAGCCAGGTTGTTTTCTATGAAAAGTGCAGGGCCAACGTTAGGTAAACAAATAAAAGTTATTTATTTTTTGTGGAGTATAATTTATAAACTTTAACATTCTCTTTCTTGTGTACGTGTGTGTTTGTATTCATCTGTCTAACTGGCTGACTATCATTTATTCTATCTCATTTGCACTTATATCACAATTACTTAACAAATTTGACATGAGCAATTTTAAGTAAAAAACAGATGTTGAATGATTCAAATAGGCCTTATATTTCTGAAATAATCTACTTCACTTTCTGTTTATTATAATCATCCCAAGCAGACATAATAAGTCTCATGACAAGCTGCAGGCTAATCTTCATTTTCTCCCATCCAAGCACTAACCAGACCTGACCCTGTTAGCTTCTGAGATCAGATAAGATGTACGAATTCAACTTAGTATGGCTGTGGATCATTCTGTCATGAATAAAACTTTGGCTTTCAGGCTCTCAGGCCCTTTTTTGACCTCAGAAGCTTTTCTGAAACAACTGAGCCTTTAGATTGCAGTGAAACCTCTCAGAGAGTTTTAGCGAAGAAACAAAATGATGAATGGATTTTCTTCTTCCCCTAGTCACTTCAGAGTAACTACATAGGTACAGCTACACACAAATGCAGGGCTATTTGTGATTTGGTACTTACAGATTTCTTTGAATTGAAAGTAACTTCAGAAGTTGAGTCAGATAGAAATGATTATGGAAAAGAGAAATCTTACCAGACATATGGGAATTTGGATGTAGACTCGTATTTGTCATTTCAAGGGAATCTTAAAACGAGCCTATATAGTGTAAGAACAAAATTTAATTCTTCAAATATGTTTCTCTCAACATATTAGATAATATCAACTTTCATAATTTTTGATTTAACTAAAAAGACAATTAAGGTATATTCAACTCCCAGAATTCTTGGGAAAAAGGAGATTCATAAAAAATAACATTTTATTGATTATAAATTCAGAAATATTCTATGTATTATTCAAAATTCCAGAAGTATGTACAATTAAATACAGAGTTTCTAACCATTGTTGTTAGTTATGCGGCGCTAGGAACACATCCCGAACACAACAAGACCACGGAAGAGTTTTATTAAAGAGGACAGAGGTGACAGGCCTGCGTGAAACACACACGTGGGTGAGGAGAGAAGGGAGACTCATGTAAGATGGCGCCGGCTTTTTAAAGGTTGGGCCGCGCATGCGTACAGGGACTCCTGTGTGTACTCCACGCATGCGCGTAGATTACATGGCTGCGTGCGCGCTTTACGCAACCACGTAAGGCCACAGAGTCCTGGTCCCGCGAGATGTCTGACCAGGAGATGGCTATTCTACACCGGAAATAGTTAGGCGGTCCGCCGGGCAAGCCCAACCGTGTGAACATGTAATTATCTATCATTCCCGACTCTCATGTTTTAAAAAAGAAAAAAAAAATGTGGATAGATGGATATGGGATGCCGTTTCTCTCAAAGACTGCTTCAGGCTGAATGGTGGGCGTTGATTGGTTTTGGGGGGAGATGGGGAAGCTGCCTGAAGTCCTGGGATGAAGTCCTGTAGCTGTGTTCATCCTTCATGGTGTGGCTGATCCTAGGATGAGATCCTGCAGCTGTCCATCATCCATGGTGTGGCTGGGAACCTTCTGTCTGACAAAACACTGGTGACATAAAAGCTTAGACAAAAGATTCCGTGGTCTTGTTGTGTTCCGGACGTGTTCCTAGCGCCGCATAACTAACAGTTGTTCCTCTGATTATGTAACAATATGGATTACTTATATATTTAGAGCTAGTTTTTTTCTTACTTAAAAAATATCTTAAGGGGTATAGCTTGTTTAGTAGAGTGCTTGTCTAGCATGTAGCAGGTCCTAGATTTGACCCTCAGTAGTGCCCTAAAGTACTGAAATTATTTCCACATATTTTATTTTTACTTAAACATAATCTCATAGCTTTCTATATATAATTGTATTTACGATGTCCCCATCATTGAGAATTTACCTATATTTTTGCTATTCTTGCATTTGAGGGTCACATTTACTGTTTTGTTGAGGTATGTATTTATATACATGTATACAAGTGAGCCTTTCTCTCAGAAGTGCTTCTAGATACAAAGTTGATGGTTCAGTACCATGCTCTTTTGAATTAGATAATCCTTTCTTATTTTCCACTCCTTTGAACAAGGAAGTAATCATTCTCTCCACTATTGTCAATCCAGATATAATCAACATTAGCTAAGACTTTATTGTAATTTCTATTCCTTGATTACTAGTAATGCTGATTATCTTTTAAATTTTATTACTCAGAATTCCCATTTCTATGTCTGTGTCATGATTTGGGAGCTGGTTGGTGGCCTGAAGGAAAAGCCTGCTATACTTAGTTACCGGTAGTTCTTTGCATAGCATTGAGGTCTTATAGCATTGAAATCCTAGCCAACTACCCAGAGTTAATGCAGTCATGGATCTAGGAGGAGAAACTATAACTACCACTTTATTAAACCAGCGAAATTCTTGTGTTCACAGAAAAAAGGTAAATGATGTGATAGATAAGAATGTTTTCATCTTTAAATTTTAAATACTTTTCTTTATTCTCGAGAATAATAAAAGAATGAATACAAAATATTATGATCATAGCCACTCCATTTCCCTCCTCTTCTCCCCATATCCCCTACCTGCTCCCTCCTGAACTAGATAACTTTTATGTTTTGATAACCTACTTCCTTCCCCTTTCAAAAATGTAATTCTATATCTCTCCATCATCTAGCTTGTAGATTCCCCCAGGATATATGCTTTTAGAAGAAACTCATTGTTTGATTCAATATCAATAATGGTGAGGAAATTTATTTTAGATCTTTTCTCCAAATATGTATTTATCTAAATTAACTCATCAGACACTTGGTGACCTCTAATATATATATATTTGGTATTCATTCAGTTTGTCAGACTGTTTCAAATTACTATTAGGATTTTAGGATTTCCCTTTCAGTCAGTTTTCTTTTCCTTTATTTGAAATTTTAGTGTCAAAACTTTTATATACAGAGATATGTGCCTATAAAATATTCTTTAAGACAGAAAAAGCTATTACAAAAAATAAGCAGAAATGAACATATACCCAATCAGAAAATCAGCTTGTTTTAGAAAAAACAAAACCCTAATAGTAGCGTCCACATGCACGGAATTTATCATCTTATTTTTGTTTACAGGAAGGTAAATAAAGATTTTTTCCCTTCTGGTTTTCTTATCATTATGATTCCCCAAAGTTTCTAAGAATTCCCAAAGACTCTATGGCCTTCAAAATCTGTCCTTGTCTTCCCCTAAGTTGCCTATGTATCGCCTTCTTATTTCAATACCCAGTCCTTGCCTACTTGACCTGCTAATTGAGGATTTTTTCCCTTCTGAGTCCCTTAGAACCGCTTTTCTTGGCAGCTCACAGCAGGCTCTTGATTTGCTACTTCACAGTTACCCTTTGCGTTTTCATCTTTCAATTTGTATCATCTCTCTCCTCCTTTCAGGTGCACTGAGCTTGTTTTAGTTTAGTTTATGTCTAAGTGAAGAAATGCCCCTGTGACAAGAAATGTCACTCTTAATCATGTTCTTTTTTTTTATTGTGTGTTTTATTAAAGTTTCCATTTCTTAACCCACCAACTGGCACAATGCCAGGGTCATGTCAAGATTTTTACCTTAGTTAACATCAACTGGCACGTGTTAAACTAGGAGGTGTATGTGGACAGGGAGGGTAGTAAATCAAACAGAATAAGAATTACCAGAAGTCACTTTCTGGATGAAGAATTTGGGTAATTGAATTGTTACATAGCCATGAGGTGTACAGATGGAATATAAAACACCCAAGCTAAAACTGGGGAGAATTATCGAGTCTGCTAAATTAGATTTTAATACTTTTCTCTTGTGATGGAAGTTAGCTATTCTTATAAGAAAGCCTCACATGTCTGAACCTGAAAATAAAATTATTGTGCCTAAAGCTCACAGTGAACTCGATAGCATCCCCGGAAATTGAGAACATTAATTAATGTCACCAAAAACCTTGGGATAAATTAACCATCAGAATCAGAAACCAAACCAAACCAAACGTACGCCACATGGTATAGGCATTTCCAATTTATCTGTACGACTAGAAATGTATTGGAAGACCCTGTTGCTTAAGGCTGTAGTATACCATGTTCGGACAGCTCTCTGAGCTCCTCGAAAAATGGAAGATCCTCTTCCCCCAGCAGAGGGCTTCCTACTCTCTGCATGACCATACTTGGAAGCTGTTCCTGAGCACGGATGCCTGACTTAAGTATGACCTTTGACACAGTTCCCTGCAAATGCTCGCCCTGTGCTGCCCATACACCCGTATGATAATTAATATTGTGCTACTGTCTGTATAATGGGACCCTGCTGCCAAATGCCCAGGAAGCACACTACGAGCACCTTATTAGTTGATGTCTCAGCTGCTGTCCCTGTCCTATATATTTCCTTCACTCTGGAATAAAGTTGGGCTGTCTCACTGAAGCTGACTCCTGAAAAGGTCTTTCAGTCTTACTCACAGCCTGCCAAACCCTGTCTGCCACCTCTGCTCCCTTTGCCCTTGTAGCCTGGTGGTCAACAGACCAGGAGGAAAAGGGAGAATGTAGTGGTAATACCACCATCCATTCACCATGTCCCATCCAGGGGCTGTGGATCAAAAAACAGAGACAAGAGACAGCAGGTCATTCAGGGTGGAAACCTTAAATACAGGCTTACAGCACAATGGGGGGACCCTGGAGGGCAGAAGTTGGCTACCCATGTTCTAAATTCTTGCATCTAAGCTGTTTCACCAAATGCAGGTTACACAAACAAAGAACCTCCCCGTGCGCAGTGAGAGTTCAGGAGGAAGGAAACCGGCAGGGAATCAGAATAGGGAGGACATCTATCTGGTCAAGGTTAGCAAGCAAGGCAATAGCTACCCAAAATGGGGGTCCAGGGCCCTACAGGAGACCCCACAGGAATTAAAAAAAAAATAATGAATTTTTTTCCTGTTTGTAACTTTTTCCTGACTAATGTGAAATCATTATGGGATTTTATAATCTCTCAAAAATATACTTTAAGCATTTGTATTACTGTCTAATTTTGTCATGTTTTGGTGTAAACATTTGTTTAAATAACTGTGTCCATGTGGGTGTGTGACATAAGGTGAAAAAAATAATAAAAAAATCAAAACAAACATAAGACAGAGAGGGAAATTTAGCAACACAATTCTGGAAGATCTGTTGATTTCTTTGATAAAAATGAAAATAATTCTTAAATACAGGGGGAATAGTATTAAACTGGTTCAGTCTTAAACAGGTTCAAACAAGTATGTTTCAAAGTTATTAAAAATAAGTAATAGATGTCCCTGAATAATGCACATTTTTCTAAAAATAAAAGCTATTGATGATTTTAGATGTCTACAACAACTGATACATTAGAGAATGTACTGTAATCTTTTTCGAGATTAGCAATTGATGAGTAAACAAGTTATATGGGAAACTAAGTGCAGGACAAACTTCTAAATTTATTGTGCTACATTTTTATTACTTTACAGACCCTTCTTTGAAACAAAGCCCTGATCTATATAATTCTACTACTTTACTTTCTAACTATACAATTAAGTGTTTACATTCCTGGGGCCAGGTCTCTTATTTCAGCTGCAAGAATGACTAGCTTGTTGTAGAAACAGTAAGCTTTGAACAACCATTTCGAGCAATCTTCCCTCAGGAGACTGTCTTCTGCTCTCAGCATCCATTGGTTGTCTATAGTTCATTGTGTAAAGTTGAGACCTCTTTTGAATCCGCCCCTTATGCCTTATTTACACACACACACACACACACACACACACACACACACACACACACCAACACCAACAACAACAACAACAATCACAGGAATTGAAGCAAAGAATTTGAAGGAAAGGGGAGGTACATAGGAACAATTGAAGGAAGGAAAGAAAATGATAATTAAATTATAGCCTAAATTCTTTTAAACAGGTTAAAAATACAGAGAAGAGACTGTTATATCAACTCAAACAAATGAATAAAAACAAATAACACCTTTGTCTTAATTTATACTGTCCTATAAAGTCATACATTGTGAAAAGAATAAAGATAAAGAAAGAATAAAAATGATGGAAATTCCTTTTGGTTTTAAATACGTTCACTAGGAAATAAACGAAACAGAATCTTGGGATGAGCTTTTGTTTTACTCTAATGTGACATGAAAAAGTTATTATGTAGTATACAAGATAATATATTAATCCTTTTCAATCCATCTGATGGAAGATATAAAATATATCACATCTATTCTGTGGTTCTTATGTGGGTCAGTGGCACATTTGACTACTTCCATCTTAAAACTTAAGTTGCCTGATGTGTTTTATTGTATCTTGTGAAAAAGGTGAATCTATCCAGGGTCATTCCAATCTCTCTGTTCTTTTTCAAGTTTGTCAATTGATGAGCAAATAAGTTATGTGAGAAACTAAGTGCACCACAAAACGTCTACATTTACTACCTCTTATTTTTATTACTTACTATTCATTATTACTAGAACCAAAGTCTGATCCATCTTTCCCCATGGCTTTACATTTTATCTACACAATTAAGAAAGGTCTAGAGTAGCAAAGGATGAATCAACTGTGGCCTTTGATGCTGTTTGAAGCACCTGTTGGTTTAGGTACCTAACCCCCCCACCTCTCTCTCTCTCTCTCTCTCTCTCTCTCTCTCTCTCTCTCTCTCTCTCTCTCTCTGTCATTGCCTTATAGTTCTACCAAATGATGAAGGGGAGCAATGTGACGATCACTCAGGGGTGCAGAAGATGCCAGTGCCAGTGTGAAGGAATGAAAGCCAAGGATGGTTAGAGCCACAGATTTAGGATAGAGGTGGGAGGACAACATGAGACAAAGGAAAGTTGCATGACTTCTTCTTCATGACGAAATCTGAGAAAAATTGCTTCTCTTATAGTCATTCATAGAGAGAGAGTTCTGCAACACTTGTGAGTTTCTTTTTACCTGATTTTGGCATTGCCTTTTAGATGAATGGGGGTCTTTTCTCTCTGGATGCTTAGAATATTATATTATGTCTTTATATATCAGATTTTATTGTAAAACAATCTTATATTAACCATCAGCGTGATATGATCTTAACTGTGCTGATTTTAATAGGAATTCTGCTTGGCAAGGCTCCATCATGCATTTTTATCAGTTGAGGGTTAAAAGAAAAACAGATTTACTAGTGTACTCTAATATCCCCCAACCTATTTCATGCTATTTCCTAAAGCCAAATTATTGATTGCATATAATTTTCAAAGCTAGAAAACAAAAGGAAGTAAAATAACTAATAAATTTGAGTACAGTATGCAGTTTCGGTTGTGATTTCTGAGTGGATTAACATGATACCCATAGAGAGGGATGAGGAAAATAATTATGTCATAAAATAGAATTTTTGAATTTCCTTCTGTCTGTCTGTCTATCCTAACCACTTCCTTCTTCAAATGAAACTTTGTTTAAACAGTTAAACCTTCAATTTCTTTTTTTTTTTCTGGAATAGATTTGAACATAGAAAATAGGAGGTAAAGCACATTAATTCTAGATTTTGTATATTCAAATAGTTAATTCATATTAATAGCCAACAATTATGGCTCCTATTTATATCTTACACATCCAGAGAAGAAGAATCAGAAACATAATTATTGTTTCCTATGTAAAGTGGATTTGTAAAGGAAGGAATATTGTGATTCATGGTTTTTTTTAGGAAGTGGAGCTGATCACGAAATGTTGTGTCAAAGAAACAGACTCCTCTTCAGCTCCTCTTCCTTTTCTTGATAGCACAAGCAACATCAGAACCTAGGGGGGTGGCTGCGAAGAGGTTTGGTTACAGATAAACAGAGGAAGCCAAACTCTAGAGTCTTCTAATGTGGTTCTCCAGTAACAGAAGGAATGTGTAGATCTCTAGCTATGTTATATTAGTACATAAAAGGAAAGAATTTCAAAGAACGTCTGTAATTCACAAAATATATGGGTTTACTTGTGTCTATGCTACTGATGTGTTGCAGATTGAATCTGAAATATCCTCTGTAAGATCACGTGTTTGAGCCCTTGGTACCCACCTAGTGGTTTGGTAAGTTTGCGGAACCTTTGAAAGTGAAACCTGGCTCAAAGAAGTGTATATCACAGCGGTTGGACTTTAAATTTTACAGACTGGCCTCACTCTGTGTTCCCTTTCTGCTTTTTGACTGGAGTAGCAAAGTGATTAACTGTCTCAAGATCCTAGTGCTATGACCCACCCTCCCATGGTAGACTATATTCCTTCTTGAATATATGAAAAAGTATACCTTGCCACGAATTGTTTAGTAACAGTTTCCTGGTCATAGCGGTGAATAACGTGACTAATACGTGGTGTTTGAAGACCTGAAAAAGCGCAGGGGAACTGGTCTGTTTTAAATGGCTCATTCCTAGCCCTGCCAAACCTCTGCAGTACCCCTGTGGAGAGTTAGGGGTGATCCCATTAATGACTGACTTTGTATCTCTGCTGCTACACTAAATGTGATAATTATTTTTGTCTTGAAAAAACAAATTTGAAAGAGTAGCTTCCTTACCTATTACATGAATGAAATTTCTTTCTCTTGATACTATTTTTTTTTTAACAAATGGCAAAGGAAGATTGAGAGAAATCTGTGTGTTGGATAGTGAGAAAGAAAAAAAAAACCTTCAAAGCATATCTCTGAGTTTAAGCCTCAAGGGGACCCCACTAGAAGGCCTGTAGGGTAGGTGGTATTCCTTGAACCTATTTCTCCATGCTTTTCAGAGTACTGTTTAGGTATGTACTAAACATGGCATTAGAATGCAAACTTTAAGTAGTGAATGTCTTAGAAAACCTCAGCACTATTTCTAGGTGCCTGAAAAGCAAGGGAAGTGCTCACAGGTGGCATGACTACAGACCTACCTTCAGTTCTTCAGAGTTTAATGGGCTGTTAGGAGATAACGGTCCATGGATACAGGAAGGATCAAGGCGTTTTAGAAAAAGGTCATCTTGACTGATGGTTCAGAAAGGAATTCATGAGACTAGGGGATAGATTTGGGTCAGGTAGCTCTAGGAGAGAGTTCCTGAAGAGAGCTATTGTGACTGCCCTTGGCTAGAAGCTTGAATCTTCTTGTTATTTGTTCTACCCTCGCTAAAGACAGACATTCCAGAATAAGGTCTGCTTTGTTAACTCTTCATTCACGTGAGCATTTCTGCCTGGAAAGAGTACTCACGGGTGTAATCAAAACTGGGAGACATTGGATACCTTGTTGTCTCACCGACAGACAGGCAAACCAGCTTATTGTTCCTGTTGTACCTCTAACTAGTAAAGCTCACTAACCCTAAGTTGGTGATCCATGATGGCACTCCATTTCTGGGTTCCCATTCCTGATGTGCAGGAGCCCTGCCATCTTACTCTGAAGCCACTTACTACAATCCTATGAGAAAACTTTCTTCTGACAACTATCTTTTTGTGTTCTGTGAATTTTTTTTTTATGCGCCAGCCAAGATCCATTGATTGAGTAGAAGTTTTGTGTTACCCATTTCTCCCCATTTAAGAATGATATGACATAAAATAATCTGCATGAATGAAGATAGATAGGAACACAGAAACCTTAGTAGATGTGCTGTGGGAATCTAATGACTGAAACTAAGGCACCTTTACTGTGAGATACCTATAAATACAACCAACATACATGAAGAAGAGACTGCAGAGGTAAATTGAAGTGTTTAGACAAAATCTTAACATCAGGAGGAGTATTTTCTGAGATTTTATGTATAGAAAATTAACAGTATGTTTCAGTCTGCTGTGTTTTAAACCACAGGTTTTTTTGCTTAGAGTTCATAAGAGAAGCAGTAGGTACCAGCAAATTTGTTTCACTTATACTAAAATTAAAATGGTATCTTTTAAACTGTCGAATTAAGCATTTTAAGTCTCTAATTAGAGTTGCTATAATTGGAAATTTTAGGACTATTTTGATGGTCAGAATATATCTCTGGACATGAATATTGTTCAGTTTTTATTTATTTATTTATTTATTCATTCATTCATTCATTCATTCATTCATTTGAGACAGGTTTTCTCTGTGTAGCTTTGGAGCCTTTCCTGAAACTCGCTTAGTAGACCATGCTGGCCTTGAACTCACAGAGATCTGCCTGGCTCTGCCTCCTGAGTGCTGGGATTAAATGCATGCACCACCACTGCTGGCATTCAGTCTGTTATTTTTTTTATTAATGACCATTCCTGATTTGATTCATGTATAAATCAATATAATAATGAAAAATTTTGGACTAAATTTAGATGCCATCAGAAATAATTTCTGATCATTGTATTGGCGTAAAGTGATCTTAACAAAAGTTGTTACTATCTCTTGCTTGAATTTGTATTTCTGTGGAAAAGAATTTCAAATTTATAAATACAAATCACTTTATCACAGGAGATGATGATTTCCTGTTTTATGCCTTGAAATGTCTTCTGCAAAACAGGGATATTTAACTTAGATCTATTAAATGTCAAAATATAGTATATTAAAGTCAATGAACTACTTTGACATATTTTCTATTAAGTTAAAATATTGATAAATAAAACTTTAAAAAATTAAATAAAAGCTATCATATGAACTGAACTAAAGGAATTATCGGTTACTTGTAAGTAAATATTTGGTATTTATTTATTCATATTATAATTTGTACATATTATAAATTATACTAAGAGGTAACTATAAAGATGTGAAATAAAATAATGAATAATTTTGGTAAACTTTTAACTGCTGCATTTAAATAGTTTAGTTTTGAATTTCATATAAACACTATGTGGGTGCTTCATATTTTAGAATTTTGTCTTCTTATACTGAGCTTTTAATATTACATTCTGGGTATAGTCATCCAACCATTTCAGAATTTTTTGTACTTTTGCTAGAATCATGTTTTTGTTGAACTGTGTTTTTAAAAATGCACATTCAAATAATTTCCTTCTTTTAGTTATCCCATAATGATGTTTCTATAAAAGATACCATTTTAAGTGGGCTGCCTATTACTTCCATGTCTAATTTCTTTTCATTCAGCTTCGCTGATGATAGCACAATTTTGAGTTTCAGAAGTACCATTTGGCTCATTTCAATTGGACGCTAAATTTACAGAACTTATGGGAACTCAAGGAACTTCTTATCATTCAATTATTTGACTCTCCTGATAGCTATATCTTCCTTATGAAAGGAATACTATATTTGTAGACAATGTTTAATGCCTGCCAGTCCACCTATAGGCACAGACACATACATGCACAAACATTCTCTTTCTCTCTCTCTCAAACCTGATTTTTTTTTTTAAAGTGGGAATAGTGTCACATTACTTCACTTGCAAAACATGGTTTCTCATGACAATAGAATAAAGTGAAAAAAATTACTCACCATTCTCTAAAGGTTAGACATGTCCTATCCAGATTTATCTGATAACTTTGTCTTCTCTGGTGTTTTAGGCTTTTTTTTTTTTTCCTTCACTGTAACCCTCTCTCTACACTTTCTTAATGTCTCTGCATGTATTAGTTTCTAAAACTTTGAAAAGCTACTCTCTAATCTCTTCAGTCTCGCTAACTATTAGCATCTTTCGAAAGCTCAGATTAAAATAACATTTCTCTGTGAAAACACTTTTGACACTGCTGTCAAATTAGATTATTGTTTTTCAATGGGAATTTTTTTATGGTATTTTCCTACCACATACCTCAGATCTGAACCTAATTCAAAAATGAAGCCTGGTTGAGGGATTCTCAGAATACCGAAAGCTTTCAAATTATACTAAGTATTAAAACACCTTCTGCAAGATGTCCCAAGGTCTCTGTTGCTTCACCACCTCATCAAAATCTCAGCTCAGCTACTAGAAACTTCCATTGTAAATTGTGTGACTTTTCGTCTAGTTATTTTAGAAGTGCTCGATCCTCGTATTTATTGCCCTGTTTTCAAGCTCAGATTCCAAGTCCTTTACCTTTTCCTTCATTCTGATAGTCCTCATAACGGCTGATTGAAAAGAGACCCGGGAAAGAAACACGGCAGAGACGAATTCCTGAATACCTCTGAAACAACGTCTGTGTGGTGTGGATGGACCCCCAGACGGTATTCTGCAGAACACGCCTCACTTGCCCATCAGTTACAGTATCTGACTTTCGGTGGCTTCTATGTCTTGATGGAAATGAGAGGGAAAGATCGAAGAGAAGACAGAAGTGAAATGGACTGTAAGACTCAAATCTCAAGTGTTTGATGAGGTTCCTGTCTGTGGAAAAAGAGACTGATATTTTCATACTTTATTTCATATTTAAAATTTTATTTTCTACTTTTTGGCTTATTTCTCTTTCTTAGTGGCCGCATGAGAGTCTCTCTGGCCTAGTTAGCAACATGGCTGCCTGGAAACTCAGGTGCTATACGGTCCGTTCTCTGCTGATTTTTAATTTGCTGTGTTACCTTGAACATGCTTCTTAATGTTTCTATTCTTCAATATCAGGAACTGTAAAAGAATGGAAAAAGTATTAAAATACTGCTATATTTGCAAAGAAAGACCAATAAATGTGCCTGAAGAGCAATCTGAAAATATAAAGTCTTGACTGTAAGGAAGGGGAAATCAGTCTAAACGTGGACATCTGAGAACGGCCCTAAATGTACTTAGCAGCTGATGGAGATTTTAGGTTTGATGTGAGGAAAATTATCCTGACAGTGAGTTGTTAAAATAGGCTACCTTTCTGGTTTCATAATATTTTCCTGCTGTTTCACATTTTATTATGTCAATGCCAATCATTCATCAATCTCCCATATGTGGAAGCTGTAAAATAGGAACGGCCATTACAATCACCAGTTTTATAAGAGATGGTCATGCTTTTAAAGCAAGCAGGCTGCAATAGTGTTCAAAATTCCATTTGTATTGTAAATAATTATAAGACCGAGTCTATGCAGACTTTGTGAAATAAATGATGTCACTTAGCGGCTCTAGTGTTCCATACCTGAGAGTATTGTTCTTTCAAAGAACATCCCACTTAATAAAGCAGCCAGCCTGAAAGCCTTACATTGTAGAAAAGCTGAACACTTGACTCCAAGGGAAGGACACATCATTTTTTTTTTCTTTCAATCAAAAATTCTTCATGTGTTCATGCAGGAGCCACATCCTAAGTGACCACTTGTTTGCTTCTTACTCCCAAATTTAATAGATTTGTGTAGATTCTTTACTGAGGAGATGGTAAGATGCTATCATCTGAGAAGGAATGAATTTCTGTGCAGATATGTGCATACTATCAGTTAAAATTTACAAAAAAAAAAAAAAAAGAAGAAGAAGAAGGTAGAGCTTATAGAATGAGTCCATAGAAACACATAGGATTTACAGAACGCGATATTGAATTTTGGGGCTGAAGCATTACAAATTTAAATCTATTTTTTCTCTGAATATGGTGTCATTCTCTTGAACATGTCAAGGAGAAAATATCCAAACTTCAAAATTAGATAATGTTTAAAATGAGATATGAACATGCTTGAGTAGCTGGGGATGACACTGAGAGTTTGGAAAGATGGAAACTCCATCCTGAAGACTCTACACCACTGTCACACGGTAGGGAGACCCACTCCTCATTTTCCAAGTTTGTCCGGACGCTGTCAATGATCGCTGACTGACAGACACACTTAATATGCCATCAGTTTATGGGAAGTACATCTTATGATGAATCTGTAGAAGAGGGGACTGTGAGATTGGATATGACTTTGACTTATCCAGAACTTTTACATTGTAATACTTGGTAATTTTATCTTGTTTCTGTTCTTAAATTCTCATCTCTTGATGAAACTCCATAAAGGTCTTTAGAAGCTTAATTTTTAGTAAATCAGTAAATTTAAAGATTTTCCTAATTAATATATGAACTCTGGGAATGCAGATACTGACTGTAACTATCATGAAAATAAATTTCATTTAAAGATGTCTCTATATTATAGTATAGAAGCAAATTGTACTCTCAAGTAGACTGTATTAATATAACTCCTAGCTAAGTCTTAGTCCCAGCAGCTGAGCTTTACCCAGTCATGGATCACAACTGATTAGTCCATGTCCATATAAGGCAATGCCTCATTATGAGGTAAATGTCCAGCTGTAACCAATTAAACCAGCTCTGTAAGCCATTTCTTTTATTATCATTATAAATACTGCCTCTACAATGGTGGTGGAGCTCTCTGAACATCTACAAAGTACTGCCTGATTTGTGAATGATTCTTTACACACACACACACACACACACACACACACACACACACACACACAAAACACCAAAGAACAAACAAAAAACACCACCAACATTGAAAACAAAAAACAAACCAACCAAACAAGAATCTTTGCTTTATTTAACATTTAAGTATTTTCTTTTAGTGAGCTAAAACTGCATTTTGTTATTTAATTGCAGAAAATAAGTCTTCTTGTAAAATACAGCACAGCTAACTGCCAGGTTCTAAACACAGCTCACAGCTCAATGTACATCAGATACAGAAGGTGATCTCCTTGCTGTTTGCCTTATTGAAGTTTCCCCATGAGTCCGTCTTTCTGTTTTTCACCGTCTAAGCCTGCAAATGGTAATAATTACAAATTATTCCTTTTGTATCGCAGCCTATTTTTTTAAATCTGCAGTTAATGTCAAACACTATACATGCCATTTAACAATACTTTAGACTACTCGCGGTTCTTCTTTTGGATGATTAAATTGTACTATTTTCCAAGAAAATGTAATTTCCTGAAATGTGCTCTTTTGGTTTGAAAGTAAATAGCTAAGTAAATACCAGGTCTTGAGATGTAATCTATAGATCTGAAAACTTGCTTTACACATACCTCTCAGTACATCTGGATTTGTTTTTCTTTTATTTTCTGTCTTAGTAAGGATTGACTCGCCACTGTTTACAAAGTATTTTAAAGGTGAAAAGTGCCATGGAAGGCTAAGGCCAATAAAACATATTGTATATGCAATCAGAGAGCTGACTTCTACAGCATTGAGCTTCGGAGCAAATAGTCCAAAGATGATTAAAATCAACATCATTTGTAATTTAAAATACTGTGAACAACAAAGACGATCCAACCCTGGCTTTCATTCTGGCAGCCTGCAAATATAGATTGCAGAACAGCGGGGCTCTGTCAATATAAAGCATTCAGCACTCCACTAATCAACTTGAAAGCTTTCTACTCTAGGAAGAATAAAACCAACTATGAAATCAGATTGGATACAGCGTTATTTTGAAGGATTAACTATGTGATTATTAAAAGAACACTACAACTTAACAAATCTAAGTGGAAAGTCTCTGTTACAGGACTTTTAAGTGTTTGGCTTAAATGAATATTCAGAAGGAGACCCATTCCATGAAGCACAGTAAACAACAACAACAACAAAACCACCATAGTTTAATGAAATGAAAGTTTGACACTAGAGGGAAGATTTGGTCATTAGCAGCCACTCCTGTTAGAGTTGGGTTCTAGGAGTTAGGATCTGATTTAAAATTTCTTTTTCAACCTTTCCTCCTTAAAAGAAAAACTGTGTTTAGAGTGAAATCAGCCTACGCCAGTAGCTCCACTCTCTCATCTCCCAGGATCTACCACAGAACCTATAGGTAATCCACATGCATGTATTTCTGGCCTTTATAGTTTTCTGTGCATTGTGATGGTCATTGTAGAGTTGGAATTTCTCTTCCTCTAGTTTTGACCAATATTGTAAAGAAATGAGTTTTTCCATTTGTGTTATATTACTTTCTCTTGGTGTAGGCAAGCATGTGACCTAGAGCCAGGCCTTGTGGTTCTAGTAGCAGAGTGAGCTTTGGGTATAAGATTTCCAAAGGTCTAGTTTTATAAAATGAACAATATTTCATATGAATAAAATACATGTTAATTAAGTCCATAAATGTATTATCAAAACTGAGGGGGGATAATTGTAATAACTGTGTTTTTATAATACCAGTTTCTAAAATAATTTCACTTTGGTCTACAGTGATATACATATAAATAAGATACAGAGAATTAAATTATAGGGAGTGGCAGAAGGGGAGTATAAAATGTGTATAAAATGTCCATTCGATAAAAAAGTAAAATTGTGTAAATAAAATATTGATTTATAAATGTGATAGAAATTCTATGTATATTGTGAGAAATAAGAAAACATATTTAATTAAAACATCCCAGCAATTGTGGCCTCTTATCTGTTTATCACATGTCTAACTATTTCAGAATAAATGATCTAAGGCAACACTGGAAATAAAGAAAGCAATTTAGATATTTAATTGTGTATTTATTTAAAAAACTGAGGCTTGATTTTAGAAAATCTATTATTTTACTTGTAAATGAAGCCCATGTGTTTGTAGTTGATAGATTAATTTCTTTTTTCCTTTTTATACACGAGGACAAACTATACCTTAAAAGAAGACCTAAGATTCATTTCTGTGATGTTACAAGTTTTGGATACAAACTTTAATCATTCCATTAACCATTGACTAGATATTCTCAATATCAAAATCTAGATCACAGTTGCCCAACTTGGAAATAAAACTGCTTAATTTTTTTTTTTTTTTTACTTTTTGAGAGTGTCATGTAGACAAACCTGTCCTTGAATTACTATGTAGCCAAGGCTTGTCTCAAACTCCAGGTCTTTTTCCTCTTCTTCCTCAGTGCTGACATTACAGGTGTGCACCATCACAGCTACTTCCATAGTCTCTGTGATAACATTTATTGATCTTGACTTCTGGCATGACTTCCAACACTAGGCACTGGAACATCTCCTGCCGCCTCTTCAGCTCTGAGTGCCCATATGCCTGGACCCTCATTGCTCATTATTTTCCTTCACCCGACTAGGGCTCACATAGCACTCTTCTAATGTGTACATTCGGTAGGAAACATTGGAAAACATGAAGTTTAACAGAAGTACCAGGGTCTTCTATTGCCTATACATGTAGAAATCTTTTAATATTTGATGCATGTCCTTTAGAAATCACTTTGCACCTTTCTACCTTTAAAAATTGATTTGATATTACAAAATATGTATTTATTTATGTGACCTCATTTCAGGTAACTTCTGAGTTGTTATTACCACCTTTTCACCATCCCATTAACTTCAAGAAAAAAGACTAAATTTATATGGAAATATCTGTTCCTAAACTAAAGGAAATTAAATTAATAAAATCCAAAGTTAAAATTTCTGTGTGATCAATGTTGACTTACTATTTGCCAAAGTGACTTTATTGTGCATCCATTCATGCTTATGGCTTATTGGCTATTCTTTCAGGAGCATGAGAAGCCATTGAGAAACAGTATATTCAAGAATAGAATGTGATTTGCTATGAAGATAAAAACATCTCCATATAGAGCACTGTGTCACTGTGGAGCAACAATTACACAAGGCAGATTCTTCATTAGATCTCTGACTCCTTGACCTTAAAATATTCAACTCACTTTTGAATTTCCAACACTTTGTAAGAAATACCTATTGTGGTTTAATAACAAATTTTGTTGAATGACTGGGCAATACTGGATGACTTTCAATTCTTCTTCTTCTTCTTCTTCTTCTTCTTCTTCTTCTTCTTCTTCTTCTTCTTCTTCTTCTTCTTCTTCTTCTTCTTCTTCTTCTTCTCCTCCTCCTCCTCCTCCTCCTCCTCCTCCTCCTCCTCCTTCTTTCCTCCTCCTCCTCCTTCTTTCCTCCTCCTCCTCCTCCTCTTCCTCCTTCTCCTCCTTCTTCTTCTTATTAAACAGTTTTATTAAGTATTCCAGACTGTCCCAGAAATAAGGCTGATAAGGCTGTCATATTCAGGGTTTGCCATGAAGAGACACTATGACCATGGCAACTCTTACAATGGAGAAACATTTAACTGAGGTGGCTTACATTTTCATCATGGTGCTACGCAATGGCATGCAGGCAGACACAGTGCTAGAGAAGAAGCTGGGGGTCCTACATCTTGACCCCCTGGCAATAGGAAGCACACTGAGACACTGGGCATGGCTTATGCAAATATGAAACCTCAAGGCTATTCCCTTCAGTGAAATGTTTCTTCCAACAAAGCCCTACTGACTCTAACAAAGCCACACCTCCTAGAAATACCACTCCCTATGAGTTTATGGGGGCAATTACATTGAAACTACCACAAAGGCTATTCTCAGGGGCCAGAATTACAGGTGTACACAACCAGTATCTATTTTAAAATCTGACTTTTTGGACTCCTGGAGCTCCACCTGGGGCCTGGCTGAGGATCTCTGCCTCCACTTTCATCAGTTATTGGATGAGAGTTCCAGCACGACTGTTAGGGTGTTTGGGGGCAGGGGCGGGAGTGGGGAGGACAGGGGAACCCATAGCTGATGTGTACAATTAAAACACAAATATAATAAAAATAAAAAATAAAAAAATTCTGATTTTGATGAATGATTCCAAAGCTGCATAGGATTTACTTATATCTAAAAAACAACTACTTATTCTAGTCTTTCTTGTATCACAAGTCCTTAGTCTATGATTCATATTTATTATCTGATCACACTTTCACAGATGTTAAAGATTAACCATTACTTTCATGATTTTTAGCATAAAATAAATATAATTCAGAATATTAAAATCATGTTGTCAGTTTTGACTAGGAAGTTAGTAATTACAATGAGCTTTTACACATACACCAGACAGCATTGTCCTTAAGAGGAGAGCTTAAAGGATGACATTGTGATTAAGAGTCTAGAACCCAGAACCTGAAATCATCACTTTGCAATCATGATCTGACATAGTCCTTCAATTCAATCACAGTGTCTTTTTTGAAGGGGGTTGCTTTTGTTTGGCTATTTGCCAAGAACTGTGACTTCTTACTCCATGAAAGATTTAGTAAGTAGGCATGTGGCATATTAGGATTTTTTTCTTGATACATTCATTTTACAATACTGTAAAGAAGGTTATTTCCAAATTGGAATTTACTCACCCCAACACAGTGAATAAACTGAAAAACAAAGAGATAGGGATTTATTTTTGTTGTTTGTTTTTCAAGCTTGGGGAAGAAAACAATGTGTCCCTGAAACTTAATGAAGATGAGTAGCAGAAGATAGCAGCACTGTGGAATATGGGGGATGCTAGATAAAATGCAACAAATGATCTGTACTTGGGAGGGTAGACCTATGGAATTCTGAGTGGAAGGAATCACAGGAAGCTGGGGAGTTCAAACTTAAGAACAATGCCTAGGAATTCCTGGAAGACCAATCCCCACGCTTCATAGAGTCAGCTTTAATAAGCAATCTCTTCTGCTAGAGAAGCAGGCAGCCTTCTCTTGGATGTTTGTGTGACTGGTGCCTGATACTATGTCTCACTTTAGTTTCTTATTGATGAGATATTTTGTAAATAAATGAATGGATGTCCAAACACATATCAAGAAATCTACTGGATAATGGAGTGGGCTCCTACTTTTTTTAAGGTCCCATAAGTCTTGTCACGGTCTCTTTAGGATGCTACGAACATCTTCCTCATGGGACTCATCTGAGAAAACCTGGCATCTGGCCAAGTACAGGAGAATTGCTTCTAAACCCTGGCTGCCTTGTCTGAGTTTAGTTTATAGTTAGACAAAGAGCAATGAATCCTCTTAGTGGCTTGGAGTAGGGCTGAGGCTGCAGAGCTGTGCTGGCTGAGAGTTTCCAGCTGTTCTGGAACTGGCAGGCCATTTACATGAGTGAGTCTCAGACTACTGTGATATAAAAGATTTTAGCATTTTGATGAGTTAAGATTACTTGAACACTTGGAAAAATAAAATTGCAGATCTTTTCATAAACTGTTAGTAATTACTAAAAAGAAATCATTTCCAGAAATAGAATGTTCAAATCAGTGGTTCTCAAATCTGACATCAGAACTCCCGATGGAGAGAGTTAGTTCTGATTCAGGAGTGGGATGAAATTATTTGTATTATAGTTAACTTTTTTTTTCTCTTAAAACATTAATCAGCCCCTTCTCTCCACTCCTCCCATAAAATACAATTGCCATTGTTTTTATTACATTTTATAAAGAAAATGTTGAGTTTTTGGATGTTCCTTGATATACCCAAATATTCCTTCATTTATATTTAAGAATGTAAGTACAATATCCAGTGGAAGAGTGAAAATTTAGTGGAGCCCGCACTATGGAGTTTTCATTTTAATTATTTAATTGGATCACCTCATAGTATTGTTTTCTAAGTAGCTAGAAGAATGCTTCATTGTTTTCTAAGGTAAAACACAATCTTTCTACTGCAAATACAAATTCTCCTCTCTTCCCATTATGAGCAGTCTCCGGTTTTAGCTGACTACCTTGTTGTCAGATTCAGACACCAGAGTCCTCCCGTTATGCTATACAATCAAATTAGATCAATAAGAATTAAGTACTACATGCAATTTTCAGGAGATACTCTCAAAGGCAATGCAATTCCCAGTCTTATCCTGTTTCTTTTTCTGGGACTGTGGCTAAAGTGGCTAACATGTCAGCAGCCATCTGTGAAAAGTGCCACTATACTTGAGATGAAGGTGTCAGCAAAGACACCTGTCTCTAGATGGAGAAAAGCCACTGTTCCCTCTCTTATGAGATTAGTTAGTTGGTCAGGTCAGTCATCTGGACTAGGGACCACTGCTTAGGAAAGTGGGTCCATCTTAAGCCAAGCTAAAGAGATAGAAGGATAATCACTACTTTATTGAGATAAAGCAGTCCTCCTTCCCAGAATTGTGCCTTCCCAAAGCCAATGTCAGGTTTTCTTAAGTTCCTTACACCCCCAGAAAGATATGACTATTGTATTTACTTTGTTGTCTCTTTTAGAAAGAAACTAAGGATGCTTTTGGTCTGGCTGGGTGCACTTAGGGCTTCCTTTCTCTGAAGTCCTCCATCCACCAGGAGGCTGACTTCCAGGTTGGCTTATATTCCCCTTTCTCTCCCTCTGGGCAGCTGACCTGAGGGATTTTTGTTTATAATGCTTATAAAAGTGTTCTCAAACATTGGTTTGAGTCCATTCTAAATTATTTTATAATGCAATTTGGAACCCCATAAGGGGACTTCAATTTCCCTGATTCCATTGAGAGGACTCCCCTAAATTTCTAGTAATATTAAAGTACATGTATCAGAAAGCTAGAACATCTGAAAAATCTATTACTGAGGGCAAATCGATGCTCAGCCAGTATATTTGGGTGTTGTTTGAACTGATATTGTTACCAGTGTGACTAGCTGAACTTAATATTGATATATCTGAGGAGTTCATTAAGGGCAGGCATACCTGCACACATATCTCCTTGTACACCCTCTCTCATATTTTTTTAACACTGTTGTAACTGATTTGTTTTGAAGCTCGTCAGTAACCTTTCCAGTTCTGACAGAGATTAAAGTTTACCAAATACCTCTGGCAATTTGAACTGTCACAAATTGACACCAGTGAGTGATGTGTTTCTAGATCTAATGTGCTGGTGGAGGAAGTCTGCCCTCAAATCCCTCTCCAAATGTAATACCTTCTAAGTTGTTAAAGCACGTCTTTGGAAAAGAAATCGTTTCATGCTGAAAAGAGAGAATTTAAGAAAAAAAAAACAAACATGTTTTTATTTGAAAGTGTTTTCTGGATACTTGCATATTGTTAAAACACAATTACAAATTTGCAGTAAATGTTATTCCATTAAAATGCAGGTTAGGCTCTTCACTCAACTTGTATGGAGTAGAGTTGGTTTCTGCGTTCTAAATTCTGTTTCTGCTTTGTGATCCCAAACATAGGTGTTCTTTTTATTGCACACTGAATTACAGTTAGTGAACTGATAGAGAGCCAAGCACCAGGCAGGAACCTGGAGCCCAGAGCTCTCTCTTCCTGGATGCTACACCCACCTACATTCTGAATTCTCATTATGAGTGGGTACACCAAACAAAACACAAACTGTTCACAAACTTCAAGTGAAATTGGATGAACTTGATGAGGCTGCCCTTTAGTAAAGCATTGGGAACGTTTTGTGAGCATCTTCAATAGGAGTCTCTATTTTTTTTTTTTTTTTCTTTTTAAATCCTTCCTGTAGGAGGATGTTTATCTGGGCAAGAGGGATGTGTACAGTTTTTTGTGACTAAGGAGATCTGTGAAAGTGAGAAAAAATGCCTTGTACTGAAAATAATTGTAGCTAATTGTTTTTAAAAGATTAAAATAACACCTCGAAACTATAAAGCAGTTTGTATTTTATCTTTTAAAAAGGTACTAATAAATGTTTGATAGATTTAATGTATATTGCATGTAATTTTACTTGCAAACATATATACAGATGGATCCTACAGTGATTCTGTATGATTTAGATGATTCCGATGTGAGAATAGGAATATGATTTGAGATTTTTTTTTCGCAAACTGGAAACAGAAAGGCTGGCAGTATATGTTTATCAATGGTTAAATTGCAGTATAAATACAAATTTGTATATACTATGCATAAAACTTGATAAAATTTGCAAGACTTACATAAAATAAAGATAATTAGAAAATCTCTTGGGTGTTCTGCTATTCATTTCCAAGAACAAGCTCAATGCACTCAGACCTCTGAGTTAACCTCTAGTAATACAGTTTTACATCCTCTGTACTAAGTTTTGATTTTTAGCCATTGAGCTCTAATATATTTCAGTGAAGCCAAGAAAGTACAACGCATTTAAGAGTTCAACTGGTGCGTTTTTACACATGTATGTACTTGTATAACTTCCATTTAGATCGAGATATAGATTTCTCAGCTGCCAGAGCTTCCCTTGTTCCCCTGACCAGTCAATAGCTCTTCTGTCCCTGGAGAAAACTACCACCCTCATTCTAATTTTGTGTTCAGAGAAGTTTGGGTAGCAGCTGTGCTGCTTGCAAAGCCTGGAAATAAAGGAGAAGTAGTCCTTGCCACCAAGGCATTTTCTATTGTAGGACTAGCCCTAGAACTGAAATCAGATGCCCTGGTATTCAGCTCCGATTAAAAAGAGAGAAAGAGAGAGAGAGAGAGAGAGAGAGAGAGAGAGAGAGAGAGAGACTTAAAATTTTATATGGAGAGTTTATAGAATAAGCCGAGATGATGAGCAGCCAAGTTGTATGTAAATAATATGGGTTTTGTTCTCAGGTTTTGTAAGAAACAATGTGATCATGCTTGAACTTGAGGAAGTTCACTGGCTTTGGTTTGTTAACTGAATTGAGAAGAGCAAGAATGGATGATGAAGAGACAAACTCCAATGAACATGAATTGATTCAGCATTGTAAGAGACACCACAACTAGAAGATTGTGTAATCTGGAGGAAGAACATTGCCCACCCTCTCCCTCTCACGGTAACCATTAATGGCCCAAAGGTCTCTGATGATGTGGGTTTACACTCTAACATGTGATGCTACATATCTCTCTATTAAAATCCAAGGGAATGTTCAATTTCCCAAATTTTCAAACCCTCCCACCTGTCTCTCAGACTCAATATAGTCTCCACGCTCCACTGAACCAAAGTAGTTGATCCTATTATTTGTTGCTCATTCTTTTTATAGCAGTTAATGATAATTCTATTTTGTGAATACCATAAAATGTGTGTGTCCCACAAAGTGTGTTGGAAACCTAACATCTAGAGCAGCAGTGTTAGGAGGTAGGGCATAAAGGATGTGAGCAGTCTATGAGGATTCTGATCTTATTAAAGGAGTAGTATCATTATAAAAACCAATTTCTGATCACAACATGTTCAGATTTCTTTATGGTTTGGTTCTAAAATACTCCTGTAGTAAAGGCTTATTTGCAATCTGAAAGGCTTTGGAAGAGTTATTAGAACATGTGCCATCTGACTTCATCAGTAAATTCACGTGTGGGCTCATGTTTGAACGACTACTGCCGGCTGGAAACTCTAGCAGGTGAAGATTAGTTGGAGGAAATGAGTCACAAAGGTTGGAGACAAGATCTTGTCTCTCTTACCATTAGTAGCTTCCTCCTTTACCCTCATGTTCTTTCCCTTCACTCAGGCTTCTGTGGTGTAAGGAGCCTCACTTCTCTGGCAAAGTCTCTTGTAGTCAAGATATTCTACCTCACAATGCACCCAAAGCAATGGAACCATGAGACCATTGGCTGAAACATTTGGAATCTTGAAATCAAATCATTTTTCTCCTATTTGAAATTATTTGCCTTTGGTATTTTGTCTCAACAGTGGAAAGACAGCACTACATCCTTTCATTCTGCAATCTGCTCTCTCTAGTCCTTTCTTTTCTTCTCTGCCAAAGAATGATGGAGCAAGAAACCTCTCACTAGACTAGAGGCCAATATATGAGACTTCCCACTCCAGAACTCAGGAGATAAAACTTTTGCATTATAAATGACCAAGTCTCATTTGTTTTGTGGCAGTGCACAAAACAAACCCCAACAGTAAATCCCAGGAAGTTGGAGGGACTACTTGCCCATTAAACTGATCTACTACCTGGAGCCTGTTGCCAGAAGTTCTACAATTAAAACTAGAATCATATCACCATGATATTAATGAAGTGTCAGCCTGACAACCTGCATGGGAGAAAATCTCTGTTCTAAGTAGAAAGAGATGTGGGCTGCCATCCTAAAGGATACTCATGTACTCAAAATTTCTATCTGAAAACGCCTAGAAAAGATATGTTTTGGCATCTTCAAGTCCTCAATATTTCCCTTCCATATCAATGCATTCTGCAACAGTTGCCATTTCAATACTTAACTCATGTACTGATGACTTTGTGTTTTTCTTGCTAGAAAGCCGCAGAACTTTGATAAATAGCAATGCTTACCAAAGCTGGCCCCATTCATTATTAACATATTAATTTCCTAAGTGAAATTAATCAGAGTGACACTATCTGGCCTCGATTCTTCCCCCAGTGTCTTTCATTTCTATACCTGGAATCATCTGGGTAATTCGTGGGTGGTTACAAACTGTTTCTGTTTCCAGGCAAAATTTGGAAGTGGTAGCTTAGTCTCCATGGAAAGAAGGAAGCATTGCAGAACCTTGACTTATTTCACAGGAAAGTTCAGATAGTTTAATATGTCAGTACGTAACTCTGTTTCTTGTACTAACCTGAAGTCTTTCCTTTTCATCTACACCGTGCTTGGGACTAGACTTCAGGTATCTGTTATGAAATATGAACTTAGAGCTATAGGAAGGAAATATCATTTAGAGAAATAAATGATTAAAGCTTATAGAAAACATATTTTTGCTTGGATAAACACACACATATGTACACATACGCATATGAATTTGTACATACACAATAGCAATACAAAAATAACAACAACAAATAGCAAAGATAACAAAGTGGAAGCAAGTAGCAATCTTATAAAATGTTGAAAATGAGAATAAGAATAGAAACAATTAATTAGGAATGAGTGAAGAGGGGTTTGATTTGCTAAGGTGGGTAAAGAGGGAGTTGGAAGAAAAATCATTAGTGCAATACAATGAGAGCCTTCAAAGGGAGGCATGAAACACCAGTTTTCATAATTACCTAATTGGTGTTAGTGACCCATTCTTACTTTTCTGTCTTAAGTGGACCCTCATCAATTGCTTTGAAATAATCCAAATCATACTTAAAGTAGTTTCCTTCAGTTTACAGAAAATGGGAACATAGCATTCCAGGTATGTTGATGGTACATGTACAATGTTATCAATACATTTTTATAATGGAATTTGGGTATTTAATACATCTTTTGTACTTTACCTTTTTTTTTTGTAGAAAACATCTAGATACATTTCAAATAGAGGAAATCAAAATCTGTTAATTTAAAAGCTTCTCATAAATGTGCTATCAATGTAATGCTATAAGTAAACTCAAAGTATGTGGTTGAAATATGTATGTTTTAAATTTCTAAATATTTACATATCATTTTTATTTTACTTTTGTAGTTACTAGTTGATTTTTATTTCTTGCTGTGTCTTATCATTAAATGATAAATAATTACTGTATAGATAATGCAAGGCAATTAATACTCTGAAGTTGTGAGATTATTTTTATATACTCATACTTTAGGAGAATTTTTTTGTCTCAATTTCTTGTTTTGAACATATTTGATAATGCAAATAATTACAAGTTAATCTTCATGTAAAATAAGTCCACAATTCATATCTAAAGATTGTACTACACAGAGAAACCCTGTCTCAAAAAACAAAAAAAAAGATTGTACTATAGAGTTTATGTTTAAATATCTCACCAGAATAAGTATTGCATTCATACAATGTATAAGTCCTAAACTAGTGAATTTTACCACATATCTTTTTGAAAATATCTATTTTGAATATCCATCATGAAAAGTTATGAACTGTTGCATGAATTAAGTGCTTAACACAGTAAGCACCATGTTAAGAATTTAATGTTTATTCATTTATTTTCCAATAGTACTCCACACTTCTTTCATTTGAATGCTGGCAATGTGATAATAAATGAAAATATTTTTCAAGAGTGATTTTTATTGAGTCACTCTAACTCAAGTGATTAAAGAGAAAACTGAAGCCTGTAGTCACTAAATGATAGTTTTATTCCCTTCAAAATAGTTATTCATCTTGGTTGGTTGCTCTAGTGGAATTTTGCTTAAGACTCTTATGACTTATATTAGAAGGCATTTGTGACTTCATCTTGTCTTAAATTCTTATTAATATAATACACAAAGACAGGATAACTAGTCAAAGAACCAAAGTGTATACATCTTAATCCGAAAAGTGCTATCACTTCAAAGTGAATTACAGCATTCTGTGGGAAAGGGCTTGCAGCGTTATTTAGGCTCATCCATCCATTTCAGCAGGATTAAAATAAATGATGCATTTACCCCACACAGCACTGAAATGTATAGTGATGAAAGGCAAGGGTGAACTTCAAAGAATGCAATGCTCCAGATTTCAGATTTGATGGAGGGATTTACTTCTCAAATTGTCATTGCCATTGATTGGATTTACTAATCAATGAACAAGAATTGAGTGGAATGAGAAGCTAGGTGCGTCTAAAACTGGCAAATCTATAATTCATATTTGTTTGGCTTTTTGAAAGAGAGGACAATTTTGATCAGTTGTTGAGTGAACTTTATACAAGAACTCTCAGCTGTATATTATCTGTGCTTACTTAAGGCCATCTTAAAATTGTACTTACATTGGCTTTTTAGTAATAATTTAGAAATGTTTGTTAAAATAATATTCTAGAATTCTAGATTTAACACTTATTTCTCTGGCCTTAATAATTCATCTATGTGCTATATGCTTTCAGCCACTGTTTATTTTATATAATTATAGATTTAGTTCAAAGATTAGGAGGATTATGTAAGCCATATAGATTTCATTTTACCAGGGAAAGTACAAGCACACAGAAATTCTTGGTTAATTAAATGAAGTTGATCAAAGCTACTGTTGTAGATAGCACAAGTTTAGTGTTCAGTTGTTGGTGACAGATATATATATATATATATATATATATATATATATATATATATATATATATCTCCAAAAATTAATCTAAATGAACTCTTCCTTTCTGAGAGCTAATCATAACTTTCCCATTATGGAACCTAAAGTGTGGGTCATGATTGCAAAATACTGTGCTCTGAAACTGTCTTTTGTTGTTGTTGTTGTTTGTGGGTGATAAAAATCAAAAGAAAATGGTAGTGACATCTTTTGGTCCCTTTGTAAATGTAATTAGTGTCACTGAATTGGACAGTTAATTATTATTTTTTTTAAACCAACACAAGCACACAAACTTAAACTGAGTGTACTTGTACTATTACAACTGACAGTTTGAAATGGGATAAAGACCTTCTCACTGTTGTACAATCAGTCTGGTGCAGGTGATTCAGGATTTTCCTTGGCAATTTTAGAAAAGAAACATGGGAGGTGCCTTCATCAGGAGTTTGTGACAATTCTTCCTATAAAAGTACAAACAGGGCTCTCAGTATTTACAGAGTGAACGCTTCAGTGTCCCCTATTGGTAATATACCTGTGGGTGTATGTGTGCGTTAATTTTCCGTGTGCTTTAATCAGCGGGGGCCTTTTGGAGTCTCCCCTTCCAATATTGTGATTGTGGTGGTAGGCAACTTGATCCTCTTAGTTCTGCTGGGTCTCTCACCTTCCCGCAGCAGCAGCAAAGTGCTGGCTGGGGCCCTGTGGGGAACCACGGGGTGTGAATCTCACAACCCCTTAAAGCCCATCCCAATTCCCAAAGCTATCCCTACGAAATGGAAAGGGAGACGCTGGCCGTGAGAGAAGTGGGATATTTCAACACCTTGCCAAAACCAGCAAGGCCTGAAAATCCTTGGCAAAACAGGCGAGCTGGCTACTTTAACACCTTTTTCATTCTTGGGCTCCTCTGTGATGGAGTCTGGCCTCCTGCTAACTGAGGTGCTACTGTCCCAAAGGCTCTGTTTCTGCAGGTGGAAAAGCAGTTGGAGCGGCAGCCCTTTCTCTCCAAGTCAAACATTCTCTTCCAGACCCTCTGTGGAGCAGCGTGCTCCAGTGAGCACAGCATTCAGTTATCAAATCCCGGCAGGCCCATTAGACTTAACCAAATGGCAGCCTGTACACGTTCCTTGGCACAAAGAATTAGGTTGAGCTGTTAACCTTCCCCGTGCAAAGGACAACGAAGATATTCTAGTGAGCATAAGCAAGAGGACAGTCAATCTACTGTTTTACTATTAATTTCCCATCCTTTGCTCACGGAAGAAAAAAAAATGTGTTCACTTCTCACAGCCATTTTCCTTTGGCAAGTGACACAGGAGGCTGCCTGCAGTGTCCTCTTCCTGTCTCTGTCATTTATGATCCCATTCTAGCTCGATGGCTTCTCCACTCGAGCACCTTATAGCATGTGATACTGCTTAAGTTGAGTTGCTAAAGCCTGCCTGCCATAAATGGGATATGGAAGTGTAGGAACATTAGCCCTTAGCAGAAAGCTAGACTTTCTTTCATCCACCTATCCCTAAGGCAAACAGGGTTTTAAAGCCTGAATCACAGGTTGGCTTTTGCTTTGTAAATCAGCAGTTGGATTTTTTTTATAATTGGGAATTATTTTTTTTTAATGTCAAAATGACTCTTGGGTGTTAATCTGGCAAGTGGAAATATCGTTGAATGGCTGGGTAAGTAGTTTTAGAACGGCAGTTAAAATCTCATAATCTGACATTAACAATTGACTTTGCTCCAAATTTCCATATTGGTATTATTCAGTTTTTGGTCAGGGATCTGAAGGTGGAATTCTCTCCAGCGAAACTCAGACTGCATCTAATATTGGACACCCCCTGCTCATAGTTAGGGTGGGTGAACTTTACATACCTAATGTACTCACCATGTTGTAGGAAAAGAAGATGAAAAGAACATTTTACTTATTCCTCTAGTGAATGGAACATTTTTCCAATGTACCTTTAAGACTTACAAAGTCTAAGAAACATACCATTCCATTATTTAAGAGTTCTTGCTAATAAGCAGTTTCTTTAGGTACCTAGACTAATATTTCCTTTGCTCATCTGACATCAAATTGTTACATTTTCCAAGCACAGGGATTTTATAATTTAACATATGCTAAGTCCTTAGCTAGTAGACATTTTCAAGATAATTTTTAAAACATAAACAACAAATTTAATTCCTTAGAAACTATACAAAATATGGGAGGAGATTCTAATAGAAGAGAAACTTCCCTTAGAAACTACTGTTTGTGAGGGTAGCAAATGAGCCCATTCTTGTTTTTGTTTTTTCTGTCTGAGAGATCCATTCTGTTTTACTTGATACTGTCAAAAGATCTCCAGGAATGAGTGAAATGTAAAGTGAGTGTGTTTTTAAGCAAGAACTGTACATAGAAGGACACAATGTATTTCACAGAGCCCGTGAGGGACGTTTTCTTTTGAGCTCTGCTAACCTGCGGGTGTTCAATCAGTGACCTACAAACAAAAGGCTGTGGCTTTCATTACCTGGTCCCTGATATATTTGAACCTTTTAGTGCACTCACATTTCAACTCTTATATTAGGTATCGAAACTCCATCTTTATCAGACCTGTCAGTGTAGCTGCCCTATGGATAAAAATTGTTGCATTTTTTTTTTTCCTAACTCTCCTCCTCATAATCTCTTTCAGCTATCTGGTAATATTATAACAGTTGGTATCTACCCAGAGTGTTCACTATGCACCAAGCAAGCAAGCATAAACAAGCAAAAGTACTGTCTCTGCATTTAGTCTCCACAGGAATCTTTAGTGTTCATGTTTATTGTCCACATTTTGTTGGTTAAGAAAGCAAGATGTTTATTAATGATTTTGCCTAAGGCTCACTTGCAGATGGAAGAAAAGTCAGGAATAGATTCCATGTATTTTGTTTCCCAAAGTAATGCTTTTTTTTTTTTTTTTTTTTTTTACTAAAAGTCAGTTACGTTCAAAGTTGAGGAATTTTACAATTGAAGAATACTCACAACAACATGGTATATTTGAGAATGAAATATTAAAGCTAAATTCGCTCAAGATTCTAGATCCAATTTCTAATCACAGGAAATATAGAGAATAGAGAAGCACACACACACACACACACACACACACACACTCACACACACTCACACACACACTGTTCTCAGCAAAACCCAAACTCTGGGAATTTGATTGACATATAAGAAGTCAGAAGGTTTTCAACAAGTAACTACAAAGAAAGAGGATTTTTTCATGTGAAAGGAACGAAAGACTGGATGATAAAGGAGATTTAAGAAGCAAAGTATCAGTCAATAACAATCCATGGATCATAATTAGGTCTTTATTTAAGCAATCATTTTAAATTTCAGCATGTATGGTATGATAGCATCATTGAACATTTTCCAAAGGTTTGCTTATACTAAGAAATCATTGTGAACATTAAAGTTATATTTTAGCCATTTTAAATAAAAAGTGTATATCATTCTCTATATTTAAAATGAAAATAATATGTCCAATGTTTTATTTAGTATAGTGTAGAAAAGGACAGATAGTTATGGGTGTAAGAGATTTAAAAAGTCATATTTTGAAAATGAACTACATTCCCTGATTGATTCTACTCTACGTACATTTGCTCTATATTTTATTGTGTAAATTTACTGAGATTAAAAGTAAAATAAAAGACAGAGGAATAATAATTAATAGTAAATTCTGTCACTTTTCTGAACATAAAAATTTGATGGGTATTTAAATGATGAAATTTGTTGCTCTATAGAAAGAAAAAAAATCTTAAATTCTCAAGATTTATGCTACAAAAACCTCTTCTGATATTTGAATTCCCTCAATTTTCTTTCACAGTGAGACTTACAGAACATCATTGCATCTGTGAAGATTCGTCTGTAGCAGGTATATATATTTTCAGAAGGTCCTGACAGACAATAAAGAGACTGCAGAAGTGCTTTAGAGCTGAGTATGACCAGGTTTGTGGTAAGTGGCACCCATTTAGCAGAAGTGATAAAATTATAACCAGGATCTACTTCAGGACACAGCTGGAATATGTTTAGGATGCAGAACCCTGGCTGTCTCTGTTTTCACTTTTGTGGTATGCACTGCCTGCAGCCTCAGTATATTTTCATTCCATTGGTTCTTAGGCCAGTCAACTTTTTGCTGAGGCCATATTTGTCTTGAACCAAATTGCTTACACTGAAAGAAAAGGCCCAAAGCATAGTGTGATGTTTTTCTATAGACACTGGAAAATAAATTTTCTACTGAAAATAATCATTGAATTATAAAAAAACTTAATTGTGGGATGAACATGAATTATTGTAGAACTTCTGAATATAAAGATCATCAGCTATAACAGAAATGTTGACTTTTCTTAGTAATAAATGGCCAAGCTTCTTAAAGCAGACAGAACTGTGAGTTCTGGGAAAATCATATCCTAGTAAATAATAGATGCATTTTTCTTTACAAAGAACAGCAATAGCTGCTCTTGTAATTAATTATCATAAATATGAAATTCTCAGGGCTAGGGAGATGGCTCAGTGTTTAAGAGTGCTTGCTTTACAGCTTTAGAACCTGCTTTCATTTTGCCAAGAACCCATGTAAAACTCAAGTGTGGCTGCAAATGCATGAAACACTAGCATTTGCAAAAGTGGATTGTAGACACAGCTTGATCCTAAGAATGACTTTGTCACCCAGCCTATCCAAAAATGTGAGCATCTAGTTCAGTGAGAGAGGCTTTCTTCAACATAAGATGGAATGTGACAGAGGAAGATATCTGATGCCTTGTCTGGTATATGCTCAGGTGCATATACCTGCATACTACATGCATACTACATGCATGATGCATGCACTACACACAAATACTATAAGCACACATAGACAAAGCAAGAATTTCTGTAATATATATTCTCTCAAAATTACCTTTTTTATTTACATACACAAAAAATAAATCATTATGAATTCATGGGAACAGCCATATATCTCTATTTCTATCTATATAATCTTTCATACAGAGAGAGAGAGAGAGAGAGAGAGAGAGAGAGAGAGAGAGAGAGACAGACAGACAATTATGGAAACCACTTCACCTGTTAGATTTAAATTCCATTTATTATGTTTAAGAATAGTTAAGCAGAGTACTTTCAACCTCATTTTTCTTCAGTTTTACCAGTATAAGTTACCAGTGCTCATAACCGAGCAGACAACTTGAAAGGTGTGCAATCTTCACCCCACAGCTCCCTCTTCTCTGTGGTAGAAATTATCAACTTGCATTTTTTCATTCAACAGCCTGCAGGGGAGATGATTGGGGGTCTGATAGAAGCATGTGCCCGGACCAAAGTCGGCTAGGAGGAATGACTCTGCGTCCTGCCACCAGTGATAGTGGGGAAAGTGGCAAGGACACACTGCTGGGTCACCTCACACCAATTATGACTGTAGATTTTGTGGGTTTTTTTTTTTATTGTTAGACAACAAGTGACAAGATCTGAATGGTCTCCGTATCTTGAAAAGCTATAATTAGCAGTTACATTTTAAATATTTAACTAATGTTCAGAAATTTAGAAAGACACAGGAGTGGAAATCTCTTTTTGTTTCTTTTTTTTTTTTAACCAAAATATACATTGAGTTCTGCAATATTCATTGTGTGCTTGATGTGCATTATAGATAAGGGGTTTTTTAAATCATCATTAAAGCAATGACTTTGACTTTTATTCCCCTTGATGTGTGCTCATATGCTAAGGTATTTCCTATAAATTTTGATTCATTTTTTCTTAATAAAAGGATAGCTTTAAATTAAAGAAAAATCAATTTAAATTATAAAAGTTATGGTTCCCACACAAAAAAAGATATATTTTGTTACCTAGAGAAGTGGCTGGATTTATCCAAAGTTTGGTGTTTGATTTAGTTAACTTTTAGCTTCATCTCTAGGATTATTCAAAGTGAAGGAAGAATCAGTCATAATCATAGGTAGATTTCCAGCTCAAAATAGACTTAAGATGAGACTATATTGTAGCCATGCCAGTATTGCCTATGCCATTTATACTTTTCGTTTTCGTGCCCAGTGCTCTAAAGGCTCCAAAGGCACGGGTTTGACATATTTTTGATTTTTTTGTGTGTGTGATCTGAAGTGTACTTGCCACTCTGATGCTTTCTACATGTTATTGCATAGACCAAGCAACTACTTTCTCTCACAATTGGTTGTTCATTCCAAAGTAGTTATATATCTGTTTTGTTCTAATCATTTTAATAACTTTGTAGTCATATGATAAACCTGGTCCATATCTACAGGCAGACTTATCTTTCAAAAATCAAGGTTAAATTTAGAATTCAACTTTGATGGGTCTTTGTTAACTATTTTCAATGTTGTTTTTAATGAATGAATTTTACAAAAGTAAAATGAGACACACTGAAAAGGTTTTATACAAAATGTTTCTGTTATTGTGTATGTGGCTGTCTGTGGTGTGTGTGTGTGTGTGTGTGTGTGTATTTTCATGTAGTTGTGTGCACATATGCTTGTGTGTTCAGATGAAGTATGTGCATGTTTGAGCAGAGGCCAGAAGGCACTGTTGTATGTGTTCCTTAATCCTGGTCCACCTTACTTTATCTTCCCCAAGATTGGCTGGTCAGTGAGCTCCAGGAGTCTACTGGACTTAGATGCATAGGAGGGCTACCTTTCACATGTGTTCTGTGATGTGTACTCAAATCATCATCGTTACTGTGTGGCTACTTCACTGAGTGAACCATTACCTAGCCCCTAAATGTTTCTCTATATTAGATGGTATGATTCAGAAGCTATTGTATTACATACTTGCATTTTATCAGATCTGGAGGCCACTTAGGGTGTAGTATCATGAACATTAGAAATGACACATTTACAGGGCTAGGAGTTTCTTAAAAATGGAAGGACCTTTTTTGTTTGTTTACTTTTATTTTTGGAGGTGAGGATCAAAGAAATTAGACATCAAAATTAAATTATATATAATTATAGTCCAATTAAAAAATGGGCTATAGAACTAAACAGAGAATTCCTCAACAGAGGAAGTTCAAATGGCTGAAAGACATTTAAGGAATTGCTCAACGTCCCTAATTATCTGGGAAATGCAAATCAAAACGACTCTGAGATGCCACCTTACACCTATCAGAATGGCTAAGATCAAAAACACAGAAAACAGCTTATGCTGGAGAGGATGTGGAGCAAGGGGAACTCTCTTCCACTGCTGGTGGGAATGCAAGCTTGTACAGCAACTTTGGAAATCAATATGGCGCTTCCTTAGAAAATTGGGAATCCATCTCCCCCAAGACCCAGCTGTAGCACTCTTGGGCATATACCCAAGGAATGCTGAATCATACCACAAGGGCATTTGCTCAGCTATGTTCATATCAGCATTGTTTGTAATAGCCAGAACCTGGAAACAATCTAGATGCCCTTCAACTGAAAAATGGATAAAGAAAATATGTTACATATACACAATGGAGTACTACTCAGCAGAGAAAAACAATGACATAATGAGGTTTGCAGGCAAATGGATGGATCTAGAAAAAATCATCCTGAGTGAGATAACCCAGACTCAGAAGGACAAACATGGTATGTACTCACTTATAGGAGGATACTAGATGTAAAACAAAGATGACTAGACTGCTACACAACTCCAGGGAGGCTACCTAGAAAACAGGACCCTAGGAAAGCACAGGGATCACCCAATGACAGAGAAATGGATGAGATCTACATGAACAACCTGGATGACAGTGGGAGTAACAAAGGGCAAGGTTCTAGGGAAAGAGAGCTTAGGGGAGCAGGAGATCCCAGCTGGATCAATAACAGAAAGGGAGAACAAGGAATAACAGACCATGATAAATGATGACCACATGAGAACAGGAATAGGCAGAGTGTTGGCGAGGTCCCCAGAAATCCACAATGATACATCCTCTGTAGACTGCTGGCAATGATCTAGAGAAAGCCTGATCTGATCTAGTCTGGTGATCAGATGGCCAAACACCCTCACAGTCGTGCTGGAACTCTCATCCAATAACTGATGGAAGTGGATGCAGAGATCCTCGGCCAGGCCCCAGGTGGAGCTCCAGGAGTATAGTTGTCAAGAAAGAGGAGGGATTGTAAGAGTGTGAATTGTTGAGACCAAGATTGGAAAAGCACAGGGACAAATAGCTAAACTAATGGAAGCATATGAATTATGAACCAAAGGCTGTGGAGAGTCCAGCCCTCTGGATAAGTGAGACAATAAAATAGCTTGAACTGTTTGGGAGGCACCCAGGCAGTGGGACCCAGACCTGTCCTTAGTGCATGAGCTGGCTGTTTGGAACCTTGGGCTTACACAGGGACACTTTGCTCAGCCTGAAAGGAGGGGACTGGACTTGCCTGTACTGAATCCACCAGGTTTAAATGAATCTCCAGGGGAGTCTTGGCCCTGGAGGAGATGGGAATAGAGGGTAGGGGCTGGGGGGAAGGTAGAGGCTGGGATGGGAGCGGGGAGGATAGGGGAACCCATGGCTGATGTGTAAAATTAAAACACAAATATAATAAATTAAAAAAATGAGAAAAAAATGGAGGGACCTTTGTGTAACAAATGTTTCCACAAAACATTTGCCATAAATAGTCTGTTATGAGATACCATTGAAATTAAATATCAAGAATAAATAGAACTTAAAGTATTATATATTTCATTATATAAATTACATAGGAAAGTTAACATTATGCCTATATATTTTTTAAAATGTGTTAAGTATAGAAACCTAATTGATCAATGGGGAAATCAGCTTATGACATTTAGAATCACCTGTGACCTGGTGTAAGAAGTGAATTGTTCTCTGTGTGACATTGGATTGGCATCAATTATCTCCAGGGAAATAAAATGCTCTGAATTGATATTTTCAAGGATAAAAGAGCCTTTCAGGCAACTCTAAAGTGTATTTTAGTAAACCATGCATGGTGATGGAAAAATATCCCAAATGTAACTTTCAGAATGAAAAATGGATAATAATTAGGTAAAATGTTATTTTGAGATTTTATTCCCAAATGTCCCATTGCTTTTATATCCTAACTTCCAATGCCCTTGTATGTCCAATTAAGATATGTAATTGAAGAACTGCCAGTAAGCAGACTGCCCTGGTACCCAGAGGGGATTGTGTCTGATAACGATAGTGCTGAACTACATAGAAACAATATTCAGGACTATTAGCAGAGAGCTTATATTTCATTACTCACTCTTCTCCAAATAGGAAGACACTCAAGCGGGAAAATCAGGGCTGCTATGGTAACCTAGGCTACTGTTTTCCCCTTTCAAGTCTAATTTACACCCTTCATCACTTCATTGTCCACATCCCTTATTCTTGTGTTGAATAAAATTACAAACAGCATGTAACTTATTATTTCTTCTCTGACACTGTCTCTAGCTTAGCTCTAGGAAAGGCAGATGGGCAATTCTCTAACTGGGTTCTGCTTTCAAAGTAGAACTTCCAGAATGACCATCGAACCAGAAATCCGAAGGCTATGGGGAGAGTAATGGAAATGCCCACTTGTTTTCAGGACACATATTTGCATGCATGTGTGCATGGCCTTATGTTGAACCAATATATTATAATAATGTATTTCAAGTATTTTATATGGTGACTTTTTTGACGTGTCTCTTGAGCATGTGAAAGCATTGCTCCATACAGAAGCTGAGTACCACATAAAACATGACAGAGTGTCCATTCTATGTATGTATTTGTATTTCTCTGATGAATTTTATGGTAGTAGTTCCATTATATTATGTTCTAATTTTATGAGTCATTGCATAAACAGCAAAAGGTATAATCTCTACTTTTCATAAGAGTATCATGTATTCTAATAAAAAAAGTAGAAATCACTTTTGACAATAGTTTATAGTACGTATATAGTAAAATTTAGGAACAAAGATATTTGAAGCATTTTCAAAGCTATAACTATGAGCCTACTGAATTCATGAAATAACTTGAGATAACTTGATTTATCTCAAGCCACACTGAAAGCTAAAATTAGATGTTGACATTGTCTTATTTAGCCAATGATAATACCTTTGGGAACATAACTTTTCCTTATTTTTTTTTGGTGACTTGCAAAAAACTGTGGATAATTATTATACTTCTCCTACTGCCCTGCTTGGAGTAATTAGAACTATTTTCTATGTTTGATAGTCATTTGTTTTTCTTCATTCATTGATATTTGAATATAGTACTCAATTCAGGACATATTCTCTGATTTCTACATGTAACTTTCCTTAGAAGTGACACCAATAATGCTACCTATCTTCTTGCTGGTTCAGCATGGTTGAGTTGTCCATGGGCATCATGCAGAAATTGTCTCTGAAAGTAATCCTGTACCAAAATTGCTGTCTTTTTCCAGGGGACAAGTAGTGACATTATCTGTACAGTAAACTATTAGAGGACTGCATAATGGTGAAGTCTTCTGGATCAGTGTGTATTCCTAATTCACCTTCTGACTTAACATAGCTCAGTATTGTATATCTGAGTAAAACAAATAATGCCCACACTTGAAATTTTGTCAAGAAGTTTGTATATACTGAAATTAAAGTTCTTCCTAGTTCTGTGTACATTTGAGACAATGGGAAAGAAAAGGTTGGATGCCTTAACGCCAGATCTCATTAAGTGCATGTTAAAATATCTAAGGTTATGTTGCTGAATCCTAACAGCTCCCTCAGGGGAGGGGGTGAGAAGGTGTGGTGTCAATGGCACAGACACTGGGAGTCATTTGAACATGAACAACAAACTAATTTATTCAATAATGGTGAAGGTCTTACATACCCTCCTCCCGACACCCAAACTGTCTCCAAATCTGATGGCATTGCATGGTTGACCCTCATTGGCTGAGCACAATCAGGACCTCTGACAGCAACCAGGAACTTTGACAGCTCCTGTTGCTAGGCCCCCAGGCAGACTTCAGGTTGGCTCATAAGGAAGTATGTTATATGCATGCCTTTGCAACTGCTTTGAGCCAATTTCCTCGACCCTATAGGCCTGTCCTACTACAGCATTAAACCATTATTTTTTTTTCCTAGAGGTAACATTTTGTGTCATTAAAATAAGAGAAAATTTCCCAAAATACAGTTCTCCATAGTTTAGGCATTTCCTATTGGACTGGTTGACATTGTCTCCATTGACAGACAATCTGCTTGTGATGTACTTTTGCTTCTCAGAGGTGTTATGGAAGGTATGATTAAGTAGTATACTGTTTGTGGTGAATAGCTTTCAAAATTTGCATTCTCTGAGACTTTGCTCAAAACCACATACCCAAAGACGTGCCTGACTAAGTTAAATCAGACTTTTAAATAAATTCCTGGAAACAGATTTGAGGAAGTCAAAAACAGAAAATTCAATAATAGAAGATATAAGACAGTGCGTTCTAAAGTATAGAATGTAGCAAAAAGAACCTTGATGCTTCAAATGCTCTAATTGGCAGCTCTGGGTGCTTGGTCCTTGAAAACCACGATGAGATGAAAAGAACATACTACTATCCTCTTTGTGAATAGGGATACACACTACAATCATCTTTCTTTTCTATTACCTGCACCATTTGTCTTTACTATTTAATGAATGTTTCCATATGAATCTTATAAAATAATTTTATGTTTTAAAGTAAATTAGGAGAAAACAAAATTACGTTCAGAGTAAATTGTCTATAAGATTTCCTTTCAGACAAATTTTGCCTTAATGAGAAATAAACATCAACGTTGAAACTATATATTAGTATCAGTAGGTAAATCTTCAGAATTTTAATTCAGCATCTTTACTGAATTCCATGATAGGATTAATAAAAGACAAGAAGAGTCTAAATGGTACTTCACATAGCATTTGTGTTGCACAATCATTTATGTACTTGTTTTTGCTTTTAAAATAGCTAAACCTTACTCTCTGAAATGTCTTATAAAAATGTGTGTCTTCTTTTACTCAAGTGGTTGTGAGTAACATAAGCACAGCTAACATTACCTTAATGGCTTCAGTCCTGGATTAGATCTACTTCTACTCCAGACTCATTGGCACAGCTGAATAAATTACAGCAAGAATAATTAGCAAAACAGGAACAACAGGTGACGATGTGGTCAGACTGCCAGAATCCTAGATTATTAATGTCTTATGTACCTACCCATTTCCATTGCACAATTTTTCTCCTGATATTGGATACTGTGTTCATTCCCCATTGCTCATTTTAATGAATACTTAACCATATGAAATATTTGTTCATTTCAAGGGAATTCCCTCTGGTTTCAAAAAAGAGTGTGTAAACCATTGCAGAGCTTAATTAGGGAGATTTGGGACCTCAACGCTTGTTCAACCAATTTTATCATAAGTAAAGGCTTTTTAACTTTCCCCTCTGTCTATACAATCCTTTGCAATCCAGTAGAAAAATTCCGTTCCCTCTCTGGTAAGCTTAACCAAGCAGGACATCTAGTTGGATGAGGTCACACTGGAAAATGTTGTTCTAAAGGGTTTTCTAATACCTTTAAAAATCCAAGTTAAGTTTTAATGAGCATTGCAGAGGACTAAGATTCTCAAGGGGCAAATCAGGTTTCTTTTTTGCATTGCTGTTCCTTCGGTCTCTGAAATACCACCTCAACAGCCTGCTCAGTGGCTATCTTGAGCCCCATATTCAGAAAGAAAGAATGCGTGTACAGGCAATAGGTTTCTCTTACTCAGAGCTTTCCAGAACCTTCAGACATTTTATTTTTTCAAGCAATGAAAGGGATGGAATAGGATGGAAGGAAGTAGTTGCTATTTCAGCAGCAAGAGAGGTGTGAGGTTTAAGAGGGCTCTGGGGGTGTTAAGAAAGTGGGATATGATATGCTTCATGATTTTTGTCCTTCCCTTGGACCCAGGTCAGCTACTGGTGCACAGTACCACAGACACACTGTGGTTTAATGTGATGACTGGTGAATAAAAACAACAAAAGGAAAACAAAATGCTACCTAGGAGCAGCAGACGACATGAAGGATCTGTGTGCACTTTCAGTTTTATTACATGTGTGCTGTTTAGAGGGAATTTTTTAGACTGTGACAGTTAGAGAGGTACAATTCAATGCTTTATAGGTTGCACAATTGTTGCATCTTCATATATTATCTCAGATGAACAGGCATCATGAATCCTTCTAAAGGAGTCTCATGTTCCAGAGGCTGCTTCTCTAGACTTTTTACTAGGTTCTGTTCTCTTTGCAGTAAGGAAATTATATACTAAAGATTAACTGAGCATATCATTTCCTTTCTCCAGGATGCCATGCAGTGAGTCTGCTGACCTGTGCAGGATACTGGCTGCTCAAGCTTCAGAAGTAGAAAGTCTGGCACTGGATGAATACATGTTCTTTAACCGTGCATCAAAAATAGTTCACCTTAGATCAACGCTAAGTAACATACTGCATTGAGCTCTTGTTCTAGAAGATACTTTATTACTTTGTCTACATGTGAACCTTTTCAGATTGTTATTCAGTGACCAACTTCTTAACAGCCTATAAAATTGTCTTCTTTAGTTTTCAGAGAAAAATACGTGCTACTCTTTATTCTCCAGTACTGTTTCTTTTCATAAATTGTCCCTTCTAACACACTGAATATTTGTTTGTTGTTTTGCAATACCATGGATTGAATTCAGCTACTCATTGCACACTAGGTCTATGTTTCTACCACTGAGCTACATCCCCACTCAAATGCAGTTAGCTCTGACTTTCTCTCTCTAATGCATACTGAGCGTGGTCAATGAATTCTGACTATTTTGTTCATGAATAGATCTCAAGTGCCAAGAACAGAATTTGTCAGAGAAGATGCTGAATGAATGTTTCCTTCTGTGAATGTTTTAAATTATGTGTATAACCTACTATAAACTGAGTTCATGTCACATTGCTTTCATTTTTCTTAGCTACATTTCATATTTGATTTAATAAATTATAATAAATTACAGCAACTACATGAGTAGTCATTATTACCATTTTACTGATAAGAAACAGAATTTGTTTGAAGTCATGTAGCATGTAATTGGTCAAGGTGGAAATATAGTACCCCTCTACCTGACTGCTATCTGTGGTTATTAACAACTCTCCCTCTCTCTGACTCCTCTCTGTTATTTATAATTGCCTTTCTCTTTGACTCCTATTTATCTGCTATTGATAATTCCCCTCTTTCTATGACTCCTATATGTAGGCTATTAATAATTCCTCCCTCTGTCTCCTCCTATCTGTACACTATTTATGATCCACTCACTAGCTGGTTTATCTTTGGCTAAACCTAAGGTAAAGCCTTGAAAAATGTGGAACTACACTCAGTTAACTCTTGATCTTCAAATGTTTCCTATTGATTAGAAACTTTTCCTTTTTTCTGTTCTAAATGCTATTGAGTATTTTATCTAGAGTAGATACATAATCTATACTTTGGATAGTTTTTTCTTCTTCTTCTTTCCCAAATGGACTTAATCACTGACAAAAAGTCTGATGCTAAATTTAAACCTCCTAGCTTCTCAGCATCTATCGGATTTTGACCTTTATATAATTCTTAGACTTTTAGTACAATGTGACTCTAAGAATGGCTGGCATTTCACTTTCATACCTAGTTATTTTATAAACATTTTGTAGCTGCTCTATAAGAAATGACTTTCAGGAATAATGAACACACACAATAAAGCCATAGCCAATTCAGTGTAATTTCACTGGGTGAATTATTTTACATTTCTTTAGAAGGAATGTAATTCCTTTTAGATTTCTTGATTACCCAGTTTGGAAGTACAATGATGAGCATATGCCATATAAATTTTCTTCAATGGCAAAGAAAAAATTCAAAGATTAAAGGCCATTTAACATGAGTCCTTCCATGTATTATTATATTTAATGGGATGGGCAAGATTATGCTGAAGTAAAATAATTTGAAAATCTACCTTGTTTACAACAAAGCCTATTTCTTCCTTGTGGCATATGCCCATCACTGGCAATCTATTGTTCTTTCTATATCTTCACTTCCAGACTCAAGCTGCTGTCCAAGTCTCCATAACAACCAGTGATGGCTCCAGTGGAAAAGACGCAGGACAACTCACACGTCCTTTATTTTTTCTGGTGCTGTGGATTAAACCTAACATTTTGCTCATGTTAGGCAGGAAACGTGCACTACTGCTGTGTCTCTAGACATAGTTCTTAACACTTGTGCTCACAGTTGACACTTACTAGCCAAAACAAACTACCTGCATGCTTAAGATGAACAAGGCAAATAAGGGTGCTATCCATCATATGTGACAATTGAATAGAAATGAGGAAAGGTATGCAGGAGATTTTTCAGAGAAGCAAAATGAATAACCTATATATTAATAATATATACTTAGATTATCTCTTAACATCTGGTGTATGGAGTGTTTGGAAAATCGCTTCTGCTGAGTTAGGTGAAAAAGGCCTGTAACCTCAGCAAACTGGGGGACTGAGACAGGATGATGTTAAAAATCAAGGCTAGACTGTGTAGAGAGCGATTTCAAGGCTGTTGTAAGTGTCTTAGCAAAGCTTTGTCTCAAAAATGAAAGTGAAAAAGAACAGAAAGGTGCTACAGCATAGTGGTACAGCAGTTGGTAATATATGTGGAATGCTAGTCTCAATCCTCAGTATCACAATAAATAAATACAACATAATTCTATTTCAGAACAATTGAAATCTTTGCATCTGCTGTGGGCTATAACAAACATAGCCAAGCAGAATTCTTTTTGAGATTATATTTGATTATTTGATTTAAAAGATCACCAGTGAGTTTTGCTCTCAAATTAAAAAAAAAAAATTACCTACAGTTTTCCTCCTTTTCTTTCCACCTTCAATTTTGTGTGTGCTCATGTGTGTGTGTGTGTGTGTGTGTGTGTGTGTGTGTGTGTGTGTGTGAGAGAGAGAGAGAGAGAGAGAGAGAGAGAGAGAGAGAGAGAGAGAGAGTATGTGTGTATATGTGTGTGTACATATGTACACACATGCCTGACCATTTCCTGAAGCAGTTTGAGTATCAGGGCACTAATTTTCTAGAATGAGTCTGGAAACATTTCTTCCCTTCAATTTTTAGGTAATATTAACTTTAATTATATATTACCTAACCATACTAAAATATCCTTTAAACAAATGATCTGTGAAAGATTATCAACAATGTATCTACACTCTATTTTGCTCTTCAAAATTATGAAACATGGTGTGTACTTTTTTCATGTGGGATCACTAATATCTGTAGTGGGTAGCTGTTCCAGCTTTGACCTGGATGTACTACCTGCATTGAGGCTTCTGGTAACTGTCACGCCTATGAGGCGAGGCCGAGAGAGGAGCCCTTAAGATTAGAGATCCTGAGGTGCCGGCTCTCTTGGTTTCTGAATTCTGAATGCTAGAGGCAGACTGAGCAGAGTTCTCCAGAGAACACTGCTGGAATGCACTACACCTTTCCTGGACCCTGTAACCTATCTGTTTACTAAGTTACCCCACAAAATAAACCTCCTTTTAACTACGTAGATTTGCCTTAATACTTCCACCAATAAATATCATTTTAGCTGACATGCTTCCAAAATTGGATTGATCAAGTACACAGATGCTAAAATAAGAAGTGTGGAAGGGTGGAAAAGGCAGAGTAAGCAGAGGTATCTGAAGGAAGTCTGCTCTTGGGAGATGTTCATTGCCTTGTTAGAGGCTCAGAGGTAATTCTTTTTTTTTAAGTAAGTTTTTATTTAGTCTTTGAAAATGTTGTACCATAATACAATGTAATTTTTATATTCATCTGTCATTACCATCTTCTTAAAACTCTCCTTAGCACCCACAATACTTCTTCATTCTCGCCCACTTGTCTTTATTCCCTACGACCCCTCATATATACCTCTTAGCATTTTGTCAAATTCATGACCTCCTTGTTTTATCAATTGTTGGTGTACACACACACACACACACACACACACACACACACACACACATCTTAAGAAGCTTCTATAGTACTTGGCTTCCATATGACATTTGTAAATATTAGTGTTCTCTCTCTCTCTCTCTCTCTCTCTCTCTCTCTCTCTCTCTCTCTCTCCTTCTCTACCATGCTCTCCCACCAACACCCCTTTTTAACCTTGCTGTTCTCTTTACTGTTCCCCATATGGTACTTGTGTTCTGTCCTCTTTCTTTTGGAATTTCCCTATGGCTTCTAAGTAGTGTACTATCTTCTATGAGTACTACAGTTTAAACACATATCTAAAGATTTAAATCCAGCATCCACATATACAAAACATAATACAACCTTTGTCTTTCTGGGCCTGGGTTACTGCATTCATAATCATTATTTCCAGCTCCATATATTCACCTAAATATTTCATTTTTCTTTATAGCTGAATAATATTTCATTCTGTATACAAAAGTCGAGTCATTTGTTGATTGCCTCTCTGTAATAGGATAAGACTCTTTTATGTATACATAGTAAATATAGTAAATATATTTTCCATGTTTCTTTTCTTTTCTTTTTCTTTTCTTTTTTTTTTTTGTTTTATTTTGGTTTTTTGAGACAGAATTTCCTTGTGTAATAGTCCTGGCTGTCCTGGAACTCACGCTTTAGACCAGGCTGGCCTCAAACTCAGAGATCCACCTGCCTCTGCCTCCTAAGAGTTGGAATTAAAGGTGTGTACCACCACCACCTGGGTTCTAGGTTTTTAAATATTCTTCGCACAGAATTCCATTGTGGATACACCAGTTTGCGCTCCCACCAGCAGTGAATCTGTGTTCTTTGTTCCTGATGCCCATGGCATCATCTGTCATTTGTTTTCATTGACCTCAGCCATTCTGAGTAAGACAAACTTCCAGTTGTTTTAATTTGTATTTCACTAAAGACTATGCACATTAAACATTTAAAAATATTTCTCAGAATTTATATTTCTCCTTTTGAGAAGTTCATTTACTTCCATGCCCCAATATTTGGATTTTTGTGTCCTGATTTTGTTTGTTTTGTTGCTGTTTATAGTTCTTTGGATATTCTAGATGCTATCACTCAGTCAGATACATGACCAGTGAAGATCTTTCCTACATTCTCTAGGTTGCATCTTTACTATAATGTTGGTGTCCTTTGCTGTATAGAATATTTTTCATTTTCCTGAGATATCATCTGTCAGTTGTTGGTTTCAATGCCTTTGCTACTGCAGGCTTGCTCAGAAAATTCTTTCCTGTACCTATGAGCTCAAGCATATTTCCTACTTTCTCTTCTAACAGATTCAATGTACTCAGTCATATATTGGCATTGTTAATCAACCAGTAGTTTACTATTGTGTGGGGTGAGAAATAAGGATCTAGTTTCATTTTTCTACATTTAACAATCCAGTTAGACAACCAGTATTTGATGTAGGTGCTATTTTTTTTCAAGGTGATCTTCTGGTCTTTTTGTCACAATCACGTGTCTGCTGGAGTGTGGGGTTTTATCTGTGTTCTCCACTCTGCTCCACGGATTATTGAGCCTGTCTTTATGTCAGAATCATGCTGTTTTTCTTAAATTACTGTAGATATAACTCGAAATCAGGTATGGTAATTTTCCCAACAGTGTTTTTATTGTTCAGAAGTGTTTTGGCTATCCTGAATCTTTTGTGTTTATGAGTTTTGATATTATTTTTCAATTTCTATGAAGAATAACATTAGAATTTTGATGAGATTGTGTTGAATATGTAGTTTTTAAAGGTTATCTATTTTCAAATTACTAACCATAATGGTACAAGAAATGGGAAGTCTTTCCATCTTCTAGTATTATCTTTCTTTCTTGAGATAAATATTATCCAAGCATATTTTTATCCATTTAAAAAATTATTACCATGGAACCCATTATTTTTCACTGTTGATATATGCTTTAAAAACCAGTGTTAGTAATTATGTTGGTATTGTAAAATAATTCTTTTTCTTTTTTAATAATCAGTCTTCTGTAAAACCAACAGCCTAGACTCGCTGCTCTCTTTTTACTTTGCCTGGCATGTGTAGACATACTTGCCATCACACTGTTTTATACTATACTATATTATACTATACTATACTATACTATACTATACTATACTATACTATACTATACTATACTATAGATTCAGTTTAACTCCATAGTGCATTTATTTCAAAAGAGTGATAACAGCTAGCAGGCTAGATTGACACTATTTCCTTTGAACATATACCTTCAAGAAAGCAAGGCAAGCCACAATCATGGAACTTGATTTGGATTTGAAGTTGTGTATGAAAGTCCATGGTCTTTTGTATCTAGATTAGGAGTGCAACCATATGTGGATGTGGTTCTTCAACATGTTCTGAGAAAACAAACCTCCATTTTACAGGACAACTGGGGTGAAATGATGAGAATGTGAGAAGAAAAAATTCTCTGGTTAGTTTTGTATTTCTGAGCAAGATTTTTAACAGTTCTGAACTTCAATTTCCAGTTCCAGGAAGTGTGGAAATGTTACAAATAAGTGTTTCTTTCCATGGGTTCAATTTTATTGCTTTGTTAAGCTCCATCTATAAGTCATAGACACAGAGATCTTTGTGTTGAACTGGAGAAACAATAGATAGTGTGCTAAGAATTATTAAGGGAAATAACGTGAACAGAAAGAGACATCTATAACACTATTGTCTGTTTAGGTGGTTGCTATATATAAGCATGGGCCAACAACCCTGGCGCTTGTTCTGTTTCAGTAACTCACAAGGAAAGATTTACTTTGTTTTCATAGGCTTTAGTTTCTCATTGGAATTTCTCACTTAAATTTTTGCATGAAAAGAAGATAACCCTCCTCCATCCATATGAAAACGAGTATTTTTTGTCTTTGTGACTTACTTTATAGCTGCAAACTGTATGCACATGCAAGGACCATGTTGGGACAAGGAGGAGCCAATTTCTCTCAGAGAAAAACAGATTTGGATAATTTATTTAGAATTAACCGTGTGAGCTCTTCTTTTCAGAGTGAATTTCCTCCTGTTTCTATGACACCCTCCTATCAAGCCTTTGTTTCTTTCATTGTTTTAGTTTTCTCCACTGTTGTCTTTACAAAAGGCATCGGGATATTTGCATCAGAGAAACATAGTAATATCAATAATTCATTTAAGACTAAAGTTTACAGGAGACAGACAATCACTTTCTTTGGGTGACTTTTTGTGTTGTTCAAAATGTTCCATCTCCTACATACATATGTTAATTTGGTTACTGTCCTCAATGTTCTCCTAGAAGTCTAGGTAATTTAATCACCTGCCATCTATCTGTCTGTCTGTCTATCATCTATCTAATCTAGTAATCTAAGTTATCTTCTATTGCCTTATCATTCAGTTTCAGTCAATTTTAATTCTTTAATTATTATTGGAGACCTTCTCTCCAGCTCCCGCCAAGCCCTGTTAGACAGCCCACTTATAAAATAAACACACAGACACTTATATTATTCAAACTGCTTGGCCATTAGCTCTTACTCTTATTTTTAGCCTATTTCTATTAATCTATACTTTGCCATGTGGCTCGTGGTTTACTTGTACCTTACATCTTCCTTGTCATGGCAGCAGCTGGCAGTGTCTCTCTCCACCTCTGCCTTCCACTTTCCAGAATTCTCTTCTCTGCTTGTCCTGCCTATACTTCCTGCCTGGCTACTGGCCAATCAGCATTTTATTTACATAGAGTAATATCCACAGCACTTCCCCTTTTCTTTTCTTTTAAAGGAAGGTTTTAACTTTTACATAGTAAAATTATATATAACAAAATAATTATTAAGCAAGAATTACAATTACAATATTAAGGAAGATATCCTATCTATCTTTTGTGAGTCTAAGGTTTTTATATCTAACTTAACTTTTATCGTAACTAAGGAAAACTGTAACTATCTAGCTTCAACTACATCAAAGACCTCAGAAGGATATAGAGCTCCCTCTCATTTAGATCCTGGGTCTTCAGTGTCCTCTCTCAGCTCCGCCTTGTAGGCATGACCATTACCGAAGCCTCAATGGAGGTTGGGACTTTCAGGCCAAGGCTGGAATGGCTACCCACTACATTTAATTATTGCAATTTTTAAAATTATAAATACATGAACACAAAGCAATTATTCAGATAATTATGAAGCAGCAATTTTTAAGTGTTTCTAAGCTTAGATTTCCTTTACATTCTGAAATTTCTCAAAATTACCCAAAATTTCTTAGTAGCCTTTTTATATTGAAGTTTTAAAATTATTATCAATGATCTTTTTCACACTGGAAAATTAAGTTAAGCAGTTTAAAATATATTTAATTTATTAGCAGCAATGTGATAAACTATTACATATCAACATATTTTAAAGAAAAAAATGAAATATTTTCCAATGCAAAGCCAATGTAATGAAGACCATGTCATTGGCTACTATTTTTTTCAAATCTTTTTTTAAAGACTGTATTTTTATTTATCAGATAAAAATTGCACACACACACACACACACACACACACACACACACACATACATATATTATGTAGATCATCTATTGCCCAATCCCTCCATATACTTAAGGACCTAACAAAATACAACTTTTCCAAATTTATATATGTTTTTAAAATGTATTCCTTTTTAACTAGCTTAGCACTGCCCATAGGTATGTGGATGTAATGCCATCCATTGACCTTGGAAATCTACAAAAGAGCAAAGCCTTAAAGAATAGTGACTCCCCCTGCCCTGATAACCACCAACTGGCAATTACTCATCAGGGTTTGATAAAAACCTCAGGAGACCCTACCCCACTCATTCTGCAATTTCAACTGGCTTGATCTTATACATGTGGCTATTGCTTTTATGAGTTAATATGTTCAACACCCTCATGATTTCTCAAAGAGAGTATTCCAAGCATGTCCTTCAATCTTCTGACTCTTAATGCTGCTCATTCTATCCCTTTTCTTCAATACTTCCAGTGCTTTGGAGCAGAGGCTGGTTGACAGATCTGTCCCATCTTCCACAGAACACATACTGAGTGAGATTACACAGGTCCAACAGTACATGCTATCTCTCAAATGTGGGTCTTAACTTCACATCTTTTGTTTTGTGTGATTTACCTGTAGGACATAAACACTGAAGCTGGGAAAATAAAAATGGGCCATATTAAGGGAGAGCTGTTATTGAATATAGGTAAAAAGAGAGGAGAGACAAAGATAATGAGAATAAAAAGTTTTAAGCATATAGTGGAATGATGGTGATGGAAGAATCATCAGAACAGTTAATCAAAATGAAATTTGTATGACAAAGCTATATGGTAACCTATGGCCATAGAACTCAAGGACAGATATAATAAGAGAGAATACTACAACACATGTGATGTGAAAGAAAGGAGGGGCATTGGGGCCTAAAGTTTTGAGGATGAGAAAAAGAAAAAGGTATAGGACTGGTTAACACAAACCAAATATGGATGAAGAAGGCACTAATTTGTACTAACTAAAAATACAGTCGAATCTCTTCAATGTCAAGCTTAGCAAATGATAGCTAGGCTCTCATATATTCTCAATCAATCTGTTACAGTGTCCTTGTTTCCAGGGAACTAATGAAGAAATTCTATCATCACTTAGGTTATTTCTAGTTTGAAATATGAAATCAAGTCAATAAATATTTTATAACTGTTATATTTAAATTTGTTTGAGTATTTTTTGAATTGAAGATACATTGTTATGAGTGGTACATTTTGGAGCACCATGCTCTAGTTTTTGAGAATATGTTAGCTTGCTGAAGGGTGAAGTTCTTGGCTGAATTCATAATTTTGTTATATAATATGAAAGAAAAATGAAATATGATTAAATGAATGGTGTTTGCTTTTCACTTATTTCTCTTAGCCTTCTTAGAAGAAAATGGCTTTTCTTTAAGTCACAGAAAGATTGAGGAGAAGAATACAGTTATGATAATACATGTTTAGTTATGCTAGCCTGGTTTGAGCAAGTTGACATAGTTTAAATGGTAAATGATGTATTGCTTTTTTATAATGCAAGTACTTTGGGGTTTATATGACTTCTGCAAGGGTCTCAGGGTTCCCCACATACCTGCACTGAATACTGATAATTAGTGAGCGAATCAGTCTTCAGAGAAAGGTAATAGGCTTGTTCCTATTTTGTAAATGAGAAATTAGTGGTATTAAAAAAAAAAAAAAAGGAGTTGGTGTGATTTCCTCAAGGATAGACAACTAGCAAATTATGAAGGTGGGATAATAACCTGGGTGAACATCAGGGAACTTTTTCCTTTGTAGTCTTTGTCTTCTTCAGGCCAAATGACAGTTTCCATCCTTATCGTGCTTGACCTGTGACACTTATTACCACTGCTCCCATGGCACTCTCCTCCCATAGCTCTCATTTGCTCTGCCGACAACTCTCTTCCCCCTCCACAGTGTTGTACCCACCATTCTAAAGTCAGAGGACCTTAAGCCTTCATTAGCTTGTCTTTCTTCTGCTCTTTAAACTTTCACGCATTATCTGTGTGCATGATTTACATCACTATTGATATGCAGATTACTCCCAAATTCTTATCTCTAGCCCAGAACTCCCATTGGAGAAACACTTCGTTAAAAGTTATCACTTGATTTACATGTTATCTTCTCTACACAGCTTTCTAAGCTCTATATAACCAGAAATAGATCTAAACATCCTCCTCCCACCCATGATGCAAATCTAAAGCTGGTTTTCATCTGCTTCCTGTTCTATAAACATCACTACCATCAATCCAGTCAAGCGAAGCAGCCTTGACATTATCTTTTTACATTCTCTTACCAGCCCTTCTCACCATCTCTAGTATCCAAACCTATGAACAAGCCACTATTATTATCTTATGTGTCTTATGTGGCTACTACCATAAGCTCTTTCTTTCCATGCTCTAGGGCATGTCTAGAGTACCATAGAAGTTTCTATTTTTTTTTTCTACTAAGAAATCTTAATGGATTCTTCATTGTCTTCATGTAGAAACCCAGTATTGCAATGTGCTACCACTAGGATGACAGCAGTTCTCAAGTCATTTAGGACATTTTCATTATGCCTACTTGTTGTGTAGAAATTTCATGCAAGATAAACCTCTTTTGGAGGGAAGATTTTTAAGACATAGCATGATCCAAAGGCAGGTAAATATTCAACCCTGGAGGGAAGCTTTTCAAGCTCAGAAAGTAAACAGCCACTTCAGGAAGTTCCTGAAACAGTGCAGATTCACTAGGTCTCTCCCTCCCCAAACTTATACAAGCTATAAAGACTACTGAGATTCAGCCTCAGACAAGATAATCCTCCCAGAAGATCAGACCAGAGTGTCCACCTAGAAGAAGCACAGATCAGCTGAGCTACTTAGAAGAGGTTCAGACCAAAAGCTGCCTAAAAGTTCCGCAGTATGCTCCATGTTTCTAGATTTTAAGAACTGTCATTGATGCTGGGGTGGGGTTTGATGATTCAACGATCTTGCAGGCATTTCTTCTCCTATTAAAGAAACTCTCTACCCACATTCCTGTAAGCAATCACAACAAAATCACTGGTTCACCAATTTGGACTTTGATGGTATCTGTATTCTGGTCTGTCATTGCTTCCATATCTTGAGTGAGTAGAGGTTAGTTCCTGTCTCTCCTAGAAAAGTGTCATCAGACATTGTTAATAGTAGAAATACACTTCATTTCCAAAAATCACTGTCACTGAACCTGTGGAGACCCTCCATCATCTCATCTCTGATTTCACTGTGTATATAGTTTCTCTTTACATTTACCTATCAATGTTTTTCAAACAGTTTGTGATCTCTGAACATTTGTATCAACTTGTCTTGTCTTCAGTGTTCAAGTCAGTCTTCACATTTGGGTTATGTTTTCAGGTAATGCCTAATTCAGCCCCAAAGCACTACACCACCACCTTGGAGTTCTTGTTTCATTGCTGTGGGTGACACATGATGGCTTAATATGCTACATTCTGTTAGTTCACATTTCCTGGGGGTTGTGACTGTGTCTTTTAAGTTCAGTGATATGTAACTTGTCTTTCTGTGTTTTCAAAATGGGGATCATTTAGTAAAATGTATTTTTATCTTTTTATTCTTTGTGTTTTCATAAATTTCATATGTGTGCAATATATCTCAGTAATATTCATTTTCGACTTTCTCTCTCTGTTTGAAAAGAAGTAAATTATCAATGTTTAAGATTTTATTAGAAATTAATACTTCTTTGGAATTATTTTGAAAATAAAATAATAGTATTATTAAGGATGTTAAGATTGTCTGAGTCAGTTTATCAGACAATATTTTTTTTCTCTTCACAGAAACAGATCATGGTACAAAAGTGATTTAGGATCAAGGAAAATATTACTGAAAAGGTAGGGGAATAGTGGAAGTGAAAATATGTATGTGTGGCGGTGGTGGCACTGGGAGTGGGAGCCAAGAGACACTAAGGAGTGGACAATTGGTTTTTGCATCTTAGTTCTATAAAGCTAAAATGTGGTGTAGATACCTATGTAATTTTACTATTAAAATACTTTGATGTTCACAAGCTTCAGGCTTTTCTTTTCATCCCCCCCCCCTCCACCATGGTGAGAGAGTTCATCCTTGATTCATCAATCCTACTAGTATCTCCAGAAAATGTTGTAGCTCTCTGAAAGAGAGGGAAGAGGGAAAGAAAACTTGTATGCCAAGGAGAAGGTAGTCAGACAAGTCATTTGTAGCTTTGTTTAATGAGGACATGGTGGGCATATCCTCTGGCCTCAAGTCATCAGGACTTTAAGATGTTCAGTGATGATTTAATACCCCACATCATATGTACCTGATGATGACCTCTTGTGTAATTGAAAGCTTTACTTAAAGGGAAACTTGGGAATGATGCTCAGTTTAATAAATGTTCTAACGTATGTTTGTCTGGGAATCCACATGTGCAATTTCTGATTCTCTAGATGAAGATGATGTCTAGCTAAAATCATGAAAACTCAAATGACCTCTTATCTGCTTGGCAAACTGGAAACACTTCACATCAATTTTCTGTTCATAAAGCAGAAAGTGTCTCCAATCATGATATGGTTCAAGGCTCCATGTAAGGCTCTGCTTCCACTTCTGAGGCAGATAATGTAATAAGCACATGCCCAAGCATCTGAAAATACAGAGAACACTACCTATATGTACCTGCTGTAGTCCCAAGGTATGATGAGTAATCCATTCCCCTGAAAGTCTCCATACACATTGAAGTGCAGTTTTATAGTGTGTGTTTCTGTGACTCAATGGTAGTTCTTGGTTTATACCTTATAAATCTTTTCCCAGTGACTGATTGGGAAATCAGTCATCTGTTTGATGACTAATATTGGTATAATTTTGTGAAAGAAATGAAATTGATGAATCATCAAAATGTTTTGTTCATTTTTTTTTTTTTTTCAGTTTTATGTCCGGTGATTGTACCTCTGGAAGTTCGTATGTTTATGTTAATATCTGTTACCTCAACATTCTAAAGAAGGAAAGATCTTGCTTCTTCAGTCATCCCGTGACTCAGGGGGCTACATTGATAACTAGCTTCAAAGCAACTACAAAATAAAAAACTAACCAAAGAAATAATTCTTATTATGCTTATTTGATTTTAGATCATATACATTTATATAATTTTATATAAATTATATATAAACATATATGTGATTATATAAAATTAATTTCATTTTTAACTGATGATGGTGATTAAATTGCAATGTGATTTCAGGAGCTTTAAAGTTTTATAAATGATTTTTAAAACTACATTTAAAATGAAGTATTATAAACAAATACAATGATGCATATCTTTGCACTTTTATGTGGAAAACAAGGACATCCCTATGACAGGTGTCTGGGGCAGTGGACGCTAATCATGTCATAAGTTCTACGAAGTTTAAGGTGTCACAAAGAAGTATTATCCCCATAGTTCAGTGCTCAGTCAACTAATATTTATTGAACACTGTTGAACACTAGTCATATGCACTGTTTCAAATATTGAGAATGAAGTGGTGAGTACCATACATAGTCAGCTCATTTCTGCTTAAGGAAAAAGTAAGCCAGAGAAGTTTATTTACTAAAGAAAAACACACACAAATAAACAAACAAAACAAAACAAAAACGTCTATCTGTGAAGGAAATGCTTGCAAGACATAGCATGAAGGGGGGAAATTACTCTTTCTCTCTTAAAGCTACTAAGCTGTAGTTTCGTCAGTTTCCTCACAGTCAGCCCTGAATTCCTGGAGAGAGGGTTAACGGAGTGGATGAAGACTAGGACAGAAGAGTACTTAGGAAAGGATTTTTTTTTAAGCTACAGAAAGGAGATAGAACTAGAGCATGAAATTCTGTATTTTTTTTTAGAGTTAGGTGAAATGATCAAAGATGTTTGTGCAGACAGCATCCATAAGATTATATCTAAGTTGAGGTATGAACTTTATAGTCTCTCATATTGTCTTACACTGTTAAACTCAAAGTAGCCAATGAATATACTTTTACCTTTCTTGATAATTTACCTGTTCTATGAAGTTGAACATATCACAATTATCTGTAGCATTTACATTTAAGCATAAACTCCCTAGGGCATCTTTTCATACTTCTGTCCCTGTTCCATCTGAATTCTAAAAGTCTACCAGGGTTATAGAATTCCCAGATTATTTTTCTTCTTTTATTTCGTGAAGATTTAAACTTACTTTCTCTATAGAGATGAACAGTTTATGCATTTCTACATTAGAAAAGTGCCAAAATAGGTTTTCATTGTGAAGTTATTTTTTCTCCAATCCCTCCTCATACAATTCTCCCTTGATATTTTAATGAAAATATATCTGCCTGAAACACGAATTGCTAAACAGTCTTATTAATAAAAATCCTGGAGCCAGATATTGGGGTGAAAGCTGGAAGATCAGAGGAATAGAACAAGCCAGCTACAAGTTCTTACCACTAGGAAATCCTCAGCCCAAGAGAGCTACTTTCGATATACTCATGCCTTATAAACCTTTCTGTGCCTTGCCATCTTACTTCCTCTCTCTGCCCATCTACATCACTTCCATTTTCCACCCAGCACTATCACTTCCTGTCTGTACAGACCTCCAGATCTCTATGGTTAACTAGTTCTAGGATTAAAGGCATGTGCCACAGTGCCTGGCTCTGTTCCCAGTGTGGCCTTGAACTCACAGAGATGCAAATGAATCTCTACCTCCAGAATGCTAGAATTAAGGGCATGTGCTACCATTGCTTGACATCCATGTTTAATATAGTGTCTGGCTTTGTGTTCTCATTCCCAAGCAAGATTTATTTGTTAGAGCACAAATAACATATCACCACATTTGCCCGCACTAAAACTTAAAAGCTAAAGGGAATTGCAGAAGGGAGTCTTCTCAGCTGGATCTCCCAACATGTAACCACACATTCAGTATTGTAACTCTGTGAAGTACCTGATTTTCCATGTCATTCAATATAGTGAAATATAGTTTTCTAAATCAATTAAAATGCTGTTCTGAGTTTGTGTGTTGTTTTAAAACTCCTACTTATCATTCTAAGTGAGGAATTCATTTGTGACACTTTACTTCCTCTACCATTTTTAAGTTCATCTCCTTCCCAATATGTTATAGATTCATTTTTAAATTCTCAAAAGTGTCTAAAAATCCAGTCTTTTTTTTGGATAACATAGTGTGAAAAGGCAGAAATATTTTTGTATCTAGATTAATTAAATCCCTGACTAGACTGTGCAAACTCAATCATTTAGGTTTTCTTCAGCTCAAGCATAGTTGAGATGAATTAAAAAAAATTGTATTTAAGACAAAGAGCCCATATACGAAGTATCTGGGTTGAATATTTGTATGATTATACTACTCCGTTAGCTTTAGCGATTCCCAACTGGAAGATACTTGTGATGTAGAAAAAAGAGGTGAGGATTGTAAAATGAGTGGATTTTAATTGCATACATATATATATATGTGTGTGTGTAACCACGACAATTAAAGAGGCAGAAATCATGAATTTGAGAAGGAATGGCGGCCATGGGAGGAGCTGGAAGGGAGAGCGGATAAGGTCAAAATGATGTAAACACATCACTTATGCATAAAATACTCAAAGCAAAACAAATCTAAAAAACAGACTGAATTGTAAAGATAAGTAAACACAGGGGCTGGGCACTCTTCTTTCCCATAAAATATATTAAAGGCTGTTAGTCTGATTCTCATTTTCCTCATAGATCTGTACATTTTCACCAAGGTCCTTGGCTGGCTACAACCCCACTGTGTGTGCCTGTTTGAAAGAATCTCTTTCATATACATTTATTCTTTTTATTTTTTTCCTGATAGCATACAAGAAAATCATTTAATCTGAAACCTCAAAAGCCACTGAATCAAACCTTCCTATAAAATGAAGTCTATGCCCTCACCACAGTTCATTTTCCTTGGTGTTAGAAAAGTATAATCTTAATTTTCCTAGTTAAGGAGTTAAAAGGGCTGTTCTTACAAAATGTTCATGATGACATTTACACAACCTGAGTGACATGACTCCAGAATGAGAGCTCCTTGTCTCCTGGCTAAGCCCCACCTGCAAGCCATTACAGACAATAATATGGTTCTCAGGGCCTGACCACATTATTTATAGAGCTTGACTGGACTGTCAGAAAATAATAGCAGCATTTTATACTTCTGCTGTGCCTTGCATCTAAATGCTCCTTACCAACATGAGTAAATTCTTATATCACTCCTGTGCAGGATTGGATAAATATTATGACATCAGGTTTTACAGATGGGGAAGTGGAAAATGAAGCACAGATGTTAAATAATTTTCTTCAATCCCAAGTCACTCTATAGCACTTTTCCACAAACCACATAAATAATACCAAGGATTATAAGTGATGTACAGGAAAGTCAAAGTGGGTGAGGTAAAGAAAGTGTGCATGCGTCAATTCAATATGGAATAACCACAGTGGGAGTCATTAAACTTAGAAAGTTACTGAGAAAAGAAAGTGGAATTAAGTCATGATGGTTTACCTGCAGCATCTATTCCAAAATGACTTGAAATTTGAGAATGAAAATGTCTGTCCTCATCTCAGCTATTTCTTCTAGAGAAAAGATTGAGAACAGACTAGAAAGAAAATTGAGTGGATTTCAAATGAGGGTTTATGTCTCAGATGGACTCATTATAGGCTTTGATGAGTCTTAGATTGAAAAGGAAAAGATTTGTTGAAAACTTATGCTTGTTACATCACCATTACCAGAATTTTCCTTTTCAGTAATATTTTTTACTCTTTAATCATTATTAACATCTGCTCATAGTTGATTACTTCTTCACTCCTCACACAATGTTTATTCATAGGTACAAACATATATTAAGTATATTTCATAGTGTGTATATTATGTATGTCATGTATAATTTATATATATATATATATATATATATATATATATATATATATACATATATATGCATATATTTGCTACAGTTATTTTAACAATTTTTTCTGGGTCTTGCTTAAGACAACATTTTCTTCTTCTGTTAATAATTTAGTTTCCTTGTGAGCTACTTTTAAATCAAGGTTTATTACACATTTTTATTTATACACATGTATGAATAATTAGGTATTGATATTGCTCCCCCCTAATATACTGTAAATCCTGTGTGAGAACAGGAACCATTTAAAAAGCCTGCATTTTTGCTTAGATTTACCATCCAGGGTCTGGCATATAATAGTTGTCCAATAAAATATTTTAAGGACTATCAAATGATTCCTTGCTTTAGTATATTGCATATTAAAATGGAATAATATAGAAAAGATTAACATGGCCCCTACACAAGAATGAAATGAAAATTTGTCCACATTTTTTTATGTTAAATTTTAATCTTCATACATGTGTGATCAATATGGAATACACATAGAGGCCAGCAATTTAGTAAGGGACCATGAAGGAATGGGCAATCAATGGAGGGATGATAAAGCACAATGGTATAAAGAGTTAAAGGGAAATAATGGGACAGCAAGGGTTAAATTGGGGTGGGAAATGTCAGTCAGGGTACAAGAAGTTGTATGGGGAAGTATAACTACACTAAAAACCTTTGAAAAACCCATATGGAAACCTCCTACTCCTATAGAAGCTTCTGGAAATATATACATATACCCATACACATACACATAAAAAAAGCAGTCTAATAGAGTCATGCTACAGTGGAGACATACTCCAACTAGATATCTCATGCTAATAATGCTAATAAGTAAAAACCCTAGAACCAGAAATAGGTTATCTCTTTTTGAGTTTTTGGTCAATGGGGACATAGACTCCCAAGCACTATAGACTATTGCCAACACTCTTGGCTACCCTCCAGAATTTGATAGCTAAGATGCTATGAGGGTAGCTATTTGAGTCACAAACAAGTAAAAACAAAATAAGTTAATACTTGCTAGAAAGCTTCTCTTGGTAGAACTCACAGTGCTAGAAAATGCTATTCAAGCTGTAGGAAAAGAATAGTAGTCATTAATCTCAACCAGTTGTAAAATAGCAAATTAAAACAATTACTGGCCTGCCAAGATATGCCTACTGCTGCAATAGTGGCATTAATGTTATTGGAGTAACCAATCACTTTCTGATTTGATCTATTGCTCCACTTTTTAATGGAGCCCATACCAGGCCACGTTAAAGGGATTAAAAACCTGTTTCTAGATAAATTATATGTACTAGGGGAGAACTAAATAATAATAGAAATATTTTATTCTTCTAAATTGTCATAGCATGAAAAATCTACACTTTCTTTGTGATGACACCATTTGCAATTAATTTTTTTCTGGCAGTTTTGAAATACAAATCGTTAACTACAGTCATCTTACTGTATAAAAGAATACCAGAAGTTAACAAGCTTGTATAATAGTAACACATTCCTCCTTCATTCCTCCAGTGACTTATTATTCTTTCTAGTCTTTATTTCAATGAATTTAACATTTTTAGGGTCCTCATAGAATGAAGATCATTCTGTGTCTTTCTTTCTAAGCCTAGCTTGCTTCACTTAACATAGTATCCTCTACAACTGTAGCTATTGTTTGAAACATGATTCTCTTCATTTTAATTGTAAAGTATTTTTCTGTGCACATCTAAAATGTTAAACATCTATTCATCCATTAATTCACATTTATATGTTTTCTGTATTATGGTGTTTGTAAGTAAAGCTTTAGTGAATATGGAAGTGGAGAAATACCCACATAATGATTTCTACTTAAGTTTATGCCCAGAAAAATTATTTCTCAATTGTACAACTCTTTTATTAGTATTTAAGAGACTTCTATGATATTGTGTAAAATTAATTCCACTAATTTATAGTAACAATAACCATGTGTTTATCATTTCTACAAGTCCTTACTAACATATTACTTTTATCTTTTGATAGTCACAAATCAAGTAGATTTGAGTTGATGTATATTTGTGATTCAACGTATGTCTCTGAGAATATTATATGCATTAAATATTTTCAAATGTCTGTTTTGGAAATGCATTTGAAAAAATTACCTATTTTTAATTAAATTATTTGTTTTATTGTCACCAAGTGCTTATTGTTTCTTATATATTTTGGTTATTAGTCTATTCTTTGAAGAGGGTTTTTTTTCAATGTCCCCTCCTGTTCTGTAACCATACCATTTGTTAATTTTTTCTTTGCTTTGCACATGTTTTTGTTTCTGATTTTAGATTAGCCAATTTGTTTTCATCTAGTATTTTCAACATTGCTTTGCTATTTGTATCTTTTGTGGCTCCATACAAATTTTACGATTATTTTAAACTCTTAAACTATTAGTATCATGACAATTTTGATGAGAATCACATTGAATGTGTAAGTTTTATTCAATAGTATGAAAATATTCAATTTTTTCCATTCATGAACATAGGGTATACTTTCACTTTTTTTCTCAAGATCTTGAATATTATTGAATAAATAATTTATAAGATTTATATATATACGTGTGTATGTGTGTGTGTGTGTGTGTGTGTGTGTGTGTGTGTGTGTTTCCTGTGAGATTTCTTTTCTTTCTGTTTTCATTCTGAGTCTGAGATTTAGATTTAGTTAGAGTCTCTTTATATGCCCTAGGTTACTCTAGAAATCAGTGTAGCCGAGGCTGTTCTCAAATTCAAGATCTTCTATCCTTAATATCATAATGGTTACACATGCATGTCTGGCTTTGTTTCCTTGTTTTGTTTTATTTTGTTTTTGTTTTTCCCCCAACAATTTTACTACTTGTGTACAGAAATGCTACAGAGTTTTATTCTCTGGCTTTGTATTCTTCAACTTTTACTGAATTTACTTACTTTTCATATCTTTGTAGAGTCTTGAATTTCTACATAGCACATTATCTGCATGCAGTAACAATTTAACTTATGTTCAATTTAGAAGCATTTACTTTCTAGGTATTTATTTCTCTGAATAAAACTAGCTTTTGATGAACAATAGTAATGATCAAATGAGAATTATGCCAGGGATATAAGGATGGCTCAACATATACAAATAAGTGAGCTTGGGATATAACACTAAAAGAACATGGAATACAACTATATATAGATCTTAAAAAATACAAAGAAAGGATTTGACAAATTCAACATTCCTTCATTAAAAATTTCATAATAAATTATGCACAGAACGAATGTATGCCAACAGAACATATAATAAACTCACCATGAAGAATAACCCAAATTGTATGTTGTTCCTTAGAGAGGAGATGAGAAAAGACCAGGAGTCCTTGAATATCATTCTGTGTAATTTTATAAAGAATCAACCCCAGATGTGTACACATTATTATCAGTAATCTTCAGTATAACAATAATAATAAACTCATCTATACCCATTAAGTAGTTATTATTATTATTATTATTATTATTATTATTATTATTATTAATTTTTCAAGATAGGGTTTCTCTGGTTGTCCTGGAGCTCACTATGTAGGCCAAGATGGCTTTAAACTGAGAGATCTGTCTGCCTCTGTCTCCCAAATGCTGGGATTAGAGCTGTATGCCACCATCTTACTAAATTATTCCTTTGCTGAAATCTCCTATAACTAACATTATTTTCCTCAGGAAAGATATTATTATATACTCCTTTAATTTTTTATATAAAAATTTTTTCCATACACTTCATTTTGATCACATTCTATCTCTTTCCTCAACTTTTCTCAGATCTTTTATACTTTCCTACCTACTCAACTTTATGTTCTCTCTCCCTTTCTATTTTTCAAAAAGAGACCCATAAAATAAAACAAAAACATAAACAGAGGTCAAAACAAACAAATACTCCCTCAGCCAAAGATAAATACTTATCAAGCATTGTCAAGCATGGGTTCCCTATCATAGAGTGTGCCTCAGAAATCAAGAAGTGGTTGGCTATTCCCATAAAATTTGTTTTATTATTATACCCATCTTGAAGGCAGGTCACTGTAGGAGTAGGTGGCAGTATTTCTATCTGAGTGCTACTGACATTGTTTCAAGCTGGACACCAGCTAGATTTTTCAGTGTTCAATGACATAAGGAAATGGTGTATTCAGTAATAGGGTCTTACTGTCAGGTTATGGAGGAATTAAGCAATAACCTTCATTCACTTTGTAAATTTATTGACTTCAAATAATTTCAATCTTGTTATTTCCCCAATATATCCATCAAGGGTATAATTATATATTATTTATTGTATTATTGAACTGAAAAGTTAAATATTTTTCTTTGTGAATTGCTAGATTTCTGGGTATTTGAAAAATGTATTTTACTCCAATAATTGCTACTAAATCAGTCAAACATATATTCTGTATGGAACTAGCTTCCATATTTATTTGCTGATCACAGATGCACTGATTGGTGTACCTCTATAGGAAATAGCATTAAAACAAGGAGGAATAATCACCTCCATGCTGGTTCACTATGGATACTGTATCAAGGGATCTGTCCAGATAAACAGAAAGAACTGAAGATGTTGACAGCTGTATCCACCTGGGTTATGTATTCATGGGAAAGTTAACAGCAGGAGGCAGCTAGAACATGAAAAAGTCACTATCTTTAGGTAAAGAGCTGCCAAAAACAGTGAACAGTGGTAGAAAGCACTATGTAATACTGTAGTGCCATCTTCAGCTGTGATGGTATCATGATTGAAAGGGGCTGCCTCATGCTCAACAAATGACTAACAAAATGTTACAGCTCCGGGAGAAGTGAAGGCAGGCGTAGTGGGACGAAAATGTATCCATTCTGGCTGTCACTGACAGCTTCCAAATGGTCAGAGTTCTATGTATAATGTGTCCATTTAAGTTGTGGGATAGGCAATGACTAAATCAATTAATTTTAGTTCATAACATCAGATGACAAGCCTAGGCAATTGGATATTGAACTTTGTAAATCTATGACATCAAGTTTAATGCAATGAAAAGCTATTTCTCAAAATATTATTAGAGATAATGAAGTTTTCCAAGAAAAATAGATAAATTGTTTTGTTTTGGAATGAGATAACTGGGATAAGCAATAGTCTTACATAGTTGTAGGAGTGAGAAGTTGTATTGTAAAATGCACAGTTGCACTTCCTCTGTATCCTCAATGTCAATCACATGGTTTATCACATAGGTACACTACTCGCTGAGTGCCCTTGTGAGGTAGAAGTTGAATAAACTTTAAGAACGCATATAAGTACATAGCAGCAGCAAGTAGTAATTAAAACATGTGAGTGTGGAATCACTAGGGTTCTTTGAGAAGAATGAATTATCCCCATTCCCCCCCCCCGCACGCAGGAAAGTATGATTTGTAGTGTCAGGAATGCTGGGTGTGTGGGTCTAACCTTTGCAATGCTTGGCAACTGCTTCTTTGCATGAGCTGGACTGTTATGTACATGGTGGTGGTCCATCAGAAGGAAGGGCTTTCTTAACACAATAATGACCATGTTCCTTAGCCAATCATTTTGTCTTCATGGTTGTGCATACACAGAAATGGTAAGTCATAAATATCTTTTACCCTTTGTCTAATTTATATAACTGACTCTGCTGATGGCAAGCTTTACTTTTTCTAGGCCTAGGTCATCTCATTGACTTGAGGTTCTAAGATGTCTTCCAGTAATCTCTTTGTGAAACTCTCCTTAAGGTTACCATATATGAGAGAAGTGTCTGCTTCCTCATAAGAACATCATCTAAAAGTAAAAAGAAGGCTAAAGTCTTTTGATTTTTCTGGAGAGCCCCAAGTAGAGAGCAAATTAACCTACTATGTGGAGGTCAATACTCAGATATTACATTTAGAAACAAACAATTAGGCAAAACATTAAAACCATGGTTAAGAGAAATTAGAGATTACAGAAAATGTGGGATATAAAATTCTGTGTATATGACAGAACATATGGAAAAATCAGATAAAATCAAGCAGACCTCGCTAAGAAAGATGTTGGATTAAAAAAAGCTACTTTAGTTTTATTTATCCCATTATATTTTGGTACAGGGTAATACTTGTGTATTTGCAACCAACTGAGCTACTGGTGGGAAGCAAAATAATGAGGGTATTGAAGATAAAGCAAGATTGTTCATTTCTTATGTCACTGGAGTTATGAATGTCTCTATCAACTGATACTTCTTAAATAACTTTCAGTCCTGCTGTGGGATGGTCTTTCTGTACACTGTGAATATATACTGCTACTGTTGGTTAATAAAGAAGCTGTTTTGGCCTACGACAATACAGAATATAGCCAGGCAGAAAATCCAAGAGAGATACAGAGGGAAGAAAGGCAGAGTTTGGGAGAAGCTTTGAGTCTCCAGGGGACCAAGAAGTAATAGAACACAAGTAAAGCCATGAGACATGTGGCAATATGTAAATAGAAATGGGTTAATTTAAGATGTAATAGCTAGTTAGCAATAAGCCTGAGCCATAGACCCAACAGTTTGTAATTAATATTAAGACTCTGAGTGATTATTTTATAAAAATGGCCACTGCCAGGGGGTGGGGGGTGGGACCAGGCAGAACCAAGAAACTTCAGTCTACACAGACCTTCTTGGAAGACTAAACACCTACTTTTGTAGTGCTGTGAGGACAAGATAGCCAAAAATCAGTAAAACAAGATTCTCAAAAAGCTGCTAAGTTAGGGTAACATGGAGAAGAATCCACTTCAAAGATGTCAATATAGTAATCGCTAAAGCCTCTGGGTATGTTACTTAATGGCAAATGCCTTGATGTAGACATTGTTATCATAGCAAAATAGGGAAAAATTGATTTATTAGGAATTTAATTGTGGAAGATATTCCTCAATCACTCAACACACACACACACACACACACACACACACACACACACACACACACACACATATATATATATTTGCATATATACATACATACAAACATAGGTACATGTATTATAGATACACACATGCACATGTGTGTGTGCACACACCCACACCCATACTGTTAATAGAAAAGACAATGTTATGAAATCCACTCACAGAAAGAAATGGGTCATAAAAATGTGATGATTCTGACTTTTGTCATGTAGGAGTAGCCACATGTCAAACAGGAAATAGCTAAGGATGAGTCTCTCCAACAGCAAACAAAATCAAAGAAGCAATTGTAATCAGCCTCCAATTTTAGGCTGCTAAGCCCAATATTGAATGTTTCCATGCAATGAAGATATTTTTGTTTAAGAAAATACATTTGTGTCAGTTTGATGTATCATGGCTAGGAAGCTAGTCTGAAAGTACATTCAGAGTATGATCTTAAGTTTCCTTGAATAAAGAAACAAAATATCACAGAACACCTCAGCTAGCTTGGAACATGATAAAGGCCTATCTTGAAAGACACTGTAAAAGATGGAAAAAAAGTAACAGAAAGGAAAGTCTATAGTGGTCAGTGTGGCTGATGAACTATGAAAACATTAAAATGTATGCACAGAAACTTCAGTATTGCTCAGCAATTTATAAATGTTCAAATTTATCAAGAGTGCATGGATGATTATGACAAAGAGGGGCAAAGGGATTTAGTTTGATACCAAGCAGGGCTGGGTGCTGCCAGCTGTTGTCACCTGAGCAATGTTCTCACTGCTTCTCCTCCAAAGACTGCACAGTGATCTAGTTTACAATTTTGCCTTCTCAGGTGCTGAAGAAGCTCATTATGTATGGTGGAATCAAAATTAGCATTGCAATGATCATAGAGAAATATGATTTAAATAATATCGTTTCAATATTAACTAATTGAAAACTGTCATGAATGTATCTCTATCTTCTATTTCAGGAAACAATTTTAAAAAATTCTGAAACTTTCAACTTTCAAAGAATGGGGATGGGAAAATATTTTAAGTGAATTAAATAATTAAAATAATGTAATTATTGCATATTCAGTATGTCTTGTTCTTTGCTAGTATTTATACCCAGTCTGTTCAGCTCCTCTGCCATACTCTAGATTTTTTTTTAAATTAAAGGCTAGATTCCATATAAAGGAAACAATATATGATACTTGTCCCTTCGTTTTGATTCTGGCATATTTGAATTAATATAAAATATGAAAGAGAGAGAGAGACAGACAGACAGACAGACAGAGAGAGACAGAGACAGAGACAGAGACGGAAGAGAGAAGAGGGAGAGAAGAGAGAAGAGAAAAGTAGAGATGAGACCTAAGTTTGATTTCCATCATCCACCTGGTGAATGACAACCATGAAGAACTTCAGCTCCAGGGAATCCATTGTTCAGTTCTGACCTCCATAGGTACCAGACATGCCCAGGGTGCACTTCTTTGAATTCAGGTAAAACATTCACATCAAATAAAATAAGCTTAAAAATATTCTTCCCCTCTGGGCAGTGGTAATGCATGCCATTAATCTCAGCACTCTATAATCAGATGAAGGCAGATTTCTGAGATCGAGGCCAGCCTAGTATACAGAATGAGTTCTAGAACAGCCAAATTACACAGAGAGATCCTGTCTCAAAAAAAGACATATATATATATATATATATATGTGTGTGTGTGTGTGTGTGTGTGTGTGTGTGTGTGTGTGTGTGTATGTATGTCTATATGTATATATACACATGAACGTCTTCACACTTTAGGGTAAGTATAATATTTAATATAAGATGTCAATATATAGTCCAGTGCAACTGTACAAACTCAATTCCAATAATGGTATTGCCATAAAGGAAACAAGTTTTAAATATTTCCCCAAAAAATCAATATTTTAAAAATTGGTGCATTTGATTTTATGATGAACATGGCTTTAAAAAAAAAGCAGAAGTCAGCTGGATAATTCTTTGAAAGATTTTTTTGCCACATTGTTGCATCTCAATACAGTTCACAGCTGTATAAATAATGCCATTCATAAACAGAACTGGAAAAATTCAATTCAGTTTTTATTAATGCCGAATGTGCTAAAATTTTCCACTTTTGTTTGCTTAAAGAACATATATGTCTTGGCACACAAAAGCCCTCTTGTGTTCATATGATTGTTTTAAAAAAGAAAAAAGAAAGAAAAAGTTAACCACCACCTTCAAATCCTAAGGGCACTGAGCAATCATCTCTCTAGCATGGTCTATATTTTCAGACATGACGTGTGTTACTGATTGTGGAAGAAAATTCACTGCATAATTTCTGTGGTTGTCTAAAACTGACAAAGCAGCTGGGAAGAAAGAGACATACCACACTCTTTCTCCAGATTTTTCTTTATCTAGCCCCGAGGAATTCTTTTTCAGAGCACACGTAACACAAAACAAGAGAGGAAGCTGTTCTGAATGGAGCACATTCTGACTTAAGCAGGTTCTAAAGTGGTCTAAATGCGAAGCTTTAGAAGCTGATGCTATCTAATCCACAGAGGCCTGACAGTAAGTTATGTAATACATCGATGATTTTATGAGCTTCTCGGTTAGTAATTCCAGATGGTGTGTCTGTACTCCGGCTGTGCACCCTGCGTAAATCATCTCACCCCTAATCAACAGATATCCAGAAGCACTTTAATTGGGGACATTTACTCTTACCAGTTATTTATAACTTCTAGTAGGATCTTGTTTAAAAACATGGAGTCCCTTGTTTTGCACGTGTTTTTCTGGAGGCCAGATCTCGACTGGGTGTGTGCTGCCAAAGTCAGAGTTTTCCTTGAGACTTTGCTGTGTATTTGTGGCTCAGTTTAAAGAAATGCTCTGGAGTATCTCCTGGTCCTCTCTGTCAGTGCCATCTCTTGCCAATTCTGTGTTCAACTAAAAGGAACTTCAAAGGAATAACGTATTTGCCACAGTTGAAAAATGATGGCTGTCTAATGCCAGGGTCTGGGTATCAGCTCCCCATCCACCATCATTAATCTTAATTAGAAAACTAAAGCAAAGGTTTTTACCATTTGCAATTAATATGGAACTTAATTTGGATTTAGATTCCAAGCCATACTCACTGTCTGCCTGTGTTGGAAAACATGTTTTCTACCTGCCAGTACCAATATTGTTTTAGTAAACAAGGACAGGGCAGCACATTGACTGACACTGGAATAATCTGTGTCGACCATAAGCATTAATCTTATTTAGAAAGTCAAGCTGAAGTTTGTCAAAGGAGAAAGGTGTAGGGGGAAAATGTTTACTTCAAGACTATGCATAGAATCCAAAACCACAGTTGCCCCTTAGAATTTCTCACACTGCAAGGGTAGATTTTACCTTTTGTGATGAATGCTTTCATCTTTTTGGTATTTTTCCACAGTTGTTGAGAAAAGCATGTGATAATTGTATTTTTAAGGGTATTCAGATCTTCTTGTGATAACACTATTTTGAAGTAATGAAGAAATTCATATAAAATAGTCTTAAACTGATTTCTAAGTTGTTGGAAATATTACTCCAACTTGGAAAGCTTATACACTAGGTTTTATTTGGATACATATAGACTAGAGTTTATTTGTATACAATTAGTTTATCAAAGGACACAGATACATATCTACATATATAAGCATATACAAAGAACTCTGAAAAAGGATGTAAAAGACAAGTGTATTAGTAGCAATTGAGTCATAAACAAAATTGTTGGTACTTACATTTAACTTACAAAATTAGTTTCATCCTTTAAGTGAATTCTCATTACTCCTTTGTGAAGAAGATACATTACCAATACACAAATGCTCATTCTAGTTTCACTTATCAGTGATGTAGAAATATGACTCTAAGATGTTCTATAAAAAGACATAAACTTCTCTCTTCAGTTCAATACTAATTAAAACAGTACAAAATGGTAACAAAATGTTAAAGCTGCCTAGTGCACATATATGTATATGACATATAACATATATTACAGTGGTTTATGTATTTTATATAGATTTTAAATTCTTAGAGTATTGTTAAAACTGGGACATGATGAATAAATATTCACTGGAAATATGTCCTTCTTATCTCTCAATGGACCCATAAATTTTCTTCAAAAAAAGTAGGGTGAATTTCTTCTATTAAAAACTGGTGCTATTAGCATTTGGAGAGACTGGCAACTGTGATGCCTTTCCCTCTGCCTTCAAGGCTTTCTCACCCTTGCCTTGTCAATTTCATGATGAAATGGGGTTTCTTTCTATATTATATGACATGGTTTTATGTATGTATACAGTGACTTTTGAGCATTAGATGTTCAACCATCAGAATTCTATTAAAACAATGCTATTCTGGCTCTGAAAGATTGTGGATGAACTAACATGGGAATCCTTTATGTAGACAATATTCATTATTCTTATTTAGAAAGTCATAGTTGCTGATGGCCACAAAAGGGTTTTATTTTGTTTCTGAAATCTCAGTTGGCAGCTAAATCAAAAGCCCATTTCCAATAACTGCCAGTACATAGCTCACAAATTCCTATGCTTCATTTTCTTTCACTGTCCTGTAAAATGTGGGTTAGAATAGCTTAAAACCCTCTCTTGCAAAGGGCACCATTAGACACCTAGTTTGTAGTTGCTAAGTGTGTTTCTTACTAAATAAAACCATTGCTGTTATCTTCTAAACTCTAGTTGTTATAAACTCCTTCATTAAAACCTGAGGGCAACTGTGCCAGTAAACAGGATGGATTAGGAAATAGCTTTGAAATCTGTAGTCTAGTGTATAATCCCAGCAGCACACAAATGCTTTGTAATAAATTTGAAAATGCTTTTACTGTGGAACATATTACCATCTTCTTTTGGTATTTGCTTTTAGGCTTGCTATCTATAAGACTTTAAACCAAGAAAATAAAAGAATGTCACATACAAAGCTTACAGTCCTGGTTCTAATCCCTGCATTATATTAGTACCACATGTCAAGAGTCACTACTGCAAAATTGCCTATTGTAGCAGGTTGTACATTTTCCTTGTTTGTTGAACTCCCCTTTAGAATCAATATGACTTTTCCTTTCTTGGGCTAGGGAATAGATGCAAGTGACTAATATCTGACATGGGATTGAAATGGTATTATATTTTGAGCGTAAGAACTAGCTGATTCTGAATATTCTTGAGCAATACATTAGCAATTTGGCTCATATGCTTAATTCTCTGTCATTTAAGGCCTTTGAACATTCTGAAAATATGTACTAGTAACAAATGACAGTCTTTCATGTTGATCATTATATAGTGGTATTCATTTATATGTAATTTATGATGCCTTGTTATAGCTTATAAATGTTTCCAATTTGTGGATTAAAATTAATTGATCCAGACAATACATATTATAAACTACATTTAAAGATGAAATACCTAAGATAAGTCTGAGCAACTTTTTTTTTTCACTTGATAGTACTGTCTTGAAAAATAACTCTAATTTGTAAAAGATATCATCTTATAAGATTCAAACGTTGAAGGGCTAGAAACATGACTCAGAGGTTAAAAACTCTAGCTGTTCTTGCAAAGGAGCTGCATTAAATTCCCAGCACCGATACAGTGATTCACAGCTGCCTGTGACTCTTGTTCCAAGGGATCTGATGCTCTCTTCTGACCTCAATGGGAATCAGGTACACACATGACAACAAGACACACATGCAAGCAAAATACTCATACAATAAAAATAAATGAAGATATAAATTAAAAAATCTCAAAAGTTGACACTGACCTCTGAAGAAAGTACAGAAAACAAGGAAAACACTAAGCAATTATTAACATGTATATTTTCTACAAATACATGCTGAAATAATAGATACTGTGAACCAAGCAGGATGGAATTTAAAACTGTAAAATCGGAGCATTTTATTAAATCAAAGTAACAGAATCTTGATTTTTAAGTAAAAACAACATTCAGCCTCTTCTGAAAATTTCAGTGTGCAGAGACAGACTGATGAATGTTTTTATTAGTCTCATTTCATAATTTTTTGGTGCACCACTAGAGGCCACACAACTCCAGAAATGATGATTACAGCGATTGCTCATCAGAGCATAAACCTGAACAGGCATTGCCGTGGAAGGATTGAAGTTGTCTACAGAATGAGCCTTTGTATTCCCCTTCACATCATGCTTTGCTTTCTATCTGCAAAATGTATTCCTATCCCAGCAAGTATGAGAGATATAGGTGCTCACCACACATGAACTTTAGTAAAGAAAATATCTCTTCAATTCTCATTTAGGAAATAAAATTAGAGAAATGTGGAATAGCTTTTCCATGTTATATTTGTATTGTTTCTTTTTTTTTTTTACATCAACTTAACGAGGAATTTATGTAATAATACACACATTTGCAATAAAAAATGATCATTCTCTGTGGAAAACTGCATCATAGCACATACAAATTTTATAATCATTGAAGATTCATGGGAAGCTGCTTCCACCCACCCCCTCTTCCACCAGGTGATTGGAGCATGGGTGTGGGAACACACATTTCTTTTTGGGTAAGTAGACTGTCTTCTAAATTCCTTCTTACATCCTATGCAAAATTGGATGCAGCACTTTCCACCTGGTCTCTAAATGTTTTGTCCGTTGGCAGGCAGCTTGTCACCTTGAGCCGACTTCACCAATTAGTTGGCTTCTCTGGTTCCCAGCTAGACTTGACTCATGTGAAGCTGCAATGCCATCTCAGTGGAAGTTTAAACTGTGACCTTTAAGTGAATAAATGGGGTACAGGCTGCAGGAACGAATTTATGTCATGAAAAGAGGGTAGCACCTGTGAAAGGCACACTAATGTTAGCAAGCATTCCTCTAAATGTCTTTATTCTGAACATTACTGTTTTCCAAGTAACTTGACACAAATTTCCCTTTTCTAATTTTTTTTCTAGCTGGACAAAGAGTAGTTACATGGTGTCAAATGACTGAGGTAATAGAGTGATATCTGAGGCAAGGAGTCCCCATGTTACTAAATTACAATTTTCCACATTGACGATTTATGAAATATGTTGTCTAAAAATGATAAACAAAATGAAGGATTACTACTCTAATGCACAGAACAGAATGGAAATTCTTTAGGGGGATATAACAGCATGGAAGGCCAACTCCTTCCCAAGAAGTCACTGTTGTAGATATAAGCCTAAATTATGTATTCTTACTAACAGTCCAGCTTCACCTGTTTGAAGAAATTCAACATCTAACAATGAAAACAACAGGCAAGTTTTCTGGACAAGGATGTAAGAAAAGTAGAAAACAGATTCAATTATATCTTGAGAATTCAAAGAAGAAACCATTACTGGCATCCATATTCATTGTAGATCCAGGTAGAAATAAAGTCTTTGATTTGTTTCAATGATTAATATTTTTATTAACACAGAACAGCTGCATGATACATAGTAATTGTAAAACTACATTGAAATGTAAGCTTAGTATTGATGACATTCTTTTTTTTTTTTTTTTTTTTTTTTCTGAGACAGGGTTTCCATGTGCAGCTTTGTGCCTTTCCTGGAACTCACTTGGTAGCCCAGGCTGGCCTCGAACTCACAGAGATCCGCCTGCCTCTGCCTCCCAAATACTGGGATTAAAGGCGTGCACCACCACCGCCAGGCAGATGATGACATTCTTTATGTAAGCACTACTGATATTTGAAATATCAAGCGAGCTAAAATAAAAAGATGGTGTTGCAGCTGCGCATGTCTGCAGAAGTGGGAACAGGAAGCGTTTGGGGCTTAGAACATCTGAGTAGTGAGTTCCTAATCAGTTTGAGCTAAGATAGGGTTCTTGTCTCAGAAAAATAAGAGAATTAGTTGTTATCTTTTGTTACATAAGTAAATTTTAAAACCCAAGTTTATACAAATATATACTTTTTATGATTTGTACAAAGATAGAGAAAATATACTTCAATTCTATTTATTTATTTATTTGTTTGTTTATGTGTTTTTTTTTTTTTGTTTGTTTGTTTGTTTGAGACAGGGTTTCTCTGTGTAGCTTTGTTACTTTCCTGGAACTCACTCTGAAGACCAGGCTGGCCTTGAACTCACAGAGATCCGCCTGCCTCTGCCTCCCGAGTGCTGGGATTAAAGGCGTGCACCACCACTGTCTGGCTGAAAATATACTTCAAAATACTAAAATGACAGAGAAAAAATTACTAACTTGAAAATTTAGAAGTTATCATCATTGTAACCATCTTACCTGCAAATTTTTATAAACCTTAAATTATAACACCCCTAATGTATAAAAATTATAACACAGAGTAATTATTACAAGAAGATCTTATTATTGGAGAGATACTTAATGTTTAGGCATAGGAATATTTAATATGTTGAGTGTTTATCTAAATCTAGATTTAAAAATAGTGCAAACAAACTTCTTCAATTACTAAGCTGCTTCTAAACTTCATATGAAAGTGCAGAGAGCCAAGAATACACAAAAATCTCTCCAGTAAATTTACAAAAGAAAGGAAAATTTATTAATGTCATTTCAGTAAAATTTTGTGGCATAGTAGTTATTCAGGCATAGACCCTGGCCAACAGAGGAAGGTAGAGGATTGTGAAAACCCCTTCACCTTGGAGGAATATCACTTCTTGGCCGATGTCACAGCGATAGATAAACACAGGAATGGTTACTATATGAGAAAGCAAGCATTTCTTGATTTATTAAGAACACGCTTTGGAAACAACCATGAGTTTGATTATGTGAAAATTAAGAAATACTGTTCCTACATACACAATTTAGAGGAAAACAAAGCAGCCAGAAGACAAACTGAGAGCAAATATAATATACACAGACAATTCATTCTTAAATATGTGCCAACTCTTACAGAATAGCCAATAGACAAGCGAACAGAAAGAAAAACGGTTGGCAAAACCAAGGGAATTGCAAGAGAGCAATGCAAGTGCCACTAAAGATGTGAGGATGTGTCCAACGTCATCATCCGCCACAAAGTCCTATTTAACAAATAGGGAGGTGTTATTACAGTGCATTTTTGAGTCTAGGACCTGAATTTTACAGATTTTAAGCACCATAAACTAAACCAATCAGTAAGGATAACAAGTGGAGACTGTTTTGTCAAAGTGAGTTTTTTTGCACCAATGACCAAATAGTTTAGTTCTCAATTCCTTCACTCAGAGAAATTCAATCAAAACTGCACTGGGAAGAATGTAAAGTTACGATTCAGAAAACAAGCATCATCTGTTATAATAAATAAAATGTAGTGAAACATCTAAATCTCATAAATGAAAAAATATGTCGTTATAATCACATAATGTATTGCATCAGGAAAAATGAATTATTGTTACATATAACAACATAAACATTTTATGGATAAAATATCTAGTGGATAATCACAAACAGATTATAGCCTTTGCATAAAGCTGAAAATTTTCTGTAGACAGCAGTATCTAGCTTTTCTCAAAGAAATGAACACTTAGGAAAATTAATTTTGGATAAGCGAGCAATGCTTCACATCCAGTTCTTTATGATTCCTTTAGTCTATGAATTATAGGTTTTGTTTTGGCTTGCCTTGATTACAAAAAGAACCATGTTATTGTGGATAGCCACAATAATTTTAAATCTTACAAGAACTAGAATTTTAAAATATTATTATTTTAAAACATAATTGTTTTTCACTTTGCAAGTAAGATGCTGATTAATTGGTAAATTTTTTTAGAGAAGTTATTAGATATAAAATTCAAGTTCTAACACAATTTTGTGGAATTTTGGAAGGATAAATGAAGGCTTAATTTCTAGTAAGTTTCATAAAATTAAAACCATTCCAAGCATATCACTCACATCCACTGTCATGGAAGCTAAACCTGTTTCATTCCCTCCTTCACTGAGTACTGAGCTGGTGGTTTTGCTGTGAGCTGTCCTTCTGACTTCCAGGCTCCCTTATCAACTGGCTGCCAGACCCTTGTTTTCTGAAGATAAGTTCTACTTCAAAATCATCTTTAGATTTTATTTATTATTAAAAACGCTGCATTTCTGAATTTCATCAATGTATACAAACATAACCTTCCACCTTTCCTTGCCATTCTTTCCTGAGGAAAAATTCAATATCCCCAAATGTCTCTAGTGTTTACAACAGGAGAAACATTTTCCACATTTATTTTATTACTCTTAACATTTTTAGGAGCACAACACTTTCAGGATTGTCCACAAAAATCCCCAGAATTAAAATTTCAATATTCAAAGTAGAAGTACTGGTTTAAGATTAGTGATGATAATAGGAAGCAATGAAGTCATAACTGTGTAGGAACAAAAAGGCTTTTTGTTCTGCCGCAATTTTTTCATTTCAGAGTTATTACAGTTGGAAACAGGAAGCTCTTAGAACATTGACCCAATGAGATGCACACAACACCCAGTCTGAGACATTCCATGTAAGAAGGTAAGGTGCAGAGACCTATGTTAATTGGAAGCATCTTTTTCTCCATTAACTATCTTGAACAGAGTCCTATTGGAGGGAGCACACTCATAGTTCAAGGTACACAATGGACTTATTGCAGCAAAGAAACACCAAGGGCTAAACCCTCTGCAGGCAAACCACTTCAGTTCATTACAAAGTGAGATTTAGTATTCGACTATTTCATGCTGTGTTCCGTTCTGCAGCCTTGTAATCTCTTTAATGGGAACAATTTGTTATTAACATAAGCCACCATGAAACGTAAGTATCTGTTTACAGCAGTCCCCCTTATATTTCTGGTGCTTAGGCCTGCTTTTATTATTCATAGATGAAGAAATACAATTAGGTGTGGAATGCATCAAAGAAGAAAAGATACCCCTCACAAAAAGATCAGAGATGATAGCAGCAGTCCTGTGTAATTTCTGCATCTGGGGTTTATGTTGCCATCTCCAGAATTTCCTAACCCACAAAGGCAATAGATCTTAAAGCAACTAAAAGCCATCATAACAACATATTTTATCCTTCGCCTCTTACACAATATCTCCTTGATCTAAATGGTCTCTCTACTTCAGCCATTGCCTCACATGATTTGCCTCTTCGACTGACTCAGAAGCAGTCTCTCTGTACCGAATGAACAGTAAAATTCTAAGAACATTAATCAAAAGTACATGATCCAGCCCTGTATTACATTCATGAGTTTATCTTTTTATTCTGTTTGATTATGTTTTTGATACCTTATTTGAATTGTTTGTATAATTTTCCTGAAATATTGAGGGCCCTCAAAGAAAACACAAAGAATGTAATAAGAATCTTACAAAGCCAAAACAACATAAAAATCTGTTTATTGGCTCAGTCAATAGGCAGTTTTGATCACTTGAAAATAAAATGACTGGTTATATTGTTTTGGTTTTTAGAAATGACTTGTGTAAGTACAGCAAATAAATAAGTTAGAAATAAAACTCTAGGTGTTTTTTAATACATATTAATTTTATGTTAATGGGGATCAGTATAGTGTAAAATATTTCTTTATGTTAATATATCATAAGTTCATTAAATCAAAACTTCTGTTTATTCCCACCTTCCTTTGAAATCTCCAGCAGCCTAGACGTCAAAATACTTTGTTGTTTTTTTTTCTTTTCTGTATTTTAATTTGCACAAACGATAAAGAAAATGAGGGACCTGTCTTCTTGTAGGTAGTTTATTACATTTAGCATAACATCCTCCAACTCCACACATTTTGCTATAATGTCATGATTTTATAGTTTCCTAGGCTGAATAATACTCTATTGGGTATTCATGCCAGTTTCTTTTTCTATTTTTCTAGTCAATTGGTTGTGTCTCTAACTCCAGAACTAGAATATTAAGACAAGAAGGTAGGGTTGGGGATTTAGCTCAGTGGTAGAGTGCTTGCCTAGGAAGCGCAAGGCCCTGGGATCGATCCTCAGCTCCCAAAGAAAAAGACAAGAGGGTATCCTTACCTTCACTATTCACTATTTGAAATATGCTCAAAATGTGTGATAATGAAGAATATCATCTAAAAATTTTAAATGCAATTTCTTAACTGTATTTTGAACAAAAATCTTTTTCTATAATAGTTTAGTGTTCAGTAGCCTTCAATGTCTTAGATAAAAAGTTAAATTCTTTGAAAATTAATGGATAGGATTTTGAGGGCATGGCAAATATTTTACTCAAGACTCCAAAACAAGTTATTTAAAATAATGCAGGAGTACTAAAAATTTACTTTTACAGATGAAGTAATGGAAGTCCAATGAATAGCATGCTTTATTCAGGTGTTTGATGGTGTGAGAAGTGCAGGGCTGAGCACTGAATTGAGGGTCTTATGCATACCAGTATTCACACTACCATCAGCCTTCACTCTCAGCCCCATTTACTTTAAATTTAATGATAAAGTAGATTTTCTATACTTAATAACTCGCAGGTGTACCTTTGTCCTCCTATACAGTATCAAGAGCATCGGTGGAATGGATGTGTTCAATTCCAATGGGTTCGTCACTTTCAAATATAGATGATAGGTAGATAGATAGACAGGTAGAGAAATGGTTAATAGATAGATAGATGATAGATACACAGACAGACAGACAGATAGAAATACTAAATAAAGGTAAAATGTGTATACCTCAAAGTACCTCCTTGTTTAAAGCAGCAAAGCATTATTTTAAAGATTGATGTAAGTTTTGCTTCTTAAACTATGCTCAACTAAAGGGATTTTACCATCTCATTCCCACTCCCAAACCAAGGGTAGTCTGTGGCATATCCCCAGCCAGTCTACAGATTGTTATATTGCCCCATATGAGCATTACCATAACCCCCAGTTCTACACTTACACAGCTGATGACATTACATATTTTTAAAGTATTTTTTCTCTGATGTAGAGCAGGAACAGCCATATCCTGCTGTAAGTGGATAGTAGGATTACTTTAGGTCATGTTTCAACGTACAGAACCAGAAATGGAATCAATACCCATGGAATTTTTGCTCAACATCAGTAGCATTGAAGGTAAAGAATTCAGTCATCTGCAATTGTTCTTGAGCTGAAATGTTGAAATAAAACTTAGAATAAGGGAAGGAAAACTTTAGATGCTCATGAATAATAACTTCCCTTAAAATAATTCTTTCAGCTGTTAAAACAACCAGTAAAGTTAGGGTATTAACATTACTTGATTTGTACTCCAGCCTCATGTGATTTCCAGTTTTTAACACAGTGTTACTAGTAGGAACAGACATAGAACTGCATAGCAATACATTCATAGGAAGAGAGACGTCATTCACCTATGGAAAAAAGACATGCATGATAAGCCCTAAGCAAGACAGGGCTAATGAATGTATAGAGAACTCTGTATAATAGGAAGGCTACATATTTGTGAGACTCAAAGCCAAATGACAATGCATATTTCTTTAATTGATTGCAAAAAGCAAGCACTAGTACAAAAATGTAAGCCTTCGTAGTCTCTCTCAGCCTAAAATATAAGGTTTATGTTTGCTTCCTAACTTGACAGTTTCTCTTATTTGGAAATACCTTTGGCCATTACATACCTTGGTTTGGAGACAATTTATTAATCTGTCAACCACCATATAGACACATTATATTACTCTTGATAGCAGAGAAGTTAAAGCCAGTCACAAGCTAGGCAGTCACGTAACCCTAAAGTGTGTTTAATGTCTGTCCCTGAAAGTCATGGTGATATTGATAATTACCTAGGTCAGGTATATGTGGTGATATATTGTGTACCCTAATAAATTTTTCCTGATGATCATCGAACAGAACAAACCACTAGATTAAACATAGAGGCCAAGCGGTGACACCTTTAATCCTAGCACTTGGGAGGCAGAGCTCTGTCTGGATCTCTGTGAGTTCAAAGCCACCATGAACTACAAGAGATTGACTCAGTCTAGTAGAAAACAGAGTCAGGCAATGGTGGCACACACCTTTAATCCCAGTACTTGGGAATCACACCCCTTTAATCTCAGCACTTGAGATCTCATGCCTTTGTTTGGGAAGCACACACACCTTTAATTCCAGCACTAGAAATGTTGAGACAGGAAGTGATGGCTGGGAAGAGAAAAGTATATAAGGTGTGAGGAGACAGGAAATGAAGGCTTTTCAGGGTGAGAAGTCCTTGAGATAAGATGTAGCAATGGCTTGTTCCTTTGTCTCTCTGATCTTTCAGCATTTACCCCAATATCTGGCTCCAGGATTTTATTAAAAGTCCTTTTAGAATTTATGTTACAGGTGTAGGTGGAGACTAACAACTGTCCTAGGAGATGGACATAGTGTTTTCCAAATGGGATGTCATGAATATCACCAGGTCTCACTCTACTTCATTCTAAGACTCCACAGGTTAACAAGCTCAACCTTTTGCCCTCTGGGTGTCCCACCCAGAGACCAAAGTAGCAGTTGTGGTGAGCAGAGGAAGGAAAAGACAAAAAGAATTCACTTGGAAAACACAAAGCTAAACTTATTCAGATTTTGAAGATAGGGGATGTACTGGCTATTTATCTCATTTTGACACAGGCTAGAATCATTTGAGAGAAGGGAACTTCAGTTGAGAAAACATGTCCCAGAAGATCAGGCTGTAAGTAAGTCTATAAAGACCTTTTCTTAATTAGTGGTTGATTTGGGAGGGCCTAGACCATTGTGTATGGGGTCACCTCTGGGCAGGTGGTCCTGGGTTCTATAAGAAAGCAGGCTGAGCTTTCTCTGAGGATCAAGCCAGCGAGCATCACCCCTCCATGGTCTCTACATCAGCTCCTGCCTCCAGGTTCTTGCCCAGTCTGAGTTCCTGTCCTTGAGTTCCATTGACTTCCTTCAGTGATGAACAGTGATATGGAGGTGTAAGCTAAATAAGCCCTTTCCTCTCCAAGTGGCTTTTGGTCATGTTGATTTATCACAGTAATAGTCACCCTGACTAAGACAGGGGATATGATCTCATTCATTGGTAGAGGACTTGCCTATCATTCACAAGACTCTGGGATTTATCCTCAAAAGAAAAGCAAAACAAAAAAATCAAACAAAAACAAACAAAACAGAAAAAAAACATAATATGAAGACAGAGTCCAGGGAAATTATTCCACAGTGACTACCTGTTCCATGGCCAGAACCCTTTGCCACTGATATGGTATTCTCTGGTTCCAAGTGAGAAAGAGAACGGATGGAAGGAGCAGGATGAGATGATTAATAACAGTTTTGTGATGTAATCTTTGGTGGTCTGTGTACAGCTGGAAGCAATATGTGTTCCTAGAACTTGAACTGCTCTCTAGCTGTAGACACAGGGAGTTTGTGTTTATTATCTGCAGTGAGATTCCCTGCTGCCATGCCCACTGCTCTCCCTGACTGATGTATCTAAATGTTCTTCCTCCTGCTCCTGGAGATGGCCTATTAGGGTTCTCAGTGTGACTTTAATTAAATAACATACTCCCCAGTATTCAAGGACAAAGTCAGAAAATACAATTTGGAATTGAAACAATTAAGGACACAGAGAACAAGTCAAATTAGGTGGAACGATCTTGTGGATTCTGTTTCTATTACATTTTTCTTCAAAGGAGATATTCCTTCAGTCCCATGTAGAGGTAGAAGCAGGGGTATGGATAGGAAAGAGTTTTTCCTGCTTGATCACATGGCTTCTCCTCAAATCCTCTGAATATTGTTTTTTCTTATTTTGTACCACTCTCAGTCCTGATTTCCTTATATGTTCTTACGTGTTCAGCAACAGAACCTTAAATCTTCATCCTTCTTTCAGATCCTTAAAGTTCTTTGGTTGTCATGGTGAATGCAGCAACCCTTCCCTAACTCAGAGAGAGCCCACACCTAATATCAAACACTACAGCTAGACATCGCTGGCAGGTCTCATTTGTGACAACCATCATCAAGTCGGTTACTTCTGTCTTGGGATTTCTCCCAACCTCCTGTTGTCTGCACATCCTCCTTCCTGTCCATCACACAGCTTTTCCCTGAGTAAGCCTTCCTGTCTTCACATTTACCCTGTTCCATTCTGCTCTGGAGGCACCCACCCTAATAAGTTTCAATCCATGTCTCTACCATCACAGACTACTTGCAAAATCTTGACTTCAATTCCATTCAGAGATTCTCTTTTGTGGCTCTTCTTTATAGGAGGAATATTGGAGGAAAAATAATCAGATATATTGTCAAGTTTGTTTTACCTTTGTAGTGTTCATATCTTACTACAGGATTTGATAACCAGCAACATTTTCACCAGCTTTCTTTCTACATTTGGTCATTTTCTTCATGTATTTGTTTCTATTTTCTTTACCATCTCTAGGGCAAACAACCTTCTCATTTTTCAGAAAAACTAACTTGTACTTGCCAAAATTCTGAATTTCTGGTTTTTTTTTTTTGAAACTATAAAGTTTTTGTGTCTATACCAAGACATTCTCTCTCAGACTCTCTGTACATGTTTAGAGGGGATGTGTTCTATTAAGCACCCTATCTACTCCTATTTTCAACATCCACTCATTTCCTCCAGGATACACATAACTGATGGCCTGATTTACTCTGTAAATATTAGAAACAACACATTCATTCTGTACACCATTATCCAATCTAACAATCTCCCTGTTTCTGGTTCACAGATAGTTTTGCAATAAAGATCTTTAGTTTAGGAAAAAGATCCTGCACATTGTCAACTGTAAGCAAGCATTTACCTCCATTTAATTACCAAAAGTATTTTCACCAGGGCCCTCTAAAGCTAAATAATCATCTAACTTTACTGTATAGCAGATAATTTGCAAAATTGATTATCCCTATAGGCTTCCTATTTTCTCCTGAATTCTCAAGTTTTTCTTACTTATCTGTTTTTATTATCCTTCTATAACCACTTTTTCTTTGTTCCTTTTATAGAATTTGTTTCATTCTCTCTATTATAATTTATATTACATTCTGGTCATTACCTACATCTCATTTTCCTCTAGTTTTTAAGTAAAATAACGTAAGAATAAGATGTTGATCTCCCTCATGCGACCGAGATAATGTAATGAGGGACTGTTTTTCTCTTCATTCTAAATAAGTAATCTATACAGAAGAAATGATGCAATGATTTTTAAAATGGAAATCATCAATGAATGGCAGTAAACCAAGAAAAGCAAAAAGAATACAAGCTGTCTAAATAAATGGTGGCCAGAGATTGCTTCCTTCCAAGGAATTTCTTGGTCACAGTTTAGGAAGAAATTTCCAGGGAGAGATTAGCAGAGCCAGCATAATGAATGCATGAAGGTGGAAAATTGGAGACATCACAGTAAGTCCAGTTAACACGTCACAGTGCCAGAATGAATAGGTTTATAGAACAATGTCTAGGAGGCTTGTAAAGAGTTATCCTCTAACAAAACATTGAGAAACTTCTTCATGGTTAGGAGAGAACATCCCAGAAGCATTAGAAGAAACAGATGAAGTTCAAGGTAAGGTAAGGAAGAGACTCTGTTCTCAGCAAGGAAGTTTGCCACATATGATTGAAAACTGAAAAGTAGGCTGCCTTAGTAGTAGAAATTATCATCTTAACAGTAAATATTGCTTTGGTTGACTAATAAGCCTTAATAGCAAGTTCCAAAAGGATCTGTTTACATGTTAGATTCACTGTATTCTTGAGCAAAAATCACACACACACACACACACACACACACACACACTTCACCCATATTCTACAGCTGCCCTCACATAACTCTACACAGCCATCTCTCTCCACACTGCTGCTGCTTCTCCCTCACAGCTAAACTCTAGACAATCATAAATTACATTTTCAGGGCCCTATCCAGCTACCAATGTCACGTTGACCCATGCATGTAGCACTAAGTGGGTGAGGGGTCTCAGACAGTAAACAATTTGAACCTTGAGTGGTCAGGGTACATGCAGAAAGAGAGCTACTTCAAGGAGCTATATCAGTGTAAAACATCCTGGGCTTGATTCAGCAATAAACAACACCTGGGAATTAGTCTATGTGTATTCTGTAGGAGCAGCTTTGTCTGTTTTGGACTTGTTCTAAGGTCTTTGCAAATTGTGTAAAATTCAGTCGAAAATACTGTTACTTTCCTGTGTCAGTAAAGAAGGATATTCTGGTATTATTTCTATACATCAGAATTACACAACTTAAACAGAAATCTGAATCTAAATGTGTGCCCAGAGATGTAAAGCACACTACCAAAGGCCTGTGGAGAGCACCCCACAGCTGTTCTTATTATGGAGGTATAACAGTGGCACCCGAGAAAGCTACAGGAAGAAAATGACTAGTTTCCACAGCCATTGACCCCACAGCTTTGCCAGGTGGGGCTCCCCATCAGGGATTTATATGTCTGGTGGGTAGACTTGTCAAACACTAGTTCTCATTCACTGTATAATCTCATGGCCCTCTGCAACACACACACACACGCACACGCACACACACACACACTCTTTTGCTCAAGCTCTGTTCAATGTGATACACAATCAAATCAGTTGCCTGTGGATTAAGATGTAGCACTCTCAACTCCTTCTGTTGCACTGTGTCTGCCTGCATTCCACTTGCCATGATGATAATAGACTAAACCTCTGAAACTATAAGCTGCCTCAATTAATGTTTTCCTTTATAAGAGTAGCCAAAGTAATGGTGTTTCTTCCCAGCAATGGAAATCCTAATTAAGAGAGAAGTTGGTATCAGGAGCTGGGGTATTGCTGTGATAGGCCTGACCATGTTTTTGTTTGCAGGAACATAGATTTTGTGACTATAGATTAAGAAAAACAGTTGAAGGCTTTGAGTGGAGCTTCATGGGCCATCCTAAGTAGGAACATGAAAGACAGTAGTTCTGAGTGTGACTTGAATTGTGGGGGCCTGGCTCAAGAGGTTTCAGGAGAGAAACTTCTTTAGTATGTTGCCTAGAGATCATTTTTGTGATATATTGGTAAGGAATGTGGCTGCTTTTTGACCTTGTAAAAAGAGATTCACACACACACACACACACACACACACACACACGAGAAAAAAATACCTATAATTTTACCATGGAATTCACAATGCCTGACATGCAAGACTAATAGAGTATACAAACAAAATAAAACAAAATCTTGACTTATAAAGAAGAAAAAAATACCCTATCATCAAAATCACCCCAGAACTTACACTCCTGTTGGCATTAAGAGGCTTAGATATCAAAATATTTAACTGAATTTGACATGTTGCAAAAGAAAAAAGAATGATTGAACACTTTGGTAGCAAAATTGAAGTTACAGAGACTTCTAGTAAGTAACTTCCTGAAGAAACCATGATGGTTGAGAAAAAAGTAATAAATGAGATCATTAAAAAAGGGAAAGGAGAGTATGGGGAACTTGATGTCATGCCAGTGTAAACTTTCCCGGTAGCTCTACTGCTTTGCATTTCCCACCAGGCGTGTAGGAAGAGTCCCTTTTCTCCACATTCTTGCTGACACTTATTTTTTGTCTATTTGATGATAGTTGTTATCACAGGTGTGAGGCTATATTTTGTAGGGATTTTGATTATCAGTACCTTGACTTGGAGTGATGACAGTTTTTCATTCTTGTCAGCCATGCCTGCTAATTATTCTCTATATTCTGTTATAGAAATACACACTACAATCTTTATCCATTTCTAAAATTCACCTATTATGTGTCTTGATTCCTTTCTATCATATAGTAATAATGAATTCCTTATATGTTTTAGAAATCAAGCATTTCTAATTTAAGTAGTTTGCAAATATTTATGACATTCTGCAGATTAGTAATTTACTCTGATGACTTGTTATTGGGTATATTTATCACTTCAGTTCTGTCAAGGTTTCTTTTATATTCTTAGGTGCTACAATACAGTATATATAACATATACATGCATGCATTTATATAAGACTGTTTAAAAATCCCTGATAGATATTTTCATCATGACCTAACGATCTTATTTTTCTCTTTTTGTATATTTTAGCCTGAAGTTTATTTATCTGATATAATGGTACCTCTAATCCATTTTGGTTCTCTCTGCATGACATATATTTTTTCTCTTTACTAATTCTTGCATTTAAAAAAACTGAAGTAAGTCTCTTGCATGCAGCATAGAATTTACCTTTTAAATTTACGGTACTTGTCTTGATTTTTTAAAATAATATTTTCACTAGTTCTTTAAAAAATTTGATCATATTCAACCCATTTCCTAACACTTTTGAGGTCCACCCACTTTCCCTACACATCTAAATTTATGTCCTTTGTTTATCCCATCAGGGCCAGTTTGAGATACCCAAATAATTTTGGATGTGTAGCATGCCACTATAACATGGTCTACTTATCAAGTGCTAAACTCTAGGAAAAAAGCTGACCCCTCTTCTCCCAAGAGCTAACAATTAGCAATAACTTCTCATCAAGGGTTGGAGCTTCATGCACAGCTAGGCTTTCCATGATGGATTGATCCAGGTTGGCCTTGACAGATCTTGTGCATGCTGTGAAAACATCTATGAGTTTATATGTACAAGTGCCCTAGTACTGCTCAAAGACATTCTTTCCTTATTTTTTTTTTTAATGTATTTTTTTTAGTTTTTTTTCATACGGATATTTGTGTTTTAATTTTACATATCAGCCATTGGTTCCCCTGTTGTCCCCCCTCTAGCCCCTGCCCCCGCCTTCCTCTCAGCCCTTCCTCCTATTCCCATCTTCTCCAGTGCAAAGACTGCCCTGGGGATTCAGCTCAACCTGGTAGACCCAGTACAGGCAGGTCCAGTCCCTTCCTCCCAGGGTGAGCAAACTATCCCTGCTTAACCACAGGTTCCAAACAGCCAGATCATGCACTAGGACAGGTCCCGGTCCTATGCCTGGGAGCCTCCCAAACAGTTCAAGCTATTCAACTCTCTCACTTATCCAGAGGGCCTGATCCAGTTGGGGGATCCAGAGCTTTTGGTTCATAATTCATGTGTTTCCATTAGTTTGGCTATTTGTCCCTGTGCTTTTTCCAATCTTGGTCTCAACAATTCACACTCTTACAATCCCTCCTCTTTCTTGACAATTGGAGTTCTGGAGCTCTACTTGCGGCCTGGCCGAGGATCTCTGCATCCACTTCCATCAGTTACTGGATGAGAGTTCTAGCATCATTGTTAGGGTGTTTGGCCATATGATTACCAGATTAGGTCAGATCAGGCTTTCTCTTGATCATTGCCAGTAGTCTACAGTGGAGGTATCATTGAGGATTTCTGGGGACCTCTCTAGCACTTTACTGCTTCCTGTTCTCATGTGGTCTTCATTTATCATGGTCTGTTATTCCTTGTTCTCACTTTCTGTTCTTGATCCAGCTGGGATCTCCTGCTCCCCTAAACTTTCTTTCCCTCAATCTTGCCCTTCACTACTCCGACTCTTGTCCAGGTTGTTCATGTAGATCTCATCCATTTCTCTGTCATTGGGAAATCCCTGTGTGTTTCTTAGGGTCCTGTTTTCTAGGTAGCCTCCCTGGAGTTGTGAGTAGCAGTCTAGTCATCTTTGTTTTACATCTAGTATCCTCCTATGAGTGAGTACATATCATGTTTGTCTTTCTGAGTCTGGATTACCTCACTCAGGTTGATTTTGTCTAGATCCATCCATTTGCTTGCAAACCTCATGATGTCATTGTTTTCTCTGCTGAGTAGTACTCCATTGTGTATATGTAACACATTTTCTTTATCCATTCTTCAGTTGAAGGGCATCAAAGTTGTTTCCAGGTTCTTGCCATTACAAACAGTGCTTATATGAACATAGATGAGCAAATGCCCTTGTGGTATGATTGAGCATTCCTTGGGTATAGGCCCAAGAGTGGTATAGTTGGACCTTGGGGGAGATGGATTCCCAATTTTCTAAGGAAGTGCCATATTGATTTCCAAAGTGGCTGTACAAGCTTGCATTCCCACCAGCAGTGGAGGAGAGTTCCCCTTGCTCCACATCCTCTCCAGCATAAGCTGTCTTCTGTGTTTTTGATCTTAGCCATTTTGACACATATAAGATGGTATCTCAGAGTCATTTTGATTTGCTTTTCCCAGATAATTAGGGATATTGAGCAATTCCTTAAATGTCTCTCAGCCATTTGAGCTTCCACAGTTGAGAATTCTGTTTAGTTCTATAACCCATTTCTTAATTGGACTGTTGGGCATTTTGTTGTCTAATTTCTTGAGTTCTTTATATATTCTGGATATCAGCCCTCTGTCAGATGTGGGGTTGGTGAAGACCTTTCCCCATTCCATAGGCTGTTGCTTTGTCTTCTTGACCATGTCCTTTGCTCTACAAAATCTTCTCAGTTTCAACAGGTCCCATTGATTGATTGTTTCTCTCAGTGTCTGTGCTACTGGTGTTATATTTAGGAAGTGATCTCCTATGCCAATGTGTTCAAGAGTACTTCCTACTTTCTCTTCTATCAGGTTCAGAGTAACTGAATTTATGTTGAGGTCTTTGATCCACTTGGACTTAAGTTTTGTGCATGGTGACAGATATGGATCTATTTGCAGCCTTCTACACGTTGACATCTGGTTATGCTAGCACAATTTGTTGAAGATGCTTTCTTTTTTCCAATGTACATTTTTGGCTTCATTGTCAAAAATTATATGTTCATAGGTGTGCAGGTTAATGTCAGGGTCTTCAATTCCATTCCATTGGTCCACATGTCGGTGTTTATGCCAGTACCAAGCTGTGTTTTTTTTTTTGTTTGTTTGTTTGTGTTTTTTTTTTTGTTTTTTTTTTTTTTAATGGTACTTCTATGGTAGAGCTTGAGGTCGGGGATTGTGATGCCTCCAGAGGTTGTTTTATTGTACAGGATTCCTTTGGCTATCCTGGGTTTTTTGTTTTTCCATAAGAAGTTGAGTATTATTCTTTCCAGATCTGTGAAGAATTGTGTTGGTATTTTGATGGGGAGTGCACTGAATATGTAGATTGCTTTTGGTAAGTTTGCCATTTTTACTATGTTAATCCTGCCTATCCAAGAGCATAGTAGATCTTTCCATTTTCTGACATCTTCTTCAATTACTTTTTTCAGGGACTTAAAGTTCTTGTCATATAGGTCCTTAACATGCTTAGAGTAACCCCAAGGTATTTTATATCATTTGTGGCTATTGTAAAGGGTGATGTATCTCTGAATTCCTTCTCAGCCTGTTTGTCTATTGTATGTAGGATGGCTACTGATTTTTTTGAGTTGATCTTGTATCCTGCTATGTTGCTGAAGGTTTTTATAAGCTATATCAGTTTCTTGGTTGAATTTTTGGGGTCACTCATTTATATAATCATGTCATCTGCAAATAGGGAAAGCTTGACTTCTTCCTTTCCAATCTGTATCCCCTTTATCTATTTATGTTGTCTTATTGCTCTGGCTAGAACTTCAAGTATTACATTGAATAATTATGGGGAGAGGCGACAGCCTTGCCTTGTTCCTGATTTTAGTGGTATTGCTTTGAGTTTCTCTCCATTTAATGTGATGTTGGCTGTAGGCTTGCAGTAAATTGCCTAATGTTTAGGTATGTTCCCTGTATTCCTGATCACTCCAAGACTTTTATCATGAAGGGTTGTTGGATTTTGTCAAATGCCTTTTCTGCATCTAGTGAGATGACCATGTGTTTTTTTTTCTTTGAGTTTGTTTATATGGTGTGTTACATTGAGGGACTTTTGTATGTTGAACCACCCTTGCATTGCTGGGATAAAACCTACTTCATCATGGTGGATAATTGTTTTGAAGTGTTCTTACAGTCTGTTTGCCAGCATTTTATTGAGTATTTTTGCATCAATGTTCATGAGGGAGATCGGTCTGTAGTTCTCTTTCTTTGTTGCATCTTTGATTGGTTTAGGAATCAATATAACTGTAGCCTCATAGAAGGAGTTTGGTAATATTCCTTCTGCTTCTATTTTGTGGAACAATTTAAAGAGTATTGGTATTAAGTCTTCTTTGAAGATCTTGTAGAATTCTGCACTGAAACCATCTGGTCCTGGGCTTTTTTTTTTTTTTTTTTTTTCTTTTTGGTTGTGAAACTTTTATGAATGATTCTATTTCCTTAGGGGTTATTGGACTATTTAAATGGTTTATCTGGTCTTGATTTAACTTCGACATGTAGTACCTATCCAGAAAAATTATCCATTTCTTTTAGATTTTTCAGTTTTGTGGAGTAAAGGTTTTTGAAGTATGACCTGATGATTCTCTGGATTTCCACATTGTCTGTTGTTATGTCCCCGTCTCATTTCTGATTTTGTTAATTGGATGTTCTCTCTGTCTTTTGGTTAGTTTGGATAAGGGCTTGTCTATCTTGTTGTTTTTCTCAAAGAACCAACTCTTCGTTTCATTAATTTTTTTGTATTGTTCTCTTTGTTTCTATTTTATCTCAGCTCTCAATTTGATAATTTCCTGTTGTCTGTTCTTCCTGGGAGACTTTGCTTCTTCTCACTCTAGAGATTTCAGGTGTGTTGTTAAGTCACTAGTGTGAGATTTCTCCACCTTCTTTATGTGGGCATTTAGTGTTATGAATTTCCCTCTTAGCACTGCTTTCATAGTGTCCTATAAGTTTGGGTATATGGTGTATTCATTTTCATTGATCTCTAGGAAGTCTTTAATTTCTTTCTTTAATTTCTTCCTTAACCCATTGGTGAATAAGTTGAGCATTATTAAGTTTCAATGAGATTGTAGGATTTCTGTAGTTTTTTCTGTTGTTGAAATATAACTTTAAACCATGGTGGTCTGATAGAACACAGGAGTTTATTCCAATTGTTTTGTATCTGTTGAGATTTGCTTTGTGGTCAAGTATGTGGTCGATTTTAGAGAAGGTTCCATGAGGTGCTGAGAAGAAGGTATATTCTTTTTTGTTTGGGAGGAATGTTCTGTAGGTATCGATTAAGTCCATTTGAGCCATAACATCAGTTAAGTCCTTTATTTCTCTGTTAAGCTTCAATTTGGCCGATCTGTCCAGAGGTGAAAGTGGGATGTTGAAGGCTTCCACTATTAATGTGTGGGGTTTTATATGTGATTTAAGCTTTAGTAATGTTTCTTTTACATATGTGGGTGCCCTTGTGTTTGGGGCGTAAATGTTGAGAATTGAAACTTCATCTTGGTGGATCTTTCCTCTGATGAGTATGTAATGTCCTTCATCATCTCTTTTGATTGATTTTAGTTTGAAGTCTATTTTGCTGGATAGTAGGATGGCTACACCAGCTTGCTTCATAAGACCATATGATTGGAAAGTCTTTTCCCAGCCTTTTATTCTTAGTAGTGTCTGTCTTTGAATTTGAGGTGTGTTTCTTGTATGCAGCAGAAAGATTGGTCCTGCTTTCATATCCATTCTGTTAGTCTGTGTCTTTTTATACCTGAATTAAGTCCATTGATACTAAGGGATGTTAATGACCAGTGATTGTTCATTCCTATTATTATTATTATTATTATTATTATTATTATTATTATTATTATTGTAGTATGTGTGTACGTCTCTTCTTTGGGGTTTACTGCTGTGGTGGTGCCTATTGCCTGTGTTTTTGAGGGTGTATCAGACTTCCTTAGGTTGGAATTTGCCTTCTAGTGCTTTCTGTAGGGTTCGATTTGTGGATAAGTATTATTTATATCTGGCTTTGTCTTGTTTACTCCATCTATGATGATTGAAAGTTTTGCTGGGTATATTAGTCTAGGCTGACATCCATGGTCACTTAGTGTCTGCATTATATCTGTCCAGGTCCTTCTGGCTTCCAAAGTCTCCATTGAGAAATTGGGTGTTATTCTGATGGGTTTGCCTTTATAAGTCACTTGGCCTTTTTCCTTTGCTGCCCTTAATATTCTTTTTTTATTCTGTACATTTAATTGTTTATTTATTATGTGGCGAGGGTACTTTTTTGGGGGGTCTAGTCTGCTTGGTGTTCTATAGGCTTCTTGTATCTTTATTGGCATTTCCTTCTTTAAGATGGGAAAGTTTCTTCTATGATCTTGTTAAATATATTTTCTGTGCCTTTGAGTTGGTATTCTTCTCCTTCCTCTATCCCTATTATTCATAGGTTTGGTCTTTTCATGGTGTCCCAAATTTCTTGGAGATTTTTGGTCATGACTTTGATGGCTTTAGTGTTTTCTTTGACTGATGAATCTATTTCTTCTACTGTATCTTCAATACCAGAGATCCTCTCTTCCATCTCTTGCATTCTATTGGTTATACTTGCATCTGAAGTTCGTGTTCATTTGCTCAGATTTTCTATTTCCAGCATTCCCTCTGCTTTGTGTCTTCCTTCATTTTTTCTTATTTCCCTTTTCAGGTCTTGGACTATTTCCCTCATCTGTTTCATTGCATTTTCCATGGTTTTCTTTCAGTAACTTATTGTTTTCTTCTGCTTTATTTGTCCTTTTCTCTAGTTTTTTATAGCTTTCTTCCCATTTTTTGTTTGCCTGTTCCTCTGCTTCATTTTTGTTTTCTTCTATATAAGGCTCTAGCCTTCTCATGATGTTATTTATAAGGTTATTTTCTTCTTCTTCTTCCATTCTGTGATTCAGGTCTAGCTGTTGGAGGAGGGCTAGGTTCTGGTGATGCTCTATTGCTCTTTTATTTTGCTGTATGTACTACTTCCCTCGACGTCTGCCCATCTCCTTGTGGATTCATTCTTGGTCTTATCAGTGCAACTTGGTCCAGACAGAGCTGACAGATTTAGGGAGCCTCTCTCTGGTCAAGAGGCTTGGATGGGAGCTCTGGTCCAGATGGGAGTGCTGGCTGGCTGGGAGCTGAGGGCTGGTCTCTGAGTCTCAGGAAGTTGCTAGGGTTTTCGTGTCTTGTCCATATGGGAGCTCTGGGTGGGCTGGGAGCTGGGGGCTCTGGTCCAGATGGGAAGTTTTCAATGGCAAGATGGAAGCTGGGGTCTTTTTTCTATGTCTCAGGAATTGGCTGGAGTCTCCCGTCCGATGGGTGTGGGGGCAGGGCATGGAGATTTTTAGGGTCTGTCTGGGGTCTTTGAGAAGGGGAACCTTCCTTGTGGGGTTGGGAGGGTCCTGCCTTATGGCCAGAACCTGGGGCCAAGTTGGGCAAGTGTTCCCCTGAATGACTGGTTCCCAGGGCTGGGACCTAGGTGTGGGTCCCTCTGGGTGTTACCCCAGGCATTCAACCTCTGGTCCAGATGGAAGTTCCGGGGTGGATGAGAGCTTGGGGCTGGTCTTTGGAGCTTGGGGCTGGTATTTGAGTCTCAGGAAGTGGCTTGGGATCTCCATAATCTTGTCCAGATGGGAACTCTGGGGCAGGATAGGAGCTGGGGTCTGGTCTCTGAGTCTCAGGAAGTGGCTGGAGTCTAGGGCAGATGGGTGTGGGGGCAGGGTGTGGAGATTGCAGTGTCTGCCTGCAGTCTTGGAAAAGGGGAACCTTCCTGAAAGGCCTGCTGAATGGCCAGAAACTGGGGCCAAGTTGGGCAGGTTTTCCTGGGATGGCTGGTGCCCAGGTGTGGGACCTAGAGGCAGGGCCTCTCTGGCTATGACCCCAGGCACTCACCTCTGGTTCAGATGGGAGTTCTGGGGCAGGATGGAAGCTGGGGCTGATTTCTAAGTCTCAGGAAGTGGCTGGGGTCTGTGGGGGGGTTTTGGAGAACGGGAACCTTCCTGGTGGGGTTGGAGGGTCCTGCACTATGGCCAGAACCTGGGGCCAAGTTGGGCAGGTCTTTCCTAGAATGGCTGGTGCCCAGGGCTGGGATCTAGGAGTGGGCTTCTCTGGGTGTGACCCCAGACACTCACTTCTGGTCCAGATGGGAGTTCCCAGACATTAATTTCTTGTTGTTATCTACTGCCTCTGGCTGTTATGCTCTTTCCAACACCTCTTCTGTAATGATCTCAAGTCTTGAAAAAAGTGTGTGGGGTACATGTATTCTATTTAAGGCTGCACCATCAGCAGTCTCTTATTCTCCTCACCTAGACAGCTGTGGATTTCTGTGTTGATAATGAACTTCTGTAAATAGAAGCTTCTCTTGTAAGGGCTGAGAGATACTTTAATCTATGATATTGATAAGTCATTAGGACTTGGTTTAATACTGGTTTTATATGTTTCTGAAGAAAAATAATAGTTAGCAGTAGATTCCACCTAGGGCCTAAAACTTATCCAGCCATAGGTTTTGTGCCACATTTCTTTGGAGTGAGACATAAATCCAATCAGAAAGTAATTATTGCACCTGTGTGCATGTCTTACCAGACTAGTCATTACACTCACTTGCAAAGTTCACAGCTGGAAAATAGTGGTCCAGGCTGGGTGCTTACTGCTTCAGTCTCTGTGAGCTCATATGAGCTCTGTTTATGCTGACTTAGAAGACCTCACTTTCTTGGTGTCCTCCATCCCATCTTGCTTTTACACTTTCTGCCTCTTCTTCCATGGGATTCTCTGAGCTCTGATGGGGAGGGCTTTGATGGTGAAATTCCAATGAGGGCTGAGTATTCCAAGGTTAACTTTTGAAATTATAATTACATTATTTCTTCCTTCCCTTTAATTTAATTAATTAATTTATTTATTTATATTTTTCATTGACTTTCATCTTTTTTTTTCATTTTTCTCTATTAAGAAATTTTCTACTTACTCCACATGCTATCTATAGACCCCCTTCCTCCCTCCTCCCACCCCTAGCTTTCTTTCCCAAGCCACCCTGCATCCCCATACCTCCCAAATCAAGATCTCCCATGGGGTGTCAGCAGAGCCCAGCACACTGAGCCTAGGCAGGTCAAGCCCCCTTCCACTGCACCAAGGCTTGCACAAAGGCATCACACCACAGGAACTGGATTCCAGAGCCTGCCCATAGACCAGGGACAGATCCCAATCCCCCTGCCTGGGTGCCCCCAAAACAGTTTGAGCCAAACAACCATCTTCCATATCCAGAGGGCCTAGTCCAGTCCCATGGGGGCTCCACAGCCACCAGTCCACAGTTCATGGGCTTCCACTAGTGTGGCCTGTCATCTCTGCACATCCTCCCATCATGATCTCAACATTCCTCACCTGCAGTATCTCTTCTCTCTCTCATTAATTGGATTCCCAGAGCTCAGCCTGGTACCTGGCCATGGATCTCTGTATCTGCCTCCATCTGTCCACTGGACAAAGGCTCTATGATGACAACTAGGTTATTTACTAGGCTGCTCATCAGAGTAGATCAGTCAAGGCACCCTCTGGACCACTGCCAGCAGACCAAGGTGGGGTCAACCTTGTGGATTCTTGAGAGCCTCCCCAGTACCCTACCTCTTCCTATTCCCATGATGTCCTCATCTATCATGGTATCTTCCTCCCTGCCCTCCCACTCTGTCCCTGTTCCAGCTTGACCCTCCCCATTTCCCCTATGTTCTCATCCTCCACTCCTTGTCCTCTGGCCCCTCAGTACACTCATGTAGATCTCAATCCACTTCTCCACAGGATCATCCATGTGTCCCTCCCAGGGTCTTTCCCTGATAGCTAGCCTCTCTGAGTTATGGGTTGCAGTCTGGTCATCCCTCCCCTCCCATTTATTATCCACTTATGAGTGAGTACATACTATGTTTGTCCTTCTGAGTCTAGGTTACCCACTCAAGATGAATATTTTCTAAATCCATCCATTTGCCTGCAAATTTCATGATATAATTGTTTTTTACTGCTGAGTAGTACTCCCATTGTATATATGTGCCACATATTCTTTATCCATTTTTCAGTTGAGGGGCATCTAGGTTGTTTCCAGGTTCTTGCTATTATGAATAATGCTGCTATTAACATAGTTGAGCATGTGTCCTTGTGGTATGATTGAGCATTCCTTGGGTATATGCCCAAGAGTGCTACAGCTGGGTCTTGGGGGAGATGGATTCCCAATTTTCTAAGAAAGCACCATATTGATGTCCAAAGTGGCTGTACAAGTTTCCATTCCCACCAACAGTGTAGGAATGTTCCCCTTGCTCCACATCCTCTCCAGCATAAGCTGTCTTCTGTGTTTTTGATCGTAGCCATTCTAACAGGTATAAGATAGTATCTCAGAGTTGTTTTGATTTTGCATTTCCCTGATGGACTAAGGATGTTGAGCAATTTCTTAGATGTCTTTCAGCCATTTGAGATTCTTCTGTTGAGAATTCTCTATTTAGCTCTGTAGCCCATTTTTTAATTTGATTGTTCGGTATTTTAATGTCTAGTTTTTAAAATTCTTTATATATTTTGGAGATCATCCCTGTCAGATGTAGTGTTGGTGAAGATCTTTTCCCATTCTGTAGGCTATTGTTTAGTCTTATTGACCATGTCCTTTGCTCTACAAAAGCTTCTCAGTTTCAGGAGGTCCCATTTATTAATTGTCACTCTCAGTGTCTATGCTACTGGTGTTATATTTAGAAAGTGGTCTCCTGTGCCAATTCATTACAGACTACTTCCTACTTTCTCTTGTATCAAGTTCAGTATAACTGGATTTATGTTTAGGTCTTTGATTCACTATCCAAAGAAAAAGGGGCTGATAAAGAAATCAGAGAAACATCACCCTTTATAATAGCCTCAAATAATATAAAATACCTTGGGGCTACTCTAACTAAGCAAGTGAAAGACCTGTGTGATAAGAAATTTAAGTCTCTGAAGAAAGAAATTGAAGAAGATATCAGAAAAATGGAAAGATCTATGCTCATGGATAGGTAGAATCAACATAATACAAATGGCAATCTTTCCAAAAGAAATATACAAATTCAATGCAATCCCCATCAAAATCCCAACACAATTCTTCACAGACCTGGAAAGAATAATACTTAACTTTATAAGGAAAAACAAAAAACCTAGGATAGCTAAAAGAATCCTGTATAATAAAGCAACTTCTGGAGGCATCATGATCCCAGATCTCAAGCTCTACTATAGAGCTATAGTAATAAAAAACAGCTTGGTAGTGGCATAAAAACCAACATGTGGACCAATGGAATCAAACTGAAGACCCGGACATTAATCCACACACCTGTGAAACATATTTTCAACAAAGAAGCCAAAACTGTACCATGGAAAAAGAAAGCATCTTCAACAAATGGTGTTGGCATAACTGGATGTCAACAAGCAGAAATTGCAAATAGATCCATATCTGTCATCATGCACAAAACTCAAGTCAAAGTGGATCAAAGACCTCAACATAAATCCAGTTACACTGAACTTGATAGAAGAGAAAGTAGGAAGTAGTCTGGAACGAATTGGCATAGGAGACCACTTCCTTCCTTCCCTTTTACCTCCAAGCTCTCCCAGATGCCTTTACATGCTTTCACTCAAGTTTATTTTTCGAATTATTATTTAATATCCAATCAATTAATAATAAACTGTTATTCAATATTGTTACATGTGTATAAGTATATACATATATATTCCTGACTATAGTGTTTTTAGATGATATAATATTATTTATATGTGTGTTTTCAGAGCTAGTAAAAGCAGTGGACAACCAGTTGGTGTGCTCCTTCCCAGGGGAGCCCACCTCTCCCATTCCCAGCTTTTCTCAATTGTCTACAGTTTTTGTTTGTTTGTTTGTAAGGTTAAGACACCATGAGATTTTCCTCAAGTGCCTTGGCTAGACCATTATTAGTGAAGTCATGGTTATTGGAGGAGAATCTACAACCACTAATTTATTAAATCTGTATAATCCCTAATAATACCATAAATATTTGTCTTTATACACAAAGATAAATGAAGTCTTAACCTCTCATCAGGGAACCTTCTCTTTGCAACAGACAGAGACTATTACATTAAACCACTAACAATCAAATGAAGCCCAGTCCCAATGGATGCATCTACAAAATACTCCCACATCTAAGGGTCAGGAAATATTGTAGAAAGTGGTCAGAAAGTTTGTTGAGAGCCAGCAGATCAGAGATTTTTGCTGTATTACTGCCTCCTAGCAATATGAGAAACTACAGTCATAAAAACATCTTACACATATGACCACTCAAATGTGAGCTGGACAATGACAGCAGCATATGGCTTTTTTGAAGGGTTTTTAGTGTTATTACTTTTGAGTAATTATTAGTAAGGAAGCCTGGTAATTATTTCTGGGTTTTTGTTTGTTGTTGTTCACTTGTACTTGTTTTGTTTTGATCCTTTGTTTCTATCTTCTATTACCATCTTAACTTGGAAATTTATAGTTTTCTATACAGCTGGCTTGGATTCCTCTCTTACCCTACCATCAAGGTGGCTGGATATGCAATGGATCTTGCTAAGGCTAATAGTCTGATCTTGATTCCTAGGTTACAATTCTTAGAAGGAGAAAATTATGCACATTAGTATTCCCTGACTTGCACATATGAGCCATGACATGCTCTTTGGGTCTAACACAAGCTTTACTTCCTGGCTTCTATGAGCTTACATCAAATGTCATATAGTCAGAATAGGATATTTTAAGCTTATAACAATTGAAGTTTAATCCTATAGAGAAGTAAACTTATTCCTTTCCACCATAGTTTTGTATTTGATGTTATAATTTATAAAGTTCACAGTACAAATCCATTAATGCTATCACATCTATAATTATTTTATTATTTAAAATTTCAAAACTTACAGAGATTTATTTTTAATGACATCTACATATCTGTCTTTTTGTGTACATATGTTCAGGTGAGTTCAGATGCCTTCAAAGGCCTTCAAAGGCCAGAGGTGTCAAAATTCTACTGGAGTTGAAGTCACAAGCAGTTGTTAGTTACCCAATGTAGGTGCTATGAACTAAACCTGATCCTCTACAAGAGTTGCATGTGCTCTTAGCCACTCAGCAACCACTCCAGATTCAATTTTACTTCTGTATATGAAATAAATGATTGATTTGCAGCCCATCATGGCAGTTTTAGATTGCTTTAATTATGTATGAATAGTTCTATGCATACATATATTTTATGTTTATTGAAGTCTTTTATTTCATCATGAAGAACTTTTTTAGAGTTTTCTGTAAAGTAGGGCTAATAATGGATATATAAGTTTTCATTTGTTTGCAAAACTTTTTATTTTTCCTTCATTTCTAATGGGCAGGTTTCCAATGATGATTTCTTAGTTTCAGGTTTGTGGATATTTCTTCTTTCTCTCTCCTGGCTTCTAAGTTTTCTTTTGAGAAAACTGATGGTAGTTTTATGGATATTTTTCTATGGTGAGAAAACCTTTTTATTTCAAGATTTACTTTTTCTTTAATTTCATCAGTGTGATCATGTTATATTTTGGTGAAGATTTCTTTGAACTATCTAGCTCTGTGTAGTTGGGTGTTCACATATTTCCTCAGAAATTGGTATATCTCAGTCATTAGTTTCTTAAGTGTTCAGATTCTTTCTCACACATTTACTTGAAATATCTTGGCTATGAATTAACTTTTTACTTTAGATTTATTTTATGTGTTTGCATGTTTTGCTTGCATGTGTGCCTTTAAACTAATTTAATACTTAGTACCAGTGGGAGCCAGAGAGGGTGTCCAATCCGCTGGAACTAGAGTTATAGATAGTTGTGAGTTTCTACATGGGTTCTGAAAATTGAACTCACTTCCTATGGAAAAGCAGACAGTGTTCTTAACCACTGAATCATAGCTCCAGCCTCTGAATTAAGATTCCTATACATTTTATATGCTTTATTTATTCTATTTTATTCTTGATCTCTTGTGACTCTATTTAAAGTAATCTAAGTCACAGTCTCTCTCTGTTGATTTTAATTATTATGCTTCTTATTTCATTTATTATATTTTTGACTATTAGATTTATTTTGTCCATATATTTGGATATATGGAAAAAAGTCAAGTATCCCTTACTTATCTCCTCTTCTCTAAATAGTCCATGGTGACAATGAAATGTCTTTTTACCCATCATGCTACTTCCTAAATGCTAATATTACCTGTCCACAACACCTCTCCTGCCGTTAACAATTCCCATGATTTATATTTGTTTATTGAAATTCTTTGCTCATATATTATTTTGTATGATATTAATAAGTTGTTTAGTTTTTCCACTCTTGACTCTTTGTGGTCATAAGCTTTATTAAATTACTTTAATTTTTTAAGCAAGCTTTAATTTCTACTTATTTAGTGGTAGTTATTACAGTGATATTGTGTTTCTCTTTGTGATATCACATTCCTGTGTGTGTGTGTATATGTGTATATGTATGTATGTATGTATATGCTCATTCCATTAAAAACAATAGAGAAAACACTTCCTTTTATAGTATAATCTCTAAAATTTCCCTCTTCAAATTTCCAAAGGATTAATAAAGGCAAGTGTCAGTCTTTTTTTTTTTTAACTTGAAGTTATTTATTTAGTTTTGGTTTTTCAAAACAGGGTTTCTCTGTGTAGCTTTGCGTCTTTCCTGGATCTCGCTCTGTAGCCCAGGCTGGCCTCAAACTCACAAAGATCCACCTGCCTCTGCCTCCCTAGTGCTGGGATTAAAGGCTTGTGCACCACTGCCTGGTAAAACTATTATTAATAGAAATTATATAGAAAGTTTTATTTTTTTCATTTTAAAGCCTCTATTGCTTTTAAGGAGATAGACCATAAACTTATATTCTTTATTTTATATAGGTTTTGAGAATTTTATACATGAATATTATATTTGCATCATTTCTATGTCTTCTTCTATCTCTATCAATTCTTCTCTGCCCTGTCTGTAATTCATGACTTCTTATTTAATTATTGTCCCATACATATTTATATAAGTATATAAATAAATATACACATATATCTAATATATGTAGAGCTATTTGTGTAGGTATATTTAAAAACACAACATGCTGAGTGGTGTAATATACATGTTATAAATACATATGTATGTATGTATTTAGTGTTGATCACATAAATATTGAATTACCAATCAAGGAGCTCATGCTTTAGGAAGACTGATTTTTTTCCTCTCTCATAGCCATTAATTGCTTGCAGCTCATCACCTGGGGTAAGGCCCTTGGAGTATTTCCTCCATCTGCATTGTCAGTACCACCCATACATCTGAGGTTCAGGACACCTTGCAGAAAACATTGTACACATTGCAGAATGATTGTAAGAGCCAGAGGACCGAGTGTAACTGGAAGTTTTCCTGTGTCCCAGCCAGCCACATTGGTCAGGACAAATCTCTCCCACTCATGTCTCCCAAGTAAACACACAGAGGCTTATGTTAATTATAACTCCTTGGCCATTAGCTCAGACTTATTACTGACTAGCTCTTACACTTAAATTAACCCATAATTCTTATCTATATTTAGCTATATGGCTTGGTACCTTTTTCCAGTTCTGCCTTGTCATCTTGCTTCCTCTGTGTCTGGCTGGTGACTCCTGACTCTGTCTTTTCTCTTCCTAGAATTCTCCTTGTCTGCTCACTCCACCTATTTCTCCTTCCTGGCTACTGGCCAATCAGCATTTTATTTATCAACCAATCAGTGCAACACACATTCACAACACACAGAATGACATTCCACAGCACATCTCCTTTTCTGTCTAATATAAAAGGAATGTTTTAACTTTAACATAGTAAAATTACATATAATAGAACAGTTATCAAACAAGAATTACAGTTATAATATCTGGTCTTTATGTATTTGGCAAAATTAAATAAAATATTCTATCTATCCTGTATTTGTGAGTCAAAAGTTTCATATCTAATTTATCTCTTATCATAACCAAGGAAAATTATAACTATCTAGTCTTCAACTACATCAAGGATCTCAGAAAGATCTAATATTACCTAAGTAAACAGGAAGAGCACTGAAAGCAATTTCCAAAAATCTAGAAAGACAGAGGCAACTGGCTGCCTGGACAGTCACCCAAGTTCCTCTGTAACGTTGGTGCATCCAACCTATGGCCTAGAATTTTGTAGTTGCTTCTCTGTGTGTCCTATAGAATATCTGACAGTCTGATTTTCCTCTCTCACAGCCATTAATTGCTTGCAGCTCATCACCTGGGGTAAGGCCCTTGGAGTAGTTCCTCTATGAAGCAGGAACCTGAAGAATCATCTTGCCTTTCAAAGTTCAGTGGTCACCTTCTATGGGTCCTGCATGCCCATTTAATGCAACATACCATCAAGAAATTGACACAAGGGCATTTTTTTTTGCCTAGTGGCTAACTCTTGCCACAAAGAAAGCAAACTCCATAATGAGTTTCTTCAATGCCCATTATCTTGTCTAAAGTGGATTGGTGCCAAGAGCAGCATACATGTCTCAATGTACAGAAAGTCAAAGTTCTTAAAACATTTTAAATGCCATATTCTATAGGTCTTTGAAGATTACCTGTCTAATTGAAATATATCTATATATAACTAGAAAACTTAACTAACATGGCTATAAATTTGACTATCATAGAAGACTAATTATTAATTTTTATTTCTTAACTGCCCATTCCAATTTAAATTAGTTACATAAACATAATACCTTAAACGAGAGTAGAAATACATACATATATACATATAATAAATGCATATATATGTATATATTATAACAATTAACTTTAAATTTGTAATAAACTAAAATCTACAGCAATGTAAAACATTTTAAACAAGTTGCTGCTCTTTAAAAGTAGATTCAATAATCTACCCTTTCATCCTATCATATCTATATCCTACATTTCTCTATCATATCCCCCTTTCCTTTAGAAAGAGAGTGACTATGACCAATAACAATTTGCAACCAACAATCTAAACAAAACTAACATCCATAATCTATTTTTGAGAACATGGGCATAGTTTTCTAGGCCACTTCCTGCTGATAGTGGGTGCTGTGAGTCTTATGGGTATCCTGAGAGAATTCAAGATAATGGTCTAGTCCTAGGAAGAACGACTATAACCTTTGTTGATAGATACTATCTGTTAAGATTCAGGAGGTCTGGATTGATCAAATCTGATCCATCTTAACCTGGAACAAATCCATAGCCTCTTGCTTCCTGTGGAAATAAAAGCAGAGCCTCCTTTTTAAAGCAACATATTCTTGGATCCAAATTTTGAAGTCAAGATACCTTTAAACTATACATAATGGAGCAGCCTTTACAATCAAATGTGTTTCTGCAGTTAAACATCCCAAAGACAGCACAATCCAGATTCTCTGTGTAATATCCATCTTTACATGGCTTATTTTTTTATATTACCTTTACTTTCTCTTTAAAGATTTTATTTTTTAAACTATTTCTTTATATAACTGTCTATATTCATTTTCTACTCTCTTCTAAGCCTATGTACATTTAAAAAAATATCACCAAGACTTCTTTTTAAAAAAGATTTATTTATTTATTACATATACAGTGTTTTGCCTACATGCATTCCTGCATGCCAGAAGAGGGTACCATATGGTTGCTCTTAACCTCTGAGTCATCTCTCCAGCCCATTTACGTACATTTTTACACACACTGTAAACCATTTAAATTCTTTTTCCATCATCTGCCTTATTGTGAATCTACTGCTTTAAACTGCAATGGCTAGTACTGAAGCCTAAGCCTTGGCTGCTGACTCCACCCATTTCAGCTTCCCAATATAGCAGTGATACATTTACTGACAGCTCTGGGAGTCACATGTACCACCAAATCTTGGAAGCAGTGGGTCTATACCTCCATCAAAGCAGTGTGTAGCCCAGAAGCCTCTTTTTTTTTTTCTGTCTCTACTAGCAAAGGCTAAATCCACCATGCACCACTCTGTGTAGCTTGGAGATGCCTCTGTGTACTGTGGTAGGAATCTGAAGCCATGCCATTTAGCTCATGGCGACTGGTGGCCAGCTCCATCTCCCAGGCAGATGTCAGGAAATGAGATTGTGTTGCTGCTGGCATGTGACTGTGAAACTACGAAGCCCAGTGTGGCTCCATTTCTGTGCATTTAGAATCTTTAAACTTTCTTAGGTTTATATGGCTCAATGCCCAATGGTGAGCACCAATTAGAGCTGGAAGTTTTCTTTAGTCTGCCAGGCCCCCACAGTCCTGTGGCATGTTCATAAAATAATCATACAGAAGCTTAATATTATTTATAACAGCTTGGCCATTAGCTCAGGCTTATTAATGACTAGCTCTTATATCTAAATCAATCCATAATTCTTATTTATGTTTAGCCACATGGGTTGGTACCTTTTCTAAGTTCTGCCTTGTTATCCTGCTTCCTCTATGTCTGGCTGGTGGCTTCTGACTCAGCCTTCCTGTTCCCAGTATTCTCCTCATCTGCTTATCCTGCCTATACTTCCTGCCTGGCTACTGGCCAATCAGCATTTTATTTATCAACCAATCAGAGAAACACAAATTCACAGCATACAGAACGGCATTCCACAGCACCAGGGCATCTACTGAGAGACAATGTTTTCTATATGATGACAAGAAAGCTACATGCATAAAATCTCAGCTGTATGTTTGCCTCAACTTCCTGTTTTACAAGTGTGGTATTCTCAGTGTTGCCTCCCGAAGATAACAGTGTGGAAACCTTGGGTACAAATGACAGTGGAGAATGATGACACACACTGTTTATACCACATGGTGGTTGCTAACACTGAACAGTGATGTTGGCACTGAATACTTAAGAAATATGTTAACTAACTGTTCCAAAAATTGTATTGCCTGTTCAAGCATGAGAAAACAACTCAGAGACATACATGTGGAAGGAAATTCTGTTTGGTTCTCCTTGAGACTGTCAAGTTTATCACACATAAGAAGAGCTATAAAAGAGTCATAATCAAGAGAATAATGAGACATGAAGATGAAAGGTGATGTGGTGTCCTGAAGAGATCCTGACTCTAGCATGTGATATCATTAGATAAAAATGGAGGACACTGGAATAAAATACAGACTTTAAGAATGCTTTTAAAAAAATGACTCAAAAGTGACACAAAGTATAATATTAGCATAAAGGAAAATAATAAAAAAAAAAAAACATGGAAAAAAGACCACACAAGAACTCTGTGTTCTTTTTGCAATTTTGCCGTAAGTGTAAATATACTCTCCACAACTGTAAGGGGGGTGGTAAATAGAAAATGCCAGGGCTGACTGTAAATGATTAGTAAACTTGACATACAAGAGATTGAAGAAGAGTAATTTTAACAAGTAAAATAGCATATCTTGACTTTGTAAAATTGACTGTTAGAAATCTGGAGCTTTTGTTTTATACAGTTGAGCTGATACTAAGTATTAAATGTAGATTCAAGTTCTACATTCCTGTTATTTACCATTTGTTAAGGGTTTCATTTCTATAGGAAAATGAAGAATGCATAAATTTTTACACTGGATTTTGCCCTTTTAAAGATTCTAAACTATTTTTACCTTGAAAATACAAAAATAATGTGTTCATGTGCCAGGATTGGAGAATAAGCCAGTCTAAAGAAACAGATTAATGGACATAAAATGATGGTAGTCAATGTGATAGATGCTATGAAAGAAGAAGAGGAGAAGTGTGGCAGTGTTCTGGGCTCCATGAGAATATACACTGAATCTCCCAGGGTCCCATGCTAGTTTGATGCAGTTTTGATGTCAGTAAAATGTGAAACCTGGAGGGTGAAAATCACAGGTCTTCCCACATCTTCCTTTGTTATGTCAAATCAAACTTTCTGTTAAACAAATACAAAGACTCTTATTGTCAGAACTATCAAAGAGAAGTGTAGTGATATTCTGCTTCCATAATTTAACCAGGACTCCCACTAGAATAATTAGAAACGTTGATCAACTGCTTTATATTTGGAACTTTTCAAGAGAAGAAGCTCACTATTTCTGAGTAGTCTATTGTACTGACAAAACAGCCCAAGTATTTAATATTTTTTAATATAAGATTTAATTTTGTTTTTAGGTATTTGTAGTTTTAACCTATCTTTGCTTCTTTCAACCTTAAAATAGAGATCATTAATAAAATCATATAAGTATTTTAAATTTTTAATTTTACTTTGTAGTTACACATGGCAGTTAATTATTAAATGTCAACAAAGACATTCTATACATTTTTAAATGTAACACAACATTTATAATTATTGTCTTGGAGCTGCGTTATCATTAAATATTACATCATACTATCTTTAAATGGTGTTTTGGTTAATATTACAAGCTCACAAAAGTATCTTAAGGGTTTCCAGTTAATGTGAAACATGAACTTTATCAGGAAAAGGGTTTTTAAGTGGTACTGTGCAGAATATTTTAGTGAACATAGTTTGTGGTTCATATCATAAAGATACTGCATATCCATATTCATTGTGGTACTACTTGTTGCAGTAAGATAAAGGAGATATCTATCAGTCAATCAAAGGAGATAAAGAAAATACATACAAATTGCATACATATATACCATGAAGTTTTATTTGGGTATATGGAAAAATCAAATGTCACTCTTGGGGAAAGAGATAGCGTGGGAGATCATCGTATTAAGAACATATGTCAGACTCAGACAAGTATCATGTTTTCTAGACAAAGCCTCTCTCTCCATCTCCCCCTACACACAATAATAGAAATGGAGGGGATCTGTGCAAAGGGAAGAAGGAGTCTAAAGGAGGAGAATAGGAGATTATAAAAATTATGAAAAAGACAGATATTGAAATTTTTCATGTTTAGAACACACATACACAAATACACACATATGTGCATATGAAAGAAAAAGGGAAATTTACCATGGGAAGGAAATGGATGACCAGAAAGGTGGGAGAGTAAAAAAAGGGCAATGTAAGATAGATATGAACCCAGCACAATAATAAAGATGCATGCAAAGGCCATGGTTAATATGATGTTTTATTTGAACTACACAAAAAATAAAGTTATAATAGGAAGCAAGTGTAACATACATCATAACCTTTATTTATATTAAAACTTCCTTGAGAGCTGGGTGGTGGTGGTGCACGCCTGTAACCCCAGCACTTGGAAGGCAGAGCCAGGTGGATCTCTGTGAGTTTGAGGCCAGCCTGGTCTACAGAGATACAGGACAGGCTCCAAAGCTACACAGAGAAAACCTGTATGAAAAAAAAAAAAAAACAACCCAAAAAACAAACAAACAAAAAACCCCAAATTTCCTTAATGTAAGTTCAGACATGTAAAGCACATGAGAAAACCTTGTTTTCAGTTATCTGGTATAGAAATATATATTTGTGTTGATATCTATCCACTATTATAAAAGGATAAATAAAGAGATACTTGTTAGATGCAACTATATGTTTTGATTGTTGAGCTTTTCACAAAAAAATGTTGAAATTTCATGAATGTTTGATGATACACAGATGAAAACAGTAATACAAATGGAATTGTGAAAGTCTTCATGTTTGCTTTCACAGAGTATTTGAAGGTAATGTTTGTATCTAATGTCTCTGCTTTTGGATTGTAGAATGGTCCAGTGGTTAGGAACCTATACTGTTCTTGTAAGACCTGGGTTCCCTTCCCAGAATCTACATGGCAGCCCTTAACTGCCTACCTCTACAGCCTCTGCAGGCAAACAGTGTATATATACTCAAACTGATACACATATATGCATCTAAACTTGGAAAAATTCACAGGTTTTAAAAACATATTCATCAAGATAAAAATATATTTTGCATATTCAAAGTGAAACACATACGTCTGGAGATAAATAATAACAGCCACAAATGAGAGAAAACCTGATATACTTGTCTGTATGTACCTGGGTTTTTGTAAATCAAAATTGTCGTTTCCAGCTCCATCCATATACCTATGAATTTCCTAAATTTCACTTTTTTTAACTGTTAGGGTGTTTAGTCATCTGATCACCAGACTAGGTCAGATCAGGCTTTCTCTCGACCATTGCCAGTAGTCTACAAAGGATTGTGGATTTCTGGGGACCTCTTGAGCATTCTGCCTATTCCTGTTTTCATGTGGTCTTCATTTATCATGGTCTGTTATTCCTCATTCTCACTTTCTGTTCTTGATCCAGCTGGGATCTCCTGCTCCCCTAAGCTCTCTTTCCCTCAAACCTTGCCCTTCATTACTCCCACTGTCGTCCAGAAAATGGAAAGATCTCCCATGCTAATGGATAGGCAGGATTAACATAGCAAAAATGGCAATCTTACCAAAAGCAATCTACAGATTCAATGCAATCCCCATCAAATTACCAACACAATTCTTCACAGATCCGGAAAGAATAATACTCAATTTCATACGGAAAAACAAAAAAACCCAGGATAACCAAAAGAATCCTGTACAGTAAAACAACTTCTGGAGGCATCATGATCCCCGACCTCAAGCTCTACTATAGAGCTACCTACCATAATAAAAACAGCTTGGTACTGGCATAAAAACCGACATGTGGACCAATGGAATGGAATTGAAGACCCTGACATTAACCCGCACACCTATGAACATAAAATTTTGGCAAAGAAGCCAAATATGTACAATGGAAAAAAGAAAGCATCTTCAACAAATGGTGCTGGCATAACTGGATGTCAATGTGTAGAAGGCTGCAAATAGATCCATATCTGTTACCATGCACAAAACTTAAGTCCAAGTGGAACGAAGACCTCAACATAAATCCAGTTACTCTGAACCTGATAGTAGAGAAAGTAGGAAGTACTCTTGAATGCATTGGCACCGGAGATCACTTTCTAAATATAACACCAGTAGCACAGATACTGAGAGAAACAGTCAATCAATGGGACCTGTGGAAACTGAGAAGCTTTTGAAGAGCTCTTAAAGGAACCTCCACACTGACTCTTTTAGTGGCTGCGGCCATTCACACACCCACCAGCCGTGTATAACTGTTCTCCCTGCCCAACATCCATGTTATCATTTGCTCTGGTTTTTGTTTCTTTGTTTTTATATTAGCAATTCTGAGTGGAATAAGATGACATTTCAAAGTTGTTTTAATTTATGATTCCCTTATGGCTAAGGGAAATGTGTTTCTTTTGTCACAACTGGTGATCATAGGATTACTTGTAGGATTGAACTCTGTTTTAGTGGCAAGGACCTTTAAATAATAAGCCATCTCATCAACCAGAATGTAACAAGTCTCACTTTTAATAAATGACTAATTTGTCCATTATACTAAACTCTATATGTCAGTTGTATTAGGAAGGTGTGTCCCTTTACTCTGCAGTCTTCTTTCCTAACATGTCTGCAGATTGCAGTTTCTTAAATCTATTTTTGTGTTTTGGTGTCACACTAAAAAGTCATTTCCCAAGAAATTATCAAAAATATTTTATTGTTGTTTTGCTGTCATAGTTTCTTGCTGTTTTATTTGTTTTTGTTTGAGATAGGGTCACACTATGTTGCCCTGGCTCCCAAGTACTGGGAGCCAAGGTCTATGCCAACATTCCAGCTACAGCTACTATTTGTGTATATGTATATGTATGTATATGTATATGTATGTATATGTATATGTGTGTATGTGTGTGTATACACAGATACATGCACATATATATTTAAATATATACACATATACACGTATATACATACATACATACACACACACACACACATACATGTCTCCATATATATGTCTACATAGAAATAGAGTTCTAACTTCATTCTGGTCATATATGTTTTCCCAACACCATTTTATTGAAAACACTATTAACTTTGTGTTCTCAAGCCTCACATCTGCAGAGAATGAATTGGGCTTTTATTTCTTTTCCTTTTTTCTGACTGTCTATGTTTATTCCAGAGCCATTTTGTTTTACTTATTATACTTTGCAGCATACATTAAAAGCAGACTGTACCTCCAACACATTCTTCTTGTTTTAGATGACCTTCGATGCTTGTAGCTTTGGGGATTCTATGTACAATTCATGAGGTTTTTTCCTGTGATAAATGTTATTAACATTGTATATGGTTTGCATTTCATCTGTACATTTTTTTGTTTCTTTGGGTAGTGTATGCTATTTAACAATGTTAGTGAGTTGAATCTATGAACGTGAGGTAACTTCCTATTTACTTGTGTTCTCATTAATTTCATTTGTCAGGATTTTAAGGTGTTCATTTCAAAATACATTGTTTTTTTTATTTCATCCCCAAATATTTAATTATTTAGGATGTTATTCTATATGCCACTTCTACCTTCCATTAGTTACCAGAGACTGTTTGGATAATGTTTAGATAAAATTAATTTTATACCATGTATTTTGTATTTTCGGGTGTAGAGATGACCATTACTTGATAATCTGTGCAATGCCAACTGCATGGTGTTTAGGAAACACTCACATTATCAAAGCCAGAGTGGTCAGGTGTGTTCAGGGATTTAAGGGTGACAAAAAATTATCTTTTGAGTCTGAAGCATTGCTCTTGTCATAAAACTACTTCACAGGATACCCTACTGATAGATTTATTAATTTTCTGTTATAGTTTCTGGTATTATTGTTCCTTTGTTGTCTGTTTGTTTGTTTGTTGGAGGCAAGGCCTGAATATGCATCCCTGGTATGCATGGACCTTTCTATGTTGACGAGGATGGCCTCACACTCAACAGAGATTCACCAGGCTAATGACAACTTACTATCATCTACTTTTCTACACTCTCATTCCTTATCCTATATGTCTGTTTGTCTATCTACCATCTATCATCTCTGGTCTTGTTATCTCCTATCATCTATCTAAATAGATATAATCCATCTCTATACATCTAAGTATCATCTGTTATCTGTCAATCCACTTAATTATCTCGAGCCTCAAAACCTAGTCTAATTCTGGTAAATATATGCAAATATATACATATTGAATCAGAATTAGATATTTTTATTCTGCTAAACTCAAATTTTTCTTCTACTGAGAGTTTCAAATTAAATCTTGATTTCTCTCAGACTCTTTAAAAGATTATTCTGAACCATATAAAGTACCTTTAATTAATAAGATAGACCTAATCAGACTGGCCCTGTAATATGTAATCTATTTCCAAGTCTACTTACTTTATAGGAGCTATCCCTATTAGGGAGGATAAATATCTTCTACTCTTTTTTTCTTTCATTTTTTTCCTTTTGGTCCCTAGGATTGAATTGGATAAATAACCAGAAGGAAGAAATTTGATGTTTAAAATGCTTCTGATTTTCTGTCCCTAATTGTTTATCTTACAAAGCAGTGAAATGCCAGTGGTTTCTTTAGAAATGAATAACAGCTGTAGGCAAGGCAACTGTGTTGGATGTTAACACATTATCCAAAGACATAGGACTGCAGATCTAGAACTATCATAAGGATTAGATCCCAAACGATGTAAAGTATGATGGACAGAGTGTAGAACTAAGCTTCTTGTGCTTTCTAAACCTGTGTGTTTGCATTAAATATCCCATGACATGAGGTGCTAAGGATAGATATGTGCTTTTAAAAGCTTTACAAATTGATTCTGTCACTCACTCCTAAAACAACCACAAGGGCACATCCATTGTATTTTGTGGTGTTTTCAATGGCACCTTAGAAACATTTTTCTTTTATCCTGTGAAACAATGGAGTTTATTTTTTTCCTTGAACAATACACTCAACATTTAACATTGCTATTACTTAGATAAATGTATACTAACATAATGTCTCCTTAATTTGTTAGTAGCTTCACCTTACAATAAACTTAATTATAATAAAGAGAATCTTGGACCGGGCAGTGGTGGCACAAGCCTTTAATCCCAGCACTCGGGAGGAAGAGGCAGGCAGATCTCTGTGAGTTCGAGGCCAGCTTGGTCTCCAAAGTGAGTTCCAGGAAAGGCGCAAAGCTACACAGAGAAACCCTGTCTCGAAAAACCAAAAAAATAACAAAAACAAAACAAAACAAAAAAACTTGTTTTTATAATTATCTTATTATTAGGTACATTACTTACAGAATACTTTCATGTAATCATTCGTGTTTTCTTGGGGATAGGAAATGACACAAACAAAATATAACACACAAAACTCAGACATGGGATCCTGATTTTGAACTGTGGACTCTTCTTTTTTTTTCTTTGATACCTGGGGAATTTTCTCCCTATATATAGTGGATATTTTTGAAGTATGGATCATAAAGGTAACAGAAAATCACAATATTGTGCTATTTATTCAGAACTTTATTAAGATTCTCCATTTTCCTCTGTTTCTGTCCAGCCTTACAGAAACTTCAACTGTTTTTTACTGATCCACTCCAATCAATTCATTATTATTTCATAGGTGAAGACATGATCTTCTTAAAGTAGATTTATGCAGTTTTTAATAAAAAGATGAATTTTATCATTTATAATGTAACGAAGACTTATTGTCATAGAATGATAGTGCAAGCCCTAATAAGCTTAAGCACATTTTAAAAAATATATAATTAAGAACCCATGAGGGGAAATGTGATGAAATTGTTTAACATTTTATATCTGAAACTAAGCTTCTTAACAGACATGGCATGATTGCCTGAAAACACAAGGTACTTCGAAACTTGTATTTTAGTTCTTTCCCACATTTCACTATCTTCACTTATTAAATCTGTAGATTTAGTTTGACTAATATTAACATGCTCACTCACGTCTCAAAATTTTCTGAGTTGTCCCTTGGGGTGAGAGAGACAGAATTATGTGATGTGTGTAAATAGGAATCAATTTAATCTTAGACAAATCCACACTTTGGAACCTGAGTGTGGTTTGCAAAGAATGAAGTTAGATGCAGTTTGACATCTTGCTTTATTGAGCGTCAAATTTTCTAAAAGCTTTTAGAATCACTTGCTAATTTTTTGGTATGCAGGAAATCACACAAGAAAAAAATCAGTTAAGCAATACATCAGGTTAACTTAGGATTAAATAGTGAAAATGTCTCTTTCCTGTTGGAATAAGTACTAGACTGATGAGATTTTAAAGTCATCTTCAGTTTCTTTACTTAAGGACAATCCCCTTACCTAGAAATATTAGTTGAAACAATATTCATAACTTAGGATTTTTATACTTTTTAGTTCCCTATACTGTTCATCATCACACAGTAGACTATTTTGCTGGTTAAAGTAGATGAGTCTGGTGGCAAGGATGAAGGAGAAAATATAGAGAAAGAACATCAACATACATAATTGGGCTAGAAATTATTTAAGAGGAGACCAGAAGCCATCATAATTATCCTAACTTTAAGATTTAGTTATTTCTGTGGTTAAAAAACAGTTTGCCAAGATTGAATTTCATCCAAAATCAATTTACAACTATCAAAGTTGTTTCTCTATGCTTTCACATGGAGAGAGAGAGAAAAAAAGAGATATGAATTTGATACCTCTATTAAAGCTAAACTGAAAGTGTCAGAGATGGACACATCAGTTTAATAAAGAGTAAAAAAAATGCCAATCAATGGAACACTAAGGTCATGGTTTGAAATTGAATAGGTTGGAATTTTTTTTCAGAAACTCATATCAGGGTAGGGTCAACTAATAGGGTGTTCACAGATTATTAGAAGCCGGATTATAGAAAAAAACAGAGACAATTAAAACAATAGCTAGTATACCTGCTTTCAACATACTGAAATGAAAGGAAAGTAATACTTGGTTTCATGAAGTTTCTAGATGACTCAAAGAAAAGAGTAAGAAGTTGTAAGTCACAAGAATATCCATTAAAGCAGTGCATTGGGAAACAGAGAGCACAGACCAGGTGAAGGACAATTGAAAATGTTTCTGTGATTCCAACTAGGAGCTGTCTGTGATTGTAATCAGAGTTATTCTGCCTCATCCAGGTTTGTGGTGAGATGTAGAATGTGGAAAAAATCTAAATCTGAAACTCAATGCTACCTTTCTAATTACACAAAATCCATATGGACTTGCTTCCAAATAAAACTACAAAATAGAAAAATAAAACAATTTAACTAAAAGTACCTTATAAAGATAACACTCACTAAAACAGGATTTGGATTTTATTTTAAAGGAAAAAAATGAAATAGTTCTTGAACAGTGCTATCATGGCTTATGTTCCAAATAGATGTGTTTTGTGAAATAAATTCAGGAAAAAAAGTTTCTACTTGTTTACATTTTAGTACAATAAATATAAGCAGGATATCTAGAGCATAAAAAAACTAAAGAGTTAAAAACTTTATCATGAACTCAGATTCATTCCACATCCAGTAATTAGAAGAGACTCTAACGTTTATTAAAAACACTTCCCTTAATTACTCACTACTTAACCTTCGCTATATCCTAAGCATCTCATTCTTTAGATCCATAAAAACTGACACCATATCTACCAGGCTATTGGCTATATTCTAAATGGACTTTCTCCCTGATTTTATAGCTATCCTAAATTGAGAGTCATTATTCTCTTTGTTTTATTTCTCTTATCAGTTGCTTGTCTCAGATTTTGGTGACCCAGCACTACACAGAGAAGTGTTCACAAGCAGGCTGAAAACATGAGTACAGTGGCTAAAATACAGATGAGTTATCTAGCACCAAATACATTAAACTCAAGCAAGATGATCAAGGATTTTACATGTTTTTGATTTCTTTCAGATCATAGAATAGCACTTGAGCTGCCATAATGAGGATTAATGATGCTTTATTCATAGATAATGCTATTATCTTTTGATATGCAATGTTAACATCCATAAGAACTGGAAATGTTGTTACATGACAGGACCACTGTACTCATGGATTCATAGCTACTATAGTTGCCTGTAAAGTTCACAATAATATACACTGAAGCATGGTGTGGGAAGAGATTCATAATCTCCACTCCTAACTAAGAAGCTAAGGAGAGTTGGTGGCTTTTAGAAGAGGGAGAGTTTGTTTTCTTTAAGGACATGGCTCCTGGTGGGTCAACCATACTTTAGTGGCTGACTCTGTTATCCATAAGTATATGAACACACAGATTGAATTTCATTAGTTATTAAAAATACTTTTGTAGGAGTGTAAAGTTATGGGGGTAGGATGGGGCTGAATCTGAAAGTGTTGAGGGGAGGAGTCGGGGAACTAGGGTGAATGTGATCAAAATAAATTATGTAACATTCTTAAAGAGTCAATAAAATACTTTTTTAAAGAGGAAGCCTGGTGGTGGTGGCACAAACCTTTAATCCCAGCACTTGGGAGGTAGAGACAGGCTGATCTCTGTGAGTTCAAGGCCAGTCTGGTCTACAGAGTGAGATCCGAGACAGGCACCAAAACCGCACAGAGAAACCCTGCCTTAAAAAAATAAAGAGCTGTACATTTATTTTTTTTTTAATTTTTTCTTCCCCAAATTGCTTCTTTTTTCTTTTTTTCCCTTTTTAAAAATTATACTTGTGTTTTAATTTTACACATCAGCCATTGGTTCCCCTGTCCTCTCCCCTCCTGCCCCCATCCCCACCTTCCCCCATCCCTTCCCCTCCATTCCCATTTCCTCCAGGGCCAAGACTCTCCTGGGGATTCATTTAAACCTGGTGGATTCAGTACAGGCAGGTCCATTCCCCTCCTCCCAGGCTGAGCAAAGTGTCCCTGTGTAAGCCCCAGGTTCCAAACAGCCAACACATGCACTAAGGACAGGTCCCGGTCCCACAGCCCGGATGCCTCCCAAACGGTCCAAGCCACTCAACTGTCTCACTTATCCAGAGGGCCTGATCCAGCTGGGGGCTCCACAGCCTTTGGTTCACAATTCATGTGCTTCCATTTGTCTGGCCTTTCGTCCCCGTTCTTTTTCCAATCCTGGGCTCAACAAGAGCTGTACATTTATAAAACTGACCAGGTACTGGTTTATTATGATGAATTCTGATATTTGTATCACCCTTGGTTTTCATTTTACAATGAGTTAAACATGATTACCTGTGCATATTATCCTTAGAAGAAATCTTAAAAGTAATGTGTTTCTGAAATAAATTTTATGGAAGTTAGTCACCTGACTAAATAAGAAAGAAAATTCATGAGTCAGTTGGCAAAGACATTCATTTCAAAATATGTAGAGAGGAAGTCTCACTTGCCAGTGTAGACTTGTGTTGATTGTGAGAAGCTGTTGAAAATTTGAGCTTTGCAAACAATTAAGCTTTGGTTAGCACCAGTGGCACTAACTGTGTGTAAGTTCATTTCTAGACAAATAAAAATGCAACCTGGATATCAATGAGCCTGAACATCTGGAATCCATTGCAGCTAACAAAAACAGTATTCAGATGTCCCCACATACCTTTGAAGGTAATTACTGTAAGTTCCTTGATATAGCTGATGCAAAAGTTTTGTTCTTAGGCCATCACTATAGGTAGTACTGAAAAGTGAAGTAGATGTACACATTCCCAGCTTATATCTGAACGTGACTGCTTCAGAAACCAGAATGTGAGGCTTAGAAATCTGTGCATGTTCTACTTTGAAAACTGATTTACAGTGCTTTCACAAACAATGCATACATTTATTTAGAAATAATAAATTCATTAATTTACTTATTTTCCTTTATTCTTCATTCATACATTACAGCCCCACCTTAGTTTCCCCTCCCTCTACTCTTTACAGTTATCCTCCCACTGTTCCTCTCCCCTAGATCCACTTCTCCAGTTTCCTTCAAAACAAGAGCATTCTAACAGGGATATCAAATGAAGAGTATTTTAATGAAGGTAGGGCATCTTGAGTGAAAAATTTTGATCCAGATGTTTGAAAATCAGTAAGAAAGAAATGAATATTTTTGATGGTTTCTTATATTCCACAGCATATATTTAAATTTTACAGAATGAAACAAATTTCTTTCATGCAAGGTTATTACAGGTGTTTTTCTAATTGCTCATGGTTGTCATGGTTTCAGGTGGGAAAAGATGCATTCAGAAGTCAATAAAAACATAGAGGGTAGTTGAGAATGAGAATGATTCAAATACAAGTTCAATTGCATTTTAGCAAATATGCTACTCAGCCCTGAAGATTTCTCATCTTTTTAAAATAATGTATTCATCTTTTTAAAATAATGTATTCATTTTAGAGATGTAATCAGAGACAAAGTTAGAGATTTTACATATCTGGGCTTGTTGCAGTGTCATTGGATCTTTAAGTCTGAGTCAAGCGATCAAAGAAAGATGAAGTCTGATTTGAAGACTGAGGAGTCAATCTTATTTTAGTTAAAAAGTAACATTTGGCAAGGGATGTGTGGATCTCTAGTTAGGGAGAATGGCTCTTGGATAGCATCCAGTAAGATATAAAATATGTCTGTAGATATAGAGAAAAAAAGGAAAGAAGGAAGGAAAGAAGAAAGAAAGAAAGAAAGAAAGAAAGAAAGAAAGAAAGAAAGAAAGAAAGAAAGAAAGAAAGAAAGAAAGAAAGAGCAAACAAGATAAAATTTAAAAGAATTATGGGTACATAATTATGAAGGTTGGAAGAGTGTTTTAACTCCAAATGGGAACTATAGCCTAGAGCAAGCCATGGGGATTATATGGTAGGGCTCTGAAAAAATGGGAGCTAAGCCAGACCAACTGCCAGTCTCTAAGAAAGCATGAAGTAATAATGTTTGGTGTTGTTTTTTGTTTGTTTGTTTGCTTGTTTGTTTGAGCTGAGGATCAAACCCAGGGCCTTATGCTTGCTAGGCAAGCGCTCTACCACTGAGCTAAATCCCCAACCCCTGTGTTTGGTGTTTTAAAGCATAGTGCTCATTGATAATTTGTTTTGCAATAATAGAAAATAAATACCTTTTAGGGCAAATTGTATGATGCTTTAATGCCTACAAATGTGGAAAATCCATCCTGGAACTGGGTATTAGGGATAGCATCAAAGGATGTTGAAATATGCAGAAGAGTGTACATTAAGTTAAATATCGTCTAGAAGTATGGACAGGATTTCCCACAATTCTGACAGCACATCTCACAGCTATGTCACTGTTATGTGTTTCCTGGCTTTTGTTTCACCTTTTCTGTAAAATTGTAATACTGATGAAGAGGAGGTAGAGAGAATCTAAAATCTTCTTTCTCTAATTATGGCCAAGCTTTTAAAAAGATTATCTATCTATCTATCTATCTATCTATCTATCTATCTATCTATCTAACATCTAATCTATGTATCTCTCACTGAATTCTGTTTTTTTGTTTGATTTGAAATGCAGAGAACAAATATAGTAAGTTTAAGAGCAAAGTGACTAGTAACAGGAGAGATAAAAATTGAGGGGGGAGATTATAAACAAAGATTAATTTTTCAGCAAGTGTCCTGGGAAGAAGACAGATATAGCAGTGGAGTTTGCTGGGTACTATATGATGCCCATTCTCAGGCAGAATGAAATAGTCCACACTGCATAATAGGGAGAAAAGATGTCCCCATAAAGATAAGCACAGAAAGACCATGAGGAATCTGTGTCAGGAATATTAGACATAACACCATATTTTACACAGCCAAGAAATAGTCAAAGCCTGCATGCAAAGTGCTTCCCTTCCTTAATAAAATAAATGATAATTTGAGAAATATTTAGTCTGTCCATATAATAAATTTAAGATACTGCATCCAACAATAGCACTGTTTTAAAAATTAGGGTATGAACTTGCCATCTTCTAAAACATTTGAAACAGAGTGCAAGAGTCTCTTTTGACTTTTAAGAATGGAATGTACAGATCTCAAACACTACATCAGCTTTGTAAAGTCTCAGAGTGTCCCCCATTCATTTCAACAAATATGTGTAGAGATATGCATAAGGAATGAACCACAGGACAATTCACAATGTGGTTGAGAAAATTGTATCAGCAGAAGTACTTCTATTTTGGATTGAGAAGTGAGAATAAAATTAAAAGAGACTGTTAAACACCCAAATCCTGCTCTGAGAAATCACTCTGATAAAATTCCTTAGCTGCCAACTGTAGTCAGAAGATCTCCTGTGTCCCACCCACAGGACAAATCTCTCACCCACAGTCCTGCAGCTGTTTATAAAATAATCACACAGAGGCATAATACTAATTATAACTGCTTGGCCATTAGCTCAGGCTTATTACTGACTAGCTCTTACACTTAATTTAACCCATAATTCTTATATATGTTTAGCCACGTGTCTTGTACCTTTTCTCAGTTCTGCCTTGTCATCTTGCTTCCTCTGTGTCTGGCTGGTGACTTCTAACTCAGCCTTCCTCTTCCCAGAATTCCTTTAGATTGCTCACCCTGCCTCTACTTCCTGCCTGGCTACTGGCCAATCAGCATTTTATTAAACCAGTGTATAAAAGTATTATCCCACAGTATTTCCCCTTTCTGTTTAAACAAAAAGAAAGGTTTTACCTTTAGCATAGTAAAATTAAATATAATAGAAATTATCAAGCAAGAATTACAGTTACAATATCTAGTCTATTTGTATTTGGCAAAATTAAAGAAAATATTAATTATAACTAGCTAGTCTTCAACTACATCAAAGACCCCAGAATGATATAATATTGCCTAAGTAAACAGGAAGAACATTGTAAGAAACTTCCAAAAATCTAGAAAGACAGAGGCACCTGGATGCCTGGACAGTCACCCAAATTCCTCTATAATGTTTGGGCATCCATTCTTCAGCCTACAGGCCTAGAATCTCTCAGTCACTTCTTCCTGTGTCCTGTAGAATGTCTGGCAGTCTCCTCTATGAAGCAGGAACCTAAAGAACTGTTCTGCCTTGTTTAGGAAAATTCAGTTTTTCTATGGGTCGTGTGTCTAGGTGATACAACATTTTGTCAAGCAGTTCAGGCAAGAGCAGTTTCTTGCCCAAATGGCTATTTTTGCAAGAATAAAATAAACCCAATATTGAGTGTAATCGATGCCCATCTTCCTTTTTGAAGTAGATCGGTGCTGCCAGGAACAGACATGTCTCACTGTCCAGAAAGTCTAAGTTTTTAAAACATTTTAATTGTCATAATCTATAGGTCTTTGAAGTGTTTAAAGATTACATACCTAATTGAATTATATTTATGTATACCTAGGAAACTTAACATGACAATAAGTTTGACTATCACAGAAGACTATTATTAATATGTATTTCTTAATTATCCATTACAATTTAAATGAACTGCACAAACATAATTCCTTAAACAAGAGTAGAATTAGACATACAATATTGTAGATGTAACCGTCTTGTTAAATAAGAAACACAGAGCCAATTGCAGAGTTAAAAGCCAAGAGGTCACAGCAACAGCTGAGTGCTGAAAACCTTACCCTTCACTGCTGCTCTGTCTTTCCTCTCCACAAGAGACATATTTTCTGTGTCCTGTCTTTTATATAGACTTTCTGTTCTGCCTTCTCATTGGTTATAAACGCAGCTACATGACCTCCTCATCACTGCCTGTCTGTACAGACCTCCAGGTCTTCTATGGTTGATATTGAGATTAAAGGCATGTGTCGCCATGCTGGCTGTATCCTTGAACACAGAGATCCTGACTAGCTCTGCCTCCCAAGTGCTGGGATTAAAGGCATGCACTACCACTGCCCAGCTTCTGCTATGGCTTGCTCTGACCCCAAGGCAACTTTATAAATATACAAATAAAATCACATTTCAGTACAAATAAAATATCACTACACAGTATAACAAGATTAACTTTAAATTTGTATAAGTAAACTAAAATCTATACCAATGTAAAACATTTTTAACAAGTTGCTCTTTAAAAGGAGATGCAACAATCCACCCTTTTATTCTATAATACCAATATCCTATATGTTTATATCATATCCCCCTTTCTTCTTTTAGGAAAAGATTAACTAGACCAATAGCAATTTGTAACCAACAACCTAAACAAAGACAAACATCCATAATCTATATTTTGGGAATGTGGGCATAGTGTTCTAGGCTACTTCCTGCTTATAGTGGGTGCTGTATTCTTATGGGAATTCTGAGAAAATTATGAATTATGGTCAAGTTCTGACTGGAGTAGTCTGTGACACTGTATTCTCTGAGCCAGTTGCCTTGAAGCTGCTTTTGGATATTAGATCATCTGGGCCTCTCAGGGGATCTTCCTTTATCAAACCATATTAGCCTGGAAACAATCCACAGGTTCTCTTCTTCTGTAAAAACAAAAGCAGAACCTCTTTTCCAAAGTAACATATCCTTAGACATAAACTTTGAAGTCTATATATCTTTAAAAATTTTATATATACATATATATGCTCAACTCAATTAAAATCAAATGTCTCTCTGCTGTTAAAAATTCCAAAAACAATGTAATTCGGATTCTCTGTGTAATATCCATCTTTATGTGGCTTATTTTTTATATTATTTTTACTGTCTCTTTAAAGACTTTATTTTTAAAACTATTTATTTCTATATATAACTATCTATATTCCTTTTCCTCTCTCTTCCAAGCCTATGCACATTTTTACACACACTATAAACTGTTTAGGGTTTATCCCATCTGAATCTGTCTTATTGTGAATCTATTGCTTTAAACTTCAGAGTGGTTAGAACAGAAGCAGCAGCCTTGACTGCTGACTCCACCCACCTCAGCTTTTCAACATGACGGTGGTACCTTTACTGCCAGTTCTGGGAGATATGCATACTACCAACTCTCAGAGGCAGTGGGTCTATGCCTCCATTAAAGTAGCATGTAGCCCAGAATTTTTTTTTTTTTTTGTCTATACTATCAAAAGCTAAATCTAACACGAACCACACTGTGCAGCTTGAAGATGACACTGTGTACAGTGGCAGGAATCCACCATGCTGCACTCAAGCCCATATGCCATGAACTCGCCATACTGTAGCTCAAGTCAGCATACCACAGTATCTCTGTACCTTGGCAGCTCTATATCTCAACCTGCATGAGACATAAAGTAGAAAGCTGATTTGGCTCCATTATTTTGTGTTTAGAAGCCTTTTTAAAACTCTTTAGGCCTTATGGAAATTGTAGAGCCCCAAATTGGTAAGCCAAATATAGGTGGAAGTTTCTCTGGTCCTGCCCAGGACCTGTGGTCAGAACTTATCTCTGATCCACAGCCCTGCAGCCTTTTATAAAATAATCACACAGAGGCGTAATATTAATTATAACTGATTGGTCATTAGCTCAGGTTTATTACTAACTAGCTCTTACACTTTATTTAACCCATACCAACATGGCTTGGTACCTTTTCTCAGTTCTGCCTTGTTATCTTGTTTCCTTGGTGTCTAGCTGTGACTCCTGTCTCAGCCCTTCCTTTTCCCAGAATTCTTTTAGTCTGCTCTCCCTGCTTATACTTCCTGCCTGGCTACTGGCCAATCAGCATTTATTAAACCAGTATACAAAAGCATTATCCCACAGCAGTCAACACTTTCTACCTTAGTGCCTAAGGCTGGGCAACCTAGATCACAGAACTAAACACTCACAAGATAGAGGGTAAAGTCATGAAAGGAGAATCTACTAGTCCATGAAAAAGGAACTGAAATTTGCCCAAATGAGTTTCAAAATTATTTTGTCCTGGTAAATTCCTGTGACATCCATTTATTCCTTAATGCCAGTAACTTTTTTTTTATGATAGTTCAACCATTATGGGCTATTATTAATTATTATTATCATCTTTATTATTATTATTATTTTGTTTTTTTCGAGATAGGGTTGTTCTGTGTAGTTTTGGTGCCTGTCCTGGATCTTGCTCTGTAGACCAGGCTAGCCTCAAACTCATAGAGATCCACCTGCTTCTGCCTCCCAAGTGCTGGGATTAAAGGCATGTGCCACCACCACACAGCCTGCTTATTTTTAACACATAATTGGGACATAGAAGTACCTTTAGTTTCAAATTTTTGTAGAGAGAAATAGTGATCAAGGATGAATTATGTCTAGAGGTGTATTAAATTTTAATACCAATCATTTAGGTATATAAGGAAATGCTTGACTATATTAGACACTGTAGCCAAATAAGATTTTTGTAATACTGAAACAGGGTATTTTGCATTTAAGAGGGATATGAGTCTTTTGGCAATGAGAAGACAGACTAAGAGAATTTTAGGAATGAGTAGGGTAGGGATTCAATTTTAACTAGTATAAAAGGAATTTGAGTTTTGTGGTGGTCTAAATGAAATATCTCCCATAGTCTAAATCATTTAAACACTTGGTCCACAGTGATGATGCTGTTTGGGGAGGATGAGGAGGCATGGCCTTGCTGGAGGTAGACTTTGTAAGAGTAAGACCTTCCCTTAATCCTACTTCTAGTTCATTCTCTCTCTCTCTCTTTCTCTCTCTCTCTCATTCATTCAAGATGTAAGCTTTCAGCTTTCTGTTCCAGCCACTATACCTGCCTGCTGCCATGCTTCCCCATTATCATTGTGAAGGACTCTTATCTTCCTAGATCCATAAATCCAAATAAGCTCTTTCTTCTATAAATTGCCTTGGTGTTTTGTCCCAGCAACAGAAGAGTGACTAATGCAAGATTAATATCAAGTAACACACACACACACACACACACACACACACACACAACACAAACACACACAACACAAACACACACACACAACACAAACACACACACACAACACAAACACACACACACAACACACACACACACAACACAAACACACACAACACACACACACACACACACACACACATGTTGCCAAAATTTCTGGTCATTATTCTACAAATATGGTTTTGTAATCAACCACTCATATAGCTATTGTTTTTAAGTGTTCAGATATACCTAAACAGCTAAATACTACCTTTAAAGTAGTTTATTTATTCAAATATTCTGGGGGATATTTGTTCATACTGCGGAAACCCAAGTTTGCATTTTCATTAATTAAATAAAATTAACCTTGGGTCAGGAAGATGAGTTAACAACTAGTTAACAGAAAGTAATCATAGAGCATTAGAAGGCATCTGAGAGCAATAGAGAGACACAGGAAGTAGTAGGGTAGGGTTTAGAGTGGTGCAGATTTTTCTGCTTTGGCAAAGCAGAAGCACTGGATCCTTAGGGATGCCAGCAAGGAGAGAGGGTAAGCTAGCTGTTACTCAGCCTCTCTAAGCTCACAGGTTTTCACCCCAGCCTTGGAATCTCGAGGTTTATTCATAAATAGAACTACAGATATTTAGTTAAACTTTAGTGGCAATGATGGGGCCAATGCCTGCAAGAACAGAATTCCCACCAGGCTGCAGCCTGTGTGGCCAGGCTGATGCTAGAGAAGCAGCCAGTAACTGCAGAGTTGCAATTGCTGGCTGAAATAGCAATAGGTTATGGCACAGCCACTGTGTCAAAGTTAAAACAACACAGTTATAGTTGTCTTAAAAAAGTGAAACTGAAGAACTGATAAAAAGTAACCCCTCTGCTCTTAAACTGAATGCCTTGTACTTTCCTTCATATAGAAGATTTATTATAAACAACTCTTCTTTCAGTTCACTAAAAGGGCATAGAATCCTTGCCTACAATGTCCATTCCTCTGAATGCCTGTGACATATCCCACTTTTAGGTCAGCTCATTCATCCCTAAGGACTCTTCTCATTTCAGCTCTTTGTGTTTTATGTGTTATCCGTAGAGTGTACCACAAATCTCAAGTTATTTTAACTGAAAATCTAGCAGTATTGTAATTCTGTAGATCATAAACAATTTTATGTATAGAATTGTTTGTTTAGACAGCCAATATAGAAACTTTATTTTAGGCTATCCATGATGCCCCAGACTTTTGGGCATTCATTGGAATACACATGTTAATCTCTGTCTCATTTTTAAAGACATAATGCTGGAGATAGTACCTCATACAATAAGAAGCTGATGTTTCTAGGTGTCTCTTGCAGCCAGTGAATAAGGGCTTGTTGTCCTGAATGACACTACAAGGTCTGTCATCCCATGACCTGGACATACAATGTTTTATTCTGAAAGAACCTTCAATGTAGAGGATTGCTGACTTATATATGACTGAATTTAAAGTAGATGACCTTATAAAAGACTCATGGGCACTATATTGGGAGGAAATGAAAAAGTAGCATAGGAGTCCAGCTACCATAATGGCATGTGAGGAGAGGCTTCAACCACTTTATGCTAAGTGCCATAATTGAGGTTGCTGGAGGCTCCTGTGTGGTGCATTTGAGAACTTCATTTTAGTGGACTTATAGCCCCAAATTAATTGTGTAAACTTAATCTTCCAAGTGAAAATCAACTGAAGAGGGCACTTATGTCAAACTTCACTTCTTCCTTGAGTTTAAATTCTCCTAAGGGCTTGTGATTGTGAAAAATCTTATCCTAACAGTGTTGGTACATGTAGGCTTGATTCTACTTCATTTGAGAATATAATTGATTATAGGAAATATGAATAAAAACCTGGCTGGTTCTGAGATAGGGAACAGTTCTATATGAGAGGAATGTCTTTAGCAAGTTGAGTATCAAATATTCCTTTGTGACTAAGTTCCTTAACTAAAACAGTATTACGATTTGCTGTGATTTATTCTTTCAAATTTTATTTTTTTAAAATTTATTATATTTTGTGTTTTAATTTTACACATCAGCCACGGGTTCCCCTGTCCTCCCCACTCCGGCCCTCACCCCCACCTTCCCCCCAGCCCCTCCCCTCCATTCCCATCTCCTCCAGGGCCAAGACTCCCCTGGGGATTCAATTCAACCTGGTGGATTCAGTACAGGCAGGTCCAGACCCCTCCTTCCAGGCTGAGCAAAGTGTCCCTGTGTAAGCCTAAGGTTCCAAACAGCCAGCTAATGCACTAAGGACAGGTGGAGTTCCAGGAGTCCAATTGTCGAGAAAGAGGAGGGACTGTAAGAGTGTGAATTGTTGAGACCAAAATTGGAAAAGCACAGGGACAAATAGCCAAACAAATGGAAGCACATGAATTATGAACCAAAGGCTATGGAGCTCCCAGCTGGAGCAGACCCTCTGGATAAGTGAGACAATTGAATAGCTTGAACTGTTTGGGAGGCACCCAGGCAGTGGGACCCAGATTTGCTGTGATTTTAAACATGTTCTGGATCTTAGCACAAGGACTCTTTCTAAGCTTTGCAGGCTTTGTCTGTGCGGTTAATATGCTTTGTGTTGGACAAAAGAATCACATTTTATCAATTGTGTTTTGAGACTGTAACACATACATACAAAGACAGATTTACATGTGTCTTATTTATCAGGCAGACTCTAAAGCAGCCCTAGAAATGTCAGCAGACCTCCTGGAGGCAGGAAGTGAGACTCATTTTAATTTCAAAATAAATTAATTCTGAATGAAATCAAACCTATTCTCACATTCATTAGGGTAACCTGGTCTGAGTGAAAAATTGTAGATTTTTAATAAGGACATTTCCATTGGTTTCCCTTCAGTTCCACAAACTCATAAATCAATTCCTGTCTGTCAGCAATTATGAATTTATCAGTTCTTATGAGTAGATGTGACAGCAAACTGTTATTAAAATCTACAAGGCTATATATATCTCTGTTAGTGAGTGAAACAATCTTGGCCTCTATGACACTTTTTTGGATCCCAGAGTTTATTTATTCCAGCATGCTTAAATGATCCTTAGTAACGGAAGAGACTACATACACAGCAAAAATGGTGAACTTGGGAGTATGTATTATTTGAAGATACTAGAATAAAAATAAATTGAAATGAAATTTACAAAGCAAGGCATACAAAATATTGTATGCAAATATTCTTAGAAATAAAAATATATTCATGTTAATTTTTTATTGCAGATACCAATAACTATTACTAATTTTGAACATCATTCTTCTTATCTTTAACACTTTTGTAGACAAAGAATAAACATTAATTTATGGATAAGAAAACGTGGGAAATGCTGCATCCACAACTTTATGCATGCCCCGAAGTCTCAGCAGACTAATTAGGAAGATCACATTTTATGGAATGATCTTGCTTCTTACTTTCTTAGTCTCTCATGACTGTATAAAATTTAAATACATGAAGTATGTCTCCAGCTGAGAGAACAGAGAAGGAAATGCTAGGCAGCGCTACAGGCAGACTAATAATGGGAATGCTTTGGGTCTGTAATTTTTGTAGCAACAAAAGCCTTTTGACATGGTCACAGGGAAAAAGCTGTGGTAATCTGATAAGTAAGATATTTGAATCTTACAGAATTTGTGGGGCTCCTCTGGACAGTCATTTTTTTCAGGCAAGCTGAATACATGCAAGACACAGTCAATAGTACTAATTGGTGCCCATCATTTCTTCTTGCCAGTCATGGAGCTCTGTAATTGAAATGCTTAGGAACAGTTTTCTCCCTAAATTCTAATGATGCCCTTTATAATTTTCTCTTTAATGCAGTTCCTGAACTTTAAAAGGTTGTTCACTGCCAAATGTCAGTTCATTGTGAAGGGCTGTATCGAAAACCCAGTGCTCTAAAAAAAGAACGCAATGTTCATTCTGCCTGTGCAGAATCATGTTGTCCAATCATGTGCTCAAATGGCTCATTAATTCTCCCTCATTAAAAGAAAAATACTAGCAAAAGATCACTTAAGATTAACAATTTATGTTCTAATTTTTGAAACTGTGCCCATACAAGATATCTACAAATAATATTTTTAAGGAATAAGTTTAGTAGATTTATTAAATTGTAAAAAACATTTAACAAGCAATACTGTATTGTATTTTATAATATGTTAATTCCTTAAGAATTTCATATAATGTATTTTGATCATATTTATCCACTATTCTTTGCACAGTGCCTCTCAGTTTATCCTTTTTTAAAAAATGACCAAACAATTCCAGCTTATACTGTGGATATACTCTGAGGTATGGGACTGCCCATTGGAGTACAGCAGGCCTACCAGGAATACAGCCCTAAAGAAAATGATTCTTCTTTCTCTGGCATTCAGATATTCATGGGTACAATAGTGGTGTTTACTTTGTATTGCTTCAACTAGAAAATTCTAATAAATAATTGTAAATATAGCCTATGCCACAAAAGTTCATGGATAAAAGTCACTCCCATTTACCACTCGATTTTGTATCTTATTGGAGAGCAATTTCTCCTTTTCCCTTATGTTGTTGAATTGAAGATCCCTTTGTCACTTTTCTGGTATTATTTGAACAGGTTATGTGAACCATAAATTCTTAAGATACACAAGATACTAATCTAATTTCAATTTAGTAAAAATAAAAGGCCTTCCAAATATTTCAGAATAACTTATTTTTATTACTTTGGTATTTTAAAACATCTAAATGCTCATTAATGTCATTAAATTAAGAGAATCTAAATTAAAAACAATTTTCATTTATCATATTATAAAGTTTACTGTATCGTTTTCTGCTTATATCCATTTAATTCTAGTCTCTCTAAATTTCTATAAACATGTGTTATCATTTCTTGGGATTCACGGTTTTGAGAGAACAATAATTTAAATTTGCCTTTGTTATGGAGCAAAGTCAGAATTATTTACAGGCAAAGAATTCTGATGAGGAAAAATGGTTACTAGGTATGTCTTAAAATAAGTCTAAATGTCATAGCTGTCTGTCTGACCTGACAACACACTAATTAAAGAAATACTACCCTTTTGGTAGGTTGGCAGCCTGAATGTTAAATTGGGTGCATATAAAAGAGAGTAATTGCTTTCATAGTCCTTCAAAGGTCCACAGTGCTCGTGTTTGAGGACTGAGGGTACATTGAGAACAAGGTCCAGAAGTATAAGCTCCATCTCTCACAAGAGTAGAATGCCTACGAAGCAGACATCATTAACAAATAATCTCAGTACTTAATGTAAAACATGCAACTTAAATATTTGAGTAGCTATATAACCAAGGTAATAAAGGAAAATACTAGCAACTTAAATCTCATTTCCTAGGTTCAGGTTAGTGTGTGTTTGTGTGTGTGTGTGTGTGTGTGTGTGTGTGTGTGTGTGTTGTATGTGTGTATTACTAAAATCAACTGTCATAAAATGGAAGGAAAAGAGACAACTTGAACTTGAAATCTGGAGACGCTGGAGACATTAACCATATCAAGATTTCAGTGGTGCTTCAGTCACACTAGATTCCATGAAAGTGCTTGTTGGACTCCAGCTGTACCTTAGGGTATAGCTATGAAGAAAGTCTCTGTCTGAATACAGACTGCTCTGTGGAAAACTTTTGCTATCTTATCTTATAGTACCCTTTATAATGTGGCTTTTGTCATCTACAGTGTGTGCTACATTGCTTTAACTGTGGTATCTTGGAGTGAAGAAAAGCACCGGTTGTAAGTGGTAACCTTCCATGTTGAGCAAATTGATGGCACTAACTTTCCCTCTTAGATGACAGAATCAGATGCAGTGAGAAACTTGAGAAAATCCTTTTAGCATTTTCCTGCTTGCTCGGAGGAGTAGGAACATACTCTCTTCAGCTTAATACACACTAATGGGCATGGACTCTGCTGCCATGTGTTGGCACCAAGAGACACACAAAACACTTATAGTCTAGAAAAACATTGCCGTGCCCTAGAACATTGTCTAGAAAATACTTCTGGACTCTTACCTGCTCCCCAACCAATAAGGGCAAGCCCTAAAAACAGTTTTAACAAAAGAACGTTCGTTAAAAGTCACACCAAACAGCAAACTATTAGACATTTCAACACATATATTTCTTCCTCTCATCATTTCTTTCGATAATTCTCACTTCATAAATAAAATTGCACAGGATTTTTCTCTTCTAAATTCAGAGGCAATGAAAATTATAGAATTCAACAGCCTTCCCCAAAGCCTTTGCCAGGTGTGAGAGAAAGAGCACAGGACCCTGGAATTTATTGACTGAAGAACTGCAGTGGAGCACTGTTATTTAAAGGTGGCCTCAGCACCTCCACCTTATGTAATTTCACTTATCTGGATGACTTTGGAAAAGTCACTTAAATGTGTAGCACTTCAATCAACTCACCTGTCAAATGACATTAATATCTTTCTTTTAGAAAGAGAAGATATAACTTATTAACGATATATATAAGACAATGCATAATTTAGCTTCATAACTGAAAGGCTTTTACATACAGTATAGCTCACAGATACTAAAGATTTATAATATCAAGCCATGCAAAAGGCTGCAGAAATGACTAGGTGTCTAAAGCAAGCGTGAGGGCCTGAGTTCTGATCACAGGACTCAGGTAAAGACAGACATGTGGTGCAAGCCTAGAATGCCACTGATTTCACTCCTAATAGGAGATGGAACAGGAGTCAGAAGAGTGAATCAAGGTTCATAGGTTAATTAGCCTGACATACACAGGAGTAAAGGACAGACCCTGTCTCAAATAATGTGGAAGCTAGGGATAGATACCTAATGTTGTCCTCTGATCTCCAAACATGTGCTGCGGCATGCATGTAAATGTACTCACACATGGATTTGCATAGCTACACACACACACACACACACACACACACACACACACACACACACACAAACACACACACCCCCCCACCACCACCACCACTAAGACCACCACCACCACCACCACAACCAACACCACCACTACTACCACAAAAGGGAATAATGGAATGGGAGTTCTGAGTGACCATAAAATGGCACCCAAATGAAGTTATTGTTTTTATTAGATTTAATAATTAAAATTATATTCCTTCATATTTTGAAACTAGTATTTTTGTTAAGTTATATGATCAGTCACCTACTCTCTTTGGGAATGTGCTTTTGAAATCTCTTATATAGCTATTTGAAAACATTTTCAATTTTTATTAAGAGCTGATTCTTTGCATATATCTTGAATTAAGATTAGGGACAGTACAATACCATTGGCAAAGTATGTAATTAAGCAATAGAAATAACCCCTTGAAATGGAATAGTCTATCAAAGGAATGTCATGTCAAATCATCATGCTGTATTTGGAAATGAAAGCTGAAGGAAAGCCAAAGTATTCGATTCCAAACTTATTCTTATCAGTGAGTTTAATTAAAATGTCAGAGTAGCTATTATCTAAAAAGACTAATGCCACTATTGTAATAAACATATCAGGGGTAGTTATTTGTCATATCAAAGGGTATTAACATGACTTGAAGTTAATTTTTACGGGCTTATTTAACAAATTAAAAGATCTGAACAAATCTATACTTCCTACATTGTTTAAATGATTGTTCCTGACTACACTTAGATTTGTTCCTACAAAAAAAAATGTATATAGTTTATAAATAAGCTCACCAGTTTTCTTCACAAAGAGAGAATATATTTATTAAGAAAATCTGTAGGTGTAGGACACAATTGATAACATTAAAAGAAAAAGTGGAATTTGTTGCATTTGTATTTCTGTATGTCATTAAAAAGCAAAACACCAAAAAAGAAAGAAAAAATTCTACACAAGCAAAAATCTTCCCAAAATGGACAGGGGAGATACCTCAGTGGCTAAAACAATTGTCATACAGGTGCGAGGAACATACTTTGAATATCCAGACCTCACACAGTGTCAGAAGTGGTAGCACACACATCTGTAGTTGCAGTGCTCCTGAGGCAAGATGTGTTCACACCCATATTTACATACATACACACTCTGAGAGAGATACTAATAAATAAATACTTCTCAAACCAGTTGGGGAGAAACTACTATGAATGAGGAAAATTCCATACACTGAAAACTGAAACAGGACATGTATGATGATACAGTTCAGTCAGAGGCCAGCCAATGTGATGTTTGGCTTATGATCCCATTTTTAAGAAATACCATCTTTGATGCTTTCTTGCAAGGTAAGTCAACAGATATTGTTCAATCAATGAGTGAGTAACAACAATAAATAAAGAAAGGACAGCTTAGAGTGCTGGCATGTTTTATAACTAGACAATGTTCTTTTACAAGAAAATAATTTTGACAAAAGTATTTTAAAAAGTCTTATTTGACAATAAAGTTGCTGAATATGCAGCTGTAATATTTGAGCAACAGCAACCTGATAACACGAAGAGCACCTTGTAGGCCAGTTGGTTGGAAGGTGCAGGTGGCAGGTGTAGTGGAGATGTCAGCTGAATATTAATTTCTTGCAGGATTGCATTCTACTTGTTCTCTGAAATACAGGCTTTCTATTAGAAGGTGACATTCAAGGATTGAATTTCCAAGGTTGTTTGCAAGTTTTCAAAGTAATAAATGTTACCTCTGCTTTTCAGACACACAGAACTTCTTGCTAAATTTACATGTAGGTTTTCACTTAAAAAGTCAAATATTTGGGCTAGTGAGATGGCTCAGCAAACAAAGAGATCTACAGTGCAAGCCTGACCCCAAACCCACACTTGGAGGAGAGAAAACAGCCCCAAATGTTATCCTCTGATTTCCACATATGTATTATACACAGGCAGTCCCCAGTCACATGTACAGATAACACACACACACACACACACACACACACACACACACACACATACATAAACACACAAATTATAAAATAAAAGAAATCAATCTTCTGTTGCTAAGAATCAGCAACAAAAATATAATAACTATATATATATATATGCAAGCATCTAGTTTTTATTTGAGAGAGTGGAATAGAATACTTTGACCCAATTTATTAGGATGGGAAAAGCAATGATTTTAGATTCATAAGATCAGACTTGAAATTATTCTCAAACACAAAGATGTATAAGATGTCTGAATGTCAAAAATTTTGGCTTTCATTTTCCTTTTCTATAAAATGGAAATAATAATATCAATTACTTTTTTAATGAATTTGTTACAGATACATTTCTGAATGTTCTGGATCATTGCCTTATAGACAGATGCTGTACACTGAGTGTTGATTTCTATTTTTACATCTGGGATTGGAGACACTTCTGATTTTCTCTACTTAATATAAGCTTTTTTATTGCTATATAGAAACAAGAAAATGTATTGCAACTCCTTTCCCCCATACTATTCAAAGTGAAGCCTTCTATCCCAATAAATTATGATTTAAGGCTAAAGTTAGTGTTCTACGTTTCTTTCATTTATTACATAGAACAAAAAAAGAATGTATTCTGCTGTTGTTTGTATATATAGAGAAACAATTTTTGCAGAATTTCCCAATGCTACTTGAAAAGTTAACAGCTGTTGGCAACAGAATTTCATCTCACATTTTAATTTTACAACATCACAGCATAGCATATGTGTTGGCCCTCTGGGTGCGAACTTGTCAACAGTTCATCAAAGAGCAGCTATGCTCCTAATGGTAGATCGGAAACAATTAATTCCGAAGATGAAGCTACAATAATCTCACTATTAATGGTGTTTTTGTGTTTGTGTGTGTTTAACTGAATAAAGGAGTTCAGGATTTTATGTCCAACTTCAAGTCCTATAAATTAATTTTGTAATATTGTTCAAAGTTATAAGTTTTAATATCCAGATATAACTTGGTAGTTTTTTAAGCACTGAAAAAATAGCTATATGTGCCATGGGATCAAGGTCATCAAAGACAAATTTATATGTTATAGAGAAAAAAAATCTTAAGTTCTAACAAAGAATATCACTCTTGACAAGGTTAATCTTGAAAAGTTGCATTTTTTTTTTCATGATTCACCTACAAAATAGACAATGACAATGGTACTAATTTTAGCAGGTTAGCTTGAAATTGAGATAAAATTTGAAAACACTTCGGTATATTTTCTAATGCCATGTAAATTTTTCTAATATATGTCTTGATTTTATATGATAGTACAATGTTAAATAAATATTACAATTCTGCATAAACTTCTTCTGGAAAGAATAAACTTTTATCCAGTCAAATATAGGTATGTCATCTACCCTTTCTCTTAGACATTGATTTGCTCTATAACCAATCCTAAGTTGTCAGCATCTTGGGGCTTTGTTGGAGGATGCAGAGGGATTTTCTGCTATTTATTTGTTTCAACGTTTATGGTGATACAGAGAAATGTCTACAAAGCATTCCTGTCCAAAAAAAATCTGAGTTTGATTAAGCCTCTTATTACTCTGTCATGCAGAATTTTTTGTGAACATACTTTAAAATGTACAACTACATATTATACTTACTTACCTGTTTTAATGGGATTTGAAATGATTAGAATTTTATAAAGCTTTAAAAGTTTTACTGACAACTGAAATATAGCAGTAAACATATGTAAGATAAAGTCAACACTGTAAAAGATAATAAAAAGAGAAGTTTCTTTAACACATCTTAGCCTGTTAAAGGATCCAGTCAGGTTGACATAGATTCATGGAGAAGATTCTTATTTAGTGTTTCAGTACCATGAAGACTAGAGATGAGAATGGAGGGTAGTGCATATGACCCGGTGAAGGGTAATGATTATGTTTGGGTACCCATGCAAATTTGAAAAGGATATTATTTAGAGCTAGACATGGGGGACAGAGGGAAAGATAGGCTAAACACATGGCTGGTACTAATCAAAGAAACAACTATTTTTCAATGAAAAACACTCCAGATGAAACATATTGGCTTTTTGTTTGGATCTGACATGGGTAATGGGACTCTCTGAAAGAACCTAGATTTGGAGCTGCTAGTTTTTGCCATCAGTGTTTCTGCCTTCCTTAAAAGCTCTTATCTTCTGAGTTGTTTCTTGTATGGAATGTCCACATGTCTTATAGGAGAGAAAATATCTGTGGTCACAAAATACTCAAATACAGTGAAAACACCTTGAAAATAATTCCCAGCTCTTTGCCAGATGAAAGAAAATATAAATGGTTTTACTGAAATGACAATAATTTCATCTCAAAATTTGCGTTTGCTTCTCTTCTTTAAATAGAGAAAAAGCAGGTGTGTGTGTGTGTGTGTGTGTGTGTGTGTGTGTGTGTGTATGTGTGTGTGTGTATGTGTGTGTGTGTGTGTGTGTGTGTGTGTGTGTGTGTGTGTATGTGTGTGTGTGTATGTGTGTGTGTGTGTGTGTGTGTGTGTGTGTGAGAGAGAGAGAGAGAGAGAGAGAGAGAGAGAGAGAGAGAGAGTGTTTATGTATGTGTATGTAGTAATGTGTGTGTTTGTGTGGGGGGAATGTGTATGTATATGTATGTGTGTATGAATGTGTATGTATGTTTGAATAGAAGGGTTTTGTCTGGGTTTATGTATATGTCTATGAATGTATTTGTGGCTGTGTGTATGTATGTGTATGTGACTAGTGTGACTATTTGTATGTGTGTGTGTGTATGTGTGTGTGTGTAAGAGTGTCTGGGTGTAAATTAACTATCACATTTATGTTATGTCTTTGTGAATTCTGGAAGAATTCAGTTCTAATAATAATCTCAGGTGTGCTGTGTGTCTAATCATGTTGCAAAATGACTGGAACCCTTTTATCAGGCTTCTAAATTACTCTCTCCAAATATTGTTTGTTTTATTTCCTTTATACTTCCTCCTTCTGTTGGCTTTAGGGATAGTGAGCCATGGCTTTTGTTATTATCTTACATATTTGTGTATGTTTTGTCACTTGGGTGCTTGATTTTCCACAAAATTAATTCTATATTAGGCAGGAGGTGAGGGCATGGGTACTCATGTTTTAGTATTCCTCTTCCCAGCAGTAATACATAGCTTTATTAACACCCTAGTATTAATGAAGTATCAATGGGGTCACAGAGATTTTAAGTGTCCTCTGGCTTCTATTCTAGTTTCAATAGAATTTCTCATACTCCATAGAGTACAAAGTAGGTACAGTAATAGAACCAGCTGTCGGGAGCTTAATTAAAGCATGGAAGGAGGCAAGAATATGCTCTTTAAGAAAGACTGGGCATCACTGAGTAGCAATGACTGCAATCCCTCTTTCCCTCTTTCTTTTGTTCTCTCTCCTCTATCTTCCACAATGTGAAAACCTCAGGAACAAAAAAAAAGGTGTGCTTCTCTTGAAAGTCATCCCCCCTTCAGAATCGCCCCATTATCAATAGGTGCATGACACGAAAGAACGTGCATAAGGGTGTAAATATCCTTAAAGTTGCAAACTTTACGTGGGCCAATAGTGACAACACTATGCTCATGTTTACCTGGTTGGGAAGTTGCAGAAGCTTGTCTGAGCCGATCCAGCTAGCGTTCACTGTTATCACCTACAGTTCTTTATATTCTAATTTGGGACCCTGGGAAGGCAGAAATGGAGGAACAGTGAACATCTATCTTTGCATCCTGTTTTGATGGTCCTGAGGTCCATCTGGAGTGATCACAACCAATAAAACAATTGGTGCTCCTATCTCAGGTTGACTGGTGTCTCAGGTCTGTAACATAAATTAATGTTTTCTGTGGACTATGTACCTACCCACATTTTAAAAAGTTTGCTTTGTATAGCAGACCTTTTATGTTCCCGAATTATATATGGACTTAGAGGGGTAATGTTGATTTTGAATAAGAGTAAGTTAGAGTCTATTTATTTAGCAGCATCTCTCTTTCACTAGGAAGCCAACAAATAACACAAAGGTTAAGGTTAAAATAAAAATTTAGCTTGTATTTATACTTATAAGATCTCTCTTTGGTTAGTTTAAGTGAATGAAGCAAAGCAAAATGAGACAAAAAGTCTACAAAAAAATGCCTTTGAGTTTGATTCTTTGTTGGCTAAATACTTGTGGGCATGGGACCTACCCTAAGAAGAGGTTAACACACTCAGTGAGTCTCGATCCATGGGAGAAAACTGATCATGTAACTTTTGGTTTCTTAAGTCTAATGAAGCATGTCTATGGAAAATGTAAATTTTACATATAATGGCCATGTTATTATTCACATTTTAAAACAACTACATGCAAGGAGTTATATGTGTATTTGAACCACATTCACACAGTGCCTGTGGAGGTCAAGAGAAGTCAATGTGGATAATGTTGAGGTGAGAGACTATGGATGTTGAGACTGAACTCTAAGTCCTCTGAAAGAGAAGTGTTGTGACCTGCAGAGCCAAATACAGAGTTAAAAGCCAAAGACATCAAAGCACTAGCAAAGAGCCACGACTACCTTATCTTACCACCTTGTCACTTTCACTTCCCCAGAGACAGCTTCTAATGTCTGACTTGTCTTTTTATTGACTTTCTGTTCTGCCTTTTCATTGGCTCTAAACCCAACCACATGACTTCTTTGTCACTGCCTGTCTATACAGACCTCCAGGTCTCTATGGTTGGTACTGGGATCAAAGGCTCGTGTCACCACACTTGGCTGTGTCCTTGAACACACAGAAACTCTGCCTGCCATGTGATCAGATTAAGGGCATGTGCCACCACCTCCTGACTCTGCTTATGACTCGCTATAACCTCTGATCTCCAGGAAAACTTTATTTATTAACATAGAAATAAAATCACATTTCAGCATGAATAAAATGTCACCCTAATTCTGCATCCAGGGCTGCCCATTTCTATTTAGCCTTGCATGCTAAGTCAGTGGGATGAAGGCACAGGTCAGTTCACATTAGGCATTCTGGTCAGTGGAGTAGCACTTGGTGATGACTTTCACAACCATTCTCTTTAGAGATATTTCAAAGGTCTCTATAGCCTTAACCAGGGGGAATCTATTGCGATTAAGGGCTTTACATTCAAATAACTCAGATATAAGCATGAAAACAGCCATTGGTCAGGTCTTGCAGTACAGAAACTGACCCTTAATATTCACCTCCCAAATGGCTGAGTACACTAGGGTTCATGTCCATCTCAGAGGCCAGCCCCACCAGCATCATTGGACCCCCAGAGTAAGCAGCACAGATGCTCCCCTGGATGGATGTACCTTCCATCACACATTTAAGGGTGACATCCAGGTTGCTCCCCAACTGACCTTTCACTTTTCTAGGAATTTCCAGAGGTGTCCCTGTCAGTCTAGAGCAGTGGTTCTCAACCTATGGGTCATGACCCCTTTGAGGTCACACATCCGATATCCTGCCTATCAGATAGTTGCATTATGGTTCATAACAGTAGCAAAATTACAGTTATGAAGTAACAATAAAATAATCTTACGGCTGAGGTCAGCATTAGGATGGTTGAGAACTGCTGTTCTAAAAGGATAAAACCAGCCCCAACTTCATTGGCGTTGGCTAACTAAGAGTAAGATATATAACAATTACCACCACCTGAGCTGAGCTCCCATTGTCTTGACCTCTAGCCACATGATTAACCAAAGGGACACTTTTCCACACACAAAGCTCTATCTCCCCAGAGAGAACGCACCTCCAAGTCAGGCAATGATCCCCACAGAGAGTGGCTCAATCAGGGCCCCTTCCACAAAGATGACTGTCCGGAAGCTTCTAGCAGAATTCAACACTCTTCTTGTAGAACCTACATGGGTTCCATTCATCTGTCAGTGTGGTACAGATGAAGATGGGCCACAACAGACTGTGCAGAATTCATCTGTTCCTGGCAGAACACTCAGCCAGCTCGATGACAACACGATCACCTGGTTTTGGGTACCTCACCATCGCTCTTATTTTTATGATTGGTCCAGGAGCTTCATACCCAAACAGCATTGCTTTTTTTCATAACAAATATCCAAGTGGGCCTTGCTGTCAATAGTGAACATCTGAGCTGTGGTTCCCAACAGACTGCACCTGTGGTAGCATCTCATTTGAGTCTATTTCTGGATTTGGGTAGTTTTCCAAGCAGTCCCCCAGGTCTGTCAACCACCAAGGATAGGTCCTTTGGCTTAGCTGGGGTTGAGGGTGCAGATTGCTCTTCTGCTCTGGTGTAAACACCATTCCCTGCTGAGCCTTGAGAAAATATCAGACTTATTTTAATGATGGTTTTGATCAATGAAGTTCTTACATCCAACATTACTGGCCCAATATGGGGCCATGTTGGTTCTGAATTTTAGCCTTAGCAGAAGCTTAGCTTCCCATGATCCCAGTAGAAGAATTGGATTTCTGTTTCTTTATTAATTCTCCCCCAGGAGGATTGACTTATTTTTGATTCCCTCTTCCACTTCTGGCGATGTCACTGTTGTGGTGACATAAGCAGCCTGCTCAGCTTAAATTCAGCAAACTTCTCGAATGTGATTTAGTGTCTGCTGGAGCCTGAAGGTAAACACACACAGGCCAGACAATATTTCATATAGGAATATTCCCCGTCCTCTTCTGTTATGAAGACTGATCATCATAGAGGTAGTGGCACTATATTCTCTAAATTGTTTTAAGATTTCCTTGTGGCTGGCTTAAGTCAATAGAGCAATGTACTGCACCTTATGAAAAATCTCCTGTCTTGCCTCTCAATACTCTCCATTTCTTTTCTCTTTTTCATTTTAAGCAACAGAACTCACCGGCCTACACTGTATAGTTATCTGTGATCTATTGGTCCAACTGTACTGGATTAATGCCAGATTTCAACACTTAGCTCCCCACTGGCGAACTACTTTCCCACCAGTGGTTAAAAAATGATCCCTTTTACGCTTAAGCACACACATTGACATCTCCCGTCTTAAATTCTTCTGAAAAAAAAAGAAGAAAAATAGCTAGAGAAGTCTACCATGGCAGCCCCCTCTGGCACAAATTCAAAAGTAAAAGAGCATGTGCGATTTCAGTCAAAACCAACTGGTTCAGAAAAGTTCAGGTACTTCAGAAGTTAACAGAGGGCTCGCTTTGGTCCCAACAGGATTGATATTCCTATCTGCCCAGTTTGCTTTTACTCAGTTCAGCTGTTTTGTTATGACTTATAGAAAACGTTGCCTCAGCTGGAAAGCGGAATCATATCAGAGGCCATTTTTTAGAGGAGTTTAATGATGATATTTCAGGGGGACAAAAGAGAAAGAGTGCCCCCTCAGGATTGCTTTAAAATCCATAAAGCTAGGGTTTGAAAAGAACATGATTGGAATGCAGCACGGACCCTATCCTTAACAATTCCCTTTCATTGAACGGCTTCCTGGTTGTTCTTTAAATGGCAGCCCTTCATAGTATAGGGCATCTTGGTGGAAAAATGGCAGTTTTCCCATGAAACTAAGGCTATGAGTTTTACACAAAGAAACTCAATACATTATTTTCTTTCTCTCCTGTTTTTAGAAGGTGTTTTAAATTTTGGCGATGAGTTTTCTGTTTCGTTTTAAGAGCACATTGGATTTTAAAAATGCCAATGGACTTAAAATAATAAAGACTAATAGTGTTTTTATTTCCTTTATTTTTTCACCATGAATATGCTAGGTAACTACTCCACCATTGATCATTCCCAAAGTTCTTTCAATTTTTAAGTGGAAAATGAAAATACAAATGGAAATACTAGACTATTCTACTCTCTGCAGGAATTAACAGTATACAAACAAAAATTACACATTATTTTGGTCATATCTTAATCAAAATCACTTGTGGAAGTGTTCTTAGCTATTTGTAAAGGAAGTCTAAAACTCTAAGACTCAGTATATAAATGAGGGCATACATATTAAATAATACACAGGTAAGGGCAAAAACGATGTTGAACGTGTGCCACCCTATATGAAAAAGATCATCAATTCAGAATGAGCTTGACAAGAAAGTTGAATGAACTCTCAGAAATGTAGAAATTTAACAGAAGTGAAGTACATGCCTGGGTCTTGGTTTAATGTTTTAATGTTTCGGATGTGGATAGTCATAAAAGCCAGTGTAAACAGATAACTCTGCAGTCCCTCCATGAATTAAAGGGAACACACAATTGAATGACAGTAATACAAACAGAAACCAAAAGGCTAGGGAGAAGAGAGAAGAGAGAGACTGGACAGTACTCTCTTACAAAGTGGATGACAACAGAAGAAAACTGCCTCTCTGGAGGGCCAATTTCAAGGGAGCAGAAAGTGAAGAGAGAGATTAAAAAATAGAAACAACAAACCAACCAACCAACAAAACAAACTGTGAACTTTGCCACAAGATTTTCATTAACTTTATACACCAGTTTCAGTAAAGTAATTGATGGAAGATTAAAGATGTATACAAAATGTTGAGTGACAATAATGAAATATGATCATGTAGGATTATATTTAGGAAAGTGGTTCAGAATCATATGACAAGAATTCTGAGATACCCCAAGGTTATTTGACTATTCAGAGCAAAAAGTTCTCAAGAACAGATAGAGGTATTCTTTCTAAGAAATCAAAAATACTTAATAATAATAAAAAATTAGCAAATTAAATGAAATAACTATGATTATGCCATAAATTAATACAGACATTTTAGTTAATAAGTGAAATAATTGACAAGGAAGATGCCATCCCATGTAAATAAATAAACTAGTAAAACATTACAAACTTAAAACACCACTGGAGATTTGCTTTACAAAACTCACTGTGAATAGAATAACTCAAAGTTAGAAGCAGGGTGGGGGAGAATAGGAAACAAAACAAAACTGATGATTCCACATGTTTTAAGCATCCTGGGGAATTAAATAAAGGTGGTTGGGAGGATAAGTCTTAAAATAATTTTATAGAATAAAAGTGTACAAAAGCAAAGCCTAAAGTGAGATTCAGTGTATCAGTGGTGTCTGCTCAGGTCTTGTCTGAGTTTGGTGTGAGTTAGCGTTCCTGTACATTGTAACTACCTTGTCACCATGTGGTATTCCTGGAGGGAGGCAAAAAAGAAAAAAAAAGAAAGAAAGAAATTATGTACATACTAGAGGAAACATTGATATTTGTCAAGGTCACCCAGTCATATAAGCTTTCTTTCATTTTCCTGACTGGGTCCTGACTGAGACACAAAACAATCTCAAACAACAGAAGTCTGTATGACCCTTCATATTTTTCCAGTTGGTACTGATTGGAAAAGGAACTGTAAATATTTCCTTTCGAGTCACATTGTCATTTTGAATAGAGACTGCTGATAAAAGCAGGGCGTTTAATTCCCAGGTGGCGTCTACTACATTACTGTGCCTTGGATGAGTTATATTGTGGTTTAAGACAAATTTGAAGAAAATGGCATACATATCACAGTTTAAACAATACAGCCAGGAATGGCGCTATATATCTTAATTTCTAGTACTTAATTAGTAAAGTAGGCAGATCAGGAGTCCAGGGACATCCTTGGCTGTGTAGCTAATTCGAAGCCAGGCTGGGCCTACATGGGACCTTGACTCAAGCAAGAACAAAGCAAATGATCACATGAACATGAAACTATTGTTACATTAAATATTTCATTACATGTACACACAGCACATATTGATTCATTAGGAAAATAATCATGTCCAGTATCATTATGTGTTCTCTAAATTTAGTCTGTGTTTTCAAATGTTGGTTACCCATGTTTCTTTGATGCCAAAGAAATTTTTTCAATTAAGCAAAAGTAGTCTAGCTCTGCTCTTCTAAACTGTGCACGTGAATTTGTCTTACATAAAACAAATCTGAAGCTGGACTTCATAAAAGCAGAATATAGTACTGTAGGTTCCCTCTATTATTTTTTATGTAGGACATAAAATTCCAAATCTTACACTGTAAGGATAAAAATATTAGGTAGCAAATTATATCTGAAAAAGCTGTAGAACCTAGGAAGTTGCAAATTAGACTCTGCTATGAGAAAGAGGCTTGTTAAAACAAAACATATCCCTTGCTTTCTAAAATACATCAGATCTGCTTGACGTTTCTCATACAATAGTGCCTGTGTCAAGGAGTTTAGTAGGCTTTCAATCTGAAATCCAGACTTTAACCTTTTGCAATTAGGAATTCCTGCACTAAAATCTAGTTTTGGCAGCCTGAGGCAGATTTGACTATCAGATCTATACTTTGATATTTTATTATTTTATATAAATATATAGACATCTCTTTAGATATTTTAAAATATCTCATTTCTATCTGTTTATTATTTTAATAATACCTGCACCTGCCCAATCAAACAAAATCTTTTTAGTACCAATAGCATCACACTACCTCTGCAACTTGTCAGAATTTAAGGATTACTTTTATTTTTATTCTAATACATAACACAATAAAACTGATTTTTTGTGAACTTTAAAGCCACTCCATAAACAAAAGTAAACAAATTCTAATAAATGTTTGTTTGTATACATATTTAGTAAGTTTATCAAATATTTAGAAATATACATGTGCTTTGATTTGTATTTCCCTGATTTTTAAGGATATTGAGGAAGTTTTTGAATGTTTTTCATCCACTTAGGATTATTCTGTTGAGAATTTTCTGTTTAGATCTGTAGCCCATTTTTAATTTGATTGTTTGGTATTTTGCTGTCTAGTTTCTTTAGTTCTTTATGTATTTTAGAAATCAGTCCTTTGTAAGATGTTGTAGATGAATTTCTAAATGGTCTTATTAAAATTAAAAAAACAAAACCAAAAACAAAACATGGAGCCAAATATAGGGGTGAAAGCCTTAGATCAGGTAAATAGGGAAAGCCTCCAGCTAACCTTATCTTGCCAGTTCTGCAGCTTCCAAATGTGAGTTACTTCCTTTCTACCTATGCCTTTATTGCTTTGCTGTTCTGCCCTCTCATTGGCTATCTTAGCCCAGCTATCTCACTTCCTCTCCCTACACAGCTCTGTCACTGTCTGTCTGTCTGTACAGACCTCAAGGCCTCTATGGTTGGTACTGGGATTAAAGGCATGTGTCACTACACTTGGCTCTGTTCCCTAGTGTGGCCTTTAACACACAGAGACCCTACCTACTAAGTAGTAGGATCAAGGGCATGCCCTGCCTGACTTCTTGTTTACTTAAAATGTCTGGCCTTTGCATTTGATCTCCAGGCAAGCTTTATTTATCAAAGCACAAATTAAATATTACCACAGATATAGAGTTAGTGAAAATCTTTTCCCATTCTCTAGGCTGTCGTTTTATATAATTTATGTGTCCTTTGCCTTACAGAAGATTCTCATTTTATAGTAGGTCCCATTTATTAATTGTTGATCTCAATGTCTGCGCTACTGGTATTATATTTAGGAAGTACTATCCATGCCAATGCATTCTAGGCTACTTTCTAATTTCTCCTCTACCAGGTTCAGTGCAGCTGGATTTATGTTGAGGTCTTTGATCTACTTGGTTTTGAGTTTTGTACATGGTGATAGATATGGTTATATTTGCAAACTTCTATATGTTGACATACAGTTATGCCAGCACCATTTGTTGAAGATGCTTTCTTTTTTCCATTGTACAGAAACAACTCTGATATACTATCTTATACTTGTCAGAATGGCTAAGATCAAAATCACTGATGACAGCTTATATTGGGGAAGATGTGAAGCAAGGGGAATACTCCTCCACTGATGGTGGAAGTACAAACTTGTACAGCCACTTTGGAAAACAGCATGATGACTTCTCAGAAAATTGAGGATCAATCTATCTCAAGACCCAAGGACACCACTCTGGGGCATATACCCTATGGATTCTCAATCATACCACAAGGCACTTGTTCAACTACATTCATAGCAGCATGACTCATAATAGCTGGAACCTGGAAATAACCTACATGCCCCTCAACCAAAGAATGGATAAAGAAAATGTGATACCTATACACAGTGGAGTATTAATAAGTTGCAAAAAACTTTGACATCATGAAATTTGCAGGCAAATGGATAGAACTAGAAAATGTCATCCTGAGTGAGGTAACCCACACACAGAAAGACAAACATGGTATGTATTCACTCAGAAGTGGATACTAGATATAAGGCAAAGGAAAATCAGACTACAACACTCTGCTCCAGAGAAGCTAGGAAACAAGGAAGATCCTAAGAGGAATGCATGACCTACTTTGGGGAGGAGAAATAGAGGAATCTCCATGAGAAAACTGCAGATGAGGGGGCTATAGAAGGGAGGGGATGGGGGATGAGAACATGAGGGAATGGGATGGTTGAGCTGGGGGAAGGACAGAGTGGGAGAGCAATGAAAGAGATACCTTGCTAGAGGGAGGCATTATGGGGTAAGGGAGAAACCTGGTGCTAGGACAATTCCCAGGAATCCAAAACAATGACATGAGATTAGACTACTAGCAATAGTGGAGTGGGTGCCTGAACTGGCCTACTCTGGTAATCAGATTGGTGAATACATTAACTGTCATCATAGAGCCTTCATGCAGTAAATGATGGAAGCAGATGCAGAGATCCACAATCATGCACCAGTTGAACTCCTGAAGTCCAGTCAAAAAGAGGGAAGAGGGATTATATGAGCAAGAGGGGGTCAAGATCATGATGGAGAAATCTACAGAGACAACTGAACCAAACTCATAGGAACTCACAAACTTTACACCCAACAGCTGTAGATCCTGCATGGACCTGAACTAGACCTCCTACATATGGAAGAGTGTAGATGAATTTCTAAATTATCTTATTAAATAAAAAACATGAAGCCAAATATAGGGGTAAAAGCCTTACAGATCAGGGAAATAGTGAGAGCCACCAACCAACCTTACCTCACTAGCTCTGCAACTTCCAAAATGCCACAACTGCCTGTCTACCCAGGCTTGTATTGCCTTGCTGTTCTGCCCTCTCATTGGCTTTTAGCCCAGCTACCTTACTTCCTTGTCACTGCCTGTCTGTACAGACCTTCAGGTCTCTATGGTTGGTATTGGGATTAAAGGCATGTGTCACCACACTTGGCTTTGTTCCCTACTGTGGCCTTGAACACACAGAGACCCCACCTGCCAAGTGATTGCATTAAGGGTGTGTGCTACCACTGCCTGACTTTTGTGTTACTTAAAATCTCTTGATATTTTCTCTAATCTCCAGGCAAACTTTATTTATTAACATACAAATAAAATATCACATTTCAGCATAAATAAAATATCACCACAGGAGAGTGTTGTATAGCTGGGTCTATTCAAGGGGCCCCTGGATCTATCCCTGGTAGATGAACTGACATTCTAGATTTCATTACCTGTGGTGGAACACCTTGCTCATCCTTGATGCTGTGTGGAGGGGCTTGATCCTGCCTCAACTGAATGTACCAGGCTTTGCTGTCCCCTATGTACTTACTCTTTTGGATGAGGGGATAGGGTGGTGGGTCAGGGGTGAAGGTGGGTGGGGGAAGCAGGAGGAGGGATGAGAGGGAGATCTGTGGTTGGTATGTAAAATTAATAAATATTTTTAGATAAAAATATTACCTGGATGGATAAATAGTAAACACATGTAAATCTGCCAAGAATTCATGGTTTGATCCTACTTTTTCTCTGTTAATAAAATTTGAAAAAAATAATTAAGATCAAATAAAAACATATAAAGATATCTGCCCAGTAAATAAAGAAAGGAAAGAAAGAAATATACATGTGTTATCATCATCAGAATATACTTTATGCCAAACATGTATCCTCAGCTTCTGAACCAAAGCTTTGTCTTTGATATGATACTCTATAGAGATAGGCTGCTTGCCCTATATATCTTTAAATGATGTGAAGAACTTTTGTCTGCCAGTTCACTCAAAGTTTTTTTTTTTTTTTTCTAAATAACACAGAAGTGGACAACTTATAATAGTAAATATCACCACATATAATTCCCATACAAGAAGAGATGTGTACATTATTTTCTCAAGGCAGTTCCTAGTTGAATGCCTAGACTTTGAGGTGGATCTCATTATGGGCCTGGATCTTTACTGTCAACAAGGGTACTCTATAGTTGTGCATCTACACAGTCAGAGGTAGATTGAAGTTACATCAGTTTCACTTCACACTGTCATTGAACTCATCCACATTTCAATTAGGAAAATACTGTTCACACAATTGAATTGAGTGTGCTTTCCTAGATGCTGGTATCTCAGTTCACTTGTGATGCTATACCAAAATATACAAGATTGCATATTTTATAAGAAAGAATTTCTCACATTTATGGATCCTGAAAACACATAGTAACACAGTTAGCAGCTGTGCTCCTGGGTGAGGCTGCTTTTTGCTTCAAAGTTGACATCTTAGTTGAATCTTCCAGAAGAGATGAACCACATAATAACCGAATCCTTATGTGTTGGTACTTGAAAGTTCCACTCTCATGACTTAGCCACTTCTTAAACCCTTCAAATTTGCGGAAAGGAGAGTTGGCTCAAGAGTTATGAATGTCTATGCCATCTTAATGTTTGGTATTCAATACCCTTATCCAATGGCCCACAATCTCTTGTAACTTCAGCTCCGGGGAATCTGATGACCTTCTCTAGCATTTGAAGGTACTTGCACATACATATGTCCACAGGCATGAACATCCATACACTTACATAAATATATTTTTTAAAGCTTCAACTTTTAATATCCTCAAATGGTGCTAAAATTAAAACTGTAAATGTTTGAGAGCATGAACTATTGTGGCAGTCAGGTCTCTATGTGCTCTACTGTAACTACACTGCTATGAAAGAAGAGAAATCTTAGCCCATTCCTGAAACTTGAATAAAGGGTTAACATCATCATTAATTTCCTACATTTTATAAAGGTGGGTTTGTACTACTGGGTAAGTTCATTTATCTTCAAATAATATTTTAAGTTCTTTAGAAAATCAACACAAATTCAAATTCTATAGTAGTAGTCACTGATCCATAGAAATAGAAATACATATTTTAGAAAATTTACATTTTCATGATGCATTTTCTTAGTAAAACAAGATTATTCTAATAATATCAATTCTACATGGAAGACTTAATATGTAAACTTAAATATAGTCATTTGAAAGATACAGATGTCTGGAGACTTGTGGTGATTAGAAAGAAAATGGCCACCATAGGTGAGTGCCACTATTAGGAGGTGTGGCCTTATTGGAGTAGGTATGGTCTTCTTTGAGAAAGTGTGTCACTGTAGGGGTGATCTTTGAAGTATCCTTTGCTTGATGTGGTACACAGTTGCTTCTGCTTCCTGGGGATCAAGATCTGGAGCTCTCAGCTCCTTCTCCAGCACCATGTCTGCATGAATGCCACCATGTTGCACCATGATGGTTATGGATTTAAACTCTGAAACTATAAACTAGTCTCAATGAAATGTTTTCCTTTATAAGAGTTGCCGTGGTCATAGTGCCTTATAGCAATAAAAATACTAAGACAGGACTCATTGAGGATCATTTACTGTTTTATAAATAATTATTGAATACATATTTTAAGTCTCTGTACAAGATATTTTAAAATGACATATTAGTTATTAATAAAATTAAAATTTGATAAAGACATCATGAATAACTATAACAGATAAGGAAATATTCTATACTAAATAAAATGCTCACCCCTTTCCTTTGTATTGACTTATCTTCAGACACACACAGAAAATGTAATATTAGAACAAAATGGAAATAATTCTAGTTGGAAACTGATTGTTCTACTATGGAAACATCTAAAAATTTGAAAGGCATATTACAAAATTCCTTTTCTGGTAGGAATTATTCCGAAAGGGTTGTTTCCATATTATTCAAGATAGTACACACTTTCTCAGGAAGAGTTCAGTTACTAGGACATAAAGAAAACCCAGGTAATTGTGTCTTCTTGAGTGATAGGGAGACTGTAAGGTTGCCACTCTTCTCTTCTGACTGCCTTGAGAACGACAGACCACAAATCACACCAGACAGATCAAAATGAGAGTCTACATGCCAAGCTGTGTTTTTTGCTGTTTGTGTTTGAGGACGGTTTCCCCTTTAAATGACCCATTAATGTAAGGTAATTGGTTTATCTGGATCAGCTCATGGGATGTCAGTCTCACTATGTATATACAAATTTCGCAAAGTGGAGACAACTATATGCCTCCTGGAACAAGAAATCGAACAGACAATTGCGGAATTGTCTTACTAGTTCATATAAATGGAGAAGACCCACACTATATTTCAAGGAGCTTGGATTTATTTATATGTTTATTTGTTTGTTTTTTTATGTATTCATTTGTAAGTATTTTGTTAATTCTTTGACAACCACATACCGTCTATTTTGATCATATTAATCTCCTACTCCTCAGTATTATCCTTGCATATTTACAATCCACATCTCCAAAACACTAACTTCAAGTCCTCTTTTAATAATTTTAATGCACAGAGATCAATTTGTGCTGCCTATATATTCATGAGTTTATGACATACACTGGAGAATGGTCAACCTAAGAGGGGCCACATCTGTAAGGTAAATTGATTCTTCCTTGTAGCTGGAGACCTTCTCTCCAGCCCCCACCAAGCCCTGTTAGTCCAACAACCCACTTATAAAATAAACACACAGACATTTATATTATTTAAACTGCTTGGCCATTAGCTCAGGCCTACCATTGTCTAGCTCTTACTCTTATATTTAGTCCATTTCTATTAATCTATATTTTGCCATATGTCTCATGGCTTACCAGTACCTTACATCTTTCTTGTCATGGCGGTGGCTGGCGGTGTCCCCCCTCTGCCTTCTTGTTCCCTGACTTCTCTTCTCTCTTGTCCTGCCTATACTTCCTGCCTGGCCACTGGCCAATCAGAATTTTATTTACACAGAGTGATATCCACAGCACTTCTCCTTTTCTTTTTTTTTTTTTAAAAAGGAAGTTTTAACTTTTCCATAGTAAAATTACATATAACAAAACAATTATCAAGCAAGAATTACAGTTACAATATTAAAGAAGATATCCTATCTATATTATATTTGTGAGTTTAAGGGTTTATATCTAACATCTTTTATCATAACTGAGGAAATTATAACTATCTAGTCTTCAACCACATCAAAGACCTCAGAAGGATATAATATTACCTGAGAACCAGGAGAAGGATGCAAGCAACTTTCGGGAGTCTTGCAGGGTAGACAGAGACAGCTGGCAGCCTGGACAGTCACCTAATGTTCCTTTGTAAAGTTGGGGCATCTATCTTCAGCCCACAGGGTGAGCATCTCTCGGTCACTTTTTTCAGTGTCCTGTAGAATGTCTGTCAGTTTCCTCTGCCACTTGTAGACTCCTCATTCTCGCCACACTGCAGATCAGTCTCACAGGCCAAGAACCTGCCATAGTAGCTCAAACTGGCAGGCTGCTGCTAACTTGAGAGAGACAACTAGGAAGCTGTTTTTTAGCTCCGTTTTAGAATCTTTTTTCTCAGGTTTTAGGTGGAAACTCTTGCCAACACATTGGGTGCCATTTGTAGCTGGAGGTCTTCTCTCCAGGTGCCACCAAGGCCCCATGGTCCCACAACCCATGTATAAAATAATCACTCAGACGCTTATATTACTTATAAACTGTATGGCCATGGCAGGCTTCTTGTTATCTAGTTTTTTATCTTAAATTAATCCATTTCTATTAGTTTATACTTTGACACTTTGTTTGTGGCTTACCTGTACCTTACATCTTCCTTATCATGGTGGTGGCTGGCAGCATCTCTCTGCCCTAGCCTTCCACTTCCCAGAATTCTCTTCTCTGTTTGTCCTGCCTATACTTCCTGCCTGGCCACTGGCCAATCAGAATTTTATTTACACAGAGCAATATCCACAGAACTTCCTTATTCTGATGTCATCAACTATCTCCCCAGCTAGACATGGGGGACCATGTGCCAGAGTGTTGAATAACTTGAACTAGTAGAGGTCTTGTACAGACAACCACAGCTGCTCTGAGTCCATGCATGCAGCAAACTTATCATGTCTAGAAGGCACTGTTTTGCTCTGGTTCTGGTCTCTGACTTTTACATCCTTTACTTATATGATCTTACCATCAAATTCCCATGGTAAGATCAATGATCAACCAAGAGAAATGTCAATAGTTAGTGCTGCCTGGGAGTCTCTGGGACATCTCTGACCAAAAACTTCAAAGAATATACTGATCACCTGGCACCAGGATTTTTATTCCTTAATCCATGATGTCTTGGAGGAGCATTATTATTCCCTGTGTTTAGAACCCTTTCACTTAAAGTCATATACACACATGCATACATATAATATATAAACCTTCTAAAATTCTAGGTTTATCTATGTCTTTTCCAAATGACCTCAGTATTGGTTATTTATTCCCAATCCTCTCCATTACCCTGTCTACCATTCCTCACCCCACTTAAGCTTCCATCCCCATTCTTTCCACTTTCCCATTCATTTCTACTATCCCTCCTCCCTTAGCATCTTTCATTTTCCTCCCCACAAATTGTCCTTTTCTACTTTGATGAATTCTGCTCTTTCTCCCAGACTAAAAACCACAAACCTTAAGATTCAGCTGTGAGAGCTACATATGAGTGAGACCAAGTGATGTTTGTCTTTCTGTGTCTAGGTTACTTCAATTTGCATCACATTTTTCTGTGCCATCCATTTTCTTTCAGATTCCAACATTACCTTTCTTTACTTCTGAATACAATTCTATTGTTTATAGGTACTCTCTTTTTATTATCCATTCATCAGCTTATATCTAGGCTGTTTCTGTGCCCTAGCTATTGTGAATCTAACAGCTATGAATATGGATGAGCATGTGTCTCTATAGTAAGAAATAGAGTCCTTTGGTCATATGCTCAGGAGAGGTATAGATGGGTTATGTTGTAGTTTTTATAGGTCCTGAGGAATAGCTACATGGTAGCTGTAATAATTTGCTTTTCCACAAAAAGTGTCTGAGGGTTTTATTCCTTACATCTTTTCCAACATTTGTTGTCTTTTGTTTTGTTTGTCTCAGACATTCCAACGTCGTAGTAAAATTTCATAGTAGTTTTAATTTGTGTAACTCTGATGGCTAATGATGATGTGTTTTTTTTTTTTTTCTTTTAAATTCTTGTTAGCCTTTTGTTTCTTCTTTTTGAACTTTCTATTAAATACCTCTTTTGAATCTGGTTGTTAGTTTTCTTTCTTTCCTTTTAAATTGAAAATAGATTTTTAAGATTCCAGAATTCCATTTCCAGAATTGTCTAGCTGAGCTTTGGTTACTCATCAATCCCATTATAAGTATATGTTGGGGTACATTATTTTAAGGTGTGTTACTTTTTTTAATGTTGAATTTGTCTAACTCTGTGAAGCTGTGTTACTGTGCCTATCTAAAACACCTGATGGTCTCATGAAGAGCTGAGCAACAGAGAAAGGATAGGTGGGTTGGCAGGCAGAGAGAATGCACAAAAGGAGAAATATGGAATGAAGAAAGGACCAGAGAAAGAGGAGGACATCAGGGGCCAGCCACTCACCTACACAACCAGCCATTGAGCAAGAGTGAGAGAAAAATATACAGAAGTGAGAGAATTGGAAAAGCCCAGAAGCAAAAGACAGATGGGATAATTTAAAGTTAAGAAAAGCTGGCACGAAACAAGCCTGGCTAAGACCTAAGAATAAGCTTTTCTGTGTGATTTATTTGGGAGCTGGGTGACAGACCCCTCCCCCCCAAACAAGTCAAAATCAACCAGCAACAAGGATAGAGCATTCTATCTCTTGAGAAACTGAGCAAAAATGAAATAATACTTTACTGAATGTTCCAAAGAAGCTTTTTGTGTGTGTGTGTGGTTGTCTTTCTTTTTCTTAAATTTTTATTTACAAGGTTTTTTTTTTCATTTTGCATACCAACCACAATTCCCCCTCCTTCCCCTCTTCCTGTTCACCTGCAGTGCACTCCCTATACACTCTTCAGAGAGGTTACGATCTCCCATGAGGAGTCAACAAAATCTGGCATATTAAGTTGAGACAGGACCAAGCCCCTGACTCCTGATTCTAAACTGAGCAAGGTGTTCCTCCATAGGGAATGGGCTCCAAAAAGCCAGTTCATGCACTAGAGATAATTTCTGGTCCCAGTGCCAGTGGCCTCACCTATTACTCACGCCACACAACTGTCACCCACATTCAGAGGGCCTAGTTGGGTCCCATGCAGGTTTCCTAGCTGTAAGTCCAGAGTCAGTGAGCTCCAACTAGCTCAGGTCAGCTGTTTTTGTGGTTTCCCCATCGTGACCTTGACCTCTCTGTTCATACTATCCCTCCTCCCCCTCTTTGACTGGAATCCCGGGTTCTCCACCTAGTGCTTAGCTGTGGATCTCTGCATCTGCTTCCACTAGTTACTGGACAAAGGTTCTATGATGACAATTAGTCTAGTCATTGAACTGATTACAGGGGAAGGCTAGTTCAGGGACCCTCTCCACTTTTGCCTGGTGTAGTAGGAATCTTAAAGAGTTCTTATTGATAAGAACAAACCTGAGGCAGGTTATTGGGGGTGATTGCTGGAAGATCAGAGGCACAGAACAAGCCACAGCTACCTCACCTTGCTAGTTCCTCAGGTGATCCTGTTTCCTCAGGCTGGAAGCTTCTGAGTCCTCCTCCACATGAATCTCAACTGAACTGTGTTGCTCCAAAGCCTGAACGCTTAACCAACCAAATGCTTAACTAAATGCATGTTTTTTTCTCCTTTTGTTCCTGGTCCTCACGCCTTATATACCTTTCTCTTTCTGCCCCCACTCCCTGGGATTAAAGGTTGGGTTTCTGGGATTAAAGGCATGGGTCACCATGCTTAGCTGTTTGTAAAGTGGCCTTGAACTCAGAGATCCCGCTAACTCTGCCTCCCAAGTGCTGGTTATTAAAGGCGTGCACCACCACCGCCCAACTTCTGTTATGGCTTACTCTTCCCATTTTCTAGCCACCATTTCTGGCTTTGTTCTAGTGGCTGTCTGTTCTCTGACCCCAGATATGTTTATTTCAGGGAACACACAATATTTCAGGGAACACAATACCCACCACAGTCTGGAGTCTTAAACTGGATTCATCTTTGTGGGTTCCTGAAAATTTCCCTAGCACCATGTTCTGCCTAACCCCATAATGGCTCCCCCTATCAAGGTATATCTTTCCCTGCTCTCTCTCTCTGTTCCTCCCCTAACTCAACCATCCAGTTTCCTCATGTTCTCTTGCTACCTGCTGTTGTTAGAGTTTTCCTGCCTGGCCCACAGTCAGGACAAATCTCTCTCACCCACCAGGCCCATAGACGCTCAGACCCAACCAAGTAATCACGCAAAAACTTATATTGCTTACAAAGTGTATGGCCATGGCAGGCTTCTTGCTATCTAGTTCTTGTATCTTAAATTAACCCATTTCTATTAATCTATACTTTGCCACATGGCTTGTGGCTTACCAGTACCTTACATTTTTCTTTTCATGGCCACAGCTGGCAGTGTCTCTCTCTGCCTCTGCCTTCCCATTCCCAGCATTCTCTTCTCTGCTTGTCCCACTTACACTTCCTGCCTGGCCACTGGCCAATCAGCATTTTATTTACACAGAGTGATCTCCACAGCAACCTTCTCTTATCTCCCCCCTCCCAATTTGTTCAGGAGATTTTATCTATTTCCCTTTCCTGGGAGGAATCCTTGCATGTCCTTCTTAGTATACTCCTTGTTACTTAGCTTCTCTGGGGTTATGGATTAGAGCCTGGTTATTCTTTGCTTTACATCTAATACCCACTTATGAGTGAGTACATACTATGTTTGTCTCTTTGGGTCTGGGTTAGCTCACTCAGGATGTTTTTTTCTAGTCCTATCCATTTATAGCTGTTTGTTTTTATAAGAGTAAGATTCCAACATGCTGTTACTTACCATGTGGTCCCAGGAGTTAGCTTCTACAGTACAGAGTTCTGGACATACTGAGAAAAATTAGAGTTTTGCTTCTCCTGGGAAGAAAGCATCTAGCTGGACACGAGAGAACATGAGAGCAAGCTCAGGCTTCACTGCTGTTGCTCTCTAGAGATCAAGCCTCTGCCTGGCTGAGAGAGAAGGGCAGGAGGAAAGCACATGGTTTTAGGAGAGGATTCTTACCTGTCTTACCACATTCTGCCGTATCTTACTGACACGTGTGTTCACATTTTTGATACACCCTCATAACACTTTGAGAGAATTTAAAAAGTTGTTTAAAAAATAATTTTCACAGCTGGACAGTTGCTGTGTATACTTTTAATCCTGGAAATTGGGAGGAGGAGGTAGGTGTGTCCCTGTAAGTTTGAGAGCAGTCTTGTCTACAAAGTGAGTTCCAGGACTGCCAGGACTGTTTCATATAGAAACTCTGTCTCAAAAAACCATAATGATGATGATGATGATGATGATGATGATGATGATGATGATAATGATGATAATTTTCACATATGGACATGATGGTTCATGAGTGTGTAATAATGCTAGGCTTAATGTTAGAATAAGAGGGCCACAAATTCAAGCCCCTGCCTCAAAAGCTAGTACATACATACACATACACACACACACACCAAACCCAAAAAAAAAAAACCAAACAAACAAAACAAAAGACTCATAAAAAATGTCCTCACAGTGAGGCCGTTACCACTGTCACAGTATAAACAGATCCTTTTTCATATATGAAATGTATGTAAACTTAAAAAGCTATTTTACATTACTTAGTTAATTTTGTAATATGTGGAGGATATGGACGTGTTTGAGCAGACATGCACAGACTCATGCCATGGCACAGATGTAATGACAACGGACTGTGAGCAGGAGTTTGTTTTCCTTTCCACTATGTGAGTGTTAGAGGTGGAACTCAGAGCTTGGTGCCAAGGGTCTCTACATACTGAGTTACCTACTGAGCCTACATCATCTTTAGAGAGATTTTATTTTCAACTGTGAAAAGAATACAAACTTCTTAGAGAATATCTTAGCTAAATAGCTCTTTCTAAAAGATAGTAAAATCAAGTCCTTCCACCTTATCTAATTCTACTCCTGGCATGAATGCTGTTCAAAGTCAGTGTTTAACCTTTAAGTGGTATAAACTCTTCAGTAAAATATACTTGCTTTCAAATCTATGTCATCATTGTTTAAGATATCACAAATAGTCATTGAACTGTTAAGTCACAGCTTGAAGGACAAGCTACACATAAGTTTGCATCTGTCTGATTATAACTCAGTATTACTCAAATCCAATTGCCTATTTTTGGAACACATTTTTCCTGATCTATTTACAGAATAAGGTAGAAACGAACAGTCTCTCGCAGAAACACAGCTGCATTTCCTCCTGAATCTCCTTGTCTGGTTTTTCTTTGGCGTTTACTCCTTCTCAGTCATTTTTCCTTTGTATGACTCATTTTCCTGACCTGAAATAATTACAGTTCCAAGAGTTAGATATTTGAAACTCACTTTTCCATGCATTATCAAGCCTCCTCTAGTTTTTTACAAGCCAGATGTCCTTAAATACTGTTTAAACAACAATGAATCTCAAATATTTATTAGCAGCTAAAGCACTGTCTAAACATGTACCTCTAAGACGTCTAAAGAGTTGTTGATGGGAATATTTTAAACTCACACAAGGCTGAGATTCTAGATTTCCATTGTGGCTTCTTCCCTGGAATCTACTTCCTCAGAGAGTCCTTTACCTTGAACAATGCAGCACGTTACTATACTCAGGAAATTTGCTCTTACCTTTGCTGTTTAAACTCACACTCACAATTTATCACTTTTGTTCACATGGTGTGATAGCTAGCTCACAAGTCAACTTGACTGGCCTGAGCTTGCTGAGATAACTGGTTAATGGTTTCTCCTGTTGTGTTTGTAGCAGAGACAAGCATTTATATTGGTGAGTTGAGTAAAGAATCCTTCAGCTCCTCACACGTGCAAGTACATAAACATAAAACTCCACAAAAGGAAACATAACATAAGCATTTCTTACCATTATGATCTTGAGGATTTGTATTGTAAACTAGGGTTCTAACCAAGAGCATGGTGCTACCATGGTTATATCACTGAACGTACTTATATTGGTATGACTGTACTGAAGACAGAGAATACATCAATAAAAGCTTGAATGATTTATCAAAAAAAAAAAAAAAGAAAAGAACAGAACATTTTCCTTTCAGTACAGACCCAATATGGATCTAAACAGAGCCAAGTAAGAGGAGAAAAGAGGTGCTGAGTTAACTTCCTCTGATACTCCTCTCTTCCTACTCTCCAATGCCAAATTGTCATGTTCTCTGACCTCTCATCTCCATGACTTATATCACTGACCCTTCAGTGTGGAGCTCAAATTTGGAATTATCTCAGGGGTTCATCTGTTTCTCAGGCTTTCAAACTCAAATAATAATGTTCAAGCTTCTCTGGTTTTACAGCTAACAGAAAGCCAGCCATGGAGCTGGGTGGTAGTGTTGCACACCTTTAATCCCAGCACTCGGGAGGCAGAGGCAGGCAGATCTCTGTGAGTTTGAGGCCAGCCTGGGCTACAGAGTGAGTTCCAGGAAAGAAAGGTGTAAAGCTACCTGTCTCGAATAACAAACAAACAAAAAAAAAAAACAAATTAAAAAAAAAAAGCCAGCTATGGAATTCTTATACTTCATACATGTATATTCCAGTTAACATAATAAGCAAACTTTTTCCCTTCTAGACAAAATATTTAGATAAACAAATAAATAAATATGTATATTTCTGTATGAATCTTTTTGGCAAGTATATCTACATTTGTATTTTTAGGGATAGATCTACAAAATCCCTATTTGTCTATTTATATTAGTACATACAAACATGTATATATTTGTTAAATGAATAGGTTTACACACAAATTCTTACAAATTTATCTATTCTATTCTTTCCATATCAGTTTTTATGTCTCTATCTTCTCCTGTCTTTGTTTCTTTATCTGTCTCTTCTTCTTTCTCTCCTGCTGTGTGTGTGTGTGTGTGTGTGTGTGTGTGTGTGTGTGTGTGTGAATTATGTTCAAAATAAGGCCAGCATTTGATCTCTGTTCTGCCCAGCATCATTGACTTTAAGATTCATTAGTTTTTCTATCAGGTGACTGTAGCATGTATTTATATAGTCTTCTAGCAATAAATAGAAGACATTCTTACATATGATAATAATGAATTATATGTGTGAAGATATTTTTAGGAAAAATTGTTCTATGTTTTCTCTCATGAGCCTATTATAATGATTCTTAAACAGAATAAAAACATATTTTTGTCCAAAAATTTATGCTTATACATGTGATAAGGTCTGGAAATGAAGTAGTTACAGAAAATAGATGTCTTTGCATGGAGACAGGTGTAGCCAAAAGTAAAAGACATGGAGATACAGGTATGGCATTATCAATGTGCAAAAGAACACTTGAGGTTCCCTGGCACTTGGTGTGTGAAATGCTACCGGTTTCAGTCTCAGCACTCAGAAGGAACCATCCTCACTGGTATCTCAGTATTAGCTCCCCAGCCTTTGGAACTGTGAACACAGAAATTTATGTTATTCAAGCTGCATCATTGTGTAGCAGAACTTAAATGTAGCTTCTGGATACTGTTACAAAATCAAGAAAAGTTAGATACTTGACTACACAGCAGTTACATACAATTGAAAGAGTCCTATGCCAGAGATGCTATGAATTTGTTGCTCTGTTTGATTGATAAATAAAATAACTGATTGGCCTGTAGCCAGGTAGGAAGTATAGGTGGGTAAAGCAGAGAAGGGAATTCTGGGAACAGGAAGGCTGAGTCAGGAGTCGCCAGCCAGACACAGAAGAAGTGTGATGTAAAAGTACCGGTAAGACACAAGCCACGTGGCAACTTACAGATGAATAGAAATGGGTTAATTTAAGATGGAAGAGCTAGTCAATAGTTAGAATGAGCAAATGGCCAAGCAATTCTAATTAATATGAGCTTCTGAGTGATTATTTTGTAAGTGGGCTGGGGAACTGCAGGGGCAGGGGGAGTGAGGCAAGTGGGACTGGAAAAAACTACAGCTACAATCCTAGACGTGTCATAGCCAGCCTTGTACACACACGGAGTGATGCCAAAGAAACTTTAACCTCTTTCTCTTGGCTCCCTCTGAGCTCACTGAACTATCTGGATGTAGCACCCACCCCAAGGACCATTTTCTGAGGCAGGAATAAAATGATGATGTTATAAAATGTTTCTGTAAGGACAATGGAAGTCAGTTGGGACAGACTCTAACGAGGGCCCTCTTAGCCTATCTTTGTCCCTTACTGTGTAACTTCAAAATAAGAATTCAAGTGATTTGGCTGACACAAATACAGGAAAGAAAACAAAGTAAAGAGAAAACAAACAAAATTACACAAGAAAAGCTCATACTGGTTCATCTTGCCTTTTCTCACCAAATAAAAATGCCTTAGGATCTGTCTGGAAACCTGTCTCTTTAAAAAAAGAAATTTATTTGATGACGGGCAAGAGCTACACTTTTCTGTGCAGATAGCAGTAGTTATTAGACTAGAATTACACTAATTGATTGATTTAGGGAAATGTTAATTGCAGGTTCTTCTGTAGAGTCTATCTACAGCTTCTTCTGTTATGAGTTATTAGCTGGGTTTACAGCATCAGACATGAGTTCTCTCATGTTGAGTGGGCCTTAACTCCAAATAGACAGCTTTTGGTTAAGGCAGAGAGTTAGTGACCATGGGGTGCCTATTCTGAAGTGGTGTATCAATAACACAACTCTTCCCTTTACTCTAAATTGCAAAAGACTGTGTAGGAAGATTGATAGGAGCCAGAGGAACATGACCCAAAATAAAAGATGCTGTCCAGTAGAGATGATAAGGAAGCCACACTTATAAGATCTCAGAAATATGATTCCTAAACAATGCCTATGTAAGGATGCCACCACTCAACATGCCAACATGTATGGGGTAAATTTCATAAGGTCTCAACCCTAGATGAAGAGTTACATGCAATCAATAGATTTTATGGGAGGAAGAATCAGTTTTTCCCCTGAGACAACAGGTAATCCAGTCCCAAGTACCCAGTCTTAAATTATGAACATAAGCATGAAAAGATAGTAAACGAATATGCATTTCAATATTTATTCACACACACACACACACACACACACACACACACACACACACACACATATATATATATATATGTATGTATGTATGTCTCAATAATAACTATAGGAGAAGTCATGAATCTAATAGGGGGTGGAGAGCTGATGGAGCAGTGGGAAGGATGGAATTGATGGCAAATACAGTGCCCTAATGTATAAAATTCTCAAAAGAAAAAAATATTTGAAATAAAAATGGAACAAAACACAAAAGTCCTTAGGAGTACTGAAAAGAAATCAGCCATCAGGTTATGAGATGATATCAAGGAAAGTTAAGAGCATAATTGTACTTGAAATAAATCAAGCTGTGACACCCAACCAATTATGTCTTGCTGAAAATGACAAAACTCAGAAGGCAACAGAAAGATCAGTGATTAGATGAGTCATGGTAAAATAAGTAAGTATAACACAGAGGACTTTTCAAGAATGTCAAAGTAGCCTGCATGGTATAATTGTAGATATACCTGACTGGTCATTAGTCTATTTTTGTAGATGGCACAATCCTCAGAGTGGTCCTGATGTAAACTATGGATTTTACATGATGATGTATCAATATCCATGCATCATTTGTACCAAATGAACAAGTTGGGTAAAAACAAAGGAATTGGAGGAGTCTCTACATATGTAGGGTCAATGATGACCATGCCATTGTAACTTCTTTGAAATGACAAGTATAATTTATATATTTATAATCCTTGCTCTCTCCATAGTGTCCTGTAAGCACCACCAAGGGAATATTGTTTGTGGCTAAACTCTCAGTGCAACAAGAAGATATTCACAGAAGGCTCTCATACCTGTGTATTGAATACACATGTAAATGCCTTTTATTTTGTGTTTCTATATTATTAATCATTTACAGTTACTAGAGTTTATGAACAAGTATCTTCCAATTACTAGGTATGATTCTCTTCAATAGAATGAATGGCTCTATATTTGCTAATGTTTAATGGTTTGCTGCAATAAATAGTGAACCCCTAAAGTCCAAAAGTATGCAAACACAGCACCTACCTCACAGCCTACAGCATTCTTTGATAATAAATAGTGCAGTTTTGAGGAGAATTTGTATACATTCTTAAATTTGGGGAGCCATTTTATCTTCACTCTCTCTTCTCCTATCTACTTTTCTTGTTTTAAAAAAAAGATTGTAAGCAATAATGGCAGGCAGTATTTATTGTTTTGTTTGGAACAATTTGTTTGGAACTATTTTGAAAAATTTGTTCAGGGGCACACATTGCATTTCCAAACTCATTTCTCTTGGAAGAAGAAACTGTAAATAGGCAGTACCACCAAATTGCTCTGTCAACTCCTTGTATAACTATAAAGAAAAAATAATGCCATTTTTATTGCTATTCTTTTTGTAGATCTGATATGATGGATACTAGGTAAATATGTTATTACTAAAAGCCAAGCGCAGTTGACTATTTGAAATATCCCTATTCTTTGCCTGGATTTTGGGTTCCAGGGCAGATTATTATACTGATTTTGTGGCTAATAATCCTTGCAATATATGTTTTTTAATCTTTCCTCCATTCACCTTGTCCTTGTGTCTCTTTTATTCTAATACAAATCACTGCTATGCTTTAGAGTCACAGCCTCTAAAATGTAGGTCCTTGTTAAGTCTCTCAGGTTGTGTCTGCACAAACATTCAGGCTGTCTAAGGATAACAGCACTTGCTCATCATTACATAATGTGCATAAAAAGATGAAAACACACAGAGAACAGCAGCTACAGAATTGAAGCCAATATCTAATAGCTCAAGACTTACAAGGATCTGAAATTTTCAGTGTAACTCAGTATATCTGGCCTTTACACAGAAAATTGAATAATCAGTCATTTTTAAACAAAGTTGGTTATTTTAACCACAAGTTAAATTAGTTTGTCATCAGATACCTTTCTTAGAATGTGATGAGAATCTTGTTTTGTTAGCCTAGAAGAACTCTTCACAGTGTTTTTAACAAAAGCATTTTCCACGGTGAGAAGCTCTGAATTATTTTCCAATGGTTAACTTTCTGTACAAGTACCTTTCTCCAGTCCCTCAATCTTAAATTCTAGAGTTTCCAAAATGTTCTTTTTGCCTAATTTTCTAGTAAAAAGTTCCAAGTGTGCACTTTTCATACTCCTATGTATTGTTCTTGTGTGTAATTTAAAATTTTTTAAATTAAGAAATGCATTTAAATGTGTATTTTGCCTATGAATATGGCTGTATACCATTTGTGCAATGCCTGGGGAGGCCAAAACATGCCATGAGAATCCTGGGGACTGGCATTAAGGACAAATCTGATCAGCCATGTGGGTTCAGGGAACTGATTTATGGAAGAGCAGCCAGTGTGCTCAACTACTGAACCATCTTTCAGCCCTTGTGTGTGTGTGTGTGTGTGTGTATAAATTTTTTGGTGAAGGTGATAGCACAATAGAAGTGATGTTATTATTTCTGCTTGGGAACATATTATATTGTAAATTTGTATTTAGAAGTAATATTTGATAAAAATCTTCTACTGAGAAAAAGAAGTTAGAAGTAAGTATTTTTAAAGGGCATCATTGAGTACTCCTTGTATATTTCTAAAATTCCTAAGGAGAATTTCTGGGGCTAAAGGAAGGAGGCCTTGTGTAGAGAGTTCTGGGGTATCATTGATGAAGAGTTTTGACTCTTACCCACTGCTGTTGAAAGGTGAAACCTTGGTGGCACATGCCTTTAACACCATTCCTTGGGAGGCAGAGGCAGGGGGATCACTGTGAGTTCAAAGTCCACCAGAGCTACATAGTGAGACACTATCCCAAACAAACAAACAAACAAACAAATATATAATAGGTCAGTGTTCTTCCTTCTAATTTCATTCATATTTGCCTTCCCTTCAAGAAAAGTAATTCTGGGAGTTTGGAGTGTGCTGTAGCCATTTTGACAGAACACTAACTTTCTGTGTCAGCATTATCTGTACAATATGCAGTCAAATACATCAGTGCAGAATGGGCTCACAGTTCTGGAAAGTGGAGGAACAATTTTCCAGCAGAGGATTCCAGGGCAATAACTCCAGGGATAAGCTGTGTAGTACCCAACCGGGTGAGATTTGACCCAACCCTTTCTGCCAGGATGAGAGGGTCTTTGACATGGGGTCTGGAAGGGGGTCAGAATCTGATTATAGGTCTAGATTATCCATCAGAAACACAGGTGCTATGGAAAGAGAAGGTCACCATGAAAGTCTCTGAATAGTTTACTAATCTGTTTTTAAAGAAAGAATTCATAGTCTAAAATACTATGTCTAGAAGCTATTGTTTATGAGTTCATTAAAAACTTAACATACTCTTTCCATCTTTGTTTTTCATGCTTTAATTCCCCAGAGCAGCAAAATGCATGGATCCTTTAGAGCAAAAAAAAAAAAAATATCTACATACATTCCATGTGTCTTTTACATGGTTATGTGGGTTACACTCACTTCAGTCATTTGTAGATTCATATTAAAATAGAGAAACCTTTATAAACATTGTTCAAAGGACTCAGGATGATTTCACATTAACAATTAATTGCCAAAAGTTTCACTCATATCTTGTACAGACTATTTGTAATACTTAGCTAGTACACTATTCCATAACAGTAGTGCAAACACATGTATAGTAGATTTCCATAAAATCTTACTTGACAAGCATCATTAACAATAGCATGCCCTGCTCTTCTTATATACATACATGTAGAGACACATGCAAACAGAGAGGGAGGGATAAAAAAAAAGACAGGGTGTGCAAGCTTTCCATTCATAGTCAACAGCATTCTTAACAGACAGACTACCAAAGTCCATCCCAGTTTATAGACCTAGTGTGATGACTGACAGATACTGGGCCTGGTATGTATCTTCTTAACTCAAAGAGTAATGAACACAGACACAAGGCTGCAGACAATTTCTTTAACAGCTTCATTTGGAAAATATCCAGTCTGATGTCAGTTCAAAACATGTTTTAAAGATTCCTTGTCCTGATGATAGGAGTAAGTGAGGGCTTTGCTTGCTCTACCTTGTGTTTACTAATCCTGTCATTTTGTGACCCCTGAATCCTCCTGGGACTCCTTTCTCACTGTCCTCTGGTAACATCTAATACTGTCATTGAGAGATGTTGCTCCTGTGATAAATCTATTTCAGCATATCTCTGGCCATTGTGTGATGGATATATAAAATATACTTTGCTTTAGGACTTGCAAATTTCAGCAAGCTGATGGTTCTGTGACAGGAGTACTCACTGAGAGAACTGGGAAACTTCTCAGGATGAGAAGGTGATTCATTTAATCCCAACTATGCCAATGCTGTAACAGCCGCTTTTTCAGTTCAGACTTTGACTAATGTCCAACACTTTCCATACAACCCTGTTTTCTTTTGATCTTGACCCTTTCTCTCTCATAAATTAATTGCAAGCTGAGTATTGTGATTCATGTTTCTAATTCCAGAACCTGGAGCTGAGGAAGGAATTCTGCTGTGGTTCCAGGCCAGCCTAGCGTACAGTGTGAGACCCAGACTTAGAAAAAGAAAGGGGAACACTTGGGGGCACAGAGGTCTTTGAGCTCACACATAAGCACCAGAGAAGCCAGGAATGTTAAACACACAGGGTTGTTTCTTCACAAGAAGAAATATGTACATTGTTATTTTGCACAAAATGCTGGGAATGGGGGTGGTTAACAGCCAAGCCACACCTAACCCCCACTAGACCCTTAAGGACTGGAATAGAGATGGTTAATAGACTCATGACGTTTGTGCTATCGGTATGACCGAGACAATACCAGATCCTCCCACAGTCCCTTAAGGTAACCCATGTAGTCTATTTATAGAACTCATCTTTAAAAGGGGGTGACATGTTCTTTGAAGAGTTTCAATTTTGTTATGCCTTAAGTTTTAATACACTCACAGGATTGTGTTACACCAGGAAATTTTTTCCAGATTTTACCATACTTAAACATGCCTAAGTAAACTGCCCAGTGTCAGACTCTTAACATTATGAACAAACCCTTGCTACTGAGTCTTGTTGAGCTGGACTTCTTTCTTGCCTCAAACAGATCATTACTCTGCTGACCATGGTGTTTGCAGAAATGATCACAGGATCAACTGCAGTATGGGCATCTTTGGTTTCTGTGGAGATATCACATGATTGGATTGTCTTATAGCTGTGAGTCACGCTGTCCAACATAATTCAACATCATAAGTTCAATGTAGTCTGTGCTCTAAACTTACCAGATTTTTTCAGTTTTAGTAAGATGTGAAATCCATGCTTCTGATATGACCCTTGCTCCAAGGCTGAAACCCTAAGAAACATTCTTTTACTCAAGTCATTCTCAGTTCAAAAGTTTAGTATGAAGGCATTTGCTTCTTTCAGTTCCTAAACTCCACTGACTCTCCTGATTTCCCATCATTGGTCAAAAGGTCATTTCTTTGTATTTTGTTTTCCAGTGCTGGGAATATGACTCATATTCTCACTCAAAACAGGAAAATACTCTACCAGCAAATTGCATATTCATTCCCCATGTTTCGGCTGTTTCTTCTAGAAAGCCAGCTTTTTCTGAACAGCATTGTCCTTGTTGTCAGCCTGTGACAACTCACATTGACAATATTTTTTGTTTGTCTTTTTTTTTTAACTTTTCCCTTCAAGGTACAAGTTTCTTTAAGTAAAAACTCAAATTATTGTTCATTTATTTCATATTATTTAGAGTACAGTGTGAGTTTCTTCATTGCTTATTACCTGGCCCACATAGGTTAGTGTAGTGGTCTGGGGCAAGGGGGTGGTGTAGTTTTTTTTTTTTTCAGTATTCTTGTACAATTAAGAAATATATTTGATGACTGTATCTAAAAAAGACTATTTTATGCCTCCATCTTATAATAATGTGTCATAAAATGACTCATGCCCATTCCCTTTGCTAATTATTGGCCAAACTGTTGACAGGATTTCACAAAGTCACATAGTATCCATAAATAACTAGATAGAAACTTGTTAAAATAATGATTGTGATAGCAAAGTTTGTAGTAGAAACAGAAAGATACTGGTACCAACCTGCCAAACAAGCAGTCAGCTAGATATAGATCCTTGCTATGTGACAGAGAAAACCTGACTATAAACCATTTTAATATTTCCCTCATTTTATTGCCGATCCTAAATCTAAATTATGATGGTGTTTGAAGACTTGAGATGACATAGTTCTATCTAATAGTGGAGAGAAATTACTAAATCTATCTACAGTTTCATTTGATCGCCCACTGGAAAAATATTTTAAAAATAATGGTGAGACAAGTAGATTCATATATTAGAGAATCAAAATAATGTTTATTTGATTCAGCTACCATGTCATGATCAACATCACCATCATAATCACCCACACTTATGTTTGTGAAAGCATTGTGTTGGAAAGTTTATTTGCTCATACTTTCCTGATTGTCATCAATCAATCAGGAAAAAAATCTGCTAGAATCAAATGCTATCCTTGTCTCCAATTGAAACCACCAGAAAAAAGTGTATTGGGTTTGTCCCTAACAGTACTCCATCATAGATTGTGAGAACTTTGGTAGTTAGCATGAGCATGTGCCTTGCTCTAATTTAAAATACAGTAGTTTTAGTCTGCAGATACTAGGGAATTCACAAGAATTATTTTAAGACTAGAAGACTAGGCTCAAAATAGATAGAGGAATGACATTGTGGAGACCCAGTCTTACTGATTGCTAGGCCATACCTACATTGTTAGAATGGATGGGCAATCTCTAAGTACCATTATGATCGCAGTCTAAATCGTGAGGGAGTAGGTGGCTCAACCAACCTTAGGTTGATTACTAATACACTCTTTACTATACCTTAGCCATGAAGAATAACCTAGATTATACAAAAGACTTCAGGAATATTATCATTATTTTCTTTATGGAATACCCTATTGTCTACTTTACTACTGTTGCTCAAAATAGCTAAAAACACCTGTTTTCCCTGAATACCATTTGCAATTAGAAGCACTAGTAGTTACTTGAAAACAAAAGCATCTGTGACCAGTTATTTAATCTCTTTGACATGAAGGTGGAGTGTGTTAAGAACATTATTTCAGAAAGGTTTTCATTCATAGAGAAAACTTTCAAGAAAAGTATTTTGAGGGAATTTTGGGTTAGTATCATGCTTTTTCCAAACAAAATGGTTAAAATGATAAGACAAACTCATCCAAATCACTAATTCCTGGCTCCCCTTTCCTTGCACTCTGTATTAAAAACCAAATCAAGTTGCAAACCAAACCCTCAGTTCTAACATAAATTAAAATGGCAAGTTCCCTTTTTGTATTTCCACATTTATCTGTTTCCTAGATCCTAGCAATCTGTTGTAGTCTTCGCAGTGTAAACTAGATGAAATCTATGTCATTTCCTGCAAATGACTAATAATTCTCTGTGGATATAAGGCCTGAGGTTGCTAGTGTGATAGTAGCAAAGTGAGTAAGTTATGACACTAATGACATCTTAGAATACTCTGTAATGTACTGAAAGATAAAGCAGTAAAAAGTAAATTTGTGCTATTCATTACCTGTACAATATGAATATTAGAGACAATAGGATTGAGTGAAGGAAGCGTTACCATGAGGAGAAAACTGGCTTTGTGTTGGCTTGAAAGACAAATGAAAGCAATTTTGACATGTACTGTGTGGTTTCAGTTTTTGTGTATTTTTTTCTATGTATACAAAAAATTAAACCTTTTGACTGGGCAGCGGCTGGCAAAGGTTCATTTTCATTCACCAGTGTCCATACCTGGATTGAATAATTACAGCTTGTCCTACCATCTGAGTCCCTCCCTGACATTTGACCGCCACTGCCCTGCTGTTCATTTATGCTTAAGTTTGTACCTGCTCATTAACTGATTTGTCCTAAAAATAACTTTGAAAGTCTCAGATCCTGAGCTGTTAGTAGTTAGCCTACACAGCTAAGGTTATGAAATCAGCATCTTGCTTGGGCTCAAAAAGCTGACTCTGTTCTCAGTTTTAAGGAAAAGAAAAGAAAAGTATATTAGAACCTGCTTTTAATTATCTCTAAATTCCGTAAAACACAAAGGGCTATCATCGGATGATGTGTCTCATTGTTCTGAAGAATTTGTCACTTTATTCCCAGCTTCAGGATTCATTATGACGATTTATTTATATAAGTGATGATAGCTACTGACTATCTCAACCACAAAATATGAAACCAAACAGGCACAAGAGTGTTCTGTCTTGCTTAATGTTTCTATGAAGAAAATGTTTTTGCATTTAGTAGAAAAAAAAGACTTCTCAAGGCACCTGCTTGAGGCCATTCTAAATATTTTAGGTTTCCCTGCACTGAGTACAGTAGACTTTATTTTATTATTAGTCACATTATCCTTTCATCTTTGAGTTAAATGTTCACAGGTTTAGATGAACTGATTCTTCCTTTTCAAAACAAAAGATGATACAAATACAATTTCATGTATGTAATGATCCTAAGAAACGTTTTCCATTTCCACCATACTTATGTTAATAAGGACAGATGCAAACATAATGACTCTATGTTTTGAAGATTATCAGCAATTAATTTTATTCATAAAATGTAATTAATCAAATCATGTGGTAGAGGTAGAGCATAAATGTAAAGAATTTATTGCAAATTGCAAATATTGGGGTTTATAACTAAATTGAATTGTTTATTTTTAGTAGCACTTCTCCATATACTAATTTGTTACTTATAGTTTAACTTGTATAATTCATTGTTCTTATAACATCCTTTATTCAACAATACATAAAAACATGTTCCTCAAGTTGCTTCTATTTTGCTGTCTAGCACAAAACTTCACAACTAAAAGGCACGCAGGAGCTCTTTCCCATTTGAAATTTTGTGTTGGTAGTGTAACTTGGAGATCTGCCCATATCAACACATACAGTAAGACTAGAGCATGATTGCATGAATATTTTATCCTTTAAATTACCCACTCTTTATAACTATTTGTGTTAATGTCTGTCTCATCCATTTACAGCTCTCCTTTTTTTTTTTTTTTCCTGCAATTAAGCCTTTCTTGGCAAAATAGTGTGTGACATAGGTTTACATGTAATTCTGCACTTCATTCTAATATAGTCTCCTATTTTGAGCAAGTAATCACTATCTTTGGAGCTCCTAGACTACAAAATATATTCCCTAGAGAAATCTGAGAAATGGTGTGGGAGGGGCTTCATGGAGGATATCTGAGAGAGGCTGAAGGGATGAAAGATTGCTAGAGAAAATGACGTAATTTTATTTCAATTAAAAATATACTTTTAAGAACTGAGTTATTTTTCATGAGCTTTTTACCTCATGGTCAACTTATTTAACATCCATTGTATTTAATGGCTATTTTTTAATGTATACTTTTTCTATTGACTAGTACAGACTTTGGAATTTTCCCTAGTTAAACAGGAAGTTATGGAAGAAATGTTTCTGGTGTTAATATCTATAATATGATATGAAAGATTTTGTACATCATGTAGCTATTCTTTATTCTGCAGACAGTTGACAATTTTGCTATTTCAGTTTTAGTGATTCTCGAACATTACCTTCATATGGTTTTTACATACAGGTTTTATTTTGCTGTTGTGGGATATTTGATTGCACTGTGAAACTCTGAGACTATGTTAATAAAATCAACCTTGCATCAGGGGATAAAGCCAGTGACTAGTTGAAAAGAATTAGTAATAGAGATACACACAAGAAGGAATAAGGAGGTACTTAGAGATTTTGGGGAGTTTTTTGGAATGGGAAAGATGGAGAGATGCTATCTTGCTGGGTTTCCTGCTGAAAAGGAAGTTCAGCTGATTGTTTCTCAGTTTGTCTGATCTAGCCGGTTTTCACCCCAACATCTGACTCCATTGTCTTTACTGGTAAATAGAAAAGCCTAGATAAAAACATTTTTTTATGTTTTTGAAACAAATAAAATCACACCATTTACTCCTTCCCTTCCTTCCATCCCTCCAATCCCATAAATACAATCCACTCAGTCCATATAATGAAACTTTTATCTAATACAAAAATGGCCAGGCTTGAAATAGTATATGGCTAAGTAGCACTTTTACAAATATTTATCAACAAATTATGTTACACATTTGTTGACAGGTCCTGCTGACCATTTATTATATAAATACAGTTGGGATTCATTTCCTTTATTTTTTAACTTTGTTATTTGACACAGTTCTTTGTATGTATCAGAAATACAAATCAGTGTTGCTGAAAACTGAGTAAACACATGAAAGCAGAAAGAGAAAGTGCCCTAGTTATTCATTTAGGAAACTGTTAATCACCTACATCAGGAAATACGTTAAATCAATTTGTAAATTCACAAATGAGAATAATTATACGTTTCAGTTTTTAAGATATTGCAAATCATGACAGTCATTCCTTTTCTTTCTTTCTTTCTTTCTTTCTTTTTCTTTCTTTTTGTTTGTTTTAGAGACTGGGTTTCTCTGTGTAGTTTTGGTGCCTGTCCTGGATCTCACTCTGTAGACCAGGCTGGTCTCAAACTCACAGAGATCCACCTGGCCTTGTCTCCTGAGTGCTGGGATTAAAGTTGTGCACCACCACCAATGGCTGACAATCATTTCTTAATACATAATATAATTGAAAATAATTCCTTAATATCAAACACACAGCATTCAAGTTTCTCTGAATATCTTTTGATTTCTCTTTGTTGACACAGATACTATTTCTCCATTACAGTAATATAATTTCAGAAGCCAGGCAGTGGTGATGCACATCTTTAATCACAGCACTAGGGAAGAGGAGTAGGCAGATTTCTGAGATCATGGCTAGCCTGGTCTACAAAGTGTGTTCTAGGATAACCAGGGTTACACAGAGAAACTCTGTTTCAAAATAATAATAATAATAATAATAATAATAATTATTATTATTATTATTATTATACAAAGAAATATAATTTCCCTGACTTCTGTCTGATATTGGACAGTTTTGGGTCTCATAATTACCTCTTATAATTTTCTTTTAAGCTTTTCTTATGTATTTTCTGCATATTTTCACATTATAATTTATTTAGATGGTTCTAATTCACTAAAATACTAAAACACATGTCTGGTATTCTCAGTATCTAATTGCACACAAGCTGTCTCTATGGTTTTGTTTTGTATTTCCACAGTTTTGCATGACTGGTGCTTCTGATGTGAATGTATAATATGCCACAGGCAAAATCTCAGATTTTAAATCAGGTCCACCATACCAGTGTATCAAAAGTGTGCCCAGAGTATTAACATGCTCAATTGGCTCAACCCTGTTCCCCAGCCAGAGACTGAGTTGACTGAATCTGACTACAACCATTTGTACATGACCCTTAATCCTAGAGGGTAAGGAGTACTAACAAGGCAGATTTGTTAACAGCACCACCACCAACATGCACAATATGCAACTCCAGTACCTCTAAGGTTTAGTTTTCTCCAATACCGTGTGAAATCCTTTGACACCATTCAGGGAAAAATAAACTTATTAATATGACTCATATCAATGGATATTCTTGTTCCAGAAATGAGATAGAGAGAGAGAGAGAGAGAGAGAGAGAGAGAGAGAGAGAGAGAGAGAGGATATTACCTCTCTTCTCCTAAATGCACACAGATCAATCCCCTCTACAGATTATGTGGTTTCCTTTTAGAATGCCCATAGAGGTCAGGAAATTGTGTGGAACCATGTGTGAGAGGATGCCAAGAGGGGAGAGGTAGAACACACTGGTATAAAAGTGGAAAAGGCAGCAGTGGAACAGGAAGAGTTAAACGGAGGAAAGGACGGTAGAATAGCATCCAATATTTTTTAAAGTTTTCTTTTGGAAAACAATTACACAGATAATAAATTTATTTATGTATTTTGTGAAAATGGTAATAAAAACACGAACAAAAATAGTATCTGTTTCTTTGTAACAAAATTCTAGTTCTATAAACATTTATAGCCACTTGTCATAGTCCAAAGATTAGGAATTGTCTCTGTCTTTATCCAATGGAAGTTATAAGTAAGTACATATATTTCTGAAAGCTTTAATTATCATATAAAACTGAAATTCAAATTTCTCTGTCTATTATAATCAATCAATAGCAGATACCTTGTGAACTTTCAAGTTATAGATAGGTGATAAATAAATGAAATACAGATAGATAGATAGATAGATAGATAGATAGATAGATAGACAGGCAGACAGATCAATGATAGTTGATATATAATAGATGTATAGATGATAGATAGATAGATAGATAGATAGATAGATAGATAGATAGATGATATAGAGTAGATAGATATTTACATAGATACATATGTAGATAGGTGGGTGAAGGATTGGTAATAGATAGATCAAAGCAAAGTTCTATTTAGCATCAATCATACTATATGAGGAAATAAGGAAAAAATTACAGGGACAAATTTATAGGGAGTAAGATTAAAGAGGATTCAAAGCGCGAATTTTTAATAGTGAAGACGTACAGGCCAAGAATCATCAAGTAGTTTTATAAACAAAATCTCAGTTTATAACTAGGTAGCATTACTAATTACTTTTCTCTTCTAGTAGCATACATAGCAACCTTCAGTTCTATGAGAGCAAGCCAGTAGGAATGATTCTCCCAAGTCAGTACCAACTTAAAGTTTTCCACCTCAAGCATGGTGTCTCTTCGGCAACTGGATCTTGGGTCTTACCATCAAGTTCTGGTGAGTAAGTAGGAGAAATGTCAATAGCCTACAGTGTTTTGAAGTCTGTGAAAGACTGTCAGTAAAACTCTGGAAAAAAGGTAACACATTTCCAAATAGTTTTTAGTGATATTTATCCTTCCCATATTCCATCCACCCCCTTTCCCTCCCAGCTCCCACTCTTGAGCTACAATAAGAACTGTCTTGACAAGATAAGCTGTTTTCATTCTGTGATCTTCAGCAGAGAAGTTACTGACAATTTAATGACTAACTCAGATACTACCTTAAGGAAGGTATGTTAGAATCTCCTGGCAATGGCGAATTTTGATGATCAATTTGACATGCCTGGAAAGATGGAACCTCAGTGGAGGAACTGCGTTGAGCGTGTTTGGTCGGTGGCCATGCCTATGAGACATATTCTTTTATTGTTATTATTTGTTATTGAAAGCAGATTCTTTTCTCACACCACACATACTGACCACTGTGGGTGGAAACACCCATGGAAGGTGAGGCTGAGAAGTGTACACAAGGTTGAATCTTGTGGTCAGATAATGAGCAGTACTTCTCCCTGCTCTTGACTTTAGTTCCTACCTTAGCTTCTTTGGTGAAATCTGTAAGCCCAGCAAAGCCCTTTCCTTCCCAAGTGGCTTTTGGCTGTGATGTTTATAACAGCATCAGAAAACACGTGAGGACAATCATCCTCAGAAAATTTGTGCCTACTCAGTCAGTCAGTCTTCTATTATTAATCACTTAGTATGCAGAATGTTGTGTGTACAACTACCAGCGTCCTGCCGTTCACCATACAACAGTCTGTATATTACATAGTGATTTCTATAATTCACATTTACAGCTAATCCAAAATATCTAACTTCTCAAAAGCAGAAGCCACTGCAAATGCAGCAAACACTTTCAGATACAAACATGTAGTGTGTGTTTGTGTGTGTGTGTGTGTGTGTGTGTGTGTGTGTGTGTGTGTGTGTGCTAGAGATAGGGCATCGAGTCTTTTCCATGCCTGGCAAGTGCTTTTTCTCTGGCATAGCATACTTCTTGAAAACAGAAGGAGGATATGTGTCCAGAGGTTTCCCTGGTGCCATTAAAATTGTTTCTTCCAACTTTAGATGAAAAAAAAAATACTCTTGTTTTGAACGTTCGTAGGTATATTTGTCAAAGGATAAATATGCCATATTTTATTGAGTTGAATATTTTACCTAAAATGCATAATTTAGAGTGGTACTTATATTAAAAATTAATATGCTGTGGCAAATGTGTAATCTTTGCATGAAATTTATAGATGAAATATGAATGTCCCAATCTACTTGAACAGTTGCCAGCTGCACTTGGCAATACCTAAGTCTCTTATGGGACCATCTCAATAGGATAACATAGGAAGAAAATGTTTCAGAACAACTGGTTAAGAGATGTTCCACCAGAGAGGGAATATAGGAGGTCCACAGAACTCTACACAATAAATATATTTAAAAATTATTTATGGTCATAGACTAGAAAAATATGCATTTGCAAATACCAGTGTAAGAACAAACCTAATGCAAACTTTAGAGAATATTAAGCTAACTGGGAATACTTGCTAAGAAATTAAAACATTGTATGACAGTGTAGCTGCAAAGCTGGAGTACTGTGATTTGATTACAGTTTAGAAAAATGTCTATATATATAGATATAGATATATACGTGTATTGAGGTGGTTTGTGTGTGTATTGGGATAGTGCGTGTGTGTGTGTGTGTGTGTGTGTGTGTGTGTGTGTGTGTGTGTGTGTGTGTGTGTGTTTGCATGCTTGTAAAGGCTTTAGATGAGGTCAAGGTTGACATTAGAATATGTCCTTAAATTGGTTCTCCAACTTAGTTGTTGAGACAAAATCTCCCACTGAACCTCACTTTTCTGGGTTCTTATCAAGCCCATGAGATCTGCCCCTCTATGCTTTGCTCTGATATGGGTACTGGGCATCCAAATTTATGCCTGTACAGAAAGCATTTTATAGCTGAGCCATCTCCCTAGCCTCCCAAAATGATGTTTTTTTAATATCTATTTTTAGATAGAAAAATTCTAAGATTTATCTTCCAATTACTCCTGGGACTGTTGGGAAGGTTTTTTTTTGTTTTGTTTTGTTTTTTTAAAACTGTCATGTGTAGTTAGAGTTTTCCTGCCTGGCCCAGTCAGGACAAATCTCTCTTACCCACCAGTCCCACAGTTGTTCAGACCCAACCAAGAAAGCATACAGAAACTTATATTGTTTACAAACAGTATGGCTGTGGCAGGCTGCTTGTTATCTGCTTCTTCTATCTTAAATTAACCCATTTCTGTTAGTCTATACTTTGCCACATGGCTTGTGGCTTACCAGTGTCTTTACATGTTGCTTTTCATGGTGGCAGCTGGCGGTGTCTCTCCCCAACCTTCTACTTCCTAGAATTCTCTACTCTCTTGTCCCGCCTATACTTCCTGCTTGGCCACTGGCCAATCTGAACTTTATTTACACAGAGCGATATCCACAGCACTTCCCCTTTTCTTTTTTCTTTTTTAAGGAAGGTTTTAATTTTTATATAGTACAATTATATATAACAAAACAATTATCAAGCAAAAATTACAGTTACAATATTAAAGAAGATATCCTATCTATCTTATATTTGTGAGTCTAAGGTTTTATATCTAACTTATCTTTTATCAAAACTGAGGAAATTATAACTATCTAGTCTTTAACCATATTAAAGACCTCAGAAGGATATAATATTACCTGAGAACCGGGAGAAGGATGTGAGCATTTTTCGGGAGTCTTGCAAGAGTAGACAGAGACAGCTGGCAGCCTGGACAGTCACCTAATGTTCCTTTGTAAAGTTGGGGCATTTGTCTTCAGCCCATAGGGCTAGAGTCTCTCAATCATTTTTCTCAGTGTCCTGTAGAATGTCTGGCAGTTTCCTCTGCAAAGCAGGAACCTGAAGGACCATTTTGTCAAGCAAAGTTTAGTGGTCACCTTTCTATGGATCCTGTATGTCCATTTGATCAAGCAGTCCAGGCAAGAACAGTTTCTTGCCCAAATGGCTATTTTTGTCAAGGTGGAGATAAACTCCATATGAAGTGTCTTCAATGCCCATCTCTGAAGTAAATCCGGTGCTGTCAGGAGCAGACATGTCTCATTGTCCAGAAAGTCTAAATTTTAAAAGTATTTTAAATGTCATATTTTGTAGGTCTTTGAATTATTTGAAGATTACCTATCTATCTGAAATATGTCTATGAATATCTAGAAGACTTAACTAACATGGCTACAAGTATGATTATCATAGATGACTAATTATTAATCTATTTTTAATTATCCATTTTAATTTAAAATGAGCTATACAAACATAATACCTTAAACACGATTAGAAATATACACACAGTATAACAAAATTAACTTTAAGTTTGTATCAATAGACTAAAATCTATACCAATGTAAAACATTTTAAACAAGTTGTTGCTCTTTAGAAGTAAGTTCCTTAATCTACCCTTTCATCCTATTATATCTGTATCATATCCCCTTTTCTTCTTTAGAAAGAGATCTCATTTATAATCAAACTGCTTTAAATAAAAATACTGGTTTTTCTCTGTCCCACACCAGAGGGCCCTTTTGATTTGGGACATAAGAATCTCTTAACCTTTTCTTTTAGCAATATGTCTGGGTTTAGAGAAGGAGTGAGCCAATTCCATCTCCAAAGCCAGCTTGATAATTTTGGCAAGGTGGGCGTAGTTTTTCTTACTACTTTCTGCTGGAGGGGGGCGCTGTATCTTATGGGGACACAAAGAAAATTTTAGGATTATGGAGTAGTCCATTAGGGTGAACCTCTGAGCCAGTTGCCTTGAAAGCATTCTGGATGTTGGATCATCTGGGCCATGGTGTCATTGGAGACCTTTCAGGTGGTCTTGGCTGATCAAACCTGATGTATCTTAATCTGGAACAAATCCATAGCCTCCGGCTTTCTGTGGAAACAAAAGCAGAGACTTTTTTTCAAAGCAACATATCTTTGTATCCAAATTTTAAAGTCAAGATACCTTTAAAATTCATATATTTGTTTAACTCAACAGCTTTTATGATCAAATCTTTTTTTGCAGTGAAAAATCCCAAAGACAAGGTAAACCAGATTCTTTGTGTAATATCCATCTTTGTAAGACTAAAATGCCACTGTGGCTGCTGGCTCCACCCACCTCAGTTTCCCAACATGGTGGTGGTACAGTTTACCACCAGCTCTGGGTCTGGAGCCATGTGTACCATCAACTATCAGAAGCAGTTCTATCAAAGCAGTGCATAGCCCAGAAACTCTGTTTTTTATTTTATTTTATTTTATTTTATTTTATTTTATTTTATTTATTTATTTTTTTAACTCGCAAAGGCTAAATCCACCATGTAGCAGAGCAAAGTGTTGCTTGTAGATTCCTCATTCCTGCCACACTGCAGGTCAGACTCACACACCAGGAACCTGACATAGTAGCTCAAACTGGCAGGCTGCCGCTAACTTGAGAGAGACAATTAGGAAGCTGTTTTTAGCTCCGTCTTAGAATCTTTTTTCTCAGGTTTTAGGTGGAAACTCTTGCCCCACGTTGGGTGCCATTTGTAGTTAGAGTTTTCCTGCCTGTCCCAGTCAGGACAAATCTCTCTTACCTGCCAATCCCACAGTTGCTCAGACCCAACCAAGAAAGCATACAGAAACTTATATTGCTTATAAACAGTATGGCTGTGGCAGGCTTCTTGTTATCTGCTTCTTCTATCTTAAATTAACCCATTTCTGTTAGTCTATACTTTGCCACGTGGCTTGTGGCTTACCAGTGTCTTTACATGTTGCTTTTCATGGTGGCAGCTGGCAGTGTCTCTCCCCAACCTTCTACTTCCCAGAATTCTCTACTCTCTTGTCCCGCCTATACTTCCTGCCTGGCCACTGGCCAATCTGAACTTTATTTACACAGAGCGATATCCACAGCAGTCATGTCTGCAGTGCTAATTCAAACCTCATGGGATCAGTAATGAATTAACCATAATCACCTGTGGTATTAGCTTTGCAGTTTCAAAACTCTATGTGATCAGCTCTTTTTTTTTTCCTCTTTTTTAAAATTATATTTGTGTTTTAATTTTACATATCTGCCATGGGTTCCCCAGTCCTCCCCCCTCCCACCCCTGCCCCTGCCTTCCCCCCAGCCCCTCCCCTTCATTCCCATCTCCTCCAGGGCCAAGACTCCCCTGGGGAACTTCCTGTACTGAATCTACCAGGTTGAGGTGATCAGCTCTTTATTGGATGAAATTTTCTCAAGACAATAAGTGCAATGGGAGGTATTTAGAAGAGAGAGAAAGCACACGCGCACACACACACACACACACACACACACACACATACATTTGGCATTTGAGAACCTATCTTAAAATATTGAAGAAAAAACATCAAAAATTTAAGGTCAACAATAAACAGATTTACAAAGATTCTCTCTATAAGTCTTCTATTTTTAAATATGTTTGGGAAGAAGTGTCCAAATAAGATTTTTATCCTATTTGTTTTAGTTGGAAAATGTCACATTTCTGGATTTCCTTTAAATTTACATATTAAAAGATATGTAATAAGACCTTCTAAAATGGGAGTGGTGCAAACTGAGTACTAATTCAGTTTTTAAATTTTTCTTCATTGTGAGATTGTCTTGTTATGTAACTAAGCTGGTAATTTTCACAGTTGTGGCAATTGTACCCATGTCCTCCAGGATGCTAGCAAGCATCTATAATCTATACCCTATAATCTAGGCCTAGAGTAATTGTTTAAAGAAATCAGGTCAGTAATGTTGGGTAAATACATCAAACTAATTAGTAAGGAAATTGATCTAGATAAAATTATGAGAACACCTATGGACACTGAAGATGAAGTGTAATAACAGCATTAAATACTATAAAGGGGGAGACGAAAGGAAGGAGTACTGCACATATTGAATTAATTAAACATAGCAACTTGCGTCCAGGCACCATAGAGAAAGGCAGAATCTTCTAGACATACTAAATGGAAGCTTTGTGTTATGGCAGGGATGTAAGGATAAACGATCTGGTAGCAGTGGAGAAAGATAACTTCCAAATCAGTGGATTTCTTAGTATTGTCTGTCTGTATGGTTGAACCTCTTATGATAATTATCTTTGAATCTTACATTTTACTCATTTATTTTGTTCAAGTGTGTGTGTGTGTGTGTGTGTGTGTGTGTGTGTGTGTGTGTGTGTAGAGTCAGAGAACAACCCATGGGAGTTAGTTGTCCCATTCTACTACCTGTGTTCCAGAGATTGTATTTAAGACCTAGTCATTAGGCTTGGCTTCAGGAACCTTTGGCTCTGGCTAAGCCACCGGCCCACTTGCAATAGTTGAAAAAGATACTAGGGAGTTAACTTTGAACATCTCATGGAATGAATCTAGAACACACATGGGGCCTAGCGATTTAAACAACTAAACAACTCCTTTGGGGGTTCAGTTGTTAATGTGTACAAGGGGCACAGTAAAGAAACTGCTGAATTAGCCCTTTCTTTAGGGGAAAGATTTTTATTGAAATAAGAGAAAACATCCACAGGCATCTTGGAGAGACTAGGTCAGAGAAAAGTCAGAGCTAAGGGAAGCACAAGAGTAAGAGAGAAGAACAAAGATAGGAAGAGATAGAGAATAGCAAGATAATAAGAGTAAAAGTGAGCAGGAGAATAACAAGAAAGTGAAAAAAGTGGGTTTTAAGGAGGGTGAGTAGCTGGGGCAGGGAAGAACCAGGAGGCTAGAGTGTACTTAGAAATGTATAAAATGACATGGGAATAATCTGTGATGAAACAAAACCAAAAGAGGGGGGGGGAATCATACAAACCTCATTCCATTTAATTTAGACAAATGGGATGAGACAATGGTCTGTGGCCTCAGTGAGAGTCACAAAACAATGTGTTGTCATCTATGTTTTCAAGAGTCAGACTCTCAGGCAATTAATCTTTTTCTTTGATTGGCTCTTACTACTTTCAAATCTAACTACAGAGAGAACGAGATTTTTTTTTTTTCTAATGGTATACTGCAAGGTAAGAATGTGGCTCATATGACTGATATAAATATTCTGTGACTGAAATACTGGATTTATTTGGGTCAGTTTGGCAACAATACAGACTGTGTTAAGGTAAACTTTTGTGCATCATCACTTTCCCTTCTGTACTGAGGATAGCTAACTTGTTTTGAAGAACATAATAATGACTATGGCCAATGTGAATTGCCACCACATTCAATTTGCAAGGGCAGAGTTTCAAGCTAGAATAATTGCCTATTCCTCTCTAAAGAAGGGTTGCTGCATACTTCATTATAAGCTATATGCACCAAACAATTAGCAATTTCACATAGTGCAAAGCATGTTCCTTTATACTCCCCTTGGACGCCAGAATCCAAATCTACTATTCTTTGTCCCCGAGAGATGACAGACATGTTTTTCTTGCTAAAAGTTGCTTTTAATGTGTCCTAAAGAAGATGTGCAAATGCTCCCAAGCCTTGGTCTTACCTTAGTGTCTGAAAAGAGTCTCTAGCTTGGTTGAAGCTGATTAGGCTACACTGGGTGTCTTAGGGTTTCTATTACTGTGAGGAGACATCATAACCACAGCAACTCTTATAAAAGAAAACATTTAATTGTGGTGGCTCACTTAATGTTGAAAGTTTTAATCCATTATCTTCATGGTGGGAAGCAAGGCAGCACACAGGTAGATATGGTGTTAGAGAAGGAGTGGAGAGTTCATACATCTTGAATCACAGGCAGCAGGAAGCTGACTGAGATACTGATTATTGCTTGAGCATATATGAGACCTCAAAGTCCTCTTCCATAGGAACACACTTACTCCCACAAGACTACACCTACACTAACAAAGCCATATCTCCTAATAATGCCACTCCCTTTGGGGATCATTTTATTTCAAACCACTACAGTGGAGAATTAAAGCTCCTCCCTCCCCTCACCCTTTCATTCTCAATTTATTTTTCCTAAGTTTATCAAAATCCTGAGGCAGAAGGAAGAACTGTGGTGATAGTTTAATTGTTCTGAAATGTGATTTTATTTGTAGTTAATAAATAAAGTTTGCCTGGAGATCAGAGGTCACATAGTGAGCCACAAATAAAAGTCAGGTGGTGGTAGCACATGCCCTTAATCTGATCACATGACAGGCAGAGTCTCTGTGTGGTCAAGGACACAGGCAAGTGTGATGACACAGGCCTTTAATCTCACTACCAACCATAGAGACCTAGAGGTCTGTATAGACAGGCAGTGACAAGGAAGTGATGTGGCTGGGCTTAGAGCCAATGAGAAGGCAGAACAGGAAGGCAATAAAAGCAGGGTTTAGACAGGAAGAAGGTCTCTCTTGGGAACCTACTGCCAGGTGGTAAACTAAGAATTTGTTGGTGGTGCTATTTCTCTGATCTCTTTGGCTATTACTCCTGTATTTGGCTTTGTGTTTCTTATTTAAAAAGACTGTTTAGACACTCATCTACAAAGAACTGTTTTATAATCTATTATTAAATTGAGTACATATTAGCATCTACTCTAAGCATGACTGGATAGCAGGTGTGGCTAAAGTTTGATATAACTTTAAGGGAATATTTTTGAACATCTTTTGCATTTAGAATTTTATTTAATTATTATAAACTATTACATGACTATTTTAGGGAAGGACTTTGTTCAGTTTAAATTATTTAGAATACACTAAATGTACCACTTAAATAAAATATATTTTACAATCAATAATAGCTTAATTTTGAGTTATAGAAAACATTCCTTCCATAAGCCAATTTTGGACTTATATAAATGAATTATGGAGGATGTTACAAAGAAAAGACAAGCACATACCACATTTTAAGTAATATCCATTACAAATAAATTATGTTGGAAATATTGGTATGAACATAATTGAACTAAAAATATTTATTTCATCTCTATTTATTAGTTTTGAGTTATTTGATATTTAGTCTGTACCTAAATATATTAGTTTGTATCTAAATATCTATACCTTAAAATATATGTATAAAGAAAACATGAGTGTAAATAAAATGTGTATAATGGAAGTGGTCCTTTGTTTAGGAGAACTCATAGCTCTGTCAGAAAAATTGTCCATAAATTGTTTCCTAGCACCACATCTGCAGTACACAGCTTCTTTCAACTAAGATTCAGGGGATTTGGTATCTTCTTTAGGCCTTTTTAGATACCCACAGGAACTCATAAAACACACACATAAAAATAAAGAAAGAAAGCAGTCTTTAAAAATAAAATATAAAGCTGGGCAATGGTGATATACTCTTTTAATCTCAGCACTCAGGATGCAAAGGCAGGCAGAACTCTGTGAAAGTTCTCAAGAAACTAGATATCAAGAAAACACAAAATACATTTAAAAATGGGATACAGATTTTAACAGAGAATTCTCAATAGAGGAAACCAAAATGGTAGAAACACTAAAAGAAATGTTCAACGTCCTTTGCCATCAGAGAAATGCAAATCAAAACTACTTTGAGATTCCATTTTATACCTGTTAGAATGTCTAAGATCAATAATACAAGTGACCGCTCAGGCTGGCATGAATGTGGAGTAAGGGAAAGTCTACTTCATTGCTGTTGAAAGTGTGAACTCATACAACCGTTAATGGAAATCAATATGGCAGGTACTCAGAAAACTGGGAATCAATCTACCTCAAGACCTAATTATACCACTTGGGCATATATCTAGAGGACACTAAATCATACAGTAAAGACAGTTGCTCCAACATGTTCATATGGTATTTATTCATAATAGCCAGAAACTGGAAACAGTCTAGATGTCTCTCAATCAAAGAATTGCTGAGGGATGTTCTGTAGTTCTATATGTTGTGAATATGTATTGCTCTGATTGGTTGATAAATAAAATACTGATAGTCCAGTAGCCAGGCAGGAAGTATAGGTGCGATAAGCAGACAAGGAAAATTCTGGGAAGAGGAAGGCTGAGTGAGGAGATGCCAGCCACCGTCTAGGGGGCAGCATGTAATGGCACACAGGTAAAGCCACAGAAAATATGGCGACATATAGATTAACAGAAGTAGTCTGAGTTTAAGTGTAAGAGCTAGTCAGTAGTAAGCCAGAGGTAATGGCTTAGCATTTTTAATTAATATAAGCCTCTGTGTGTTTAGTTTGGACTGGCAGGTAAGAGAGATTTGTCCTGATCATGGGCCAGACAGGACACAGCAGAACTTTAGCTAAAAATGGTGCGAAAACATGGGGCAAGAGTTTCCACTTAAAACCTGAGAAAGCTTTAAAAAAAATTCTAAAATGGAGCTAAAAACAGCTTCCTAATTGTGTCTGTCAGGCCAGCTGTGAACTACAGTATGGAGGGGTTCGCAGTAGCCTCTGGGCTTGATTGCAGCATGGCAGATTTCTACCATGGAACACAGTGACATCTCTAAGTAGCACAGTGCACTAGGTGGTAGATTCAGCTTTTGCTAACACAAAGGGGAAAAAGGGTTTCTGGGATACACTCTGCTTTAATGGAGGCATAGACCCACTGCTTCCAAAAGTTGGTGGTACATATGGCTTCCAGAGTCCGAGCTGGCCGTAAATGTACCACCACCATGCTGGAAAACTGAGGTGGGCTGAGCCAGGAGTCAAAGCTGCCACTTAAGTCTTAGTAATGATGCAGTTTAAAGCAACAGATTAACAATAAGGCAGATTCAAACAGAATATGACTTTAAATGGTTTACAGTATGTGTAAAAATGTATGTAGGCTTGGAAGAGAAAAGAAAATGAATATAGACAGTTATATAAAGAAGTATTTTTAAAAAATAAAGTCTTTAAAGAGACAGTAAAGGTACTATAAAAATAAGCCACATAAAGATGGATATTACACAGAGAATCTGGATTGTGTTGTCTTTGATATTCTTAACTACAGAAAGACATTTGATTGTAAAGGCTCCTAAATTAAGCATATATATATATATATATATTAAATGTATCTTGACTTCAAAATTTGTATCTAAGGATATGTTGCTTTGGCAAGGAGGCTCTGCTTTTGTTTCTACAGGAAGCAAGAGGCTATGGATTTGTTCCAGATTAAGATACATCAGGTTTGACCAGTCAAAGCCCCCTAAAAGGTCTCTGATGACACTATGGCCCAGATGATCCAACATCCAGAATGGTTTCAAGGCAAAGGGCTCAGACAATCCAGCCTCACAGACTATTTCAGTCAGGACTTGACCATAACTCTTAATTTTCTCAGGATCTCCATAAGAATACAGCGTCCCTTATCAGCAGGAGGTAGCCTAGAAAACTATGCTCACATTCCCCAAAATGGATTATGGATGTTTGTTTTTGTTTAGGTTGTTAGTTACAGATTGTTATTGGTCATATTCAATCTCTTTCTAAAAGAAAAAAGGGGGATATGGTATAGAAATGTAGAATATAAATATGTTAGGATGAAAAAGTAGATTAATGAGCCTACTTTTAAAGAGCAACTACTTGTTTAAAAATGTTTTACATTGCTATGGATTTTAGTTTATTGATACAAATTTAAAGTTAATTTTGTTATACTGTATGTTTATTTCTACTCTTATTTAAGGTATTATGTTTGTGCAGCTGATTTGAAATTATAATGGAAATTTAAGAAATATGGATTTATAATTAGTCATCTATGATAGTCAAACTTGTCATCATTTTAAGCTTTCTAGGTATACATAAATATAATTAAGTTAGGTATATCATCTTTAAACACTTCAAGACCTACAGAATATGACATTTAAACTGTTTTAAAAATTTAGACTTTCTGGACAGTGAGATATGTCTGCTCCTGGCAGGACCAATTTACTTCAAAGAGAAAGACGGCATCAAAGAGACTCCATATGGAGTTTATCTTCTTCTTGGCAAAAATAGCCATTTAGGCAAGAAACTGTTCTTTCCTGGACTGCTTGACAAATTGTTGTATAACTGGACATGCAGGACCCATAGGAAAGTGACCACTGAACTTTGCAAGGTAGGATGGTCCTTCAGGGCCCTGCTTTGCAGAAGTTGCCAGACATTCTACAGGACACAGAGAAGAGTGACTGAGAGACGAGACCTATGGGCTGAAGATGGATGCCCCAACATTGCAGAAGAACTTTGGCAGCTGTCTCTGTCATTCTACATTTTTGGAAGTTGCTTACAATGTTCTTCCTGTTTACTTAGGTAATATTATATGCTTCTAAGGTCTTTGATGCAGTTGAAGACCATAGAGTTATAGTTATGGTTTCCCTTGATTATGATAAGAGATAAAATAGATATGAAACCTTAGACTCACAAATATAGGATTAATAGGATATCTTCTTTAATTTTGCTGAATACAAATGGACTAGATATTGTAACTGTAATTTTTGATTGATAACTGTTCTATTATATGTAATTTTACTATGTCAAAGTTAAAACCTTCCTGTTTGATTAGATAGAAAAGGGAGGTTCTTTGGGATGTTTTGTATGCTGTGAATATGTGTTGCTCTGATTGTTTGATAAATAAAATGCTGATTGGCCAGTAGCTAGTCAGGAGACACCAGCCCATTATCCAGGGAGCAGCACATAATGGCACACAGGTAAAGCCATGGAAAGCGTGGCAACATATAGATTAACAAGTTGGGCTGAGTTTTAGTATAAGAGCTAGTCATTAGTAATCCTGAGCTAATGGCTGAGTATATTTAATTTAATTAATATAAACCTCTGTGTGTTTTACTTGGGATTGGTGGGTAAGAGAGATTTTTTCCTGACCATGGGCCAGTAAGGACACAGCAAAACTTCAGCTACAAAGAATGGATAAAAATGATGTGATACATTTAAACAATGGAGTATTATTCTGCTGTTAAAAAAATGACATCATGAAATTTGAAGGCAAATGGATGTAACTAGAAAAAAAAATCATCCTTGGGGAGGTAACCAGGCCCAGTAAGATAAGCATGGTATGTACTCACTTAAAGTGGATATTAGATGTAAAATAAAGGACAACTATTCTATAGTCCACAGACATAGAGAGATTAGGTAACAAGGATGGTTCAAGGTGGATGCCCAGATCTCCCAGTGAAGGGAAAACAGATTTCATGAGTAGACAGAGGGTGAGTGGTGATTAGAAAATGAAAGTACTGAGCTGGGAAGTGGTGGTGCACATCTTTAATCCCAGCACTTGGGAGGCAGAGCCAAGTGAATCTCTGTGAGTTTGAGGCCAGCCTGGGCTATCAGGTGAGTTCCAGGAAAGGCACAAAGCTACACAGAGAAACCCTGTCTCAGAAAAAAAAAAAAAAAAAAAAGGAAAATGAGAGTACTGAAACAGACTACTGGAAGGCATGGTGGCATTTCAGGGTTGATAAACATTTGGCACAAGGGACTCTTCCAGAACCTACAAGGAAGAACCCCAACTAAGACTCCTAGCAAGAGGGATACATAGCCTGAACTGCCATATCTAGTGATCTGACAAGACTTCAAGTGGAGGGGAGGGAGTGGGAAACCAGACCAGCCACATAACTTTGACCTGCAGTTAGTCCTGCCTATGGGATGTGCTGTGGTGAGGGTAGTCTAGAGATTGGGGGAGTGTCAAACCAATGTCTGATCTAGTGTAAAGCCCATGCCAGGAGAGTAGGCCCACCCCTGACACTGCCTGGAGCACCAGGACCCACAAGCTGGATGAGCCAGAAGCCTAAGATAGGACCAAACATGATTGGAGGGGGGAAAGGTCAATGTAATGAATGATGCATAAAGTATTCTGCTATGCTCATAGATTGGTGCCTATCCCAGTTGTTATCAAAGAGGCTACTGTTGGCACCTGATAGGACCCAAGGAAGAAACCCACAGTCAAACATTAGGCAGAGAGAGAGCCCGAACTGGAGACCTTCATGGGAGTCCCTCATCTTGGAGCTCAGGGAACCCTGTAAGAGGAAGGAATGTAAAGGGTGAGATGGGTGGAGGACATCAGAAGAACATTGTCCACAGATATCAACTAAGTAAGGCTCAGAAGGGCTCACAGAGACTGAAATAACAATCATGGAGCCTTCCTGGGTCTGTGCTAGGTCTTCCGCATTTATTTGTTAGCTTACTATTTCTGTGGGACCTCTAACAGGGGAGTGTGGTGATGTTTTATTTACGCTTTAATAAATAAAGCTTGCCTGGAGATCAGAGAAAAAGGCTAGACATTATAAGTAAACAAAGAAGTCGGGCAACAGTAGCACATGCCTTTAATCCTATCACTTGGTAGGCTGAGATCTGTCTAGATCTATGTGAGTTCAAGGCCACACTGGGAACAGAGCCTGGTGTGGTGGCACATGCCTTAAATTCCAACATTGGTTAACCATGGAGGTCTAGAGGTCTCTACAGACAGACAGGAAGTGAGAGAGCTGGGCAGGAAGAGGAAGTGATGTAGCTGGACAGAGAGAGCAAATCAAATGGCAGAACAAGAAAGCATATAGGCGTGGATAGACAGGAAGTATTGCATTTGGAAGCTGCAGAGTTGGTGGGGTGAGGTTAGCCTATTCCTCTGATCTCTCTCAAGCTTTAACCCTAATTTCTGGCTCCATGTTTTTTTTATTTAATAAGACCATCTAGAAATTCATCTACAGGGGAGTGGGGTTGTCTGTGACTCTTTCATGTTCTCTTGGGACCCTTTTCCTGGGTTGCCTCACCCAATCTTGATAGAGGGCTTGTGACTTGTCTGTCTTATTTCATCTTGTTATGCCATGTTCAGTGGATATTCCTGGAAGGAATGCTTTTTTCTTTTCTTTTTTTTTTTTTTCTGAAGGGAAAGGAGAGGGAGTGGATCTGGGGGAATAGATAGGTGTGGGGGAAAATGGAAGGGAATGAGGGAGCCTTAACTGTGGTCAGGAAATGTCAACAAAACAACAACAACAAAAACCAAACGGAAACAGTCTCCAAATGATCAAAAAGCAGAGTGACAAAGTTTCTATTTATCCAAGTTGTGGAAGTTTTTATTTCACCATGTCCTCATCAGCAGTTGATATTTTGTTTTTACTACTTGCCACCCTTGTGGGTGTGAAGGAGCATCTCACTACAGTTTTGATTTTTATGTCTGATTGTTAACAATGTGGGGTATTTTTTCTTGCACTCATTGACACCCATATATATATATATATAATCTCACCTTGTCCATTTTTCATTTTTAATTGGATTATTTAACATTTAATTAAGTTTTAGAAGTTTTTATCCATTCTGGATACAATTCTTTGAAAAGTTATTTTCCCTTTTTTATTAAGAGATTTTCTATTCATTTTACATATCAATCTCAGATTCCCCTGCCCTCCCTCCTCCCACGCTAGACTTCCCCCACAAATCCATCCCCAATTCCCTCCCCCTCCAAGGTAAGGTTTCCCATGGCAAGCCAGCAGAGCCTGGTACATTCAGCTGAGGTAGGTCCAAGCTCCTCCTCTTTGTATCAAGGCTGTACAAAGTGTCTAACCATAGGCATTAGGTTCCAATAAGCTGGCTTATGCACTAGAGACAGGTCCTGGTTCTTCTGCCTGAAGGAAGCAGATGCAGAGATCCACAACTGGGTCCCAGGCAGAGCTCCAGGTATCCAAACACCAAGAGAGAGGAGGGATTCTTTGAGCAAGAGATATCAAGACTGTGATTGGAGAAAGTACAGAGACAACTATCCAAACTAGTGGAAACATATGAACTGTGGACCAATAGCTGAAGAGCTCCCACGAAACTAAAAGTTATTTTTATTAATACTTTGAAAATTTCATAGATGCATAAAATTATTTTGATCATATTCTCTACCCACTAGTGTGAGGATTTTTAAAATCCTGTCTTTTTGTCCTGTAGTTTGCCTTCATAACCATTGTAGCTGTTTTGTGACAGAATTTTTGTGTGGAGAAGCAATACCTACAATAGCTACTCACCCCAGAATGGGAGCCCACAGCTGGCCAAAGTAACTATTACACCAGTGCCTAATTTGGTAAATCAATTGGTTTTTTAAATTGGTGTTAATAACAGGATTATGGATGAATGATTACAAACAAAGAAAATGAATAACTCAAAAGCAGATACATTGTTGCATATCCCCACCTCAACATGCTGACTACTTCTAAAACCTGCATTCCTGGTACTCTGTACACAGCTTGCAGGCAGCTTGGCATTATTGAGTATCTTTCCTTTTTGCAGTTTTGTTGGTCAAAGTCTCCAGCTCCTGGAACAGTGTAATTCTTTTTTCACTACTGAGGAGGTAACTTCTATAGTACCCCAAGTTCCTGTTCTTGGCAAATGACCTTTTGTTCATACATAGTTCCTGAGGCTCCATTGCCTCCTCTTCCTTCCACTGGAAAGTGTTTCAAATTGGATAGGATGTTGCAATTCAGAGCAAAATGCCACACAACAATAACTCAAGTGTATAGCTTGCCATTTAATGTTTAGATTTATTTTCTGAATGACTAACTTAGTGATGGCTGTATTCCTTCTGAGTGTTAATACTCTGGTTTTGCTGTTTTAGGATACTCAGAATATGATGTACCCAAAATCAACAAAGTGAGTGACGGTAGCTAAATGGAATTTGTTTCTACTTTTCTCTTCTTATAGCTTTGGGAAGTGATGTCCACTTTCTTTCATTTATAAGGAAGATAATTAAGCTATTAGCTGATTTGAAAATGGAAATACAAGGAGGCAATGTCCAAAGTTAATATTGGTTTTTCTCCTTCTCAGTGAATAAAAATGCATTAATTGGCTAGACTTTGGGCAAGATAGCAGTTCATTTTTCTATATCCATACCTAAAACCACCAGTTATTGCTATTATTTATTGATTTCAATAATGTCTGGGTACACAAACTGCTCCCAAAGTTGTTATAATAAAGATGTTGATCCTTTGAAATAACAGTGTTGGGAGTCTTACAGGAGGGCTTCTCTGAACTTCATATATCCGCAGTTCTCATTGACAAGCAACCCAACCTACCATCTCAAACCCAGACTGGGATTTATCACCCTTTGTAATGTTTCTAAATGTGTGCTCATGCTTGAATACAATTCATCACAAATCTCCTCTTTTATATCCTAAGGTCACAAATCACAAATCAGTTTCCTGTGGAAAAACAGAAATCTCACTCTGTACATGCATCCTCAGGGGTTTGAGAGGAGGCTATATTTCACATCTTTGAGTGTCCAGCAGCACTGTGACTGATGGTCCTTTCCTCCATTCTCAGTGTTCCGAGTATGAACTTACATTTTGTTGATCTACATCCTTCAAGAGACTTTTCTCTTGGTTGAATTATTTATTTTACTCTTAAAATTAGACCAAGTAACTATGCTTATGGTATAATCTCCACAACCAAAACATCTTTAACTAGGTTATAATCTGAAAATTCACTCTGTACTGTGTAAACTACATCCACAAGTGTTAGAGATTGTGTTGTAGATGTGTTTGTGTTTTGGAGACTCAGCCACTGAACTTCTTCTTATCCAATTTCCAAGAAGATTATTTCAGAAGAAAGGAAGAGAAAGTTGCCATTGGACTCTTTATATAAGCAGTAGAAATCCACATTTGCCCACAGACAGAACCTGCATTGCAGGCTGAACTTGCTCTTGATTCCCATCCCATTATTGTATAGGACCATTGAACATCACTTCAATGTGAAGTTGGATATTATTATTTCTCTAAGCTAAATATGAAACATGTCTAAATCCCTGGAATCAAAGTCATTAGTTTAACTGTCATATGACTCATTTTAAAGTAAATGCTTGACAAATTCATATTCAGTGAACCAACAAATAACTATATGTTTAAATAGAGCATTTTTACATTTAATTCTAATGCTCCATTATGTGGCTTTTGCTTCATGGACTTGATGTTCTGTCATCCTACAAATACTACATAAAAATGTTTATTATGTGCAATAATTTAGCATTATATAGAACCATATTAAATTTAGACATTCATACTGAATTCATTGGACTATCTATATACATATTTCCAAGCATGGAGTTGTAACAATTCCACTTTGTGAATGTGTAATGGAGGGCTAAAGTATGCACATGTATGCACATGGTACATAGGGAACAATTGACAAAAATGGATAGCATTATAATGTTCTGGGTCTCTAATAAAAAAACAGAAAATAATAAACATACTGAACTCTGTAATAAATGAATGTTTTTATACTAGTATCCCCTAATATTCTGTAGACATATCATATGTAAGTATGTATATGCCTGCATAATATATATGTGCTCTTACCTAAAATGTATGTTAAATTTTAATTAATAAATGCCATATATCATATATGTAGACTGTCATTTAAGAAATAAGTTCAAATAGCTCATTTTTTGAATTTTTACATCTTAAAAGTTCTAGCATATTAAAATTTACATTATCTTAGTTTCCTTTTTAGAATTGTATTTATTCCTAGAGAAAATATTTTAATGTGTTTATAAAGTCTATTTTAATAAAACACAGGCAATTAGTCTATTAACTAGGAAGTTACTTAGTCATTCTCATTATCCTATAATTGCTTATACAGATATATACATATTATGTACACATATGAAAGAGTGAATAAGTAAATAAAAGAGAAAATATACTATTTTCTTTCTTTTTCTTAGGTTTTTCATGTGAAAGGAGAATCTGACCTGCGTGGATTACCTAATATTTGTTATTTTCATACATAAATGTTTAGCTCATCTCAGTCCATATATTTTCTATGACAGATACATCCAATTTTTTCTTCCAAACTTACTTAAAATATTATTTAATGAGTAAACATTCAGAATTGAAGCCAACCCAATTCACATGTTCTTACATGTAAACATATTAACATGATTCATATTGGCAGGAATCAGTAGCCAGATTTAACAGAAAATTGAATATAAACAAGAAATAAAATCCCCTTGTGTTTTCTTTGTTAATCACTTTGAATTCTTTCCTTTAGTCTATAGGCTGTATTTTAAGGATTGTTAAATTCTCTTGTATTTAGGGATTATGTGATCATCATAATTCTTCAGTTTCTTACTTTCTGCTTTTCAAAAGCATTTGAAGATTTTATTTCCCTCTAACCATCAATCTCCCCTTGGATTTTAAAATCTTTAAGATGTGCACTATTTCATTTGTTGATGGTTTATCCCTTCATTTCTTCTTTTCTCTACATACTTCACAGTCTTGAAATATGCAGCTTGTCATGTGAATTCTAATTGTTCTTTATAGTAAAAAACCTTGAGTCAGATATAGGTGTAAATACTGAGAAATCAGAGAAGCAGAGCAGCCAGCCATGAGTTCTTACTTCTATGAATTATTCAGCCGAAAGTGAGTGAGATCCTCTCTCCTCCTGCTTTATATTCCTCTCTCCACCTAGCCATATCACTTCCTGTATCTACCTCCCTAGTGCTGAAATTAAAGGCTTGTGTCCCTCCTAAATACTGGGAGCAAAATCACGAGATCCCAAGTGCTGGGGTTAAAGGTGTGTGCCACCACTGCCTAGCCTCTGGGGCTAACTAGTGACTGGCTTTGCCCTCTGATCTTCAGTCAAGCTTTATTTGTTAGAGCATGCACAAAATATCACCAGATATTTTTTGCTAGCCTCTCAAGCAGTAAAATGTTACTTTCTTCTGCATCACACAGGAGATCATTATTAAAGTGTGTTGTTCATTTTTTAACTTTGACATATTTAATTTGGGTTGATTTGTTTTGCGTCTTTGTTCGTCAGTGTTTTCTTGGCTCCATTTTTGCTCTTCAGTAAACATGTTTGAATAATTGAGATGAAAGAGTGATTGGGTGTTCTCTAACCCCATTGTTAAATGCTTCAATCTATTCTTATAAAACAAAGTCATGGGATTAATTTCAAGACCAAGTTTGGGACTCATATTGACTGTTTCCTGTCTACTTCATATCTTGTCTCCTAGGGCAGTAGAATCATGTAAAAATTTATATTTCTTCTCTTTTCTTAACCTGTCATGAACTTTGATGTAAAACAAATCCCCAGAGAGTAAGATGTCATGATGCAACACTCTAGAACTTTTAACTTCAACGAATTATTTAGAAACTTGTCCATCTTTTGTGTTTTTGAGGAGCATGAAACAGTAGGTGATGTACCTGTGTGTTTGTGTCAGAATGAGCATTTGTGCATTAGAGTGCACATGCATGTATGTGGAAGCTAGAACAAGACACTGGTTATCTTCCTTGATTGCATTCCCAACATGTTTTTGTAATAGGTCTTCTCACTAAAGCTCATAGATTTGGCTTGGCTGGATGGCAACTTAGATTCAAACATCTGCTTGTATTCCTTTGTTTACTAACTCCAATAAATCAATGGAATTACAGATACATTCCACCACTTCTTTGTTAGTTTCACTTGTTCATTTGCTTTTGTTTTACATGGTTGTTTAAGACTCAAACTCTGGTCTTTATGCCTGCACTACAGTTACTTTTTGGACTGATCCATCTCCCCAATCCCTATCTAATTCCATTACATTGAGGAAAATGATTATTGAGAAAAATGGTGTGTGTGTGTTTGTGTGTGTGTGTGTGTTGGATACACATGTGTGTATATATATATATATATTCAAATTATTAGAGATACTTTATTTTACATTTCTTTTTCTCTTTTCTTCATATATGAAATAATATAATTGATCTCAAAGAAAAAAAGGTAAATTAAACAATTAAAAAGCATATATGCATATATTAAGGTGAAATAATTAGAATGGCCCCAGTGGAGCCAGGAATTGGTTGGTGATCATATTCAATTTGTATATTCTCTGAGTCAGGAAACAGGTGAGGTTTGGGGGCATGTCTTTCAGCATTATTTGCTAGATGACATAGTTTATTTTCACAAAGCTGAGTACATAATTAACTAACGGACTTAAGTCTGAATCGGCTTTTTTCTCTCCTTCAATCAAGGTTCATCAGCCCTATAATTTATTTTAGTTCTGACTAGATTTGGGCTTGTCTGTCAGTATCTTATTTCATGTTATTGATGTTTCTTAATCCCTTCCTTTGACCTTCCTGTTATGTTTTGGTTGAAGGGAAGGCGCAAATCCTCTGATTTTGTCAGTCTGAAGCCATTTGATCCGGTGTTCACTATTATGTTATGTTATTTAAATAACACTATAGCTACTGCTTCTATGTAATTCAAGTGAAAGTCTAGATTGATAAAACTGTATATGTGTAACATGAACAAGTACTTTCCTGGGGATAACCAATAATATAAAAAGTAAAATAAAATAGACTCAGGCTCTGCTGACTCCCCATGGGAGACCTTGCCTTGGAAGAGATGGGAATGGCAGATGGGTTGGGGGGAAGGCTGAGGGTCAGGAGGAGGGAGGAAAGGGGAATCTGTGGTTGGTATATAAAATGAATAGGAAATCTCTTAATAATAAAAAAAAACATGATGAAAAAAACACAGAGACAGTTGGTTTGAGCTAGTGGGAGCTCACTGACTCTGGACTGACAGCTGAGTAACCTGCATGGGACCAAACTAGGCTCTCTGAATGTGGATGACAGTTGTGTGACTTGGTCTGTTTATGGGGCCCCTGACAGTGGGACTAGGCTCTATCCTTGGTGCATGAACTAGCTTTTGGAGCCTATTCCCTATGATGAGATACCTTGTTCAGCCTTGACACAGTGGGTGGGGTTTGGTTTTGTCTCATCTTGGTATGCCAGACTTTGTTGATTCCCCATAGGAAGCCTTTCTCTCTCTGAGGAGTGGATGGAGAGCAACAGGGACAAGGGAGGGAATAGAAACTGTGGTTGGTATATGAAAGGAAAATATATGTTTAAAAAAGAGAGCACTGCTCACTCAAAATAACTCAGTCAATCAAGGTCAATAATATTTAACTTTTGTCTTCAAAAAGACTTTTAAGCATAGGTCAAATAATAGTGGACTTTTAAGCATAGGTCAAATAATAGTGTATTTTAGAAGACCAGAAATGTACAACCTGGATGACAGTGGGAGTAATGAAGGGCAAGGTTTGAGGAAAAGAAAGCTTAGGGGAGCAGGAGATCTCAGCTGGATCAAGAACAGAAAGGGAGAATGAGGAATAATAGACCATTATAAATGATGACCACATGAGAACAGGAATAGGCAGAGTGCTGGAGAGGTCCCCAGAAATCCACAATGATACATCCTCTGGAGACTGTTGGCAACAGTCCAGAGAAAGCCTGATCTGACCTAGTCTGTTGATCAGATGGCCAAACACCCTAACAGTGGTGCTGGAACTCTCATCCAATAACTGATGGAAGTGGATGCAGAGATCCTCAGCCAGGCCCCAGGTGGAGCTCCAGGAGTCCAATTGTTGAGAATGAGGAGGGACTGTAAGAGTGTGAATTGTTGAGACCAAGATTGGAAAAGCACAGGGACAAATAGCCAAATGAATGGAAGCGCATGAATTATGAGCCAAAGGCTGTGGAGCCCCCAACTGGAGCAGGCCCTATGGATAAATGAGACAATTGAATAGCTTAAACTGTTTGGGAAGCACCCAGGCTGTGGGACTGGGACCTGTCCTTAGTGCATTGGCTGGCTGTTTGGAACCTTGGTCTTACACAGGGACACTTTGCTCAGCCTGGAAGGAGGGGACTGGACCTGCCTGTACTGAATCCACCAGGTTGAAATGAATCCCCAGGGGAGTCTTGGCCCTGGAGGAGATAGGAATGGAGGGGAGGGGCTGGGGAGAAGGTGGGGGCGGGGGCAGGAGTGGGGAGGACAGGGGAACCCATGGCTGATGTGTAAAATTAAAACACTAATACAATAAATAAAAAAAGGAGAAAGAAAAAGACCAGGAAGAATTATAGCATGAATCTTAAAGGTACTTGTAGTAGGAATCTTCAAAGGTCTTATTAATAAACCAAACCTGAGGCCAGTTATTGGGGTGAATGCTGGAAGATCAGAGAAGCACAACGAGCCACAGCTATCTCACTTTGCTAGTTCCTCAGGTGATCCTTTTTCCTCAGGCTGGAAGCTTCTGAGTCCTCATCCCAATGGCTCTCAGCTGAACTGTGTTGCTCCACAGCCTGAACGCTTAACCAACCAAATGCTTAACAAACTACATGCTTTTTTCTCCTCTAATTCCTCGTCCACACGCCTTACATACTTTTCTCTTTCTGCCCCCACTCCTTGGGATTAAAGGTTGGGTTTCTGGGATTAAAGGCATGGGTCACCATGCTTAGCTGTTTCTAAAGTGGTCTTGAACTCGGAGATCCACCTGGCTTTGCCTCCCAAGTGCTGGGATTAAAGGTATGTACCACCACCGCCCAACTTCTGTTAGGGCTTACTCTTCCTATTTTCTAGCCACCATTTTTGGCTTTGTTCTAGTGGCTGTCTGTTCTCTGATCCCAGATATGTTTATTTCGGGGAACAGACAATATTTCAGGGAACACAATACCCACCACAAAGAATATACTGACAAATACTCAATTAAATGTCAATTGAACTAAATATTAGTGACAACAGAACTTTAATTTTATTTATGCCTTATGAAATAATAAAATACTGATATATCTACTGGATATTTCATTTTCATATAAAGTAAGTCTAAAGATATGTCAGTTAACCAGTCCTAAATTTTAAAAAAATTGTCTCTGAATCATACTTAATGCATGAAAAATTCTCCAAAAACTGTAGTTGGAGTTTTCCTGCCTGGCCCAGAGTCAGGACAAATCTCTCTCACCCGCCAGTCCCACAGTCTCTCAGACCTAACCAAGTAAGCACACAGAAACTTACATTGTTTAGAAACTGTATGGCCGTGGCAGGCTTCTTGTTATCTGCTTCTTCTATCTTAAATTAGCCCATTTCTGTTAATCTATACTTTGCCACATGGCTCGTGGCTTACCAGTGTCTTTACATGTTGCTTCTCCTGGAGGCAGCTGGCGGTGTCTCCTCCCAGCCTTCTACTTCCCAGAATTCTCTTCTCTCTTGTCCCGCCTATACTTCCTGCCTGGCCACTGGCCAATCAGAACTTTATTTACACAGAGCAATATCCACAGCACTTCCCCTTTTCTTTTTTTTAAGGAAGGTTTTAACTTTTACATAGTACAATTACATATAACAAACCAATTATCAAGCAAGAATTACAGTTACAATATCAAAGAAGATATCCTATCTATCTTATATTTGTGAGTCTAAGGTTTTATATCTAACTTATCTTTTATCATGACTGAGGAAATTATAACTATCTAGTCTTCAACTACATCAAAGACCTCAGAAGGATATAATATTACCTGAGAACCGGGAGAAGGATGCAAGCATTTTTCGGGAGTCTTGCAGGGTAGACAGAGACAGCTGGCAGCCTGGACAGTCACCTAATGTTCCTTTGTAAAGTTGGGGCATTTGTCTTCAGCCCACAGGGCTAGAGTCTCTTGGTCACTTCTCTCAGTGTCCTGTAGAACGTCTGGCAGTTTCCTCTGCAAAGCAGGAACCTGAAGGACCATTTTGTCAAGCAAAGTTTAGTGGTCACCTTTCTAAGGGTCCTGCATGTACAGTTGATCAAGCAGTCCAGGCAAGAACAGTTTCTTGTCCAAATGGCTATTTTTGCCAAGGTGAAGATAAACTCCATATGAAGTGTCTTCAATGCCCATCGTCCTCTCTGAAGTAAATCAGTGCTGCCAGGAGCAGACATGTCTCACTGTCCAGAAAGTCTAAATTTTAAAAGTATTTTAAATGCCATATTCTGTAGATCTTTGAAGTATTTGAAGATTACCTATCTATCTGAAATATGTCTATGTATATCTAGAAGACTTAACTAACATGGCTATGAGTATGATTATCATAGATGACTAATTATTAATCTATTTTTAATTATCCATTTCAATTTAAAATGAGCTATACAAACATAATACCTTAAACACGATTAGAAATATACACACAGTATAACAAAATTAACTTTAAGTTTGTATCAATAGACTAAAATCTAAACCAATGTAAAACATTTTAAACAAGTTGTTGCTCTTTAGAAGTAAGTTCCTTAATCTACCCTTTCATCCTATTATATCTGTATCATATCCCCTTTTCTTTTTTAGAAAGAGATCTCATTTATAATTAAACTGTTTTAAAGAAAAATATTGGTTTTTCTCTGTCCCACACCAGAGGGCTCTTCTGATTTGGGACACAAGAATCTCTTAACCTTTTTTTTTTTAGCAATATGTCTGGGTTTAGAGAAGGAGTGAGCCAATTTCATCTCCAAAGCCAGCTTGATAATTTTGGGAAGGTGGGCATAGTTTCTCTTACTACTTCCTGCTGGAGGGGGGCGCTGTATCTTATGGGGACACAAAGAAAATTTTAGGATTGTGGAGTAGTCCATTAGGGTGAACTTCTGAGCCAGTTGCCTTGAAACCATTTTGGATGTTGGATCATCTGGGCCATGGTGTCATCGGAGACCTTTCAGGTGGTCTTGGCTGATCAAACCTGATGTATCTTAATCTGGAACAAATCCACAGCCTCTGGTTTTCTGTGGAAACAAAAGCAGAGACTCCTTTCCAAAGCAACATATCCTTATATCCAAATTTTGAAGTCAAGCTACCTTTAAAATTTACATATTTGTTTAACACAACAGCTTTTACGATCAAATCTTTTTCTGCAGTTAAAAATCCCAAAGACAAGACAAACCAGATTCTCTGTGTAATATCCATCTTTGTAAGACTGAAACGCTGCTGTGGCTGCTGGCCCCGCCCACCTCTGCTTCCCAACATGGTGGCAGTTACAGTTTACCGCCAGCTCTGGGTCTGGAGCCATGTGTACCATCAACTATCAGAAGCAGTTCTATCAAAGTAGTGCATAGCCCAGAAACCCGTTTTTCTTTTTCTTTTTCTTTTTTTTAAACTAGCAAAGGCTAAATCTACCATGTAGCAGAGTAAAGTGTCGCTTATAGACTCCTCTTTCCCGCCACACTGCAGGTCAGACGCACACGCCAGGAACCCGCCATAGTAGCTCAAACCGGCAGGCTGCTGCTAACTTGAAAGAGATAACTAGGAAGCTGTTTTCAGCTCCGTTTTAGAATTTTTCTTCTTAGGTTTTAGGTGGAAACTCTTGCCAACACGTTGGATGCCATTTGTAGTTGGAGTTTTCCTGCCTGGCCCAGAGTCAGGACAAATCTCTCTCACCCGCCAGTCCCACAGTCTCTCAGACCTAACCAAGTAAGCACACAGAAACTTACATTGTTTAGAAACTGTATGGCCGTGGCAGGCTTCTTGTTATCTGCTTCTTCTATCTTAAATTAGCCCATTTCTGTTAATCTATACTTTGCCACATGGCTCGTGGCTTACCAGTGTCTTTACATGTTGCTTCTCCTGAAGGCAGCTGGCGGTGTCTCCTCCCAGCCTTCTACTTCCCAGAATTCTCTTCTCTCTTGTCCCGCCTATACTTCCTGCCTGGCCACTGGCCAATCAGAACTTTATTTACACAGAGCAATATCCACAGCAAAAAACATAAATGTGGAGAATGCCTGAATAATAATCTGTCCTGTAGATGGTTAACTAACATATATCTGTCATATCATTAAATATCTATCACTGTGGATATTAGGTGAAGTGGCAAGTTTCATTTTATAATTTTTTTTTGGTTTTTGTGAGACAGGGTTTCTCTGGTGTTTTGGTACCTGTCCTGGATCTTGCTTTGTAGACCAGGCTGGCTTCAAACTCACAGAGATCTGCCCGGCTCTGCCTCCCAAGTGCTGGGATTAAAGGCATGTGTCACCACTGCCTAGCATTTTATAATATTTTTGTTAATAATCATTAAGTAATGGATAGCCAATGCAAATTTTATCAACAATTTATTTAGAATTTCAATCCACATATTCTTCAAGATTTAGACCACAGAACACATTTCCCTTATTATGTTCTTTTTTTCTTTTTTTTCCTTTCTTTTTTTGAGATAGAGTCTCATAATATCACTCTGGTTGGCCTAGAATTCTTCTTCTATTCCTTCTCCTCCTTCTTTGTTTTCTTCATACTATTTTATTATATAACCTAACACTGATCATGTGTACTTGAGAAAAATATATGAATAAGACAATATATATCTTAGATGTGGAATATATATTCTACCATTTCTTGTTTTCACTTATCCCATACCTGATTATGCTATCCATTCTGAGTACATGGTATAGATATATGAGAACATTGTTACAAATCTGTTTCTCAATTTATTGTTACAATTTTAACATTCTATTTTATGGTCTTGTGTTGGGTGTATCTACATTTATAAATATTATATCTTCTTCCTGTATGGAGTATTTTAAGTCACTAGGGCATAAAACATTGTTTCAAGTAAGAAACTAGGAATTGATTACCAAATATCATTTAAAATTATCAATTCCCAAGTCAATTAAATTATTTAGGATTTTTCATTTCTCTTATTTTATTAGTTTCTTTCTTCTCCCTCGCTGTTCACCTCTCAAATAGTACCTTCATCTGTTTTTATTACACACACACACACACACACATACACACACACACATATATACATATATATGTGTATTTATATACATATATACATGTATATTGTATATGAAATGTATATTGTATATGAAAGAAATATTACTGCAGTTTTCTTTCTGAATTGAAAATATTTCACTGAATTCCTCCCATTGTCCTTCATAAGTCATGATTCCATTCTTCACTACAAGTGAATTTTGTTGTATTATGCAGATGCACCACACTTTCTGCATTCATTTATCTAATCTGTAATTTATCAATTGGATAGATGGTTCTTAAATCACCTAGAAAACAGAAAGTGATATGAATCTCTCTGCAACAACACTATGTGTTAAGGTGGCAACATCGTCTCTTAAATAGATCTATACTTCTGTGTATGGCTTTAAGTTATTGTCCAGTATTCTTTCATTTCACACTGTTTTGCTCATTTGAAGGTTTTCTGGGTAGGAGCTGTGGTAATAATATAACTCAGATTTTGTTTATTTTCCTAATTCCATAATTTTGGGTACAGTTTTGCTGAATATAGTATTAATAAGAATTTTTTCATGTCCAACTCTTCAGTATCTAGCTTTCAGACAGAGGAAGTACAACACTGAAGATGGGAAGGATAGCATTCTTTTAAATAGCTTAAAAAATCAATTTAGAATAAAGAAATCTGCTTTCAAAAAAAAGTAGTAGGTGAAGCAATGGTTGCTCACTTTCTTGTTAGAAACTCTATAACCAAATACTTTATTACTTAGAGAATAAGGTACTTTTTCCATTCCTGATCTTGCAAGTCTACTGTCTGATGTAAGAATTTTTCACACCTCCATACTAAGTATAAGGGTGGGAATGAATAACACTGCTCAAATAAAAGCTCCAAAGAACAGAGACTAACCACAGTTTACTTTCCAATGGAGGCTTGAAATCCTAGTGCTTATATTCTTCTGTATTTCCAAGTCTACATCAAACATTTTAATATAAGAACATTAGTTTTCTGAATTATCTAAGATATATACATGCTGGAATGGAGAAAAGGTACAGTGAATTGTATAAGATTAATGTTTAGTTACAGAGAATGATTTCAATCATGGTGCTTATATTCCCGATGCTACAACTTTAAGCGCTGAACTTGCTCAAACTATCTGAGTGAGTTTGCACGTGTTTGTTTCCTTCAAAGATGACACGGCTTTTACCTTATTAATTAATCCTAGAAAATCTAACTTGTATTACGTTTTACAATACATAACATGCAAGAAACATGTATTTGGACAGGCTGTCTAAAAATGTTTAGTGAATATTTCAAAGTTTGGCTGTCAAGGCAATAGGAAATGCTATTTGGTTGAGCAATGCATTTTTCTTAAGACCATGGAAGCTAATCCATCTTGTTTTTGATTTCCAATAAAAAATTCTTTTCATGTTTCAACTGTGATGGTGGTAATGGTGTTTGAATCAAAGACTTTTGATTACCATCTGAGTTCTTTTAACCTGAAAGGAGAATACTGAAGAAGATTGGCAAGCATGCATGACAGATAGTTTGACATTGGCAAAGTATTGCAACAGGAGAAAACTCACAATTTAGCTGGTCTATGGAACTTAAAACAGAATTTGGTGCCAGGACTTGGCAAGGAATTCAAAGCTTTTGCTTCATCAATATCGGTTCCTTAAAAAGCTTAAGTTGTGAATTTCTATTCCAAGAAAGCAGCTACATATACGGATTGTACAAAAAGCCTATAATACTTATATTTCTACATAACAAAAATGCCTAATATAAGGATTAAGAACATACATGTATGTATGTTTTCAACAATTTAGCTGTGCTCTCAGATCTTCCTTGACTTGTCACTTGAATGTGTGATGGACGGGAAGCAGAAAGTCCTTATGTAATGCCTTAATCACTTGGCCACATTTTCACATAACCACCTGGACAACAGTTTAAAATTTTAACTCATTTTTTTGCCTCATATCTGATAACAAACTGTAATACTGAATCCTCATACATGTACTTTTATGTAGTTTTTACTTTCAGATATCTAAAACATATATGAATATATACGTACACATATACATATATCACTTTTACAAATCTCAATGACTGAGTATACCCTAAATACATTTCTATAACTTGATGTTTAATAATTTATTGATACAATAGATGGAGACCATTGCAGAAAACCATGACCAATTACAATGCAGAATTGTGGAGTACAGTCACAATGGATCAATCCAAGGAACATGAAGAAGGGGCAGAGAGATTGTAAAAGCCAGAAGATCTGAAGTGTGATTGAGTTTTCTAGTAGTGTCTTAACAACATGACTACTTAAATATGAGCTGAACAAGGACAACAGCAATAGGCATTCAAAAATAGATGAGGAAAGCATAATCCAATCTTGACAAAGAACTATAGGCAATTACAGAATGCTGAGAATGGAAGAAACAGTCTCTTGGGAAGAATATACCAGTTGGTTACTCTGAAAATATACACATGAATAACACTATTAATAGTCAGCAGGTTATATTTAGAAATATATATATATGTACACACACACACACACACACACACACACACACACACACACACACACACACTTATGTATATACATATCCATGACAGCTACAGATTTGAGACTCCCAAACAAGTGAAGAACAATAGTAATTTTCATGACAAGTATACATTTCAAATTGTTTTCAGAATTGATTAAATGGAAAATAATAGGGTTTTGAAAGAGTTATCAATCAATAACTCAGACTCTTTGATTTTTCCACTATTTTAGAAGCTTGCCTAAATAGAAAAAAATATAATCAAGAGAGTGCCTTTTTATTTCAGGTTGCCTCCATTGTGTTCAATTAGCACCTGCTATTACAAATAATTTAAGTCTGAAGAAAAGACCTGGGGAACAGAGTTCATAAAAAAAAAAAAAGTAGAAGGTGGAGTTTGCCTGCCTCAGCATGCAAGGCAGGCATAGAAACTTCACCGTAAAGAGTGAGGCTCTGGCAGACAGAGAACTAGAGAAAATGAGTACTGTAAAACAAAGTAACTACAAATATAGATTAATAAGTTGCCTGGCAAACAGTGTAACTTATTTCAGTGAGTATATATTTGAACTAGAAAAATAATTTATATTTCAAGAAATATAACTTAAAATTTAATGGAATAAAATGTTTCAATTTAGCTGTCCGTATAATACATGACTTTAAAAAATGTGTGGCACATATAAAATATATAGTTTACATATGTTAAGTTAAAAATGATAGAAATTAGAAATAAATGTCCCACATCCCAACACATTTCTTTTTTATTAAGAAATTTTCTGTTCACTTTACATGCCAACTACAGGTCCCCCTCTTCTCCCACCCGCCAGCCTTCCTCCCCAACCCACGCCCTATTTCTACCTCCTCCAAGACAAGTTCTCTCATGGGGAGTCAGCAGGGCCTGGTACATTCAGTTGAGGTAGGTCCATGCCCCTCCCCCCCTTCACCAACACTGCACAAGGTGTCCCACCATAGGCACTGGGCTCCAAAAAGCCTGCTCATGCACCAAGGACAGATCCTGATCCCACTGCTTGGGGGGCCCCTAAACAGTTCAAGCTAAACAACTGTCTCATCTATCCAGAGGGCTTAGTCCAGTCCCATGGGGGCCTCACAGCTATTGGTCCACAATTCATGAGTTTCCACTAGTTTGGCTAGCCATCTCTATACGTTTCCCCAACATGATCCTGATGTCCCTTGCTAATAGATTCCCTTCTCTCTCATTTATTGGACTGCTGGAGCCTGGCCTGGTGCTTGGCCATGAATCTCTGCATCTGTTTCCATCAGTTACTGGATGAAGGTTCTATGATGACAATTAAAGTTTTTACTAATTTACCAGAATAGACCAGTTCAGGCACCCTCTTGACTATTGCTGGTAGTCTAAGATGGGGTCATCCTTGTGAATTCCTGGAAACTTCCCTAGCACCCTGGTTCTCTGTTTCCATGATGCCTTCATTTATCATTGTATCTCTTTCCTTGATTTCCCATTCTGTCTCTGTTCCAGCTTGAACTTCCCATTCCTCTATGTTTTCATCCCCTATCCTTTGCCCTCCATTACCACCTACAACTCAAGTTTGCTCAAGTAGATCTCATCTATTTCTCTTTCACCAGGCAAGCTATGTGTCCCTCTTAGGGTCCTCCTTGCTAGCGAGCGTCTCTGGAGCTGTGGGTTGTAGTCTGGTTATCCTTTGCTTTACATCTAGTATACACTTATGGGTGAGTACATATCATGTTTGTCCTTCTGAGTCTGAGTTACCTCACTCAGGATATTTACTAGTTGCATCCATTTGCCTGCAGATTTCATGATGGCATTGTTTTTTACTGCGAATAGCACTCCATTGTGTATATGTACCACATTTTCTTTATCCATTCTTTGGTTGAGGGGCATCTAGGTTGTTTCCAGGTTCTGGCTATTATAAATAATGTGGTTATGAACATAGTTAGGCATGTGTTCTTGTGGTATGATTGAGTATTCCTTGGGTATATGCACAAGAGTGGTATAGTTGGGTCTTGAGGAAGATTGATTCCCAATTTTTCTGAGAAACCACCAAACTGATTTCCAAAGTGGCTCTACCAGTTTGCATTCCCACCAACAGTGAAGGAGTGTTCCCCTTGCTCCACATCCTCTCCAACATAAGCTGTCATCAGTGTTTTTGATCTTAACCATTTTGACAGGTGTAAGATGGCATCTCAGCATTGTTTTGATTTGTGTTTCCGTGATGACTAAGGATGTTGAGCAATTCCTTAACTGTCTTTCAGCCTTTTGAAATTATTCTGTTGAGAATTCTCTATTTAGCTCTGCAGCCCATTGTTAATTGGATTGTGCAGTATTTTGATGTCTAATTTCTTGTATCCATTTCAATACAGATTACTGACATGCATAAATGAAGAATTGTAACTGAAAGTTTTCCTGTGTCCTACCTGGCACACAGTCAGGACAAATCTCTCTCACCTCCCAGTCCCCCTGCTGCTTGGACCCAAGTAAACACACAGAGACTAATATTAATTAAAACTGCTTGGCCATTATCTCAGGCTTCCTACTGACTAGCTCTTATACTTAAACTCAGCCCATTTCTGTTAATCTATATGTTGCCATGTGTTCCAAGGCTTTACCTGTGTGCCATTACATGATGCTCCCTGGATAGTGGGCTGGCTTCTCCTGACTCAGCCTTCCTCTTCCCAGAATTCTCCCTGTCTGCTTATCTTGCTTATACTTCCTACCTGGCTACTGGTCAATCAGCTTTTTATTTATCAACCAATCAGTGCAACACATTCACAGCATACAGAACATCTCATAGCATCTCTACTTTTCTGTCTAATCAAAAAGGAAGGGTTTAACTTTAAGAGAAAAATTAAATATAACAAAACAGTTATCAAGCAAGAATTATAACATGTAGTCTATTTTTATTTGGCAAAATTAAAGAAAATATTCTATCTATCCTATATTTGTGAGTCTAAAGTTTCATATCTAATTTATATTTGTCATAACTAAGGAAAAATATAATAATAACTATCTAGTCTTCAACTTCATCAAAGACCTCAGAAGAATACGATATTACTTAAGTAAAGAGGAAGAGCATTGTAAGCAGCTTCCAAAAATCTAGAATGACAGAGACAGCTGCTTGCCTAGACAGTTACTCAAAGTTCTGCTTGGGGTATCCATCTTTAGCTCATAGGTCTAGTCTCTCAGTCATTTTTTTTCTTTGTCACATAGAGTGTCTGGCAGTTCTGTGAATTAGGAACCTGAAGGACCATCTTACCTTGCAAAGTTCAGTGGTCACCTTCCTATGGGTCTTGCATGTCTAGTTTATACAACATATTATCAAGCAGTCAACATAAGAACACTTTTTGCCCAGTGGCTTACTTTTGTGACAAAGAAAGCAAACCCCATAATGAGTTTCTTGAATGTCCATTGTCTTCTTTGAAGTAGATTGATGCTGCCAGGAGCAGACATGTCTCACTGTCCAGAAAGTCAAAGTTCTTAAAACATTTAAAAGTCATATTCTGCGGGTCTTTGGAGTGTTTGAAGATTTCCTACATAGTTGAATTATATCTATGTATACCTATAAATCTTAACATGACTACAAGTTTGATTATCATAGATAATTAAGTATTAATCTATATTTCTCAACTATACACTACAATTTCAAATGAGTTGTATACATATAATACCATAAGAGCAGAAATATACATAAAATATAACAAAATTAATTTTAAATTTGGTATAAATAAACTAAAATCTATACCAATGTAGAAACATTTCAAATAAGTTGTTGCTCTTTAAAAGTAGATTTAAAAGTAGATTCAATAATCTACCATTTTATCCTACCATCTCTATATCATATATTTCTATATCATATCCTCTTTTCTACTTTTAGAAAGATGTTGACTATGACAAATAACAATTTGTAACCAACAACTAAACAATGACAAACATCCATAGTCCATTTTTGGGAATGTGAGCATAGTGTTTTAGGCTACATCCTGATGATAGGGGGCACAGGTAGTCTTATGGGTATCCTGAGAAAAGTCTAGATAATGGTCAAGTCCTGACTGGAATAGTCTGTGAGACTGCATTGTCTGAGCCAGTTGCCTTGAAACCATTCTAAATGTTGGATCATCTGGGCCTTGGTGTCATAAGAGACCTTTCAGGGGGTCTTGGCTGGTCAAACATGATCCATATTAACCTGGAACAAATCCATACCCTCCAGCTTTCTGTGGAAACAAAAGCAGAACCTCCCTTTCAAAGGAACATATCTTTAGATCCAAATTTTGAACTCAAGATACCTTTAAAATATACATATTGATTTAAATGAGCAGCCTTTACAATCAAATGTCATTCTGCAGTTAAAAATCCCAAAGACAACACAGTCCAGATTCTCTGTATAATATCCATCCTTATGTGGCTTATTTTTTTTTTTTATATTACCTTTACTGTCTCTTTAAAGACTTTATTTTTTTTAAACTTTATATTTCTGTATATAACTGTCTATATTCTTTTTCCTCTCTCTTCCAAGTCTATATTCCCTTTTATATACATTGTAAACTATTTGGGGATTTTCTCACCTGAATCTGTTTTATTGTGAATCTATTGTTTTAAACTGCAGCAGTTAGTACTGAAGGTGAATCCTTGGCTGCTGACTCCACCCAACACAGCTTTTCAACATGGTGGTGGTAGGTTAACCACCAGCTCTGGGAACCACGCTGTCTGCTGACTCTGGGAGGCAGTGGGTCTATGCTCCTATCAAAGCATTGTTTGCAGGACATTGTGTGGCTTAGAGCTGCCACCGTGTACTGTGGCAGAAATCTGCCATGCTGCCCTCAAAGCCCACACACTACTGCAAACCCGCCATACTATAGCTCATGACTTGACTGAGAGACACAACTAGGAGACTATTTTAGAATTTTTTTTTAAAAAGTTTTCTCAGATTTTAGGTGGAAATTCTTGCTCAACATTTTGGTGCCATTTGTAACTGAAAGTGTTCCTGTGTCCCACCTGGCCTGCAGTCAGGACAAATCTCTTTTATTCACCAGTTTGCAGCCACTTGGACCCAAGTAGACACACACAGGCTAACATTAATTAAAACTGCTTGGCCATTAGCTCAGGCTTCCTACTGACTAGCTCTTACACTTAAACTCAGACAACTTTGTTAATCTATATGCTGCCATGTGTTCCATGGCTTTACCTGTGTGCCATTACATGCTACTCCCTGGATGTAGGGCTGACATCTTCTGACTCAGCTTTCCTCTTCCCAGAATTATCCTTGTCTGCTTATCCCGCCTACTTCCTGCCTGACTACTGGCCAATCAGCATTATATTTATCCACCAATCAGAGCAACACATATTCACAGCATACAGAACATCCCACATTAATGAATTCTTAAAATAATATGACCACGATAATTATAGGATCAGAAATAATATAAATTGAACTCCTAGTAATTTTACTTGAGCCAGTTATCATATGTCTGAGAAATTTTAGTGATAATGTAGTTAAGATGGGGTATAGCTTTAGGGACTATTTAGAGTGTTGAGGAAGAAAAATGTACACAACGTGTCTAAGAGAGAAACAGCTGATAAGTGTTGCTCAATAAACTTCTGTGCCCTTTTAATGCCCTCTCCTTGATAATGGCATGTTATAAAATTGAAGTATTTTGGTGGTTATAGCTCTCTCAGAATGTTTCATCAGATAAGAGAATTAGCTTAGTAAGAAGAAAATATAAAGATTCAGACACTTGTATGTCTTTCTTTGTGCTAACATTTTGAGAAAGTGGCTGGCAATTCTGTGTGCTTTATGTTAATAGTTGTAGTATACTAACATTAATTCATAGCACCATTAATCAAAATAATGTTCATTTAATAGTACATACGTGTGGTGTGTGTGTGTGTGTGTGTGTGCATGTGTGCACAAAAGTTCCATTTCATACTTGTTTTATAAGTTTAAGAATTTAATTTTGAGTTTTACCCCATGGCAAATTATCTTGTATACATGAACTGATGATCTTAAGATAATCCAAACCTAGCTTTGACATTTTGAATGTACCATGTGTGTATACATGTATGTGTTTTTGTGGATGAATGTGGGCACTTGAGTGCTATCACATATGAATGGAGGTCAAAGGGCAAAATCAGGGGCCCACCTTGTTTGATACAGGCTCTCTTGTTTACCTCTGCATACATAGCTTCACACCTCATTTCCTATAGGAGTGAAGGAATTAGAGATGTGTGCTACCATGTCTATCTTTGGAACACAGGCCCCCCTTTCCATTGCTTATGTTTTACCTCTGTGACTAGATGGTCATACTGCACATTTGGGTTGCAGGATATAGAGAAATCAAGCTAGACAATTGAAACTTACCTGAGAATTGCCTGCTGGTAGCTTGCACAGTGCTTATTGGTACTGCAAATGGAGCTGGGGTAGAAGAATATCTATTTTATAAGGATGTGCTGAGTCCTTCCCAGGACAGTATTTCCCTGCCAGTAAGCTGTGTCTACTGGTGTAGTGGTGGCATAATGATTGTGGTAGTACCAACCATTTTCCATTTGGATTTGAGGTCTGCTGTGCAGGAAGGAATTCATGTCTAATACTTCAACCTGGTAAAATGCCCATTACTGAAGATAACACAGGCTCTGGAGCAAGGCAGAGATACTTAACTATCGTTAATGTGCTAAGCTATAATGTTTTCAAACTGCCTTCTAAGATTTATATTTATATCCATATAAATGTGCTGCTTTTAACATCAGTCAGAGCGCAGCTCCTTTCTAAAATAGGCAATGGTTAACACAGGTCATGAGCATATTAAGAAAAAATGTTTTAGATATTCATCCTCTCTCTCTCTCTCTCTCTCTCTCTCTCTCTCTCACACACACACACACACACACACACACCACACACACACACACACACACAAACACACACACACACACACACACAAATAAATCAGAAAAATAAAACATGTGTTTTCAAAAATAGATGCACAAGTAGTGCATTGATACAAAAACTGCATGTTAAAAGATCATCAGTATCTAAATACTACGTCATCACATGTTTATGTGTAACAGCAGACTTTTTTTGTGAAGTATGCATGTATATGTATCGATGTTAAGAAATTCTTTAAATAGAATTAACCCATTAAATGTTTGCTCTTACTCAATTTCCATGTATATGTAATAGGAATTTAATAGTTTTACCTTTCTTTTGATATTATAGGTTAATTTGCAGACATTCACTAACTTTCACCTTTTACTCTAACATGCTACCTCATCAATTTTTCTCTAATATACTTAGCGTCTGTCTGTATTACCTGATTTGCTAAAATAAAATTCCCTTTACTATTACAAAAAAACTGCTAACAATCATGTGAATGACTTCTTCAGTGGTTGGCATAGACTTTGAAGAAAATGATGCTGATGTTAGTTCAATTTCTGGCAGTTTGGATTTGCGTTCATGGTAAATAGTTTCTAAAGAGCTATTTATTTATATCAGCAAGGTATCTCACACAACAATTGTAAGAAAAGTATTATCTTCCATAAGGGGTCTGAGATAGAGAAGGTTAGTCAATGATGTGCTAGTAGTTTGTTATTTATTTTAAATTTAAATATTGTAAACACTATCATAATTGCTATCATATCAATTCCATATGCCAGACAAGTTTTACACGTATACAGTTACATAACCTTAAAGAGATACAGGTCACTATAGTTATTTGTAAACTGTGTATCTTAGGTTTAACAACACACAAAGAAATTCACCTGAATAACACAGATATTATGTGGCAAATCTAACTTACTAGTTAGTGCATTTAAAAAAATCATACGTGCTTACTACTCATCCTGGCTTGTTTCACTTTATTTGGCATGAAACAAAAATAAATGAGTCTTAAAATATCACAAATCAGGAAAATCACATTGAAATAAATTTAAGATTAAAATCAAATCTTTCTGATATGTGAAAGTTTATATCATGTTTTTGACCCTGAGTTATGTATGTCAATTGCCTTGAAAACATTTTTGAAAGAAAAATCAATTAGACTCTAAAAATTATTTGAATGATAATGACAAAAATGTTATCAATCCAGTAATCACAAAATAAAAAGTATAGTCCTCTATATCATTCTGGGAAATCTTCTTTTACATGGAAAATTAAAATACCCTTGTAGGAATTAAGAATTAAGTGAACCTAAGAAAAGACTAAGGGAAAATAATTTAGATTTCTATTTTAGTTTGAACCAGTTAAAGTGTTATGAACAATTCAAATAACATCTTAATAAGTAATTATACTGGAGCTTTGTAGGGTAAAGGTGTTTTCTATAAATAATGTCCTGAGATCAGTTAGCATCCCTAATGAAATATATAGGGCAACTCCAGATGACATGAATCGAAATGTGCAAAAATAAGGGGATGTAAATTTTCTATGAGGTATTTAATATATTTAGCTTGGAACTATACCAAAGATTTCACCTCCTCTGAGCCACATTTAAAATCCTGTCAAGCTAGAATCAAATTAGATATATTCTTTTAAATTGGGTTCTTATGCATGGAAAATGCCTTTGGAAGAATGAACTTCCCAAAATATATTTTAAAGTCACTAATAGTATATCTTTTGCCAAAATGTACATTAGTGGCAATTAAAAGTCCTGCATGGGTTGTGAATCATAATAAAGACATGAAGAATTTTTGAAAATTACCAAAATTTTAATGTGAAAATGGGTTAAGAGAAAAATTACCTGGGGATTGAAGGTATCTGCATGAGAAAATTTAATTTTTAAAAGGTTCTCCTCCTTCTTCATTCCAGAACTTAAAGGAAAAGAGGATATTTGTGATCATCTATGGTAGACCAGAAAGTTATTGAAGCCTAATAGATATTTTAGAGTTGTGGCAACACAGATTGTGGTGATCAGTCAGTTGATGATGATGTGTGGATAAAACAAATTACATAACAGGGGAAGGGTTGGGAATGTGACAAGCTAGAAGAATGTGAGGATGAGGAAGAGGATGGGCCAGCATGATGATACTGGGCTAAATAAATCCCTGAAGCTGTAAGCTAACCCCACTTAGATGTTTTTCTTATGACAGTTGCTGTGGTCATGGTATCTCTTTATAACAATAGAAATTCAAACTAAGATAGAAATTAATAATATGATTTTTGTAGCTTTTTCAGACATCCTTATTACTTACCCACTCATATACATACATACATGTCTGTCTGTGTACTATAGATATATTATTTAGTATGTTTGTAATTAAGACTCAGAATATCAGACAGTTTTCTGGTAGAATTTTTCTTCTAGAAATGAAAGAAGCTTCATCCAAAATACCTACCAATGAGATTACCTAAACACAAGTGACCAAGGGTAACAATATATATGTTAAAGTGACATAGAAAGACCAGGAGGCTTCAGCCCACATAAACAACTATATGTCACTAAGGTATGTTGTGTGTGGGAGAAGTAATCTTCCCAAGGAATTCCATACAAATTGGGTGATACCACATGGTTTGCACTTAAAAACATGTATTTAAGTATATTGTACAGACTGAACAGGTTGTATTAAGATAGATATATATACACACACAAATGCATGTAACAACAATTAATGAAAGAAGAGTCTATGAATTTGAATGACTTCAAGGAGGGGTAGATGGGAGGTTTTAGAGGGAGAAAAGGTAAGGGAGAAATATTGTAATTATTTTATAATCTCAAAAATTATAGGAAAGTAAAGAATTAAAAAAATCAGAAATACATATTATTCATGTCCTGTCATTACATGTTTGTCTGTAACAGGGCTCCTTTCTAGTGATGTTAAAGTACTGCGACTATGTGTCAACTAAAGTCCTCCTCACATTCAGAAAAAAATCTCATACTCTGTGTTAATAGAGCCACACTCTCATTGATAAACGTGTTCCATTTTATAAAAGGTCTTTTGTTAGCAGCCTTTGCTATTTTAACACCTATCTTTCATGTGAGAGGCATGCCTTATGACTGGAGAGATAGCTGAGTTGTTAAGACCACTGTCAGTCTTCCATAGAACCAAGATTCAATTCTGAGTATCCACATAGTGGCTTGCAACCATTTGTACCTCTAGTAATGGGAGATCTGATTGGCTCTTCTGGATTCCATATTCATCAAACATTCACATTCTACACAGAGAAAAAGCTATGCACATGAAATAATAAAATAAAAATTAAAAATAATTTTTAAAATGGATATGAAATTTTGTTTGTTTAATAGTTCAGTGGGTGTTCATCAAGAATATTGATTTGTTCCTTATGACAGGAGGAACAAATATTCTTTTTTTTCATTGTACAAATCAATAAATATTATTTCATAGTTCTGGAGACTAGAATTCTTGGAATCACCATGTCTGTGGTTCCGCTTTTACTCAAAAGGCCTTGTAAGCATCCATTCTGTCCCCTTCCTCTCTTGTGTTGGCTGCTGGCTTTCCTTTGTGTGTGAATTTCTTACTTCAGTCTCTGTCTTTATTTGTGGTTGGTATCTAATCTTGAAGCTTTTATCTTGTTCTGACCTTTCTTATCTATTCAAGTAATGGGGGGCAATAACTATATCCATCTTACTTATACATGGAATAAAGTTTATAAGCAACCTTTAAAAGATTTCTATCTTAATGTATGAAAACAGAATAAACAACCACATTTGACAGGAGAGGTGAGGAAATCATTCCAAGTGCAGAATATTTCTTCATAGAGTGATAATTGGAGCAGAATTAAGCTAATGGACCCAATGATCACAATGAAAGGGGAAAAATACCCTGGTGGCACTGTATAGAAAATCAATAATACAGTGGTAATCTAATGCATAATGGAAGCTTTATGGTGCCATTGGAACACAAAATCAGTTTTTCTGTTTTTGTTTTTGTTCTTTTTTTTTTTTTTTAAGAAAGACTCAGAAAAAGAAACAAAAAAAACCTTCTGTTTTGGTCATGAATCTTCTATCTCAGTGTGGTGAAACCATAGAATTCTAGAGCACAGAGATAATTGACATGCACATTACATTAGGTGATAGATATTGTAGTATAATGTAAAGTGTGCAGTTGCAAATTAAAATGAATGAGTTATAAATTTGTCTCTAGACAAGTAATGAATTACATCAACAGTACTGGCTTATTGGTGAAATATAGTTCTAGTTTACTGTTTTATTTCAGAACTCAGACAATTTTTATTTGTATGCATACTTTACACAATGTTTAAAATATATCAAGTCAAGGGGGTAGATGCCTAATGTAGTGTATTTGGAATATTTAATGGACATTAAATCCTCATAAAAATCATATATATTCCTCTGTGTGTGTGTATACATACATATATATATATATATATATAAAACTTAGATAAAAACATATTTATAAAACATATACAATAGTTTCCTGTCAATCTTGTGGACATTTGTATTTTCCAACTGTTCAATGAAATTGTAAGAAAAGACTATTATGGGCTATCACAACAAGCATTGGGCATTTTGAAAATCAACTCTGGCTTTTGTTGCTATTATTCCTGAGATGAACATTGTGCCTTATTATTTTTTCTTTTTTTTGGAGCTGAGGATCGAACCCAGGGTCTTTCGCTTGCTAGGCAAGTGCTCTACCATTGAGCTAAATCCCCACCCCGCCTTATTATTTTTTAATAAGGATAATACATCAGTCATTCTTCAAGTCTTCTTTGCAATGAAGAAAAGATGAGTCTGATTTCACTGAGTTAGATCATTTGAGACAGATGATTTCACTACAAAATTCATATATATATATATATATATATATATATATTCCTTTTTTGACAAATGTAGGCTTTTCTCAGAGCTTATACCTACCCTAGAATGATAACTCGGACTTTTATAATTTATTAGAATCGACTTTCCAGAAATAATTGTATTGCTCTTTAAATTTATGATAGAATTTATGATTACGGATATTTCTTTTTAAGTACTAGATGGTAAAATACAGGCTATGAAATGAGACTCATACATTTTTATATTTGTTCAGGAACTTTTGATGGAAATGACTCAATAGCTCCCAATTGCTCTCTGTACCTGGAATTTTCTGAATATCATTTATATATATCCATCTATTCTTAAAGTAGTACTTGTAGATCTGAGTATGTATTCATTTATTAATCTAAGAAATTATTAGGCACATAAAATTAATGAAGTCACAACTCTTGTAGGTATTCCCTTTTATGATTTTTGTGCATAGAAATTGCATGATACTCTGCTTCTCATCTCCATAGACCCATGTCCCTCTCATAATTAATATACAGTATATTTAAACTATGTATAAGTGTCTCTAAGGTCTCACCAGTCAACTGGGGAAAACTACTTGAGAAAACTAAAAGGAAAATATGTATTCTGATTCTTTGCTCCAAAGGTTTTTGTCATTGTGGCCTTGCTCACATGGCAGAGAGAATCCCCTCTGTTCTTTTCTAATGATAGAAAAGAGGAGACTAAGGACAGGACATTCTCCTTACAAACATCCCAACTGAGGGGATTCTAGAAGGAAAACTTATGTCTCTGAGGAAAGAGGCAGGGAAAGAACTAGGAAATGCAAAGACATCCCATGCCTATAAATTGGTAGAATTAATATTGTGAAAATTACCAGTTAACCTAAATCTATCTATAAATTCAGTGCTATCCCAGTCAAAACCGTGATCTCATTCTGAATCAAAACTTAAAAAAACAAACTAAACAAAAAACAATTCTCAAAATCCTGTGGAGCCACAAATCTCTGGATAATCCATACAATCCTGGGCATAAAGGAGAGTGCTGGAAGGGATTACCAATCCGGATCTCAAGGTACATTATGAAGACGTAATAGTGAAAACAGCTGCTGTTCTTGTAAGAGCAGCACATATAATAAAATTAGAACAGTACAGAGAGGATTTGTGTGGCCCATGCACACGAATGCCACACAAACAACCATTAAAATGATAGAGGATTTGTTTGTTTTATTCTTGTGTTTGTTCATTTGCCTATTTTTCTTAAGAGAGAAAGAGAATGTTGTTGATGTGAGAATGTGGAGACATAGTGATGATCTGGGAGGAGATGAAGAAGGGGAAACCATGATTAGAATATATTGTGTGAAAAAATATTTCAACAATAAAAATAATATGGTAGTTGTACCATATTTTGATCCACGGAACAAAACCAAGGACCCAAGCAAGAATACATGTAACTTCGGCCATTTAATATTTGATGAAGATGCCAAAAACATCCACAGGAGAAAAGAAAATATCTTGTACAAGTAGTGCTGCAAAGCCACATGCAGGAGAATGACATTAGATTTATCTCTATCATCTTGTACAAAATTAAAGACCCAGATATAAAACCTGAAAAACTAGAAGTAATAGAACACATAGGTAGTACCTAACATGATATAGGTGTAGGAAAGGACTTCCAAATAAGACTTACTTATTCCAAGAAGTAAGTCAACAATTGCCAAGTGAGACTTCATAAACTAAAGTATATCTTCACAGATAAAAAGCAAGCAGTTGAAGCAGAAGCCCAAATAATCAAGTTTTTTTTTTTTTTAATCTCCCATTATAAGCTGATGGAGGATAATATTCAAAAATTATAAAATACAAAAAAACTCAAAAACAAAAGGCAAAAAACAGCAGGCCCATACAAATATGAGCCTGGAATGCAAACAACAGATTGTTCTCAAAAGAAGTAATAAAAATTGTTAAGTGATATCTAAAGAAACAACAAAATATTACTAGGGAAATACAAATCAAAGCAAATTTGAGATTTCACTTTGCCACAGGCAGAATGGTAAACAAAATGAGGTCTAAGTACTTGTGGGGGTGTAGGAAATGGAACTCTGATTTACTCTTGGTAGAATCACAAACTGATGCAACCACTGTGAAAGTGAGCGTGGAGGAATCTAAAAAATTAAACCCACCATATGAAGCAGCTTTACCAGTCCTAGGGAGATGCCCAAAGTACTTGACATCCTTTTCCACAGATGTTTCCTCAGCCATGTTCATTTTTGTTCAATTTACAATATCTTGGAGATGGAAACAACATAAATGGCCTTCAATTGTTAAGTGGATAATTAGAATGGGCTACATATGCACTGTGGAATACTATCCAGCTGTAAAGAAAAATAATACCAGAAATTTCGCAGGGAAGTGAATGACCCTAGTAAATATCATATTGGCTGAGGTAATCAGGATGGAGGAAGACAAATGTTAAATGTTCTCTCACATTGGAGGATCCTATTTCCTAATTTTCATATGTATATATCATCTGGAGTAATTGCAGTAACTAGTACGTAAAAAATAGATCATTGCCAAGGTAGCAGTTAGGTAGGGAAGCAATAGAGAGGGGGATCATGGTATGAGGGTTATGATGGAGGAACCAGAATAAAGGAGGGAAGATCCAAGTAGGAGAGCAGGTATTAATCCAAGGAGTCTATAATGATCAAAGGAATTAATTTTGGCGTTAACTCACTACACAGAATAAAGGAATTTCTCGCAGGATCCTGGAAGGGTGAAGCACAGTCCAACATGGTTCTTTGGCAAGCTCTTCCCTGGTCCTTACCAGCATCTAAAACCACAAGCTAGCAAAGTGAAGAGAGATCTGCTTTGTGCATCCTAGGTCTTAAGGGTCTCCTTTGGCCACACCCCAGGCCATGTACCTCAAGATCATACATAGGCAGGTGTAACAGGGGCAGTGCTTCAGGGCATGGCTCAATCAACCACCCAGTACATCAAGATACACAGAGAAGACTAAACAAGGGTAAAACACCTAAGGGTGTCTGAAAAAGTTGTAAGGATTCCTGCTATTAACTATCTACCTAAAAACACCTGTAATACCCATGTAAGCTGATGTGTGTGTGTGTGTGTGTGTGTGTGTGTGTGTGTGTGTGTGTGTGTATTATTCCCTATCTGGGCTGACAGTGCTGTCCCCAAAATGCAAAGACTATCTAAAATTAAAAAAAAAAGCCCAACACAAGCCATGAGGAGCCCCAGTTTTTTTCTTTTATTGGAAGATTTTATTCACACAGTATATTCTGATTACAGTTTCCCTCCCCCTACTCTTCCCAGTTACTCCCCTCCTCCTCTCCCACCCAGATTTGCCCTTCTCAGTCCCTCTTTAGAAGACAAAGAGTCATCTAAGCAATAATACTAAAATGAAATAAAATAAATCAAAAACAAATAAGAGGAAGAGCCAAATTAAAAGCATAAGAAGTAGAGATAGATATGGAGACTCAAATGGGTTGTTTTAATACTAATTGCTCAGCCCTCAAAACTTATACACAAGTAGCAACATTTAGACTGATCAAATTATACTTATATATTTAGGAGAGAGAGAGAGAGAGAGAGAGAGAGAGAGAGAGAGAGAGAGAGAGAGAGAGACCATTGGAAACTGGACTTCTCAGATTTCAAAACATAACATAAATTTCTATTGTTTCCCAATTATCCATACTTTTTATCATAGTAACACATACACACCAAGAAACTAGATTTTAACAATATTAGATTGAATATTTTTTGTTGTTAATATTTCAAAAGTTGTCATGATTGATAAATTTATAAGAGAGGATTAATGTATGTACCTAAGATGAATTTAAAGAATGCAAAATAAAATACTGGAAACACTAATGCAGGTTGAGTTTGTTAGCTTTCCTCTGTGTAACTATAAGTCAAAAGAGACAAAATATATGTTTGTAAGACAAATTGCTTAATGGTCTTATTAATAAAAAACCTGGAGCCAGATACTGTGGTGAAAGCCAAGAGATCAGAGAATAGGACAAGCTACAGCCAACCACACCTCACCAACTCCTCAGCTTCCAAAGAGACCTACTTCATGTATACCCGTGCCTATATGCCTAATTGTCCCTGAAATCTCACTTTCTCTCTCCACCCAGCTACATCACTTCCCCTTCCTGGCCAGCTCAGTCACTTCTTGTCTGTACAGACCTCCAGAACTTTATGGTTAGTGTTGAGATTAAAGGTATGTGTCACTGTGACTGGCTCTGTTCCCCAGTGTAGTCTTGAACTCACAGAGATCTGGATGGATCTCTGCCTCCCAAATGCTAGGATTAAAGGTGTGTGGTACCATTGTTTGACTTTTATGATTAATATAGTGGCTGGCTTTTTCCTCTGATCCCCAGAAAAGCTTTATTATGGTGTGTAATATACTGGGGGGACATAACATATCACTACAAATGTTTTTGTGTTTCTTTAATTTAACAGCTGCATAAATGTTTTAAGAAAATTTCTATGGTTTAACCACTGAGCTTATGTAAAGCACAGAATTCTGATGTATTATCACTTAAATTAGTTTTAGAAACTCATCTTCCTACATATTAAAAAGATTAAACTTACATCATCTTTTTAACAGGGTACTTTTCTTGATTGCATTAACTGTTATTTATGTTAATTCTGGTTCTTCAATATGAACAAATGTTTACCCACACAATTTGGAAATTAAAATAACTTACTCTAATTGATAGAAGCTTCAATTGTTTCTGAGTGTACCAGGACCTCCAGTTATGAGCCATCCATATATCTACTCATGAAATGAACCACATCACAGCATTAAACATTAAAAAACACAGCTTACTGATTCAAGCACATATCTCGAGTCTCTTCTAAAGCATAAACCATTTAATAACACGTTAGTTTGACATATTTGCCTATATTACTTGTTTGTTGTTCCTTTTGTTCCTGGTGTTGCCTTTTTCAACTTCTACATCCCTGACAAATAGCCCTAAAATGACATTTTTAAAATAAAAATTAGCAGGAACGTTTACATTTTAAATCCGCAAGTGCTAACTAATTTTAAAAGAATGATGCAGGGCAACCACCTTTTGAGTTCATAATGGATATGTGTGATAGTTTGCAATCACATTCAGACCAACATTGTCAGCAATCATGAGAGAAAGGCAAGATGTCTTTTCCACTACAATCTCACATTTAGTTTCAAGTCCAGATCTGTCTTCACCACCCCTATAGAATTACATAAGAAAACATTTATAAAATGATTATGTAAAATAAAATATTTAGTAATTTTAGTGAATTTTAAATTTGATTTATTTAGATTTTTATTCATTATATATATATATAATTTTCTCCTCCCCAGATCTTGACTCTTAACTAACACAGATGGGTTATTTGTGTTGCATATAAAAAATTCTCAAATGAGCATTTACCTTCCATTTACCCAAAGCAATTAAATTCTCCAATTGGATCTCTTATATAGGAACTAAAAGCATGGCTATTCTTTTAATGGCTTTCTTTAAAATAAAATAAGTGTGATATATTATGCATTTGATTTTAGCTTCCATTTTATCTCTGGGTATTGTAAGTTGTTAATTCACATTCTGTGAATGAACTCCCAAAATGTTTTATTAGAGCTAACTTCTATTTTCCATATCAAGATTTGGTGAATTTTACATTAGACAAATAAATGCCAGGCATGGGTTTTCATTCTCAGAAATAACAACTCTTTAGCAATTGCATTCATTTGGCACTATTAACTCCCTTGGTAAATTAGAATTGATAGTTATAAATATTCCAGATATGAGAATTATGCATTTTTTCCAAGTTCTTTTGATCAGTGCATGGTAATCCTATACGTCAGTTACCTGGAGATATTTCCAAATCCTTTCCAGAACTTGGAAAGGAGTATTTATGGTTTCTTGATGCTTCTTAGTAGCAGCCCACATTTGAAATGTTTTATGTGACTCTAGAGTAACATTCTTGGAAAAAGTTAGTCAAAAACACAAAAGGAACAATTTAGAAAAGAATGTGCCTGACATAATAGTTTCTTTAAATTGTGTCTACTTTCTGATGATAATCGTTTAATGTTTGTGCCTGTGGACGAACTCAGTTTGAGGCCCTGATTAGTAGATAAGTGGGCTATATTCTTTTGGTGCCCAGCCCCCTGAGGCTCCTACAATCCTTCCTCCCCTTCTTCCATGGCTTTCCCCGAGCTCTATCTAATGATATGTTAGCTTTTTAAATAAAGGCTTATGGATCAATAAGAAGCACAGATATGGGCCAAGGCATTCCAGTTTTTCCACTAATTGAGAAAATGTTAAACTTTCTTCTTGAAGTCAGCTAATCATATCTAACAACTAATTTCATCACACAGTATATTTATATATTTAAGCATAAATAACATTGAGTTTATAATTTTTCCACATCTGGTAGGGATTTTCTAATTGATGTAATTATAAGCAAGAATAGAGAAACACAATGAAGGAGAGCTGTAATCTCTCCATAGACAGAATTAATTAACTATCCCAAAGAAAGTGCAATTAAAAAAATGTTCCTTTAATGCTAAAATTAAACAAGTTTCAGCACCAAAAGTAAAGCTAAATCTCCACATTCTGTTTCTATAGCAATATACTTGAGTTTATGTCTTCATTACTGTCAAAACCATGGGTCTTCAATGTTATTTTTGGTACAAATTGTATTTAAATATGATTGGAGGTGTTAGGACTTATATATTTCTTTTCTTAAGCATCACAAAATCTTCAACACATACACTAATATAATTAGAGCTTAATATTTCATTTCATTTTCTATATCAGCATTTGCATCTAAAATATTCAAGAAACCATTAAAACTGTTATAATCTGTTTAATTTGACTCTAGTAGAGTCCTCACCAGGTTTTAGAACTGTGAGTTATCTATCAGTCAAGCTAGAGGGATGAAAATAACCCCATCAGCAATAATTATATTTCTTTCTTGGTCCATTAGGATTTTTTTTTTTATTTTAGTATACAATAGTTATGTGCAAGTTAAATTTCTTTGTCTAGTTTTATAGTGAGGGTCTTTTGTGTGTGCATATTTCCTCTCAAAAGTACTTTGATTTCTATTTACAACCACAAAATCATCAAGATTATTTTTTTTCTAGAGCCTTTTGAATGGTGATAAGAACTAACACATTAGATTAAAAGAGTATATACAACCCAAGGATTTTTAATCAGATTTAGTGGAAAAAGGTTTTAGGGACCTATTCATTAGGCTGCTAGTGAATGGATATATATCATCTGGGGTGTGGGAAAAAGGTTGATGAGAAGATACAATTTCAGGAATGGTAGGCAGATTGAGAACAAGGCTAGAAATGAGGCGGTGAGGTAGATAAATACATGGGTAATCTCTGTAGGACTGTTGCAGGCTCATATTTGACACAAAACTTGACATTTCCTTGGAGGTGGGATGATTGCAACTTTTTCTCACTACTATTCTTTCAGACATGAAGAGCTTTGGGCATGACAAATCCTGACTTCTTTTCTGAACATGTCAGAGAGTTATTCCACGCTGGATTAGATGATCACCGAATTTCAAAATTATCTCATATTCATTAAAAAATTCAAGTTCAAATTCACAGTGATAGCATACTTGACAGTATGTTATTTGTTTTGCAAGTAATAGGATGACAATGGGCTTTGGTTAGCTATTTAAGTGTAGCTATAATTTGTAAAAACAGGAAGAAGATCTCAAGTCTAAAAATAAGTGCTATGAAAATTGATTTTTCTAAGTACAAAATGAACAAAAATACAAGCAGACCATATTTAAAAGGTGTAGCTTTTCAGTAGTTATTCAAGTTTGTATTATATCTTGACATCAATGTAGAATCATCCATTGATCACTGATCTGACATCACTACAAAGAAATATTTTATTAGAAAAAAGTTTTTCTAATTAAAACTAGAGCCATTTACAAAAGAAAAGTGAAGAAGAGGAAAATTAGACTCTATAAGGATGAGCATGAAACTATGCACACCTGTACCATGAAAGGCATTTTCTCTTCTTGATTTAAGTAATAAAATGGTGACATATTCCCAAAGTCTGATGAAATTCATCCTCTAATGATCAGGTCTCTTTTTCAGCAGCAATTAAAATTTGATCTATGTTTGTTAATCTGAGTTAATACTATGGACCTAAATAAAATCCCTGAAAAAAATTAGTTTTCTTTTTGTGATTTTATTCATTATTTTCCCATGATAATAGTTTGTTTTCTAAAAGGCATATATAAGTTTTTAGGTATCTGAGTAAGTTTGTACACAAAAAAATTTACAATGTCTAAGTAATGTTGTTTTTTTTTAAATATTAGATTGTACTGCTTCTGACTCCTTTAGCAAATCCTACCAGCATGCACCATCTGTAAAATGAATAAATTTTTAAATAAAAAATTGGTATGAACTCTTCTTTGAAGATCTGGTAGAATTCTGCACTGAAACCATCTGGTCCTGGGCTTTTTTTGGTTGGGAGACTTTTAATGACTGATTCTATTTCCTTAGTGGTTATGGACTATTTAAATGGTTTATCTGGTCTTGATTTAACTTAGGTATGTGGTACCTATCCAGAAAATTATCCATTTCTTTTAGATTTTCCAGTTTTGTGGAGTAGAGGTTTTTGAAGTATGACCTGATGATTCTCTGGATTTCTTCATTGTCTGTTGTTATGTCCCCCTTTTCATTTCTAATTTTGTTAATTTGGATGCTCTCTCTCTGTCTTTTGGTTAGTTTGGATAAGGGCTTGTCTATCTTGTTGATTTTCTCAAAGAACCAACTCTTTGTTTCATTAATTTTTTGTATTGTTCTCTTTATTTCTATTTTATTGATTTTAGCTATACCTCCACCGTAGACTACTGGCAATGGTTGAGAGAAAGCCCAAACTGACCTACTCTGAGGATTGGATGGCTAAACACCCTAACTGTCATGCTAGAAATCTCATCCAATGACTGAGGGAAGAGAATGTAAAGGTCCACAGGCAGGCCCCAGGTGGAGCTCAAAGAGTCCAATTGGCTAGAAAGAGGGGGGATTGTATGAGCAAGAATTGTTGAGACCAAGATTGGAAAAAGCACAGGGACAATTAGCCGAACTAATGGAAACACATGAACTATGAACCAATAGCTGAGGAGCCTCCAACTGGATCAGGTCCTCTGGATAAGTGAGACAACTGAATAGCTTGAACTGTTTGGGAGGCACCCAGGCTGTGGGACCAGGACCTGTCCTTAGTGCATGAGCTGGCTGTTTGGAACCTTGGGCTTACACAGGCACACATGCTCAGCCTAGAAGGAGGGGACTGGACCTGCCTGTACTGAACCCACCAGGTTTAAATGAATCCCCAGGGGAGTCTTTGCCCTGGAGGAGATGGGAATGGGGGGGGGGTAGCTAGTGGGAGGCAGGAAGGGGGAGGACAGGGGATTCCATAGCTGATATGTAAAGTTAAATTAAATTATAATGTAAAAAATAGTTTACAAACATGTCTTCAAGGAGGTGGTGGTAAAGTGAAAAAGCAAACACATGTTCTATCAATACATGAGTTGTTGTTAGGTGGCGATGACACCCAGCTACTGTTAGAGTAAATTAAGATTCCAATAGTGACCTAGATAGAAGAGTTTGCCTCATTATCTACAGAAGGATTCACTGGATGTCACTCTTGCTACACTTTAGAAAAGAAATATGCTCAGAATTTGTTGGTGTTTTGTTTTTAGTGAGGTATAATGAATGCATTATATTTTTTATATGATCCATTACTCACATGGTATAATCTATATTCAAAAGAGTAAACATTCTTTTTGTATTAGGAAGTAGTTAATAAAGAGGCTCCTAACTGGTCCAAATTCTGAGGATAAGGGATTGTGAATGCTCATCTCAAATGAAACATATACATCAACTCTGTTATCTCAAGTTTTGGGGATTATCTTGGAAGAGAGAATGGAAAAATTTTAAGAGTTAAAGGATGAGGACAGGCACTATGAAATGTGACCTTCTGGATGTGACAGGACCATGACACCAATGAACTCACAGTAACTGTATTTATTTGCACGATACCTACAATAATATGCCAGTCAAAATCATAACATGGATGGCAGAGGCTTATGAGTGTGTATCATAGCTGAGAAGTTATTGGTAGTAGATATATGACAAGCTACACATAGACACTTTATTGTTGAAAGTTGTAGACTCTGGTAGATAACTCATGCTAGTGTATGACCTTATACCAATGCACATGGAGTAACACTCCTTGGAGTCAGTGAGTTATTTAAATAGAAGAACACTTAAACTAGGGAGGGAATATATGGGACAGAAGTTCATAAGGAGATAAAGGAGTATATAGGTTGATATTATCAACAAAGATGGCATACATGCTTAAACTTATCAAATAAGCAAATGATATATTTAATAAAACAAAAGAAAATTCAATCATATTTTATGGTAGATTAATCTTCCATTGATTTTTATTTTCCATGTATTTTAAGATCAGCAAAATAAAATATTTAAATAAGAGCTTATCCTCTATATTTCAGTAAGAATGATTGAACTCTTTACACTTCTTGTAATTTACTGTATTTTAAATATGCAGTTTTGATTTTGTTGTTATTGTTAAATACTATAATTGCAACCATCTTTAAAGATGCATGCAGGCACACACACACATATGTGTACCTATAGAAGCACACACATTGATAAACATGTAAATACTCACATCTTGATCATGTTTAATATAAAGTTGGACCACTTTTCTCTTTTGCCCACTCTACCTGTGTCTGTCTCCTGTTCTGTCTTTCTCTTTACACATAGGCACTTCTTCCACATAGGCACTGATGAAGAATATATATATGTGTATATACACATACATACATGTATATGTGTGTATACAATCATACTTTTTCTTTATGTAAAAAGAAAATTAATTTTTATGCTTTGTTTGTGTCATATATGAAGTCTTATTTCAAGATGTATCTCATGATAGCCAAAATGAAGCATAGAAGTTTAAATGGTAAATTGCCTTTTATGTATCTTAAAATTAAAAAGGTCCATGTAGTGTTAAAAGTATCCTTTGAGTGGTACACATCCCATCCATACATAAAAGATAGAAATGTACAATTTTTTAAAATTAAATATTCTATATATTATATAATTTAAGTACTGTTTAGTTGACTGGTATTTGAAATTTTAATACTAGGATATTCTTTAAGCAATCATTTAATAAAATGTAACAAGTATTCATGACATGATATAGTTGAAAGGCATTTACTAGATAAATAATAGCCTACACTTTTTCATCATACTCTATGATTTTTATATTTATTTTTCAGATGAAATATTTATATAGTGGGATAGAACAGTCACAAAGAAATTTACATGATGACATCTAGTACAGTTAATCATGTGACAAGAGGGATGCAACTCTAAAGTTTCCTAGATTATGCATCTGTAGTCTCTATAAAGATATAATGGAGGGGTATGTATTGTCTTATGAATATTCTAGATATTATGGGCAACACAATAATCATCTGCATGTGACTTTCATGAGGGGTTTTTGAGGGAACATATACTCTATATAACATTTTCAAATAAGTCATCATCCCTTTGATCCTTAACTCCTGAGTTTAGACATTTGTTAGAGGCATTTTGGCATGTTGATAACTGTGTATCAACCCTAAATGCTAAAAGAGTATAAAGCATTCTCACTGTATATCCCAGGTCAATTAGATGTATGCAAATAGCAGAAAAAGGTGCATCAGTCATACATAATCAAAATCATTCATGACAAGAGATAGGAACACATATATATACTCTATTAGCTCTTAGAGCTGGTAACATATTAGAAAAAAAGTATCAAAATCAATATTACAACAATCTGTTCCCCTTTTGCTTTCCACCTTTCTGTGTAACTTTTTAACTTTTTTCTTCATTATTTCTTGATGATCAATTACTCTAAATAAGCTTAATTCATGTGTATAGATTGAAGAAAATTTATATTGTTGGTGTATATCATAAAATCTCTTCTCCCATCTTCAACTTCAAAGTAAAAGTAAGTTACAAAGTAGACAAAGTTTTCTTGCTATGTGCCAGAATAACTAACAAAATAAAATTCAAATATATTTATGCCTTTTGTAGTTAGTTTCTTCAAAACAGAATGTGAAATTTTGAGCTTTTTTGGCATATTGTTATTGCAAAGAGTTTCATTTTCCATTTATAACCATCTAGCACCTATCACAGTCCTATTAGCTTGCAAATGAGGATACTGTCTTCAGTCATAAATTTAGCAGTATATTGCATAGAGGTTGTGCAAAACAGAAAAGAATGAAGATGTAAAGTAAATCTGATGGCAATCTTCATTGAAACAACACTGGGAAATATAATGCTGGCTTTATTGCAAAGTTCAATTCTGACCAGGGAGATTACACACTGATGTTATGATATTCACAGTACAGTTTTCTGTAATAGTGACAGTGTATGCATATGCTGTATCTCTTTAATGTGTACCCCAGATAACTTCTCTTTGATATCACTGATTGCATGAATGGCACTGGGTCAATATTGTGCTTTTGTTTCAGGTTAGATAACTAAAATAAGAAAAAAACCATATTACATTGGGACAGGAACATATAAAACTGAAACTGAGATCAGTGCTTTCATGGTACTCCTGATTGCAGGTCCTATGTGGTTTTTCGTGTTCACTCCTACTAGAATCCATGTTTGTCTTGTCATCCAATTCCATAACCACTCTGTTGGCACAGAAAGTTTCAGTTTTGTTTGCTGGAGCACTAACAAAACTTCCTTAATCTCTTTTCAGAAACAAAATACCCAGTTCAAGTGCACAAATTTTATTCTACCAATACATTTCACACAGGAAGTGTAAAGAATGTTCAAGTGCTTCTAAATTTCAAATGTAGAATTGAGGCAATACATAATACTTATCATCATTTATAAATAATTTAATGCATAAAATAAGGGGTATTTGCCAAAATTATTATGCCCTTCAGCAAACACTGTAGTTGGGGAAATTAATAGAGTACATTACTATTAACACACATAAAATGTATTTTTATGATGTCTGTCCAAATTGATTTTTGTAATTTTATATATTTAATAAAAAGTAAAGTACTTATATTTTCTTTCTGTTTTCTTTTTCTGTTTTTGTTCTAGAAAGTCCTGAAATAGAAGCCAAAGAATAGCTATTTCTCTGTCAACATGAGAGTAATCCATTGCCTTCACTCTGGGAAATTACTTAAACAGAATAAATTATTTGAGAAATAATAAAACAAAGAAGAGAAATTAAATTTATGTCTCAGTTTTTCTGCATAGCTACAGCATCTGGAAAATTGACAAGAATTCCTGGTAGCTGCTGGCAGCAATGAACTTTAAAGTATATAATTTAACTTCCCATTCAAACACAACAAATACATAAGAAAGGAACAAAACCAAATGTACAAAATCCACAGTCACCAGAATTAGAGGAAAACATTAAATTTTTATACTATCTGTAAACAGCAGAATAAAGGAAGGCCGAATATGCAAGCTAAACTATCAAATAACACCAACAAACCCCTTAATATGTCTCATGGGGGAGGGGAGAAGGAGGCCAGGTATCAGATTGTCTGAAATTACTCCCTAAAAACAAGCAAATTGAGATAATTCTATAATGTGTGAAAATAGAGAGAATAGAGGAGTACCTATAATGTAAGAGAATTTCCATTGACTAAGTACTGGATGTGGAAGAACACATGAAGAGAACTAACAGAAAGAAAAGGGCATCCCTTGGTAAAGGGGTGATGGACAGCAAAAGCACAAGTGAGGAAATGATGTATTTTCAAGGGTGAACAAACTTTAGGAACCCTATAACACCTAAAGATGGACAAACCTGCCTTCCATTCTTTCACTCTGTGTGACAGTTCACTATATTGACATTCTCACAACTCTAGTTAAAATAATCAATAGAAATACCCAAGGGAGACTTAATTTTAGCACATTTTTTTTTTTCCTTAATGGTAGACCCATCAAGATGGTGAGAGTGTGGCAAGTGAATAGTTCAGACTATGGTCAAAAAGAAGTTGAAAACAAAAAGAAGAGACCAGGAGAAAATAAAGTACCTAAGGACACCCCCACAATGATCAAAAGGCCTGATTACCCACTTAATCACCATCTTCCCAAATGACAATGTGTCATGAATCCTTAATGGAACTCATCATTATGTTAGGTTCGAGTCCCATTGATTCTATTATAGACACAGTCTGAGGGTTCCTTTAGTATGCATGAGCCCATTTTTTTGCAGTGGTTCCCAGTCAAAATCACCATCAATCTTACCCTTAATAAAAATCTAATAAGTAACACGAACATTGCTGGCTCAGTAGGTAAGACTGTTGTCTCTTCAAGCCTGAAGGTCTGATGTTGGATATTGTAGCACATGGCTGTAACCATACTAATCTAGTGGGGAGATGAGAAGTGGATAGAGGAGATTTAGAAACAAGAATGGCTTTTCAAAACACTGTGAAAAGCAAGAACTGAAGCTGAGAGTTTCTTTCTTACCTCCAGATATGTCATACCCTCCACCACAGTTAGATATAAATTTACAGATATGTATTTTAAAATTCTAAAAGAAAATTGTATCTTGTTACAGAGAGAAAAATTATTGTCTGTTTAAGTCTGCTTTTTACTTTTTGCTCAGGGGACTGAATCCAGGGCTTCGTGAATGCTAAGAAAGTTTTCGATGACTGAGCTATATATTCAATTAAAGCTTTTGAGTCACAATTCTTCTCTAATACAGCAATTTGCTACAGCGACCCAACAAAGAGATTTTTAAACATTGTGTCCTGAAACCTGCATATTTCAAATGGTGATTTTGCTTACAAGGAGTCTACCCTCTGCTCTAAAGAGCTCTAAAGAGAAAGACTGAAACCTGACACCATTAACTGAGTTCTAGCCTCTAAAGTTTTACTTTCAGAATATGAAAAAAAATTAAGGAAAATGGAAAATTCATTCATTAAGATTTTATTTATTTTTAATTATAAGTACATGTGTGAGGGTATGTACACACAAAGACAGGTGTCTGCAGAAGACTGATAAATTGGATGGCCATATGCTGGAGCTGCAACTGCTCAATATGGTTTTGGCAACCAAACTAGGGTCCTCTGGAGGGGAAGTGTGCACTCAACTTTTAGCCATTTCTCTAGTCCCATCTTTGTTTTTTCTTAATAAAATACAACATGGAAACAAGCATATGTAAAACCCACAAGCTTTGACAAGATTTTAAAAAAAGGTCTATTGAAACTCCAGGGAAAGTATAGGAATTTGGTAGTTAGTAATGGTTGAAATGTTAATGAATTTATGCTTTTCAAATCCTTAAAGATTTTTCTACTGAGCACATTGTTAACATTGCTCTCTATCTTCATGACATTAGAACTTTACCTTAGAAACACATATTCCAGTAGGAAATATGTTATTGTTTGAACTTGTTTTAAACATTAATGTGAAAAAGTCAGATGATGGATATTTGTAACCACAACCAATTGAAAGAAGATAGAAATAAAGAGTTCAAAGTCATTCTTGGTTGCATAGGGGGTTAGAAGAGAACCTGATCTACATTATAGATATCGTTTCAAGACAAACAAATAAAATAATTATTATTAGGAGGATTAACATTATTTGTTAGTGGTAATAAATGGAACTGGCCTATGTGAAGGCTGTTTTACATAATCTTTGTTCATGTTTGTGCCTTGGCAGGTGTGGTTTCCCAGGCATCTACTTTGCTTTAGTCAAAGTTATATATGTTAAATATGAGTTGATATATGTTAAATATGAAGACCAGTTCAATGAAATATAAAATAGTTCATATAAATAAATACTACTCTTCAATATAGTATATTTTTCAGCAAGCTATCTTTACAAAAGTCTAATTAACATGTTATTTTGTAATCCAAATGTTATCGGGCATTTTTTTTTTTTTGTTAGTTACTGTAATCTGGTCATGACTGACTAATTTAAGAGTTTTTCTATTGAGAACTGGCATTGCAAATTTGAGTTATTCACATTTGTTCTAAAATTATCCCAAATGTATTTTTCTACAGTTAACTAAAGAACTGAAACTGTCATATGAAATTTGAACTGTCATTGTATATTAAAATACCCAAATATTTGTGTTTCAAGTTGTTCTTGTTTCTTAGTTTTAGTAATGTAACATATTATTTTAATAACAAGTTCAGTGGTTTAGATAAATCATAATTTGTGTGCCTGTCCACTGTTAAAGTAGCCAGCTGTTGATCAAGTAGCCCTGCCAAGTTGAACATGTGCTCTTCGTTCTGGTCCCCAGTTCCTCCTCCTGTTATCCCAATTTCGTAGACCATAGAAGGCAAAAACATATTGGCATGGAAGGAAAAAAGATCATTTGAGGGCAAATATGATCTCCTGCTTTGATTTTTATCTGCGTGTGTTGCAGTCACACTAACTTGGGGCAGAAGTGGTATTATTATTAACTAATTAATAAATATTGGAGTTTTTGTCATATAATTTATCCAAAAGATCAATATTTTTGTTTGATTAGAATATTAACCCACTGAGAAATACATTCTGAGAATGGATAAAATGTTTTATTTACTTATTGCTATAGATATCTTATTTTCCATTATTCATAATGCCATACCTATTGCCAAGAGAGGGTGGGCAGTGTTTTCATTATCAGCATATGAGTAACAAGCTAAGCATACTTAGTTCAATGACCAAAATGGAGTTAAAAAACTTGATATAAATGAATGAAAGAATACAACTGGTAGCATCTGTGAGCTTATACATAAAGGAGACTAAATTATATCATTTAATCCCAAGACAAGCGGTGAGGCTGATAAGCTATAAGAATTTCCATTTTACTCACAGTTGTATTAAAATGCAAACATCTCTTAGTTCTATACTTTAAAACAGAATGTATTTTAATTGCCTTCCATATACTATTGCAATACCCTCTGGACTTGGTATCAAAATAAGCTTGATTAGATTTATAGGCTTTGAAGCCTTCCCAACACTTCTTAGTATTATTTTATGATTTCTGGCTTGCTCCTTCAGACTTAAACGTTGATGTCAACAAAATTACTTTGGCTTGATCTTGCAAGTGACAACTTCTGGCAGACAGGGTGCCCATCAATGTCATTGATGTATTTTAAAGTAAGAAAAATGTTGACCTGTGTTCCCATGAATGTTCCTACATGCATCCAGATTTACAGGAAAAAAAGATAGTTCTAAAATATCTCCTACTTCTGAAAAATGCAAATACATGGAGAACTTGACATTTAATTGATTAAAATAATTACATAAATATCTCCCTATGAGTGGACTTTGGGATGTCTATCTTAATATGATGTATCACCCATTTTTAACTGAATTCTTCACATTTTATATTTTATATTTATACTTTAATTTTAAATTGCAGCATAAAAATGAACATTTGAAATATCTATTCAATGTCTTGATGTTTTCTGAAGACAGACATAAACCATTTGAATTTACATGAATCATCTACTTGGAATATATGTTTTTAAAAATTTGACTCTCTTTTTTATTCTCTACAAATTAAGAAATGGTAACAGAAGCAGTAAAGAAGTTTTGAACTTCATTTACAAATTAGCCTGAGTGGTAATACTATCAGAAACAGACATGAGTTATCTAGCTAGTTTTTATTTATTAAGGGATATTATATTATTATTGTAAAAAATTTATTTTGTCCTGTTGAATCTGAGAGTGGAATCACTTTTGCTGCTTAGTAATTAACAGATAAAATCTGTTATAAAATGTCATTATAGATCATTGCCAAATAAAAAGCAGGCGCCAGATGGTGCACTTTATGTTAAGCTACACTGCATATGCACTAAGACTCCATTTCTTTCCCTAGGAGCATTACAATTTATTTTTACAACAATCCTTTACACTCTGGGAACTATGGAGGAGGAAGCTCCTTTAACAGCATGAATAAATGAAAATTGTGTCCTTATTGTATGTTTCATGAGTTACCTTACAAAGCAATATATGATTCCTTATTTTTCTTCATCTCCTTCTGTTTCTCCTCCTCCTTTTTTCTTCCTCTCCATTGTAGTTCTTGTTATTATCATATGAACAACTGACACGAGCAAGTAATGATAACTTGTCACAAATCCAATTTCTAATCAATTAGCTGTTTTGATGTTGCTAAAGTATCACAGAGGCCACATCCTCACCCATTTCCCTGCTAATATTAAAGCTTGCTTTCTTGATTTATTTAGCTGGCTTCTAATTGTGTTGTTGTTGTTGTTGTTGTTGTTATTCTCTGCTTGTTCATGTTATCATTCTCTGCCATCATCATATTTAAATGGATGAAACAATGGAATCTTCATTCTCAGATATATTCCATTGATCATCTGAAGTTCAAGAAATCATGCTAATTATAAATCACTTGAAATAATGATTTAGATATTATGAAGTATATGTGACATGTATTGAATAATTATCATTTTATAAACATTGCATCTCAACTGGAAACAATCAACATTTAATTACAGTGTTTTCCTCAACCTTCAGTTTCTTTTCCATTAACACAACCTATAGTAATTAGCACACAGGTAGAGGCCTACACTACATATTTACAGGAAAAAAAAATGAGATCTTGTTAAGGTCTAAAAACTGTAGAAACTCATCCATTGTTCTCTGTGGTCACAAAGAATCAGAATAAAAGTAGTTATGAAGGTTCACAGTAGATTTGAACATAATTTTCAAAATAAATTCAAACAAAATAAATTTTTACTAATATGGAAAAACTATCAATCAGAATATTTTTATTTTATTTTCAAGATAGTTTTTTTTAATGAACAAGTGGGTATAGAGCTACTGTTTTATAAGCAGGGACAAAACAGGTTTTCTATCTTTGAGATTCTGAAATGGGAATTAGGAATAAATTTTAAAATTAATTTTGTATGGTTTCCTTTCTGCCCTTTGATTGGCAGTCTTGAGTTGTGAGCTGCCTGAACTTAGTACTTGAACTTTCAGTGTCATGATATTAACTTTATTTTTCATAAAGAAAGCATTGACAACATGGAAAACAAACATTTCAGGGAAGCAAATGTTCTTGGATACTATTACTAGCTACAGGGTCTACCCACATTGTCATTATGTAGTTGTTCACTAAGAACTATGGGATGGAAGTTTTGAAATAAAATTGGGGGGAAGGGAGTTTAACTGGGGTAATAATAGAGAGGAGATGATGGGGTGAGAAGAGTCAGAAATGATACATTTTTCATAATGTATCAAATTACTGAGGAACAGATTTAATTAATGAAAAAGTACAAATTAAAAATAATCAACTGTCTATTTCCAAAATAATTTTCCATAAATTTCTTAAGATATCCATTGGTTTGCCAAAATTTAGCATTGAGGTAGTGAAACTAAAAAGAGAGAAACAAAAGGATATAAAGATTAGTGTGAGACTTTCATTCATATTTCTAAGTCTACTGTTTCATAAAGTGTGTTCAGATCAATATCACTGTTCATTTTCTCTGCAAACAGTAATACTTCTTTAAGCAAATCTGATGAAATGCCTCTTGATATCCACATTGCCATGTGTTAAAAGAAATGCACAGTGCTGCTAAAAAGTGTCATATGTTTATCTCCATTACTGTTTTTACTTTTATTTTTTGTTACAGTAGTGGTTTTTTGTTTTGTTTTGTTGTTTTGTTTTTTGTTTTTTACAAAGTGAACTGAAACAAAAGCTCTCACTATTTCACGGCAAATGGACACAAATCTGTCATATTAAATGTTAAGTGTCCTCCTAGCTCACTTCCCTAAACTATAGGAGACATCTTAAAACTCTCTCACTGTTTATTGAACTATGGCTATTTTAAAGCTATTGTCTGTAGAGGGTTTTAAAATGTGCAAACCTTTATATAACTCCACTTTAAAAAGTAAAATGAAAAAGGAAAGTTGAATACAATAGGATGAATAGAAGTGCCAGGATGGAAATTCACTATTTATTATAAAGTACCTTTCTTTTATTGGTCGCCGTCAAGCTTTGGAGGTTGAATAAACAGTTTTCTGAGATTGACTGAGTATGTTTCATTTGTACATAAACATGTTCAAGAACCATAACAGTATTAGAGGTTGAAGAATGTTGTATACATTGAACAAATGTACACACTTTATCTTTAGGTACTATTTATTCAGCACTTGTCATGCATTTCAGTGACTGAAAATGGTATCTGCATAGAAAACATGTTTATTGGAATCAACAAAGAATCTTGCCTTCCTTCCTGAAGAGGCTTGGCATATGAAAAGAGTATTTGAAGCATTCACTGCCATTCAAGTCCAGGTACTGAATAAGTTTGAAGTCACTCAAAGTCAGATGTGTTAGAGAGAGAAAGGATTGCCAATAAATAACAATTTGCTTACTTTGGAGAGGCATTTTAAAAGGCAAAGTACTGACTCTTGGTAGCTATAGCATGCTTCTGGCCATAACAGGCTCAGAGATCTGCAGAATTAGGTGTGGAAGAAACAATGCAATGATTATCAATTCCTTGACCTCTCCTCTCAAAAGTATTGACCACTGAGGGTTGTATGGTAACTTCATATAGCAGAAGCTACTACACACACACACACACACACACACACACACACACACACACACACACATATATATATATATGAAAGAAAAAATATTGTGGGTAACAGAGCCCCAACTGGATTACTCTCATCATCACCTGTAGCTCCAGTACAGTGAAGGAGTTAGATCAAATCGAGTTGTTGGCCAAATGTGCCATGTAAAAACCTCTCAAACAATCCAAACTATTGTCTGCTCTCCTCAAGTTGATGGGGATGCCCTGTTGCTGAAAACAAAACCCACACAATTCATTGAACATGGACAATTTGTGCTAGTGTCTAGCTAGAGCCTTTACCACTACTGACAAATTAATATTCATGGCACTGGAACATGTTCTGCATGCTACCAGAAGGGAAAGGTAAACACTAACCCAGTTACCAAGTCTTCAATCTATGATGACCTACTGCAAAATTGTTGTTGCAATAGAGAGACAAAGCTTTTGCAAGCAACCAACTACTGTCTGCATTGATTTAAGGGCCACTTATTGAGATGGAACCTGTCTATGTGCTGGGCAAGACCCTGAGACCAGACAGGACTGGCACCAATGAGAAAACCAAACACTACTGTTCTCCTAAAAGAGCGTAGCAATGAAGTGATTCTGAATGACTTTTTTACTCATACATCAGTGTCTTGCTCAGCCATGGACAGAGACTCTTCCTCTTTGATGAAAACAAATACAGAGACCCACAGATGGATAATGTGCAGAGAGTGAGAGACCTTTGACTACTCAGTTCTAAATGAACTATCTCTCCATTAAACACCTTTCCTCAGGACTCAAGGAATTATGCAGAAGTGGTGGCAGACAGATTGTAAGAGCCAGTGGAGATATAAGACACAAAGAAAACAACACAACAGGACTGATACACATATAAACACGCAGAAACTGTGGCAGCGTTCACAGGACCTGCACAGGTCTCATGCAAATGTGGTCCTAAGCACTGAAAAGCAGACACAAGCTTTCCTCCCTAACCCAGAAGCTATCTCCAATTGATGACCACTCCCAAATGAAAATTAGTTTTCTCCAACAGAGTCTCATGGGGGATACAGACCACTAGAAGTGGCAGGCCCATGCAAAAATGGAGATGGACAACACCTCCCCCACAAAAAAAAATTCAACAGAATCTTTTGCAATTGGTTGTCTCATAATGTTTTATCAGGGAGTTTATTTTTAAAGCCTTATAGGTCTTTTGCATGGATAATTATGGCTTCCATTTTTTAAAAATGGGATTCCTATGTCTACAAGTGACTGTGTCTCTGTGTCTATATGTGTTTCTTATACTTTTCCTTTGGACCTTTTTCTCTTCTTTCTTTGTTTTGTCCTATTCTGCTTCATTTTTGTTGTTGTTGTTTTATCTCATTTTATTTATTTCATTTAATTATTATTATTTAGATACTCTAATAAGAGAGAGAATAAAAGGCTGTGGATCTGGATGGGAGGGAAGGTGGGGAGGATCTTCAAGGAGTTGGGAGGGGAAAACTGTAATCATAAAATATTTTTTATGAGAAAAATCTATTTTCAATAAAAAATAGAAAAATATTTTAATCAGAAAAAAGAAAATGATAATTTATCCCTTATACCTTTATATTACCTTCAAGAAGAGAGAGAATTTTTATTTAATGCTTTTGTTTGCTTGATTGTAGATGATCTGAACTTAAATTAGACAGATTTTTTAAAATATTATACTTTTTCCTTTCATTATATCATTTTGAATTATTGGATTTATTAATTTTATATATAAAATTATAGGGAAAGCAAGAACTTATGACATTTTACAAAATTAATGTTAATGTGTCTTTAAGATGGAAAGCTACTTTGTAAATAGCAGAGAAAATAAAATTAGTTTGCATTTAACTTCTGTAACTTTTCAATACTAATTTTTTCTGTTTCAGGAGGCTTTTGAAGTTAGTAAGTTTGTAATTTAGTAAAATAATGTGGAAAAGAGAAAACATTTTTTCATTAACAATTTTCTTTTATGAATACTACAGCAACAATTACTGAGCACTGTTTGAAAAAAACATTTATGTTTTATCAGTTTAGTTTCATAAAGAAAAATTAGCTTACAAACTCCCTCAAGCAAGCCTATAACTTATTAAACTTCCTTTTGTGTAATTTTCAGAAGAAAATTAAAATTGACCAGTGGAACTGAATGCAATTATAAAGCTCATGCTTAGCTAAGGAAAAAGAAGAATGAATAAATAACACATATAATGTTAGAAAACCCTGATATCTGCTTATTTGATGGAGGATTAATATACAGGATATGTAAAGAACTCATGAAAGTCATTATTCATAACATAAAAATCCAAATAGGCAATGGAGTAAACAGAATCCTCAAAATACAAAGTAAAAATTATTAATAAATATATGAAAAAAATGTTTGACTTGAGATTCCCTCTCATTTGAGTTCAGACGGCCATTATTAACTGAATGAAAGACTGTAGGAATCACAGGTGGTGACTGACTTTAAGGAAACAGCATTTTCTAGACAACAGTGCACATGCACATGTGAACTCATAGATCATATCAGTGTGCACAAGACAGACCAAATCCAAGAATGGAGTAGAAGTGGAGAGAAAGCCCCACCTTTTTCTGAGAAGCTACTGCAACTGAAAAATTGTCAAAGGGAAAATTCAGTTTTCTTTCTTTTTTAAATAATATTTTTATTTTATAATTAACTTAATTTCAGATATCAGCCACAGATTCCCCCATCCTCCCTCCTCCTACCCCCCAGTGCTCCTACCCCAGTCCACCCTCCCATTCCCACCTCCTCCAAGGCAAGGTCTCCCCTGGGTGTCAGCTCAGCCTGGTAGATTCAGTTGAGGCAGGTCTGGTTTCCTCCTCCCTACACCAAGGCTGAGCAAAGTGTCTCAGCATAGGCCCCAGGCTCCAAATCAAACAAACATACAAACAGACAAACAAACAAAACAAAACAAAAAACCAGCCCATACACCAAGGACAGGTCCTGTTCCCACTGCGTGGGGGTCTCCCAAGCAGTTCAAACTAATCAACTGTCTTACTTATGCACAGGGCCTGCTCCAGTTCCATGGGGGCTCCTCAGCCATTGGTTCATAGTTCGTGTGTTTCCACGAGTTTGGTTATTTGTCCCTGTGTTTTTTCCAGTCATGTCTCAGTATCTCCTACTCATACAATCCCTCTTCTCTCTTGCCTGGTTGGTCTCCTGGAGCTCCACCTGGGGCTCAGCCGTGGATCTCTGCGTCCACTTCTGTCAGACACTGGATGAGAGTTCTATCCTGACAGCCAGGGTATATGGCCATCTGGTTACGAGATCAGGTCAGCTCAGGCACTCTTTCGACCATTGCCAGTCATCTACAGTGGAGGTATCTTTGTGGATTTCTGGGGACCTCTCTAGCACTCTGCTTCTTCCTATTCCCCTGGGGTTTTCATTCATCAAGGTATCTCCCTCTCCATTCTCCCATTCTGATCCTGATCTAGCTGGTACCTCCCGCTCCCCTAAGCTCTCTTTCCGCTGACCCTTGCTCTTCATTACCTCCCACCCCCAGTTTGCTCATGTAGATCTCATCAATTTCTCTGTCATTGGGTGATCTCTGTGTCTTTCTTAGGGTCCTCTTTACTAGGTAGCCTCCCTGGAGTTGTGAGTTGCAGTGTGATTATTCTTTGCTTTACATCTAGTATCCACTTATGAGTGATACATACCATGTTTATCTTTCTGAGTCTGCGTTACCTCACTCAGGATGATTTTTTTCTAATTCCATCCATTTGCCTGCAAACCTCATGATGTCATTGTTTTTCTCTGCTGAGTAGTACTCCATTTTGTATATGTGCCACATTTTATTAATCTATTCTTCAGCTGAAGGGCATCTAGGTTGTTTCCAGGTTCTGGCTATTACAAACAATGCTGATATGAACATAATTGAGTATGTGTCATGGTGGTATGATTGAGCATTACTTGGGTATATGCCCAAGAGTGCTATAGCTGCGTCTTGAGGGAGGTTGATTCCCAGTTTTACAAGGAAGCACCATACTGATTCCAAAGTGGCTCTACAAGTTTGCATTCCCACCAACAGTGTAGGAATGTTCCCCTTGCTCTACATCCTCTCTACCATAAACTGTCTTCAGTGTTTTTGATCTTAGCCATTCTGATGGGTGTAAGATGTTATCTTGGAGTCATTTTGATTTGCATTTCCTTGATGATTAAGAAGGCTGGGGCTACAGCTTAGGGGTAGAGCAATTGCCTAGCATGTGTGAGGTCCTGGGATCAATCCCCAGCACATCGACATAGTTTTTAGGAGAGAACAGGGGGAAGGACTTGAGATGATGGTGAGTGGGTAAGGTGCTTGCCTAACCATGAAAGGCCTGAATTCAGTCCCCAGCACTGCACAGAACCCGCAGTGGTGGTGATGAAAATTCAGTTTTCTATAATGATATAACACTGAGTATTTCAATCACACTTCTGGGTAGACCTCATGATGAAAAATGGTTGACCAACACCAAATCAGACTCCATAATTGTTTTTATGTTGTTTTGGTTTCCTTTGTTCTTTCTTTGTTTGTTTTGATAAATGAAGAACATGAATTTTGGTGAGTGTGTAGGAATCTAATGGGAGTTGGGGGAGGTGAAGCAATGTGATAAAAAATATTGTAGGAAATTCTCAAGGCTTACAGTCATTTAAAAAAAGTAGATCTATGAAAATAAATGAAATGTTATTGTAAGAAGTACAATATATTATTGAGAAATATAAAGAGGGTGAGTTTGTAAAGATTGAGATGCATAGGAAGGATAGATTATTGCTTATATCTCTAATACACTAATTTTGATATATTGATTTCTTGAAACTCATTTTCATCTGAAAAAAAAAGAGATTAGTTTTCATCTCTCCATATCTTTAACATATGGGAGGGATGTTGTTTCAAATGATTAAAAGATCTTTGACCTTCTGATTAAGGAAAAAAAAACCAAATAATTATAAGTTCATATGTAGATGAGAGGAGTGAGGCAAGGGACTCATATATTGCTAATAGAAATGGAAATATGTCTAGCTCTATTTATATATCTTCAAAAAATTCAAAATCTATCAGCCCTCAAAATACTGTGTCTACTTATCCTCAAGAAAAATCTAATGCTAAACTTTGGGGTATACACTAGAAGGACATTTAGGTCCATGCTCCACAGATGTATTCACATCTTTATGTTACTAGCTGCTGAGTTTGTAAGAGAAAGCTATAGAATCAGTTTTGGAATCTATTGAACAGTGAATAGTAAAGAAGATATGGTATATATAGATGATGGAGGTTTGTTTAGCCATAAAGAAGAGTGCAGTTATTATTCATAGTAAAATGGAATTTTTATAATGGCATTTGGACTCTATTCAGAATTTTTCCATGTGGGAAATATTTTAATTAGAAACAATGATTTTATCATTTTTCAGCTTTTTCCCTTTCTGTATCACTTTTAAAGATAGAATTTTGTTAATATTTTAATATCCATTTAAATGAATAATTAATGATTTGTTAGATCAAATGTTATTGCTGCATCCTTTCATGGCTTTGACCCCAGAAACCTGACTTGGTTTGATAAGGGACTGAAGAAAGGATAAAACACAGACAGAAGATTCAGCAAACCTGGGATCCAGTGGTCATGGCACTGGGATGGAGAAACTGCAGCACCCTGGCAGCTCAGCACACTATTATATCCAGTTAAACTGGGAAGTAGGGTTATTGACCATAGGTAAACAAGGAAACAGGTTTATCTAATCTCAATAGGAGCAATCTCTGCCGGAAGCAAGCTTCTGGCTATAAATATCCAGGGGAAGAAAGTGTTTACGGATATTTTCTGCACATACTGCCAGCATTTGTATTCAGACCAGAGCAAAACTTTGTCTTCCTTTTATGCCTCCCCTGGTGAAGGCTTTGTCTCTCCTGTGGGACCTAAGAATTGGTTGGTCTTTGACATGCCATGCCTGTGTCACAAATACACACTAACTTAGGACTTCATTTGCTCCCTACAAATTAGTATTTGTTAACTATAATTAAAAATCATTTTATGTATCATTTCATATCTCATAGTTATACAGAATATGCTTTGGTTATGTTGCCTCCTCTATTTTCCTGATATCTTCCATATCTTAATCCCTTCCATATTGCTAATTGTTTCTCTTTAACATTCATGTATGATTAATATATATGTTTATATATTTTTCCCCCAACTTAAACATGTGAATACCACTTTTAAGTGTTGGTTTTATTTTTGCTTAACTTGGTCATTCCAATTTTCAAACTTTTTTTCTTAAAATGGAAAGTTTTTGTGTTTCATTGTGAATAAATAAAATTCCATAGTGTGTAAACATCGTTGTTATCAATATGAGGGTGACCAAGTCTGATTTCATAATTTTAACACTGTGAATATTCTACAGTAACCAACTGAACATGGGTCATTTGTATGTATAATTTAGTTCACATATAGTTTAATAATTTTTCATGATACCCTAACATAAAATAGTCTATTAGGAGTTTTATTATGCTTATTTTAGGTAAAATTTTCTGTGATTTTTGTATCATTCAAACATTGGAATTTAGAGACAAATGCTTTAAAGCATGGATAATGTTAGTCATTTTTGTGAATTTGAATAGACTATGCTTTGGATATTTTCACTAGTTTTCTATTTTTAATAAAAATTCTAATATTTCTATATTGTTATCAACTTGTCTTTTTTGATTGACATTGTCCATGCATGAAAGTTACATCATTTGTCTGTTATTCTCAGAATGCATTTGGGCAATGTGTTTTTAAACTTTTACTTTTTCTAAAGCTAGTTCAATGCCATTATTCTGCCAATAGACAAGGACATTTTTCAGTCTTGACCAACTGAATATATCTTTCAAAAACTTAGTAGAATCTCATCATGGTTCTCATCATAATGGATTTTTAACTTTTATTTAATTCTATGTTCTTTCTCTATTATCCATTAGATCTTTTGTATTCTGGGAAAAAAAACCTGCAAAATTGTGTTTAGTACTGAGATGTTACTATAAATTATTTCAAATTTGTACCCTGTAATTGTCATTCAATTGTTTTCAAAATTTACTGCTTAATTTATTTATTGTGCTGTGTCTTACACATGGAAAGTGAAAATTCAGCATTTGAGATAATTCAAAATCCTTGGTGTTTTGTGACAGGGTCTCACTATGAGGCTCAGACTGATCTTATACTCACAGTATCCTGGGGAGACCCAGAATGCACAATTCTTCTACCTCTACACACCTGAGTTAGACTTACAGGAATGAATAATTACGCTCAGCTTGAAAGTTCCTTTTTTCTTGATTCAGATTCTCAACTGGCTTTTGTTGGATGGAGCTGTGTGATTGGTTGCTATTCTCCTCAGTCCTTTGCCAAATAATTTCCTACATTCTTTGTCCTTTTTCTTTTTTCTTTCTGGTGAAATTCAACTTTCAGTCATTTTGTTGCCTTTCAGAAAAGCATAGTTGACTATTTGTAATACTCTCTCATCTGTAGACATCCTATTATTTTACTGTGAAGTATATGACAGATTTTTTTTTTTCTGGTTGATTCTTGGAGGTTTTTAAAAGAATAGCTTGATATTTTAAAACTTGTCAATTTTCCTTTGATGAAAAATGATTCTTCTGCTTTACTGATTTTTTTAAAATGCGATAAAATTCTTGTTAGTTTACAATATTTCTTATTCCTATTAAGTTGCTTCCTATAATTTGAACTTCTCTGTTTATATTTTATTATTCTTTTTCTATAACAGTATAATTACATCATTTCCACCTTTCCTTTGCTTCCTCCCAATCCTCTCCTATATTCCCCTTGCTCTCTTAAAAATTCATGGCATGTTTCCTCATTGTTATTACACACAGTCACACACATATGTTTTTTAATACATAAATACTACATGTTAAATCTGTAAAATAATTCTTACATGTGTGTTTTAGGGCTTACCATCTGTCATTGGATAAGCAATGGGGTGCTTATTTTCTGGGAAAGATTGTTTCTCCTCATCTCAGCATTCCTTAGTGTCTATAGTTCTGTGTGTATGGTTGAGGTCTCTTGGGCTTTTCCCCATCCACTTACAAATGCCTACTGTTGTTATCATTGATCAGCTTATGTTTAGGCCGTCATATTGCTAAGACTTTATGGGCATAAACTCTGATATTACTAGTAGACACAATCTCAGAGGAAAGTCCATGATCCTCTGGATCTTATAACGTTTCTGCCTTCTCTTCCACAATGATCCCTGGCCTAATGAACAGAAGTTATATTGTAGATGTATCTATTGGGGTTGGGCTTGACAACTGCATTTAGATTGGTTGTGGTTTTCTGAAATTGTTTCCTTATGTTGTAAAAGGAAGTTTCCTTATCTGTGGCTGTAAGGACAAATATTTAGAAAGCATTTAAGGATTGTGATGGTTTAGTAAATTGTCAGCAGAAGTTTCTCCTCCAATATCCAAGACATCATCAGCACTGGGTAGTTGGTTAAGTGTCCAGTACTGGGCATGACTTCCTTCTTGTTCAGTAGGTCTTGAGTACAATAGACAGCTCCTGCTTAGCATCAATGCATGTATACTACTACTGCATCCATAGGCTTTTGTGCCATGCTGGTGATTGTTGCATCATAGTCATCATATTTGGTCAGGACCTGGGTTGCTTCCTTCCTCTGCAAGCTTGCAAGACACCTTCAGGTATGATGAAAGCTACTCCTCATGGAAGAATCTTTTAGCTTATGTCTAGCTAAGGAACCTCTGGCCATTATTTTTCTTTGTCTTCCATAAATTACTATTATCTATTCATTTGTGTCACATGTTACAGAAAATGTACAAATTTTTTTGTGGTGATCTGTTACGTCCTACAATATACTGTGTCTCCCAATAAAATTTGCCTGGAGATCAGAGGAAAAAGCCAGCCACTATATAGAAGTCAGGCAATGGTAGCACATGCCTTTTATCCTATCACTTGGCAGGCAGGGGTCTGTCTGGATCTCTGTGAGTTCAAAGCCACTTAAGAACAGAGCCAAGCTTGGTGGCACACACTTTAACTTCCAACACTAGTTAACCATAGATGCCTGGAAGTCTGTATGGACAGACAGGAAGTGACCTAGCTGGGCAGGAAGAGGAAGTGATGTAGCTGGGCTAAAAGGACAAATGAGAGATTGAAACAGAAAGGCATGTAGGCATGGGTAGACAGAAAGTAGCTCGCTTTTGGAAGTTGTGGAGTTGGTGAGGTAAGGTTAGCGGTGGTTTTTCCTATTCCTCTGATCTCTCTCACTCTCAGGCTTTAACCTCAATTTTTAAATACTCATTTTATTAATAAGACTTAAGATTTAGCAATTCGTCTATAATTTTTATCACTATAAATTTTAGTTCTGTTTCCTTTTTAGTTTACATTATTCTAGCAAATTTCTTAATCCAATGTTAATTTCCTTAATCTATGTAATGTGATAACTGTAATGTCTGTGGCTGGTCTTCATCATCTTTTGGTAATGAAGTTACTAATGTAATTACCTTATAGCTTCTGTTCCTTTTCATATAAAGTCACATTATTTAAATGTCTGTGTTGGGGATTTTACATTTAAAATTCAGGTGTTATTTAAATTATGCATGTTGTTATCTTTCTGAAGGAACCAAAGATTTGCAGCTAGAAAAGCCATGTCACATTAATCTGAAAAAGGGTTGTGGTAAGTTAAAGGTAGATTCTTAAGTTTCTAAAGAATGTTCTATTCCTCCTTAACCTTATTCCTAGTATTAAGCATTTTAGCTTACCAGCCAAACCCTACAGAACTAACAACAATTTGTTCAATTATCTCCTTGTACCTAATTTCATACATTATGTTCAAAATCATTTCAGATCATTAACCTTGCAACATCTTCTATATATAATCAAATGCCTATTGAAGAGAACACTACCAAAATCTTCGCACATGTTTTGGAATATTTACTGTCTTATATACATAACTCATTTCCATTTACTAGAAAATATAAATTGTGATTATATGTATATATACAGATACCCATAGTCAAATCTATTAGTTAAATAAAACATTCAATTTTAAATAAGGGACATTTATTCTGGAATACTTGGAATCTCATTTGACTTTGTAAAATCTAGAAGTACATCATTATACATAAATATTCATTGAACATTACATAGTTCTGCTAATACTTACATCAAATATGGTGGCTTGTACTCTATGCAATAAAGCCAAATTTCATTATTATTCTCCCCTCTTCCTATGTTATTGCTCATATAGGTTCCAAGATGTTTGATGATTATTTTAATAATATAGAAGGAAAATTTTCAAATGAATGTTTTGCAGAGTGACAGGAACTTGAGGCATTGAATATAAATTCTATTAGATGAGGGACTGTAGAACATCATTGCAGACTTCTCAGAATAGTTCTGTAGCTGTGTTAGGTCACTGTTTCCCCTGATTCTATCTACTCTTCAACTCTCAGGGATTCCTTCTTATTAATGGTTTGCTGGTATTCGTTCTTTTTTTTTGTTGTTGTTGTTGAAAGACTCTAATTTTGATAAATATTTTCCTTATACACCTGAGTAACTGAAACTTATACACAATTTTCAAGAGAACATTCTTACTGTTTAAATCTAAGCAGTTTTTTAAGGGGGGACTTGGTTTTGTTATTTATACTGAATCTATAGATACTTAAATATTAAAAAATTCAAAATGCAATATATATTGAATTCATATATATTTATACATCTCTACATATATATAAAATATATATGTATATATAAATATATGTTGTTTTCATTAGTTCATTCCACGGTTAATTTGTGCTTTTACTTATTTAAATTTTTACTCATAACCTTTGTCAGTTTGTTGAGCATATTCATAGTGGTTACCTTGAAGTCCTTCTCTAGTGCTTCAGCTACATTGCATTTCTCATAATCTACTGCAGTAGGGTAACTAGGTTCTTGTGAAGGCATATTGTCTAGTCTGTTTTTGTTTTTGTTTTTTGTGCTGGTGTCTAGGTATCTAGCGTTATGTTGATTGAGGTGATGCTAAATGTTTACATCTGCTCTTATCTTTGTTGTGTTGGTGCTCTGTCCCTGGATTGCCATAGCCTTCTCTGGACCTTTGGAAAGTTTGGTGGCTATGGGTCCTTTCTAGAGAGTGTTTCTGCACACCAGTGACTGGCATAAATGAATAAAGAAGGGTTAGGAAAACAGACCAATGTAGCCTGAATCTTAAGTGTTCTTAATAATGAAATCCAAACCCGAGGCCAGTTATTGGGGTGAATGCTGGAAGATAAGAGACACAGAACAAGCCACAGCTATCTCACCTTGCTCGTTCCTCAGGTGATCCTGTTTCCTCAGGCTGGAAGCTTCTGAGTCCTCCTCCACATGAATCTCAGCTGAACTGTGTTGCTCCAAAGCCTGAACACTTAACCAACCAAATGCTTAACTAACTACACGCTTTACTCACTTAGTTCCTGGTCCTCATGCATTATATACCTTTCTCTTACTGCCCCCACTCCCTGGGATTAAAGGTTGGGTTTCTGGGATTAAAGGCATGGGTCACCATGCTTAGCTGTTTCTAAAGTGGCCTTGAACTCAGAGATCCGGCTAGCTCTGCTTCCCAAGTGCTGGGATTAAAGGTGTGCACCTCCACTGCCCAACTTCTGTTATGGTTTACTCTTCCCATTTTCTAGCCACCATTTTTGGCTTTGTTCTAGGGGCTGTCTGTTCTCTGACCCCAGATATGTTTATTTCAGGGAACACACAATATTTCAGGGAAAACAATACCCACCACAGACCAAGAAGGACTGCAGGGAGAAGCCTAGGGGATCTCGACCTTTTCAAGAGAGCATTCTCAGCAAATTGAAGGTGTGATTGGAGAAGGAGTTCTTACATGTGGATTGCAGGAAGACAATGATTGATCTGGAGAGACAAGATAGAAGGGATTCAGAGGACCCTGGTTCTACAGCAAGATTTGGAAACTTTAGTGAATGGAGTTGAGGTAGCAGGAAGGGCACCTCAAGAAAGTTGTTACAGAGCTGAAGATGGGAATGGAAAGATTAAAATGGAACACAGCAAGGATAATGTAAATCAACCTGATTCACAGAATACTGTGGTCAGCAGAATTTCCAGATAGAAAGTATTTCCTGGTATCTCTGGATTGTCAGGTTAACCAATGAGGATAGTCTAGAAGGGGGGTTGAAAGAGTCCTCAGGAAGGAGCAAAGCTAAAGGTTCAATGGAGTTCCCAAGGAATCTTACTTAAAAATTTAAAATTTCAGTTTAGGTGTATATGATGAATGTGATTGAATTGCTATTTATAGTACATGGACTGAAATTGAGAAACAATATGATAGAATATGTAGTTTATAGTTACTAAACTTGTTTGTTGTAAAATATGTCAAGGCACATTTTCTGAGATGTCTGATGTAACAACCAGGGTCTATATCCTACTACTAAACTTGAGAATGGCTAGAATATTATTTGCAAGCTGGTATGGTTGGCAAAATAACTTTTGATTGCAATGTGTCATGCTACCCTTAAAAAATTAATTGGAAGTTATACTTCATTAAAGATGTGAGGATTGCTTTACTAAGTATTGTGAAACAGAGAAGCTTCTTTTAGTCCTCCAGCCCTAAAGATTCTGTGAGAATCAGTTAATGAGATGTAAACCTAGCAGTCACTTCAGAGGATCAAAAATAATAATGCTCATGGAAAAGAAAGCATTGCTCTCTCCAAGTTACTCGGTTTTCCAAATAAGCTACGAAACTGTTGCATTTCATCAAATGTATCCTACAACATGTGGTAGAAATGATCATGCTTCTTCCCAGGAAATTCTTCCTAGTTGTGCTAATGTATGCTTTTCACAGTTACTGTTTTGCTTCACAATTTTGCCCTGTAGAGTATTTTAAACCTTAACGGTATTTCCTGTGGATGTTATGTTCCAAATTGGCTGTCATTGTTCCCTGGTACTTGAATTTATTCTTGAAATTTCTAAGTTGATGTTTGAAGAAACATTGATAGACAAACATATGAAATTAGTATTGCTCCATTGAAACCATGACATTAGTGGCTAGCCTTGAAACGATATATGTGCCACCAACAAAACTGAACTCAGCAGGTTTTATATGTGTGTGTGCATGCATACATATATGTATGTAACAATAATAATCTAGGAAATGAGGCCACCAACTTGAGAGTGGAGGATTCAAGGGAAAGGTTTGAGGATCATAGCTGAGAGGGGCTAGAGGAAAGTAAGGGGAAAGTGGTATAATTCTATTTCAATTAGAAATATAGAACACTTAAAAGCCCTGGTGTCATTTTTAAAGAATTCCTCCATCATTAAACCATTTAGACAATTTCTCAATATAAATTAACTTTTGCTAGGAACTAAATAATGAGATTAAAAATATAGAAATTTAAAAATTGTCTTCTTGATTCAGTATGTTTTAAGATGAAACCTGTACAGTTTTCTTTTAAAATAATGTTGTGAATATATGTATAATATAGAAAAATATTTACAAGAATTAATTTCCCTGTATGGTTTAGGCAGTTTTATAAGACCTGACACCATGGGTTTAAAAAAAAAAAAAAAAAAAAAGGATGCCATACTGAAATATTTTTCTTCTCAATCACAGAGCCTCTCACTAACTTTATAACATTTGATACCTATGAGAGGTGGGGAGAGGCACATTTTGAATTAAGTGGTGTCTAAAAGAGTGTATGAGTGCATAACAGAAGGAATTCTGGTTGGTTAACAGAACATGCCAGTTCCAGTCAATAGAAACATAGGCATACCTATTATTCTGCATGGATGATGCATGTCTATTTCTTCAGAGTAATTTTTAACCTTCAGATATTTGAGAGCAAAAGGAACATGGTCAGTAGTCACGGGTTTTTAATTAGCTCAATTTGACTGTAAATAGCAAAGTATGTATACTCAATCCTTATTTGGATGTGTGAAAACATTGTTATAAAGTAGAATTTATAGATAATAGGATATAATCTAGGATGGAAATTTTTAAAACAACAAATTAATATGCATGAACCATAAGTAAACCAGTATGTTTTATATGAGCTTCCTTAGTATGTCTCTGCATTGATAGTTGTTGGGCATATAAATCATCATCCTATAACCTTATTTAATTCATATAAGTGAGCAAAACAGAAGATAAGGGTAACACAAACTATGAATCTTCAAGAAAGTCAACCTTTGAGCTATCATCATATGGTTCTGAGAATTCAGCATAATGATTAGGGGATGTTTTTGGTATTTAAGGATGGGAGGGTAAAGCAAAGCACAGGTCAGTGGGAGTGTACGGCAATAGCTCCTAACAGCAAAGCAGGGAAGAACCAGAGTCCCTGGGAATAGAAGTCAGGCTACAATTTTCAATGTTCATCTGCAACAAAATATTTCTTCCATTAAGACTCATCTCCTAAAGTCTCCAGAAGCTCCCAACAGTGCCAAGAGCTAGCCATAAAAGCTTAAACTGGAGCTTCTAGAGTATAACACAGATGTAAATAAAAGCAGAAGGGTCAATGTCATTGTAATTAATTAATTCACAGTACTGTGGCAAAGGCAGTCTGAACAATTTCCTTGTGCAATTGTCAATCATTTGAACGTATTTCATCTCATGTGTCTTCTTTCCCTTTTTATGCAGAGGTTTTAAAAAAATGTCCTTATAAAATCAAGGAGAAAATGGAGGAGAAATCAAGCCCATGAATTATTTTAAGCCTAGAAAAGAATAACTACTTCCCCATCACAAATACAAATACTGACAGTCAAGAGGTACAGAGAAGATCAGTAAGTTAAGTTGTGATGGAAATAAATAAGATGTTTTTGTGTGTATGTGTGTGTGTGGGGGGGGCATGATGGCTCCAGGTATACTGGCAGATACATACAGTAGATGCTACATGTTCAGATTTATTTTCCTTGAAAATGAAACTTTTTAAAGTTTACTTACTTTGATCACTTCTTTAATGTTGTTTATTTGCAGTGACTTGGCTCCTTCCCCTGTACTAAGGTTAACTGTGAATACAGCAATGAAGATCAGACTATCTGGGGATAAAGAAAAGGGCCATTTCAAGGAGTATTTGAGTTGTCTTTGTCTTAAATAATTATCATTTTTGTTTTGTTTTGTTTTACTCATAGTAAACCCTAAATAAATTTATTTTAAAATAGTTATTTGGTTTCAAGACCATTTTGCATATCTTCTTATTTACAGTTTATAATGATAAAAGTTAATGGATTAATGAGATGATATGCTTCTTTATTTTACATAAAAAATTAAATGGCTGAAATTTTAACACTGTATAGAAAAATTTCAATGAATTCTATTGTTTATATATCTCTCTCTCTATATATATATATATATATACATACATGTATATATAATGCCAATATGTATATATGTATGTATGTATATATATATATGTATATGTATATATGTATATATGTATGTAAATAGGGTTGCAACCCTTGGAGTTATAATGCTCCCCAAAGAGCCAGAAACTGCCTTACAAGAACTCTAAGTCCAGATATGAGAAAATGTCCTTTGAGCTATTTATTGCTCAGGAGATCAAAAAGTCTCCCCAGTAAGGTTGTTGCCATTGTCCTTGATTACCACATAAGGGCCATACACATTATTTAAAGAAATAAAGCTAGGATTGATCTGAAATCCTCTGTCTTTTGGTGGTATTGTGTTCCCCAAAATATTGTGCACCCTAATAAACTTATCTGTGGTCAGAGACAGAACAGCCACAATATTAAACGTAAAGGATAGGCAGTGGTAGCACACGCCTTTAATCCTAGCATTCCAGAGCCAGAAATCCATCTGTTCAAGGATACAGCCAAACATGGTGACTCACACCTTTAATCCCAGGGAGTGATGGCTAAAACAGAGAAATACATAAGGCATGAAGACCAGAAACTAGCAGCGTTTGGCTGGTTAAGCATTTGGCTGGTTAAGCATTCAGGCTTTCGAGCAGGAGCTCAGCTGAGAACCATTGGGATGAGGACACAGAAATTTCCAGTCTGAGGAAACAGGATCAGCTGAGGAACTGGCAGGTGAGGTAGCTGTGGCTTTGTTTTGCTTCTCTGATCTTCCAGCATACACCCCAATAACTGGCCTCAGGTTTGATTTTATTAACAAGTACCTTTAAGATTCCTACTACACTGTCTTCATGACTATTTCTCAGTATCAGAATGAGCTATGCAAGGTGGAAATGGAGAAACAAAAGCAATAGTCCTACCAACTGATAAAGCCTACAAACTAACAAAGGAAAAGACTGGTCAGGCAAGATACCCCAGTGGTGCAGTAGTAATACATTCGTATGGGTGGTAAACAGCAGAGGTTTAATTAGAATCCTGACCCACTCAATAGGTGAAAATTCATAGCTGCTGCTGTAAACCTAGTGAACTATTAGTTGCTGAAGATGCCATAGATCTTACAGAGGAACGACTTAGTGTCATTTCCTGAAATCAATATAGCTTCTAACTGCATTCTAAGTATGTATCCTTATATCCACAGATAAGTGAAGTATTTCCCCCTAACTTAAAAGCTTATTTTGCAACAATACAGAGATTTAGAGATTTAAATCTAGGCATAAAGTCGAGAACAAGTTATTGTGGGTGCCTAATCTTAATTGAAACAAGTGGTATTTTTTCATAACCCAGTAATTCCAATTAGTGTTGCCCATATGTACATGGGTATAGAATCAGCCTGCACAGTATCTTCAAGAGCTACAATGGTTTGTGTAGCTGAAGAATAAGGTTATAGAGAATAAATATTGTGCACATAGATCAGGGAGGGTATTTTGAATGTGTTACCTCATTTAATTTCCTGAACAATCCAGTGATACAAACAACTGTTATCCAAGCTACCTTACTTCAAAGCTTATGACATTAGGTACAACTGCTTCAAACAAGGCACCTGGCTATGCCTGTCTTCAACAAATAGCACCAGCAAGCATAAGAGTTAGTGTTTTCTTCCCAGGATTCCATCTAGGCCTGCTGGTTTATATTGACATCATAAATTCTGGGATGGAAGTAATTTTGAAAGGTCACCTAATCCATTCACCCTGCCTTAAACTTTCCTGGCAGATGGGGAGCCACCTTAATTCTCTACCCCTTCAAAGGAAAGAACAGCTTCCTTCTATCCCTTATTCTTGGATTTAAAAACCCCCACTACAGGAAATCTCATTTTTAGAGAATAAATCCTACTCAATATAATTTAAGCTTGTTGCTCTTGCTCAGTTTCTTGAGAACATGTTGTGATGTCTAAATAACTGAATTTTCTATACTTAAAGATAGATGCTAAAAGGTCATTTTAAAAAAAATCTATAACTCATGTTTTAAGTTAACAAAATTGAAAACATGTACTTTTTAGCAGCATAGTTTTCCTTTATGATCTTGATGATAAGGCTTTTTTTTTTTCTGGTATTTTTGTTTTAAATTTTAAGTAATGAACTCAGACAAGGGAGATGTACAAGTTTTGGTTTTGCCTGATTTTCCAAGATACTTTTGTTTAAATCATTTTAAATATCATATAGCTCTCCTGTCGTCTTCATCAGTATTGTGAAACCACGGTCTTGCTTTTATTTTTCCTTTTGTGATTTTCTCCCAGTTATTGAGATGATTTAAAAGTCATTCTCTCATAGTACTCAGGAAGGTTTTCAACACGTGCCCTGTTCCTGGGCGGTCTTTGCTTAATGTTGTCTTCAGCAAGTCCAGTTCCTTCTTTTGTCCCCTACTTGACTGTTGACTTTTTTCATTCACATTATGTATCTCACAGAAACTCATTTCTTCTCAATGTTTCCATTGCGAATTTAAATGAGATTGGGCATAGGCGACTTCTGTAAATGATTACATTAAAAATATGAAAACAGCAGTTTTCTAAGATCAACCTTCCCCATAGCTTCTTTCTGAATGTTTACTTTATTCTTTTTTTTTAAATTTTATAATTTAATTTAATTTTACATATCAGCCACGGATTCCCCTGTTCTCCCTCCTCCCATTCCCCACCCTCTCCTCAGCCCCCCCCCCCCCCATTCCCATCTCCTCCAGGGCAAGGGCTCCCCTGGGGATTCAGCTCAACCAGGTAGATTCCATTGAGGCAGGTCCAGTCCCCTCCTCCCTTCACCCAGGCTGAGCAAAGTGTCCCTGCATAGGCCCCAGGCTCCAAGCAGCCAACTCATGCATTAAGGACAGGTCCCAGTCCCACTGCCTGGGGGCCTCCCAAACAGTTCAAGCTAATCAACTATTTCATTTATCAAGAGGTCCTGATCCAGTTGGGGCCTCCTCAGCTATTGGTTTATAGTTCATGTGTTTCCACTAGTTTGGCTACTTGTCCAGGCCCCAGGTGGAGCTCCAGGTGTCCAATCAGCAAGAAAGAGGAGGGATTGTATGATTGAGAATTGTTGAGAGACCATGATTGGAAAAAAGCACAGGAACAAATAGCCATTTACTTCATTCTTAATTCTGTTTCCTGCATTTAAATTTCCATACATTGTTAGATTTCATCCACATGATTATTGGTTCTAAATATGATTTATCATTTTTGTGGTTTTATTTGAAAATAGTAGAGATCACCTTCTCAGTTGATTAAATGGTTGTAAATCTTTTGAGAGGTCACATTGCAAGGTGGCAATTGTCATCAATCATGGCCTTAATTTAAACTTGGATTGTAGCTGAATAAACTTTCTTTTCCCATGTTAGTTTTCCAGATTTCTTTACCCATATCTTTTTAATCTTAAATTTAGTGGAATTCTAATTAGTATCACACTATTTTGGAACTATTTTATGTCTTATTTTTAAGACATCATAACATTAAAAGTGAAAAAATGCTTGCCTTGTTACAATAATTTTCTTTGCTTATGGTTACAATAGCCACTATGCTAACACTGAGGATTTATGAAGATTGCTACACAAGTCTCCATCTTAATTTTTGTCCAAAATGAACTATCATTACTTGTATCTTCATACGGTGTCTCTACCCTTCAAAGCAACTCCCAAACTATAAGAAGCAAAACAACTTTATAAAATATTCAGAGCACAAAAAATAACACATGGAGTTCTTCTATATTGGAGGATAATAAATGTCTCAGGTGCCATCAAACTATCAGATTATCAAATAAAAATCATAGTGGCAAGTATGAGTTGCCACAATTGTATCTCATAAACTCCCCAAATAATTCAGGCTATTGCCATTGTTCTTTATCTCCTTCCTAAAGTTGACTAAGATCCTATTAATGAAGATACTACATACTTGAATCATAAAGTTTTGCAGATATCACCCTGGCACTAACCTAGAAGCTTCATCCATACTATCTAGCTTCTGTAGTGCTGGAATGTGCTATAAATACTACTGTGAAAGACACAACATAACAATCAGTCTTACTTATCTGTAGACCCTGCCAAGTGTAATAATGATCAGCCTTGCAAAGTTTGCCCACTTCTGCAATAGTAACATAACTGTCATTCATTAGAGTAACAAATATTGTTTTCAAATTTGATTCATGGCCTGCTTCAGAAGATGGAACTCATGCTTGCAACTGTTAACCAAACCAATAACCTGTGACATAGGTGGCATAAGTCCAATGTAGAACAGTAGGTTCTTCATAAGGGCCTATTGTTCTGTTCAATGAAATTGCCTTCTAAATACTTATCTTAATCTCACATAGTAGTTCAGCTCTCAACCATCACCAGATAAGCCTCTTTTTATAATAGATGATGATTAGTCTAAAGGTACAAACCGGTAAGATTCCAGAGAATAAGATGTTGTGCAGTGTTCAGTCCTATAGGAGACATTTATAGTATTCCTCACACATCAAAGCTCAGAGATGATCATGGATGGGGCAGAATGCTTTTAAGAGGCTATGGAAGAATTCTATGAAAATAACGTTTTCAAGACATGACAGGAGTGTTGCATACATGACTTCACAGTGACTATGACCGCATGTGCAAAATCTGCAGATCAGTCCAACCAAAATTCCAACACAGATATGATAGGGACTCATAAAATCCCAATCTTATCTGAGAAGCTACTGGCAATTGAGAGTTACTAGAGAATGGGAGAGTAAAAGCTTTAGTTTCTGTGAATAACACCACAAACAAAAGCAAACTATTTAGTAAACTGTTGATTTCATCATACAGTTCCAGATCACAATCCATCATTAAAGGAAGTCAGGGCAGGAACTTCCTCAAGGAAGAAACTTAAAGGCAAGAACTAGCAGCAGAAACCATGGAGGAATGCTGCTTACTGACTTACATCCCAAGCAAATTTGTGTAGGGATAGTACTAATTTTATTTGGGAAGTTCCTCCACTGAGACTCCATTCAATGATTCTCAACTGTATAAAGGTAATAGCTAAAGCTAATTAGGACAGTTCAAATGTTTTCAAGTATGGCCCCTGGTAGGCTACCCGTGCTCCTGTTCATGGCCCTATGCATATGTTCATACTTGTAGTGCTAAATAGGCTCTGGGAGCTGAAAAAAATTACATGAAGTTGGAAGGGAAAATTTAGGATAGTATATGAGGAGTAGGAAAGGAAGGAATGGCAGGTAGATCTGATTAAAACAAATTATTATACAATTATCAAACAACAGATAAAAACTATATGGAAAATTAACTGAGGGCTGCAGTTTTAGGATGAGAACTCAAATTTTTATGTAGTAAGTACAAACCCATTATGCCAATATAAGCATTCTTAATAACTCAGGTGATCTGTCAAAAGCCATACCTCTTAAGAGATTGTGATAGATTGTAGGAAAACAAAAATATGCAACAAGCATTATTTAAGTATGTTTAGGCTTATTCATGTTGAGATCACATGTTGACGAAATAAGAAGTAGCAAAATAAGTTGACATGCATACAAGTGAATTGAACTAGTTTGAAAGAAAACAATTGATGATTGATTGAGATATAACATAAAATAATTTCACTACCTTTTCTTCTTTGAAGATGATATCCATTTTGTCTGAGTCAGCATGTTAATAATCTACAATTACATGAAACCATGAGATTTGTAAAGTAATTATATGCAACAGTATTTTACATTAATATTCAGATACTTTGGTGTTCAGGTGAACACTGTGCCTAACTATATTATCATGTTTATATAAAGTTTCATAGAAATAAAAAAGAAAGAAAATTAGATATATACAGGAAGTATCAAAATTTTCAGAAAAGTATATAAAATTCTATCTTATTACCATTTGGCTGTAGCTTTATATCAGCAAGAGTGAGCTTTATTTAATTTTTGTTCATTGATATATTGACTAGATTACAAATATGCCTTTAGAGAAGAAAATATAGACAGTGAGAAATGTTAATCATTGTAAATATTTGTTTATATATTAGTAATATATCATTTGGCAACAGTGAAGAATTTAAATTTGTGCGTACTCCTTAGTGAATTGCACTTAGGTAAATAAGATGAGTGCCTGGGGTTATAGTCAGAGAGGCAACCGCCCCTGGGTCCCACCTCTGGGCACCATCCTGGGAGGACCTGCCCAACTTGGCCCCAGTTTCCAGCCAATTGGCGGGGCCCTGTGGGAAGGCTCCCCTTTTCCAAGACTGCAGGCAGACCCTGCAGTCTCCAGATGCTGCCCCCACACCCATTTGACTGAGACCCCAGCCACTTCCTGAGACTCAGAGACCAGCCCCCAGCTCCCATCTGCCCTGGAACTCCCATCTGGACCAGAGGTGAGTGCCTGGGGTTATAGTCAGAGAGGCAACTGCCCCTGGTTCCCACCCCTGGCCACCATCTTGGGAGGACTTGCCCAACTTGGCCCCAGTTTCCGGCCAATCAGCAGGCCATGTGGGAAGGCTCCCATTTTCCAAGACTGCAAACAGACCCTGCAGTCTCTACACCCTTCCCCCACACCTATTTGCCTGAGACCACAGCCACTTCCTGAGACTCAGAGACCAGCCCCCAGCTCCCATCCGCCCCAGAACTCCCATCTGGACCAGAGACCAGAGAGACCCTCCGGTGGACACTACAACCTCAACACCTTGCCCCCACATCCATCTGCTGGAGACCCCAGCCACTTCCGGAGACTTAGAGACCAGTATCCAGTTTTCCATCCTGTCCCGGATCTCCCATCTGGACAAGAGAACCCCCAGCTCCCATCTGAACCAGAGCCTCCATGCTGTCCTGGAACTCCCATCTGGACAAGAGGAAAACAACCTTATAAGTAACATCATAAAGAGGCTAGAGCCTTATATAGAAGATATCAAAAATAAAGTGGAGGAACAAACAAACGAAAAATGGGAAGAACATTATAAAAAACTAGAGGAAAGGACAATTAAAGCAGAAGAAAACAATAAGTCCCTGAAAGAAAATCAGGAAAAAACAAGGGAAAAAGTCCAAGACCTGAAGAGGGAAATAGAAAAAATGAAGAAGACACTTGCAGAAGGAATGCTGGAAATAGAAAATCTGAGTAAACAAACAGGAACTTCAGATGCAAGTATAACCAACAGAATGCAAGAGATGGAAGATAAGAACTCTGGTGTTGAAGATAGTTAGAAGAAATACATTCATCAGTCAAAGAAAACACTAAAACCAACAAAGTCATGACCCAAAATGTCCAAGATATTTGGGACACCATGAAAAGACCAAACCTATGAAAAATAGGGATAGAGGAAGGAGAAGAATACCAATTCAAATGCACAGAAAATAGATTTAACAAGATCATAGAAGAAAACATTCCCACCTTAAAGAACAAAATGCCTATGAAGATACAAGAAGCCTATAGAACACCAAATAGACTAGAGCCCCCAAAAAAGTCCCCTCGCCAAATAATAATTAAACAACTAAACGTACAGAATAAAGAAAGAATATTAAGGGCAGCAAAGGAAAAAGGCCAAGTGATTTATAAAGGCAAACCCATCAGAATAACACCCAATTTCTCAGTGGAGACATTGAAAGCCAGATATAATGGCTGGACAGATACAATGCAGACATTAAGAGACCATAGATGCCAGCCTAGACTAATATATCCAGCAAAACTCTCAATCATCATAGATGGAGTGAACAAGACCTTCCAAGACAAAACCAGATTTAAACAATACTTATCCACAAACCCAGCCCTACAGAAAGCACTAAAAGGAAAATTCCAACCTAAGGAAGGCAGATACACTCATGAAAACACAGGCAACAGATAACACCACAGCAGTAAACCCCAAAGAAGAGAAGTACACACACACTACCACCAAGAAATAAAAATAATAACAACAGGAACGAACAATCACTGGTCATTAATATCCCTTAATATCAATGGACTTAATTCACCTATAAAAAGACACAGACTAACAGAATGGATACGAAAACAGGATCCATCTTTCTGCTGTATACAAGAAACACACCTCAAATTCAAACACAGACACCTCCTAAGAATAAAAGGCTGGGAAAAGACTTTCCAATCAAATGGTCTTAAGAAACAAGCTGGTGTAGCCATCTTAATATCCTGCAAAATAGACTTCAAACTAAAATCAATCAAAAGAGATGATGAAGGACATTACATACTCATCGCAGGAAAGATCCACCAAGATGAAGTTTCAATTCTGAGCATCTATGCCCCAAACACAAGGGTACCCACACATGTAAAAAAAACATTACTAAAGCTTAAATCACATATAAAACCCCACACATTAATAGTGGGAGACTTCAACACCCCACTTTCACCTCTGGACAGATTGGCCAAATTGAAACTTAACAGAGACATAATGGTCTTAACTGATGTTATGGCTCAAATGGACTTAATTGATATCTACAGAACATTCCTCCCAAACAAAAAATAATATACCTTCTTCTCAGCACCTCATGGAACCTTCTCTAAAATCGACCACATACTTGACCACAAAGCAAATCTCAACAGATACAAAACAATTGGAATAACCTCCTGTGTTCTATTGGACCACCATGGTTTAAAGTTAGATTTCAACAACAGAAAAAACTACAGAAATCCTACAATCTCATTGAAACTGAATAATGCTCAACTGAATCACCAATGGGTAAAGGAAGAAATAAAGAAATTAAAGACTTCCTAGAGATCAATGAAAATGAATACACCACATACCCAAACTTATGGGACACTATGAAAGCAGCGCTAAGAGGGAAATTCATAGCACTGAATGCCCACATAAAGAAGCTGGAGAAATCTCACGCTAGTGACATAACAGTACACCTGAAAACCCTTAAACAGGAAGAAGCAAAGTCTTCCAGGAGGAAAAGACACCAGGAAATTATCAAATTGAGAGCTGAAATCAATAAAATAGAAATAAAGAGAACAATACAAAGGATTAATGAAACAAAGAGTTGGTTCTTTGAGAAGATCAACAAGATAGACAAGCCCTTATCTAAACTAACCAAATGACAGAGAGAGAGCATCCAAATTAACAAAATCAGAATTGGAAAGGGAGACATAACAACAGACAATGAGTAAATCCAGAGAATCATCAGGTCATACTTCAAAAACCTCTACTCCACAAAACTGGAAAATCTAAAAGAAATGGATAATTTTCTGGATATGTACCACATACCTAAGTTAAATCAAGACCCGATAAACCATTTAAATAGACCAATAACCCCTAAGGAAATAGAATCAGCCACTAAAAGTCTCCCAACCAAAAAAAGGCCAGTACCAGGTGGTTTCAGTGCAGAATTTCGCCAGATCTTCAGAGAAGACTTAATACTAATACTCTTTAAATTGTTCCACACAATAGAAGCAGAAGGAATATTACCAAACAACTTCTATGAGGCTACAATTACGCTGATTCCTAAACCAAACAAAGATGCAACAAAGAAAGAGAACTACAGACCAATGTCCCTCATGAACATTGATGCAAAAATACTCAATAAAATACTGGCAAACAGATTCCAAGAACATATCAAAACAATTATCCACCATGATCAAGTAGGCTTCAGCCCAGGGATGCAAGGGTGTTTCAATATATGAAAGTCTGTCAATATAATACACCAAACTCAAAGAAAAAAACCACATGATCATCTCACTAGACGCAGAAAAGGCATTTGACAAAATCCAACACCCCTTCATGATAAAGGTCTTGGAGTGATCAGGAATACAGGGAACATACCTAAACATAATAAAGGCAATCTATAGCAAGCCAACAGCCAACATCAAATTAAATGGACAGAAACTCAAAGCAATACCACTAAAATCAGGAACAAGGCAAGGCTGCCCCCTCTCCCCATACTTATTCAATATAGTACTTGAAGTTCTAGCCAGAGCTATAAGACAACATAAGGAGATTAAGGGGATACAAATTGGAAAGGAAGAAGTCAAGCTTTCCCTATTTGAAGATGACATGATAGTATATATGAGTGATCCCAAAAATTCAAGCAAGGAATTGATACAGCTAATAAACACCTTCAGCAACATAGCAGGATACAAGATCAACTCAAAAAAAAAAAAGAAAAATCAGTAGCCATCCTATATACAATAGACAAACAGGCTGAGAAGGAAATCATAGATACATCACCCTTTACAAAAGCCACAAATGATATAAAATACCTTGGAGTTACTCTAAGCATGTGAAGGACCTATATGACAAGAACTTTAAGTCCCTGAAAAAAGAAATTGAAGAAGATGTCAGAAAATGGAAAGACCTCCCATGCTCATGTATAGGCAGGATTAACATAGTAAAAATGGGGATCTTACAAAAAGCAATCTACAGATTTAACAGAATCCCCATCAAATTAACAACACAATTCTTCACAGATCGGGAAAGAATAATATTCAACTTCATATGGAAAAACAAAAAACACAGGATAGCCAAAAGAATCCTGTACAATAAAACAACCTCTGGAGGCATCATGATCCCCGAACTCAAGCTCTACTATAGAGCTACCATAATAAAAACACCTTGGTACTGGCATAAAAACCGACATGTGGACCAATGGAATCGAATTGAAGACCCTGACATTAACGCGCACACCTATGAACATATAATTTTTGACAAAGAAGCCAAAATTGTACAATGGAAAAAAGAAAGCATCTTCAACAAATGGTGCTGGCATAACTGGATGTCAATGTGTAGAAGGCTGCAAATAGATCCATATCTGTCACCATGCACAAAACTTAAGTCCAAGTGGATCAAAGACCTCAACATAAATCCAGTTACTCTGAACCTGATAGAAGAGAAAGTAGAAGAGACAATTAAGGAATTGCTCAACATCCCAAATTATTCAGGAAATGCAAATCAAAACGACTCTGAGACACCACCTTACACCTGTCAGAATGGCTAAGATAAAAAACACAGAAGACAGCTTATGCTGGAGAGGATGTGGAGCAAGGGGAACTCTGCTCCACTGCTGGTGGGAATGCAAGCTTGTACAGCCACTTTGGAAATCAATACGGCTCTTCCATAGAAAATTGGGAATCCATCTCCCCCAAGACCCAGCTGTAGCACTCTTGGGCATATACCCAAGGAATGCTCAATCATACCACAAGGGCATTTGCTCAGCTATGTTCATATCAGCATTGTTTGTAATAGCCAGAACCTGGAAACAACCTAGATGCCCTTCAGCTGAAGAAATGGATGAAGAAAATATGGTACATATACACAATGGAGTACTACTCAGCAGAGAAAAACAATGACATCAGGAGGTTTGCAGGCAAATGGATGGATCTAGAAAAAAATCATCCTGAGTGAGGTAACCCAGACTCAGAAAGACAAACATGGTATGTACTCACTCATAGTAGGATACTAGATGTAAAACAAAGATGATGAGACTGCTACACAACTCCAGGGAGGCTACCTAGAAAATGGGACCCTAGGAAAGACACAGGGATCACCCAATGACAGAGAAATGGATGAGATCTACATGAACAACCTGGACGAGAGTGGGAGAAATGAAGGGCAAGGTTTGAGGGAAGGGAGGCTTGTGGGAGCAGGAGATCCCAGCTGGATCAGGAACAGAATGGGAGAACAAGGAATGGTAGACCATGATGGATGAGGACCACATGAGAACAGGAGTGGGCAGAGTGCTGGAGAGGTTCCCTGAGGTCCACCGTGATGCATCCTCTGTAGACTGCTGGCAGTCAGTGGTCGAGAGAAAGCCTGATCTGACTTAGTCTGGTAATCAGATGTCCAAACACCCTGATGGTTGGGCTGGAACTCTCATCCAGTGACTGATGCAGAGAGCCTCAGCCAGGCCCCAGGTGGAACTCTGTGAGTCCAGTTGTCAAGAAGGAGGAGAGACTGTGGGAGCATGAATTGTTGAGCCCAGGATTGGAAAAAAGCATGGGGACGAAAGGCCAGACGAATGGATGTACATAAATTGTGAACCAAAGGCTGTGGAGCCCCCAGCTGAATCAGGCCCTCTGGATAAGTGAGACAGTTGAGTGGCTTGGACTATTGGGAGGCATCCAGATGTGGGACCCGGACGTGTCCTTAGTGCATGAGCTGGCTGTTTGGAACCTGGGGCTTACACAGGGACACTTTGCTCAGCCTGGAAGGAGGGAACTGGACTGCCTGTACTGAATCCACCAAGTTCAAATGAATCCCCAGGGGAGTCTGGGTCCTGGAGGAAATGGGAATGAAGGGGAGGGGCTGGGGGCAAGGTAGGAGTGGGGGCGGGAATGTGGAGGATAGGGGAACCCATGGCTGATATATAAAATTAAAACACAAATATAATTTTAAAAAGGGGGAAAAAGATGATATTTGAGTTAAAGACATTCTGTATACTATTAGAGCCCTACCTTGCTCAGTCATCATCAGAGAAGCTTTCTCCGACAGCAGATGTGAACAAGTTCAGAATCCCACAGCTAAACAATAGGCACAGAGTGGAAGACCTTGGAACATTCAGCCATAAACAGATTTATCCATCAAATCCATCCCCAAGTGGCTCAGGGAACTCTGTGAGAGAGGAGGAAAACAGAATATAAGAAGCAGAGGGGATGGAGGTCATCATGCAATCAAGTACTTCTAACAGGGCTGTTGCACAAACAAACTCACAAGGACTGCAGCACATGTCGGGCCTTCGCAGTTCTGATCCAGGTGCTGTGCTAGAGTTGAAAGAAGAAACAGACACAAACCTCCAACCCTAATCTAAACTGTCTGCATTTCCTTTAATTGCCAGTCATTTCTATAGAAGCATTGAAGGTATTGAAATGAATAAAGTCTGGACTTTAGTGTTTTGTTACAAGGTCTTACTATATTGCAATCCTTTTGACACAGCATCCAGAAGGCTGGGACTACAATTGTGCACTACCACACCCTGCAAGACCACTCTATTTAAATGGAAGCATAAACTCAAAATAATTTTTCTCTCATTTTAGGTAATTTGGATAGAATGGTTTTGGTATGGATTATCCTATTTGTTACTACTTTATACTTACACGCAAAGGAAAATATTACTTTTGCACATACCTTTTTTTCATTTTTCTTTATTAAGAAATTTTCTACTCACTTCACATGCTATCCACAGAACCCCCTCCTCCCTCCTCTCACCTCCCAGCCCTCTTTCCCAAGCCATCCCCAAAATTGAGGTGTCACATGGGGAGTCAGCAGAGCACAGCACACTGAGCCTAGGCAGGTCCAAGCCCCTTCCCACTGCACCAAGGTTGTGCAAGGTGTCACACCACAGGTACCGGATTCCAGAAGCCTGTCCATAGACCAGGGACAGATCCCAATACCCCTGCCTGGGTGCCCCCCAAACAGTGCAAGCCAAACAACTATATTCCATATCTAGAGGGCCTAGTCCACAGCTCATGGGCTTCCACTAGTGTGGCTGGTTATCTCTGTATGTCCTCCCATCATGATCTCGACATCCCTGGCCTACAGTATCTTTCCTCTCTCTCTTCATTTGGATTCCCGGATCTTAGCCTGGGTTTGCACATATCTTTAACTAAAATTGACAGCCATTTGCCAGTGGAAAACTAGTTTTCTCCAAGGAAGTCTCAAGAGGAGAACATGTTACTCTTAAAGGTGGACCCCAAGCCCATATTGCCAACACAAAATGAACTCAACAACATATTTAGAGGTTAGTTATCTGGTAATATTAAGGTAGGGAGCTTTTTCTTTGTTTTTTATTTTTTTTCTATCTTTGTTGTATATACTGTGGCTTATAGTTCTGGACTTTTGTGGTATTCCTGAGTGTGCAAACATGCGTTTGTCTGTATTTATATGAGTTTCTTGTGCTTTCTTTTGACTCTTACTTGTTTTGTTGTTTTGTTCTATTCTAATTTGCTTGTTGTTGATTTATCTTACTTTGTCTTTGAGTTGAGATTGGACAATTTAGATCTGATAACTTTTCTACTTTTCTTTCAGTTGCCAGATACTTCCATGAAAGCACTGAGAAGAACAGAGTTTGGAACTTAGTGTTTTGTTATAAGGTCTTGCTATCTTGTAAGCCTTTTGTCCCAGCTACCAAATTGCTGGGACTATAACTGTACACTACCACACCTTGCAAGAGCACTGTATTTAAAAGGAAGCATAAACTCAAAATTATTTTCTCTCATTTTATGTAATTTGGATTACATTGTTTGAGTATGAATACCCTAGTTGTTAACATTATACTTCCATATAAAGTCAGGCTTTGCTTTTGCACATATATTTAACTATCATTACTACTTACATTGCTTCTTTCTGTGTGTCAATTTGACAACATTTTTTTTTTTTTTAAGCTGAGGATCAAACCCAGGGCCCTGTGCTTGCTAGGCAAGCTCTCTACCACTAAGCTAAATCCTCAACCCCAATTTGACAACATTTAAGTCATTAAAAGAATTTGTCTGAGATTCATTGAATGAAATTTTAATATTGCTATCAAATTTAGATCATGATTATTAGCATTGTTTAATAACATTGCAAAGGTTAATCGGAAGTAGGATGACTTTTAGAGTGTGTGTAGTATGGGGGGATTTTCAAGACCAGTTTCATGTATGCTAAGTGAGTACTCCACCATCAAGTTAAAACCATAGCCATTCATGACTAGATGAGTCACATCAAGATGAAAGCCTTGGTGATGGAAAAATTTATAGAACAAAGCTACTAAGTCCATTACCTATTCAAAGGAGAATTAGCTATACACATAAAAAAGTACTGACAGATTGACTATATTTGAAAAGATACAATGAATGATAGGCCAAAAATTCAGATGCATTTATACAACCTACAAGACAGAGCAGATGCCATATCAGGAAGTGATCTACAAAAGGCAAAATGTCATTATGATATTTTTCACTGAATCAAAATGATGCAAACATTATGTTTACTTAATTTCACCTTGCCAGAACCCAGTAACTCCTACAAAGAAAAATAATCCTCACATGCTTTTCTTACATATACACACACACAAAACCATATTATGTAAAGCAGAATTTATACAAAGATGAAAAGAAAATAATAAAGTTTCTTCTCTATTTCAAAAATGTTGGTTTGCCTAATTGTTTTACAAAACCATTTCTAAAAATAAGGAAATATCAGACAAAGAGTGGAGATAATTTTCTGATTTAATCTATATGTCAATTTCTTTTATTGGGAGGATGGGGTGGGCATTTCCGCAGTGTTGGCCATGTTAGTAATACATAGAGGAAACTTATTCTGGAAATTGCTTTATTTTGAAGACAATAACATAAAATTTGTCACTCTATTTGAATTTGATCTAAAAGATAAAGTTGACCTTATAGCTAGCGCTTGTGAATTTTAATCAAACCCTGAATAAATCTATGTAACAACAGCTGAGTTTCATAACTAAATCAAATTTATAATTTCTTGGAAATTCATTCTTTCAATATCCCATATCCATCATTTATCCTAGGTGGATATTTATACTAAGCACATAGTTCTGTTTCCACAAACACAGAAAAAATATAAAACAAGTAGAAGGCTTTCCATGGAATGTAAATCAATATTTTGGCAAAAATAAAATCTGTTAGCTGCTCTCCATTCTTCTCCAAACCTCAGTCCAATAGCTCTTCAGTATTTCCAACATTAGATAAATCCTCTATAACCAAACCTATCTTTGAAACCAAACATATGTCTGGTTTTGATTTGTTAACCCTGAATATGTACAGAACACATCCTACTTCCCACTGCTAGGTCTTTAACCACAAGTATGCTTTCTCTAGTCTGTGAGTCTGAAATATAAAACAGACCCTTTTCCTGAAGAAGGAAATGCAGCATGGAATAAAAATAAGGCACCGTGGCTTGGATCTATGAACTATGCATGATAAGGTCATGTTGCCCCTGAAGGATGACTCAGATCAGTGCTTTGTCCTCTATTCTTTTCTTTTCTTTTTCTTAAATATAAAATGTAGCTTGTTTGTGATGGACATTTAAATATTGTTCCTATTTTCAACTTGTATTAAAAAAAACTGAATCTATTTTGCAAATAATTAAAATGGAAACTAGTATTTCACTTCTTTTAAAGCATGTCCCACCCTACAGTAAATCTTTGCATACTAATACATAAGACATACTAATACTTACTGGCAAAATGGTCCTGCACATTTGAATATCCCTGCCCTTCTAAATCTAAATAAATCTAGAATCTCCTAACAATCTCCATGGCATGTACCAAAAGCATTTTTGTTTTTTTTATAACTTATATTGAGTTATAATTTTGTTCTACAACTAAAATTTTAAATCATGTCTGTCCATACTAAATACCCACATGATGATTGGATAGAAGTTTTTCTAGGACCATGACAATTGCATCAGTACAGTAGTATGACCTTCTGATGGAGACCAAGTAACAGACTCTTAAGAGACATGTGGTCTATGGAAGACCACATTTGTCATTTGATTCTTTGTATGTATATCTATGGAAAGTCCTACACATAGGTTTTTTGAAACAATCTTTTAGCTTTTAGACAAACACCATTTTAATCATGTGATATTGTTTATGTAGATATTGCATCCTATAAGATAAATTTATCTTTTAAATAAACATGGATTTTTAATTGAACAACTTAGTAAGAACATAAGGATGTATTGGTAGCTTTCTCAAAGAAGCCACTTAACATCATCCCAATTTATACAGGATCCACTTGGGGGAAAGAGTCACACTAGACGTGTGAACTGTAGTATAATATTTAAAGGAAAAAAAAACCTATGATTTTCTTTAATGAATGTATTTAATTTTGAAATTCTCTCTACTAAAAAACACAAAAGGAAGGGAAATGATATATCCCTAGTATGACATGAATTCTTTTAGAAATATTGTAATGTAAAGATAAGTGATTGAGTAGATTACCAATTTTTCATCAAATTGTGACATAAGTATTTTTGCATTGTTATATTTTAAGTCTTTCTTTTTCCACTTCTGGAGATGAAGAACAAACTCTTTCACATGGAAGTCAGACACGACCTCTTGGCTACCTCATCAAATCCATGCTTTGCAACTCTATACCTATAAGTTATAGCTAACAGAATGTTTTTATTATTTTTTTTTTGCTCCTCTCTGTGCTAACATAATAGTTAGTTTTACATAAACCTTGATAAATCTATTTCTTCTGTTATTTTATTTAGGTGTCCATTCTTCATAACTACACCTCTCCTCAGCAGGAGATAAGGAGGCCAAGAGCTTTACCTACTTGGATTTCCCATCAGCAGCTGATCGGTGTTATTTCTCTGAAGCACAGCAGCCCTGTTTGCTTGATTGGCAAAGGAGGACTGCCTCGCCATGTTCGTGCATGCTGTTAGCTTTGTTTGTCCATTTTAGGAGATTAAGCTCCATTATGAGGATTTTCAGGTCACCCACAGTTAAATGTTATTCTAGCTGATGGGCACTTTGATCAGCTCAACTCACAAAATTTCTTTGAAGATGGCTTGTTCCCTTTCAAAAAATTTCTCAGGGAAAAAAAGTGATTTTAAATTAAGACATCAAAGAAAAAAAATAATGCATACATGCCAATTAATACATTCACCAACATGGCATGTCGCCCGTCTTCTTTCTTTTATCCTGGCCTATGTAGTTAATTTAGATGACATGTATTTTTATGTGAAAAGGGGGAAATAAGAGGGATGAAGAAATGTGCTACTTTCAAAGTACCCTGGCGTGAGACTAAGAAATTATCTTCAGCATGATTCAATGGAACAAAAAAACTAGACCATATATTGTATTCTTGATACTGAAGTGTGACAACATTTTCCTACAATTTGTTGACTGGTGAAGACATGTTTACCATTAATTTAGCTATAAGGTGAAAGAATAGAGATCATAGAACCAAGACAACATTTTTAGATTAATATTTAGGGTGTTTGGAGATGAGAACTCCCCCCATGATTTGGTACTAAAATGACTTTTTTTAAAAGACTTACGTGCTTTGATATTAATATTTTAATTTTTCTGGTATTTCCATCAGAAATGTAACAATATAATTAACTGAACAAATGTTGCATTAGGTAGATACTAAATTTTAAACTTCCTATTTATCACCACATGTAAAAATAGAATATTAATATAATGATTTTTAACAAGTAGCATAATTCAATTTTTCCCTGCTCTTAAAAAAAGAGGGCTGTTAATATTACTTATTGCACTAAAGACAACATATCTTTCAAATTATAATTAGATGCATTCCTCATTTTACCCTCTTTTAATATATTATACTTGTTATACATTAAATAATAGTTCAAGTTATCAAACACCAACAGGCCACTGATAGTCTTTCATTGAGTTTCAAATACATTCCCACTTAAAACACACATCTAATGAATTCCACACCTTTGTGTCTGAAAGGCATTTTATGTATCTGGGTCTCCAGGGTATTTTAAGTCTGGAGATTATAATGCAGCAATTAAAGAAAGGTTTGTAGTAGTGTGCTCATTATTTGAACTAAAATTCTCCTGAAATTGACAGACAATGTTTAATGCAAGACATTTAAGGAACGTTTGCTTTGACAAGGGGGAAACCACACAGTGGGTCATATTACTTTCAAAGAGATTAAAGACTGCAAAATGTTAGAGACACTCAAGAAACTTCCTTATTACAGAAAAGAAGACAGGAGACTTACACAGAGCATTCAAAAAACTTCACTGTTAAGCTAGCATGTGCAAAAAGCGCTTAACTCATGGGACTGCCAGCATGAGCATGTTAACTATGCTATTTTCCAGGCCTTCTACTACATTTCAATGTCAACTTACAAGGGTTGCAACGGGGTAGCAAAGTATTAAGATGAAAATATTCAGAATATCTCTATTCACTTTATTTCTGATACTCTTATTATAAGGGAAACATTAAAACCATTATAAATACAGTCCTTGTATAATTATGCTTCTCATATTGAAACTACAAATTTATTGTTTAATCCTATGAAGACAGTTTCAATAATCCAGTGTTCCATGGATTGAAAGCCACACTTTATTGCCTTTGGTAAACAGCCTAAGTCTTTTTACTCAGTACCCCCTTAATTTCTCGGTTACCTGTGCCCAAATTGTGTGGTGTCTTCAGCAATAGTTTAGCATATTACTATAAAATATTGGTGGACAACCAAGAGAAATGGTCTTAGCCTGTATTCTTTGGAATCTCTAGGAAACATCTGATCAAAAGTTAATGTGAAGTATCCTTCATATGGGACTATATTTTTTTATTTCATAACCTATGGCTTCTTCGAGGAATGTTATACTCCGTGTAGGGTATCTCCAATTAAACTCTTTTGTAAGACTCTTATAAAATAGTAAGTTTCCATGTGGTGTTTTCACAAGTCTTCAAGTTGTCCTTGGACAATTCCTTTTTAGTGCCTAGCTTTCATAGTAAAACTGGTACTACATATATTTCTGTGGAAAATGGCAACAAGCAAAATCCAACAGTCTTACCCAGCTGCAAGCCCTGTAAACTACTATAATGACCAATGAGGCAAGATATGCCTGTGGGTGCAGTAATAAAACAGATGCTAAAGGGGTAACCAGCAGCTTTCTGATTGAATTTAAGGTCTGCTCTGAAGGAGGAAACACATGTCTGGTATTGTAAATCTGTTCCAAATTTCATGACGAGGAAGCTCTTAGGCCCGGAGAGTCATCTTATTACTATCACTCTGCTAAGTGGATATAATTTCAAAGTATCTTTTAAATTTGTGTTTCTGCTTTGATAGATGAATGCAATTCTTAGTCCTCATCAGGGAAGTTTCTTTCTGTACTGAGTGTAGATTATTGATGAAACAGTTTGTCAAAGTGCAGAGAACAAGTGTGAGGGGAGTGGTCAGCCACAAGAAGGACATCTCCAACATCCTGGTCCCCCAGGGTCCATGGGTGATCATAGAGAAGGGCTTAAGCATCGTAAAATCCAGAGGTCACTGAGGACGTGAGTGCAACAATATCTTCTGGACATGACAGCATTGCTACTGTCATGAACTCACAGTAACTGGAGATTCCTGCCCTATACCTGGGTAAGATTCTGCCAGTCAGGTCACCATTCTAGCAAGGAAAGGGAAAAGGACTCACTGGTCTTCCCTGCTGAGAAGCCATGAGCAGGGCATAATTACTGGGAGTGGGAAAGTCAGTATTGCTTAAGGTCGTTTCCCCTGGAGAACTAAGGTAAAGTGAATGGACTCTCTTTGTACTGGACTCTGAGCCCTGCATTGGTATGAATTTGAAAGAAGGACAGGAAATCTAGAAGGGTTTAGAAGATACAATATAGGGCTAAGTATGATCAGAAAACAATTAATACACATATAAAATTATTTAAGAATAAAAAAAAAAGCAATTTGGCAAAATAAAGACGACTGGGGAACAGTATTCACAGTACATAATCCCACTTACAAGAAGGCCAACAGTGTAGTAAATCCCAGTGTTACTTCTGCATTTATGATTTTATTTTAGCTTCTTTATAATTTTTAATTTTGAGGTATAATTATTGAGGATACAATGCTTATACTGTTATGCATTTAAGGAATACAGTTCAGTGGGATTTTTGTTTGTTTGTTATATTTGTTTTTGTGGTTGTTATTTAGATCTTTCCTTGTATTTTGGATACATTTGTGGCATCCACTGCAATCTAATATCAGCACATTTCTTTTCTTTTTCGGTTTTTTTTTTTTTTTTTTTTTTTTGTTGTTTTTTTGTTTTTTTGAGACAGGGTTTCTCTGTGTAGCTTTATGCCTGTCCTGGAACTCGATTTGGAGACCAGGCTGGCCTCAAACTCACAGAGATCTGCCTGGCTGTGCCTCCTGTCTCCTGGGATTACAGGAGTGTGTCACCACTGCCCGGCACATTTTCAGCTTTATAACATAAGAACCAATAAGTAAATACAGCACTCACCCCTCATCAAAGAAACTTCACTTTGGGAGAAAGGCCACTATATAAAGTAACAACTGACCAAATGCAGAGAATAAGAGATCATGTGATGCCCAGTTCCAACTGATACTTCCACAGCACAATTCCTGTCCCTGAAGTTTAAAGATCATGGAGGAAAGTAAGAGTCAGAGGAACAAGAAGTTTGATGACAGAGTGTGTCCCCTAGAAATGACAGAATTGTTTTTTGCCTAAGAAGTCCAACATGACTGCTTAAATGATGACAATAGTGAGAATGCTAACATGGGAGGAAAAACCCTCAAAACTCACTAGACAAAGAACTCCGGGCATTTGAGAGATGCAGAGATCAGGATGAGTAGTCTTCTTTAGGGAAAAATACCAAGTGCTCAAGGAATAAATACCAAGTGGTTGTCCCTGAAAACTGAGGCATGCAAATAACAGTATATGCATTGAGCAAGTTGTTATATAAACAAAGAAAAATATTTGGGAATGAGAACACAATGGGTAGATGGGAAGGTTTGAAGTGAGTAGGAGAAAGGGGACATGATATAATTATAATGTTATAACATTTCAAAAAGCATCAAAAAGTAAGAAAAAATTATAGATTAGTATCTGGGATATAAATATAAATTTACAAATCCACAAAAAATTCCTAACCAAACAAAACATAAAAAAAGTGAAAACAAAAATCCCTAGGTTTGGTCACAAGCACCAGGAAAGACAGAGAGACAGAATGAGAATTATTCATCATTTCAACATATACATTTGAACCAGGGATGTGTCTGTTCTAGACATTATACAAAAATGGATGCACACAGTATGTGGCTTTTTGTATCCTTAGTTTTCACTTAGCCAGTCACTTGAGGTTCATAATATTGAAACATTATAAATTATTTACTATTTCTGTCAAGTAGCATTACATCCTATCTTTCATCCAATCATCAATTGATATACAGTAGTATTCCCCCAACATTTCGACTATATGATCTTAATTTGAACACGTTTATAAAGGTCTTATTTACAAAAAAAAAGTTAAGTTCTGTGAGACTGAAATTCTGAATTTTAACCTATATTTAATTTTAAAAGGATACAACTTAATGGACACCTGATTTTTAATAAAGAATTACACAATGGGAAGAAGCACCAACAACAAATGTAGATTTAAGTATTCAATAATCTTCAAGTTATATAATCTCCATTGTCCAATAAGGGCCACATTGTGAAATGAGATAATACAGGTACATGTTGTGTATGCCATTTGCTTGAATTTCCACCATAATAACATGAGCTTAAAGAGTACCCAATTTTGAAAGAATATGCAAAACAATCTGTCAAGAATTTCAACTCATAGGAGTGTATATTTTTCACATTAGATAGAAAAGAATTTTGATATCTGTCCCAGTAAAAGACAGGCTATTCTTCAAAGAAAATTAACTTAGAATAATGTTGAGAGCAAATCTAACACAATAAACATCATTTCGAAATGTGAACAATGAACAGAGAATGCTCTTTCCCAAACACAGTCACATGTTAATGAAATAAGCACTAAAGGGGAATGAGTCAAATATGACACAGAGCTTTCTCCAAGCACATCAGGAGAAATGGTCTGGGGGAAAATTTTGTAGAGGATTAAGAATCACAGAAACAGTTAATTAAGAATAAAATAGTGATAGCAAATTTTAAAATACTGTAATTCTCCGTGTGAGAAAACTACTTGAGTATTTAGCTCATTTAATCTCCCAATGGCATATACTTTAGACAGTTGAAGTGATGAGTACAAGCTACAAGCATCCATGCTTCTGAACTGTCACCTTGGACATCATTCCTCCTAGACAAAAGAATGAAGACCAAGCTGAATGGAAAGTCACTCACATGGTTGTAACTATTTCTAACCATAATGTTGCTTACTCATAGATATCAACTATGACATCTCATTATCCCAACAATTCTGAAACAATATTGTTATTACCACTTTACAGAGATGAAACCAGAGTCAAGACTATTTAATTTTCATAAGCTAACTCTTTTCATGAAGGACACCAAAAGATTTTACCCCAATCATTTTTATAGTCAATGTGTTACAAAAGAAGAGATGAAGTTTTCCAAGTTATTCATAAGTCCATTCCCTCAATACTTTAAATTTTTCTCTGATGCTATGCTTGTAAGCTGAACCTATTTAAGTTGTGGCAAAAATATACAGTAATGATCTGACAGTGAGATCAGTGAATATCACAGAAGCAATTGGCTGCAAGGAAGACTTCGCATTTGGAGCAGGATATGAACCACTGATTATTTTTGGGATTCAAATTACTTAGATTTCAAATCTTTTCTAAGTAGATTTGATTTGGTTTTCACAACTTTATTCCAAAACTCTTCACATTTGTGACATATAAGTTCCTTCCAAAAGTTTTAGAAAAGTTAATTTTTTAGGACGTATCAAAAATGCTTAAAATATACCTAATTCATTAGACTCAAAGCTTCAGTAACAAGTACCTGCCCAAGGTGCTTTACTTTGCTGTTGTGCATCTTTTAAAAATGAAATTGTTGGATAACTTTTATTTTTCTTATATAGCAATGTTACATGTTGCAACTGTTTCAATAAATGATTTTTTATTATTGAAAAACTATCATCCAGAACGTGTAGTAATTCTTTATAAAGCTACGATTTTATATATATTTGGAAGCAATACTAATTTTTAAATGCAAAGAATAAATTTAGATTTGAAGTAAGTATAATTACTGGCAATGGATTATACTTACAATTATATTTATTTAACTTTAACAAATTTTGAAATGATATTAAGTAGTTTATACAAATATCTGTAGCATGTATAATTTAAGCAGAGACACAGCAGTTTGGACAGCTAAGCTGTGTGAATATTAGCAGTTCAGGACTTTGCATTAAGTAATAATTTTGAAAATTTCTTCCAAATGTTGGACCTGATAAATGTGGGTGACAGTACAATAATATTATCAGTGCAATACTGGTTTAGTTTACTGTAATCGAATTATAGTCAAATAGTGTAAACTATAAGAGTAAATTCTTGTAAATTGTCTGGAATGTATGTTATTAAAAAATAATATGATAAAAGTTTTGTGCATGACAAAAGTCATTAGATATGACACATTTGATGTTGTAGAGACTGATTTCAAATGAAGATGTTAGCTAGTGTCCCCTATACTCTACTAGATTATGTACACAATCAAAAATCAGTGAAATTATATGAGGCATTTTTAAATTTTGGTGCTATTGAAAACTAGAAGTAAGTACTAATAATATTTACTTATTTCCACAATGAAACACAAAGAACACTAACCAAGGAACTTAATCATAAGAATATAATTTAGCAAGAGTCCATTTTCTTGAATTTTGACAAGGGAAACTGATTCACAGAAATAAAGTAGAACTCCTTTCTGTTTAGAAGATCATATACTAAAAAGGGTTCTTTCTCCAAATAAAATATAATGAAATTAAACAAATTTGTTTTTATGTTAGAAACATGGATTTTTATTTCCTTCAATGCTTCAGAGTCAAAAGCTTTTAGAACAGAAAGCTAATTACAGTGGTCAACGACAGTCACTTCCATTATATTTATTTCTAATTGAGTGAAAATAAGCATTTTATGCATCTTATACATGAAAAATATTAAATTGATGTAAGAACTTATTCTATATCTCATATTTATAATGATATAAACCCAAATACAGCACATTGTTTTATAAAAATATAAACGAGGATTTTATTTTATTTAGTTACTTTAAATTATAGATGCCAACAGTTTTATTTTAAAATGTATATGGCAAGACATGAATCCTAAAGCAATCTTGTACAAAGAGTGACTAAATGAAGAAATTACTCGACATTATGTCTTAATATGTCCTTCCAGAATTCAAGACAATGGGGATAGGACAGATCAATAGAAAAGACAAGAGAATCCAGAAATATATCCTACTTAAAAATACGCATCTTATTTTTAAGCAAATAATTAACAAATGATTCACCATTGTTATTCTGGACAATTGACCCTGCGAAATGAAACTTAGCTTTACACAAAACTTAAATATGAATGTTGAAATGTTAACAGCATTCTCTCTAATATTTTTCATATTTGATTTGTTTATTAACATTTATTTATTAATTTAAAATATTTTGTTTTCTTAAATGTATTCTTAGAGCATATCATATGCACATATAATATAATATGATTCTACTTAATCCTCCATTTCTACCTTGAACAATTGCTGGATTCCCAACTACCTTTCCCTATCTATGTAACTAACTCCTTTTAAATCTCTCACTTTTTTTTCATATACTACAGTATTCACAGCAGAGTTTATGACTACAAAAGCTTTGCCATATTATCCAGATGCAACTGCAACACTCCTCTCAATTCTCCAGCTCTTATCTTGTTTCCATCACTTTTTCCCTGATGAGTCCCAAGCTTCAGGGATGAGGTAGAGTTGTTGTAGATGTCCCATTAGAGCTTAGCCACGAGTCTGTCTACATTAACCACGGGTTGCTGCAAAAAGAAGCTCTGCTGACATGGGTAAAAGCAACCCAGGTCTATGGGCATAAACATAAATATTTAGAAGGCAGTTTGACAATATGACAGAACATTCAGCAAAATAACAATAGTAAGTTTCCTCATGTGGCATATGATTTTCCTCAGAAATTGGCTTTTTTTTCCATACAATTACTCTTTTATTCAGAAATAATATGAATATTTAGCAAGTACACAGGAAGAGAAATGTTCATCTATATTGGTGAAATTATTAAGGCCACTCCACATAGTTAAAAGGGAGGTTTATTTTGTGGGGTAACTTACAAATGAAGGGGTAGGTTGCAGGGTCTGGCAAAGGTATAGCGCAGTCCGTTGTTGTTCTCTGGAGAACTCTGCTCGGTCTACCTCCAGTGACCAGGGTCCTGGAACCAAGAGAGAGCCCTGCTCTCAATCCTTGGTCTTCCGCTCACTGCCCCCCCCCCCCCCCCCCGCCTTGTGTTTAAGAGAATAACACCATTTAGATATCAGTTTATGAATCAAACCAGTGAACTACTGTAGGGAAATTTGATAACTATAATCATTAAGTAGCTGATGCAACAAGTAAGAAAAAATAATAATTTCAATGCATTCAATTCTAAAGAAAAGTATAGTATCAATATATAAATAATTTTCAAAGCAAAATCAAAAGAAATGCATTAATTACCACAATAATCATACTTTACTATGTGTGTATATGTTGGACATTTAGTACTGGTATTCAAAGTTGAATAAAACCATTAAGATCAAAATAAATTTGATAAAATATTCAAATAATGAAAATTTTGTGTAAGAGACAGTAAAATAAAAATTATCCATTTGAGGAAGAAAACAAAATATATGGAAGCTGAATTGAGAAGAAAACAAAAGAAAAGGCAAGATAAAATATTTGTCTTGCATCATGAAAGAAATGACATATTATAAAGAATTAATGAAAAAGGAGAATAATACAAATAAAAATACTAATATATTCTAAACAAAAACCAAGGAAAAATTATGAAAAAATAGTTTAGGCATGTTTGATGCTAGGCCTGTAAATAAAGGTTAACTCATAGAATGTAGTTCCTTTATTTGATGCTAAAGGAAAGAAAAACAAAAACACAAAACAACCTCCATGAAAATAAGCAAAAATCTATAATTTATAATTTATTAAAACTTTAATTAGATAATAATTGTGAAAAATTCTTAAAATTTCCTTATATTTAAAGGAAAGTGTAGTTAAAGTACATTCTATTCATATAAAACTTGTTGAACACTAATATGTTTTATAAGTACATTAAGATAAATTATGTAAATTTTTTCTTTTAATTTGAATTTTATTGATTATTTTTTATTGTTTTTCATTTTGCATACCTACCAAAGTTGTGTAAATTTTAAATCCAGAAGATACTTTAACTATACTCTTCAAGTCTTAAAATGCATGTCTATAAAATCATGTTCTGATGGTGCCAGAGTGTAATTGATGCTAAGCAAGATGATGCAACAATTTCACTGGCTCAAGATGAGTATGGAATTACATACTGAGCTCAGAGCTACTCTGTGCTACATAAGGAAACCCTCTACGAAAACAAAACATGAGGCAATAAAAACAAAATTTAAAGATGTATAACGTAATGATATTCAAGATAAGGCAAGAAACAATGATTTATCTAAACAATTTCTCTTTCTCTGCATATTATCTAGTTGTGGATTCCTGTGTTAATTTTCATCTCCTGAAGAAGCTTCTCTGATGATACTGAGAAAGGTTCTAATCTTAGAGTATAGCAGAACATTGTTAGGTGTAATCCTCACCCATGTTATTGGTATGCTCCTTTATTATAACAATAGTATTTGGTTTTCCTCCAGGCCCATGGCCTACTTAGTCTCAGGTCCTTGGCAAACCAAGCAGTATCAGACATGGTTTATCTCATAGAGTTAGAACTTACATCCAATCAGAGAGTGATTGGTTATTCCCATAATGTTTGTGCCCCTGTTGTATCAACATGTCATACAGTAATGTTACTATTGTAGATTACAAATTTTGTTGCTGGATTGGTGTTTAACTTTAGCCTCTGGTCATGCATAGACTACTCTCTATAACCATGAACACTGGTCAGTAGGCATGAATTCCCTAGCTGGTACCAGTTCAACTTCTCCATGTCCAAGGAGGTATGTAAGGACTGTCTTCAAAAATAGGGTCTTGCTATCATTTTGTAAATTACAGAACAACCAAAAGCATTGGCATTAGCCTGAGATATTTAGGTCTTTCCATGTGGGCTTCTTTGGGCAATAACTGAACTAGATGTAAAACATTCCTGGCTTTAGAGGATTTTCTTGAAAGCATAAAATGTCTAGATGGGGGCTTTTGTTTCCACTGTTATTTGGATACTCCATTTAACTTTTTTTTTCATATGTGTATGTATTTTAAGAAGTGTCTAAAGTAATAAATTTTCATATGATACCTCTAATGGCCCTTCATTTTAGTTCTCTCTATATATATTCCCTCCCTTGCTCTTTCTTCTATCCTTCTCCTTGTTTAATCCTCACACTTCAATAATCCCTCACTTCCTCTCCATAACTATGTATTTTATTTGCTTTCCTTGAAAAATTCTCTTCTCACTCCTAGTCCCTTGTTCTATACCTAAACTTTATGGTTACATGGATTGCTGCATGCTAACACCTCATGTCTGAAAAATGGACAGTGTTTTGGGAGCCCTGAATTACCTAACTCAAGGTGATTCTTCTTTTCTAGCTCCATCCAGTTACCTGTGAATATCATAATTTTGTTTCTTCAAACAGTTGAATAATATTCTATTTTGTATATTTACCACAGTTTCACTACCCGTTCATCTATTAATGGTTTCTAGGTTTTCTTCAGTTTCTGTCTATTACAGCAATGAATGTAATGAACAAGTATCTCACTAGTAGGCTGTATAGTCCCTCAAAGAGCACATTCTCCAAAACTACTTTTGCTCCAAACTAAAGATGATGAGTAAACATGTGATGACAAATGTGATCAAAACAATACACAGAGTCATTTAATCCTTCATTTTGAAGTATAATTTTGGCTAAAATAAGAATAAAATTAAGCTTCAAAATAAAAACCTATCCCAACATGTTGTTTAAACAAAGACAGTCATATGAGAACATTTTTGAGCATATTATTTTATTTTACTTTATGTTCCAACTTTCTTTTATGATTCTGAAAACTGGAGTCTGTTCTCACAGTAACAAAAACATTTTTTATGTAGTATAATTATCAAGTAGATAAATTTCATATTTCAGTGTAATGTATATTTCCATGACTCTCAATTATTTTATAAAAGAATACTTCCTATATAAAATTTGTTATTTTTATCTGCAAGTTTCTTATATAGTGTCTGGAAAGAAATTTGTTAGGACTTCGTTTCTATTTGTAGTTTTTACCTTTTGCTGAAAGACCTACTGACCACCTTGTGCTGTAAGCAGCAGAACAGTGTTAGCTAGCTTTTAATAATAACAGAAGGGTAAGAGTGAATCAACTGTCACGTGGTTTATAAATAATATTTACCAAGTAGCACATATGGAAGTGACAAGCTAAAATACAGTGACATTCAGTTTTTGACTAAGTATAAACTTGTAATCTTTTTATACAAGGTCAGGAAAAATAAAGCTAAATAGTCTGTACTCCCCCTTTCTGAAATATTGGTATGTACTTTTATTATAACTAATAGAAAGCTTATTGTTTTCCAAGTATACATAGTCAGGAAAATATTTTTCATTGGCAGTGATGAAAATCTACAGCAGAAGGATTTCTTCTCAGACCAAGGCAAAAGCAAAGTGTACTTAAAGGGCTCCTTTACATTCATACAGCAGATCAACATGGGGATCATGTTACATGCCCATCACCCATCATAATCAGTCACATTTGCCAAGTAAATTGACAGAAAAGAAAGTTCTCCACACTTCGTGCTTTACTGGGATTCTCACTTTATACTTTTTGAGAAACTAATAGCTTCATTTACTCGATGATGCAAGATAATGGTCATGAACACAAGAACTAACATGGCTCAAAACACTGAGAGTGGACTTTTTGTCCTTTGACTCTTGAGTTGTGAGGCTGAAGGTGACAGGAGAGACATAACAGGGCAGAGATGCGACGCATGAGCTATAGAAGTGAGTCTCTGGGTCAGAGTTATATATAGTTTAAGTTTTTTCTATACTATGAAGAAGAAAGGTTAGGGTGAACAAAGGGGCTATAATCTGACAAACAGAAGAGGTTCAAGTGCTGAGGTCCATTGCAGACCTTGGCAGTGTTCTACATAAAAGTGTTCTCATTACCAATGAGGAGCAAGGCTTTAGATTTTGGCAAAACATGGTTTCTAGATATCTAAGAAGCCACCACATGTTCTAGATGTGAATGATCTCCAGATTATATGAAAAATGATTTTGTGGCCAATTGTGTAGACAATTAATGAAACTTACACTGTGAAACATTTTGTAAAAATATGTAGCAGACAAAATGATGAGGGGATTTAGTATTGAGAGAATTAAAAGATGAAATTAAACCAAATGTGGGTCACATATTTATGTAAAGCACTGTCTTTGTATCTTTAGAAAACAAATATTAATTCAGCACATAAAACAATATCACAACTGATCATGGTATCTACAAATAACAATTCATAATTATTAGAAAGCCTCTGAGTGAAATGCTCTATACTAAATAGGAAAGATACTTGTAAGTAAGAATACTTTCCTGAGTATCTGTGAACATAAGAAGCCTTCTCCTGAAGGTTTATGTTTCAAGGCCTAGGATAAATGTTGAGCTTCATGGAGAGTCATCCACAGCAGTAATATTGGTACACAATGGTAGTTCCATAAATATACCCAAAATGTTATTATTGCTTTGCTACAACCACCATAAAACCACAGCATAAGGCATTATTGATGTTTCTCATGATCCCAAAATAAATCATCTTACTATTTTTCATCCATATAAAAGTATACTGCATACACATGGTACACAGTACATATGATCATGACAATCAATGTTACTGGTTTATGTATTTACTTTACTATATGTTTTTTAATTTTGCTATGCATTCTGTCTATATATAAGCACACCAATACTGTGTGTTATGTTGGCTGGCTTTTAGAAACCCCCTTCCTTCTTATGTTTAACATGTTCCTTGCATAAATGGATCATTTCGAGTGATGGACTGTATCATCCATGTTTGTAAAAACCCATTGTATGGTAGCTCACAGAATTATGAAGTCTCAGAAATACTGGGAGTCTCAGAATGTGTCCCCATTGTTATGTGATTCTTGACTCTGTGCGTATAAAATTTCACATTTGGGAAGCCACAAACCTGTGTGAAAATATGTTATGCTCCTTCTTTATAGAGGCCTTGGTATTTTAGTACTATTCTTATATTTTTCTAATATCCATTTGTTTATAGGTCAGGAAAGACAGATAAGATGAAAGATAGATGCTCAGAGGCAGCTGAGATAAATTCTCTGAGATCTTGTAATCAGAATGACAATGATGTATAAGTCCACAGGTGAGCATAAAGTAGAGCAATGCATATGGAAACCCTTTATCCCCTCAGCATGACTACAATTGCTGAATTGGGGCCATTTATGAATATCAGAGTGAAGCACTAACCTATTTCAGAGAAAACAAGAAAAGGGAAATGGTGACTTTCTTTAGTTGTTTTTATTGGCTTTATAGTGCTGTATCTCTGTGAATAAATTTGCTATGGAAACATATACATTTCACTGAAGTTCACTATGTAAATCTAAATATTCAAGATTAGAAACCTAGAAAAATAAATCCTTAATTGTCTTGTGGACACTATCAAGCAATATTTTCAATGTTTTCTCTCTTTCTCTTTGTCTCTGGCTCTGTTTCTCCTTCCCTCTCTCCAAATATAACATGTATATTATTATATTAAATATATACTTTGTAAAGACTTTATATTACTTAGTTGGGTTAAATGATATGTGAAGCATCCATTTGCAAATACAAATACAACTTATGAAGAGAATAATACAGTGACTCTTCTATGAAATTATATGTCTGTAAAATGTTACCAGCAAAGATATCCTGCATATATTACTTCAAGAATTTTAATTATTTTGTAAAATAAAAAGAATTAAGTTAATAAGTAGCTATATAATATACTGTATTGTCAAATTTGAAAAACTTTAACAACATGTTTATATCTGAAGACAAAATTTGAATGAAAATTGTTTACATGCATTATTTGAATAATTTCATGATTCTCTGTTTTGAAATCAATAGAAATTAATATGGAGAGGATTTCTGTTAAACAAAATCTCAAAAAACTGTCATAGTAGAAATACAATTGTGTAGTGTTCAGAATCAGTGGAATCAAAATAATATGAGATGCTCCAGTAAGAGAAGGTTCCTCTAGAATACAGAAATCTTGTGTAATAAATAATGGAATGTTTTTTCAAAGTATAGATAGATATCAGAAAGTCAGTGATTATATAATAGAAAGCGATTATATATTGAAAACTCTTATGTATACTCACCAACACACATATACACACATATATAATAATGAGAAATTACGATATAAATACTGCATTTGCAAAAACTAAGTTACTGTTTCAAAGATTCTTAGGTTTAAAAAAACCATGAAAATGAACCAGGTTTATTATTCACAGAAGGGCAACAAGAATAAACAGATAGCATGAGATCCATGGCCAATTGTGCCCAAAAAGTTTAATGAATCCAGCCATAATAAAGGTAATCATCTCCATGTGTCCAAGGACCACTCCATCACAGGTATCCTGAGGCATCCCATTAATGCTTTATATGCTTGATGTCTCTTAGATTGTTGAGTTCATGAATTCTTGAACACTTTGTTCCAAGACTAAAGAAGACATGGTCTGGGTTTGCTTGGACCTTTCTATCTCAGCACATTGTGTTTTGCCAAATTCACAGTTTTTTTTTTTTTCATACTTATTTGGATAGCTATTTGATAGGATATTCTATTATTGGGCTAGATAAAAAGATATGTAAGGAGGACTAACCCAGATCACATGTTGTAAGTAAGTAGAATAAATCACCTTATATATACATTCTATCACTTCTGTTCCTTTAGAGACCCTGATTTGTAAAGATGTTAGTACAAGGAGTGGGTTTGATATCAAGTTGTTGTTGTGAAGAACCTGATCATAGTGAATTTTGAAATAATTTTGAATCCTTTAAACTAGAAAAGTTGTTGAGTATGGTAAGCAGAAATTAAATAGCCATTATAAATAGGAGCCTGGAAGACAGTAGTGATGAAGACAACATGAACAGTGGAGTCCAGATCTTGAGGTTTCAGAGAAGAACAATATAAGGAAGTGGAATAGAGACTTCCCTCTAATATTTTGATGAAGAACCTAGCTATTTCTTGCCTGTGTCCCTAGAACTTGCCTGCATCTGAACTTTAAAATGTAGTGTCTAAATTTTCAATAGAGAAAATGTCAAGAGTGCAGAATGTTGAGTCTGTGACATAGAAACTATTGATAATACTTATATATATATAAATAAAGTGCAAAGAGAACATAAGGAATTATAAAATGGAGAGTTTGGAGAGAAAAACAGTACCAGGTACCTTAGCCTGTGCTGGAGGGGAGGTTGTCATTGTTTGGAGATCAGAACCATTAAGAAGTGTCCTTTGCACTGGAACAAAAGAAAAGGTGACCTCAAGGCAAGACACCACCAGCTAAGGTTCCAACTTCTGAAAGACAGCCCAAGTTACTTTTTCCTATAAAATAACTGCTCGTCAACACTGGTGCTAATGTGATTCAAAGGGAATCATCCCAACCTGACTGACAGACTTGGCAGTGCTACCCAAATGGTTCTAGTTTTAAAGGCACACTGGACACAAGAATGTGGAGATCATGGATTCTTTCTCTGCAGTTTCCTTGATCTTCTGAGGCCAAGTGAGTGTGTCAGAAGAGTCCATGTGAAGGATAAATAGGGCAAGAGGCTATGAGAGGCCACCGAACAAAGCTGTGAAAGGGGAACCAAATTTCAGTGGAGAGTCCAAATGTTGTGAATGGCAAAGCCCTGAGGTATCTGCCAAGGAGAGCTGCAGACAAGGAGTAGAACAGGGCCACAACGGAGATGTATGAAATATGTAGCAAAGCTGGAGGAACTGAGTCTTCTAAGTCTTTTGATAGGAGATATGGCTCTACAGAATTTGATATTTGCCCTGTCAAATTTCAGTCTTGCCTTTATTCAGTATTTTCTCACCATGACTTTTGAAGTGGTAAGGTACATTTTGTGCCAGTATATTTTAGAAGTATGTAATATTATTTGATTTTCTGGAGGTTACAATTAAGATGTTGCTTTGAGTCTCACAAGAGACGTTCAACTTTTGAAGTGTTAAGCTCATAAAAGATTGTGGGACTTGAAGAGTTGAACTATGTGCAGTTTATGAGATGGGCATGAAGCTTATGAAGGTAGCAAAACATGGTTTCAACGAGAATGTCCCCATAGGTTAAGATATTTGAACCATTGGTCTTGACTTGGTAACATTGTTTGAAGAGGCTTAGGAAGGGTGGCCTTGCAGGAAGAAATGTGTTATGGGGGCAAAGCTTTGAAAGTTTAAACCCCAACCACTTACAATTCACTCTTCCTCATGCTTCTGTTTGAGAAGTGGTATCTGAGCTTTCTGCTCCTAATGTCTTGTTTGTTCCCTGCAACCATTCATCCCCAACTCTTGTCTGCCTGAAACTATAAGCACAAACATTTAATTCTATAAGTTGCTTTTGTCCCTGATGTTTTATCAAAGTAATATAAAAGTAACTAATGCAGTATCAATTAGCAAAGGTATTTGATTTCAGATGCTCATCCATCTCCCCAGACACACATAAGAGGTCTATTATATATATATATATATATATATATATATATATATATATATATATATATATATATATATATATAATTAATTAATTGGCATGAGATGTGTGATAAGTGTCAGCCATAATCAAAATATGTTTCATTCTATCTAAGATGTCTACTACTACAAACTTTCCTGGAACAGTGTCTTAACCCTTGGTTTCAGTAATATAGCAATAAAAATTGAAATCCTTCCAATTAATGTAGTAATTGGGACTGCTCATAAAGATTTTTCAATGTTGTCCCTAGAAATTCTGAAGTACCCATCCCCTTGGTTAATGAGATCCATATCTCATTGGTTTTGAATAACTAAGGTAGGACTGTGAGCTTTCTCTGCCATAGTCAAGGAGAAGCTTCTTGCCATCTTTTCCCAGGAAATGAGCACTTGTGTTGGCTGTCAGAACACTAACAGCAGAGTGACTCTATTTCACAGACAGGATTTCTCATCTAAGTGGCAGGTGATCCATAGACCATTATACTCTACAATGAATGCAGAAACATTATATTGTCATTCTGGGCAGGAAATAGTTACTAAAAGTCTGCTGAACAATTGTATCAAACTAAATCTGGTTTAGGTATAAGCTAGGTGGTAGGGTTACACAGCATAATACAACTTTTTTATACCATCAGTCATTTTTAAAGTCTTTCATAGGTTTCATACTCTTTGTATATGATATATTAAGTAAATCTTGATCTAAATATTCACTGAAGGTATCATTTTCATATGATCAATGGATCACTGTTGGGATTGATATCAAGCTACACATAGACTCTTCCTGACTGAAAAAAAAAATGTTGTGAATAAAGCAACCCTCTGAATCATTAACTGATGTTACTTCTATATTCTTATCGATGTCTTGCCAATTTGTGCTCCACAGTGTACATTCTAAGTATCAAGAAAGGAAAAGATGATTCAATTGCTGTCTTGCCATAATACTGTGTTTTCAGGTGTTTCTGTCTGTTAGTTGGGATATTAGTTATACAGATATGGTACTCAGGCTGTTGGTCCTATTTCTGAGTTCATATCAGGGCAGTCAACTTTATCTTTTCCATCAATCCAGAATTTTCCCCATAGTCATCCAGTCCAGGATAAGAAAACACATCCTGTAACAGTGTGATATGTATGATAATGTTACCCATGTAAATATAAAGATCAACACTTCCAATATCACAGTAGGATCTCTAGAACTCTGGTATTTCCCTACTAATCCCATTAGTGTAGCATCTCAAACCAGGCAGCCATGTCTATCATTATATTATTGAACTGATTTCAGTCCATTGGATAACAGTAACATGTAGTTTTAATCAATAGCAAAATTTCTGTTCTCTTTCTCTCTCTCTCTCTCGCCCTACCCCCTCCTTCAAATGCCTCTCCCTATTTTTCTCTTGCTCCCTCTTTCTCCTATCACTTATCTAGAACAGTTTTGAACTCATGACTCTTCTTTTTTCAGTACTCCAAAGACTGGGATTGAACTGTCTACCAACATACCCAGATGGCATTGGTCACAGGCCATCTCAGGAAGGATCAATTCATCTATTATGGGTCTCTCAGTCTATTGTATTATGTCAGCTATTCATTTGTAGAAGCTCCTGATCCATTGTCATCATTGTGGCTAAATTAAAATGCTATTTCTTTTTGGCAATTGAGCTCTGTTGTTATCTGTCTAACTTTACTGATGAAATCCAAGTAAGAAATAGTGCTCAGGTCACAGTATTACATGCAGCACTCCAGCTTTAAGATTTCAGTTTTTCATTTGTCCTTGTCACTCAGAGGAACCTATGTACTTAAGATAATGTACATAATTCTAGAATGGGGCCTACCTTACTGGAAGTTTTCATTAACCCGATAAAAATATAAATCTGTGTATGGAGAACAATATTAAAATTTGAGCTTCTTATAGGAAGAAAGTAAAAGTGCACATATGTTAATTCAAATACCCCCCAAATCCAAACAAATCTTTTACTTCATTTTTATTTGTCATTGTAACAGATCTAATAGGTTTTGCCTAACTGTGACTGATTCCCATTAAATGGGCCTAAGTTATGATGTGTTTAGTAAACTGTGGGCTTTGTTGGAGTTGAGGACTCCAGCAGAACTAGTTATCATTTCAGTAACTAAGCTTAGGTTTTCAGTGTGCTCTACTGAATGATGTTCCTCATGTAACAGCTCTTGTGGGAAGTTGGGATTGTTGAAGGTCAAGCCCTAGATACTTGTGGCAAAATGCAGGAGAACTGACTCATTTCAACAGAAGTGTGGGGAGAATAGACTAGAAAGTTACACGTGAAAACAAATTAATCTTGATCTTCATTTGCCAAGTGGATTGTCTATAAGGCATTAGCCAAGTTAATAACAGAATAACAATCTCTCATAGAAATTACATCTGTCTCAATGAAGGTGATGATATCTGGTGCCACAGAGATGGAGAGTGGGACCTGGACATGCACCCTGCTGTAGCATACTGTCAATTTCCATAAACTGGAGGCATTAGAGACCAGCCAAACAGGACTGTTATATGGCAGCTGCACCCATTGTTCCATTTATCTCTGTTGAATTTCAGAATTTATAATGTCCTTTCCTTGATTTATTATGCAGTACTGCTTTTGTGAAATAGTTCCTTGGGCCTTGATAGCTTAGGTAACAGGCAGCAATAGATAAGCCCCATTGTCCTGAGTCCAATTTTCAGCTGTGAACTTGGTGACAGTAACACTTTCTCACAAATAGCATAAATATCAGTGTCTAGATGCATTCAGCAGCAGGAACAATACTGTTTCCTGTATAGAGTTTAATCTTTAGGTATTCACTGTTCATTGTCTAGTAGTAAGCATCAACTACAACAAAACCACCTCTTCCATGCAATCTCCTCAGCAACAAACTTGAATATTGAAATGCTGAGTTTCTAAGAATCATGGAAGCCTCTACAAAAAAAAAAAAGAAAAAGAAGACATATTTATCATCTAGAAGGTAGACCCTGACATTGTATTATTTGAGGAACTTCTACTCAATATCAAGAAAATTGGAAATCCCCTCATTAAAAAATGGTCTATACATGAGTAAGCCCTTTTTGTTTCATAGTAAAATTGAAAATAATCTCTCCTAAGATTGGTCCCCCTCATTTGCCTCCTTTGAGTTGTTTAGTTTTATTTTTTATCTTCATTTTTTGTAGATGCTAGCGTGGTCCATTGGAGTTGAAATTGAGTCATTATCTTAATTAGGATACATAGACTCAAAAATATCCATCATTCATGGTGATATGTTTCTCAACCCACAATTATAAAAACTTTGCAGGTTACTCTGTGATAACTTAGACATCGAATAATCATAGAATATTTACTCATCATACATGTCTAATTAATTCTCTTAGAAACGTTTATATTTTATTCTTATTGATTTTGTGTAGCAATATAAATGGCTGATTTTTTTTAACCCATTAAGAACATCCATCATCTTTACTGAACAGTTTATCAGCTATAGGAGTTCCCTGGTAGAATTTTTGGAGTCACTTATGTATACTATCATATCATCTGCAAACAGTGAAAGTTTGACTTCTTCCTTTCCAGTTTGTATCCCTTTGATCTCCTTTTGTTGTCTTATTGTTCTAGCTAGAACTTCTAGTACTATATTGAATATAGAATATGGGGAGAGTGGAAAGCCTTGTGTTGTTCCTGATTTTAGAGGTATTGATTTGAGTTTCTCTCCATTTAATTTGATGTTGGCTGTTGCCTTGCTGTACATTGCCTTTATTATGTTCCTTCTATTCATGATCTCTCTAAGACCATTATCATGAAGGGGTGTTGGATTTTTGTCAAATGCCTTTTCTGCATCTGGTGAAATGATCATGTAGTTTTTTTCTTTGAGTTTGTTTATATGGTGTATTACATTGACAGACTTTTGTATGTTAAACCACCCTTGCATCCCTGGGATGAAGCCTACTTGATCATGGTGGATAATTGTTGTGCTTACAGCACAATGGGAGAACCCCAGAGGGCAGAAATTCGCTACCAATGTTTTACAATCTTGCATCTAAGCTGTTAATGTCCAATATGCAGGATACACAGACAAGGAACTGCCCTTAAGCATTCAGGAGGGTGGAACTTGGCAGGGAATTGGCATAGGGAGGATATCAAGGTCAAGGTCAGCAAGTTAGGCAACAGTTACCCAAAATGGGGGACAGGGCCCTACAGGTCCCCCCTTTAACTAAGGAATGAGCTTCTGACTTAGGTTGCATGGCACATTAGCAGGTCACCTTACCTGTCATGGAGACACCTGCCCAAGCCACACAGCACTCTGTCTTAGGTTGGTCTTAGCATTACCCATCTCTGAATACTCATTTGTTGCATCTTTGTGTGGTTTGGGTATCAGGGTAATTGTAGCCTCATGAAAAGAGTTTGGTGGTATTCCTTTTGTTTCTATTGTGTGGAACAATTTGAAGAGTATTGGTATTAGTTCTTCTTAGAAAGTCTGGTAGAATTCTGCATTGAAATCATCTGGTCCTGGGCTTTTTTTGGTTGGGAGACTTTTGATGACTGTTTCTATTTCTTTAGGGGTTATTGGTCTATTTAAATAGTTTATCTGGTCTTGATTTAATTTTGGTTTGTGGTATCTATTCAGAAAATTGTCCATTTCTTCCAGATTTTCCATTTTTGTGGAGTACAGGTTATTGAAGTATGACCTGCCTGATGATTCTCTGGAGTTCTTAGGAACTGTAGCCATGAGGTTGGATTCTACAGAAGGTAATGTATGGTCACTGCTTTCTAAAGTATGTTTGAGAATGTGTCATCCAGACACCTTGGAGATTAAGGATACCCTGAGGGTCACTAACCTCCATTTGTTAACAGTAGCATGCCAGCCTTTTCATTTCCACAATCCTCTTCAAGCTACTGTACCTACTTTTTAGGACTGGCTCTGTGCAACATTTATTGGCCTCCTGAAATTCTTTTAGCCCCCTTTGAAGATTCCTTAAAATTTATGAGCCTGAATGTAGCCATTATGAGACCATTATTTCAGCTCCTTGTGAGCTGCCTGGTTTTTTGTTTGTTTGTTTTTGTTTTTGTTTTTATGGTTCTTAGTTGTTCTTTTGCAGAGCTGCCAGCTTATGTCTTGCTGGGATCAAGAATAATGGGCCTTGATAGTTTGTGTTCCTGGAGTTGTAACCATGCCAGTGGATGCCCACATACTCCAGAAAAGAATTTGACATCTCTGCTGCAATTGTTGCTGTTATAGCAGTGGCAGCCACTGCTGCTACTGTTTCGGGGATTGCCATTTCATAGTTGGTTACTACAGCTAGCACAGTGGAGACCCTGGCAGCAAAAGTAGCTACCACAGTTAGTTAATCTTTCATTCTATTGGGCATGATAAATTTAATTCAATAGTTATATGCATTTCGATTGGCTTTGAAAGTTATAAATTTATAAACTCAAGTTCCATTTACTTATGGGATACCATCTTACAAGATCTCCAATTTGCAGTAAGGCTCATTAAGAAAGGGAATGGCTCAGTTGCCTTTAGCCTCCTGGCTATGGGTAGATTAGGACTTCTGTTGGTCTTTTCTGTCTTGAACACACAGTTTGTAAGCCCAGCACCACTTTGAGATTTCTGGCAGCAGTTAACTCTGCAGCTCACACAGGATTGATCCTGTATGATAATGAGTATTCAGAGATGGGTAATGCTTGTGGGGGCACTCACCAACCTAAGACAGAACACCTGTGTGGCCTGGGCAGGTGTCTCCATGATGGGTAAGGTGATCTGCTGACATCCCTTGCAACCTAAGTAAGAAGCTGATTTTTTAGTTAAAGGGGGGACCTGTAGGGCCCTGGCCCTGTTTTGGGTAACTGTTGCCTTGCTTGCTGACCTTGACCTTGATATCTTCACTATGCCAATTCCCTGCCAGATTCCACCCTCCTGAATGCTTAAGGGCAGTTCCTTGTCTGTATATCCTGCATATTGGGCATTAACAGCTTAGATGCAAGATTGTAAAACATTGGTAGCGAACTTCTGCCCTCTGGGGTTCTCCCATTGTGCTGTAAGCCTGTATTCAAGACCTCCTCCCTCCTTCAATAAATGGCATTCAGCATTAAAAAAAAAAAAAGCATATCCATCTTCTTTCTATGATATAGAATTTTCGTGTGATTTTTCTCCCTTGTGTTCTTGAAAATTTGGTTAATAAATTTCACACATTTGTCTTCTACTTTTAGAGATCCCATCCACACACTTCTCATGTATTTTCTTTTTCATCTTCCACAGTTTTTTTTCCTGCATCCATTATCCACTCCTTCAGCTATTTGTTTGAATTCATCCAGGATCTACGGGGTATCAGGTAATATGTTTGTTATCAGTGGTAACAGAAAATTGATGTAGGTCCTTCACAATTACACAGACAAAATCACAAGAGTAGAATTATAGTCAATGTTTATAAAATTTAAGAAATTTTGAGGAGAGGATTAACGACAGTTAGAAAGAAGTGGTTTCTCAAGGAAAATTAAGAAAATGAAGCATAGATTTAAAAAGAAATCATGCTTGATTGTGAATGATATCTACATAGGATAACTAGATGTCATAAATGGGGTGTGGATTCTGCAGGAGAAAATATGGAATGGAGAAAACAATATGAAAGAAAATATCTAATTATCCAGTAAGAGAGGTGGAAGAACAGAATAATGAAGCAAAGGATAGTAACGGAAAGTAATCATTGTCTGTAACAAGGGAATACATGGTTGAATGTGAAACTTGGAGTATAAATAACTATTTTAATTTTATAAACATCATTTTGATAAGAACTGGTAAAGAATGACTTGGTGGCAAGTGACTGAGAATACAGGACCATAAAACACAGTAAGAGTCAGGGAACACGCAATGAAACTCAAAAAGGTAAAGGACAGGCTAGGATTGGAGTAGGATGATTGGCCAAATAAATAAATAAATAAATAAAAGGAAAAAAAAAGAAGATTCTAAGATGATTCCTAAGGTGTTTAATATCTTATTTATAGTTGCAGTAACACATTGTTAAAATAATGCTTTGGTCAATGCAAGCTAAGTATATAAGGACAATTTCATAAGATTATCTTATACTTGAAAAACTCCTACCATGTAGTGATGACTAAGCTATCAGCACACTGTAACAAAAGACATTATACATGTGTATGTGGGATGCTGGCATAAACAATTCTGTTACCAATTTAGTTCATAACTGTCTATAGCACTAACTATCATATACAGTTCATAACACTTTATTATTCTTTTTAGTTCCTAAGAGTTTTAATATCTTTCTATTAAAATGATAAATGTCTTAAAGTGATTGACTGTAACAAAAATGATATCAGCTTACATCTGAGACCATAAAACAAAGAAGAAACAAAATAATTCAACTTTTACATATACATTTCACACACTTGTTTCAACCAGAGTTCATTCTGTAGAGAAGACAGGCCTGATTGGCTGTGAAAATTATTCCTCTTTTCTTTTCAAGATTTTCTAGACCAGAGTACCAGGGCATTTCCCTCCACTATTGGACCTGTCTCTTTCTATATTAAGAAACTTTACAGAGTAGGAATTTTATCTTAGTTATTGTCTTAGTAACTATTCTATTGCTGTGGAGAGACATGAAGAAGGGATGTGAAGAGGCATGCTTTGAAGAGGCATGGTAAGAAGACCATGATCAATGAAACTCATAAAAAACAATTTAATTGGGGCTTCCTTGCACTTTCAGAGGTTAGTCCATTATCATCAAGGCAGGGAGCATGGTAGCACACAGGCAGACATGGTGCTGGAGAAGCAGTTGAGAAACCAACCTCTTGATCTGAAGTCTGAAGACACACACACATACACACACACACACACACACACACAGAGAGAGAGAGAGAGAGAGAGAGAGAGAGAGAGAGAGAGAGAGAGAGAGAGAGAGAGAGAGAGAAAGACTGACTGACTGGGCCTGATATTAGCTTCTGAAATCTCAATGCAAATCCCCAGTGAAACACTTCCTTCAACAAAGCCACAGAAACTCCAACAAGGCAACACCCCTAACCCTTATAATCTTTTCAAACAATTCCACTTCCACTAAGTATTCAAATATTTGAGCCCATGGGAACCATCCTTATTCAAACCACCACAGTTATCTATTTTCTTTGTTATTAATGAAGGACTTAATATCATATACATTTTTTCAACATAAGGAAACCATTGAACTATTAAATGCAGATTCAAATTTGGCATTTACTACTCTAAAACTATAAAGCAGTAAATTTATAAAAATTATTTAGATTAATACAGATATATTAGGGCCTAAAATTTATGCTAAGAAAGTGGCAATTATTCCTAGTGAAAAAGTTGGAAAATATTTTATAAAATCAGGTAAACATTTAAAAATTCATAATATATCAATATCTATATAAGAAATGTAGATATTCTGCCACTAGAGTTAATCTTATGAAAAATTGTAACTTCAATAATAGCATTTCTTGCAAACATTTCAGGATAACATAAATTAACAAAATTGCAGTTTTCAGGAAATATGTACCTGAAGTAAATCATAACTCCTACTTGTTATTCTTTTGTGAAGTATTTCCTCACCTACCAACTTTGAATGTTACATAGAGTGTTTTCAGCTTAAGCTCATGTGAGATCTACTATTCTTCTAGACAATCACAATACCACATTTCTCCTCTTACATACAAAAAAAAAAATCCTAAGCAAGTTTACCAAGATTGATTTTGAAATATAGAATGGATAAAAATAAAGTCTGAAAGAAAGCTGATAAAGATTCTGTTACAAACGAAGAGTGGACATAATTATTTTGGAAATATCTTCATATGTGTTAATAATTAAGCAAAGTATATCAGGTTCCTCAAGTATTTACCATTTCTTTTTATTAACGATATTAAACAGCATTGTGTTTAGACTTATGAAATACAAAATATATCATTATTTCCCTGTGTTTTGCAACAGAATGTAATAACAATGCTTCAGTCTAACCAAGAGTTATACCTGTTAACAATTACTACCTATCCTCAATGAATCTTCTGAAGTCAACCATCTAATAACCCTTATTCTACTCTTCCTTTCCATTTTTAATTTTTAAAATAAAAGTGAGAACATAGTATACTTTTGTTTCTGTTCCTAGTTTATATTACATAAACTATATCACTAAGATCATCCACAGTGTTGTAAATGACAGTTTTCTTTATCATTTTTGAGAAGCTTCAACAGTCCAGATTAATTTCAACTTGTGATAGGGTTATATGCCAATACATATCTCATGTTCACAATATCATGAGTTAAAAATTGTATGTTGCTAATTTAATAAAAATAATTTATTAACAACTGTGTACTCTATAGACTCTAGTACTGGATATTTATCCTTGTAAATGTTTGGTAGATTTGGATCTGAGTTTCATTGATAACATCCATAATCACAAAAAAATGTTTTGCTTCATTCTGTGTTTCCATCACACTGTAGAAGCTTTGTAATTGGGCTTATAGTTCTGGTTGCTAGTCCATACAAAGTTTAAGTGGTAAAATTTTCTGAAAAACAGGACACATTGATTCAGTTTCACATTACATAAAGAGAGATAACCTGCCAGACAGTGGTGGCACATGCCTTTAATCCCAGCACGCAAGAGGCAGAGCCAGGTGTGTCTATGTGAGTTCGAGGCCAGCCTGGTCTCCAAAGCGATTTCCAGGAAAGGCACAAAGCTACACAGAGACACTCTATCTTGAAAAAAACAAAACAACAACAAAAAAAAAAATCAACCAACCAAACAAACAAAAAACAAAAAGAGAAATAATCTAAAGCTGGGAACATCTATTCTGTGCATATACTTCATATCTCCAAAACCTATTGAAGGACAAAGACAGATATACATTTCAACTGCTAAAATGATCCATAAAGGAACACAAGAGTGAAAAATGTTCCTCACCACCTTGATTTTAGTATCATTGGGTATATAACCAAAAGATGATTTGTCAGGTAATATAATAAGTTTGGTTTTTTATGAACTTCTGTACTGTTTTCTACAATGAGCATACTAACATGATTGAAGGTCCACACAAGGATACATTTTCTTGGAATCTTCAGAAAAGTATTGTCAATTTACTAGTCACTGTAGCAAATGTGAGTTAATATTTGTTTATGATTTTAATCTCCATCATTCTTTTATATAGACATAAACATGTTGGCCATTGTCAGCTTTTGATAAGTGTTGATTCAAGTTTTCTCCCATTTTATATGGCTATTTATTCTCTTGTAATTGGATATTTTGAGTTACTGTTTGTTATATTTCACATTAGGCATTTCTCTAGTATACAACTTGCAAAATTTCCTCCCAGGATATGGTGTCTCTCTACTCCTTTTACTGTGCAGGGGCTTCAAAATTTGATGAAATTTCATTTGTTTTTATTTGCTTGTACCATCTACACTTTTAGAGACATATCTAAGAAACATTTTTCTGACTTTTTTTCATACAGAGATTTGCATCTCTTTTTTTCATCTGGGAGTTTCTAATTTTCTAATTAACTCAGTATCATCCTAAGGCTAAGCCTGAACTCAATATCTAATCCTGTCTCATGATGCTGAGTCCTGGGATTTCAACGTAGACTCCCACATATGGCTTTGTTTAAATCTTTAATTCATTTTCAATACATTTGCTTTGTTTGTTTTTGAGAATATGTGCTAGTATGCTACATGGTTGCTCTCCAATAGCCTGGTTCAAACCATCTTGCTACAAGCATCCCAAGTTCATGTGCCACCACACACTGAACTGATTTTTATATAAAAGTCAAATGACAGCATTCCAATCTTCCATACACAAATATTCAGTTCTTTCAACACTGTTGTATGTTGCAGGGAAAAAATTCTTATATCTTTGTTCATGGTGGATTTGTAAAAACTATTATTTATTTGTAGATATGTGGTTTTATCTCAGGACTCTACACTGATTTATTAACAAATGAAAGTGTTTGTATTATAATATCTTTTAAATATACTTTAAATCTAGTAATATGTCTTAACTTTGTTATTTTGGGTCAACTTTTCTTTGACACTTAGGGCTATTTGTCCTTCTATACGGATTTTAGAAATTTCTAGTTTTTTTTTTTTTTAAAGAATGTCACTATTCAATAGGAATTTAGTTAAATATGCAAAGTGTTTTAGGCAATATGGTCATTTTAATAATTTAATTCTTTCAGCTCTGAACATGGATTATCTTGCAACTGTTTTGTGTGTCATCTTCATTTACCTTCGATAATATTGAGATTAGGCTTAGAGTCTTTTACTTTCTTTTTTTGTTAAATTTATTCCTATTTTCAATGTTATTATAAAGAAATTTTTAATTTTTATATGTTGCAGTGGTTTGAAATGGCCAACAAAGGGAGTAGTACTATTAGGAAGTGCAGCCTTGTTGGAGTAGGTATTGTTTTGGTGGAGGAACAGTGTCACTGGGGAGGTGGGCTATGGAGACAGGCTTTGAGGTTTCATTTACACTCAAAATACTTCCTAGTGTCTGAGACCACTTCCTGGGGCCTCCCAACCTTCTGTTCTTCACAAATCTGGGAGTTCTAGTCATGACATGGTGCCCTGGAAAATAAACTAAAGGCATCAAACACAAGCACTAATTAAATGGAAAGAATGGAAAAGTTAAATTGCCTCTGAAGATGATGTCATCTTCAGTCCACAGACTCTTAAAGGCAGAACCAAAAGAATTGCTAGAAATGGCAAATAAATTCAGTGACATTTCAGAACAGAAAATCAAACAACAAAAAGAGAATTGCATTTATACACTATCAACACATATGTCTCAGGGTTTCTATTGCTGTGAAGAGACAACAGGGCAGTGGCAGTTCTTACAAAGGAAAACACTTCATTGGGGTGAGTTACATTTTCAGAGGTTTAGTCCATCATGGTAGTGCGACATGGTGGCATGCAGTCAGATGTGGTGCTGGAGAGGTAGCTGAAAGTTCTACATTTTTGAATAATCTACTAACAATTTTTATAAAACCTCTGTGTCTGACCATAGTGATATTGGCTATCACATAGAGCTATCTGTAGTGACATTAGGGTTGCAAAAGTTATGTTCCTTAAATTAAAATTTATAGTTCAAATGGTCATGCAATTAGTCCTCTGTTATAATGGCTCCTTGACTTGGCCATCCATGCTAACTCTTAGATATTAATTACTTCTCTATTTTTCCTGTTTATTTTCAGGGTGTAACATTTAGAGACATTTAGCTCTTTCTAATAATGATTTGGTTAGGACTATTTTTATATGTTGAAATAGTTCAAAATAACCAGTTGAAAGGAATGTTATGTGCTTAGAGATGGCTCTGTTTGTAAAATACTTGTTGTACTAAAATAAGTACCTGAGTTAGGTCTCTAATAGGTACTTATAATCTCAGTGCTGAGGATGCAGTGACAGTGTATTTCCTGTGGCTAGCTGGTAACCATCAGATTCAGCGAGATGTTTTCTTAAAGAAAAAAAAAAAGAAAGAAAGATAAGAAAGGAAGAGAGTAATTGAGGAAAATACCATGTGACATTATGTAGCCTCTAGATGCATGAGCATATATGTGCACTCATGGAAACCCACAAAGAATGGTAAAGTTTTCTTACTATTCATGTGTACTTCTCAAGAGAAGCAATCTGGCAGGGGTATGGGAGATCTGTATTATAATGTTTCTGGAGGACAAAAGCTCTTTCCTATTGTTGTATGCATTACCATTTTAAATGTGGCATTTATCCTAGTCCAAACAGAAACTCATTCATTGTTCATGGTGTTTCAAGCAGTATAGTGGAGAAAGAGGAAATTAGAATGTGATGTCATCACACAACACTTCTACCTCTGTCTCTTAACTAGACTTCAGGCAAGAGGACATCAGATTAGAAAGAATCTTAGAAACTGTCTATTTTTGAGGCATGGTGGTACATCTAGATAATCCCAGCATTCAGGAATCAAATGGCAGAGGTTTGGTGCAAGTTTGAAACCAGCCTGAGCTGTATCCTGGTTTCTAGTTTGGGATACATACAGAAAGTCTAGAAATAAATTTGACTCTTATCACAAATGTACACACCAAGATCAAATATCATTACCATTGGTAACAGTTTCTTTTCTGGTACAGAGATTCTCTAGTGTCTTTATAACACAATGTAAACTAGATGATATCACATTGTTTATTAGAACATTTACTTTGTTGTAGTGTATTGAACCATATTCCTTTAAAGAAACAAAATATTTACAATGCCCAGGATTCTCAAGAATTCAGTATCTGATCCTGTTTGATGTGCTATCATCCCCTTATGTGATTCTACCCACTTCAATCCCTTGGAATTTCTACCTGAAAACTTGTACCCCACGGAGTTGGCAGAAAATAATGGTATTTACCCTATTCCTAATTAGCAGTTATTTCTCTTCATGTGGCTTTTATTAACAGGAAAACAAGTCTCTTGAGTTCCTACCAGGAAGGAAGTTAATTCACTCTTCAGATCATAAGAATAAAACCATCACCAGCCTTTCCTCTAAGAGTGTGTGGACCTGCTAACACCTTACTTCATAGTGTGGAAGTTCTGATTTGGTAAAATTGTTCCAAAGAACTTTATGATCCTAATGAATAGCATGTAAACACATATTATTACAACTTAAAGCTTTATTTTATGTACTTGCTTATTAACGTACTATAATAATAGGCTTTGTCACTGTGCATTTTACTGCTGATCATTATTTTCAGAGCTAAAACAATTACTTTGCTCCTGATGAAACTGAACTCCTTCCGCATTTTGCATTTACATAGTTCCAGAGAGGTAACACAGTGGATTCCCTGATAATGTATGGCATTCAGATAACTTAACTAAGAATCTGTGTTAGTTTCTTCACATGTAAAATAGTTCTGTTGTATGCTACATCATAAGAATGTCATGAAGATAAAATAAGCTTCTAGAACATCAATGTGCAACTCTTTTTGTGTTCTTTCCTAGTGTTATTTTGCCTAAACTAACTGAATATGTTTAAATATTTACTTATTCACAATTTCTCTGGAGTCTTATTATTTATTTTAGTTAGTGTGAGTCTATCTGCTATCTTTATAAAATTGTGCTATTGCAAAGCAAGCCTATTTCCTAAATCAATGGTTTACCATAATGCCTTATCTTCATAAAAATAGTGTGTGTGTGTGTGTGTGTGTGTGTGTGTGTGTGTATGTGTGTGTTGTGTGAACATTTATGTGTTGGTGCAGTTACGGATGTGGGTGCTCATGCACATGTATTTGCATATACCTGGAAGATGAATAAACATCAGTTTCAGGCGTCAACCCTTAAGTAACCACACATTTTGAGGCACACTTTCTCATTGGCCTGGGATTCTCCAAGCAGGCTAGTCATTGGCCAAAGAGTCTTAGTATATTACCCTCTCTCTCCTCCCTCTCTCTGAGATTACAAGTACAGACCATCTTGACCAGATTGCTCTATGAGTTTCTAGGACATACCTGATCTCAGGTCCTCATGTTGTTATGTGCTCTGGGGTCTGGGATGACCAGTCTGACCATGAATAAATTTTCACAAAGAGACTTTTATTCATATACAGGTGGAGTTTACCTGGGACTTGGGATTCCCCAATGCAGCCACCAGACACTTTAGTTAGTGGCTTTAAAAGGCAAAGAACACAAAGTTACATTCTGTTTGCATGCCAGCAGAAGGTAATCTTGTGCAAAACAAGCTTTTGTTTACACAAGCAGAAACATCAGTTTTGTTAAAGTTACATAAGACTAGAAAGTTACAAAATTTATCCCTTTACCCCATTTAAAATTTGGAAGTCCATTTTTGCTTTATTCTCCTGATAAGCACAGTAATTTTAAACTTTAAACATGAAGTTAACCATCCACATAATGTTAGCCATCACATTTCCCCCTTAAGTTAGGAGGATAAGGGGCAACATCCTCTTTCCTGAAACTGTTAAGTCAGAGTCAGCTGAAATTAGATTGCTGTCCTCAGGGCCCGGAAATGCTAGAATGCTAGTCCAAGGCCAAGGGTTGGGGTTCAAATTGTGGGGTACATACATAAGAAGCATCTGATTTGCTGACCCATCCTGAAAGACAAGAAGCATTGCTCACACTGGGTAGACTAGTTTACATCAGCTTTCAGCCAGTCCCGGGCTCACAGGCATTTGGAACAGTTTGTAGTCCGAAACTGATTCATGTTAATGCCTGTCAGATGAGTAGAAATCTGCTGGAACAGTTATAGACTAGGAACAGAAGTCACAGTCTAAGAACTTAAAGGAAAACCTTACATTTGGAACTTCTTGAGGAACAAGCAGTAGGTGGGGAAGCTGAGGCTGTGAGCGGCAAGAGAGCTTATCTGGAGTCCATTTGACCTGGGACAGATGACTCCAAGTCATGACTCCCTCAACTGACATGAGCTTACAGTAATTTAAAGTTTACAAAAAGAGAAGCGATAAAGTTTTAGCTATATTAGCATTTTCACTATGTGTAATCTTCACAGAAATCCACGTTGTAGAAAAAGTAGTAGACTCGTGGCTTTGAGTCATATTGAAAGCTTTGAAACCAAAAACAATTTTTTTGAGTTAAAAACATTAATATGTTTTCCTCTGTCCATATTATATTATATCATATATCATATATCATATATTCATGACATGTGATATAATTTTATACACACACATAATGTGTATATATATATTCAAATTATTTTGGAGACCTGCTTTTTTAAATTTAAAAACTTCCATTCATTTTTTTAAAAAGGAGTTGAACCCATGTTACACATGTTATCTTGTCAAAGCCCTCTATTTAAAGTGAAAACTGGAATTGGAAAAATTACTAGAAGAATATTTGCATATATCAAACCACTGATTTGCAGACCCATCATTCTTGAGAACATTCAAGGGCAAACATTTTGGTTTAGCCCATGACATTATTATGAAATAAAATTGACACCCAGAAGAACTTGCTAGTTAGCCATTTTTAAGCGACACAATGAATATAGTGAAGAAAACCTAATTATTTTGTCCTGATTCAAGAATAAAAATAGTACATTTTTAATCATCATATCCTTTTTAGGGTTATTTCCCAATGTTTTTAAATAAATTTTGTTTTTATGATTTTGTCCTCACTTGTTATTCTTATTTTCAGGACAAGAATCACCACAATTAACTCCATTCCAATTTAAATTATTTTGAAGTCTTGCTTTTTTTAATTTAAAAACATCCATTTTTTAAAAAGGAGTTGAATCCATGTTACACATACAGTATGCTTCAGTAGATTCAGATTAACTTTGTATAGATTTTCAGCCATCAACCCTCTTGCTTATAAGTTTTGAATTAACTTTTGTTGCAGGTTTTACAGATCTTGAACAACACCCAAAAAACTTAGAAAGCTTGAAGTACACGAAGTTCACATTATAATCTCACAAATCTTAAGATAAGATTCATACTTTAGCAAAAGTTTTAGAGATATAAATTAAAGCAGAAAAAAAAAGAAGTATGAGATGAGTGGCAGTATAGTCTACTCTTCTGTGTTGATTTTTCTCTCCTTCTGTCACAGGACATGGATTTTGGAGAAAACCTTTAAATGAGCATTTTTGAGTCTAGAGGAGAATGAGCCATAACCCACTTCCAGAGCCAGTTTTTCAATGAAGTAGAACAACATAAGACAATATTTTAATATTATCCATACCTAGAAGACACCAGAATCCCTCTAAATCTGAATCCAGTGACTGAGGGGAGAGACCAGAGTAAGCTGAGAACAAAGAAGACTTAGAGAATTAAAAAAAAAAAGTTGTTGGAGCCCTGCCTGTAGACAGGATGTAACAGGAAGGAGATGAGACACTCCCCAACCAGTGGGGAGCTTATATGCAGCACAGCAGCTGTTCCTATTACTTTGCTCCAGTCAGGTTCCTGGCTCCCACATTGCACCAAACTTATGAACACACCAGAAAACACAGATCCATTAGACAGTACCTTAAAAATACATAACATTCACACAGTAAGGGGAGAACCAGACTAAAAGAAACATCTGGCAGCAACTTTTATTCATACCCCAAATCCAATTTCTATCTCAGTTTTCCCAACAAGGGCCATCCATGTTCCAGTGGACCCTCCAACTTGGCAATTAATGCTGTGCTCAGCTTTTCCACAAGCCCCAAAATGTGCTATACAGACAAACAGGATCCTTACCTACACCTGCAGATGTTTTCTGTTAACTTTCCCACACTCTAGGCATTGAGGACCTGCCACTGGCTTCGTCCAAATGCTGGTTCTATCTTATTTCTCAGCTACCAGTATGCCAGGAACCCTCAGGGACTAAAGGCTCTTTTGGGAAGTCAAGGTATTAAAGACCAGCAGCCCCCTTCAAATACTGGACCTATCCAATTTATATTCTCACAGAATTTTTGGAGCTTCCAGGATCCCAAGGCCAGCCAGAAAAGGAAGGTGGATCTAGCTGAACACTCAAATCCCAGACAAGCCCCCAATTGTTATGGTTCTGGGATTACTCAGAGACTCACCTGTCTGACTATTAATATATTTTAACAAAGAGGCTTTCATTCATATATCATATACTAGTGCCAGGTCTACACCCTTGATTAAACATTCCTGAATGTAGCCCTAAGCTAACTCGGTCAAGGACTTTTATTTTTATCATTTTAAACTTCTATTTATTTATTTATTTATTTATTTATTTATTTATTTATTTGTTTGTTTGTTTTACATTCCAAACATAGTTTCTCTCCACCTTCTCCTCCCATTCCATCACCACCACCATCACTACCACAGCCACCCTCATTCATCCATTTCTCTGTTTAGAAATGGGCAGGCTTCCTGTGGGTATCAGTGAAGCCTTGTATATCAAGCTGCAGTAAGACTGAGCACCTCCCCTTGTATTAAGGCTGGGTAAAGCAACCCAGTATGAAGAATAGGTTCCCAAGAGCTAGACAGTGTTAGGGATAGCCCCTGCTTCCATTGTTAGGAGTCCCACAAGTAGACCAAGCCACACAACTGCCAGATATATGTAGACCTAGGTCATCACCATGTAGGCTCTATGGTTATTGGTTCAGACTCTGAGTTCCAGGTTAGTCATTTCTGTGTGGTTTTTTGTTTTTTTTTTTTTGTTTTTTTTTTTTTTTTTGTTTGTTTGTTTTTTACTTTGACTTTGACACTTTTGGCTCCTACCATCCTTTGTCCCTCTTTTCAACAGTATTTCTCAAGCTTGGCCTAATATTTGGCTGTGGGTCTCTGAACATCCAGTTACTGATGAAAATTGGGGTAGTCGCCAATCTAATTACAGGAGATGGCCAGTTTAGATTATGAATCTACTGTTGCTAGTAGTCTTAGCTGGGGTTATCCTTGTAGATTCATGGGAGTCTCATTTGCACTGGGTTTCTACCTGACCCAGAAATGCCACCCCTTTCCAGTCACCTTTATCAGTATTCTCCATTTCCATTCACCCCAGCAGGATCCTTCATGTTCCCACCCACACTTGCACCCAATCCACCCATGAGATCTCCTCTATTTCTCCTTCCCAGGGAGATCCTGATTTGACCTTCCTTTTTCCTAGCCTCTCTGGGTCTGTGGACTGTAGTGTGTTTTTTCTTTACTTTACAGCTAATATCCACTTGAGAGTAAGTACATATTATGCTTATATTTCTGGGTCTGGGTTACCTCACTTAAAATAATTTTTTTTCTAGTTACATCCATTTGCCTTAAAGTAAAGGAACACAAAGTTACATTCTAAGTGCAAACAGAAGGTCATCTCATGCAAAGCAAGCTTTTGTTTACACAGCAGAAACAGAGGTTTTGTTAACTTTCTACAAGACCAGACAATTTTAAAAAATTAACCCATAGCAACCCTTAACATTTGGAAGTCTATTTTTGCTTTATAATTCTCTTAAGCACACTAATTTTAAACTTTTAAGCATAAAGTTAGCCATCAACAATGTTTGTGCTATCATCAACTCTATTAATAATATCTACAGTATGATTTAGTTTTGTAACCCTTTCCTCCTAAGTCAGTGATGCCATTTGTAAAATATGCTTTAAGAAAGATATGGTTCTATTTTATATTGTAGTTCTTTGCTTTCTTCACAATAGATAGTTACTAAATAACTGTGGATTGATTAGTTGATGATTGGGTTTTTTTAATTGAAAATACCCCCTAACCTTTGAAGAATATTTCTTATTTCATTTTCTAGTAGGATCTAATATGTCTTATGCTATATTTTTCCTCTGGGCCTCAACTTATTTGTTATCACTTTATCTGCAGTGTTTGGTTTATAATTCTTTCAGTATTTGTGTTATAATTTTGTAGTGATGCAAACACATAATTGTTTTCTTTTCGAGGAAACTTAATGCTTTAGTATTTCACACTCACTTAGCCCACTTGGTATAACTGGGCATTTACTGAGGGGATGGGTAAATATATGTTCAATATTCCGCATATTTTGCAGATTTACTAAATTATCTAAATGAGGATTCATTGTCACGTAAATGGTTCAAAATTACTCCATGATTATTTAGGCAGTTAAGTAGAATTAGGCACTCAACTGATTCACTATTGCAATAAATAAACAAATTCAGTACATGAGAACAATGCCTAGTGAAGAGGAGAAATGGGTGGAACCAGACTGACTTGGTTCACTTCTAGTCACTGATTCCCTGACCCCAGGTAAGTTACTCACTCTCCTCTGTGTTGCTGTTGTTGTTTTTGTTTTTGTATCTAAAAATAGAAGTAATCATCCAAAATTCATAAGTACTGGGGGAGGGGTTGTCAAGTGAGTTAGCAAATGATGATAAATATCAGTAGCTACACATGCTTTAAAAATGGGATACATTTGAGAAATAATTGTATTTTCATTATATGAATAAATACAGTGCCTATCTTTTGTGTAACAAAACATAAGTACAAATTTCTGAAGACTTTATAAGATTAGAAAAGTATGCCATATAGAGTAAATATATAAAAATAATAAATTAATAGAGAAAGTGAAGAATATTAAAATGCTTTTGCATAACAGGAAATAATCAACAGTATAAAAGGACAAAATATAGAATGGATGAAATAAGTGAAAACACTTTATCTAATCAAGTATTAACATACCAAATACATGGAGAAATAAAAGCTATTCAATATCACACCAAACCCAAACAAGCAATGCATATTTTAAAAGAATAAGTCAAAACAGATACTTTCAGAGGAAGGCACAGAAGTGTTCAACAAGCATATAAAAATCAAATTTATTACATTACTAGAGAAATGAAAATCAAAACCAATTAATTTGACACGATCTCATTTCAATTAGAATGACAATCTCCATAGGCAGACACATATGTTGGTTGCAGAATATTCTTTTAAGGTGTGTTACTTTTGTTTATGTCGCTTTTGTTTAACTCTGTGAAGCTGTGTTACTGTACCTGTCTAAACACCTGATGGTCTAATAAAGAACTGAACAGCCAGGAGTGAGTCAGGAGAGAGAAACAGGTGGGGCTGCCAGGCAAAGAGGATAAATAGGAGAAATCTGGGAGGAGAGAAAAGTAGCCTGCTGTGGATATTGCTCTGTGTAAATAAAGTTCTGATTGGCCACTGGCCAGGCAGGAAGTATAGGCGGGACAAGAGAGAAGAGAATTCTGGGAAGTAGAAGGCTGGGGGAGACACCACCAGCCGCGGCCATAAAAAGCAACATGTAAAGACACTGGTAAGCCGCAAGCCATGTGACAAAGTATAGACTAACAGAAATGGGTTAATTTAAGATAAAAAAGGTAGATAACAAGCAGCCTGCCACGGCCATACAGTTTGTAAGCAATATAAGTCTCTGTGTGCTTTCTTGGTTGGGTCTGAGCGACTGTGGGACTGGCAGGTGAGAGAGATTTGTCCTGACTGGGCCAGGCAGGAAAACTCTAACTACAGTAGCCAGAGAAGAAAGTGCACTCCAGGGGCCGGCCACCCAGCTACACAGTAAGCCACAGAGTAAGACTAAGATGTATAGAAGTAAGAGAAAGGGAAAATCCCAAGGCAAAAGTGTTAAGTTAATTTAAGTTAAGAAAAACTGACAAGAAACCCCCCAAGCTAAGACCAGGAAATCATAATTTAGAATAAGACTTTGTGTGATTTATTTGGGAGCTGGGTGGTGGGCCCCCCCAACAGCGTTAAGCAAACAACAACATATGTGTATATATGTATAGCTATACATGTATATGTCTTTTGTGTATGGATGCAGAAGTCATAAAACTGAAGAGAGACTCTGCAATAAAGGTGAAAAAGCTGTAAGAGAGGGATGAAGCTATAAAACAAGAAGGTGATCAAATTAATGTAACATGGGAACAGAAAGGGGTTAGTCAGGAAAGGAAGACACAAACTTTCAAGGAATTAAAAAGGAAGAGAGAGGTGGAGGAGGGGAATACGGAAGAAGAGTACCTTCACAAACAAAGTATGAAATCCATACTTTGTATGCTAATTTAACCCCACGTTTAAATGATTTGATGGTGAATGGATAGGTACTAAGGCATGGGAAGGTACCAGAATAGGATGTTTGCATAGTTAATAGAGGGGATATGTGGTGGGTATTGTGTTCCCTGAAATATTGTGTGTTCCCCGAAATAAACATATCTGGGGTCAGAGAACAGACAGCCACTAGAACAGAGCCAGAAATGGTGGCTAGAAAATGGGAAGAGTAAGCCATAACAGAAGTTGGGTGGTGGTGGTACACACCTTTAATCCCAGCACCTGGGAGGCAGAGCTAACCAGATCTCTGAGTTCAAGGCCACTTTAGAAACAGCTAAGCATGGTGACCCATGCCTTTAATCCCAGGGAGTGGGGGGCAGAAAAAAAAAGGTATATAAGGCGTGAGGACCAGGAACTAAGGAGGAAAAAACATGTAGTTAATTTAAGCTTTGGAGCAACACAGTTCAGCTGAGATTCATGTGGAGGAGGACTCAAAAGCTTCCAGCCTGAGGAAACAAGATCACCTGAGGAACTAGCAAGGTGAGATAGCTGTGGCTTGTTCTGCTTCTCTGATCTTCCAGCATTCACCCCAATAACTGGCCTCGGGTTTGAGTTTTATTAACAAGTATCTTTAAGATTCATACTACAGGGATACATATGATCAAGTAACCTCATTAACATATATGAAAATTACATCATAGAACCCAACATTTTCTACAAGTAATATATAATAATTAGTAAGTAACAAGAAAAGAGACTAAAATCACCACTGCTGCAAAGATTAAGAAGTGTAAATATGTCTACACTGATGGCAAGAATGTGAATTAGTACAACTCCTAGGGGGAAAAAATACACTTTTTTTCAAAAATTCTTTCAAAAATTAAAAACACTATCATGTGATTCAATGATTATATTCCCTTTTATATCCAACAACGATGAACTAAGTGTGCTGAAGACACACACACACACACACACACACACACACACACACGTTTACTGTAGCAATCTCCAATCATCAAGATACAGAAATAGCAGTGCCCATATACTATAATCTAGAATAATTGTAGTTACTTGCAAAGCAAGAAGGGACCATGGCTGGAGAGGGCAATGTGGGACAGAAACCCCTGAAAGATATCCATGGGGTGGTAGAACATCCTGGGGTGACACCCCCCACCACCACCACCAATAATAGATAGACTAACAAGAACCACAGCACCAAACGTGGAAAACCTCCTTTCCAGTTGCTGGTCAGGGAATCTAAGGATCCCAAAGAAACAATATGTCCTTACTGTTAATTTTGTTTATTTCCAGAAGAAAGACATCACACAATTTAGGAACAAGATATGGAGGAATCTAGCTGGATGTGACATGAACACTTCCACCCTAAGGATCAGCTTTTATAGTTTTAGAAGGAGATATTCAAGCTACCAAGGAGGGAAACAATCAATAATCCCATCCCATTGTAAGATGTACAAACCAGAGCAATGAGCACTATGACAAGATATTCTGAAAGGTATAGCAGTGGCACTTATATCATTGGGGTAACCAACAACCATCTAATTGGACATAAGGCTCACTTAATAGGAAAGACTTCATGTCTGATACTGCAAACCTAGCCAGCTAAGCATGGATGATGAGGCTAAGGAATTTGAAGGAAAACCTACTATAATTACTTTCCTAAACCAGTATAATTGCTAATTGAACTATAAACACTTGACTTTGTACCTACAGATGACTGTAACTTTTAGCACTCATCAAATAAGGTTCTTTCTGCAGCAGACAACGACCATTCTGGAAACCGATCAAAATGTAGAAAGCAACTGACTCTGAATTACCACCCACAATTAATATATTTATAACATAATCCCATACCTAGGGCTCAGGAAACATTCCAGAAGAGGCATCAAAGTTGTACACACCAAAGAACCAGGGCATGCGCTGTGAAACCGCCTCTTCCAAAATATAAAAGGAGGACTTCAAATGGAGGGTAGGGAGGAAGAGATGGGTCTGAGAGGAGCTGAGGCTCTGAGAGATGAATGCGATAAAAATGTATTATAGGTAATTCTTAGAGAATTAATAAAATAACTTATTAATAAAAAGTGTGATGAAATACTGAAAGACCTCCAAAGGAGATCTTCCCTCAGGAGAGACCCCAGACCCAAGGAACACGCCGAAACCACGGATCAGATGCAAACAGCAAGAGGGTTTATTTAGATGCACAGGTACCTGGGGCGACAAAGTCTCTCGGAGGACTTGCGCGCCTTCCTAGGGAAAGGGGGACTTTTTATAGGATCCCAGGGGCAGAAGCGCGGTTACAGAAGCGAGAAGCATAGTTACAGGGTTCCCATTGGTTGATTCAAATAAGGCCAGGGTGAACTTGGGGACATATTCTTAATTCTCGGAAATTTGCTGTGTGTGGCTGACTTGGCCTTGTCTAGGGCACAGTGGTGTTTTCCTAGCCCAACTGTCTATTCCCCAAGGCCAGGTGGCCCACCATAGATATCCTGTTTTGACTCAATGGTTTCTCTCCCAAGGCCGGGTGTCTGACCATAGTTATGAACTCCTGTTTGGCCTTCTTCCCCTGAACCGCAGATATCCTGTTCTTTATGTTTAAGCCTTGCAAAATGGCGTTACAGCAGTCAAACTAAAGCTATTGTAGGGGGTCTTTCAATACTCATGGAGAAATAAAGTGAGGTAAATACACACCATGGGATACTACTTACCAGTAACAGGGTGAATTTTGTGATTAGCTTTAAGGGAGGACTTCAGGTAATTATGTGGAGGGAAATAAGTCTCACTTAAGTTATCTCATTGGTGTAGAGAACCCAAAAAATGTGAGAGTGGAAAATATAATGATTTTTATCACAATTGGGGTGATGAGGAAAGAGGAAGAGTACATGAGCAGGTTAATAATGACTACTAAATTATAGCTATAAAATTAAAAGGAAAAGGAAATCCTGGTGTTGTTGTATGGCACAGCAGGACTACAATAAATAGCATCCATGCCATGTGTTTTTCAGAAGGTCTTAAGAGTTCACAATATTCTAATATAAATACTTAACAAATACTTAAATATATATGTATGTATTACCCAACTCAAACACTTCACAGTGAATATATAGTATGTATTGGAAGACTACATGTTACTCCATTAATATGAGGAATTGTATGCAATCATTTATCATTTAAAAAACTTGAATGAAAGCAATTCACTCATTGTAACAAGAAAGATGAAAGAAAGAATTTTGAAGGTTCTCACCACAAATAAGTAATTTATTTGAGATGATCGATGCATTTACCTTAACTTGAACAGTATGCAATATAATCAGATATTGGAACATCTCTTGTCTCATAAATTTGTCCTTTTAAATCCATTGAGTAAAAGTTAACAACACAGTAAAAATTGTAAGAATAAATGAATGAGTGAATAGGCAGAGTTAAGCATTCTGTTTCTTATGGGAGGACAAATAATTGGTGTTTGCCTCCTAGCCTTCTCTAATCTTCTTCAGGGAGAGTCCTTAGGCTTTGGGGATCTAATAGCTTTGGACACTCCTTTGTGAGGTTTAGAAGTGCTCAGTTATGTTTTGATAGGCACCATTCAGTTCACTGTTAGCAATCATCAGGCACATCCTTTTGGAATATCAAATACATTTTGCCTAGGGTCATATTTGATGTTCATGAGCCATCTTGGCAATTCCTGGCTATTCAGGACTTAGGCCTAAGTATCATCCTGGATAATAGAAAGTCACTGGTGCTTTATGAAACACTGAAGAAGAGAACAAATTGCCTTTGCAATGACTGATTTTCTCTGCCAAAAAGATTTTGTTTGCATCTACTCTGGTTACCCCTGCTCCCATCAAAACCAAGAGTAAAGTAATATCATCTATAAAATTAGATTGCCAATGTGAGCTCTCTTTCAAACAGGTAGCACTAACACACTGGACTAGTGCTTCCTGTGTCTTCCCAGTTACTTGACTCTCTTATTCTTTCTGCAGGCCTCATCAGAGGGTCTCTCTTTTCTTCTGATCTCAAAAATATGAAAGCAAAATACCTATTCAGGATTCATTGTCCTTGAATGTCCTAAAATTATTCATGATTCCCAGTTGTGCTAAAGCTTATACAATGATTTGGGTCCTGTTTTTCCAAACCCTACAGTGAATGTCTTTCTTCTTTACTTTTTTTGAAGAGGGGTTATATTTAGTACCTGCTGTTTTCAACTGACTGGACTGCAGTTCTTAGATATCAGAAAATGTCCCTTCAAGATCATATTACTATTATGGAAAGAATTTCAGCACAAACTTAAATTACAAAAAGAGTTTATGAATATCCTACATGCAGGTTCCTGAGACAAGGGGCAGCCCCACTGATGGGTTAGGATGACCCTGGCTGCAACAGACACATGCAAATAACAGCAGAAATGATGATAGATAGTATTTACAGAAGTTTTTGTATTTCCCAGAAACTGATTTAAGTGCTTTGAAAGTACTAACCTGTGTAACCCTCACAGTAACTTCACAACAAGCTATTAAACTTTTTTGTAGTTGAAGAAACTGAGATATTATTTCTAGCAATCTTACAACCAAGTAGTATGACCAGTCTTTGCACTGAGGAAATTATTGAAAACACTTCAGTGTAAGTTATATTTCTAAGCAGATGATGACAAAAATAATGTCATCTTGCTACTGATTAGTTCTAATGACCTAATCTAAATTATTGAGTATCAACAAAACTATATTTTATACCAAATATTTTGTTTACACTATCTTATCAACTAACATGTTTATTCATGAAAATTTATATATTTTATTATAAAATTAAGGCTTAATAACTAAGGATAAGTTTTGAAATACTACAACATCTTAGGTAATCATTAGTAAGTGGTTATTGACAGATTAAACCTCATGATGCAAAAAAGAATTCATGTGTACACTCTCTTCTAGCCTCTAGTTCCTGAGGTTAGTGTAATGCTTATGACACGACAGCAGAGTAGAAGACTATGTAGAGGAAAGAAGTGTTCTGGAAAGAGTGAGAATAAATATAATAACATATACATATGAAAAAGCCATCATGGAACATAACAAATTTATATCCTCCCTATAAAAGATTAGTTTTAAATTTTCATTTTCTATTCTTAGTAAATTTTCAACTGTGATGTATGTAGCACAAAAAATTTTTGATCTATTATATATTTTTCTTTCCTCAAAATATTTTGATCCATCTAGAAATAAAATGTATATACAATTAATGACATTGAATAGGGATTATTCCCTCAACAATTCATTTGCAATACATAGTTCATTTAGCACAAATATTTCCAATTAATAAAATGGATGTCACTTATTTTCAATTTTCTTAAAAGATAAATACCCATAGTGAATTAAATACATAATCCTTATAAAATCATTATTTTAGACACCAAATATATTAAAGTATTTATTTTATTACAAAATGTTAAAATTTAGCTAAAAGTGAAACAAATTTGATAAAAATATTATATATGTTAAAGACAATAGTTTTAGGGTCATTTTCTAAAAACTAATATGTATTCTTGTGTGTGTACATGATGTATGTACATGTAGGGATGAAGGGCATGGTGTGTGTGTGTGGAGGTCAACAGACAATTTCGTGGAGTGCATTCTTCTCCCCTTCTAACTTATCTGTGGCTTGGGGCGGGACTCGGGGTGTCACACTCCCTTAGCGGGCAGTTAATGCTCTTACCCTATAAGCCATATTGCTCTCCATAGTCTTATTTTTAAAGGATTGATGTGGAAACATTTTTCTAGCTTAAATTTTATTATATTAGTGCAAATGTCAGTGTGGCAATATTCATTCATTTGAAATTTATTTGTTTGATTCTCTTTCCATGATAATGATTCTTACGTAAAAATTCAAGGAATCTATTCTTCAAGATAAAAGAGAAGAAAATTGATGCAATCATTTCATTTGAAAATTCTAGGATTTGTAAATCTAGCGATTTACAGACTGAGGGCATTTAGTTATCCATTACTGTGTAACATTACAAGGGCCTCAGGGATCGTCTTTGTTTGCTTCTGACTTATGGGTCACATTGGGAAGAGCCTTGGCGGGGTGCTGAGAAATAGCTTCCGCTGGAATTCTGGAAATCAGGAAGTCTGCCTCCACACGGGGCTTCTCCTTGGCTCTGGCCCTTTCACTTATTTTCACGAGGCAAATCCTCCTGAAGACAGTTCCTGTGGAGCTGACTTTTCAGAACACGACAGTCACGATATTTGGACTTCCTATTTGGTGGGTCAGGTCTCCTGGACTTGAATGTAGAATTTGTCGGGCTTATTAGCTCCTGAGCCAGACATAGGACCAGGACCCTTCCCACCCCCACCCCCCCCCCAGGCTAATAACCTAAGCAGTTCTGATCCAACATAGGAAAAAGAAAAAACAAAACAAAACTTTTTTTGTGGAATTACACTTACAGGATTATCCCTCCGGAACTATAATTATTTTTAAAAAAGACACTTTTAAAGGTGTCTGTTCTCTCATTTCTCCCAGGAAAGAGAGCTGCATTAATTAAAAAATGCCCCACCATACACTTTCAAATGAGAAAACTTCAGAGACCTCATTTCCCAAAGGCCAGAACAAACACCAGACTGGCAAAAAGTTACCTGCATCTCTCTCTCTCTCTCTGAGATGCAGAATGCAAGCTGTGCAGACTCCTTTCCCAACACAGAAAACATTATAGCAAACAAGGGATTTGAATTTAGATGTTTACTCAGCTTCTCCGAATTCTGGGCCCTCTTTTGTTTCACATCGCTGCCAGGAGATCGGCTGTTTTTCTTAGGCTTTGGCTCCCCACGTTCCCTAAGCTAATATGCAGTCCCTGGCAAATTACAGCTTTCAGAGCTGGAGCCGAGACTGTGGCTGGAGGGGAAAATTAACTCTACCCGCTGATTATGGCCCTCCTCTCTACGTTCATCAAAATGTACAGTCGAAGGCTTTAAAAAATATACACATGCTTGCACACACATTTACCTGAACTTGGGAGTCAGTTAAAATCGAAATTAAAAGCTAGATAAACAAAGCAGAGGTTTCCAACAAGAGAGATCCCCCAAAATCTTGTATTTTAACATGTGATGTATTTTGTGGTCATTCTACTTTGTGCCTGTGTAGAATATCCTCTTTGGCTATTTTCTTCTCTCATGTACGTAGAACCTCCTTGGTGAAGCAATTGTAGGCCATTATGTCTCTTCTAGGTTCAAGTATTCCCTCCTTTACTCTGATCACATATCTTTCAAGTTGCCCATGATTAATCTAAATGTAATAATAATTTACAGTGAGCTACTGACAGTTACCTCATTCCAGTAATCATTATTGGCCCTTGAAAGCTGTAAGAAACAGAATGTACTTGTAGATGTTTCGATGTACATAAACCCTTAAATATACAGTTTTAAAGTACAAAATCTAGTCAGGTAAGATCCATTACATTTGTATATAATGTTGCTCTGCACTGTAATATCCTAAAAAAAAAAATTGCATTTGTCCTGATGTTATTCACTTGGCCAATGAGTTACTTTTCCATACCGTGGTGGTGGTGTGCAGTATCTTCTGTGGATGTTGTCAACCTGTGCTAATTGAAATGTTTATAAAATGTTGACTCTGAAATATTAGAGCTTAACAGTCCAATAGTTCTTTAATGTGCCCTGTGTTTTATTAATGAAATGATTTATAGAAATATTTAATCTCACTGATTTACCATTAGCCTTAATGAGTCTAGTTATTAAGTACTCTATTTCCAAAGGCTATGAAAACATTCTTGGCAAGTGTGTAGTATTCTGTGATGAGTTATTTTTGCCGAGATACAATCAATGCTGTGGGAAGCTCATTGCTCAAATGCAGCAGTGCTATTCATGAGCATATAACTTGATGACTCTTCCTGCAATTTTCATCCCATGGCTTTTTTATTTAAAAGAAATTTAATATTGATTATGAAAACTATCCCAGAGAACTATTAAGCACATTTAGATGATATATTCATATATTTTTCATATTAATTAAACTAAACTCTGACAGCAAACCATTTAAAAATACTTAAACTGATTCTTGAACAGTGTGTAGATTTCCTCTATAGGAAAAAAAAACACCACATTTATTTGGTTCCTATTGTCTGGAAAATCATTTCAGAAGACTATCGCTATTCTTTAGAGTTGTCTTTGAATAATAAACCAAGGCCAGTAGATATATTAGGTCAACTTACAACAGAAATTTCCTTTCTTATACAAAATTTTCACATTATATCTGAACAATTTATCTAGATGTTTTAAAACCTGTTTTCATGGTGGCTATATGTAATGCGATCCATAGAATTTTTAGGATTCCTAACACAGATGATAGGTTTAGTGCCATTCCATCTTTCTTAATGATAAACAAAATCATTCGCTTATTTCAGATATCGAAGAAAATCATTTCTTAGAGTTCACCTTAACACTCTTTATAGTCTTAGGAACCTGTGCCTCTTTTAGATTTTAGTGAACATTGTACATAATCAGTCCTTAGAAATAAACAAAGCAGGGGTTCAAAGCAGAATAATATGTCCTGCTTTAAACAATCAAATTGAAGTACCAAACCACTCAACTGTTGAAGATGGCATGAATGGACTTACTACTATCACCGTGTGTTTTTCAACTGGCAGTACTGATGTATGATATGCCATAATAAGGAACTGGCAAGATACAATGACACAAAATATCATTATTGTGTGGTTTATCCCACCAAAATGGCATGTTTCCTCTCCCTTGTTAGATTTCTTCCATAGTGTAGGATTGTCTTTGCATTATTGGTGGCATCTGGATATGATTTATGTGGGAGAGTAGATGATTAATCAGAAATTTGGGGATTTTATTAAAATCCCCTGTCAGCTAAACAAAATGCCTTTTAGAGACTCATACAAGTAAGTGAGGAGTTGCCCAAGATAGTATTTAAAAAACAACATAACCTCAAGGTTTTTATTCAGATTCAGAAAGGAATTTAGAAGAGATTATATTCACTGGCTGTAGGTCAACAGCATGAGATATGAGCCCATTAATTCCAGAAAATGACTCTGTGTTTCAAGGGTAATTTTGTTTTTTAGTTATACTAAGTTCCTCAAACTAAAGGGCCATTTAAGTTTGAAGCAGTAAATCTTTGTTAATATTATAAATTATTTTTAGCAAATGTCAGATTTCATATTTTACAAAATACCTGAAATTATTGAAGAGACTAAAGACGTTCAATCACTCAGTATTCATGTTTGAAGCATAACAAGTGATACCTAACATTAGGAGACACCTGGTAAAGCAAAGGAAACATCACAGTCTGTTAAGAGATTCATAGTTTTGTGTAAGGACTTACAAGAAAACTCAAAACATAAATAAATATAAATTAGCTTCAGTCTGTTTGGACTTAATACTGAAGAAAAGATTTACAACAAAGAAAATGGATCCAAGGGTTGGGGGTTTAGCTCAGTGGTAAAGCTCTTGCCTAGCAAGCACAAGGCCCTGGGTTTGATCCTCAGCTCAAAAAAAAAAGAAAGAAAAATGGATCCAAATAACTTCTATAGAAATTTAATCAAAAGCCAGTTTTTAGAGAAACTCATGTATACATTTAATGATGAGTTGTTTTTTAGATGACATTCTTAGCTTTACTTTTTGTTTAAGCTTACAAAGAATGCAGTGAAGAGCACATACAAAATGAAACAAAATTAAATTCTAAACTATGGAAGAATACAAATAAGGATTAGTAGGTTAAACTCACATTGCTTTTATTAATTTTTTTGTTTTTAACATCAATGTACAAAATAATTATAAGCTTATGATTTTAAAACTAATTTTATTCTTGAGATTATAATACAATTACATCATTTTCTCATTTTCCTTCTTCCCTCCAAACCCTCCTATATACCCCTCCTTCCTCTCCTTCAAATTCGTAACTTTTTTTATCTACAATTTCCTAATGTTACAGCTCAATTGGGAAAGTGTTTTCATAACTTTGTTATTGGGACTGACAGGGACACAAATCTACTTATCTCTATTATTTACAATAGTTAATATGAAGAGTCACAGATTTGCTAGTAGAGTGTTAAGGTGTTATGTGATAAAGTATACATCTTCTTATATTTACCATTAATCAATACAAGTCTTGATATATATTGCCCCAGTAATTTCATGTAAGATTATGGTATTGTGGTGCATCATTAATAGCTTTGGTTAAAACAACAGCAAACACACTTTTATTTCTAATACATTCCTAACATCTATTTCTATTGTTTATAAGAATTTTGATGCTGGCTTTGTAAATCAGGGTATGGATTAAAAGCTAGAGATTGATTACTCAGGTCATACCTGTAAAGTCATGTGATTGACTTTTTAAAAAATCTGTTTGTATGGAAGATTGACTTCACAAGTAGAATGAGTTTACTCAAGTGTTTGCCTTTCTTAGTACTGGCTATCCCTTCACTGAAACAAGAAGAAATGTAAGTATAATAGTCTACTGAATAGGGCTAATGTAAAAACACTAAGATATGCATAAAAAATTGAAAACCTCATTTAGCCATGAATTGAGTAAATATATGTTATAATAATCAGCAAGTCTACTCTCATCCATATCAATATTAAGTAAATATTATCTCTTACAATCAATAATATAGAATAAAATTGAAAAACTAAGATAAATATTACCTCAATACATCCAAAACAAAGTGGATTACAGTATTTTATACAATTAGACTATTTTTAGAAGTAGATATTTCTATGATTCTATACTTAAATAAAAATCTGACCCTACTTTTGGCTTCTAATATATGATAATCCTGCTTAAAGGTTATGCATGCAGTTAGTTTGAGGTTCATAACTAGATGATTTAATGTATGACCTACAATTCTAGTACAAAGAACTTCAAACACTCTTCATAATGATATCCACCCACAAATCAAAAAAACACAGGTTTTCCAAAATGTATAACTATGTTTAGACTAAGTTATTAGGAAATTGCCTGCTACTTGTCACAACATGTCATCACTCCAAGGGAGAAAATTCAAGTAAAAATTCAAAGAAATAAAATTATTCACTAAGTAATTTACTCATAGTTATCTTGAAACTTGAAGGACCATATAGAATTATGTAATGCACTATAATCAAAATTAAAGATTCAAATATGTTTGTCTCATGGATATAGACAACTAGAAGAAATAAACTACATTTTTAAGACAGGATCTCACTATGTATGCCTCCCTGTCCTAGGACATTCTATACAGAGCTGTCTGACCTAAAATTCAAAAAGATCTACCTGGCTCTGCTTCCCAAGTGCTAGAATTAAAGGTATACCCAGATACAATTAGATTTTAAGCAAGTATTTTTTTATTCAGTACTTCCTAAGGTACACTTTGTTCCTCTCAAATTTAAAATTTCACTCTTAAATTATTACTGTTATTGACTATAATTATTATATTAAAAATATATTTATAGTATACACACACACATATGGACCTATGATAAGTCTATTTAGTTTTGTAAACATACATATATATTATTAAGTCAGACCATTTGGTATCTGGTAATCAGTTAGGGAGTACTTCTCTGGGAAAGACAACTTCTCTTCTTTTCAGGAGTCATTAATTGCTCGTGGTGGATCTTTATTTAGCTGTGGATCCTTGTGAGATATCCTCCACTCACAATGGTTTATCAAGTGGTATTGTTATCATTCATATCTTGTTTAGAAATCCATGAGATGTCATGGCTGCAGGTTCCCTGTTATGCATGGAAGAACAATCTCATTGCTGATGTCCACCCCCTCATCTGTGATGTTCCCTGAGCCTTGGCTGTAGAACTTGTGTTGTATTGTAACAAATTGGCCTAAGCACCCCATAGTCAGTTTTTCTGTGCATTGTGACAAGATGTATTTTCTGTAAAGGTCTCTATTTGCAGTTTCTTTGCTGATGGTTGAGAGCTACTCTTACCTGCAAGTATGAGGAAAACAAGTGATAGCTCATATTGACGATAATGTGGGTGAAGAAGAACAGTCATCCATTGTGTTGGGTTTGCAAACTCATATAACCACTATGGAAATCAGTATGGCAGTTCCACAGGAAGATGGGAATTGATCTACCTCAAGATGTGGCTATACAACTCATTGTTATATACCCAAAGGATGCTTCATCCTACCAGAGAGACATTTGCTAAACCGTGTTCATTGTTGCTCTGTTCATAATAACCAGAATTTGGAAGCAATCTAGATGCTCTTCAACAAAAGAATGGGTAAATAAAATGTGATATATTTGCACAATGGAGTATTACTGAGCTGTTTTAAAAAAGAAAAATAAAACAAGCTAACTCACAAGACATCATAAAATTTGCAGGCAAATGGATGGAACCAGAAATAAATCATCCTGAATGAAGTATCCAAAACTCAGAAAGACAAATATAGTATGTATTCACTTATATATGGATATTAGTTGTAAAGGCAATGATAAGTGAGCTACAATCCATAGGACCACAGAGGGTAGATGTAGAGTAAGGTACTAGAGGAAACAGATCTCATTCGCGAAGGGAAATAGAAAGATAACTGTGGATAGATTGGGAGGGTATAATAGGAGCATCAGTTGTGCAGGGAAGAGGGGTTTGTAGGAGGAAATATAGGAGAAACATCTAAAAATCAAGGGATATTTTAGGGATAGTATGGAAACATAATACAGTAGAAACTTACTAATATATATATATGTATAAAGATGATATAAATGAAATCAAATAACGGAGGAGACAGTCCCAGCAGGCCATCTCTTATAACCAAATGAAGCTTCCAGTATTGGGATTGGCTAACATTTAATTGAGTTGTTAACCAAAAGGTCTCAAAGGAACCCACAAACAACCCAGGCTGCCAGAACGCAGTCCAAGTTGGAGTGCTTCTGAAAAAATTCCAAGAAAATAAGAAAAGAGTCTTGTGGCCTCGATAGCTTCACAACAAGGAATTGTTCTCAGAATGGCTTTTCACACTTCCTTGTTGGCGCCCACTAGGTTTCCTAGTGGGCGTACACAGCAGGACTGCATAAGAGGTATATTGGACCACGGGCCTGAGTATCATGTGTTTGTAAGGGTCTACACTTGGCTGTACCTAGCTTGGGGGAGATCCTTTGCCCTACCCTTGCCATTGTTTAAACAGCCCTTTGGAATAAAGCTCTGGGCTGGTGGATAAGGACCCAGGCTTACCAGAGTCTAGTCTGTGTTTCTCTCTTTTTCTCTCCCCTCTATTTCTAAGTCTCTTATCCCTCATTTATCAAGTCCCTAGGGTAAATAAATGTGGGGGTTGGTCCTCCACACTCCTTTTAGGTGTTGTAGCAGATAGGCATGAGTTTACATCAAATTTATTATTATTATTATTATTATTATTATTATTATTATTATTATTATTGCTGTTCTTATTCAACCATGCCTCTATGGAAAACCAGAGAGGCAAAACCTCATTTTTGCCATATGTGGTTTGCCCTTGTAATTGTACACTTTACTCAGGTGATTCTTCTTAACCCTCGGAGTATAAATAAATAGTCTGATGCTCTGAATAAAGTTCACTATTACATAAGACCTTAGTCTGCCTCATTACCAGCTCCATTAACCCAGATGCCAATGCCTTTAGAGTAGTAACACCAGTCTGTTGTCAAAACTATAGGTCTTTCTCCCCATTGTTGAAGACAACAGCTACATATTAAAATGTGGAGATGATGAGTCTGTGTTGGCATAGAGCCTTCATCCCTATGATGCATCATCTTTGGCTCAGAAAAGTACTCTGCACAGCTCTTGAAAAAGAAGCATTAACATTAAGCCAGCCACAAACCTGTTATCTGTGATGGTGTTACTGTCTGCAAGATAGGCTAGGGCAGAGATGGATGGAACAAAGCTTGTGGGAGAAACCAAGTAATAAATCATTTGACTTAAAGACCACTTCACAAGTTGGAACCCATATCTAACAATACATGTGTGACAAAGACCCTGAGACTAGACAACACAGTAAGCTGGTGTGAACCCAGATATTACTGTTCTGAAAAAAAAGAAAAATAATATAGTGATGTATTGACTCATGATATTCTGCTATACTCATATCATTGCCTTTTTCAGCCATCATTAGAGAAACTTCCTCCTGCAGCAGATAGAAACAAATATAGAGAGCAAGAGCCAGACGTTGCTCAGAGAGTGAGAGACCTTGGAACACTCAGCTATAAATGAGATGTCTCCATCTATCTCTCCTCTCAGAGCTCAGGGAATCTGTGGGCGTGGAGGTAGAATGAGAGTAATAACCCAGAGGAGATCAAAGACACCAAGAAAACAAGATCCCTTAATCAACATGAGCAAAGCTCATATGAACTCACAGAGACTGAAGGAGCACACACAGGGCCTGCATGGGTCTGCACCAGGTCCTCTGTACATATATTATGGCTTCCCATTAAGTTTTTTATGGGATTGCTAAGTATGAAAGTGAGTGGGTCTCTGATTCTTGTGCTTTCTCTTGGGCATTTTACATTCTGTTGGTTTCTCTCATTATATTTAAAAAAAATGAACAAATGAATGAACCAACTGTCATTTATATCTGCTGAGAGAGGGGAAATGAGTTTTCTACAACACAGTGACACTTGATATATCAACCACACTAGGACCAGGAATAGTTAGCCAAAATATAATAGGACTCCACAGGTTTTGTTTTGTTTTGTTTTATGGTGTGTGTGTGTATACGTGTGCGTGTGTACATGTATGTGTGTGTGTGTGTGTGTGTGTGTGTGTGTGTGTGTGTGTGTACGCACTCGCACTTGCTTTTATTTGGTTGCAGTTTGGTGTTACTGGTTTTTGTTTGTTTTGTTTTGTTTGTGGTTTTATTTTGTGTTCTTGGTTTGGGGGAGTTTTGTTGTTGCATTGGAGTTTTGATTTTTTTTTTTAGACATAACTTAAAGTTGCATGGGTAGGGAAGGGAAGACATCTGGGGTACTTTGCAGAGGGGAAGAATATGATCAAAATATATTTTAATTTAAAAATTATTTTAAATAATGAAAAGTGTCCTAATAAACATTGTTGGTCAAAAATAATTTTAATTCTTGATGGTCTTCTTGATAACCACTGTTTGTAATGATGTAGTACTATCAAACTTACAATTGATCTAATAAATGAACTGACACAATACCAGTTTTAGAGACCTCTGACACATTTGAAATTTCACTTCTCTTGAACTGGCATGATAATAATGAGGGTTGCCTGATATATGGGCCAAAGTTCTACTTGAGCAAATGACATCTCCTGGGGAAAATCACTGCCTTAATTGTAATGCATCTCAGGCTACTTCCATGTTTCTCTGAGCATTCTGTTCTTCACTTTATCTCTTTAAAAAATCTTACGTTATTTGGACATTGTGGTGTACATGTGTGATACCAGAAGTTTGGGGATGGAACAAGGAGAATCAGGAGTTCAATGTCATTCTTGTCAAGTAGAGAGATGAAGTATAGCCTTGGTTACATGAACCATATGTCAACTACATGAAAGAAGGAGAGAGAGAGAAGGAGGGAAAGAGGAAATCTGATAATTTTTAAGATTTTATATTATTTTTCTTAATCATGTAGATGTAGAGGGACAGGGTGTATGCAAGTGTAAGTAAGGAGGTCCACAGAGTAGAAAACACGGTGCTAGATATCTCAGAGCTGGAGTCTCAGGTAAATGTGAATCACTCATGATGCATATTTTAAACTAAAATCATATCCTCTATAAAAGCATGAAGTGTTCTTTACTGCTGAGCCAGATCCAGTCTCTAAAGCCTGATAGTAACAACTTATGATAATGGAATGTGGAAATACAGTAGATCCTGTAAATATGTGGCTTGGTTGTACATGCCCTCTCCTGTTCTCCAAGCTCCATGATCTCTTTGTAAATGTCATAATCCATTCCCTAAATTTCATTTTGTGCAGAATCAGAATATTATGATTTCTAACTCATAGAATTTTTACTAAAAATAAAATTAATCAATCTTCCAAATTCACACAAACTTATTTCATTTGAAAGATCCTCATATCTTTTGCCACTGATTATTTTTTGTTATTTATTTGAAAAATGTTGGTGGGCTGGTGGGAGGGCAGGAGTAGGGAGGACAGGGGAATCTGTAGCTGATATATAAATTTAAATTTATTTATAAAAGAAAAGAAAACATAAAAAAGAAAATGTTAATATGTGTATCTATCACTAACAATTTTCTAATTTATATTTTATGTAAAATGGGTACAATTTAATATGAGATATACTCAGAGTGGGTAGTAGCAAACATGCTAAAAATAAGTCCATGGCATGAGAAACTACTGGGTAAGGTCCTCAGGATCTTACCGTATCAATGGATTTCTTTGTTACTAATTCTGATTGTATCTTTGGGCTGAGGATGCACATCCACCAGTTGGATTGAAGCATGTTGATCGTTGTATCCATTTTTCTGGCAAGAAAGAAACAAGAAAATTGAAGACAACCTACCAATTCTTCATCTATTGTAGGACATGCAATTCTCTGAAAGAAAATTGAAGCACATTTATCAGAGAGAAGGGATGGCATGCACAAACACAAAGTTCTTCACTGTAGCTAATGACATTGTTCAAAAGGAAAGTTATCAAAAACATCATGTAGTGGTGGGCAACTGCAGTAATGAGTAGACTAGATTGATACATGGATAGGTTTTAAAGTCATATAGGAGATGATTTTAAGCTCTTTCAATTTTCCGATTTTTAATGTGTATGTCATTATCAGTGTTAGGTGCTTATCTTAAATTTTTGTAAGTCAGATTTGAGAATGTTTTCTGTATTCGCTATCCTATCAAGTATTTTACCTTTTACAGCAACTTGAGAAAGTAAACCAACTGAATATTATTCTTTCTGCTTATGACAACATTATGTTTGCCACAATGGTTTTAAAGACTAGTGTAAAACATTGATATATGGAAACTAATATGGTTTTTTCTTCCCATCACAATTGGGTGCATCAAGGTACAGGCTTGATGTAGTATGAGAGCACACACATTTGCAATGCTGATGAAGTATCCAATAAGTAACTCTATCTGTTCTTCAAAAGAGCTGACTGCTAGAGCACTCTGTAAGCCGTTGGTGTTTGTCCTTGGTTCATTTACCATGTTATTTTCTTTATTTTCCATAAAGCATCACCTAAGTCTGTAAGGACTGCCCATTTCTCTAAATGCATGATCATTTGCTATTGCATAGACTCTTAACTAACCTTCACATATTGTCCCATAGATCACTGCCTGAAAGTCATTGATATCAGTATTAATAGAAATAATGTGCCCTTTCCTCTAGATGGAGACATTGAAGTGACTATATCAAATACTCATTCATGAGGATAACATTCACATGCTTTATTGTTGAAGAAGGTCTTCATGTTGACAAGAAGTGAGAAATTGTATAAATCTTCATCTTCCTGTCATTATTTGTAGGTCTGATTTCTCAATAACTGTTATTCTATACAAAATGTTTTCCTTCTGTTGGTGATTAATGAAGATTTCAGTGACTGCTTTTTATTTGTTCTGGTTTGAAGCTGTTTGCAACAGCTGTTTAGTGTCGACAAGCTCATTTAACACAGTGAAATCTCTTTTTGAAAAGTCTTTGATATGTCCAGAGATATGTGATTTTATAATTTACTAATCCATGTGCAAACATCCAGGAATTACTGTTAATGAACTTAATGAATGCTGGAAACTCAAAACATCAAACACATGCTATTTTCAGACATCGCTATCTATTTCAGACATTTAAATGCTTTAAAGCACATAAAAAAAAATCCCAAATGCCAAAACTACATATTTATTAATTGAATCCACAGAGTATGCAGATCCAGTGCACATTGCTGACAGTTTTTTTTTAGTACCTTAGAAAATAGATTTGTATGTTTAAATCTATGAAACCTATTTTGCTTGATTAAGTTGAATGTGTGAGCAAACATAGGTTAGTAAAGACTCCTCTAGAACTTTGAAGTAGATTCATTACATTGTGCCAGTCAATGGGAATTTTAGATGGAGTTAATTTTATTTTAGTATTTTTGTTATATCGTCCCAAACAATCTAAAAGGTCAAAATTCAAATAGTAATTTTGCTTCCAAGGGCCTATATAGTATGCACTAAAATAACACAAACCTGCTCCTCTGTCTTGACAAAAATGTGTGAAGTAATTAGACTGCAGAGCCACCTAATTGCCAGTCCATGCTGGCAAGTGGTCAAGCTGAATACAGTCGTCAATGCAAATGCAATGCAATACAAAGCAGTAGTATCCTTGTATTTTCCTCAGTGCATTTTTATAGTTGATACCAGTCTTTATAGTCCTTTAGTAAGGGATTGAATTGTTATTAAAAGGATTTTTGTGAATTTACTGGGGTGAACCAGATGGCCGAGACATGCATGACAATTATAGCAACAAGAACATGAGAGGACTTCACAAGGTTGAGTGTATTCCAACCACCATCTCTTAAAGGGTTCCCTAGAACTGGTTTCCTTAAAATTGCAATGCTAAAAATGAACAAAAGTTTTATTGCTTTTATATGTCCCTCTGTGAATAGTGAAGATTTTAAAACAAATGAAAGTGCTAAACTGAGCAGTTTAACACAACTCTCCCAGAAGATTTCTCTGAATTAATTAAATGCCTGATTTAATCATATTATTTAGTACAATGGTCATTAATCTTCAATTTACTGCCTATCTTCTTGGAGAGACTATGAGCTTGCACAAGACAGGTTTCCTTATGCATACCCAATACAAACTCAGAAACGTGGATACATTATATCACCTTAATATCAATTAAATCAATAAATATATTAAGTTATGTTTAAACATATGGAAAATTTTAATATGTAAGGGTAAACACATTGCTTTGATTAGATGATTTCTCTGGATCTTGGTGTCTTTTCTTTGCTTCTATTTTCATTTCATCATTAGTGCTAGTTCTTTGGAGGAAGTACGCTTTGAGCATTGTGGTATGATGTAGTTTTTTGTCAGAGCATTTGCAAAGCTGAATTGAAACTGATACTTATTCAGGTGATTCCTAGCTTATACTATTAATGAAAAACAGGATTACTGAAAAGAAATCATTGTATACATTTATGTTGTACATATGTGTGTGGGGGATTTTTATGTTGTACATATGTGGGGGGATGTTAAAATTGCCTATGTGGAGGTTAAAGGTGAACTTGAAGTATCAATTCTCTCCTTCCATCATGTGGGTCTTGGAGATTAGAACTTTGACTATCATGCCTGAGGGAAAGTGCTATTATCCACTGAGCCGTTTCACTAACCTCAAGAAGCAATGGTTTTCATTGTCTCCTGGGTGTGTGTGATTGTTCTTTGTCTTAATTTCTCACAATTGTATTTATAATGACTTGCAAAAAGTAGAAAAAAAATGACACCCCCAAACCAGATACAGAGACATAAATACTGGATAATTTGTTAAGTAATATCACTCTAATTGCATAAGGCAAATGTTTGATATCCATAAATGTATAATTAAATCTACTGACAACTTATACGCTATTACTTTTACTATGTTTTCTTACTGTCACTTGCAATAAAAATGTCAGTGAGTAAGGAATCAGCATATAATAAATAAAAATAAGTTGAACAGGAACTGTAATCGTTACCTAAGTTGTTTTGGTATTAAATAAAACTTGGGAGTCAGAAATTGAGATTAAAAACCTAATAAATCCCAGGAACAGCACAGGGGCCATTCTCTAACCCTACTCTGCATTTTTTTTTTCAATCCAAATGCTCTGGAAATCCCTCTCAGCCATTCTTTTTCTCTTCCTTTTCCCCTCTATCTGACTATCTCAGTTCTCCAATGTTTTTATGGCTAATCCTGGTCAGCCAATTGCTGGCTCTGACCTTTATTTAAGGTGGCTTTACTGGCACAGCTGATTGGCAATGTGAACAATTCGTCTGAAACATTTCTCCCTTATTGTCTAAATAAAAGGGAAGGGTTTTACCTTTATTAGAGTAAAACTATATATAATAAGAATAATTATCAAGTAAGAAATACATTCTTAATGTCCAAACCATTAGTATTGTCAAATTCAAAGAAAATACTCTGTTATCTAACCTATTTAGGTGAGTCTAAAGTTTTGTACCTGATTTACTGTCTATCAAAACTATAGAAAACTTTAACTACAGCTGTGTAATCATTAACACCATCTTCTACCAAGAAGGGTAGAATATTACCTCCTTAACAGGAAGTGTAGAGAACTTCTAAAACTAAGAAATGACAGAGACATCTGGCTGCCTGGACAGTCACCCCAAGGTTTGTCTTCAATGTTGGGATATCCATCTTTAGCCTATGGACCAAAGAATATTTGACAGACTTTTCTGTGATGCAGGAATTTTGAAAGACTGCCTATCCCACCTCGTCTTGGCAGTGTATTGCAGTTGCCTTCTTTTATTTCTTGTTTGTCCAATTTGGACAGCATTCTATCAGCAGTCAAGTCAAGGGCAGTATTTTTGCCCAGTTTATAACTTTGCCACAAATGAAATCAAACTCCATATGAAGGCTCTTTGATGTCCATCATCCTTTTTTGAAATAAATTTGGTGCTGTCTAGAGCAGCTGTGTCTCAGTGTCATGAAAAGCTTTATGTTATTAAAACATGTGAAATGCCATATTCTGTAGGTCTCTGAAGTGTTTGAAGACTATCTATTTAAAATATATCTCTGTTTCAACTTGGAAATATACCTAATATGACTATAAGTTTGATTGTTATAGATGACTATTAACCTATATTTCTTTATTATCTTAAATAGCTTACTAGAACTTAATATTACATTTCTAAATGAGGTGTGTAAGTTCAATATCTTAAACAAGAAACAGAAATATATGATAGAGTATAACAAAAACAACCTTAAATTTGTATCAATATACAAAAATATCTTAAACAAGAGTAGAAATATATATGCAACAACAATAACCTTAAATTTGTGTCAATATTCAAAAATCCATACCAATGTAAAATATTTGAGACTAATAGTTGTTTTTATCAGTTTGAAAGTAGATTCAATAATCTACCCTTTAATTCTATCATTTCTATATCCCCCATTTTTCTTTTCAGAACAAGATCCCTGATTCTAATGTCCTTTGTTCAATTTTCTCCCTGACCATAGCCAATAACAACTTGTGATCAACCCCTGTAAATGATGACAAACATCATTTAAGTGACCAAAATACTACCACCCCACCTCTTGGGAATTTTCTTAAAATTACTTCCCGCTGGTCTGGCGCAATAGCATCTTTATGGGACCCTGAGAAAATTGAGACAATGGACATGTCCCGGGAAAGCTAGCTGTATTAATTTTTGTTTGGTCTCTGTATTATGGTAAAGTGTAGAGCTTCTTTGAAGTCTTGCCTGGATATCCTATGAGGCTGGACCATCTCAGCTAACTCTTTTGAAGGAGTTCTTCATGCAGAATTTTGAAGAAACTGTAAAAGAGGCATTCTGTGACACTGTATCACCTGGGCTCTTGTTTTCATTGGTGTCTGGTCCTCTTTTAATTTTGAAAGAATGATAATAAAGCAATGGTTTTCATTGTGTCCTAGGTGTGTGTTATTATCCTTTGTCTTAAGTCCTTCAGTAAGAGATTGAATTGTTATTAAAGGATTTTTGTGAATTTCCTGACCACAGGGAGACTGACCATGCTCTGGTTAGTATATAAGCAACATAAATTATACTTGAATTTTTTGGAGGATGTGGGGGAGGTCACAAGGGTGGAAAGGGCAGACTTGGGAGGATTGTGAAGTAAGTATGATCAGGATGCATTATGTGAAATTCAAGAATAATCAATAAAAATATTACAGTAGAAAAAAAAAGTAGAAATAGTGTCTGGGAAGCCCAGCACAATCCAAAGGTCACAGTAGTCAGAATCAGGGGAAAGAAGTAGGACAAGATCTAGATCTGAAGCTCCACCCACCCAAACCCCCAACTTGGAGATCAATAGGACTCTACTTCTGAAGGTGAGACAATCTTCCAAACAGGCAAGGTCTGAGTGTGCCTATTACATGAGCCGATCTGGAAATATTCCATTTGAACAAGGGTGGTTTGTGGTGTTTAAAGCCAAGTTTGTAATGGTTTGTTATTTGGATCATTTGTTTTTATAGGAAAACTAATACATGCAACAATATGTATTAATAAAACTCTTGGACTTTTACTCTGTTTAGTTTTTCAACACCTAGAATAAATAAACTAAGCAAGGTAGCAGCATTTTAAGAATGCCTTTTTTAGCACATTTTTTTCCTCTTTGAGTGAAAAAAGAACAAATGGTACATATGTATAAATCTTTTTGTGAGACTTATTTAAATACATTTTTTGATGAAAATTAGAGAATGCATTTGTGAAAATTTTCTTCTAACCCATCATCAATACATATAGTAAAAATGAGGTCATTGCCAATATAAAAATCTTACCAAATTGAAAATAATATGTGATTCTCCATGCATACCAATATACAAGCAATCATCTTTTAGGCTCCACCACTGTAAAATTATTCACCAAATCATTTCAGTAGCAAGGAATGTTTAATAAGTGTCATTCTATGACATTCACAGATAGTCTTACTTATCACCTGAATCTGCATATCAAGTCCTTGTATTTCTCCTGAGTCAATGGGGGAAAGATTCTTAAGAAATATTAATACTTGTTCATCACTTAATAGTTAGCTATCCATTACTCTAAGCTTCAATATGATGTCTGTACATGGTTCTTGTGAGCTCTATAATCAAACCAAAAGGGATTTGCTGTGGATCTCGCTCTATGTAAATAAAGTTCTGATTGGCCAGTGGCCAGGCAGGAAGTATAGGCTGGACAAGAGAGAAGAGAATTCTGGGAAGTAGAAGGCTGGGGAGAGACACCGCCAGCCGCTGCCATGAAAAGCAACATGTAAAGACACTGGTAAGCCACAAGCCATGTGGCAAAGTATAGACTAACAGAAATGGGTTAATTTAAGATAGAAGAAGTAGATAACAAGAAGCCTGCCTCATTGTTTCTAAACAATGTAAGTTTCTGTGTGCTTTCTTGGTTGGGTCTGAGCAACTGTGGGACTGGCGGGTAAGAGAGATTTGTTCTGACTGGGCCAGCCTTCTACTTCCCAGAATTCTCTTCTCTCTTGTCCCGCCTATACTTCCTGCCTGGCTACTGGCCAATCAGAACTTTATTTACATAGAGCAATATCCACAGCACTTCCCCTTTTCTTTTTTTTTTTAGGAAGGTTTTAACTTTTACATAATACAATTACATATAACAAAACAATTATCAAGCAAGAATTACAGTTACAATATTAAAGAAGATATCCTATCTAGCTTATATTTGTGAGTCTAAGGTTTTATATCTAATTTATCTTGTATCATAACTGAGGAAATTATAACTATCTAGTCTTCAACCACATCAAAGACCTCAGAAGGATATAATATTACCTGAGATTCGGGAGAAGGATGTAAGCATTTTTCAGGAGTCTTGCAAGAGTAGATAGAGACAACTGGCAGCCTGGACAGTCACCTAATGTTCCTTTGTAAACTTGGGGCATTTGTCTTCAGCCCACAGGGCTAGAGTCTCTCAGTCACTATTCTCAGTGTCCTGTAGAATGTCTGGCAGTTTCCTCTGCAAAGCAGGAACCTGAAGGACCATTTTGTCAAGCAAAGTTCAGTGGTCACCTTTCTATGGGTCCTGCATGTCCAGTCGATCAAGCAGTCCAGGCAAGAACAGTTTCTTGTCCAAATGGCTATTTTTGTCAAAGTGAAGATAAACTCCACATGAAGTGTCTTCAATGCCCATCCTCCTCTCTGAAGTAAATTGGTGCTGCCAGGAGCAGACATGTCTCACTGTCCAGAAGGTCTAAATTTTAAAAATATTTTAAATGCCATATTCTGTAGGTCTTTGAAGTATTTGAAGATTACCTGTCTATCTGAAATATCTCTATGTATATGTAGAAGACTTAAGTAATATGGCTACGAGTATGATTATCATAGATGACAAATTATTAATCTATTTTTAATTATCCATTACAATTTAAAATGAGCTATACAAACATAATACCTTAAACATGAGTAGAAATATGCACACAGTATAACAAAATTAACTTTAAGTTTGTATCAATAGACTAAAATCTATAGCAATGTAAAACATTTTAAATGAGTTGTTGCTCTTTAGAAGTAAGTTCATTAATCTACCCTTTCATCCTATCATATCTATATCATATCCTCTTTTTTATCTTTAGAAAGAGATTGCATTTATAATCAACCTGTTTTAAGTAAAATAGTGGTTTTTCTCTGTCCCACACCAGAAGGCTCTTCTGATTTGGGACACAAGAATCTCTTAACCTTTTTTTTTTTTTTTAGCAATATGTCTGGGTTTAGAGAAGGAGTTAGCCAATTCCATCTTCAAAGCCAGCTTGATAATTTTGGGAAATTGGGTGTAGTTTCTCTTATTACTTCCTGCTGGAGGGGGGCGCTGTATCTTAGGGGGATATAAAGAAAATTTAGGATTATGGAGTAGTCTGTGAGGGTAAACCTCTGAGCCAGTTGCCTTGAAACCATTCTGGATGTCAGATCATCTGGGCCATGGTGTCATCGGAGACCTTTCAGGTGGTCTTGGCTGATCAAACCTGATGTATCTTAATCTGGAACAAATCCATTGCCTCTGGCTTTCTGTGGAAACAAAAGCAGAGACTCCTTTCCAAAGCAACATATCCTTATATCCAAATTTTGAAGTCAAGATACCTTTAAAATTTACGTATTTGTTTAACTCAACAGCTTTTATGATCAAATCTTTTTTTGCAGTTAAAAAATCCCAAAGACAACATAAACCAGATTATCTGTGTAATATCCATCTTTGTAAAACTGAAGCACTGCTGTGGCAGTTGGCTCCGCCCACCTCAGCTTCCCAACATGGCGGTGATACAGTTTATCACCAGCTCTGGGTCTGGAGCCATGTGTATCATCAACTATCAGAAGCATAGCCCAGAAACTTGTTTTTTAAAAACTAGCAAAGGCTAAATCTACATGCAGCAGGGATTTGACTTTAAAAAGTTTTTCACTATCTTCAATTTCAATCCTTCTCCTATAATGACCTAATTCTATAATCATATACTATCAAATGCCTCTAGAGAGGATAGGGCTGAAAACAGATAACCTCAGAATCTGAGTAATTAATATATTAGTTATTTGTCACCTGAGGTTTTTCTGTAGCCTCCAATGCAGCATGAAAATGTTCATATGCCTGCTCATAAATTTACATGTGAATCTGCACACACGGAAATACACATACACACACAAACAACACACACACACACACACATATACACACAAAATTCCTTGTTCAGGATAATATATTAGCAAATAAAACATCATTCATTTCTAAAGTTACCATTCTCAATGTAAAACAGATTGAAATCAAGCAAAATGGAGTTTTACCAGTATAATGTATTATTAAGGACATTTGCTCAGCTATGTTCATATCAGCATTGTTTGTAATAGCCAGAACTTGGAAACAACCTAGATGCCCTTCAACTGAAGAATGGATAAAGAAAATATGGCACATATGGTACTAATCAGCAGAGAAAAACAATGACATCATGAGGTTTGCAGGCAAATGGATGGATCTAGAAAAAATCATCCTGAGTGAGGTAACCAAGACTCAGAAAACAAAGATGGTATGTACTCACTCATAGTAGGATACTAGATGTAAAACAAAGATGACTAGACTGCTACACAGCTCCAGAGAGGCTACCTAAAAAACAGGACCCTAAGAAAGACACAGGGATCGCCCAGTGACAGAGAAATGGATGAGATCCACATGAACAACATGGACAACAGTGGGAGTAATGAAGGGCAAGGTTTGAGGGAAAGAGAGCTTAGGGGAGCAGGAGATCCCAGCTGGATCAAGAACAGAAAGGGAGAACAAGGAATAACAGACCATGATAAATGAAGACCACATGAGAACAGGAAGAAGCAAAGTGCTAGAGAGGTCCCCAGAAATCTACAATGATACATCCCCTGTAGACTGCTGGCAATGGTCAAGAGAAAGCCTGATCTGACCTAGTCTGGTGATCAGATGGCCAAACACCCTAATTGTGGATATGTGAGACAATTGAATAGCTTGAACTGTTTGGGAGGCCCCCAGGCAGTGGGACCTGGACCTGTCCTTAGTGCATGAGCTAGCTGTTTGGAACCTTGGGCTTACACAGGGACACTTTGCTCAGCCTGGAAGGAGTGGACTGGACCTGCCTGTACTGAATCTACCAGGTTGAGCTGAATCCCCAGGGGTGCCTTGGCCCTGGAGGAGATGGGAATGGAAGGGAGGGGCTGGGGTGAAGATGGGAGCAGGGGTGGGAGTTGGGAGTACAGGGGAACCTATGGCTGATATGTAAAATTAAAACACAAATATAATAAAAAAAATAATAATAAAGCTAAAAGAAGATACCTCAACCTGAGGTTTTGTGGGGCACGAACAATGATGTAGTCTGTAATAACTGAACTCTATGATACAGAAGATGTTGTTATTGGACTAAAGCTAAAGCACAAATTAATGCAAAAGGCTCATCTTTTTCAGTATAACTGAAGAACAATCAATCTTGGAAAGCCATTTCAGACCCAGATGTGTATGCTTCACATCTGTTGAGTGCCATTTAAAGTAGAAGATATGCATCAAACATTCATCAAATTAAAAAAAAAACAGTAATGGAGTGGATTTCTAAATTATTTCCACTAAATATATCTCATAGATATTGAATAAAGATATTTTTATACATTGATAGTAACATTACCATCCTTAGACTATACTACGAGATACCTGATCCAAAATGATAGACTCTGTGTATATATATTTTAGTGTGTTCTCTACTATAGGGTAATATCATTTAGCTCATAAGTCCAGTATCCTTACTACATTCTAAGTTTTATATATCCAAATGATATAATTTAGATGAACACCCTTCCAGGGTCCAAGCCTGAGTCACTGGTGGGTGACAGGGCTGGGAAGTGCCTGTGGCTTCTAAGAAGTGAAAGTCTCAGGGGCCTTGAAGTCACTGAGATCACACACTCTGAACAGAAAATGAATTTCATTTCCCCAGTCTTCCTGTTTCCTGTCTCAAAGTTTCAATATTTCCTCAGTGTCCACTGTCTCCATGATATAAAAGAGGCTCAGAGGAATGGGGCCACCCAATATTGGACAGAATCTTCCACTCTATTAGATGAAATGGCTCACTTTACCTCAAAGGAAGCCCAAGGCAGGTGTTTCACTTTAGTAATACCATGCTGAAGAATACACTATTTTTAAAATAGACACAACAGAAAGAATTTAAGACTAGATTATTTATTTATTTATTTGTTTATTTATTTATTGATTCATTGCTTCATGTGCATGAGTGTTTTGACTATAGGTATGGAGTTATAGATGGATGTGTGTGCTGAAAAATGAAACTCCAATGATTTGTAAGACCTGTCAGTGCTCTTAATCTATGAGCTAACTCTCCATCCAAAAATATACAGAAAGATTATCATTAATATAGTCACAAGAAGCTGTATGTTTTGATAACCTGTGAAACAAACATCTGACAGCTATACCTTAAACAAATGTCAGGTTAAAAGAAACTTTTCCTTGATGTTCTCTAACTTATAACCTCTAAAAAATCATAGGGTAGTAAGAATTCCCCTAAATCTTTCCCTACCACTGGGAGGATATGGACTCAGAAGGTAGAATATATATATATATATATACAGAGAGAGCGAGAGTGATTGAGAGAGAAAGAACTTAAAATTAGGAGGGAAAAAGAAGTTTGAGAGGTGGAGAGTGAGGATAAACATCATAAAAATCCACTATATAATACTCTCAAAAATTAATATTAAAGCAGTATATTTCAAAAGTATAACTGCTTTGGATTAAGAAGGATACATAACAATAACAAAACTCAGATCATTTTAATGAATCCTCATGATCTGCTGTACAAACATGAGTCACTTATCAGTATAAAATCTGAAAGAAAAAGGTTTAACCCAATTTGAAGATTTAAAAAAGTGGCTTTTCATAGTTTGTTAGTTTTGCATATCGTATTTTGCCATCAGAATATTTTAACTCAATGAACTTTCTTTTCTTTAGGCAGGACTTCTGACTCCAAATAATGACAGCACTTATTCTTCTTTGAAATATTTTATGGGATATTGCATATTTAGACCTCAGTGATCCTAGACGGTCAATTTAGAGTTTTCCTAACTCTCCAATCTCCTGAGTCTTAAGTCACAAATTACCTTCAAAATGATAAAGACTCATTTTGTCCCCAGTTTATTGCATTTGAAAATTGTAGAAATTCCTTTGACTCCTTAACAGACAGGTTTATAATAGGTGTAAAATACTGTTATACCCCAATCCCTTTCTTACTATTTGAAGTACCACTGTGTATTAAGTGGACATCTGCATTTAGCTTTTCATTATGCATTCTAGATTATTTCTCTGAAAGGTTAAAACTAATTCAGCTCCTATCAGTGGATATGAGTAGTCACAATTGCCTCTTTCCAAGGACACTCATGTAAATCAAATGTTAATTTCATCTCTGTAAGGTGCCATTAAAACAGCAATAAGCTGTCTGCCCACATTTCAGCTTTGCGAAGAAAACATGGGTTTAAATATTCTGGTATAGCCTTGGCCTTCTGCTCACTAAGGAATTTCTATTCAGGAGCATTTACTGTCAAGGTCTTCCTATCTTTCCATTCTTCAGAGTAATATCCAGTAGTGGAAAAAGTCTTAATTGGTGCCTGCACATAAAGCAATAGTTTAGTATCTATAGTCTACACGTTAATATATCAAATGTTTTGCTTAAAAATGGATTTTACAAATAGAGTTTACCTATAAGATGTGGAATTCTCTCTTAAGGAAAGAATTATTTAGACATATCACAAAATATTTAGCATGTAGCCATATAGAAAAATTATTAAAATGTTAACTAAATTACAACTTTTGTAAGTGGCATTATAAAAATAGTTATTATAGATGAGACTTCTTCTAGTAGAATATTTCATGGAAGCTTGGAAATTGGACACTCACTTAGAAAAAAAACAACAAATGTACATAGTACAGAAGTATTATGAGGAATCGTGTATTGAAAATTCATCTCTGATGCCCCATGTTTCACTGAGACTCTTTGTGTCCCTTAACATCGTACAGGTTGGTAAATCTTGGGATTACTAAAGAAGCTGGGTGATAATTATTAAATAGATGTGGATAATTTCTACCATTCTGGAAGAGTACAATGAATGCTTTCTGAAATATTATAGTATTAGCATTACACTAAATTTACCAGGGATGATAAATACAGAATGAAATTATTAGAAAAATAGAGAAAGATATATTTATATTAGTTGGATTCATAGAAACTGTAGATATTCACATAATATAACCTTAGCACGGAAACATAGGTATTGAATATATTTAACAAAACACAGAATAAGATAAAATATATAAAATTGAGAAATTTTAAAATAAAATCAGAAACTCTATGCTTAATCTATGGGTTTTGATGGAATAGACAGGTGTGTTTACTAACTGTAGCTCATATCAGCAAAAGTTGAGTGGAGCAAAGAACAAAGAGACTGAAGACCGTTCAGTAAGTAGAATCCAGAGATTGTCAGACATTTTTTATAGAAATGCAAACAGAAGAGGATGCACTCTAGGTATATCTTAATGAAGAGTCTAGAAATTGAGGGTACACATACAAGTTTAGACAAGGAACAAAAACAAGCTAAGCAAATGACAAAACTATTAGGTATAGTCAGTTTTGAATGGGTAAAAACACAAAGAATTGGAGCATATTTTAGAGTTCTAAGAGAAGTCCATTTGTTCTGAGTGAAAATCCCTTTACAAATTAACAAAGGGAGACATTTCTTAATTTTTTATCCCCAGAAACAACCACTGAGAATTAGTTATAGACAATTCACATTAACAATGTTAAAGAGTTTACTTTGGGAATAAAGAAATGATTCTAGACAAAACTATAAAAATATAAAATGATGTGTACAGCCTTGTAAAGCTTAAACTGGAGAGCTAATTAAGCAAAAATATTGTTAGTAGAATCCATTACATCCTGGTGGGCTCAGCAGTGGGTATACAACTAAAGACTATGACTGTCTCTCACCCAGAGTCCATTAGCAGTTAATAGTTCAGCAGGGAGTATAGGGACTGTGTGCCCCTCACTGATCATAGCAGGAACTAATTCAAGTCAGGACATCACAAAAAGACATGATATAGTAAAAGGACTTTCAGAGAAGGGAGTTAATGAGGATAGTAGAGAGATAAGAGAGGGTAGGCAAATGTGAAAAGAATTCATAGTATATATACATGATATTGTCAACAAATTTAATAAATTTTATAAAAATATTAATAGGATGAAAAGGATATGATAATACTTTGTGAAGTAATGAACCAGCCTGCCACCATCTTGAAAGCAGCTTATAGTTATAGTTAAGCCAAATTAGAATCATTCCTAGTTTTGATTAAATCTCTGTCTCTCAAGGATTGGGCTATGCCCAACCTGTAACCTTAACTGTAAATGGTTCTGTACTGGCTGTTCCAGGAAACATCAGCCATGCCTTTGTTTCAAAACGTTGTTGTGAATACCTTTTTAGGATCACCTTATGCTATATTCATAGATCAGTGCCTTGCTCAGCCATCATCCAAAAGCTTTCTCCTTCTGTGTAAGGGAACAAATAGAGACCCAACAGTGTGCAATGTGCAGAAAGTGAGAGAGCTTGAACACTCAATCTTTATTGGATGGTCTCCATCAAACCCCTCCCCTCATTCTCAGAAAACTGCAGGAGAGGAAGTAAAATGATTCTAAGAAGCAGTGGTGAAGGAAGATACCAAGGGAACAATGCCTATCAGACACAACAGGGTTGATACACACAGAGACTCTGACTGTATACACAAGATTTACACAGGTCCAAGCCAGATGGGGTCCCAGAACTGAGAGAAGGAATGGGTCTTGAGCTCCATCCTTACCAAGAGTCCATCTCCAATTGACAACTGCTCACAAAATTCATTTTCTACAGTGTAGTCTCACTGGGCATGGATTTACAAAAGACATTTTTAAGGGCAGGCAAAATTCCCAGAAGTTGATGGCCAACTCAAAATGAACTCAACAATCTTTTGGGAGATTTTTTTCTGTCATAATTCTGTGTCTGGGCATTTATTTTCACATCACTGGTCTTTTGTTTATGTTTATTATGTTTTCTGATTTTAATGGGTTTCTGTGTGCGGATGTATCTCTGCCTTTCTGTGTGTGTGTGTTTCTTCTGCTTTTTTTGTTGTTGTTTGTTTGTTTATTTTATTCTATTCTGGTTTGTCTAATTTACCTGTTTTTTTTTTTAATTAAGAGATTTTCTATACATTTTACATATCAACCACAGATTCCCCTGTCCTCCCTCCTCCCATCCCCCAGCCTTTCACTGCCAATACACCTCCCATTTCCACCTCCTCCAAGGCAAGGTCTCCTATGGGGAGTCAGCAGAGCCTGGTACATTCAGTTGAGGCAGGTCCAAGGCCCTCCTCCTTGCACCAAGGCTGTGCAAAGTGTCTCACCATAGGAACTCTGTTCCAAAAAACTGGCTCATGCACTAGGGACAAGTTCCAATCCCACTGCCTGGGGGCCTCCTAAACAGTTCAAGCTAAACAACTGTCTAACTTATCCAGAGGGCCTAGTCAAGTACCATGGGGGCTCCTCAGCTATTGGTCTACAGTTCATGTGTTTCCACTAGTTTTTTTTTTTGTTTGTTTGTTTTAGTTTTTTTTTTTGTTTGTTTGTTTTTGTTTTTGTTTTTTTTGAGAGAGAGAGAAAGAAGTCATTGAGTTGCATGATTAGGGAGAATCTGTAAGGAGATGAAAGAAGGGAAGTTGTCATCAGAATATATTGTATGAATAAAAGTTATTATCAGTAAAAATAAATGAAATAAACTATAGCTATGAGGTTACTATAATACAGTACAATAAACCATTATTTAAAAATCTGACACACCACCAAAAATCTCATAGAACCCAAACTCAACTTTCATAGTTACATGATATGTGTTCCCTATAAAGACCACAGAGCTTTGGAATAAGACAAGGATTTTCACAAAGTAACCTTTCTGACCCATGTATCTTACTATTACATGTAAGTTAGTAAGTACTCTGTGTGGATTGATTTAACTGAGCTAGACTTTACATGTTCAGCTAAAGAATCTGGAACCTTAGAACCTTGGAAGTTGCTCTTAATCATACAGGACTTTCTGATGGTTTATATATTTTCAAGTACTGTAAAGGCTTTAAAATGGATGATTTCATCATTTATTAAGAATTTTACAAACCAATATATCGAGCTAATTACAGGTCTTCACTCACCCACTACAGATATTGTTCTTAATACCAGATAATATATATTAGATAATTATACACAATGTAAGAGCTTTGTTATTGTGTCTTGAATATAGAGGAAGTTAATATAACAAACAAGAAAATTAAAAGAAAATGATTAAACACTACAACTAAGTAATTTAAGTATCAGCAGAATTTGAAACAGAGTTAATAGAATTCTGTGGCAAAGATTTTATCAAGAAGATAAGTAAATTTGTGTTTTAACAATTATATGAATCACTCTCTTGCTTGCTCACTGTGTGTGTGTGTGTGTGTGTGTATGTGTATGTGTGCGTGTGTGTGTGTGTGTGTGTGTGTGTGTGTGTGTGTGTGTGTGTGTGTGTGTGTGTGTGTGTGTGTGTGTGTATGTGTGTGTTCTCATGTCAGTCGTAGCTTTCCAGGTCAAGTGAGGCACGGTCCATGTTTCGTTCTTTCCTGCTGGTTACAATGATTATGTTGACATGAGAGCTTCTGGGGATTCTCCAGTCTCTGCTCCCATTTTTTCAGTAGAATCTTTGGGATTACAGATGTGCTACAGTGTCTAGCTTTGTGTGTATTCTTAAGATTCAAACTCAAGTCCTTATGCTTGTGTGGTAGGCAGTTGGACCACTGGTAATCTCCATTTTCTTATATATAAATGGTTATTTAAAAATCATAACATTTTATAAAAACACTTAAATCATTTGTATGTGAGAGATTTGAAACTGAATCAACAAAATATGTGAATATTAGAATTACATGCAAAGGGTAAAAGCTTCCAGATAAGTAGCATCCTATCTTCAGAAACAATAGGAAGTCAGCAGGGAAAAGCAAAAGCCACAGTGAGGAAAGATGACTTCAGGCACATCACATAGGAGATGGATTATGTAAGATTTTAGAAACTGTGAAATGGAGCAACACTTGAAGTTTTGTCGGAGAACACATTCTAATGATTTGGTGATTGTGCCGAGGACAAATTATGAGGGAATAAGCATAGACTGTTCTGGAAAAAAACAAACAAACAAACAAACAACCCCACCCACACACACACAAAACAAAACAAAACTGGAGGTTTTATAAACAAAGAACTTGGAGACAGAATAGGTAAAATATATTCCCTTCAAGGATATGTTTGAGATAAGAGGCGCAGACCCAGTCAAATACTCAAAAAAATAGGATACAGTAATAGCTATAGCAGTAGTTCTGGAAGGAGTGATTGGCGAGGGAGAAGGAAGAGTGAAAGAATGTAGGGTGCTAAGAGACAAACAAGACTTGGAAACACAATAACTATAGTACTGAAAACTTAGAAGCCATGATTTGTCATGTTGAAAGTGAGTGCTATTCCAGGGTGGGTTTAGTAGACTACTGTGAGAAATTGAGCTGCAATTAAGATAAAGTGAAAGCAAGTGCATGAACTATTAGATATTCTATATACGATATGTTATGTGATATCTGTTGCAGATATATAATGGTGTCATAGGCAGAATTTTGCTGTAATGGCCTGCTGAAAGGTGTGGCAACAGAAGGGTAAAGATTTGCGCTATGTGTTAATTATTCTAATATTGTTAATAAATTAGAAAAGGTGAACACCAGATGAGCCAACACCTTTTTATGCTGAGGGATTGGAGTCAGACAGGTTATTAAAAGAGATAGAAAAAACGTTGGTCGCCTGTAACAGGATAAGAAGGTGTATATCAGCAAAGGCCAGTGTCTCTTTGTTCATAGGAAGATAAAGAAGAATCACTCTTTTCTAAAACAGAAAAGAAATGGAATGACAATGTGAGAGAAACAAAGAAAGAGAAAGCTTAACGACAAGAAAAGACCCACATGTGTTTTGTCTAACAGCAACATATTCCAGGACCACTTGAAATACTGTCTACTAGCACTGTGGAATTTGACATGTGAGGGACAAAACCAAAGTGACTGTATATATTTTACAGTCTATATCCATATAAAATTTGATAGCTGCTATGTAGGTAGTGAGTAGGGAAAAACTGAATCAAAGAATAGTATGTTTAAATCAGTCTTAACTTTTGCTCTAAACTGTGGTTTCAAAGAGGAAAAACAGGACTGAAGCATCTATGGAAGACAAGGACTAACGTGTTGAAATGAGAGATAATTGAGATTAAAAAGGAAAGGGTACTCATTAAGGAGGAGTTGCCAAAAAAGGCAAAAAGAATGGTATCATGTAGTGGATAGCCATCCCAGCATTGGCCTGGAAGTTCCAACCCCCATTGAGGCTTCGGTAATGGTCACGCCCACAAGGCGGGGTGGAGGAGGAAGCGGAAGACCCAGGATGGAGAGGAGGTCTCTCTCTTGGTTCTGGGACACTGGACGCAGGAGGTAGACCGAGCAGAGTTCTCCAGAGAACACCGCCGGACTGTGCCATACCTTTGCCAGACCCTACAACCTATCCCTTCATTTGTAAATTACCCCACAAAATAAACTTCCCTTTTAACTATGTGGAGTGGCCTTAATAATTTCACCAATAGTGTCATAAAATTGAAGAAACTAGTACAAAGAGCAAATGCATTCAAGCAACTGAAAAAAATAAGAAGACAGGAAATGGTGATCAAAACCAGGAGCAACAGGGCTGGAGGTGAAGGATCTGGTCCTCCTATGAATGCTCATGTTGTCCAGAGCACTGATGCTTACACTGGCCAACACAGACATTGTGGAGAGGAAATTCCCTGCCCTGCGCCATTTCCCAGCCTCTACTCACTGCTAGGAAAAGCAACCCTCACCAGAACTAAAAACTTTATCAGATTTCCACTCTTTCCAAGGCACCTCCCAAATCAACAATCACCATCACTAGGTAGCACACCACCTGGTGTTCACAGATGTGGTAGAATTTTTCTCTTGTTTAGTACATTCATTGGGGGAAAAAATATACCCTATCCTGGCTTTGAATGCATATATTTGAAATTAATGAACCTTTTAGTTTGGATTGACTTATAATTTGGCTGAGTATTTCATAAGTGAATTTTAAATTTTTTTGTTTGTTTGGTTTTGTTTTGCTTTTCAAGACAGGGTTTCTCTGTGTAGCTTTGTGCCTTTCCTGGATCTCACTCTGTAGACCAGGCTGGCCTTGAACTCACAAAGATCAGCCTACCTCTGCCTCCCGAGTGCTAAGATTAAAGGTGTGTGCCACCACTGCCTTGCTGGCTAGGCAGGTGTCCCCTTCCTCCCTCACTGTTCCATGTGTGTCCCTCCTAAAGCTGAGCCCTTGGTCGAAGAGGATGACCTTCGCCAATAGAGGAGGACTGATCTTTGGTCAAGGGTATAAGAGTAGCTGCACTCCTCTGCTAGAACCTCCAACCAAGCTCACAAGTGAATTTTTTGTGACTGGGTGGATTTTCTTTTGATAAGAAGGAATTGAGTTTCTGTGTGTCCTTATGGAGGCTAAAAGTAAGCCCACTCCTATCTTTTTACTTAGTGTAAGTCTTAAAGTATGTCTGTCTTAATCCCAAGAGTATATACACTCGTGTACACAGACAGTCAGACAGATAGATACCACACACTCATATACACACACTGTTATCTTTATGAAAACATTGCCTTTCAGAATTCCTTGCTATTCACTATTCCTTTCTATCAGTCTTTTTCATTCACTTCAGAGACTCAGTAAGTAATTAATTTTGATTTCTTGATATAGCATTTAAGTTTTTTAATTAGTTAACTTTTAGTTCTTAGAGACATGGTTTCTTTGTGTAGCCCTGGCTGTCCTGGAACTCACTCTTGTAGACCAGCCTCACCTTGAACTCAAAGATCAATTTGGCTTTGCTTACTGAATATTCGGATTAAAGGGGTGAGCTACTATCACCTGGCATAGGAATTTCTTTTTACATGATACTTACAGTACGGATAACTCAGAAAAAGAATCAGATACATAGAATAATAAATATTATATAAAATAGTCATTTGAATATTATTTTGTTATAAATAAGGCTCTAATAGAATATAATATTGATTGCATAACAGATGAATACATATGGGTGTTTGATTTCTTTGTATTTATTTTTTTGGTTTTTGAGACAGGGTTTCTCCGTGTAGTTGTGGCTGTTCTGGAACTCAAACTCAGAGATCTGCCTGCCTCTGTCTCCAGAGTACTGAGATTAAAACCTTATGCTATCCCTGCCTGGAATGTTTGATTTTAAACTTTCTTGTATATATTACTTACATTATTTTACATAGTATATTTTGAAAACATATCTAATACATATCAATCTGATTCTCATTTAACTACTTCAATATATTTCATATATTTCATTTTAGATTATAGATACTATAAATATCTATAGATGTTATATTATTCATAGTTTGCTTAGAATAAAAACAGTGTTAAATTCCTTGATTGCACTTAAGTTTCCATAATCTGGAATTATGTGTATTTTCAATGTTTATTTTGAAATATTTTTCCTAACTTTACTTTGCTGGATTGGACTGTAACCAGATTTTCCCATTCTGACTTCTAGTTTGACTTCAAGATGCTACTTGTGAAAAATATCTATATTATCAGATTTATCTGATGCTTTGAGTCCAATTGCAAAAGAGTCAAATGCCCGAATAAGTCATAAAATCACAGGTTAAATTTTATAGCTCTATCTTAAGAGTCCTTTATTAAGTACAGTTGATGGAGCAAGAAAGGAGAAAAAAACAAATTGAAAGAAAGCAGAAGGCTTTCTTCCTGCAGATTTTAAGTCAAACTTGGTTTTCTCATGCTATCCGATGCTTTCGGATTTAAACAGCTATGTCTCTAACATACATTTTCGGGACATGAAGTCAGAGGTGACTTTTAAGCTCACCAAATTATTCCCTCACTAACTGGTGCTGGGACGATGAATAAAGCGATTTAAGCCAACATGAACTTTTATGAAATTTCAGTAATTGTTGCAATAGCTTAGGAGCACAATTAAATTGTCCACCCGAGTAGGCAGTGAGCTCACATTCAGCATCACCAGGAATTCACAGGTGTGAATTGGTCCCAAGGGAACAATGGAGAGAACTCCCAACTCGTAAGAATGAAAAAGGATGCTATTTTTAAAAGGACAGGAAGCCAAATATAATCTTGATTCAATCCCTGAACATGAGTCAGTGTTTCTGTGCTATTTTTTGTAGATAGTAATTATATTTTTTTCTCTATTCTTGGTTTAAGCTACATTTAGAAGAACTCAGCTCTCTTTTTGTGTGTTTCTCTTTCGTTATCCCTGTCTCTCTCTCTCTTTGTCTTCCTTATTGTGTGTGTGTGTGTGTGTGTGTGTGTGTGTGTGTGTGTGTGTGCCTTTCTGAGTGCTCTATCTATTTTTTAAAAAAATGCTAATTATGGGCTTCAGGTATTTCTATCATTAAACCACTGTAAAAAAAAAAAAGCATATTTGAAAGTAAACATGGCTAAGAAAGCATTTGTTAATGTCAATATGTGGTTATTCCTTTAATTCCGGAACACTTCCGCATCTGAATCTGAAAACTTCTCTATTGATGGCTGTCTTCCAGTCTTCAGCAAACGTCCCTCATAGTCCCTTGTTAGTTAAGACTCAGTGTCTGCCATAACACTAGGGCTCTTGGCAGAAGATTTTCCCAGTGCAGGAGGCTTTGAGAGCCACAGCCTCGAGCTACAATGGAATAGAAGTTGAGCTTCTGGCATGCCAGTGAGCACATAGCTTCCACTGGCAGAATGTGTCTCTGACTAGGCAAGTACTACTTCATTCACCAGAGCCAGAAGACTCCCACAAAGCCATAGGAAGAAACTATAGTTGTCAAGCTCGACAGCTGATACTAAGCTGTGACTTGAGATACTTTCAAAAATTCAGTATTGTCCAATCTTGGAACACCCTAGTAATTCTAACAAATCTTGTGAAAATTTTAACTGATAAATTGTTTGAAGAATGTTAGAGAAATAAATTATTCTGCATTATGCTTAAAGATGAACTAATTTTGAAGTAAGAACAGGTAGAGATCTATGCTAAGTCATTCCAAAACCTTAGTTACTTTCATGGGACATGATCCAAGGCCAGAATCTGTTAAATGTTTTATCTACACTATACTTCACATTTCTCACAAATTGAAGAATACAGGCCCAAGTAAAATGTTGTGAAGTTGGCATTAAGAGATCCTGTTTGTTTGTTTGTTTAATTTACTTCCAGGCTGCCTTTTCCCCTACCTTCTCTCCTCCCATCCTCTCCTCCCCACAGATTCAATTAACCTGTAATCATAGGGCTTCATAGAAATTGAACCAGGGAGCCTGCATGAGATTGACCTAGGCACTCCGCATATATGTGACAGTTGTGTAGCTTGGTCCTTCTGTGGGACTCCTAACAGTGGCAACAGTGCTGTCTCTGACTCTTTTACTGGCATTAAGAGATCTCGAAGACACTTGTTCAGTTTGGGGTTTATAGATGGAAAATTTAAATCATAATACCAGGGGGTTTTCATATTATAACTATAATGTAAACTTGCCTTCTAAGTTTCTGTATAAGGTTAAAATTTAATTTTTCCAGTGCTCATTAAAGAAACCCCAGGCTGATGTGGTCTCTTGCATTCTTCTGCAGTCCTATGTTCAAAGGAACCGGACCAAAATCAAAGCTAGTGCTATCATATAGTCTATATTTCAATATGCCAAGGGTTTGGGACATTTAACTTTCAAGATTATCTTCTTTCAGCTCTCACTTGATTTCTGTGGAAATTTAGGTTAAATTTTCTTATATGACAATATGTATTTACATTAGGCATTAAATATCAATTGTTAAAATGAACTCCTTAGAAAAAGATACGTTTTTATAGCTTATCAACCTTTAGTAAATAAAGTAAGCAAAACTAATTTAGAATCAACAGTATATTTCTGCAGTATTGTTTATTGTGTTAAACATTTAGGCATTAAAATATTACTGTAGGCCATTTCTTGACACTATATTTGGAGTATATGAATATATAATTTTCCATTAGCAAGCAAATGAGTGTTCAATTGTGACTGTCACATAGATGAGACACTTGGTTCTCAAACACACAGTCAGGTTCATTTTTGTATCAGAATCATTTCACTTTTTTATCTTTAGGATACTAATTAAAATAATATATTCAAAAAAGTACACTTTATTGTGAGATAGAATACTTATAATTCATGGCAAATAGAGTACTTTTTATTTTCTGTGCTATCTGTTGTTCATTATAGTACAAGAATTTTATTAAGTTATTGATTATACATAAGACAAATTTTATATTATATATTTATATATTTTATATATAATAAAATTTATGAGAAACATATTATAAAACATGCACATTCTTCTATAATGACAGAAATCATAATATTTTTCATGGAACTAAATCAGGATTTTATGTCTTGCTATCTTAAAATCAATTGTTAATGATACTGAAATCATTTATAAAACTAAAGGAACATTGCTAAATCACTTCACATTGAATTGACCTAGTGAAAGACTAAATGACTGAGAAGATTACAAATCTTTAAGTAGAAGGCTGGTGAGATGCCTTAGTTGTTAAGAGAGTGTTCATGCACACATACATGCACATACACACACACACACACACACACACACACACAATTTTAAAAATAAAACTGTAAATAGCACACTGATGACATAAACTATAACTGTATTTGTTCAACCACAAGTCACACCAACCACTTGTGAGATTGATATTGTAGTGCTTTGAAATAGAACTGTCCCATATATACTCAATTGTTTAAGCATTCTGGCTCCCAGCTAAGTCCATTACTAGGATAAGGCTTTTAGATGGCGTGGTCCTTTGAATGTAATTGGCCCCCATGGGCAGTGTAATTGGTCAATGGGGCCTAGTTCCAGCAGCAGAACTTGGCAGCTTTGGGCCACATGGTTCTGGAGTTAAGGATATAAGAAAGGGGCAATGGCATTTGTCTCCATGACCAAGGAATGCAGCTGAGGCCAGGCAAGTGTTGTGGGTGTTCCTGAATGGAGGATTAGAGAGACCATTTCATGAAGCTGTGAGGCTAAAGCCTGGATTGCCTTAGAGACCCAAAGGAATTGGAGATGCCAGGGTCATGGGATACCTTGCAAGATAAGCTGTAAACAGGGAGTAAAACCAGCAGAAGAGAAAGCAGTATGTTGCAGTCAACAAAGCTGAAAGGAAATGTAGATCTGAAGAGCATTTTGTCTTCAGATATGGGAATGCAGAGTTTGGAGTTGGCCCAGTTGGATTTCGGTCTAGTTTTGTTCCAGTATTTCCCAAATATGCTCCCTTCCCTAGGTTTTGGAACTGTAATGTATATCCTGTGCCATTATATGTTGGAAGTATTTTGATTTTGATTTTATTACAGTTAGGAGATTGCATGAATCTCAGAAAAGACTTTGAACTTTGGACTTTTAAAAAATGTTGAGACTGTGATTGACTATGGAAAATTTTGATGTTGGATTCAATGAATTTTTCATTATTATATTGTTAAAGCTTATGGGGGCCAGAGAGTAGAATGAGGTAGTTTGAATGTAATTGGTAATTGTCCCCTGTAAGTTCATAGGGAGTGGCATTGTTGGGAGGTGTGACCATGCTGAAAGTGGATGTGGCCTTGTTGAAGGAAGTGTGTCACTGTGGGAGGACAAGCTTTGAGCTCTCTTTTGCTCAAGCTTCACTCAATGTCACAGTCCACTTCCTGTTGCCTTCTGATCAAGATGTAGCCAGCACCATGTCTGCCTGCATGCCATCATACTTCCGGCAATGATGATAACAGACTAATCCTTTGAAACTGTAAGCCACCACCTAAATTAAATGTTTTCCTTTATAAGAGTTGCCATGGTCATAATGTCTCTTCACAGGAATAGAAAATAAGCTAGACTGCACAGTCTTGCCCTACAGACAATTTTCTCTCTTTCCTTCCTGTGTGTGGATGGAAATGTCTCAGCTTCTTGCTTCTATTACCAGGTCTGATGTCTCTTCCAGTGTCTTCCTTACAAGATGGATTTATTTCCTTCTGAAACTGTAAGCCAAAACATATCCTTCCTTGTATTAGTTGCTTCTGATCATGCTGATTTATCACATCAACAAAAAGGAAGCCATAAATAGAGCTTTTAAACACATGTTTGCTTAAAATTCTTGGTTCCCTAGATTTAACACTGAAATATCTGGAGCCTCACTGCTATAAGTATACTCTGCTTGTGGATATGGAGTCGTCTGTTCTACCAACCACAATTACCATAAGTCTATATACTAGTAACAACCAGTTGCTAGGCACACAGTGATTTGGGGGTGTGTGTGATCATTTACTTATCCAGTGGAAAAGGAGAATTCTGTGTTAATAGCCCACTAGAGATGACCACTCAGATATCCTAAGTATAGCCCTGAGCATCCAGAGAATGAAGTTTTGAAAGAAAGAAAAACACTCCCTTGTGTATTGCTTGCCAGCTAGATGTGAGCTCTACACATTTAAGCAGTTTAACAGAAGCTAAGTGTTACCTGGGAAATCTAGATCTCGGGTTTCTACAATAGAGTTGGGTAATTTTTCTGAAATTTTCTATGAAGGAGATCAAATTCTAGTTAAACTTGAAATGTCTTCAGCTAGAATCAAAGATGGAGGAACCTCTACACAGTCTTACTTTGTCATATTTGGAACCTAGTGTTATAACAGTGCTTGACCTTTGGTTCTTCTCAACTGACAGATTTGGCTGCATGACCATATATAAACAATTTCTCTACTATATCACCAGTGAGCAATTGAGGAAGAAGAGGAGCTCTTACTACATGCTTGTGGCATTGATCGCAGTGCTCTTTTAGAGTGCATTGCTTCTACTAGAAATGCAATGTTTAATATGTTTTCAAAATCTGGTGTCTACCTACTGTTGATTGTTATTATCAGTCCCCAGCACATGCCAAATATCTCTGCCTTCAACTACTTCCTTGATATTTTTGGTTCCCACCTGTGGAGACATGGTGACTGCTGAATGTTCCTAATCTGCACTCTTTCTTTCTCCAAGTCAACATTTTAAGGACTAAGAAGGGCAGGGTCATAGGTCTTTGTCTCCAGTTTCTCTCCATCCAATGCAAAATCACATTTGAATGTCATCCATTGCTTCTGTTTCTCTGCTGAAGGCAGACCCTCTTTTCCCGTTTCTATCATCTCAATGTAGTTTGTTAGAGGAGCCAATTGCTTCACTTTCAAAACAAATGTGTGAAAATATCATCTTGATTTTCTGCTGTATCCCCATTGCTGTCCCTAGAGATTTCACTTTAGCTCTCTGTTTCTGATTTTCATGAAGAAACAGGCCACAAATCAAGAACTGAGACATAAAGCGAACTCCACACTTTGGTTGACGACCTTACTGTGCTTCACGTTTTCTCTGATTAACTGCTACAGCTATTATAATTGCCCATATGGTCCCTGTGGTCTGCTCAAAACCCATGAAAAGAGGTAATATTATCCGTCACATTCACTGACTACATCTAGTGCCTTGCTCAATGTAGGTGCTCAATAAATGTTATCTTATAAGTAACATCTGAGCAATTACTGAATCTGTGATCTGTCCAGTCTCCAGGCTGACCAGATGAAGTAGATGATCCCCGAGGCGATGTGTAGTTACTTCTTTTATTGCCTCACTTAAGATTAAATGGCAGCCCCAACTGCACATAGCCAGACTTCCTTGATTTTTGTTAATAGTGTCAACTAAATTTTATTTTGACATATGGAAAGCAAGTTCTCTCTAATCTAAACACAAACAATACATGGCACATCACTGTAGGTTTTGGACAAGAGGAACCAGAAATTTTGAATCTTGGAAGTTTCTTTTCTATTTTTTTTTTTTTTGTAGAATATAACATATATTATTGGAGAACAAAATAGATCTTGGTAAGGCTCATACTATAGAGCAGTTATGTCTTACTTGTACAATCAAGAAAGTAATCTGTAATAACATAGAACTTCAGGGACTTAAAGAAACATTTTTTCCCCCAGAACCTAGCCGAAGAAATCAGGAATTCATTTCATTTTCTTTATGAACTACCTCCCCCCATCATGTTTATCAATGAAAAAATATGCAATTAATGTAGCAAAAGTTGTCTATTAGTATCATCTTGAGATTATAGGATATATTACAAATACTGTATATTAAGAAGTAAAGAATTTATATGCAGATATCTCAGAAATTTTGTTTTAACACAAAAGGTAGCTTTTTCCCCACAAGGATTAAGATACCTTATTTAGAGCTAAAGATAAGTTATGAATACCCAAGGACACCATGGTCCACAGAAGATATCACATGAACTTTTGAAGTAAAACAAACAAACAAACAAAAATTATAAATTACTGTTAGATATTAAATAAATGGTAGGCACACCTGTTTCCAGCCTGAAGAGAGAGGTCTCTTTTTCTTCAGATTGCATTTCATAACATTGTCAGCCTTAGAATTATTGGTAGCTAGAACCCAAGATGTTTAACATATATTGCAAATGTTTTTCTAGGAAATCACAAGGTCATTATTTCAGATGGGAAACCAGTGATGTGTCTATTAAAAACAATTGAAGCTACCCTAAAACAATCATGGCTCTCAGCCTGCTAAATGTCCTCTCTTCAATCCCAGGCTTGTATCTGTCAATTAGTCAGATGAATCTTCTGCATGGATGTGGCTTTTGCAGGGAAGTTCAGTACATGATACCATATCCAACACTGGTTGGCAGAGAGATGGAGTAGAGATTTAAAGGAAAGAGTAAAACCATGCATGTGGTTCACTTTGACTACATAAAGTTGTCTGGAGTGAGAAAAACATATTTACTGAACATAAATCTATCTGTCAAACTCAAAATGTAGCTTCCTTCTTAAGAGACCCACATTGTAGTACCCTCTTCCTAATGGAAGTCAAATTAAACAAAGAATAAACATTATTTTATACATAAACTATTATTCTTAAAACTTGAAATATTTTCATTATTTAATCATTTTACTCATCCTATGCTATGACTATGTGAAGGAAAATTCTTCAAAATCATATTTTATTAAATTTATTATTTTACTGTTAAAATACCATTATAATAAAATTACTTTTGCTCTACAATTATACTACTAAGTCTCTCTCTAAAATTTCTTTCTTTAATTTGTTTCTTTTTTAAAAAACAATATGGCTCTCATCATTTTGCTTTCCTCTTCCCTGTCCACTCCTCCCACACCTCCTCATATTCAGGTATACTTTCTTTAATTACTGCTGATTCCACTCACTTTTATTCACATGTATCTGTGTTTAGTGTGGTTAGAGATGAGCACTTGGGGATGGATAAACAATGGAGGACCCTGTGCCTACAGGTTGCTGAATCTTTCTTTGAGCAGCTATTGATTACTTGGAGTTTTTCATCTAGAGGTGAGAGCCTGTGAAATTTCCCCCATTATGTGAATACATCCTATCTATATGAAGACAGCATGCTATATTTATATTATGTGAATATCAACATGTTTTTCTACTGGCATTACAATTTTCAAATGATACAGAAGTAATGTTATTTATAATTGGGTAAATTCTCACCTCCAGTTTGTTTTGTAATATCTCATACAGTTAAAGCTTTTGAGAACTGTTAACCATGACAAATGCAATGGAATAGAGAGAACATTTTTTAGATAAATCTTGGAAAATGTTGTTCAACAGTATACATGTATCTTTTTGTTCAATTTAAACTAAAGAATCATACATTGCCAATTATATACTAAGATGCTGAAAATTGCTCATGCAGTCACATAGAAGACAACATTATTTATCTTCTAAAATAGGTTTCAAAATGTGTGTGAAAGACATGGAATAAACAATTGCCTGCACAAGAATAAGAAATGCTGCTATCAAAATTACATATTATGTTATAAGACATTATTTGGACAACAATTCATCTAAAAATGAAAGTCACATGAAATTGGAGGCAGGAGCTGAGGCCGAAGACATGGAGGGGTGCTGTTTAATGACTTGTTCCTCATGGCTTGCTCAACCTACCTTCTTTTTTTTTTGTTTTTGTTTTGTTTTTTGAGACAGGGTTTCTCTTTAGCTTTAGAACCTGTCCTGGACTAGCTCGGTAGATCAGGCTGGCCTCGAACTCACAGAGATTCACCTCCCTCTGCCTCCCCAGTGTGCCACCACCACCCAGCTCAACCTACTTTTTATAGAACCCAGGACCAACAGCCTAGCACCACCCACCATGAGCTGGGCCCTCCTCCATTGATCACTAAATGTGAAAATGCTTTACACCTGGATCTCAAGGACGCATTTCCTCAGCTGAGGCTCCTTCCTTTGATGACTCTATAGTTTGTGTCAAGTTGACAAACAAAGCCACCTAGTACTCTATGTAATAAACAATTACTCTCTTAGCATGCACTGATGTCCATTATGTATGTAGCTGATATGTAGTAAACAGTCAAAACAAAACAATAAATAAATAATAAATGAATGAACGTTCTAGGCATATAAATATCCTAGAGACTTGGTGGGTTCAAGGTCATAACAGCTAGCCAATAGGACTGAATGTCAGAGAATATGAATGATAGAAGGTTACTATCACTAGATGAAGTATGAAGACAGATAACTGGAGATTTAAATGAAAGACATGTTCTGTAGGGCTTGTGTTACACTGAAAATGATATTTTAAAAAGGATTTAAAAAGGATATAATTTCACACTTTGACTTCTCAGTGAAACTGTCAAATGTTAGTAGTTAAGTCAATTATGTAATTTTTTCCTAAAGATAGAGGAGGTCATTTAGTTGAGATAAACTATAATTTTAGAGATGTTAACAGACTTTTTGATAAGTGTTGACAACTTTCTGAAGAACTTAGTGACATGATAAAACTTAGTTTCAGATATGCTTGCTTCCATAAATTAGAGGGTGGTTTTCATTCACTACAGGAACCATGTACAGAAGAGCATGCAACACCAAACACTGATATGCCTGTAAATGCCCTAGATGAAGGTGTCCACATGCTAAGAGCAGATGAGTCAAAAAAAAAAGGTTCAGTTTTCTCCTCCAGGAAATGTGTTTCTCCTACATTTTTAAGTAGCATGTACTTCTAATGCTCACAGGAAAGCTCTATCAGAGACTGTAATTGTTATTTTTATAAGAAATTACATGTAAGAGTTTGTTCTTAACCAGTCAGGCATGTTATGTGGATAGCACACAAATAGCTTTACGACTGGATCAAGGAATGAAAAATGAGCAAGGAAATGGTGGTTTAGGAGGTAGACTCATAACATATTGGTCTGTTATGAGTCTGCTGGATGTGGTATTCCATAAATATAGTCACAACATGTGGAAAGCAGAGACCAGAGTATCAGGTAAATTTCAGCTGCATAGTGAATTTGTAGTCAGCCTGAGTTACATGAAACCATGTTTAGACAAATATAGATATATAAATAAAAATATACTGGATGTCTACCTTGGACACAATTATCATTCAGTGGTAATTTATCTAGTGCTACAGACAAAGAATAACATTTTAGTTCCTTGGTAGCTTGGAATTTTTTGTTTGGGGTAGATACTTTTTTAAAAGTTTAATTTCTAGGTCTTATACTTAAGTCTTTGAGTTGACTTTTACAATGAAAAAGATCATTTAAAATATTTTGGATATGGATACTTGTGGGATGGCTAAGCCCTAACAGACCGGAGGGCCAATTGGCCTAAAACAGTAATGAGAGCAAATCTGGTAATAAGATACTTTCTGAGAGCCAACCTGGATCTGCCAAAGGGCCTGAGTCACAGCAGCTGAGACATGATCTGGACCAATGAGAGGCAGCCATGCCATGCCAGTGGATGCTTATTCGTCAGACCTTCCCCAGGGCAGGGTGGAGAGTATTTAAGGCTTGACTCTTCCTGAGTAAACTGATCTTATTGTGTCAACATTGTCCCAGAGTCTGTGTCATTGACTCTGTGCCCACTCACCCTTTCCCCCAAAGGGAACAACAGCAGAGGACCCTACCACAGGAACTCAGTTTTTTCCATTACTATTTTATTTTCTTTCTTTGCCTTTTTTCCTGTCCCTAAGACATAACTTCTGTCTGAGGTCTGTCTCTTGTCCTTTCCTGTCTTTAGGATTATTATTTCACTATTGTAGGATATTCCAAAACTACAGAGTCAGCTTTTAAATATTTTTCATACTTATTGTTTTTGTAGATTTGTTGACCTAAATGAAAGGATATGATTTAGCTCTCACTGGTTTACTTCCTAAACTGATATTACTATACTTCTGTATAATTATTACAGTGATATAATTTTTTAAAGCATCAGATCTGATAGTGTTCCTAGTTCTGTTTCTCCTTCATATTGGTATAACTCTGTTATATACGCTTGCCTATGAGCTCCCAAGTTATAATTTGTGATAAATTCTGTCAAATTTTACTAGGAACTGCTTTATATGTTACATTATAATTATTAGTTGGGACATTTTAACACTTGTAAGACCATAAAGTAGTTACTATTGATTCTTGGAAATTATCGTATATATTTCTATAATGCATCTTAATCATATCTGCTTCCAAATTTCTCTCTAAAATTCTCCTTGGTAACACTTCTTAATAGAGCTCACTTCTGGCTTTAAGAATCTTTTAAAATAAACCCCTAAGTCCAGTTAATGCTGCCCACATGCAAATGTTTATGATATGATCCAATGGAACATGGGTAACCCACCAGTAGCCACCCATAAAAAAATAAATTCTCTCTCCTTCAGTGACTCTAAGTTGCTTCTAAGCTAGGAATCAGACCTTAGGAACCTTTTCCCCTCCATAGTTGAATGATTCATATGAATATCACACACACACATACACACACACACACACACACACACACACACACACACACTTATGGTCATGTCTTAAGGAACAATAGATAATTTCATTTTACTTTCTGATTTCTGTTTGGAACACATCTATGTTATTTTCCTTGCAAATGTTGGCCCGAGTTGTCTAGCATCACACTGGCAGGCAGAGTTGTGAGAGTTCCTTCCTCCCAGTTTCTGTCTTGAGTTCCTTACCTTGAAAAGGGACTACAAACTATAATATCAAATATACTCTTTCTTCCCCAATTTGCTTTTGGTCATGGTGTTTATCATCATAATACAAACTCTAATTAAACAGTGTTTATGTGACATTGTTCTAGTTTCATTATGTTGCTGTGTCAAACAGTGGTCAAAAAGGCAGCTTAGGGCAAGAAAGTTCCTACTCATTTTTCCAGGGTATAGTAGATGATAGAGAGAATTTAGGACAGTAATTCAGGCAGGAAATAGAAGGCAATCCTGCAATGTTCTCACCAAGGAGTTCATTCACAGCAAATTGTAATAGGCATCATGGAGAAACACTGCTACCTGGCTCACAGACCATCTTATATACACAGGTCAGGTCTGTCTGGGGAAGTTTGTTGCTCACAGTGGCCTGGTAACTTCTACATCAAATAACAATCAGCAAAATTCTACAGAGACATGCCCACAGGCCAATCTGACCTGGGAAATCCCTCAATTGAGACTCTCTTGTCAAGTGACTCAAAGCTATGTCAAGTTGAGAGACAAAGCTCAATGGAACAGGACTCAGTTGTCCAGTTTCCTCTCTCTTTTATAATTGCATGCAAGTCTTATGACCTTCTCGATGATCTCATAAAGTTTTCCACTTCCTTTTGTTTTTCCAAACCAGCTCAACTTCAGTTGTCCTTTCTGCTGATTCTCCAATCTGTTTCATGTCCATGTTCTCTCATTCTCACCTGCTCACTGGAACTGTGTGTTCTTTTCTAGGTCCTAGAAGAGGGAAGTTAGATTATTTATTATTTGAGGGCTTTCAATTTGTGTAGACATCTATACATGTAATTCCCACTTTAAAGTACTTTTATTTTATCCCATATGTTTCATTTTGTGTTATTTTCATTTGCCTCAAGATTCTTGTTATACTTGGGAAAATTTTGCTGTAATTTTTAAAGTGACCTTTCTGCCCTTTAGTATTTTACTTCCTACTTTGGAAATTTTATAACACATAATTGAACTTGCTAGATTTTGCCTCATGATTCTCTTCCCCTCTTGCTCTCACTCTGCCTTCCTTTTTCCTATTGTTTCCTCTGCAGAAGCTCAAATTAAATATTCATAAATATTAATTTCTTCATTCTGCTTGATCACATAGATTGATGAGGCCCCATTGACTTTGTAACTCAGTTTCATAATTCCCTTATGTTTATATTTATAGTCTGTGTCTCTTAGCTGAACATCTTACTTTTGTTTTTATATTTTCATAATTAATCTTGGTCACATATCTGTACTGTTTTGTATCTAGGTCAGTCTCTGTATTCTTGTTATTATGCATCATTTTTCAGTAATTCCAAAGACCTTCATTTCCTTAAATTCATTTCATACATATTTTTTGTAGTGTCCTTTTTCCTTATTAAATTGGTATATTCTTTGCAGCTTTGTATTGATTGCATTTTCTGAACTAGTTATGTCTACTAGCTTTCACTTAACAACAAAAAATGAAAAAGAAATAAAATTCACCACTGGATCCTTATAGAAATTCTAAAGATCTCTTGGTCTTTTATATGGATACCCTTTCTTCAATCCTTTCTTTCTTGTAGCAAAAATAGTCAAGGGCAGTGTATCTTCTCTTGATCTCAAAAATCCAGACTTTGTTGCCAAACAGCCCACGGAAGTACCCTGAAGCATTTCCTCCTAATCCAGCTGAGTTGCCTGCTTGCCAATATCTCTCTACTTCTTGAGTTTATATTGGCATTATGTGTCAAAATGTAGCCAATCTGCCTTGTACTTTGGGAAGGACAGATGTCAAATATTTGAAAGGGGCTTTTGAAAATGTGAAAAAGTGCCCTGTAGAACATTCTTGGGTGGGTCTGTACACCTAAGAGTTCTAACTGAAGCCATTTGATCAGATTCCTGCCTAATATGATGTAAACTTCTCCCATATGATGCACTCCTCGATTTCCCAGGATATTCAGTTGTGCTAACTCCCTCTAGTTTTTGGAAAATTGAGATGGTAGTGGTTCTTCTAGACATGTTTCTTCATACTGAAATAGTTAGACATTTATTTTGCTGTATTTCTTTCCACAGAAGGACTCAAGACAAGTGTGTCTTTGGACACTGAGTTGTGCGTTCTTAGGAGAAGATGGTAAGGATAAAATGAAATAGAGTATCTAACCATCTTTAATATCTATTCAGATTGTTTTGGTAGACTAAAATGTTGGTATCTTTCTGGTATATTCTTATTCTCCTAAAAAGATTCTTGTTCATTAATGGGTGTTAAAATAGGTTTTTCTCTAATATCATCATTATCTTGCTGATATCTAAGAGACAGATGAATTGATCATAGTATATATTTGCATTCTTACCTTTGTGTTTTATTTAAAGAATACCATGATGCCAGAACTGCAAGTAAGACTGTTTGGCTATACACACACACACACACACACACACACACACACACACACACACACACACACACACTTCTCTCTTTCTTTCTTTCTTTCTTTCTTTCTGTCTGTCTGTCTGTCTGTCTGTCTATCTGTCTGTCTTTCTGTCTTTCTGTCTCTCTTTTTCTCTCTCACACACACAACCACAAATAAAAAAACATATAGTGCTCTTTAAAATGCACAGTTAAGGATGTAGGTCAGTGATAGACACAGGCCTAATATGCAGAGGAACTATGGTCATCATCAGCAGTAGAAAACATTTATTATTGAGGGATTTAGAAAAGTTTATAAGAGAGAAAATAGTTTTGTGTGCTCAGTGGTGCATTATACATATTTCTAAATATAAGCCTGCACACTGAAGATGTAAATATGCAGACAATAATAAACTAGTTCAAATAGATTTCTAGGTTTAGCAGTTAATATTAACTATAACCAAGAAACAAAATTTCCCCAAATGCAAAGCTTTTAACTGATTGTGTTTTCAGAGAAGAACAGCAACAGAGACTCTGTACCTAGGGCAGGGTAGTGTTTCATGTCTTCATTCAAAGCTGCTGCCTGCCTTCACTACCTTGATTTGTAATATGGGGGATGACCAAATGCTGTGTGATTTTCCTAGTTTTCTGAAACATTTAAACAGACATATTCACACCAGACCAACAACAGACCAAATAAAAGATTCCACTCAGATCTAGCTTGGTGAAACAAGGGATTTAATAGTGTTGCTAATAGAATCATGAAGAAGGGGTTGCTCACAAGAAGTGCACATCAGCTACATCACCAAAGAAGAGTCTATTATATATAGCCACTCAATCTATTTGAAGCTTGCTGTACCACCTATTGAGCCTTCCCTGACTTTGATAATTTATAAATGAGCAGAACTTGGGAGGGCCATCTAAGAATAATTATATCTGCCCCAGATTCATGGTGGCCTAGAGAACTGTGTTCTACTATATCAACCTGTCCTATTCAATCAAGTGATGTTATTTACTAATTAGGGAAGCTTCTACATTGTTCAAATCACATTGGCCCTAGTTGAAGAGGGATAGTTGTACACCACATCTTTCTTTTCCTCTGACCAGTAGAATGAAATAGTATTAAGTCTGATAAGATTTGAGGCTGGGTTTCAAAAGATCCATTTGCCTACACTGCTTAGAATATTCTTGTTAGACTTAACTCTCTTGCTGCCAGAAAAAGGATGAAGAGACATTATCAGACTTACATGTGCACGTTGAAAGGCTCTTAGTGGGTAGCGTCAGATAATTGGCAGTAGCAGTGTTTTTATAGTAGTCTATAAAATGCTGACTTAGAAGTTTTAGTTGTTTCTATTTCCCCCAAAGATACCAGGTAATGTTAGAAAAGAGATGGGCATGTTGCACATAGAATATCATGAGAGATCCTTTTCTCTTAATCATAAAACAGGTATGATGTTTTATTCTTCAGTAATATAGAAGGAACTGATTCATGGGATGTCACCAATACTTACAAAAAGTACTAAATGCTGTGTATAGTAGAAAAAGAATATTGGACTTATAGTCTCCAAGAATATTCTAAGCCCTGCATTCTCTGATCCTTATTTGCTAGATCAGGGATTTTAAACCAATTACAAGAATTTATTCACCAATATGACAGCCATTAGAATAAATTGTGAAATCTGCAGAGTTGCCAACTGAGAAGATACACATAACAAATTTTTAATTATGAATATGACAAGAATACCTAACTATATAGTTATGCCACTCATACAATCATTATCCTATTATTATACTTTACATATAATAACATATTTATTTATTATATGAACCATGTTAAACAGTAGTTCACACAGAATGATAAAAGTTGCCATTTATATTTTATAATATTGTATGAAAATATACTAGATGATTTTTCCAATAACAAAGAAATATACCATATCCAATTCTTAGCCTAACCAAGTACTCTATGGTACTTTAAACAGTGCCAAGAAACATACTTTCAAGCTCACTGAGAACCCATAAAATTACTTCCATCCTCCTGAGACTCTACATTACATTTTCCCATGTATTTTTCATTTTGTTATTTCAAAGTTCCAAAGCTTACTTTGCTCTTACCATTAAATTCTCATTTGTTTCCCTCTGCTTTTTCCCCTTCCCTTTTATTTTGTTTTTCTGTGATATCAATAAGGCAAGGGACAGCCACGCTTCAGCTTACCTGATTCCAAAGGAAATGATTCACCTGGGAGAAGTGTCTTCAAGACAGATTTAGAAGGGATCAGCATGTGGTTTAGAAGTATATAGTAACTACTAAAAATGAAAACTGCTATTTTTTTATTATATGATTTTATTAGTAAACCATAATATTACACTGTGGTAAGTTTGGTCGTAGATTCAATAAGCCTTTGACACAAGGACAGCCTTCTGGTTTCCAGGCCTTCCTATAAAATGATGACAAAGACATCCCAAAAGAGAGCTATGGTATTTTATGTCAGAGTGCATTTCAAAACATAACAAAAAACTAAGACTGAGATTTTAACAGTTAAAAATATTTTATCCTTTTCATGGCTAGAAAATAATGGGACATTTTCAAACTAGTCTTAAACGAACCATTCAATTTTACTGCTGACATCAGGAGGAGGACAATTACTCACATGGATCTTTAACAGGTTTTGTATCTAACAGCTTTGACACTATCACACTGATTTTTGTCCCTGCCCCAATGAGTAGCCTTGAGAAGTGTCTGCTGTCTGGAGTCTAATGTCACTGCAATTAAATCCCCTCAGGAAGAAGAAGCTTTAGAAGATGTGACCAGACTGGAGACACTGATGCTTGTTTAGATTTTGAAAATGCGTCATCGATCATGGCTGCTGATTTCGACAAACAGCTCTCATGGAGGGAAGGTAGGAACTGAGTTTCTGCCTTGATATTTAACTTGCTGGAAAATGAAGTCTTCCCCAGCCTGTCAAGGCTTTACTTTGATATGTAGCCAATGCTTTCAGCTGATAATCCAAAGGATGTCAAATAACCTTTATTTCCCAGAGGTCATTTTGATCTTTTTTCTTCCCATTCTGACCTCATAACAGACCTATTCATTTTAAGTCCAACATCAAACATGAGGAAAGAGAAAGTTTAAATTGTTTTTTCAAGGCATGTAGGCATACTTGTTGTAGCTGCTGTCAATATCTACCCAGCTTTTAGAATGATTTTTGTGTGCAAATTAATGTTATTGGTAGTTCATAGAACACCAAGTCAAATATTAAACACTTCAGTCGAACCCATTGATTTAGATAAACAAATGAATAGCATTAATAGTACTTAAAGTGTCTCAAGTTGGATTGGATAAAAATTCCCAGAACACTTTTGTATTTCCTACTTCCTACTTCTCATTTTAATTTTTGCAATGTTTCAGAGTATTCAGAGAGAGAGAGAGAGAGAGAGAGAGAGAGAGAGAGAGAGAGAGAGAGAGAGAGAGAAATCAGGAAAAAAAGACCCTAAGATTTTATGATATAAAATCAAATAATTAAGTCTTGTAATAAGTCAAGTGACCCAAACACATGTTCTCTTGATAAATCATGAAAAATCTTCCTTAGCCCAGGCCACTGTTTTCCAGAGGAATCCTCTTTCCCAGAACTCCTGCCTTCTCAATCTGCATATTTTATAATTACTGTACACATTTGAAGATGGAGCTAAGTGGTTTCAATTATAATGTTCAATATATGGTATTTTTATTCCAACAAAACTGGCTCATCATATAGATATTAGTAAAAAGTGTACATATAATGAAATTTAAGGGTGGATAGCATCTAAAAGCCATGAAAACAAAGACAACTGTGGAATCAAATCATATTTGATGAACTATATGTAGTATTATAACCTGAACAACTAAAAAGCCCATAGCTTTTGTTGAAAAGCTGAAAAAACACTTTTTAAAAAAAATTTAAGTGATAAATTATGACCAATATGTTATTTGCTTCTATATGTTTAAGAATCTTTTGGTAACACAAATTTGAAAATGTTAGCTTTTTTACTTCTTACAGTTGTATATACTGTTTACATATTTCTGATATCAATCCTCATCAAATACAAACATTGAGAACATTTTATCTTTCCTTTAAGTTGTCTTGGTTCTCCCCTGTAAATATATTGCTTCACTAGCAATTCAATGTCTAGATGCCTTTATTTTCCCTATTTTTAAGCATTATGGTTTTACATGCAATGTTAGTGTTTGAAACATCCTGATATTATATGAAATAAGAACTCAATGCAATATCAAGTAAAAAAAATCAGTTAAAACTTGAACAAGTGAATTAAATAGTCATTTTTTAGAGTGACAAAAGACCAAAAGAGATAGAAATTGGCTCTCAACACTATCAGTTATCATGTAAATGCAAATCAAAAGCATGATGATACATTTATAATCCTGATATGATTTTCAAACAAAATGACAAGTGTTAGTGGGAATGCAAAGAAAACAGAATCCTAATATACAGTTGTTGGTAATGTATATTAACATAGAAATTGTTTAGAACAATATTTGTTACCCCTGATTTAAATAGAACCATCATATGATCCAGAATTTCCATTTCTGTGTATTTGTCCCAGGGAAATCACACACACACACACACACACACACACACACACACACACTTAAAGAATATTTGTATTCCAATCTTTTTTTCAGCATTATAGGCAATAGTCAAGATATTAAATTAACCTAAGTTTTCCATTGGTAGATGAATAGATAGAGAAGGTAGAAATAAAGAAAACACCAAATATATGGTCTTCTACTCAGTCTTAATCAAAACAAGCATCTTTTAAGTTGCAACACTATTAGTGAATCAGAGGATAGCAGCTAATTAATTGAAGTGAAGGAAGGGCAGACAAATCCTGCATGGTTTTACTTATCTGTGAATTCTAAAATAAACTAGTAAAATGAAAGATTAATTTGGATGGTTTATTGGGAAAATGCAATTGGTGAGATGAAATTGTAGCATTAGAGAATGAGTGAATAAATTTAAAAGATCTGATGTATAGCATAGTAACAAGGTTTGTGCTGATGTTTTATATACTTGAAAACAGCTAAGAGTGTACATCTTAAATCTCTTAGCACACACAAAATAGTATGTGTAAATGTGATGGATATCAATGAAACTTATAATTATGCTGTAGTACATATCCATGTAAAATATCAAACCCTGTATCATATAATCATATATATATTCTTTACTTGTAGAAAAAGCAAAATTATTTGAAAATGATTATTTTCTTTATTTATTTATGTACACTGATTAGCCTATATTTTCTTGTTTAGTGGTACAAATTAAATGCATAAAAACATGGGCTTTATTCTGACATTGCAACTGGTATGTAGGATGTTTCCTGTGTTTGTGTACATTAATATAACTTCCGCAGTTGACTCTATCCCCATTTCGTCTTCAATATTGATATATAATTTTGTTGCTTCAAAATTCTCTCAACTACAAATGGGAATTATTACCATTTGTCAAAGAGCTGTTGTGTGATTATAATTAGGTAAGATAACACATGAGAATCCCTTTTTATGAGTGAATGACTCAGAGAAGAAAGTTAGCAAATATGAGAGGCTAGCGGTTGACCTGTAATTTGTATGAAATTATGTCTTCAAAAATGGCTTGAGTGTAAGATCTCAGATTCATAGATGATAGATATACCAGTAGATAAGTAGATAGCAAGAAACATAAATGAAGATTTGTATGTACTAAAAAAAGACCTTTTTTTAATCCATTTTTTTCAACTGGATAAGCATTTTCAGTGAGAATATTTTACAAATCCACCTCAAAATTAATAAAATTTCAGTTTAACTGGGGTCTTCTTAATAGAGCAAATAGAAATCAGTGTACTTTAATTCAAATTATTATATTGTTCCTTATGAAGTAAGAATAAGGATGTAATTTAGACACTTATATAAAGTACAAATGCTTATATAAAACATTTACTAATAAGATACTGAGTAATACAACAATTTCTTTTCACAAGTGATTTGAAGTGACTTTCAATGGCTACTGAAGATTTACCCTAACTTTCATATTATTTTGTGTGTGTGTGTGGTTCCTTCTTTGTATATATTTGACATTGGGAGCATTAGTTCCCATTTAATGTAATAGTGTTTACAGAATATAGCCCATACTATAAACCAACTCTAACAGAGAATGAAAAGAGACAGCTAAAGAGAGAAAAAAATATGGAGGTGATTTTTTTTGGTAAGTATCATTTAATTATAGTGCACATGTTTTCATGTAAGTACTGTATCACTGAAAAAGTACTGCCAGCTTAAGTACAATCTCAAGATTGTCAGGAGAACTGATTAATTTTGCTCTCTTTCCCATTTTCTCAACAATCTTTGTCTTCAGAGTGGATAAATGCAGTGTCACTCTGGGTTCACTTGGCAATCTTAAAATTGTCACAAGAATGGATTGGGTGCCGTTTCCTCTTGTTACAATCTTTGTCATGAGCTCACACAGACCTTTTAATGCTTGATATACTCTCATTACATATTCTCATTCCCATAACAAAGATTATAATGAAAGAAGAAAATGTCATAAAATTAATCCATTCTCATAACAGTCTGTAACGAGGGCAGAAAATTGAGCAAAATTAATCCGTTCTCATAACAGTCTGAAGATTGTAATGAGAACAGAAAATGGCATGAAATTTATCCTTCTTGTGACAATCTTCAAATTGTAACAGGGCAGGAATGGGATACAAGATTAACAAGCTCTTGGGACAAAGGCTCTAACTAGAACTGAAAATTATACTAAATTAATTTGAGTATATGGATGTGGGAAAGTGTGTGTGTGTGTGTGTGTGTGTGTGTGTGTGTGTGGGTGTGTGTGTGTGTGTGTTAGAGAGACAGAGAGACCTGAAAATTTTGCATTGTAATGCCTCTTAACTACATACACATTGTCACATTAAAATCAACAAAATTGTTTGCAAATATTTAAACACTATATTCTTATATCCTTGATGAGTTGGTAATTCATGTTTGCCTTTCACCAGTCCCTTAAAGAGAAACTGTTTAGAAGGATAGTAAAGACACAGAATTCAGGAATAACCTATTTCCTATTCAAAATTTTAGTTGAAAATAATTAAATAAAATGAATGGCAGTAGTTTAACACAATATAAACATGAGCAATATGATCAAAAGTCACAGAAGACACTTCAGTCCGCACATTATGGCTATATGTCCACTAGCAAATGTCAGTGTTCAGATACCCATTGGATAAAGTATCCCTGAAGAATAAGGGATTCAAACTATGCAGAGTGACGATTGTGAAAGATAATATGCATTAAAATATTACCTCTATGGCGGAGAAACATTAATGTGAGAGATAGGATTTTAGTAAACAATTGTTTTAAGTATTAATTTTTATATTCGTTTTACCCTTACTATTAGTATTGTTCCATTTTTACATATGTGATTTAGTAACATTTTTATCTTAACCTATTATCTCTCTAAACACAGTACCATATAGGAATGTGACATATTTCGCTAGTATGGAATTTTTAATCCTCTACATGTTGCACAGGAAAATATTGAGATTAGATACACAAAAACTACATCAAGTCTCGTGTCTTTCAAATAATAAATATGTATTTAATGGAAATATAAATTACTTCCTTCCTCCTGTGTTTTCCTCTCTGCATCCCTTCCTGGGTACCTCTCCTTGAAGCACCTCATGTTTCCCCATTCTTAAGATGATAGTCTCTTTTTCTTTGATTATTTTTACACACAGACATACACATACATACATATAAATGCATGCATGTGTGGGGGGGTTGTGGGGGTGAGTGGGTGTATGTATGTGTGTCAATACAACTTGCTAGGTCTGTTTTTGTTGTTTGTGAATGTATGGTTTCAGAGCTGATTACTCTGCATTGGACAACCAGTAAAGGAGCTCATCCCTGGGGGAAGCTCATTCTCCTCCCAGCAGTCATTAGTTACCTTTCATTCTTTACCTTGGGATTGGACTCATAAAATTTCCCCTTTCACATTAACATCCACTGATATTGCCACTGTTCCAGTCCTGCTTATGCACTAATTTCTAAGAGACACCATTTCACAGCAGAAATTTTTGGTGCTCTGGTTGCTAATAAGATTTCTTCCCACCTTGCCCCTCATGTCCCTTGAGTTATAGATGTAGTAGATGCAGTAGTTATATAGGTGGGTCTGTTAGGCTCCCCAGGATCTGTCATTCTCTTCAGGTGTGGTTCTCTGGGATGGTTTCAGTTGCTGGAAAGTGAGGTTTCTTTGGTGAAGAGAGATAGACACACTCATCTGTTGGTATAAGGATGAGATGTAGAATGGTGTACCGGATTATGGCGGTCCAGAAAAGCACTGGCAGTAGATGTTTTTCCAATGTCCATGATCTCACCACATTGGGAAGCTGTCTAGGTTTCCAGAACTTTGCATGACGTTCCTCCTTCTGGGTCACTAACTTAAGTCGAGTTGCACAGCTGTTGTTGTCACTTACTGTGACTTAATATGACTGCCACTTAGTACACCTGTGTTTGTATTTTGTCATACTTACAATTTTCATGTTTCGTAGGTGTTACTGTTGCGTAGGACTGTTTCACCCCTTCCCTCCCTGTCCACTTGCATAGTGCTTTTGGAATAAGAGAAAGTACACTGCAGGAAGGCAGACTCCAGGTTAGATCTATCTTGAATCATGAGTTCTGTGTGCTTAGCATGCTGTGATTTCAGCGATAGGAACCCAAGCTGATTCTTGAGATCCAAAAAGGGCTACAGCAGTATCGATATTGTTTGGGGAGTCACTTTGACTACCCTGAACAAACATTCTTTCCCTGTCCAGCGATCATCTGCATTCTGTGCAACTTGCCTCTGTTCAGGGTCATGTTTTTCCCATGCCTCATACTATGGTACTCCCTCTTCCTGTCTAGCTTTCTTTCCTCCCGAAACACTGTTATCAGCAATGTTTTTTTTTTTTCCTATATCTACAGCAGTGCTTTTACTTCAGTATAACTGACAGAAACAAAACTTTCCCTGTAAATTATGTATGAATTTTTTTTAAATAATTGTGAAATACCACAATGAAGCAATGCATGTGGCACATAGGATTTAACCTGTGTAATTTGTCCATGACAGAAATGGCTACTCTCACTTTCTAATATAAGATACTGTCCATTCATATCTCAAAAAATTCACATAAGAATCCTTATAGTACCACTGCAGTACAATTCAAAGGATCCCACCTCGAGCAATGATCCCACAGTGATTATGGCATCCAGTTCGTTGGCATTATAACACTATTGCCTGATGAGGTTGAAGTGATGGGATTGGGAGATTTGTAGAGGAGTGTACCAATAGCAGTTAAGTTGTGTGCAGAAAGGAATCCAACCTTCAACTGTACTCATGCAGAGATGCAGAATAAACAGCCATAGCACTCTGTGGCTACTATTAAGCACCTTGTTGAAAAGTTTGGAAAGCAATTAGAAAATATGCTCAACGTTTTCATCATTCAGGAATTTTAAATGTTGGAAGACACTAGAAGAGAAAGATAAGATTAATCAAATTTAAACATAATTAAAATATGTGTTAAGCATTATAAACTATCCCTTTCATATACATATATTGTAGTTATCAGTTACATTATTTCATGTAAAAAAATAAAATAAACTCCTATGAGAAAAGAAATGATTTTCTTTCATCAGCATGTCCGAACATTTACACTTTAATAAAACTAAATTTTAAGAGAATGTTTCCTTACTTAAGTTATTATTTTCACCAATAATGTATTAAAGTGGAACACACCTATAGCTAAGGATAAAACAGATAGGAACAATGAAACAGTCCAGAGATGAGTCTCCTCTTTCTGGGCTCCTATCCTGGTGCTCCTGCCCCCTCACCTTCCTCCAGCATTCCACGGACCATATGAATCTGTGCTTATGATGTCTGCTCTTTCAAAGGTTCTATGAACAGCTCTTCCTTTCTGTCTTTCATGACAGGACCTTTACAACCTTTCCACAAACGGCTAAATAAATGAAAAGTTTTTCATTTCTTCTTTGGTCAGCAAAAAAAAAAAAAAAAAAAAAAATAGCTTTTGTTGATGATGAAAAGTGTAACCTCCCAAATTTCTCATTTTTCCATGAAGCCAAAGCTTTACTTTCTGAAGGTTTTCACAAGTACCATGTATCACTATATTTATCTTTCCCCTGGATGTTAAAAAATGGGTAGCAATTTAAACCCAGTCCGTTCTTGTTTCTCAAAATATGGAGTGAGGGCCAAGTAACATCCACACCTAGGTTGGCTTATATTGATTAAATGCTTGTTCTTATAAAACATACACTCTTAATTGTGGTTACAATTATATGCTATTCTTTAAAAAAAGTGGAAGGTATAGCTAAACAGAGCATCCATAATTGTCTCCATAAAGGGAAAACCTCATTAAAAAATCCATTAAATTATGCTAACTATACCACCAATTTTTTGAAATACTATCTTTCATGTTTAACATAATTGGTGTTCAATAATCTATTCTGAGTGAAATACTTGCATGCAACAGCAAGGATTTCTTTTTAAAGAACTGGAAAAAATGTTATAAAAGAAGTTTGTGTCTAATAATTTGTTGCAAATGGAAAATGCAGGAGGCTTCATTCATTTTTATACACCACCAAAATGAAAAGTATCATTCCATTTTTCCTTCCTTCCAGACTCTGCACTTCCCATGGCCAGTCTCAAAATTGTGAGCATATCATTGAAATTGCAACAAACTATTAGATGCAAACCTCTTTTATGACATTTTTTCCAATTCTTCAAAAAGAAATCCTTGCTGTTGCATGCGATTATTTCACTCAGAATGGATTATTGAACACCAATTATCTTAATCATGAAAAATATTATTTCAAAAAATTGGTGGTATGAGGAGCCCCCAACTAGATCAGGCCCTCTGGATAAGTGAGACAATTGAAGAGCTTGAGCTATTTGGGAGGCACCCAGGCAGTGGGACCTGGACTTGTCCTTAGTGCATGAGCTGGCTGTTTGGAACCTGGGCCTTATACAGGGACACTTTGCTCAGCCTGGAAGGAGGGGACTGGACCTGCCTGGACTGAATCTACCAGGTTGAGCTGAATCCCCAGGGGAGTCTTTGCCCTGGAGGAGATGGGAATGGGGAGGAGGCTGGGGGAAGGCGGGGGGGGGGGGGGCGGAGGGGGTGAAAAGGGAATCCATGGCTGATATGTAAAATTAAATTAAATATAAAAATAAATAAATAAATATGGAAAAAGTGAATGAAGCCAATAAAACCAGTAATATTAAATATCTGAATTTAGTATTTCTGCCATCCATTTAGCTTCTAAAATATATCTTCAAAATGATAGGTTACACTATAAGAAATTGAAATTATCACTTTTTTGCAAAAAGCACTGTATAGCTGGGAAAAAACTTTGTAATTGTTATAGAGTATGAATCTAAATCCATTTATAATGCATGTTTTAATGTAAGAACTAAATAAGTATTTGCGAAATATATTTTGAGCGCAATTATGTGTGCCCTCTAAGTAAAAGTAATTGGCACATGAATCCATTACACTGTTTATGTTTTAATTACAGAGCAAATAAAAAGCAGTTCTTTCACCTTCAATTGGAATGAATTTATGCTGTGTTCAAATGTCTTCTGACCCTAGTTTTTCTTGGAAATTGAGGATTTAAACATGGTAACATTGTCAGAAACAATCACAAGTTGAATTCATTAGGTGAGTAAAGTGAAAAATTACTTGTTACATAAACAAAAAAAAAAAAAAAAGAATTCTGTCATCCAGAAACCTGGATATGTGAACACTGATGCTTGCTAGTAAAAACACTATGTTCTGTGTAGATTGAAATATATCCTCAAATACTGGGGTCAATGTATACAGCTCTGCTATGATTTGTGGCCACATCATTATGGCTTTGCACAAGATTAAATTATCAGCATTAATTTTGTGTCACTACTTTGAATAAAAACTTGAGTAAGCAGAAATTAGAGAGCTATTAATTGAATAACAAATATTGAATATTACTGAAAACATGGATTTTCACTGAGAGTATTTTTTTTGCGGGATATTGGTGTGTCAAAACATCAAGAACATGAAGATCACTGAAAAGGCGTCAGGACAGATGAACACAGAGGCGGAGACTTGGAAGATGGAAATGGAGATAAGCCAAGAGCAAATCAGAGCCATTTTGTGCAGTTATTCCATGATTTGCACGAGAGGAGGAGCTAATGTAGCACTTGCTATCACTGGAAGACCTACACAGGTGTGGGGACCATCACTCTGAGTGTTGAGAGTGGTTTTGAAGCAAAATTAGATAAAACACAATAGTTGTGAATCTAGCATGAGGTTCGCCTTATAAGAGACTATGGTGGTACTGACAAGCCAAATAGTGTTGGTGCTGGGGAGAAATGCCTAGAGTTTGCACACAGGTGGAAGAGTCATCAAGATTTCTTTTTAATTTTTTTCTTTTTTTTTGTTTGTTTTGTTCTAATTTTCAGGACAAGGTTTCTCTTTGAAACAATCCTGGCTTGTCCTGGAACTCACTCTGTAGATCAAACCGGCCTAGAGATGCACCTGTCTCTGCCTCCCGAATGCTGAGATTACAAGCTTGCGCCATCACTGTCTGGCTAAGATTTTTTGAGGGCATGTTGTCATTTGTCCTCAATTGTTACTCTCACAGTGAGAACACGATTGTCGTATCCCAGGCATTACATGATCATAAAAAAATAAGCAAAACTCAAAGCAGCTCCACATTTATACAGTATCACTTTATGAGTCCCTCCTTTAGGTATGCTCCTTAACTATTCAAAACCATCCTTGGTAGCATGCAAGTGCGTGTCCTGATGAGATTAGCTCTTTATAAAGGAGCAGGACTTTAGTGAGAATTTGAGAGAATTGTTCTAAGAAACATCAATCCCTGTCCAAAGAAGCAACACCTAGGTTTTCATTAAAAACTAAAATTAGCTGGTTTGTATTACACCCTAACAACCTGTACTGGCCTGGGATTGAAAACAATAGGCAACTGGACCCCCGAGCCCCTCTCTTCTTGGTTGAGAGTTCAGTGTCTCTGAGATGAGACAGAAGAAGCTCTTGAGTAGAAAGACTGTCCAGTTGTAACTATGGCACCGCTTCTAGTTCAGTTTTCCTCCTATATTCTGTGTTTTAACACTCTGCTTACTCTGAATTTGCAATCCATTATCCAATGTCTAGTGATTTTTCTCTCATTTCTTCACAACTCTAACGGTATTTAAAACAGAACAAAACAAATGAAGAATATGAAGAGAATCCACATGCTCATATCTCACTTTGATACATGTGAAGGAGTGAACTTTTAAAACAAGGTTTGTTTTTTTTTTTAACTTTTAGAATACAGTTAATATAGGCAATTGAATGTTTATGTGGTTGGTTACCTAAAACATCCTTATAAAATGCAGGAAAAATTTTCACACGTATGGGACAGAATTCTTATTAAAGAGGAAACTACTGGATTTACAATATAGTTGTATTTGTTTATTTTGGCTGTGTGCCAAAACCTTGCAAATCTTAAAGTGTAAATGTGATAAAAATGGACAGGTCACTAACTAGGCAGTTTTGTGGACTTGTCTCTTAATTCATAAGGTGACATTACATTTACTATATCATATTTCAGTTTCTATTCCTTTTAAGCAATTTCTTCATTTTAGAATATTATTATATCATTCACCCATTCCATTCCCACTTCATAAAATGTTCTCTTTTAAACTGATGACATATTCTTTTCATTAATTGTTGTTACATGGAAATATGTATATACATATATATTTTTTTTCCTAAGTACCACCTGGTCTGTCTGTATGTTACTTGTGTTTATGTGTTTAGGGAGTAATAACCCTAAGGGTACAGTAATAGCATGCATTCCCTGGCAATAACCAACAGCTATCTACTTATATGTTAGACCCACCCAACAAGATAGAAGTCAGCCCTACTGCTAGAACATGGCCAAATATCATGTAAAATCATGGAACTCAGAGGTGAATCTACAACCACCATTTTAATAGAATGTAGTTTAAGAATTATCCTAACTACATTCTAAATAGCTGTCCTTATACTCACAGTAAAGTGCTGCTCTCATCTCTCTTCAAGGACATTACTATTTCCTTTCATAAAAAAAATTACAATGGGTAGTCACCAATTTAATAGTATAGCAGAATATTGTTAAGCATCATTACATTGTCAGTTTTTTTTCTCTATTCATGTTTGCTTCTATCCTTGGTCTCTGGGTCCTCGCACTCCAGTCAGTGTCATGGGTGAGCTCACTTTTGTGGCATGGGTCTCTGGCTGGACCAGTCATTAGTTGGCTGCTCCCACCATCTCTCTACCACTCTTAACCCAGCATATCCCATACGCAAGACAGACTGCAGGTCCAAGGTTGTGTGGCTGGGTTGGTCTCCTAATGCCTTCACTAGAAGTCTTGCCTGCTCAGAGGAGATGGTCAGTTTAGGTTAAAGCTGTCATCCAGTAAGTGATAGAAATAGATACAGAGACCCACAGCCAAACATTAGGCCAAGTTAGGGGAATCCTGCTGAAGAGAGTAAGGAAGGATTATACAAGCCAGAGGGGTCAAGGACATCACAAGAAAGCCCACAGATACAACTAACCTGGGCTCATAGGTACTCACAGAGCCTGAATTTACAACTAGGAAGCCTGCATGTCAATAACTTAGGCCTTCTACCTATATGTGAGAACTGTGTAGTTTGGTCTACATTTGGGATTCCCAGCAGTGGAGCAGGGGTTGTCCCTAATGATTTGCCTGGCTCTTGGGAACCTACTCCTCCTACTGGATTGACTTGCCAAGCATTGATACATGTGGAGGTGCTTAGTCTTACTGCAGCTTGATATCCATGGGAGACCTGCCCCTTTCTGAACAGGGGAGGAGTGGATTGAGGGGTGGGTGGGGGAAGGAATGGGAGGAGAGGAGGGAGGGGAAATTGCAGCTGAGATGTAAGATAGATAGATAGATAGATAGATAGATAGATAGATAGATAAATGAATTTAATTGAAACAAAGGAAAAAAAAACCCAACCAATCAAACAAACAAAAAACAGCAACAAACCACTTTAGCATAGGTAGTCAGGGCTCTATTTTAAGAAGCCCAGTGACTATGTCCCTCCCCCTGTGTCTAGTATCATTGAATACTTGTAGAACATAATTTCTGCACTGAGAGCTGTATTCCTTGGTCACACAGCCTGTTCTGAAGTCTAGAGCCAAGTGGGAAGGTTTTCCAGATGCCTCTTGTTTTGTCTTTCATGATGCCCTATTTATCGCTACCTGTTGTGGTATAGTGGCATTTCTCAGGTATCCGATTGGTTTTTTTAATGCTGTTTCATACCATTTTGCCCACCTTGTTTGCTTATGTGATCATAAGGCTGAATGTCCCTACTAATGGCTTTCATTATCTTACTTTGCCCTTAAATTCTATTTTAGGGCCTTTTATTTGCCAATGACCTTACTTAAGTAGTACTTAGGTTAATGCAATATGAGTCTTTGAAACAGAAAGATAAAAGTCATCTAATTTCTGTATATATACTGAAAATAAAATTTCATATTATATAATTAAAAGGACATATCATGTGTGCAGTCAGTAAAACAAGCACTACAGATTTCCTATTAATAAAATCAGCCGGGTGTTGGTGGCACATGCCTTTAATCCCAGCACTTGGGAGGCAGAGGCAGGTGAGGCCAGCCTGGGCCACTGAGTGTGTCCCAGGAAAGGTGCAAAGCTACACAGAGAAACCCTGTCTGGAAAAAAAGAACAATAAGATTGTAGAGCTTATCTTAAAAAATACATTTGGAGTGTATCTTAGGTACAATAATTTCTACACTATTTAGTAAATGATGTTCCAAACTAAGTTGATACTGCTAACATGACACAGATGATATTTTCATCTCATATAAACACACACACATAGATCTGTGTATACATGTATATATATATATGGCAATTGAAAAGAAAGTGCTTTGTTTAGACAGTGGAAAAAAAATAGCACTTTACATGTAGTTACTTATTAAGCTTTATTTCAGACGTTGGAACAATTGTATCCTGTCACTCCTGACAGCTGTACTTACAAGCAAATTCTGCTATAAAAACCCCTCCTGATTCCTAATAGCTCTGAGATTTCACAGAATACTTTATAAGAGATAAGGAATAAGTATTAGGACTAAGAGCAAAGTTAGAGAGGATAAAATCTCAGTGGGACTGACGAGTCTCATTCTTAAGGAAAAAATATGAAGCAGAATCACATTTATTTAAGTTTACAGATTAATTCAGGTTCTGCTGGGTTTTTTTTTTTTGTACCACCTTGCTTCCAACTGGTACAATATAAATTGAATCTGATGATGGATAGTTTGCAAGTATCTGAATTGAATATCATTTTGCCTGTATTTCTACTATGATTAAGTTAATTTCTTTTCCTTGTAGAATTATTATGGACATTATCATGAAAACTTTTTCTACTAGAACTTTTAAGCAAGTATGTAAAAAAAGGAAATATAGGAAAATATAAAAAGAGTATAGTCAGTTCATTTATTTACTTCTGTAATATCTTTGAGATAATAACAAGACTCACTTTTTCTATACAGTGAGAGTCTCTCTACAATTGGAATTTTTTCTCACAATTTTTAGTTCAATGAAAGGATGGTCCACAGCAGATTCAACCTCACTAAAGATACAGAATAAGGAAAAGAATGAACACAATGTTTCTGCTTGAGTTCATAGATGACATTAATAAAACATGGATTTGTAAATTGTAAGTGGAGAAGATATGACATTCTATTTTTGACAAAATGATTAAAATATATTGATTGATATTAGTTCACTTAAATGCAAGTTTATGATTTTCCCTTTCTGAATTTATCAGTTTGGGCATTACATAAAGAGCTGTGAAGTCATGGCTGGTATTAACTGTTCATGATTTGATTGCCTTTTTGATGCATAGTGAAAGGCTTCACATTTTCTTATCTCCAATTACCTTAATTATGTCCATCTTTATAATAGAAGTTTCTTCTTAATTTATAAATAATCATTGTCTAGCAAAAATTACGTTATTGGGTTGTTTCTCAAATGCAAAAAAGGAAAAAGAAAAAGAAACTCTTTTGTCTGAAAGATATGATTGTTCTATCACGCTTAACACTGAGTCTGCACATTGGAAATAATACTCTGTATTTTGTTTGATGAATAACCATAGGCATTTTATTTAAACATGAGGAAATATTCTCTATGAATATTTAGAAGCCATAATGTTATTTAAGCCACTAGTATGAACGAGGTCAAAACATTAAAGGTGAAAGTGTCACACATTTACATCAAATGTTGCATTTAATGTTACTGGACAAAGATGCTGAAGAGTGCATTTTGCTCTAGTGTTTGGGACAGTGTTACTTCCTGTATTCATTTTACTTCAGCTTGAAAAATCATACATCATTTTAATAAGTTTTCCATAAATAAAGAAATCTTTTAATAAATAACTTGTGTACTTACAAACTGAGAATCAGTGCAAGAGTATGGGAAAGAGGGGAATATTGGGGAAGAAAAAGGTTGGGGAGAGGATGGAAGGCCAGGAGAGAGAGAGGAAACAAATGTGCAGCTCACTTCAGGGTGGGTCTTCCCACCTGGTTGATCTGGATGTAGGGTGGGTCTTCTCACATCAAATGATTCAATCATGAGAAACCCCTCATAGGTGTACTCAGCTGCTCAGGTTTTGGCTAATTTCAGATATAGTCAAGTTGGCAACCAAGGAAAGTCATCACACCAAACAGCGTTAGCATCCATAGCCATCAAACTCAAATTCAGCATCAGTTTTCAGTTTGAAAACTTCACTGGCATCAGAACTTAACTTTTTTTTGGTAACTTGTAGTTTTGCTCTGTTTTTTTTTTTTTTTTTTTTTTTTGGAATGGAAGATTCCTCTTTTCATAGGTTAACTTTATTAACTTTTTTCCTTTTAATTAATAATTCATGTCACTATATAATGTAGCTAATTATATCAGCTTCATTTACATGACAATTTCCTCCAACTGTTTAAAAAGCAACAGTGTGTTTTATTTAAAAAATCATACAATGTAGGAAAAAATTACATGGGACAATCTTCTAGCTTAAAAATAAGAACACTACCTTAGGTGAGTTGGAGGATCTGATATTTGATATTCACAGTTTCATTTTATGTACAACTATAGCCAGAGGTCCATAAGAAGTCATTTGCACAATGAGGTCAAGTGACAAAAACTCTTTATTCATTCAGATAAATAAATAAATAAATAAATAAATAAATAAATAAATAAAATATTTATCCAAATTGCCATAGTTGATGGAAATTTTTGGAGAGGTTTTTTATTCTTTTATCTTTGGGGAAATTGGAATTCAATTATCTTAATAACATTTTTTGCAGTTAAAATGTTATTTGAGCCCAAATAACATTAATTTTAGAGATGGCAGAAGCATGTTGTCTGTTATACATCTTTCTCTGTTAAGATTATGTCTGCTGGTCTTTATCCTCAGAAATATGACTTATCAATTGTTATTCACTCACCTTCTTCCTGTGTTCTGAGACATAAGTATGATGTAGCTTTTTAAATATTTATAAGTCTGAATCTGTTTTCTTCCTCATCAGCCTACAGGAACATCAGTGGAAATTTTCTGAGTCACAAAGGCATTCAATTCTGTTTTACTCAGCATTCAGTCACTATACTTCTTATTGTAACCTAATATGAAGAAACTGTAACTGTAACCCTAAAAGAGCAACCTTAATAATCAAGATTGTTCATTTTTGCCTATTTTGATTTTCAAACTTTTCCTTATAGATCACAAACCTTCTAAGCATATTGTACTGTGCAGGCAGAAGATGGAATGCAAAAGCAGATAAGACAAATGCAAATGAAGCAAAGACCAGTGTGGACAGAGTTCTAAAATAGTAACAAGTGAAGGACAAGGTTAGATACTCAAAGAGTCGTCACTTGGGACACTATTGAAACAAATAATTACATCTTTCAATACAGCAGTGCTTTCAAAGTACTGTTCGATACTTTAATGCTTATTAAATAATCGTACATAAATTTACTGACATGCACAATAAGAGGCAGGTATACATCCCTACATTTTACCAAGTTGTGAGTCTTTTAGAGTATTGGTTTTTCTTCCCCCTTTACTACATTACTTTCAGCATATAAAAATATCTATAGATTGAATTGATTCATAGTACCAGCAAGGATATCTTAATGAGTATTCACTCATTCCAGAAAGAGTGAATGTATACCCCTCTGCATACACACAGGAGAGAGAGAGAAAGAGACAGAAGCAAAGGAACAGAGACAGAGACAGATGACTAGCAACCAGAGGTAACTTCTCTTTAGCAGGTAATGCTTTGAAGGGAAAAGACCACAATTCCTACAGATTGTTTCCATCGAAGACAAGCCAAGGCCACATTCATGTACTCAATGTAGTACACTATTATTAGCAAGACTTTGGGGAAAACAAATTATGGCTAAAACATGAAGAGGTTCTTTAAAAGCATCCTAGAGGGCCTGAAAGATACTTTTTAGTGCACAGGAATCTAGAGACAAAAAGCAAACAAGAATCAGGAAGAAAATAATAACAACAGTATCTTTGAGGTCTACTTTCTAGGAAAGAATCAAGGACTCAAAGCTATATCTATGTGTTTAGTCAGTAAGGTGGGATGTGTGCTCTGTTGCTTCCTAGGACAATGCTGGTTGTCTGGTGCCAAATGATCAGTCATGTTTGAGCATATGAAGCCACCCACTGAGGATAGAAAAGTGTCAGGAGCAGTATCAAGGACACATCCCACCTGATTGACTGTAAACATAATTAGAAATTTCATTATATGGACCGAACAGGTTATAATTTGGAAATATATGTATGTCTACATGCTTATATGCATGCAATTACAATTCATGAAATCTGATGCCATGAATTTGAAGGAGAGGAAGGATAAATATAAAGGAGGGTTTGGTGGGAGGAAAGGCAAGATTAAATATTACAAATATATTATAACCTCCAAAAAAGTGTAGAAAAAAATCAATCCTTGGGGGAGGAAGAAGTGGAAGAAAAATGAAAGAAGGAGGAGAGAGAGAAAGGGGAAGAAACAAAGAGAGAGAGAGGAGGGAGAGAACTTTCTCAGGAGGGAAAGAAACCTTTCTCAGTTTTCGGTAACTTTCTATCCTCATTTTTCAACATTTCTTTTTCTCCTTTGAGGTAGTGCTTTTACACAGTACTGCAACCCTTTCCCCTGGCTTATCTTACACTTTCCAGAAACTTTTTTTTGGGGTTGTTTGTTTGTTTTTCAAGACAGGGTTTCTCTGTAGCTTTGGAGCCTGTCCTGGACTATCTCTGTAGACCAGGCTGGCCCCGAACTCATAAAGATCCACCTGCCTCTGCCTCCTGAGTGCTGGGATTACAGGTGTGCACCACCACTGCCTGGTTTTGTTTGTTTGTTTGTTTTTTGTTTTTTTTTTTCTCTGGAGCTGAGGACTAAACCCAGGGCATTGTGCTTGCTAGGTAAGAGCTCTACCACTGAGCTAAATCCCCAACCCCAGAAACTTTTAATAGAAGAATATTTTCTGTTTTGACTTAAGTATTACAGAGCCTGAAGTACAGCTATATATTATCTTTGCTTTGACTCTATTTTTCAAATATAATGCTTAAATTTTTAAAGTGTATGTATGCCTTATACCAATCACTTATGTGATTTTACTCCCTCATAACATTAATTACTTATTGTTTATATTATAAAAGGAATATATAAGTTGATTATATGTACTGATCTAATTGCTTACATTTGAAAATACCACTGGACAGTGGTGGCAGACAACTTTAATCACAGCACTAGGTAGGCAGAGGTGTTGTGGAATATTATTTTAAGGTTTGTTAAATTTGTTTGTGCTGTGGAACATTTGTTTTAATAATGCAAAATGTGTTGCATTTTTTATGTTGTATTTTTTTAACCTTGTGAAGCTGTTTCGTGGCCTGTCTAAAACATCTGATTGTCAAATAAAGAGCTAAATAGCCAATAACAAGGCAGGAGAAAGAATAGGCAGGGCTGGTAGGCAGAGAGAATAAATAGAAGGAGAAATCTGGGAGGAGAATAAGGAGTGAAATAAGGAAGAGGACTAAAGGGGCCATCCACTCAGCCACACAGCCAGCCACAGAGCAATAGTGAAAGCAAGATTACAGAAGTAAGAAAAGGAAAAAGCCCAGAGGCAAAAGTAGATGGAATAATTTAAAGTTAAGAAAATCTCACAAGAAACAAGCTAAGCTAAGGCCAGGCATTTGTAATTAAGAATACACCCCCATGTGTGATTTATCTGTGAGCTGGGTGATGGGCCCCCAAAAGACTGAAGAGCCAAAATAATAAGAGTCAAAAACAACCAACTACAGAGAAGGCAGGCAGATATCTGAATTGGAGGCAGCCTGGTCTACAAGTGGTGTTTCTTGATAGCCAGGGCCACTCAGGGAAACCCAGTCTCAAAAACAAAAAGTAAATGAAAACACCAAGTGAAAATCCTATTTATAAAAATGTATTGCTGTACAACCAAATGTTAAAATGTTTTGCAAAATGTTTAGGTGTTCATGCTTTTTATTGCTTTCATGAGAAATCTAAAAAAACAATGAATTGGCCTTCAAGGACAGTCTTACACATCATGGTTTTGATGTCTATAATTAAGGAAAAATGATTTCTGTACTTGAGCAGGTATGTTAAATAGGAAATTTTATTGTAATACTTATGATAATGATTAAATTTATACCTTTATCTTGTCATTCAGTTGTAAAAGCTATAATTATAATAATGATTTCAAGTGAAATTCAGAATAAGATGGTTTCCAGTGAGGAAAACCAACACCTGAAAGCAGAGGAGGTTGATAGAGTGGGAGAAAACATTAGAAAAAATTGTAACTTTCACAAGTAGTTGGATTTAGAACACACAAGGAAACCCAGTTACAAAAGGTGAAAGTAAAAAGAGAAAATGAAAATTCTGATGAACAGTATATCTTTCTTTCTTCAAAGAAAATCGACCACAAGTATATGTAAAATTTTTCATTGCTAATCTAAAAAAAAAAAAAAACGGGGTAAATTATTAGCACAATGAGAGATAGCATCTCAGCCCAGGAAGGATAGTTATTATCAAAAATACCTACTCTAACACATGGTAGTGAAAATGTGGGGAAAATGAGCACCTTCTCACTATTAGTGAATGAATACTAATAAAGTGATTGGGGAAAACTGAATGGAGAATCCTCGAAATGTAAGATTATCACTGACATAATCCTGAAATCCTGTGATTATATATCCAAAGGAAAGGAAGCAATATATCATTAAGACACATGGAATTACATACTTGTAAGAGTCAAGCAGTAGACTCATCTGATGGAGGTATAAAAAATAAAATAAAATTAAATTAAAAATTAAAAAAAAATGCTCCACATGCATGATGGGATGTCAGAGATAAGAAGGAAATCTAATCCATATGGACAGAAGTAGAGGTGCCTGTGATGTGAGATAACCTGAGTACACATGGTCTTCCACAAAACAGAGTCTTACAAAGTTCAATAGTGGCTACCAGAGTCCACGAAGAAGTAGGGAGGGGTCCTAGAAGTGTCAAATAATCTAAGTTACAATTTGATATGAACAGGAATTCCTGGCATACCAATACAAAGCAGGGGTCATACTATGTAGCAGTATGTATTTCAGCAAATTTCAAAAGCTAAAAAACATGTATTTTGAAAGGTTTTAGTATAATGCATGTTTGGATATTGATTTAATTTGATTTAAACACTGTAGAAGATAAAATATGCTTGATAATTATCATTAATTTATGTACAAGTTATTTTCTATATACCAGTTAAATATATAAAAATTAAAAAACTGAAAATAACAAACATACAGTTTAAATTGAATGAAAAATATGAATATAATATATATATTCTTCAAGTAAGCTAAAATTAGCATAAGAAAATATTTATATATAATCTCTAAAATGTTATGATAGATAATTTTATTTGCTTTAATAGTCTTTGAAAATTATGAATATCAGAATATTGACTACATTAAGAAATAATTTATATAGAAGTGTAATTTCCTTTAGAAAATTTAGAAAGGTTGTTTTCCCATTTGTTTCAAGACAAAGAGGTTGATTCTTTCATGCTTGTCCTCCTAAATGTGCCTATTTACAACATGTTTTGTAAAATCTTCATTGCTCTTGATCTGATGAAGAATTTTTTCCCTAAGGATGTCTGAATACTTTTTCCTGACAGATTGTGGTGTGTATAAAGTGCCATTCTATAACTTTTATGCATTTATCTTGTTGATAGATGCTTTGCTTCTCTTTTAATTATGCCATGTTTCTATGTTTCATATGTAATTTTATATCTACTACACATATCCTGTCATTTTGGAGGTTTGTTATGAGCCTGGAATTTTCCTTCTGTAAGATTTTTTTGTATGAAAGTTGTTCTTTAATTGGAATCACATTTGTCATTATTAGAAGAAGCACCACAGCTCTGCAATTCAGCTTCAACAGAGGCTTCTTTAAGTTTAATATATTCGGGGATTGTGATACCTCCAGAGGTTGTTTTATTGTACAGGATTCTTTTGGCTATCCTGGGTTTTTTGTTTTTCCATAAGAAGTTGAGTATTATTCTTTCCAGATCTGTGAAGAATTGTGTTGGTAATTTGATGGGAATTGCATTGAATCTGTAGATTGCTTTTAGTAAGATCGCCATTTTTTACTATGTTAATCCTGCCTATCCATGAGCATGGGAGATCTTTCCATTTTCTGACATCTTCTTCAATTTCTTTTTTCAGGGACTTAAAGTTCTTGTCACATAGGTCCTTCATATGCTTAGTTAGCATAGCCCCAAGGTATTGTATATCATTTGTGGCTATTGTAAAGGGTGATGTATCTCTGACTTCCTTCTCAGCCTGTTTGTCTACTGTATATAGGAGGGCTACTGATTTTTTTGAGTTGATCTGGTATCCTGCAATGTTGCTGAAGGTTTTTATTAGCTGTATCAGTTCCTTGGTTGAAGTTTTGGGGTAACTCATATATACTAACATATCTACAAATAGGGAGAGTACTGTAATAAAAACAGCTTGGTACTGGCATAAAACCGACATGTGGACCAATGGAACTGAATTGAAGACCCTGACATTAACCCCCACACCTATGAACATATAATTTTTGACAAAGAAGCCAAAAATGTACAATGGAAAAAAGAAAGCATCTTCAGCAAATGGTGCTGGCATAACTAGATGTCAATGTGTAGAAAGCTGCAAATACATCCATATCTGTCACCGTGCACAAAACTTAAATCCAAGTGGATCAAAGACCTCAACATAAATCCAGCTACTCTGAACCTAATAGTAAAGAAAGCAGGAATTACTCTTGAACGCATTGGCACTGGAGATCACTTTCTAAATATAACACCAGTAGCACAGACACTGAGAGAAACAATCAATCAATGGGACCTGCTGAAACTGAGAAGCTTTTGTAGAGCAAAGGACATGGTCAACAAGACAAAGCAACAGCCTACAGAAGGGGAAAAGCTCTTCACCAACCCCACATCTGACAGAGGGCTGATATCCAGAATATATAAAGAACTCAAGAAGTTAGATATCAAAATGCCCAACAGTCCAATTAAGAATTGGACTACAGAACTAAACAGAGAATTCTCCACAGAGGAAGTTCAAATGGCTGAAAGACATTTAAGGAATTGCTCAACATCCCTAATTATCCAGGAAATGAAAATCAAAATGACTCTGAAACACCACCTTACACCTGTCAGAATGGCTAAGATCAAAAACACAGAAGACAGCTTATGCTGGAGAGTATGTGGAGCAAGGGGAACTCTGCTCCACTCCTGGTGGGAATGCAAGCTTGTACAGCCACTTTGGAAATCAATATGGCTCTTCCTTAGAAAATTGGGAATCCATCTCCCCCAAGACCCAGCTGTAGCACTCTTGGGCATATACCCAAGGAATGCTCAATCATACCACAAGGGCATTTGCTCAGCTATGTTCATATCAGCTTTGTTTAAAATAGCCAGAACCTGGAAGCAACCTAGATGCCCTTCAACTGAAGAATGGATAAAGAAAATGTGGTACATATACACAATGGAGTACTACTCAGCAGAGAAAAACAATGACATCATGAGGTTTGCAGGCAAATGGATGGATCTAGAAAAAATCATCCTGAGTGAGGTAGCCCAGACTCAGAAGGACAAAAATGGTATGTACTCACTCATAGGAGGATACTAGATGTAAAACAAAGATTACTACTCTGCCACACAACTCCAGGGAGGCTACCTAGAAAACGGGACCCTAGGAAAGACCCAAGGATCACCCAAATACAGAGAAATGGATGAGATCTACATGAACAACCTGGACGACAGTGGGAGTAATGAAGGGCAAGATTTGAGGGAAAGAAAGCTTAAGGGAGCAGGAGATCCCACCAAGATCAAGAACAGTAAGGGAGAACAAGGAATAACAGACCATGATAAATGAAGACCACATGAGAACAGGAACAGGCAGAGTGCTGGAGAGGTCCCCAAAAATCCACAATGATACATCCTCTGTAGACTGCTGGCCATGGTCGAGAGAAAGCCTGATCTGACCTAGTCCGTTGACCAGATGGCTAAACACCCTAAGTGTCGTGCTTGAACTCTCATCCAATAACTGATGGAAGTGGATGCAGAGATCCTCAGTCAGGTCCCAGGAGGAGCTCCACGTGTCCAACTGTTGAGAAAGAGGAAGGTCTGCAAGATCGTGAATTGTTGAATCCAAGACTGCAAAAAGCACAGGGACAAATAGCCAAATGAATGGAAGCACATGAATTATGAACCAAAGGCTGTGGAGCCCCCAGTTGGATCAGGCCCTCTGGGTAAGTGAGACAATTGGATAGCTTGATCTGCTTGGGAGGCACCCAGTCTGTGGGACCAGGATCTCTCCTTAGTGCATGAGCTGGCTGTTTGAAACCTTGGGCTTACACAGGGACACTTTGCTCAGTCTAGAAGGAGATGACAGGACCTGCCTGTACTGAATCCACCAGTTTTAAATGAATCCCCAGGAGTGCCTTGATCCTGGAGGACATGGGAATGGAGGGGAGGGGCTGGAGGGAGGGGGGAGGTGGGCGCAGGGGGGAGAGGACAGGGGAACCCATGGCTGATGTATAAAATTTAAAACAAATAATAATAATAATAATAATAATAATAATAATAATAAATTTAATATGTTAAGCTTTCATATGGGATGTTGTTTGAAAACAGCATTGTACTTGTCAAATCATTGAAAAATAGACTGGATATTGCATTAAACTAAAATTAAAATTGCTGCAATAAGACCACACACCATGTCTCCAGTGTTATGTAAAGTTGAAAGTCATACCATCATACAAGCCCCATTTCTGGGCATTTTCAGAGCTTATCCTACATTTTATTGTTTTATTTTTTATTTTCTTCTGTCAGAAATATTTCCCCAGTCTATAAGACAAAATTGGAAATTCATTTTCAATTGCCACTCTGACTCCCAAGTCTTCTATGATCCTTATTTCCTCTGGAAAACAATTTGATATGCTTGCCTTTAGTACATGATCCTTCTAATGCCTTTATTTATTTAGTTTGGATACTTGTTTTCATACATTTCTTAAATATCTGTAATTTGAGGAGATTTTTCTTTTATCACAATAAATTTAATAAGATCAATTCTGTAATAAATACATTCAGAGTTGTTTGTAGTTGCAAATTTTGGTTTGCTATTTACTTCATTAATCAAACCCTATTATTTAAAAATGAGTCATATTTTAAGATCATATTTTTTAAATATTTTACATCTTCTACAAAAATGTTTATTCAAAATACTTTCCACTTTCCTAGAGATAGTCAAGTAATTTAAAAATAATTTTCATGAAAACAATCCTTATACAATGGATTTTGACCAGTTTTTCAAAAATGTCACACATATTTAGCCAACTATAATAAAGTTTGGATAAAGATTTAAATAAAACTAAAGTTATTTTATTTAATATTTTTTTAATTAAAATCAGTTTAACATCTTCTAAGAATATATTATTATTATTAATTAATAAAAGTTATCTACTAGGTTATTCCAGGTGAGAATCCATTCACTCCTCTGCTCTGCTAAGGTGGTATTCTGTGACATTTAGTTAGCTACATAGATTTAGTAAATGGGATGTGAAAATATTTTAGAAACAGTAGATCTGAGATTCAAACTTTAAATTGTCAATACCTGTATTAAGTCTTAGATACCTCTGTATATTGACTCTATTTAGTTGATGTCTAGCCAACATTCTTGGTCTTTGTATGGATGTTATAGAGTTGAATTTGCAGTAAACCAAAGGCAAGGATAGATGTGCTTTACTCACAAATCATTTGTGTGATCTTCCTCCTCAATCTGCCAAAGAGTCAATATGTTTATGAAAGAAAAACTATCTGAGAGGTCTGCATGTCCATCATCATCTTTTGTCTCACCCAACTTAACCCATGATCAAATACTATTAATTCAATTTTCATGCTTAATAAATAATCCACCCTCATATATTATCAAGGTTGTATTTGAACTTGCTAACTCTTGCCTCTACATGATAGCAGTGACCTCTTGATATAAATAATTATCTCTAATATCTTTGTCTTTCCAGTGCTTACAATGACACTAAAAATATAGATTCCATTTTTTACTCAACTTTGCCTTTTTTTCTATTCTATACTTTGTATAATGTTGATATTCCTCTGTTTTATCTGTAGAGTTACTCAAGACTTTTCCACAGAATGTTGTCTCACTTTCATCTCTACATACCTATCTTTGGAAGGCCATCTATCCTGGGATTTTCCATTTCTCACCTAAACAGACTTTAATCCTGGACTATAACATGCATAATTCTGTATTGTAAATATTTCCCTAGCTAAAATAACTTCTTTGCTTATTAGTTTCCTTCATGTCAACATTATTTGCATGTCTATATTTGTCTGGGTCATTGCTCTTTTTATAGCAACTTCGAATCCTTGTAAGCCGTAAAACCCACATTCTCTTTATCTGTGTCTTTTAGTCCCTGGCTCATATTTGGCCTCCCATGAATATTTATTGTTGTCTGCAATGAGTGATATTGAAAAGAGGAGCTCAAATGATCTGTGAAGAGAGAGAAGGAGGTAGGGCTTGTGAAACAGTGTCCTTTGCAATGTAATATGTTTTATTCCTCTGCCATAGCACCCTTACCATTTGCAATAAGGCCATCACTCATGGGTTATTATTATTGAGGTCCTCACAGAAGAAATATTATTCCATTTATTGCTTCTCTCTGCAGCACTTACTTCATTATTTCCCCATGGGCCTTAGTGTCCTTCAGTTTTTTTCTTCAGTTCTTTGTTCTATGGTGGTATCTATGAAGAAGGGATTGATGCCAAGTAATCAAACTTCACTTTTTTTGAAAAAAAAAAAAAATCCAGTCTGGTTGACGGTTCATTTTATAGACAAAAGACTCTCTCTGTGTTTTGTGTTAAACCTTTGAAACATTTCAGCAATGCGTTGTGGGATCTGCCAATTGATGAGATGCCAACAGTACAGAATGGAAAACAGGACAAGGATCAAAATTCTTTTCACCTAAGAAATTGCTATTAGTTCAAATAGTGCTCAGCTAGTGAAATGAATATGCCCTAGAGCAGAAATTTCATTCTTGGCAGCTGTAATGCCCTATACCCACTGAAAATCCTTTGTTTCTTTTTGTTCAGAGTCTCATTTCCTAAAGTAGATGATTCACTCTATATTAAATTCTTTTTTATTTACAATAAAAAAAGGTATTGGGTAGATCCAACACAATTTCCTGCCTGAAAATTCTTCATCTTCTAATGTGATGCCATTCTAACTTACTGGTGGTATCTTTTGTGTTATTCAAGTTTTCCTGCCCAAGAGTGCATTTTGAATGCCTAGAATACAGAGGAAGCAGATGTGGACAAAGGACAGAAGAGGCAAACAGGGAAAGTCAGTTGATGGCAATACATCCTGAATTATGGAAGGCACTAAAGTACTTAATATACAAGTGGAAAAGATGGTAATAAAGTTTTTAAAGATAAAGTATAGTAAAAACACATCATCTGACTATATCCACTTTGCATATATATATATATATATATATATATATATATATATGTGTGTGTGTGTGTGTGTGTGTGTGTGTGTGTGTGTGTGTGTGTGTATTTCTACAAGACAGTAAAGGAATTCTCATGGCTAGATTGTAGGGCATGCTATAAATGAGATGGACTCTACATGGCTACTATTAAGTAGGTATGAGTTTTTTTACTGTGAAAAGCCAAAGTTGGTGGGGAGCACAGTGTAGTTAATTTGAATGAAAATTTGTATTAAGTATGGTAAATTCCATAAAATATAGCAACACATTTGTTTTTATTCAGATTTAACCAGTGATTCATTATTTGTACCTAAGCAGTTATTATTAATTCTCCTGTTTGTTAAGCATATTTTATCATAACATGTTAAGAACACCAGACCTAATAGACACAGTTTAATCTGCAGATATTTCTTAGCTAAAGGAAACATTTTCAGGCATACATTGTTACTGAAGACCGCATATTAGAGAAAAGTATCTGTAAGAGACACTGTGATGATGCAGGTCTATGCTGAGATTCAATTTAGTGACATTCTGACTCAAAGAGATTCTTTCATGGGACTCAGATGACATGTTGGATGACATTCATTTAGTGTTGTCTGCAAGGGTAAAATGTTACAAACAGCTGATTTGTTCATACATACCAAAATGAATAAAACATGTGATCTATTCTTTTATTTAGAGCAGAAGGTTAAGTGATTCATGTACAGGTTCCAGAGAAATAATCATGGCTTTATAGAGTAACTCTGTTTCTTCCTTCACAGCTCTGGATAGACTGTTTGAATTTCCTTCAGTTCCTTTGATTACATGTACATCAAAGTAATAGTAAATTAAAACATAGAGATGAAAATATAATGCAAAAGTGCTAAAAGTCTCAGAAGCACTCTGAGGGTATAATGAATTAATATGTATTAAGTATAACTTCTATTAAGCTGAAATTATATGCAATAGCAAATAAATGAATACAGACACAAAGACTATGAAAAAGCACTTATCATAAATGTTTATAACAGGCAAAGTAATCCTGTACATTGTTGATTATATATATAGTGAATATTTTATTTTTATATGTATGATATATAAATGGAACAATAAATGCTTAATTATAATGATAGATGCCATTAAGGAAGGGGAAAAACTAGGGATTAGAGTAGTTATTTACAAAATTGTAACTTCTATTTATGATACATAAGAGTATATTGAAAAATATTAGTATTTTGTAATTCTTAGACTAGAGGTTTGTTTTTTCTCTCCCACATTGTGTCCTATACTTTTTCAGTCAGTGGAAATACAGATGACAATAGTATATAGCTGGAATGCTGGTACTCTTTGCAACAAGGTCTTTGATAAGTTTTTATTTTTAATGTTGCATCACTGGAGTACCTGGATAGATTCCATAATTCTGAATTTTCTTAAGCATTAGTGTTTAATACTTATTGCAGTTCTGAATTGTGTCTTGGGACGTGTGCATATGGCACACAGGTTTTAGGCTTCTGTCTTTAGACATTAGAAACTAAGGCTAAGAAAGAGTAATTTATCATGGTTTGTTATTCCTTGTTCTCCCTTTCTGTTCTTGATCCAGCTGGCCTCTCCTGCTCCCCTAAGCTCTCTTTCCCTCAAACCTTGACCTTCATTACTCCCACTGTCCTCCAGGTTGTTCATGTAGATCTCATCCATTTCTCTGTCATTGGGTGATCCCTGTGTCTTTCCTAGGGTCCCGTTTTCTAGGTAGCCTCCCTGCAGTTGTGTAGCAGTCTAGTCATCTTTGTTTTACATCTAGTATCCTCCAATGAGTGAGACCACATGAGAATAGGAATAGGCAGAGTGCTGGAGAGGTCCCCTTAAATCCACAATGATACATCCTCTGTAGACTGCTGGCAATGGTCGAGAGAAAGTCTGATCTGACCTGGTCTGGTGATCAGATGGCCAAACACCCTAACAGTAGAGCTGGAACTCTCATTCAATAACTGATGGAAGTGGATGCAGAGATCCTCAGCCAGGCCCCAGGTGGAGCTCCAGGAGTCCAATTGTCGAGAAAGAGGAGGGACTGTAAGAGCATGAATTGTTGAGACCAAGATTGCAAAAAGCACAGGGACAAATAGCCAAATGAATGGAAGCACATGAATTATGAACCAAAGGCTGTGGACCCCCCAGCTGGATCAGGCCTTCTGGATAAGTGAGACAATTGAATAGCTTGAACTGTTTGGGAGGCATCCAGGCTGTGGGACCCGGGCCTGTCCTCAGTGCATGAGCTGGCTGTTTGGAACCTTGAGCTTACACAGGGACACTTTGCTCAGCCTGGAAGGAGGGGACTGGAGCTGCCTGTACTGAATCCACCAGGCTTAAATGAATCCCCAGGGGAGTCTTGGCCCTGGAGGAGATGGGAATAGAGGGAAGGTGATGGGGGAAATGTGGGGGGGGGGGGCGGGAGGAGGGATGACAGGGGAACCCATGGCTGATATGTAAAATTAAAACACAAATATAATAATAAAAAAAGAAAGAGTAAATTATTGAGTGTCAAAGTAGGGAGTGGGCAATGAAATACATAGTTGTATTTTTAAATGGAATAAAGAGCATTTACATTATTATGTAAGTATAATTTTTAAAATATGAATTAATGTTAATTTATACAATGTATCTCTGAAGAAAGTTTTTGTTATACTGAAGAAATGTTCAAGTGTGTAATATAACATGTAGCCTCTAGTATGAGCTAGGTATGTACAACATGTATCCCTGCATTTCAAAGAATAAATCATGTGCAGGAAATCTAGATGCAGACATTTTTAAATGTTCAAAAGCATTTTATTTCAATATAGAATTTTTGAATTGTCAGTATATACAAAGTTCCTATAATAATATTTAATGTCTGTCATCTAGAAAAATTGTCATATTTATAAAAATATAAATTTGCCTGAAACTTTGATGATGTCATTTTTTTCTGCTAAGTAGTACTCCATTGTGTATATGTACCAAATTTTCTTAATCCATTCTTCAGTTGAAGGGCATCTAGGTTTTTCCAGGTTATGGCCATTATGAATATTGCTGCTATAAACATAGTTGAGCATGTGTCTCTGTGGTATGATTGAAGATTCCTTGGGTATATGCCCAAGAGTGGTATAGCTGGGTCTTGAGGAAGATTGATTCCCAATTTTCTGAGAAATCACCACACTGATTTCCAAAGTGGCTGTACAAGTTTGCACACCGACCAACAGTGGAGGAATGAGTGTTCCACTTGCTCCATATCCTCTGCAACATAAGCTGTCTGCAGTTCTTTTGATCTTAGCCATTCTGTCAGGTGTAAGATAATATCTTGGAGTCATTTTGATTTGCATCTCCCTGATGACTAATACTACTCAGCAGAGAAAAACAATGACATCATGAAATTTGCAGGCAAATGCATGGAACTAGAAAATGTCATCCTGAGTGAGGTAACCCAGACTCAGAAGGACAAACATGGTATGTACTTACTCATAAGTGGATACTAGATGTAAAGCAAAGGATAACCAGACTACAACCCTCAATTCCAGAGAAGTTATCGTACAAGGAAGACCCAAAGAGAGTACATGGATCACCCTGAAAAGGGGAAATATATGAGATCTCCATGAGTGAACTGGGGGTGAGTGGTGGGCAATGGAGGGTAGGGGATGGGTGTGAATACAAGGGATTAGAATGGTTGAGCTGGAACAGGGATGGAGTGGGAAAGCAATGAGAGAGATACCATAACGGCGAGAGATATTATGGGGAGAGAGAAAAACCGAGTGATTGGGAAGTTCCCAGGAATCACCAAGGATTACCCCAATTTGGACTACTAGAAATAGTGGAGAGGGTACCTGAACTGAACTAGTTTGCCCCAGTGATCAGATCGGTGAATACCCTAATTGTCATCACAGAATTATTCTCCAGTGACTGATAGAGGCAGATACAGAGATTCACAGCCAAATGCCAGGCAGAACTCCAGGAGTCCAGTAGGAGAGGGAGAGAGAGAAGGGATTCTGTGAGCAAGTGCATCAGGATCATGGTGGGGAAACGTGCAGAGATGACCAAATCAAACTAGTGGGAACTCATGAAAGTTGGATCAACGGCTGTGAAGCCTGGACTGGACTAGACCCTCTGTATAGCGAGACAGTTATGTAGCTTGATCTACTTGGGGAGTGCCCTTGTGGTATAATCACATTCCATCCCTGGTGCATGAGGGAGCTTTTTGGAGCCCACTACCTATAATGGGATACCTGGTGCAGCCTTGAGGCAGGGGGAAGGGCTTGGACTTGCCTCTACTGGATGTGCCTCCACATGGGAGGACTTGTCTTCTTGTGGGGGGTGTGGGGACTGGTTTGGGGAGGGGGAGAAGGCTGAGGGGGCAAGAGGAGGGAAGAGGGGGATTTTGATGGATGTGTGAAATGAATGAAAAATTTTTCTTCATAAAATATATATACATAATTTTCTTCTTAGTTAATATGAGAAGATGTGATGATGAAAATTGTGTGAACATGTTGTATTTAAGATGATATTTTTACTTACTGTTTGAAAGTGGACACAAAAGACAGAGATGGCCAATTTAATGATAAGTTTTGAATTCAGGAATCAGGATAAAATCTGATTATTTACTACTGAAAGAATGTATTCTCACAGGAATTATTTTTTTCTTATTTGTATTAGATCATTGAGAATTTTATACAATGTGCTTTTACCACACTCACTTTCTTCTCCTACCCTGTTCCTCCCAGATCCATATTGGTTTCCCACCAACACAACTTTATATCTTCTCCTTAATTTAAACTGATCACGTATAATCTGGGCTGCCTATGCACTCTTGGACATGTGACCTTCACTAGGCTATAGTCAACTCTCTAAAAACTGTCCTCTTAAAGAGTGCTCCCTCTCCCTCTCTCTCTCCTGGTTGTTCTCCAATGCCAGTAACTCTTCAGCTAGGGGTGGGACTTGAAGGTGACCTCCCTTCTCTGTTTTGAATTTCTGATATTATAACTTAATTTCAATATTTACCCTTCCCTTTATATCTCCAAACCCTCCTGTGAATCCCTTCAAGACATTCCCATGAGCTTATCAGTGGAAACTTTGGAATTGAATATGTTTCACAAAGTCCTAAAAGGTTAAGTACATTAAGTAAAGTGTGTTATCTTGCTCTAAATTCTTTCCTCAAATAAAACATTGGAGAATCCCTTGGGAGTTTTCTTTTCTGGGTTGAATATGTAGTGAATACACATATTCTTAAATTGTATAAAATCAATTTTAAAGGTTTTGGTTTATATGATCTTATATATGAAAATACAAATCTTTATATAGTTGGTAAAGTATAAAATTTATAATAAAGCTAGATCTACATATGAAGTAAATGATATCTATATAAAATAATTTGTGATTGTATTTTATTTTATAAGGATTTTTAGATATATCATACATCATATATAAGATGTTTTATGATGTAAAGCACATTGTATTAACTACTGGTAAATTACATAAACTAAATTATTCATGTTTATCACTTTTAGGAAACGAAACTACTATGTAATTCTCATTTCACTATAATTGAAAAAATTCTAATAAATATGCAACTTAACATCTATCAAAACATTACATAGATTGAATAATATAAGGATTATCAAATCAAATGAAGATTTTTTCCTGAAATATATGTATGTCAGGTCTTACTATATAATAACAAAACACATTTTTGGTGTTAAAATTCAAGTAAATTTGAATTCAGTAATGAAAATGTTTATTTATTAATAAGTTTTACAGCTTTAAGCAAAAGCTTTTAATAGTTTTCCCTGAACAGGGGACATTTTTTCAAGTAGAAATTCAAAGATGGAAATTGAAATTAAAATGAAGAATAATTTAGCTGTAAACTAATTTCTAGAAATTTTAGCCTCATATATTTACATTAACATTGTATCAGGTCATCATTTTATTTTTTAAAAAATTGAATTACATAGTGTCTTTACTCCATTAAAAGTAAGTAAAGGAAGAAAAGTAAAATTTTCCAACTTTAACATATTTAAACAATTGAAAATACCATCCAAGGCCTGGCTATATTTCTCTATGTGGAGTGCTTTTTTAGAATGCACCAAGATCTAAGTTCAGTTCCTGCCACCACATACCTGTTGCCCCATGCCTGTAAACCAAGTACTACAGAGGTTATGGAGGGAGAATCAAGATGACCCAGGTCATCCTCAGCCACAGGAAGCTTGAGCCCAGCCTGAACTAGAGACCTTGTCAAACAAAACTAAATCCTAACAGAACATGCCATAAAAATAGGTTAAAATCTATGCAATATGTTACTAACAAGAGAAATCATTAAATATAAATTTCTTATGTATACAAAAATTGTGTGTGTTTGTTTAGTCCAGTTAAAATACAGTATATATCACCATATGTCAATATTTAGATTATATCCAATATTATTTTTCTCTATATCTATGAATAATCATCTTTATGCTGAAATAAAAATAGTGAAATTCTTTAGTATATTTTTTACCATAGAGGAAATGCATATAATATTGAGTTGCCTTAAAAATGTAATTGTTGTAGATAAATAGATCTATAAAAACTTTCAAGTACCATGACAATAAATATTATCACAGTAATTTTGAGGTGGGCTTTTGTTATATATCTCATGTTGAACTAGAACTTGCTAGGTAGCCCATAGTAAACTCACAATCCCACTGCCTCTGCCTCTCCATTACTAGGATTATTACCCCACGCCACCACATCTGGCATAAGCACTGTAATAACAGTACTAAACTGTAATAACCTATACTAAATCAAATCTGTAACTAGAAATAAATATGTTAATTATAACCATGTACTTTACATTATATGAAGATAATGTTATGTTTTAAACATCTGACAAATTTGATTGACTACGTAGTATGTTTTGCTGTGTTTAAATAGGTCAAAATGATATACTTTTATACTAGCACAATAAAATATATACAGAAAATTGAGGAGCACATCAAAAATAAAATTGTAAAAATATGAGGTAAATGTAATGAAAAATAAAATTTTAAATGAAGCTGTATGTTCTCAGGAACTATGAGTTATTTCATAATTGTTCTACTAAATCACACATTGTACTATCTATGAAGGCTTAAATTTTGTCTTTCCTTTGTTACCTTATGTCTCCTGTAGGTTTTAGAAGGAGTAGAACCATGAAATCTTTGTTAGAGTGGGAAAATACATAAATTAAAAAACTGGTCATTTGTCTTAAATTCAGACACAGAAAATTGGTTTTCAGTTCAGACTGAGAACACATGTCAAAATAGGTTTTATAATTTTCATATGCTTTTAGGTTAGTGGGTATATAAAATTCTTCACTTTTTAAAATAATTCCTAATGTGGAAACACATTACATATCTATTAGTTATTTGATCCTATTCATAATTAAAACAAAGATCAATAACATGAAGGTTATTGTATATTGTACAATATATACCACATTTGAGAATTTTTGATTGAATAACTATCATTAGTTAAAAGAATTATAATGTAGGGGTGTCAATAAATTAAGTCACAATTCTGAATTCATTTCATTAACAAAGTATATGGATTTGGTGCTTTTGTAAGCTTTGATGATCTATAATTGTCATTTACCAACCTTGGAAATTATTGTCACTGGCTATTTAAATATCATATTATAGGATGTACATTAGTTAAGTTTGGAATGTCTATCTATCTCGCAGGGATAACTTGTTGATTAGATCTTTACTGAACACTTAAAATGCACAATAATCACAACAAATTGAATTTCATAAGGAATCTTTAATATAATGATAACATAATCTAGGAAATGCATTTCAATCAAATACACTTATTCATATAGTGATAATATCTAATTGAACTGACCTTTCATTTGCGGTCTATTGCTTTTAATAGAATACAGATTTATTACAGAAGGATCAGAAATTGTATAGCCAGCTACTCTCATTATTATGATAATTACTGAAAATGTAATTTGGAGAGAACATGGATTCAGTGGGGGAAAGTCCTGTATAATAATCTTTTCAGAGATCAAAAGGTGTACTTCACCACTTCACAGGATTTTCAGGAATGCTAAATGTAGAAGTTTAACATTTAAGTATAGTCACCTCTTAATTTTAATCTTTCATAGTTCTCTAAAATATGTATGCTCAGACCACACTTTCAGAATGTTGCTATTTCATTTTAATACATTCATTTCATATTTTTATTCCAGATAACATTCTTATACTTTCTGTGGGAAATTAGAGAAAAATTAGGATGAGATGATGGAAGACAGAACCTGTTCTCATTTTTTTCCTCCTTAGGCATAAGAGTTGAGCATGCTGCTCTCCAGGTAACACTAGAGTAAGGTCCCAAAAGAAAAGAAAAATATTTAAATAAAAATGTCAATTAGTGTGCTCTTCTCTGGGGAAGATTATTTCTCCCACTCTCAGCATTTCTGAGTTGTCAACAGTTCCTTGTGTAGGGTTGAAACATCCAGGGCTTTCTTCGGTCCACATTAGCATGTCTATTGTCCTTTTCCACCAGTTTCTGTTTACTCTAAACACATATATACAGTTAATATCATACAGGCTGAGAAGTTTGTACTTACATATTTAGGCACTCATGTGTGCATGTTCCTGTGTGTGTGTGTGTGTGTGTGTGTGTATACAATTAATGAAAAAAGAGAAAATGGATTTGTAAGAGAGCAAGGAGTTAGTATTTTGGCAAGTCTAGGAGGAAAGAAGAGAGAGAAAAGTTATAATTATTTCAGTCTCAAAAATAAATCATTTTTTAAATACCAAGTAAATCTGGTTACCTTAACCTTTTGTATTAAAGAGATAATTTACAAAAGCTAACTTAATATTAAACTGAGGGTGTTTTCTTGGCTCTCCACAGAACTTTCACTTTTAAATATCTATGTTGCTTCTGCATCACACTGATTTGAGTTAAATGAACAATTTCCATTATATGAACATATCAAATTTATTGATTCTTTCAAAATATGTTGAATACATATTTCACTTTGAAGTGTTTTATATTTCTCAGTTTCCACATAATGGAATACATAGCGATGTCTGAGCTGTTTATTGTCTCAACATTGTTTTTGCTTTATGACTAGGTACAATTCTAGAAAGAGGTGTTGTAAGGCACATAGTCCAATCTTTGTCAAGGATACACACAATTAAAGTGAGGGCCACCTTCCTGTCATCCAAGGTAAAGAGAGACACACATTAAAACTAACAAAGCGATAAAAGGGACCTGAAATTGAAGCAGTTTAGAAAATGACAGTTTAATGAAAGCAGAGTAAAAAATACTATCCCTCTGATGGAAACATCTGTCCTCCTCAAATCTTCAATGATGGAAGGTTGTAAGGCTCTTAAGAAAGGGCTGCCAGCCTATAGTTATATCAACAGCAGGTCAGGGATGGGCTGTCTCTTTAATGTTATAGGTATGACTGCCCAAATATATACCACTAAAACTGATAGTTTGTCTCCAGCATCACAATAGGTTGTTTTAAAATCCATTTCTTTTCAATGCTTGTTGGGTTTTGTCAGGTGAGAGCGTGCATAATTTTATCAAATTATATGAAAATAACAATTAAATTAATCAGACCTATTTATCTCTTTGTACATAAAAAAATGAATATTATAATTTAAGATTTTATTTCACAGAAACAGACATGTACCTGGCTATTTCCTGTTGCTTTTACTAAATTATTGTTGGATGAAAGCAACGGTGATTTTCTTTTGTTTTATTTTATGGTTATTGACCACTTCTACTACTGAGTCCTTAACATCTGAATCAGGTGTGGTCATGTGGATAGACAAATCATATGTATATGAAACTGTTTGTTAAACTATCATTATGTTCTGAAAGAGTTCATATGTTTCACTACTAAATATCAATTAATATATCAACGTTTAACTGGAGAGAGAATAAAGTTCACTTATGTTACAAAATTGGCAATAATCAAGTGAACTAATCTTAGGCTCTAAATTAAAAAGAAAATGGAATTCGTTCATTCATTTAAAGTTATGTATTTTTTCTTGTTCTTATTCATCAGGAAGTCATGTTGAAATGAAAATTGGAATATGAAGAGTTTTAAGTGTGTAATGATTGAATTCCTTGAATATACAGGAAAAAAATGATCTTCCCTGCAGAAGTAGTTGATCTAGTTGACATAATATCATTTTAGTTAAGTGGATATTAAATAGACATACTCTTTTATTTTCCAAGTTCAAATTTCCATTTATTTTACAGGTGAAAAGATTTCTCTATATTTCCCCCATTGCATGATATTTACAGACTCAAGGACAATCCCAATCTTCTGTATCCAGTATCAAAAGCAGATTCTACTGGTAGCTTATTCTGTTCGTAAAAATGTTTTTCTGGTTACTGTCATTACTTAATGTTATTTACATACACCTGAAGATATAGAACTAGGCATTGCAAGTAAGAGAGGACTTGTGACTATTATCTGTCTGGGTCAGTGTTACCTCACTCATCATAATATTTTCTAGTTTTATCCATTTACTTGCAAATTATAAATATGCTATATTTCTTATCCATTATTTTGTTAAGAAGTAAAGTGTAACAAGGGTGAGAGAGCCTTAGAAATGGGAGGAACAGGATATATATATATGTATATATACAATATAAAGGGGAAAATGGGGAGTCATGCATAAAATGAAGTTGCAATCCAAAATAATCCTCTAAGATTCCCCAGTTGACCAAGACAGCATGCTTATTTTTAAGGTAGAAATTTGTTCTATGTGATTGTTCTCTACATCATATCATTTTGACATAAAAAACACGGGTTTTTCTTAGACATTTTCAGGAAACTGTCATGAAAATCAAGCTGATATAATTAATTACTTTCTATTGTATCATGATTAATATTTAAAAAGGAAAGAAAGACAATGTAGTTCAGCTACAAAAGGAGGATTCTTTGGTATGAGAAAATAAGAACAAAAACTGCAGTTACCATAAAGAGTTAACCTCTGAAGCCAGCGCAGTCTTCAAAAAGAAAATTCTCACTGAATTTGAGTTTGATGTCAATTCGGGACCTCATGCTGGTTGCTGTGATGACTGTTCTTGGTTGCCAACTGGACTACACCTGAAATTAACCAAAACCCAAGCTGCTGAGTACACCTGTGAGGGATTTTTCATGATTCAATCATTTGAAATGGGAAGGTCTACCCTAAATCCAGCTCTTCTGAGATGGGAAAATCCACCTTAAAGTGGGCAACACCTTTTGGTGACTGCTTATATAAAGAACATGGGAGAATGGAGCTTTTGCTTCTTCTTGCCTAATTCTTGCCCTCTTTCCTCCAGGCAAGTTCATTCTGAAAGAGCCTGATCCTTCAAGATACAAATGCATATTGAAGAAAATAGAAAATGTCAAGTCTCATGGTCTGAACTGTTGGAACCTTGGACTTGCATTGGGTAATAGCCATTTTGGAATAGTTGAACCACAGTTTGTAAACCACTCTAATAAATCTCAATTGTACACACACACACACACACACACACACACACACACACACACACACACTAACTCACTCATTCTATCAGTTCTGTTTCTCCAGAGAAGCTTGAGTAATACAAGAGGGCCTTTTTATTTGAGAGAAGCTAGCCCTTTAACAGGGGAGGGGATTAGGGATGTCAAGAAAGGTGAGCGAAAGAGGTTTATTATAATGCTTGTGTAATCATACTATTTTATATTTACCTAAGTGTATATATAAATCGTATAAGTATATTCATACACAAAACACATAGCTCAGATGAAATTATGCCACTTGGGCTAACAATGGCACCTCCAAGAGCCATAAATCATCTAACAAAAACTCCAGCACTAGGTGTGTAAAACCTCATTTTGAATTGTTTTTCAGGGGAATTGAAGAGACTCCCCAATCTGTAATTTTTGATTATTGATGTTGACCTTGGTTGCCTATCAGGTGATGGAAATAAGTTCCTATTGATGAAGACAACACATACTTCACAAAACAGGACACAGATGTCCCATTCCTAAGGATTAACTTTCAAGCTGCCAAAGGAGAAAAGCTGTAAATGGTACTACCCAATTGTGACATCTATGGACCAAAACAATTTCCAGCATGAGAAGAAACCCCTACAGATGCAATAATGTCAATTATACTTTGGTAGTAACAAAAGGGTCTCTAATTGGCTCAATAGGAAGGAAAGCATAAATATTACTGGAAACTTAGACAAACACCTGGGCTATTGAGCTCTGGATCTTAGAGAATCTTCTACCAGCTTATTACTGGATCAAAAATCACCAATTGCATTGTAAATATTTATCCTCATACTCAGAGGTAAGTGCAGCTCTTTTAACCCCTTCAAAACATTTCTCACTGTATCTGACAGACACCATTACAAAAACCACAACTGGTCAAAATTAGGAAATAATTGACCGTGGAGTGACTGTCCCCAGTGGATACATCTACAGTGCAGTTCTGGCTCCTTAGTCCCAGAGAACATTATGGAAAAGGGGAAAGAATTATTCGAAGAGCCAAAGGACTAGTGAGTTGCTGAGATTGTCTCCTAGAAATATCAAGTCAACTATACACATAATACCTCAACAATGTGGCTGACTCAACAAGACCTGAACAATGAACATGCCAATATCAATCTGACATGGAAGGAGGAAATCTCACAGAGCCTCCCCACCACTAAACAAGAGACTACTACTTCATTATGTGTCATATGTTAATTTTTATGTATTGATTTTTGCCCTCAATTCCTTATGCTTTCGAGTAACCCAAGTTTCAACTGGATCAATTTTAATACCAAATACATTTTAATTCTAGTCTTAACACCCACATTTTTCCAAAACAAATACAGCTTAATATTTAAGTACGAAGGTCTTCCTTTCATATTTAAAACAGAACAAATTCAAAAGGGAGTTAAAAAATGTAAATAGTTAAAGGTCTTTCTGACATAAATTTTAATAAGAACATTTTATTCAATACTCTAGAGTATCAAGTGATATTTAAATTTTACCAATACAGCAGAGGAGACAAAACCTCAATTATCTGTTAAACATATTTAACATCACTTAATATATGATCACTAGGATAGAAAAATATAAAGTATTTTCACTTTAAATAAAATTGATGTATGATTTCTTTGATAAATTCAATATGTTCAGTTAATAAATAAACTAATGCTATTCAATGCTGTACTTAAGCATTAAAGCTAATATAGAAAAGTTCTCAACTGGTAAATAACTGGCACTGTATGAATGCTACTTCAGCATGATAATGTTAAATATATATATAATGGCAAGTATTTTCTAAAACCCTCCCAATGCTTCTTTCCCTCAGTTATGCCAACATTTTGATCAGAGTTTCATTTATGTTATATTTCTGAGTAACGTTCCCTCTGTGTTGATGAAATGATATAGTCAATGCCCCCTGAACCTAAGTCTAGCCTAACTCCTTTTTCCTGGACAGTGATACTTAATTGCAAGGATACTTAGGTTCTTGTCTGTGTTCTCATTTCAGATTAGTGCCTCTTGCTTAAAGATTGCTTTGATTGTAATGTAGAGAGAGGAATTATCTATATCCCTTGTAATATGCAGAGAGTAGACTGTAGAGCAATGTGATCCATAATCTGATTATATGGACTTTTATATGTACATAGAATTCTGATCTGTCACCAGGCCTAGAAAACTAGATTTCTTGGTTGAATTTGTAGAGCCTGATGGTCATCATGTGTCTCTTGTTTCAGTTATGTTCCTCCACATCATTCCCCTTAACTTGCTTGTACGGTGAAGATCTGCACAGGAAAAATAACATATTCCTGCAATGAGTTTTCATGAGAAATTGACAAAAAACAATGAAGAAAAGCATTAAGTTGAAGGTTATTAATTTTGTGTTTATAGTTTTACATCTAGCATTTATTTATAGCACTACCAAATTTCAATAGACTTAAATTTGATACAGTATGTATTCTGAATTTTGAACTATTATTAAGTATCATTTTTATATCAAACTATTAATGAATGTTGACCTACATTGTGTGAAGTTGTTAGAAATTTGGGGGCATTTATAAAATAGAATCTGAATATTATTTCCTTTTATTTATAAATAAAGAAAATATATTTAAAACTAATGAACTAAATGTGATTAATATTCTTTGTATAAACAATTAATACCCATAAGACCTATAATCATATAATAGTGGTGATTTTGATATTATTTATGTTACAATATTTACATGAATTTAGTATGATCTGCTGAAAATTAACGACATTGTTACATGTATTTTCATAAACTAATTAATAGACAAATCTGCTACTAATATGATGAAATAATATTTCCTTAGAGAATTTATAAATATAGAAAATTTACTGCAGAACTTTTATTATTATAGAGAAAGAAATGTTAGAATACAACCTTGCATTGAATTTTAGTACTGACACCAGGCACATGCTGAACAAAAATCTCAAGACTGACATATGTTGCTCTACACAGAGTGGAATGGCTATGTAAATCAACTGGGTTGTTCACAGAGCTTGGCTTCAAATTCAAGACTGCAAGTGGCTAGCTGACTGGAAATGCATTCTATTCCTAGATGTTCTCAAATTCTTAGTGGGAAGAGGACAGTGCTTTTTTCAGAAGGATGCCTGAACTAAATCAAAGAATGATTTTGTATATTAATAGATATGAATTCTGAGAGCTACTTTGCTATAGTTGGCAAGACATCAATTCATATATATAAGTATATATAATAAATTTATACATACTAAAACATGCTAATTTAAATTTAAATTTCTCAACCTTTTGGATGACACCCATACACACCTTTAAGAAATCAGATATAATAAAGTCTCCATTGGAGAATACTGATTTTCCCTCTCTCATTATCAATTGCAAATAGCTAATTGGTTAAGGACTTTGTGTCTTCTCCTTCTCAGACATGGCTACTAGAGTAGTAGCAAACAACTTACATCTTATCCACAAGCATATCTGTGCATTCAAGACCAGCCTGGTCTACAAGCATATCTGTGCATTCAAGACCAGCCTGGACTACAGAGCCAGTTTCTAAACAGCCAGGGTTATACAGAGAATCCCCATCTCAAAAAGCCACACCAAACACACATGCACACACACACACACATGCATGCACACATCATAAAACCTTGGCTACAGTTTTCTTTTGTAAGTAATTTTAGTGTTATTTCTCCAGTTTTGCTAGTATTATTATTTTTAGTATTTTTAAAAATAATTCATATATATCAAGAATGTGGAGACGTATCATTATGATAATAAGTTACATTGCCATGATAATATAAGTTTTTAAATTTATTTTATACTATTTTTATTAACTATTTATGGTAATCTCAACTAATTGATTTTAGATACTACATAGTTATGTCTGCAGTACAAAGAATAAGTGTTATCTGAGAATCTCACCTTTACATTCTTCAAATTACCATCATAAGAACAGAGCTTAAGATAAAACTTAAAAAAATAATCACAGAAGAGAACATTTTTTTAGCTTTTAAAACAATCTTAAAAGATTAGTATTTTGACCAATAATCTATAGAGACTCTATCAGCTCATAAAGTACAATTGTCTTAAAGTTAAAGTTTTCCTTCATTTGACAAGAAAAAGCAATGTCCTAAGTCATACTATGAATTATATAGGAATAATTGTCAGTATCAATTTTCTGGCAATGGTAATAAAGAACTATCACTCATTTTATTGCTGGAGAGAATCACTGTTTCTTATACATACCAACACAGTACTTCCATTATTTCTTATAAAAGCCTTGGCAATACTTCAAAATGAGTGTTATTACAAAATATTCTATTTCAGCATGGTAAATATATGGCTTGCTTTTCCATTATCCTCCAAGCACTCTGAAGAGGACTTTACTTTGGTTATGCAGAACCGCTATCAAGTGAGAAAAACTAAAAATATTTGACATATATTAAATATTTGAGTAAAATGAAAAATTCTAAAGACACTCCTTTTTAACTACCAAATGGTTTTAATCACCAATAGAATCACAATTAAATCATACTTTGATATTTTTATGTTAAAAATGATGATGTTGAGTATCATGTTTGCCAGTATGCCCAATGAATTATCTATGAATGCTACAGCACAGTAATATGACTGAAAGAGTCCCTAAAACTTATTATAGAGGGGGCGGGGCGGGAGGGGGGAGGACAGGGGAACCCATGGCTGATGTGTAAAATTAAAACACAAATATAATAAATAAAAAGGAGAAAAAAATACAAAAAAAAGAAGATACAGTGGATATAGCAGAAAAAACTTATTATAGCATAACTCTTAAAGTCAAAGTTTGAAAAATTTGTCTAAAATCATTTTAGAAAATTTCCATAAAACTCTTCATAGTAAGTAATAATTTCATATTATTAATATTAAAATTATTTACCTGATAATTGAGGGTGTTTTATGATTCACTTTTATTTTTGTATGTATGAAAGTATATGTATGCTTTCCAGTGTATGTTTGACATTTCTATGCAGGTGCCCTCAAAAGCCAAAAGAGGGCTTGGAATTTGGTGGAGCAGGAGTCACAGGAGGTTCCGAGTACCCAATAATACTGATAAGAATAGGATGTTGGTTCCTTAGAAAAGCAACCATATCATCAAAGTATATACTTGTGAGTATACACAAAGAAGGTCATAACAGCAAGGGGAAGGATTTTAATTTTTCTGTAATTTTATATGGAATGGTATAAGATAAAATGCAAATAAAATTAGGAAATCATTGAATTATAAATATCAGCTATCAAAATCATAAAATCTCTCATATTAATTTCTCAAGTTTACTTTGGAAACTATATAAAAATAATGTACAGATTGTAATGGGCCAATAAACTGATCTAAATATTTACTAAATTAACAATTAATAAATTACATGAAAAATAGTATGATATTGATAATAAATAACTGCCTTTAATACATGATCTGGAATTTAACTTGATCATTGTATACTTACTCCAGCCACTGTAGTATTTCAAATCATGTGCACTACTCCTTTGAAATTTATTTGTAATGAAATAATTACATTTAATTTGGTCCAGCTTATATCTAGTTTTGTTCATTTGTTTTTTGTTAATTTGATGGTTTTGGTTTTGGTGTTGTTTATTTTCAGATTTTGAAGCTATCTTAAGCTATTTGGATGTTACAATTGATATCTCTTCAATTCAAAGAATCATTCCCTTACATTGATAATATTTTTATCTATAATTTCTTTTTATTTTATATTTGTTGAATTTTGTATTATAATATCTTTTAGTCAATAATGTAGTAGTATGTACTAATTGTTTTTTGTCAACTATTAAAACCTACGCTTACTTAAAATAGGGGATGATTATTGAGAAAATACTTCCATCTAATTAGCCTGTAGGCAAGTCTGTGAGGTATTATCTTAATTAAATATTGGTGTGGGAAGGCCTAGAGTACTATGTTGGTGACATTTCTAGATATTAGATTTGGATTATATAAGAAATTAGGTCGAGCAAAGCACATGTGAGCAAACCAGTAAACATGATTTCCCCATGTTCTACTATTCAGCTCCTGACCTGAGTTTGTGACTTTGTTTGATGATGGACTATAAACTGTAAGCTGAAATAAACCCTTTCACTTCCAAGTTGCTTTTGGTCATGGTATTTTATCATTGCAATAGAAACCCTAACTTTGAAGACACAGTATTAAAAATGAATGCAAGAATTAGACAACTTTTTTAAAAAGACTTTTTTCTGTAAAAGTTTGTCTATAAAAAAAATTTTCATAAGCTTTGGTTATTTTGCTCTTTGCATGTAGTCAATCTGTTAAGATCAAACTTTGTACATGGAAACTTGGTGTTATTCTTGTTCCACTACTTCCCTTCCAGTAGTCATTTTTGAGAGGCAGATAGCTGAAATGTCACATTAATTACAGCCAATCTACTTCTACAATTAATTTTCTCTTACTTTTTTGTTGATCCTGCATAGATTAGTTAGTTTCAATTGATTGATAAAACAGACTATCAACAGATAAATCTATTTCTGATGCTGTGTGTAAAGCATGAAAAATATATTAATGCAATAGTCATATTGTACATATAGTAAAAATTCATTTTAATTGGTAATTTTATATATTCATTGCACAATTTTGACTATTAAGCATTGTTATGAATGAAGAGATACTGTCACACACACACACACACACACACACACACACACACACAAACACACACACACACACAAACACACACACAAAATACCCCACAGAATAAGAGTCTGTGGAGTTCTTAGCCCTAAATGGGACATTTGTGTTGTGGAATATTACTTTAAATATGTAAATGTATGTTGCACTTATTTATGTTGAACTTGTTCAATTATGTAAAGGCATGTTGCTTTTGTTCATGGTGCATTTGTTTAACTATATAAAGATGTGTTGCTGTTTCACCTTACCTGCCTAAGGTATCTGATTGGTCCAATAAAAAACTGAATGGTCAATAGCTAGGTAGATAGAGAAGGATAGTCAGACCTGGTAGACAGAGAGGATACGTCAGATGAATCTAGGCTCAGGAGAAGAGAGAATGAGGAAGAGAGAGAGGGAAACACCCAAGCCATCCAGCCAGACAGCCACCAACAGACACAGAATGAGAGAAATGTAAAAGGCATTGAGGCAAAATGTAGATGAATGGAAAAGTTTAAAAGTTATAAGAAATGAGACAAGCATAAGGCTGAGCATTCACAACTAATAAGAAATCCCTGTGTCAGGGATCACCCAATGACAGAGAAATGGATGAGATCTACATGAACAACCTGGACGACAGTGGGAGCAATGAAGGGCAAGATATGAGGGAAAAGAAAGCTTAGGGGACCAGGAGATGCCAGCTGGATCAAGAACAGAAAAGGAGAACAAGGAATAACAGACCATGATAAATGAAGACCACATGAGAACAGGAATAGGCAGAGTGCTCAAGAGGTCCCCAGAAATCCACAATGAAACATCCTCTATAGACTGCTGGCAATAGTCGAGAGAAAGCCTGATCTGACCTTGTCTGGTGATCAGATGGCCAAACACCCTCATGTTCGTGCTGGAACTCTCATCCAATAACTGATGGAAGTGGATGCAGAGATCTTCAGCCAGGCCCCAGGTGGAGCTCCAGTTGTCCAACTGTCGAGAAAGAGGAGGGACTGTAAGAGCATGAATTGTTGAAACCAAGATTGCAAAATGCACAGGGACAAATAGCCAAATGAATGGAAGCACATGAATTATGAACCAAAGGCTGTGGAGCCCTCAGCTGGATCAGGCCCTCTGGATAAGTGAGACCATTGAATAGCTTGAACTGTTTGGGAGGCATCCAGGCTGTGGGAACCGGACCTGTCCTTAGTGCATGAGCTGGCTGTTTGGAACTTTAGACTTACACAGGGACACTTTGCTCAGCCTGGAAGGAGGGGACTGGACCTGCCTGTACTGAATCCACCAGGTTTAAATGAATCCCCAGGGGAATCTTGCTTGGCCCTGGAGGAGATGGGAATGGAGGGGAGGGGCACGGGGCAAGGTGGGGGTAGGGGTGGGAGGGGGGAGGACAGGGGAACCCATGGCTGATGTGTAAAATTAAAACACAAATATAATAATATTAATAAAAATAAATGAATTTTAAAAAAAGAAAAGAAATCCCTGTGTCATTATTTGGGAGTTGGATGGTGGCCAAAAATAAAGGCTGCTACATGTTTGTATCACATCCTTTCATCGCAAGGCACAAAGTTCACCCACAAAGAATAGGTAGAAATTTTGTACAAGCCACAGAGAGTGAATCACTACAGTGGAACAGAGTTTTCAAGCCACAGAGCACAGATGCAGATGCACACATGCATTCACTGAAGCTGCAATTGCATGCACAGGATTTTATTCAAGATAAAGCCATATAAAATAACTGCATGAATAGGCAAAACAGTCATGAAGCCCTATTCCTAAATGAAGACCTATTGAAAAGAGATGACTGCTAAGAAAGGAAAAGTCATAATTTCATGGATGCAGACTTTTAGCATTTATACATGTTCCAGTACATGGTCTCATTTGCTTGTGTATATAGAACCACCAAATGGACTCAATGGGTTTGATAGAACACATGAGTACCTTGGAGTTAGCTCAGTGCTGGTTACTCTTGCAGAGGACACAGGTTCAATTATTTGAACCCACCTGGCAGTTCACAACCATCTGTAACTCCAGGTTCAGGAGATCCAGACACTACCTTCTGGCCTTTGTATGAGACATACAAGTGGTGCCCAGACATGCATGCAGACAATAAACTCATAGACATACAGACAAACGAACAAATAGAGCCTGTGCAAATGGGATTGAATAGTGGTAAAGAGGATAAGGAAAGGAAAGGAGGGTAAGAGATGGGCTAGACTTGACCAAAACACATTATTTGCAGGTATAAAACTGCTGTGGGGTGTGTTTCTGTATGTTGTGAATATATGTTGCTCTAATTGGCTGACAAATAAAGCTGCATTGGCTTGTGGCAAGGCAGTTTAGACGCAGGTGGAAATCAAAGCAGATATAGGGAGGGAAGAATGGAGAGTAGAGGGAGATGCCAGCTGTCACTGAAGGAGAATAAAGATACCAGCAGACCGGCAAAGCCACAGTCAAGTGGCAAAACAGAGACTAATAGAAATGGGTTAAGTTATAAGAGCTAGCTACAAGAAGCCTGTCATAGGCCATATAATTGGTAATTAATATTAAGGCTCTGAATGATTATTTTATAAGTGGCTGAGGGACTGCAGGCCCTGGTGGGATCAGAGGAATATGGGACTACGGCTCAACACAGGACCTAAGAAAACGTATGGCTACTTGAAATTCTCAAACATTGAAAAAGAAGGTTTTTGCTCTCATGAATAATAGATTCCATTGACAAGAGATGACCAAGAAACAAAGAAACATGTGGCATGGATTTTGTGATGATATTTGCTATGAAGAAAAGCATAATTAAAAAAAAAAGATTTGGAAGTTAGGAAGTGTCTATATGCAATTATCGGACAGGATCAACTGTGACCAACTGATCTATTTGAAAGACATGAATAAAGTCTGAAAATATGCTATGAGGATATTTCAATGGAGAAGTGCCACATTCAGGAAAAGAACAAAGGCCGTGATCTCAAAGTAAGGTCACGGTCATACTAAGTGTATGAGATAACTAGTTCAGATAAAGTGTTGGAAAACGGAAAAGAAAAGAACAAATGAGACCATAAAAAATTGGATCAAATAGTTTGAGCCTAATATTAATCAGCTACAAATTAGGTACTTATTCAAAGGGATTTAAAAAGATTTTGCAAGTTTCAGCAACATGCAATGAAGTCTATCTTAATTAATAAGCAGATCTATGTGATAGCTCTGTATAGAATTATTTGATCTTAATCAACTATATATTGGGCAATACTTCAGCATTAAAGATTAAAGGTAAGTAAGAATTGACATATTCTTGTCATTTACCATTTTTCTTCATTTTTTAGATCATTTTCTCATATCAGTTGTCTTTTCTTCTATAGATTCCTCTTTTGGGCTCTAAACATCTCTCAATTTAAAGGTTTCCTTTAGCAATTTAACTCTTCTGCATATCTTTACCTTCTAGATTTTCATGCCAATCTTCCAGGCTGGATAATGTGAATGGGTACTTTTCTGTTCAAGTAATAGCAATTGTCACCATGGTTTGTAGCCAAAGAAGCCTCCAATTAGATTATTGCATCATTTCCTTCCATCATTTTCTGTCTTCAACTACTAATTCCACACTTCTTTGAGAATGCTTTATCTGCATGTGTTTTTAATGGATCTCGACAATTTACAAAAAACACAGAAAAATGAGAGACATCCCCCAGTTTCTATTCTGTTAAAGAATACCCTAAACTGCAGGAGCCAAGTGAAAAATGACAATGATCAGCATCATTTTCACAGGGAAAAGCCATCTCTAAATTAAAGCCCAGCAGTTTTACAGCTTTCAGCCCCATTCAATAAACTAGAAGACAGAATGAAGGTGTAAGTGGAAAGGATAAAATGTCTCATGGCAGTTGTGTTAGTGAGGATCCTCTAGAGTAACAGAGCAGAACTTATAGAATGCATCTATCTATCTATCTATCTATCTATCTATCTATCATCTATCTATCTATCATCTATCTATCTACCTATCTGTGTGTATGTTTGTGTATGTATGACTACATATAAAAACATAATGTACATTTTATTTTATATAAAGGGAATTTATTAGAATGACTTAAAGGCCATGATCCAGCTAATCCAACAATGGTTTCCTATCAACTGAAGGTCTAAGAATCCAGTAGTTTTTCATTCCACGAGGCTGGGTGTCTCAGCTGGTCTTCAGTAGCTACTGGAATCCTGAAGAAGTAGGTTCTAATATCACTGAAGAAATGGACATGCTAGTGAGTGAGAGCAAGCAAGCCAGGAGCTAAACTTCCTTCCCCCATTTCGTTACATAGGCTTCCAGCAAAAGGTTTAGATCTATCTGGGTTAAAGATCTGGATTAAACGTGGGTTTTTCAACCCTCAAAATCCAGATTAGAAGGAGACCTTCCCACTTCAAATTAAGCAAAAATCCTTCATAGGTATGATCCCCCATTTGGGGGTTATAGTTAATTCCAGAGGTATTCAAGTTGACAACTAAGAATAGCCATCACAGCAGCTGTTTTCAAGATAAATCTATTACAAAATAGGGTGCTTATTGTGTATATCTGCTGTGATACTTCAAAAAAAAATCTCATAGAGCAAGCTGTGACTGAACCCTGACAATGTCTCAATAATGTGAAAATGAGCTTGGAGTCAATACACCAGGATGAACCTGTTTACATGAACACTCACAGTAATCACTGCTTTTTAATTTTCAGTTTTCAAACCCATTCCATGTATCAGTTTGCACATTATGTAACTAACATTTTTCCTTGTGCTACTTAAATGAAAAATTCTCTTTTATTTCAAATTATTGATTCAGTCGTCCTTAAAAAATAAAATAAGAAAGAAATGAGGATTAATTTTATCTGGTCATAATAAATTTACTTTCTTTCACTGACTTTGAAAGAAAGTTACCAAGTCAGTTTTTAAAGGATTGAGTCTTCCTTTGAAATACTCTACTAAAGATTTCTAAACACTCCGTTCTAGTTATTATAGGTTATGTACATTTTCTGAAGGTTCATTGAAAATTAGCACTTTTCACTATTCCTCATGTCTATAAATTCTTTGCAAATTACTGCAATAGCATTACTTCATTAACAATTGGAGACTCGCAAAAATTTTAAAGTATTGATGATACCCTTAGTTGCCCCTGAACCCCAGGAGAAAACTTAGCCCCTCTTGCTGAATAAATTTAAGACAAAGAACACAGAGACCTGAATTGTATCTGATCTGGCTGCCTTCCCTCTGAAGTACTAGCTTTTATGGTATCATAAGGCATTATGCAAGCTTCCAAATGAGGGATGCAATTGGTAGTATCACCTTGGAATGGGACCTATGCACCACAACAATAACTACCATAACACACTATCCCTAATTGTGCAGGAGTGACTTATATTCTTTGGTGGTAATTAATAGTTCTCTAATTGTCATTAAGACCTTCTCAACAAGAGGTAAATCATTTCTGACTGAAAACCTACTCCATCCCAGGCTAGTAAAGTTGTGGATATAGGAGGAGAAATTACAACCAACATATTTCTCAACTTCATTCAAATATTTATATCTGGTCCTACAGAGAAGTATATTTTTCATCCCTCGTCAATAAAATTCATTTTGCAACAGATTGAGACCATTAGAGTAAACCACAAATTATCAAACTTCACAATTGTCAAATTCAGTCCAAAATGATGTATCTACAACACAAGTACCATAATTGTGGCTTAGAGACAGAAAGACTAACTTCCAGAGGAACAGCAAGTTTGCTAAGAGATTGTATTTCTTGAGCTGTCAGAAGCTATACCCATGAAGCCTCATCAACATGGCTGCTTAAACATGACCAGAATAATGACAACACTAATGTACATGTTAATATGTATTGGGGAATGTTCACGAGAACTCTACCCTCTAGAAGGAACTAAAAGCAACTAAGGAATGGAGAGATGGAAGAAACAGTCTTCCCTAGAGAAGAGAACACCTAGTTATTCAATGCCAAATGCACAACGCTGAGAACATATACATACAAGTAATATTATTTGGACTCAAAAGGTCATATTGTGTGTGTGTGTGTGTGTGTGTGTGTGCATGTGTGCACATATATGGGACACCAACTAAAGAAAAAAACTAAATTTGAATGACAACAAAGTTGGGGAATATAAGAAAGGGGTTGGAAAGAGAGAAACAAGGCAGGAAATGATATACCATATTATTATATTAAAAATTACAATTGAAAACCATGAAGGAATAAATGTAACTCAACAGGTTAGAGAGATGTCTCAGTTGTTAACAGTATTTATTGCTTTTACACATGACTTGAGTTCTATTCATAGTCTGTAGTTAGCGTTTTCCTGCCTGGCCCAGAGTCAGGACAAATCTCTCTCACCTGCCAGTCCCACAATCTCTCAGACCCAACCAAGTAAGCACATAGAGACTTATACTCCTTACAAACTGTATGGCCTTGGCAGGCTTCTTGTTATCTACTTCTTCTATCTTAAATTAACCCATTTCAATTAATCTATATTTTGTCACGTGGCTCGTGGCTTACCAGTACCTTATGTCTTTTCTGTCATGGCGGTGGCTGGCTGCCCCCCCCCCCTTCCACTTTCTAGAATTTTCTTCTCTGCTTGTCCTGCCTATACTTCCTGCCTAGCTACTGGCCAATCAGCATTTTATTTATACAGAGTGAACCTTGGCAAAGAGCTTGCAGTAATTTTTTGGGAGAAATTAAAAGCAAATATCCCAAAAGCAATAGAATTGATTTTATAAAGAGAGCTGATTGGATCATGCCTTGAATTGTACATGAAAAACCCATATCTGGAGTTTGGACATTTTATACAGATGCCAATAAACAAGGAAAGGCAGGTTACAAATCATAAAATTTAAGTAAAATGGTTCAAAGTCCTTATAATTCAGTTCAAAAATCGGAATTGTATGCTATTCTGTTGGTATTAATGGATTTTTCAGAACCTCTCAACATAGTTACTGACTCTCAGTATGCTGAAAGAGTGGTATTACATATTGAGACTACAGAATTTATCCCTGATGCTTCAAAATTAACTTCACTATTTATTCAATTACAAGATACAATCAGGGAAAGGTGTCATCCTTTATATATAACTCACATCTGATCCCATACTGGTCTGCCAGGCCCTCTAGCATAAGGTAATGATGAGATTGATAAATTATTGATAGGAAATGTGCTGGAGGCCTCAGAATTTCATAAAAAACACCATGTCAATAGTAAAGGTTTAAAAAAGGATTTTTCCATAACCTGACAACAAGCCAAGGAAATTGTAAAGAAATGTCCTACTTGTTCCTTCTAAAATCAAATGCCATTACCAGCAGAATGTAACCCAAAGGGTACTCAGAGGAATGAAATCTGGCAGATGGATGTGTTTCACTTTGCGGAATTTGGAAAATTAAAATATGTACACCATACTATTGATACTTATTCAGGATTTCAATGGGCGACTGCTTTGAGTTCTAAAAAAGCTGATTCTGTAATTACTCATTTGCTAGAAGTTATGGCCATCATGGGTATACCTGCACAAATTAAAACTGACAATGCTCCAGCATATGTCTCTATTAAAATAAAAGTTTTTTGCTTATTATAATATAAAGCATATTAAAGGTATACCACATAATCCTACAGGCCAAGCAGTTATAGAAAGATCCAACAGAACTCTAAAGGACATGATAAATAAACAGAAAGGGGTAACAAAAACCCCCAGAAATAGACTACACAATACGCTATTAACTTTGAATTTTCTCAATGCTAATGAGAAAGAAACAACAGCTGCAGAGAGACATTGGATAATAAAAAAAAACTACAAAATTAAATCAGCCTATATACTTCAAGGATGTGCTGACCTCAGAATGGAAACCAGGGTATGTGTTACATTGGGGACGAGGTTTTGCTTTTGTTTCTGCAGGAGAAGATAAGCTGTGGGTACCATCAAAATTGATAAAGGTTCAATTTGAACAAGAGAGACCTCTTAATTAGATGAGGTGATAGTTCATCAACCAACATGATGATCCAGTTTAAACTCACTTATACCACTAATACATGCCTTTTCATTTAATCAGATATAACTTGCCAAAAGGGAACCTCCCCAAAATTAGTCTTGGGGAAGGGTTTTTGTTTTTGTCTTATAGGAGAATGAAGGCTAAGGAATCTGAAGAACACTGGACAAATGAGACAACTGAAGAAAAAGGACAAATCATCTGTCCCAGGAAAAAGAGTAAAATGGCCTATTGGTATATCATATACAAAATTTTATAAATCTTCCTAAATGTTTGTTTCTGATCTTCTCTAAAAATTAATACTATTGGTCTTCTTGTAGTCCCAGTTCAATTAAAATTTAAAGCTGACTTTGGAGTTAGAGAATAGCTCTCTCCTCCTTTAAACTCAAGCATGTTGTTAAAAGGAAAATGAAAACTCACTGTATCATACCAGAAGAAAGAGCCATTTTCTGACATGGGAGAGGAGAAAAACCAAATTAATTAAGGGACTATTCTATTACTAATCTCAATTCTTTGATTCTATTCTGATTCTTTAAACTTTTCTTAAAGTATGAAATTTATATCAAAATTTACAAGATATATATATATATATATTTTAAAAAACTTTGTTAAGATAATAATCGTCATATAGAGTACTAATTAATTCTAGAAAAAAGACTTCGATTAGCTGCCTATACATGTCTTTGTGTTCGAGTCTCTTTTCAGTTTTCTATAGGAAATCACGGCCAGGCCTAACATCAACTAAAATCTCCAGGAAGAAGATGGGGCCCCACAACAACAATTTCACGTGGAAAATAATATCACTAAGCTGACAAACATCATCTACAGATCAGCTTTGGACTACAAAGTGCTTAGAACAATTCTGAGATGGCTAGCTGAGACAATCCAGTTTCAAAGACTACTTGAATAAGGACTTGAGATAAACCCTGAACTTTGGCATATGGATAACAAAAAATATAGTTACCTTTCGTAAAATTTGACAATTAACCCAAAATTTTTCTTTTCAGAATAAAGATAACTTCACCCATACCCAACAGGAAACAATTTTAGAAATACAATGCCCACATTCCCAAAGGGGTGGTGTGGGATGGGTGGTATTTTGGTCTTTTTATGGGTTTTGGGTCTGGGATAGTTTTCATTGTTTAGGAATGTTGGTTACAAGTTGTTGTTAAGGGTTAGGGAAAGGGCTAGGGAAAAGGTGCTTGTTTTAAAAAAAGAAAAGAAAAAGACAATTACTAGTTTTAAATACTTTACATTGGATTGGATTGTTTTATATTGTATACAAATTATTATTATTATTATTGAGATTGTTAGAATATGCCATACACATATTTATAATCTTGCTTGAGATACTGTATTTATACCATTCATTTAACAATGTAACGCAATTTGCTAATCCTTGAATGTTATTATTACCAACTATTAGGATATATAGAAATGAAAGTTAATGGTTAGACATTACAATTGAACTTGTAGTCATATTAGGTGTGTTTTCAAGATTGAACAGATATATTTTAGATAGACAGGTCATCTTCAAACCCTTCGGAGATCTACAGAATATGGCATTTAAAATGTTTTAATAACTTAAGAATTTTTCTTTTTTGCTATGACTATGAGACATGACGGCTCCTGGCAGTACCAATCTACTTCAGAGAAAATATGGGCATTGAAGAAACTGCATATGGAGTTAACTTTCATTGTGGCAAAAGTTAGCCACTGGACAAGAAAGTATCCTCAAATCAACTGCTGACAAACAGGACAGACAGGACATTAAACCAAGGACTACCAATTCTTGCCAAAACAAGTGTGGTTGTGGCTTTGACAAAAGGCATCTTCTAAAGCCAGGACAATATGGCACCATCCCTGAAGTGAATGGCCTTTGCAATCTGTAAAAGGTACCTTGCCCTTTTCTTCAAAGGCAGCTGAATGGGGAGTGGGCTGGTGGCTTCTGATGTGCAATGGAACAGCAGATGAAACAGTTATTCTTGAAGAATAACTAAGCTCACCCCTCTCAATAGTAGACTGGCATTTAATAGAGGGATGAGGAGAAAAACGGGATGCTGAGATGAAACTACATATACACAGCCAAGAAAAATGGACAGCTAAATTGAAAAAAAACATCAATAATTTCCAGAATTTAAAATCCTGAATCATGATATGAAACTAATGGAATTCAGGTGTTTCTGGTACATGGACTGCTCTCACCAAATGTGAGGTCAAACTGTTGACCTTGTATACATCCTAGTTCACAAAAGAGTCTTTCAGATACGCTAAGCCTATAGGCTAAAGATGATGCCGCAACACTGCGGAGAAACCTCAGGTGACTGTCCAGGCAGCTGGCTGTTTCTGTCGACTCACATTTTTTTTTTTTTTTTGGAAGCTGCTTGCATGCACTTCCTGTTTTTATTTTTTATTAGATAGTATTATTTCCTTCTTGGGTCTCTGAGGGAGTTGAAGATCAGTTAGTTATAGTTAGAATTATCTTTGTTAAGGATTTCAAAAAAACTCACTAAGAGCTGTAAGTGTATAAATTTGAAAGACGTTATAAGACAGTTCCGTTAACAATATAAGTTAGGATAGAAAATGAATCAGGCACATTTTGGACTTACCAAAATAGGATAGATAATGGAATTATTGTCTCTGAATTTGTCAAATGCAAATGGACTAGACATTGTTTAGGTATCTATTGTTTGTGTATATGGTATATATAGTTATTGTACTTTTGTATATAGTTTTTCTTATATTAGTTATAACTTTTTCCTTTTTTTTCTTTTTATTAAAATAGAAAAGGGGAAATACAGTGATATTTTATTTGTATTGAAATGTGATTTTATTTGTATGTCAATAAAATTGCCTTAAGGTCAGAGCAAGCCAGAGCAGAAGCTGAGCAGTAGTGGGGCATGCCTTTAATCCCAGCACTTGAGAGGCAGAGCTAGGTAGATCTCTATGTGTTCAAGGACACAGCCAGCATGGCAGACACACACCTTTAATCTCAATACCAACCATAGAAGACCTGGAGGTCTGTACAAACAGGCAGTGATCAGGAGGTCATGTGTCTGGGTTTACAACCAATGAGAAAACAGAACACAAAGTCAATAAAAAAGATAGGACAAACAGAAGTAGGTCTCTTGGGGAGAGGAAGGACAGCAGAAGCAGTGAAGGGTAAGGTTTTCCACTCTTGCTCTGTCCTCATGATTTTTAACTCTGCAACTGGCTCTGTGTTTCTTATTTAACAAGACGGTTACATCTACAATAGTCCTATGTCCTGGGACTCACAACTAAATATAATTCTAGCTCCAGAGAGACTCTAAAACATTTGGCTTCTGAGCACCCCCAACTCTTGTGTATTTACCCACATACAGACACACACTAGCACACACACAATTTAATATAATAAAATAAAACTTTCAAACTATAATTCAAGTATACTGTTTTTAATGCTAATTTTCAAAGTTGTATCCATTATATGATACATTGCTACTAATATTTCTTAATTATATTTGACTACATATTACATGGGTGGGTCTCTGTTATAAAAATATAAACATCTCATTTTTTTCAATTTGATTCTATTATTAGGACACAGGCTAGCCTAAATCAAATGTTCCCGATAAGTAATAATTTGTCATCAATTCTAAGTTTGAAAATTTTGAAGTATTCTTACTTGAATTCCTTCTGCAAAACATATTCATGATTGAGAACAGACCATATTAGGTAAATAACTTGCAGAGAAATATTATGTTTGATGTTATTAAACATGTATTATAACTACCCTTGCTTCAAAATTCTTAAGTCACCTATATTTATGATCCATTTTTCACCCATAGTAGCTAAGAGGAGAAATATATTTTGATAGATCACTTAGGTTCTCAAGTTGTTATTGTATAAAACTAGACTATGGATAAACTTATGATATGGGTATGAAACATACTCTTGAATTTATAAACTTTGTCATAAAATATACTTGCAAATAAATAAGAAATATCACATACCAAAATTAAACAGTAACAAAGTCTGTACACCTCAAAGAACTTCTATCCACTTAGAATAGGCATTCAGAAATAGCAGTTCATTCATTCTTCTTTTACCTCTAGTGATAAATCCCACCTCTTTATTTAGGTTCTTTATAGAAAAGAACATTTATTGTGAAGTAGTGTTACGATGTTTAACCAAAGGAGAAATAGGTGAAGGAAGTTCATAAAGAATGAAATATACAATCTATTATTTGCTTCTCTTTCCAGATCAAATTTTGTCACAGTTAGGTATGCTCAGGAACAACGTGGAGTACACTTGAAAGACTTCCTCTGAAAGATGAATGTCTGAGAGGTGTCTATATGGTCAAATCATCATTGGCTGGAAAGTACTTTGGAAGTGCTAACACTTAATATTCTAGGCAAAAAGATGAGCAAGCTCTCAAGCGTTCAAGGCCCCAATTAAGAAAACATTGACTTCTTTGTCAAAAATCAGGTGTTCACAGGTATGCAAATTTCTTGTCAGGGTCTTCAGTTTGATTCCATTGGTCTACAAGTCAGTTTTTATGCCAGTACCAAGCTGTTTTTATTACTGTAGCTCTATAGTAGAGCCTGAGGTCAGGGTTTGTGATGCCTCCATGGTTGCTTTATTGTAAAGAATTATTTTAGCTATGCTGGGTTTTTTGTTTGTTTGTTTGTTTTTCCATATAAAGTTGAGTATTGTTCTTTCCAGGTCTGTGAAGAATTGCATTGGGATTTTGATGGGGATTGCATTGAATCTGTAGATTGCTTTTTAAGGTTGCCATTTTTACTATGTTAATCCTACCTATCCATGAGCATGGGAGAGCTTTCCATTTTATGATATCTTTCATTTCTTTCTTCAGAAACTTAGTTCTTGTCATACAGGTCCTTCACTTGCTTAGTTAGAGTTACTTCAAGGTATTTTATATTATTTGTGGCTATTGTAAGGGTTATGTTTCTTGAATTTCTTTCTCACCCCGTTTATCATTTGTATAGAGGAGGGCTACAAAGTGGGAGATCAATGAAAAAGATAGCATGATAAATGAATGCATCATGGCAATAGGAAGAAACAGGGTACTAGGCAAGTTCCCAATAATCCACAAGGATGACTCCACCTTAGACTACTAGCAATAGTCTAGAGGGTGCCTGAACTGGACTGCTCTGATAATCAGATCTGTGAATACCCTGTCATTGTAGAGCCTTCATCCAGTAAGAAGCAGATGCAGAGATCCACAGCAGGATGCCAGGCCAAGCTCCAGGAGTCCAATAGATGAGACAGAGGAGGGATTCTATGAGCAAGGTACATCAAGATCATGATGGGGAAAGGTACAGAGATGTCCAGGCTAAACTAATGGAAATTCATGAACTGTGGGCCAATAACTGTGGAGCCCCCATGAGACTGGACTAGCCCACCTGAACAGGTGAGACAGTTGTTTAGCTTGAATTGTTTAGGGGCCCCCTGTGCCAATGGGATCAGGATCCATCCCTGGTACATGAGCAGGCTTTTTGGAGCCCAGTGCCTATGGTGGGACACCTTGCACAGCTTAGGTGCGGGGGGCAGGGGGGATGGCTTGGACCTGCCTCAACTGAATGTACTAGGCTCTGCTGACTCCCCATGGGAGACCTTGCCTTGAAGGAGGTGGGAATGGTTGGTGGGTTTTGGGGGGAGGCTGGGAGACAGAAGGAGAGAGAAGAGGGGCACCTGTTGTTTTACATAAAATTAATAGAAAATTTATTAATAATAAAAATGAGTAAAATAAAAAGATAACATTGAATAATTTGTTGTAATAATGTAAGATCAGAGGAGTTATTCATGATAGAGATACCCAAAATAAAGAATGAATGAAGAAAAATGTAATAAGATAACAATCAGTGTTAGTTGCCCACTAAACATATTTAAGGGATAAGTTAAATCCCCAATGTCTGATTTACATCTATTTCAAATTGAATAGTACTAAACTTCCTAATATTACTGTGTGGGCTCTGTAGAATTTTCCTGTAATGATTAATGAATATTCCAGCCTTTAAGAAGCACTGAGTCTTTTAAATTGTCTTCTTGTTATAACTCCTTTGGTGGTCCATTGTAGTAGTTCTTGCTGCGTTCATGAAGTCTCTCCCTGATGCTGCTTGTGTTTCACAAACTGCCATTCAATTTTCAACAAATCCCATGGCCAATTGTACCAGTGGCTGACTTATCCTGGGTCATATCTACCAAAGTTAAAGTTAATTTGCTTTTCCTATAAAAAAGTGTGGCTTGTCCTCACACACCTAACACATCAAGGCTGTTCTTGAACAACTGTGCAGATTACTTCAAAACAGAAGTTTTCCCGATTATTTGTCACTGTAATATTCCAAGCATGTCAAAAATAACTGATGCCTGTTAGGTCTTCTTTAGCATGAATCAATGAAGGGATGCTGCATACAGCTATTAGTATAGTACTCCACTTACCTTTCTGGCCCCAGAGTCAATCCATGCTGGATAAAGATGAAAGTTGTGTGCCAAGGTGCAGATGTATTAACTGAATCCTAACTCCTCTGGTGCATCACTGCAATGCTGCTATGACACTGTTTTGAAGACAGTTGACCCTTCTTTTGGGGAGTAAAATGCTCTTTATGGATATTCTCCTGTAAAACCAGAAAATGAATCACATGTGGGTTCTTACAGTAACTGGCCAGACAAATACCATGTCTCTTAATTTTAGTGGTCATCACTACTGTTGGCAAATCAATAATGTGTCCTCACAACTATACTTAAAATCTGTTTTCATCATACTTTATGACCTGATGTACTACAATACAGATAGAAAAACAGTTTTTCTGGAGAACAGTATTAAAATATCTTGTTCATTAACCATTTCACCCAACTGTAACATGGAATTGTACATTATGTTTTAAGAATCACTGAAACTTTTAGGATTTCCACATGACCAAGTTTGTCATTTACCTCTTTCCATTTCTAAGAATTAACTACTGATAAATACTATCACTAACTTCCTGGACTTTGAACCATTGCTACTGTCCCTTAAATTATTGAAATTCTATTCTGACAAGATGAAAGGATAGCAATGGATAATTATACATTGATTAATAACCATAACCCTTGCTAAAAGTATTAAGTACAACATGAATTACATATAGCAAGAGAACAGAATGCTATTTGTAACTTTACAAGTGTTTTTTCCTTTAAGATATTGCGATCATTATGCTTCTTTTAAAAACTCATTAAGTATGGAAAAGCAAAACAGGTTACAGAATGACAGGAATTAGGGACACTGAGAAGAACATGGGAGGGTCTCTACGAGGCAACAGGACAGCTCTTGGTCTGAATCTTGATTGTGAAACATCTGACTGTGTTCAGAGACTGCAGTTTCCACAGTATATTTGAACTGGGTGACAGGTACATGAGGTTTCTCTAGTTGTTAAAAAAATAAATAACTCTGAAAATAAAATACTCAGTTAAAAAATTCCACTTAGCATGGTGTCATATACTTGTTTTTTTTTTTTACTTCAATTTATTTTTAATTACTTTTAAATCCATCTCATATCTATTTACGTTGTTATTTTAAAATTAATTTACTTTTACATATCAGCAATGGGTTCCCCTGTCCTCCCCCCTTCCAGCCCCGACCTGCCTTCCCCCCAGCCCTTCCCCTCCATTCCCATCTCCTCCAGGGCAAAGACTCCCCTGGGGATTCATTTAAACCTGGTGGATTCAGTACAGGCAGGTCCAGTCCCCTCCTTCCAGGCTGAGCAAAGTGTCCCTGTGTAAGCCCAAGGTTCCAAACAGCCAGCTCATGCACTAAGGACAGGTCCTGGTCCCAGTGCCTGGGTGCCTCCCAAACAGATCAAGCTTTTCATTTGTCTCACTTACCCAGAAGGCCTGATCCAGTTGGGGGCTCCTCAGCTATTGGTTCATAATTCATGTGTTTCCATTAGTTTGGCTATTTGTCCCTGTGCTTTTCTAATCTTGGTCTCAACAATCCCTCCTCTGTCTCGACAATTGGACTCCTGGAGATCCACCTGGGGCTTGGCTGAGGATCTCTGCATCCATTTCCATCAGTTATTGGATGAGAGTTCTAGCATGACAGTTAGGTTGTTTGGCCATCCAATCACCAGACTAGGTCAGTTCGGGCTTTCTCTCGACCATTGCCAGTAGTCTACAGTGGATGTATCATTGTGGATTTCTGGGGACCTCTCTAGCACTTTGCTTCTTCCTGTTCTCATGTGGTCTTCATTTATCATAGTCTGTTATTCCTTGTTCTCCCTTTCTGTTCTTGATCCAGCTGGGATCTCTTGCTCCCCTAAGCTCTCTTTCCCTTGAACCTTGCCCTTCATTACCCCCACTCACATCCAGGTTGTTCATATAGATCCCATCCATTTCTTTGTCATTGGGCAATTCCTGTGTCTTTCTTAGGGTCCTGTTTTCTAGGTAGCATCCCTGGAGTTGTGAGTAGCAGTCTAGTCATCTTTGTTTTACATCTAGTATCCTCTTATGAGTGAGTACAGGCTAAGGAAATCAGAGATACATCTCCCTTTACAATAGCCACAAATGATATAAAATACAATGGGGTAACTCCAACTAAGGAATTAAAGGATCTTTATGACAAGAACTTTAAGTCCCTGAAAAAAGAAATTGAAGAAGATGTCAGAAAATGTAATGATCTCCCATGCTCATGGATACGCAGGATTAACATAGTAAAAATGGCTATCTTACCAAAAGCAATCTACAGATTCAACGCAATCCCCATCAAATTACCAACACAATTCTTCACAGACATGGAAAGAACAATACTCAACTTCAAATGGAAAAACAAAAAAAACCTCAGGATAGCCAAAAGAATCCTGTACAATAAAACAACCTCTAGAGGCATCACAATCCCCGACCTCAAGGTCTATGATAGAGCTACAGTAATAAAAACAGCTTGGTACTGGCATAAAAACCGACATGTGGACCAATGGTATAGAATTGAAGACCCTGACATTAATCCACACACCTATGAACATATAATTTTTGACAAAGAAGCCAAAAATGTACAATGGAAAAACGAAAGCATCTTCAACAAATGGTGCTGGCATAACTGGATGTCAATGTGTTGAAGGCTGCAAATAGATCCATATCTGTCACCATGCACAAAAATTAAGTCCAAGTGGATCAAAGACCTCAACATAAATCCAGTTACTCTGAACCTGATAGAGAAAGTAGGAAGCAGTCTTGAATGCATTGGCATAGGAGATCGCTTCCTAAATATAACACCAGTAGCACAGACACTGAGAGAAACAATCAATCAATGGTACCTGTTGAAACTGAGAAGCTTTTGTAGAGCAAAGGACATGGTCTCATATACTTGTAAACCTGGCACGTGGGTTGTGGACAGAGCAGGAGTTCCAAGTTATCCTCAGAGACATATTAAGTTGCAGGCCAGGCTGAGCTACATGAAATCTCTTATCTAAAAATAAAATAGCAATTGTAAATTTGTTCATCATTGAAATGATTAAGAGTTATAACACATTTCAGGTGATTACAATGGATATAATTTAAAATATGCCAATGGAACTAAATATATAACATGTGAAAAGTGTGCAAAATGGAGAAAATATGAACCTAGTTGGGTTTTTTTCAAGTTATATTATCAAAATAAACTCAAACTTAGTCCACTGTCATATTTTCATGGGAAGCCTGACATTTTTATCATTTTGTGTTTTCAGTTGCTCTGTTTTCGTTTGCCTGTAGGTTTAATATAAACTGTACAAATATGTTAGTTTCTGTATGATTTTTGGGGGTCAGTATAGATTTTATGTTTCATTTGTAGGGATGTAAAAAGCAACATCACTTTAGTATTTAATTCTTTTCTTGCTCTGTTCTGAACCTGGGGCAAGAAAGACGATGTTGTTAATATTCACATGATCTGTATCTGTTCTATTTTAATTCCTAATATTGAAATGTCACTTCTGGCACTTATGTAACACTATTTGATCAGTGATGTCTTCCAGGCCTGAATAATACCTTCTGTAAAATGTTCCTGTGGGTGTGGGTTGTCTCCATCATCCATTTTAAGTCCAAACACTATGATCACCTAGGTGAAATGCTTTGATAATTTCTCAAATGCAATTTGCTTTCCAAATACAGTAGAGGCAACAGAAAATGTATGGAACATATAAATGTTCCTTATATATGAAACAAACTAATACACAAGGCAAGCTCCAGGATGAACTTGATTTGGAAAGACCAGGCAGTACAGTGTTAAAACTTTCTGTGGACTATAATTCTGTAATCACCTGAATTGTAGTTTGCCTATAGTTCCTGGAGGCCACTATTGTAAATGGTGTTATAAAGTTATATGTTATGTGTTCATAGAAAATTAAGCCTGTCCCATAACTGATTATTTCACACTTTAATTTTATTATGCCTGTGTATATGCTAGATTTGTGTACCCAAACATTAATATATCCTTATTGTTTACTGTTTGACTCAATGCTTTGTTTTTACATCTCGATATTTTGATCATTGTGTTTGGAGAAAGAAACATGAAAAACAAGCCTTCATTTAGAATCTGAAAAAAATAAAAAAATTTCAAATGGTTCAAAAAAGAACCTTATTTGAAAAAAAAAAAAAAAGATGTGCAATAAATTTTAAGGTCCTGAGCTTCACATTTGTATTTGTAGGGTGGAAGGGCTCTCATTCTTTTGTTCATTGAAAATGATTTTGAAGACCTATTCAGTCTGAGACACTTTAGATTAGGAATTGCCCTTGTCAAGTGATTGCATGCTGAATGACAACTTTGTTCTTTGTATCTTTTCACTTCTCTTTTAGTTATGTCTTATGTCCAAAGTACTGTGGGGTTTGAGAAACATTCATATGCTATATGACCTAACGTATGCTCTTCTCACTTCCACTGCAGTAAGATTGACAAGACAGAGTAAAGTTCATTCCCAGGTCTAGTTATTGGTTTTTTTTGTCAACAATCCTATTCATTTCAGATATTTCAACCTTAGAATAACTTCCTCCTTCAAAAATGATATTACAAGAGATCAATATCAATTAGCTTCAACTCAGAAATTTATGATGAATCAGTAAACACTAAAACATAAAAATAATGCACAGCCTTCTTGAACCTGCAAACAAAACCAAATAGAGGAGCTTTAACCTTACAGCAGAACTAAACATATACACTTAATCTCAAAATAGAACTAAAGGGAAGGGCCTACTTGAGTCTTAAAATATGAACCAAATGAAGTATTTGTTGCATTTTGGGAAGGGGGATAGCAGATTATAGACAAGGTGAACGTTGAGGAGAAAAATGGGAACACAAAGGGGCAGAAGGTAGTGCAAGGGTGAGGACTGGGAAACAGGACAAGGGAAGGTTTCACCAAAATGCATTGTTACATGAAGAGCTACACAGCAAGCTACAATCTTGCAAACCAGGTAAAATGAATTTAAAAAAGCGACAATAGATCATGTGTAATACAAAAGAACAGAGGTTATGGGATATGGAGAGCTAATGTTTTAAGTGGAAATAGAAGGAGTGGGAGGGATGAAAGATAGGGGTATGTTAGTGAAAATTAAGGGTGTATGAAATAACGTTGGTTTGTAAGCTAGCTCATGCACTTTAAAAGAGGAGTTTGGACAGAGATAACATAGTTTATTAAGTGAAAATCTCACTATCATGCATAGGTTATTTCCATACAGGTTATTGGTCAGAGAGGGCCCAGGGACACACTAAACAGAACAGGCTCTTGCTCTTAGTTACCCATTGTAAGTAGATGGTAAGACCATAACGCTGAGGATACTATACACTCTGGTTTCAAGTTATAGATAAATCAGATTTGAGCTGACCAGAAAACTCTCCCCTGGATGGGTATATTTCGTAGTCCTGTGTTACACAAGTTACAGGATTTTAAAATGTATCAATGGCCTATCCATTGCTGGGCCATGCACGTTGTAATATGACCTGCCAGACAAGGTGTATCCTCAGCACAATAGTAGTTAGGACTGTTTATGAGACAACCAACCATTCTCTAAAAGGGCTTTGAGACGTGCTCCATGCAGAGAATTAATGTGTGGTACTGTAAATGGTTACAATCTATGACTATAGATGCCATAGACCCTAGTAGACCCAATCAATACTTTTCTGAGTGGTCATACTATAAAACTGATTTAAAATGTTTATACTGATTTCTACAGGTTTGTGCTGCTTTAAGCCTTGATCAAGAGCTTCTTATGACAGAAGGTAATGGGCGATGTAGAGGATCATAACTGTTCAAAAAGCTGACAGTATCAGACTGTGAGTATTCAACCACAGGTAGAACTTCTGTATCAACCCCAAAGCCCTAGCCTCAGGGAACATCACAGAAGAAAAATGGAAAAAAAACGTAAGAGTTGGAAGATGCAGAGGAGTATTGTAAGTATATGTGGCACCTGGAAATAAGACGGCAGTCACAAACCTGAACCCACAGCAGCTATGGTTACTTTCAAATAACCTTCATGAGATTAAGAGAGTTAAAATTCCAGCATAGAAAGGGAAAACCTTTTGCTGCCCTTGCCATAAAGAGCTAGAGGCACCTGATGACAGTTTGCTGAGAGAGTCACTTTCTTGAAGTCTCAGCACTTGGTAGATTGGCAACTCCTCCGTAGCTGACACCATACACGTGACTATATAGGCAGGACTTATTGCACTAAATGAGTTATATAATAACACTATAAGAGGTGGAGTTTGGAAGGAGACAGGAGATCTGTTGGACGAGGCAGTCAGAGTTGGAAGAGGAAAATAATATACTGATTTGGCCAAGATAAATATATAAAACATGCAAGATGGAGAGCTTGCTCAGTAGTTAGGAGCGCATACTTGTCCTCCATAGGACTAGAGTTGAATATGCAGCATGCATATCTGACTTGAAGCTCACAACCCACCTGTAACTCTAAGTCTCGTAGAATCTGACACTTCTGGCCTATTCAGGTATCTGCACTTGTGTGCACATATAACCCCCTACACACACAAACAATAAAAACCAAATCTTAAAATCACATATTGCCACCTGTATGAAGTAGTAGTAGTTGGAGGAAGAGGAGAACTATGATGACAATACCAATGATTAAAACAACAAGGCCAGCCTGGATAAGCCTTTAAAGCAAGAGACAGTATTTTTTTTTAAAAAGTGGATCTAAAGAATAAAACAAATTAAAAGACTATTTAATACAATTTTATATGAATGAACAGTTATCTTGCAGGCTATGTATGTATGAATACCACATACGAAATTCTTGTACCTGTAGAGGCCAGAAGAGGGTATCAGTTCCCATGAAACTGTGGTTATAGACAGGTGTAAGATACCATGTGGGTGCTGGGAAATAGACATGCAAGAGCAGGAAGTACTCTTTACTGTTGAGCCAAGTGATTCCTATAACTAAAGGGATTTTTTAAATGTTTGGTCAAAATTATGTACATTAATTGACAAATTATTTTTTAAGTTTGGGTCTACAAATGACAAATGATCTTTAGGGTAGAAAATCATTCCTAAAAATACTCCAGTTTACGAGCTGAAAAACAAGAGATAATTTTTAAATAACTTAAAAGCAAGCTAGCACCTTTGAGTGTTGTAAAAGTGGAACTACTTTCTTACTGTGTCTTCTTGTAACTGTTTAAAGAAATCCTAACTCTTGGGCTTATATTATTTATAAAAATATAATTTACTTAAGAACATCATCTTTCTTAACATTAAATAAAATTGTCATCTTATTGGTTAACTTTAGAATCTAAATTCAATGCAATGAAGCTTTTAAAAGAAAAGAACAATTGAATGAACAAATATTTCTAACCAAAATAAATATAATATCTGTGTTTATGATACTAAAATAGGAAAGCTGTAAACAGTTCCTAATCCTTGTTATTTTGTGATAGAATATGCTTATTTTGTGTAAAATATTAAGAACTGTGATTGTTCAGAAATGTATTCCTCTTTGCAAATAGTTAATTATTGAATTAGTATAAAATAAATACTTTTCTTCTAGGATTATTGAGTACAATATGTTAACTTGAGGAAACATTCTGACTTGATATCGTTGTAGTAGTACAAGCATACTTTCAGCTTAAAATTAATACTATCTACAACACAAGCTGATATAACCACATTGATATTTTTACCTCACTATGGTACAGTAGATCTGGGATTTCAGGAATAGAGGAAAGAAACAGAATTTAGGATCTTTAAGTATATATAAAAACAGAATTAGAAAACTTGTTCAGTTAAACTTGTTAGTTATAATGCACATTCTGAGCATTATATTTTCTTTTAGAACAGGTGGCATCTACTATATTCCTACGTTTGGGGTCATTTACAGAATTCTTCAGGTTGATAAAAGTTCTAGGACTCCATTAAATACTCACGGGCTATCAGAGCCCTTAGACAAATAGTGTGACCAATATAAACATTCTCAGTAAATAGTAAAAGTTGTCTCATTGTCACACATGTACTTACACTCAGCTTTCTTTCTTTTAGCATAACTCCCTGAACAATTGTCTTGTGGTTGCCAGGCATTGCTGTGGTAGCCCAAGTCACTCTCTTGGTATCCCTGCCTCCTTCAGGAGAATGTGGGTACAACTTAACCCAGCAATAAGTAGAAGGTTTGGCATGGAATTACTTCTGCGGACACACAGAGTCTGCCAGAATCAGTATATAATTCTGCTCAGTTAAAGAACTACCGACATATTCAATTAAGCATGTGTGTCTTGTCTTATGACATATTTGTTTTTAAGTAAGAATTCTATCCAGTAGCAGATGGGAATAATAAGAATAGTAGAGCTGTATTTTATGCTTCCTTGCTATGTAATCTCTTCCTGGATGCATTATTTCATTTACAATCTTGCCTGGCTATCATGTAAGAAAAGATACATCTTTAAATAAATTAAAATTTCTATTATTCCAAATTTTAAAAAAGCCAAATCCAAGATGTCCTTTAATAATGGAATGAATTTACTGTGGTATATCCAGATAATAGGATATTTTTCAGAACTAAAATGTTATAAACAGACATAAAAGAAAATTAAGTGTATAATACTATGTGAAAGAAGCCACTCAGTATATTTTATATGCTGTATGGATGCAGCTATACAATATTAGGGAAAAGAAACTATGACAAAAGAGTATAAAAGTCAGTGGTTTCCAAAGGTTAGGTAGAGGCTGGGATAAATTTAATTAACTGACAATGAAAGAGTTTTTGGCAGTGAGACTACAAAGTTGAAACTACCATAATACATACAAGTAATCTGACATTAGCCAAGAGTCAGAGTTTAAAACACCAAGAGTAGAATCTAAGATAAAACATGAAGTTTTATATGGTGTGTTAAATGATGTGGTGTGTTAATGTGGGTTTACCAGTTGGAGAACTCAGGAGGAGGATGCTGTTAATAGGGAGATAAGAGGCATCATGGAAACCTCTGTACACTTCTCTCTATTTTACTATTATACTAAAATGACCCTACAAATTTAAGTATTAAAAGAGGAAAAGTCTACTTTCCTGCTGACTACTCTTAGCTCATATTTGTTAGACCTTGACTACTTTTCTGATGAATGCACATCAGCAACTCTACAGGCTTATTTGCTCTTTCCCATGTGCTTTCTCACTCTCACATCTGGGTATTTTCTTGTGACTCAAAGACATTCAAGGAGAATGACTACCAAAGATGACTTGAAAATAAAATTGGCCTTAAACTATCACCTGTTTTCTTTCCTGACTAATGTCTTCTCTCATGTCCTAATGTCACTGATACAGAAGAAAGACAAGAATATCTATGTGTACATTTGAAAGACGGCTTCAAAGCAAGAGTCTAAAAACTAGATCAATGAGCAGGAAGTCGCCTTGAACAAGGTCATTTTGATTTGGTTAAATACATTAAACCATTTAATATACCATTTTGCAGAACTTAATTTGTTTAAGTATTTTCTTTCATCATTCTACTTAAAAAGAGAAGAATATGCCATGAATTCTTTTAATGAAATAAAGTTAGTATGTGAAAACAGAGTAACTGTCAAATCTAATTGGTCACTAACAAACCTTGGTCTCACTTGTGAAAAATAAAAAAAAAAAAAGTTTCTTGTCAAATGTACTAAGAAATGTTTCTAGTCTAATATAGCTCAGGTAGTAGATGTTTTTAAAATGCACATGCCCTCACCTCTGGAAAGACATTTGTGTTTTTCATGACAAGGCATGATATTTCAACTCTTCAGTAGGCCTTAAGTTCATTGAGTGTGGAGAGGGCAAAATAAGGTATCTGGGAGGAGCTGGATGTAGAAAGTGAGGAGATAAGGTGACATACTTCTACTTTAACTAAAAACATATTTCAGAAATGAAAAATAAAAAAGCCTTTGTCATATTTGAAACCTAAAAATATTAATGTCTTCCATTTTCATAGATCCTGCAACTCAGATTCCATTCATGAATATTTCTTTATAACAGATGCTATTTTCATATCCTAACTAGACTTTTACTTCTTGTCCCAATTGTTTACTTTTTGAATGCTTGATAGGATTTTATTAAATAATCTAATTTCTATTTTTATTCCTTTAGTTTAAATCATGCTGATACTATCTACTCAAAGCAGACTTTCTCAAACACAAATACTAAACCTCTTAAAAAATCTCAGCATCCTACTATAGAGCTACAGTAATAAAAACAGCTTGGTACTGGCATAAAAACTGACATGTGGACCAATGGAATCAAATTGAAGACCCTGACATTAATCCACACACCTATGAACATATAATTTTTGACAAAGAAGCCAAAATTGTACAATGGAAAAATGAAAGCATCTTCAACAAATGGTGCTGGCATAACTGGATGTCAATGTGTAGAAGGCTGCAAATAGATCCATATCTGTCACCATGCACAAAACCTAAGTCCAAGTGGATCAAAGACCTCAACATAAATCCAGTTACTCTGAATCTGATAGAAGAGAAAGTAGGGGGTAGTCTTGAATGCATTGGCATAGGAGATCACTTCCTAAATATAACACTAGTACTGAGAGAAACAATCAATCAATGCAACCTCTTGAAACTGAGAAGTTTTTGTAGAGCAAAGGACATGGTCAACAAGACAAAGCGACAGCCTACAAAATGGGAAAAGATCTTCACCAACCCCACATCTGACAGAGGGCTGATAGCCAGAATATATAAAGAACTCAAGAAATTAGACATCAAAGTGCCCAACAGTCCAATTAAGAAATGGGCAGGGTTGGGGATTTAGCTCAGTGGTAGAGTGCTTGCCTAGCAAGTACAAGGCTATGGGTTTAATCCTCAGTTCCACAAAAAAAAAAAAAAAAAAAAAGAAAGAAAGAAAGAAAGAAATGGGCTATAGAACTAAACAGAGAATTCTCAAAAGAAGAAGCTCAAATGGCTGAAAGATCATTAAAGAATTGTTCAACATCCCTAATTATCCAGGAAATGCAAATCAAAATGACTCTGAGATACCACCTTACACCTGTCAGAATGGCTAAGATAAAAAACACTGAAGACAGCTTTTGCCGGATAGGATGTGGAGTAAGGGGAACTCTCCTCCACTACTGGTGGGAATGTAAGCTTGTACAGCCACTTTGGAAAAGCGCTTCCTTAGAAAATTGGGAATCCATCTCCCCCAAGACCCAGCTATAGCACTCTTGGGGATATACCCAAGGAATGCTCAATCATACCACAAGGGCATTTGCTCAGCTATGTTCATATCAGCATTGATTGTAATAGCCAGAACCTGGAGACAACCTAGATGTCCTTCACCTGAAGAATTGATAAAAAAAACATGGTACATATACACAATGGAGTACTACTCAGCAGAGAAAAACAATGACATCATGAGGTTTGCAGGCAAATGGATGGATCTAGAAAAAATCATCCTGAGTGAGGTAACCCAGACTCAGAAAGACAAACATGGCATGTACTCACTCATAGGAGGATACTAGATATAACACAAAGATGACAAGACTGCTACTCACAACTCCAGTGAGGCTACCTGAAAACAGGACCTTAACAAAGACACAGGGATCACCCAATGACACAGAAATGAATGAGATCTACATGAACAACCTGGATGTTAGTTGGGGTAATGAAAGGCAAGGTTGAAGGGAAAGAGAGCTTAGGGGAGCAGGAGATCCTAGCTGGATCAAGAACAGAAAGGGAGAACAAGGAATAACAGACCATGATAAATGAAGACCACATGAGAATAGGAAGAAGCAAAGTGCTAGAGAGGTCCCCAGAAATCCACAATGATACATCCACTGTAGACTACTGGCAATGGTCGAGAGAAAGCCTGAACTGACCTAGTCTGGTGATCAGATGGCCAAACACCCTAACTGTCATCTAGAACTCTCATCCAATAACTGATGGAAATGGATGCAGAGATCCTCAGCCAAGCCCCAGGTGGATCTCCAGGAGTCCAATTGTCGAGACAGAGGAGGGATTGTTGAGACCAAGATTAGAAAAGCACAGGAACAAATAGCCAAACTAATGGAAACCCATGAATTATGAACCAAAAGCTATGGATCCCCCAACTGGATCAGGCCCTCTGGATAACTGAGACAATTGAATAGCTTGAACTGTTTGGGAGGCCCCCAGGCAGTGTGACCTGGACCTGTCCTTAGTGCATGAGCTGGCTGTTTGGAACTTTGGGCTTACACAGGGACACTTTGCTCAGCCTGGATGGAGGGGACTGGACTTGTCTGAACTGAATCTACTAGGTTGACCTGAATCCCCAGGGGAGTCTTTGTCCTGGAGGAGATGGGAATGGGGGGAGGGACAGAGGGAAGGCAGGGTTGGGGAGGATTTCCCATGCTGATATGTAAAATTAAAACACAAATATCTGTATGAAAAATATATATTTAAATAAATCTCAGCATCTTAATATAGCATTGCTGAGAATTGTTCTTGTGAATTGATTGTATCTCCCCCAATATTGTCCTTTGAGCTCCATGACCTAAACGCTTAAACATCTGAATTACATCTAATAATGTCATTTACTATTTACATCTTTCTCTTTGTTGTTACAGTTGTTCTATGAACACCTCATTATTTTACTAATCCTATAGAATATTAACCTTTTGGGTAAGTTCTAAAGTTTCAATTAAAATATACCTGCATCATTTCATCCTTCTCTTTTCTCCTTGCAGCCCTTCCTGTGCTCCATCTCCCCACTCCTTCTCAAACCCATGACCCTTTCTTCTTTGATATTGTTTCATCAATATAGAAATATTCACAGCTTAGGCCATTCAGTATTGCTTATATGAATATAATTTCTTGGCTTAACCACCTAGTACTGGAAAACCAGTTAGAGGACTCATTTCTGGGAAAGACTAGCTTTATCCCTCTCAGTAGTAGTCATTAATTGCCTGCAGTTCTTTGTCCCTGTGACAGTTCCTTTTTTATATTAAAATTTCTGTTGGAGTCTTCGCTTTCAGGACCTCTTTAGGCAGCCATGTTGTTGAGATATCATGGCTGTAGCTGCCGGGACGATATTTTTCTAGGTGACACACTATTACACTATACTCCCTGGTCCTTGGCTTTTTCAATCCTCCTCATCCCCCTATTTTAATGTCCCTTGAGCGTTATGTACAAAAATTGTGTTGTAGATATATCCACTGGGACTGGGCACCACACAATTTTTCCTTGCATTTTGACCAGTTGTGGCTTTGCATTATGATCTCTGTCTGCTACAAAGAAAAGTTTCTTTGATGAGAAGAGAGAACTATACATACATCTAAAGGCATGAACTTTTTTAAGGACTTGGGAATCCAGCATAGGGTCTTGTAAACAAACACACTACAGCTGAACTTCATATACCTTCAGTTTGTTCATTCTTTGTAGTACAGGCATGTTAGGAAGTACTGCTCACACTCTTGCAGCCTGATCAAACCTTTGGCTACTGTCAGTTATGAGATTGTACTATTAAAATGAAATGTTCTGTCTAATGCAGCTTTCAAAATATACTCAAAGTTAGCATGTATACAAACTGTTGCCTGACCTAAGGGTATACCCTCCGAATAGAGCAACAGATACCCTGCCAGTCAAAATCAATCATCAGCCAACCACAAGCTACCTGCCAGTCAGACTGTATTAAAATAAAGCTGGGGCTTATTAGATTATTCCTTTTCTATAGCTATAAAAATAATCTGAAAATTGTATAGACAAAGCAGAATTGATAGACACATGAGTCAGAATTACTCATGAATTGCAATTCTTTTGTGATCAAAACAGTAATTTTCTCTGGCTTCAGACAATTCATGTTTGGATTTAACTTGAAATTGAAAATGTTTATCCTTTAAAACATCAAAATAATAAATACTTCATAGTCTTGTTTGTTTTAGTCTCTCAAATTATATCTAGGTATCAAGTTTATATTTTTTGTATACTCGGGGATTCTACTGAGGAATTAACTCAGGATTGGGGATATGTCATTTGTCCATTCCATGCTTCCCTTTGGAAATTGTTCTCCTCCCTCCCTCTCTCTCTCTCTCTCTCTCTCTCTCTCTCTCTCTCTCCCTTTCTTACACATGGGGAGGATGAAGGTAGAGAACATATTAGTCACTTGGTCACTTGTTTCATTGCTATGACAAAATATTCTAAGAAAGTAAATTCTGGAAGTGAGAGTTTTGCTTCAGCTTACAGTTTAAGAAGTCCCTCAAGGTGTCAAGACTGTGGAATGACTAGTCAAATTGTACCAGCAGTCAGGAATCAGAGAGTAGTTAGGAAGTATGACCTGGCTACAAAACCTTAAAACCTGGCCCAAGTGATCCACTTTCTCAGTTGATCCACCACCCACTAAATGTTCCCTGGCCTTCTCAAAGAGCGCCATAAGCTAGGAGCAAGTGTTCAAATACTTAAGCCTATAGGACAAATTTTGTATTAAAATTGCATTAAAGAAGTAACATATCTTTTACCATAAAACAGATAAGTTGTAGAATTAGATTCTATGCCAGACTCTGTGAAACCACAGGAAATTAGCCAGACTCTGTGAATTGCAATATAATATTTACATATGATGAATTTTAATGAGCAAGCAGGGCAGAGAAAATGTGAATGAATCATAAAGTGGGTCAAAAATTAGTGTCCAATCAAACTATTGCCAGATATAATATCTTATTGCCAATATAATATTGCCAGAATATCATAGAGATATTCTCTGTAAAAAACACAAAGGATTGACATTTGGGCTGCATCTGAAGGATCAATTCTAGTAGGCAAGCAAGAAAGAAAAATTAGAAGAACTTTGTTTATAACAGACTATAATTTCCAGCTGAATATTTACTGCCCTGGAATCCAGACAATCTCAGTAATACTGTATAGTGATAATTTATTTGTATTGAAATGTGATTTTATTTGTATGTTAATAAAGTTGTATTAGGGTCAGAGCCAGCCATAGCAGAAGATGGTCGGTAGTGGTGCATGCCTTTAATCCCAGCACTTGGGAGGCAGAACTAGGTGGATCTCTGTGTATTCAAGGAAACAGCCAGCATGGAGACACATGCCTTTAATCCCAGAAAGCAAGCCTTTAATCCCAGGGAGTGACAGCAGAAAGAGAAAGACATATAAGGCATGAAGACCAGAAACTAGCAGCATTTGGTTGGTTAAGCATTAGGCTTTATAGCAGCACAGTTCAGCTGAAATTCATGTGGATGAGGACTCAGAAGCTTCCAGCCTGAGGAAACAGGATCAGCTGAGGAACTAGCAAGGTGAGGTAGCTGTGGCTTGTTCTGCTTCTCTGATCTTCCAGCATTCACCCCAATAACTGGCCTCAGGTTTGATTTTATTAATAAGATTCTTTAAGATTCATGCTACAATACTGAACCAGCTTTAACATTCCATGGCCCTTTGAGATAAAGATGTTTTCAAAGACTCACCTTTGACTTCAACCTCTACAACTGAAGCCCCATTTGGCCTTGGAGGAATGCAACTGAGTGTGCGTTTAAAATGTGGGCAAATATGACAGTTTTCTAAATAGTGTTCACTAAAGAAAGCATTTTGTTGTTGTTTGTGTTTGTTTTAAAAGAAGTCCTTGGTATTAAGTCCAAAGTGTCCCCTCCTCCAAGCTCCCAAAACATGCGGGCTACTTAAAATTTCCTGGGTTGTAGTCTGGGCTCAGCTCATGATGGACTGCCACCAGGTGAACAGAAGGATTGCTACATAATATCAGCTTTATGAAGAAACCTTGTGAAATGATTTCTGTTTGTCAAGAAGTCTATTACTTTCTTTAACACACACACACACACACACACACACACACACACACACACACACACGCACACACCACATGACAACTATGGCAACTACTTCTTGAAAGGGCATCTAGATCCCTATTATCACAAACAAGCCTTCAACAATCAGACTCACACTAGTTCCCAGGCTGTTTCAGGTAACCTGCCCACCACACGCTGCAATATAACTAGCTGAAAGATTCTCTGCCATTTTGCCCCCCACATACTGACCATTCTCCAATCCAGTCCTGAGATAACCTTGTTAGCTCAAATAACCTTTGCCTTTCAACACAAGGAGTGGCTTCCATGGTTTCATTGTGCCCTGGTTTACTCTCAGAAGAAAAAGTAACAGGAAAGGTGGAAATGTTACAAAAAGATGCTATTCATTTTAGAAAACACATACCAAGGAGTTAAGAGTTTTGACGTGCATCTTAACAATATTTGTCTGGAGTGTTTTTAAATGAACACTCAAAAAAGAAAAAAGACTAAAAGCACAAATAGAAAATTGGAAGATTTAACATTTTTATTGTTCAATGCTCTTAACATTTTACTGTTAGTGCCATAAATTTTGTTTAACCAAATGTACATATTCTCACATTAAAACCAATTATGGGCTAGAGAGATTAGCAGTTAAGAGAATGACCTACTCTTCCAGAACACCCCCATTTCGTTCCTAGCAACCATTTCTGATGGATCACTACTACCTCTAACTCTAGCTCCAGGGGATACAATACCTTCATCTGGCCTCTCTGGGTGTGAGTCCAGTCACTCACCTCTGTGGGCACTCACACTCACCTATATATACATTCATGCACAGATGCATACACAAATGTTAATAAAAAATAAATATTTTAATCACCAATTTGACCAATGCATACCTATACTAAGTATGTATATGATTTACTTTGAAGGTCACATAGTGTTCAAATAAGAGAAAGATATACACAATTCTTAACATGATGTGGCTGCAAATGAAACATCCACCTTTCTGGTGAAACATCCTTGATTCAGAAGTCCACATTTTTGAAGCTACAAGAAAATTGAATACATATAATTAGGACATTGTGAAAAGCTCAGCTCAATTATGCTCCTCAGTATGAGTTATACACAGACTTCCCAGGGTTCTTTTCTATGAACTCCATTTTGGTCAGCTACAGTATCAAAATAGGATTAAAACCTGAATGCTATCAAGAGTGGAACAGACCTGTGCTGAGGGAGCTCTCATGGCAGTCGGATCATAGCACTTGGCCCTGATAAAAAATGATTGTCAGATTTTCTAGGAACTTTGAGTTTGAAACTAATATAAATCAGAGTTTCTTTCTGATAGGTGTGGAGGGAGGCAATGTTAAACAAAACAAAAACAAAATGAAACAACCACAATAAAAAATGAATAGTCTTTTCACTTGTATTTGCTGGGACTTTGCCCAATCAAATTATACTAGCCCAAGAATGGTCATTGTTTCCTATACAGACTAGAAATGACAATCTCTTGTTTTCTGAAATTCTGCAATCACTGCAGATTCAAAATATGGGCACACCTTTTATTAACCCGACTTAAATGCGATTCTAAAAAAAAAAAAAGCAAAGTGCTCATAAAATGGTGTGCTTAACATTATGTGCTTCATGTGTTTGCCGGGTCATTTTCTATCTCTAAGGCTGCGGAAGCACACCCTCCCTCTATTGAGAAAATAAAGCCTGCATTTGCTGCCGATGTTTCACACTGGAAAGAGGATTTTCAGAAACAGAGTAACAGGAAGAAGTGGCCCTCACTGCCATTCTGAAGTGTCTGCTCTCAAGGCTTTTCCATTTAGGTGCTCTGCCATTAACCAGCCGGTTGCCTGAGATACACAATTTATCCTTGAACTGTCTGCCAGTGACCGCGACTCACAGATGCTGATGTGTTCATTAGGAGGCTCATGACAAATACGAAGGGACTTCACTAAGAACAACAAAGAACAAAACAAGCATTAGGCATGGATCACACTTCTGTAAACCAGCGGCACTTCTAAAACAGAATTTTTAAAATATGTTGTGTTCTGGTTTCTCTTGTGTATCTAAATACTGTTCAGATGCCTCTTACTGTCTTTCAACTGTTCTGTGTCAAGCTAGAAATTATGACAAGGATTTAATCATATTGTCCAAGTACTATTCTTCCAAATCCAAGTTTACCAAATGCAAGATACTCACATGTTTAGCTGCATGCACAAAGGAATTACTTCTTGGCAATCTTGGCATCTTCATAATTGTGGAAGATTGAATTATTGCATTAAAATATTTCTCTTTCCTTCATGTAAAAATGATAATTTCTTGCCTTGTTGATATCAGCCTGGGTACAGCATGACTTGTGGTACACCGCCCCTTGAGGGTAGTATTTGACTAACTCCACTGACAGGATACCAGCTTTGTCTGCAAGTCTTAGTGTACTGGTTACTTCTCTGTTGCTGGGATAAAATACCATTACCAGCAGCAACTTAGGGAAACATGCGTTCATTTTGATTTATGGTTCTAGAGGAATATGATTCCATGAGGAAAGAGAAGAGTGGCAGAAAGTGGCAAGCATGGCAGTACAGGAAGCTGAGAGATTGCATTTTCAACTTCAAGAAAAAAAATAGAGATAATGAAGTGCAAGTATGATGAGATTCTGGACTCTCTGCTGGTCCCCAGTGACATACTTCCTCCAGAAAGGCTTCATTGTCCCTCCTAATGGCACCACCACTGATGATTGGGTGTTGAAATAAGAGCTTGTGGAGAAAATTCTCATTCAAACCACCACACTTGTTAACAGAAGAAAATATGAGGAGTTCAAAGGAGGGCATTTGACAGCTAGATTTCCTTCCGTACTTTTCCTTTCTTCTGAAATACCATGGATAAAATACTCAATAAGTCTTCACACAAGAAATAAAGATACAGTTGGCCCATGGCAGACACATAATACAAAGTAGAAAAAGAAACCCTTATGTGTTTTCAGAATTCACCATTTAAAGCCTTTTGCTTGTATGTACATACATAAATATTTATAACCATAAAATATAAATATATATTGCTTACATATATAATCTACATGATATTTACAAATCCCTATATCTATATCTAGATTTATATTTATAAACATAAAGTATATTTACACTCATAAATATGTTTGTTATACATTCATAAATTATATATATATATATATATATATTCTTCCGATATTTAACACTAAAAGTAATATTTTCCACTTTAGAGTCAGCTTAAAGTTACATGTCATATTTTGTACTTCCATCATTGTGCATGTGAAGGGGACTAACTTACAGATCCAAAACAGCTGGATACCCATGACACAGGACAACAGGATATCCACAAGGAGCCCCAGTGAGAGCCCATTATCACTGGAGTGGAAGAAACCAGAGGCCTTGAGGCAGACCAAGGATTTGTGGCAATGAACACTTGAAAGTAAACATGAACCAACTAAAGGGTAAACTGTGTCTCAGTGGGCCACACTACACCTTCCAAGACACAGACGAAATGATTCTTCTTCTTCTTCTTCTTCTTCTTCTTCTTCTTCTTCTTCTTCTTCTTCTTCTTCTTCTTCTTCTTCTTCTTCTTCTTCTTCTTCTTTTACTTCTCCTTCTTCTTTTACTTCTTCTTCTTCTTTTACTTCTTCTTCTTCTCCTTCTCCTCCTCCTCCTCCTCCTCCTTCTTCTTCTCCTTCTTCTTCTTTTACTTCTTCTTCTTCTCCTTCTCCTCCTCCTCCTCCTCCTCCTCCTCCTCCTTCTTCTTCTTCTAATTTTTGTTTTGTCTCTATTGTTTGTTTAGTTATGGGTTTTTTATTTTTAATTTGGTTTTTATTTGAGGTGGAGGTTACAAAGGCAGAGGGTTGATGGTAGGAGACTGGGAGATAAATGGAATCAGAAAACATGAAGTAAAATCCACAAAGAATCAATTAAGACTTTTTTAAAGAAGTATTTTGGTATTTTTCTTCATCTTTCTGAAATAAGGGTATTTGAAAATATAGAAATAGTTCTCTGAATTTCAGTTTAGAACATTGTACAGTGATCCTAGATTGTCTTTATAGAAAATGCAGCCAAGATAAGCATGTATTTTAAATATCACGGGACATGTTAGAATGATGTCTGCATATTAGCTGTCAGTAAACATTGCATGTAATGAAAATTATTTAATTGGAGATCATTGAGGATCTTGGTAAATCTTTCTATCTTGGTAAATCATAAAAGAAAATTTAAAATATCATTCATATTATAAACTTATAAATAAACACTGTAATAGCCAAATGAATATCTGAGTCAAAATACAATTTTTGTGTAGCACAACACTTTTACAATTGAATCACTCAATTTTTATGTGTAGAAAGTGAAATATCCATGAAAGAACTGACAGATCATTTTGAGAAATGTCAAGTTAGTGAAGGAACTGAAAGCCCACAGGCTGCCCTGCTTCTCCTGGCAAGACATTGCAGGAAACATCCTGCTTGAACCAGCTCATCCATTCACAGAGAGGTGAGACTTCCTGCTGATGATTCTGATTGCTCTCTGGTCATTGATTTAGATGCAAAAGGGAACCGATACTGCTTTTTGCTTGCAGTGAAAGCTTGCCTGTGGTTACTGGGTAGGTCCAACTCTGACAGCTCTTTTTATTCTTCTGAAGGTGATAAGAGAGAGGGGCCAACCACAGTAAGGAGATAGTGGCTTTACCACAGTGACTGAACCTGGAAGTCAGAAAATCATGGAGACACAAAATTCATCTTGGTTTTACTTCCCACCATCAGCCTCTGTCACCAGCATGCATCAGAATTGCCCTGGACTGCCAGCAGCTTTTAGTACCATTCCCTGTGATAGATGAAAGGGGTTTTCCTTCACGTTGATGTGTTTGACTGTGAGGATTCCACACCATTCTTAATCCCTGCTCAGTGTGTTGGTTTCTCAAATAGTAACCCCTTCTTACACACATATACATATACACTTTTCTTAACTCATTCAATTTTCAGCGTGGAATCAGAAACAAATCATTTCAAATTCACTTTTGCTTCAGTAATAAATGTAGATCGCATATGTTGTATTAATTCATGACAGAAATATTTTGGAAGTATAATGGAAATGACAAGTGGACCATATTGACAAAGATAGTGTGTAATGGTCTTTAACTCTAGATCTTTAATAAAGCATACAAAAATAAACATTCATAAAACATTGTATTGATAGCTTGGCAGAATGTGCAATATATTATTAATAAATACATGGCACATTTATTTTTACTTACATATACACTTCAACCAAGACAAAGTGTGACAGAACAATATAATATGCTTGGTGGTAGAATATTCCTGTTTTTTTTTTTAATAATAGAATATATTCTAGAAGCTAAGCAAAAAAATAAGGAAAATTGAGTTTTTTATTTTCCCAGAATGATAACAGAATATGGCAAGATTCTTAGATTTTGATCTCTTTTCACAATTGTGTGTCTGTTCAAATGTAGTTTGTCTTTCCAGTAAGTGAAATAAATCATTCTCAAATATACATTTTTTTTGTTTAATATATGTGTTTTGGCTGGAATATGTTGATTTCTCCCTCCTCAAAAAAGAAGAAAACAAAAGTAGTTTGCATTAAAAATTAATAAACATGCCGGGCAGCAGTGGCACACACCTTTAATCCCAGCACTCAGGAGGCAGAACCAGGCAGATCTGTACAGTATTAACATAAATTGTGTTAAATTTCAATAAAATCAATAGTCATCAGATCACATACAGTCCCCTTTGAAGACTTGTATGTATCAGGCTTGGTGTGTTGGTAAAGGTATTTGCAATTAAGCCTGATGACCTGAGTTTGCCTCTTGCCTCCAGATCCCAGAGGTAGAGAACTGACCACTATAAGGTTTTCCTAGATTATACATGCATGATACAAATGCCTCATTACAGAAAATAAAGAATATAAATATATATGGAGTTATATAAGAAGTTGACTTTTAATTTGTAATGCATTATTTCATACACAATTTCAAGCATTATGTTTCTTACCCTTAGTAGCAAATACTATGAACCTTATCATTTATTTGTATGATTGAAGTTTATAAACTACATTAGTGATTTTAATGCACTATTTATAATAAAGCACAAAAGGAAAACAAATGTAGCATCCTTTTGTATGTCAATGATATTCCCTAAGAAAACCACAAGAAAACATTAGACAAAAAAAAGCGTTAAATTTCGGTCAGTTAAAAATATGTAGCTAGAGCAGTTTCTTTTACAGAATAACAGTCTGTATCATTGACCAGCAATAATATTTTGATTGCATATGGTTCAGACTCAGGAAAGCTCTAATTTAATTTTCTAATTATATTTAATCAGTTAACATCTCATTTGGGCTGTTCTGTGTTTGCATATGTGTTTGCATGGCGGTACAGAGACTGCGGAACGGTACAGGTCTGAAGAATGGGATTTAGGAAGTGCAGGCACTTATGGGCTTTTTATTTATGTTTACTTGTCTTAAGGGGGCAGCAAAGGCACACAAAGCTTTGGTAATATTAAATTCGTCTTCTATGTCCCAATCTAAAATTAAATGCAAACATTTATGTGATAATAGAAGCAAAAGACAATGTGATGATGTTTCTGATTCAGGTCTTTATACAAACAAAGTCCATCATGAAGATTTTTTTCCCTGGCATTTATGAAAGACATACAATTTAGTCTTGCTTTGATGTATTTGTTATGTGTCACAGCAGATTAGTTAGATGTGTGTAAAGTTGTTATTGCTACCGCAAACGGAGACTGCAGAGAATATTCTCCAAAGCATAGCTCATCTGCAATCATTTTATTCAGTTATTACTGAAGTCCAAGGTATGTAATATGTTAAAAAAATAAAATGCAAATGTTGTACATGTTTCCCTAAGGGACATAGATTCCAACTGACTTGCTGACTTGTAAATGGTCGCTATGTGAATCTGATACAATTTGATTTCTGAATACTTTTCAGATTGTGCTCAAAGTAACCAAAAACATGTTTGTTTTTACAACTAGCAAACAGAAATTGGAAATGTTCACTCTTTCAAAAGAACTCTCATTTTTTTTTTTACTGAATCAGTATCTACAATTACCCTGAAGGGCAGCATTGTAATGAATGAAAATTAAAATTTTTATTTTAGAGCTTCCCAGTCAACTCAAATATGAAGCTTAGGAACGTATAAAATTAGTGGAAAAAAGAAAACCCCATATAATGTATTGTTAAAGAGAAAGTCTACACTTATTTCAAAGAATGAGTAACAAACTTCTCACTAGTGTTTTAATTAGAATATTCATTGAATTCTTTCAAACTTTGTGATGTGAACATTAAACTTCAATAGATCTCAAGTAATAGAATAAAAACTGTATAGGGGCACAGCAGAGTATATGAAATGATGTCACCTACCCTGTCTGTGGAATCATAGGCATTGGTTTAAAAGCACACATGAAGATTTCAACAAAATCTTGACTACATGGTGCAAGAACAGTTTCATAAATTTAAATTTCTTGCCTCAAGGGACAATTTGTATATCAAAGTCATGCAGAAATTGTGTTCTAAAAATTGTATTAACAATTAACAGCACAAGACATGACTCAAATTCAGACACAATTTAAAACAGATCAATGCTGCAAGCAACTTAATTTTATAATAGAGAATAGATAAACAAAATTAGGTATTTCTCTTAACTTGCATGATATGTATATTTGCCAGTTTCTTTTCAACAATTAACTGATTAAAATTTAAATCTCATGTTAAAAAATGGATCAGATTGGGTGCAATGGAGGAGGAGAGTTCTGGGAGGGACAACTGCAATGGGGAGGGCGGGTATTTGAGGGGCAGATAGAAACCTGCTGTAATGGAATCTCCTTGAGTCCAGGAGAGTGACCCGAGCTAAGACTCTTAGTAATGGTGGCTGGGAGAGATACAGAACCTGAACTGGCCATCTTCTCACACCAACACAGTCACAAAAACCTTCCACCTATAATCTGTCTTGCGTGCAAGGTGGAACAGAAATTGCAGGAGTGGTCAACCAATGACCACCCCTGCTTGAGACCCATGCCATGAAAGGGAAGCCCATGCCTGAAACTACCTGAAGGGCCAGGACTAGGAGGATGGATAGCCCAGAGACCTAGGATAGAACCATACACAACCTTCCAAAAAAAGTCAATGAAATCTTTCCTAATGCTATTCTGCAATATTTGAAGACACCTAGCAAAGTCGTCATCAGAGAGGCTTCACACAGCAACTGATGGAAACAGATAAAGATACTCACATCAAATCATTAGGTGGAGCTTAGGGAATCCTGCAAATGAGAGCGAGCAAGGATTGTAGGAACCAAAGGGGTCAAGACGCCACCAAAAAACAAAAACAAAAACAAAAACAAAAACAAAAAACCTCACAGAAGCAACTAACAAGGGCCCCGTAAGGGCTCACAGGGGCTCACAGAGGCTGAACTAACAACCTAACAACCATGGAGCCTGAATGGTTCTGAGCTAGTAGGTCCACTGCATATATTATGGTTGTGTAGCTTGGTGTTCTTGTGGGTCTCCTAACAGGGAGAGTGGGGCTGTCTCTTTTCCTCCTGCTGGGTTGCCTTCTCCAACCTTAATGAGACGGAATGTGTCTAGTCCTACCACACTTAGTATCCCGATTGGTTGATATACCTTGAAGGACTGCCCTTTTCTGAAGGGAAATGGAGGAGTGGATCTGGAGGAGAGAGAAGGTAGGGGAAAGGATGGGGAGGAGAGGCAGGAGGGGAGACTGTGGTCAGATGTAATATATGAGATAAGAATGAATAGCTGGTGGCGGTGGCACATGCCTTTAATACAGCATTCAGGAGGTAGAGGCAAGCAAACCTCTTAGTTCAAGGCCAGAGGCCAGCCTGGTCAATAGAGCAAGTTCAGGAAAGAACAGGAAGCAGAGTGAGACAACAGAGAAAGCAGGGACTCCTCAAGCTAAGAAAGTTAAGTTCCAGACAGCTGACTTGCCTAAGGGCTTCTTGGTGGTACTGACTGGCTTGGTAGGAGCTTCATCCTCAGAACTGTCAGAATCTGAACTGTCTGAAGAGCTCTCTGCTTTCTTCTTCGCTGGAGCTGATTTGGCGGGTGTCTTGGAGAGGACCACTTTAGCAGGGGCTTTTTTCTCTTCCTCCGAACTTGAATCCGACTCGTCACTGCTGTCCTCACTGATTTCTGCATGCTGTTTCTGCACAGCAGCCTTCTTTGGACTTTGGTGAAGGAACAGAAGGTGGTGGGAAAGAGCTGTAGGGACCTGTTTTTTTCTGTTCTTCCTCTTCACTGGAAGACTGTTCACTGCTAGAACTCTTCTGGGTGGGGGTGGCAGCTACTTTCACTGATGCCTTGGCCACGGCTTACTTTTGAGGTACAGTCTGCATCTTCTTGGGGAGTGCTGTTGCCTTCTCCTCCTCTTCGGAGTCATTGCTGCTGCTGCTGCTGCTGCTGCTGCTGCTGCTGGCTGCCTTGCCATTGGCTACTTTAGTTTGTGCTCTGGCTGGTGTACCTGGTTTGGCTGAGGCTTTAGGCTGAGCTTTGGCTGCCGCAGCTGTCTTTAGCTTCTGGGTCTGGGGTGCTTCATCCTTTGAGCTTGAGTCCGACTGAGACTCGGAGCTCTTGGCTTTCTTAGGAGGCGCTCTGACTGCCTTGGCTTGGGGCTTGATTGGCTTCTGCTGGACAGGCTTTTTCTTTTTGTTCTCCTCCTCCTCCTCCTCCTCCTCCTCCTCCTCCTCCTCCTCCTCATCCTCATCCTCATCCTCATCCTCATCCTCATCATCACTGGATTCTTCACTACTGCTGCTCTCTGAAGCTTTGCGTACTGCCTTCGCAGCATGCTGAGGCACACTGGTTCGCTTGGCAGGTGCAGCAGTCTTCTTGGCTGAAAGTCCTTGGGTCTTTTCCTCTTCCTCACTGCTGTCACTGGAGGAAGTCTCCTTCTTAGCTTTTTTGGTCACTGGTCCATTTGACTGTAATTTCTGCTTTTGGGCTTTGGTGGACTTAAGCCAGAAGCTATAGATGTCCAAGAGGGAAGAGGCATTGGCATCCTGCTGCGTAGTGCCTGACACTTTTGCAAATTTACTGGCCACCTCCGAAAGTTGGTTATCACAAGCCAAGCCTGAGGGGATAAAGGTCGCTGGGAACCACGCCGCGCAAGCCGGTATCTGCCATTCTCCCGGTAAAACGCATATGATAGTTTTTTCTATAAAGCAAATTTTATGCTGCTAATTATGATACTGAAACCTTTCACTGCTTACAAAGACTATTTAGCCCAAATTAGATCTACATACTATTATATCCACATACTGACTGGTGCTAAGCTATATTAAAATGTAGTATTGTACAATTGATATTAACAAATAGAATATACACAAATTACCTCTTGGATTGCCCCATTTGTGAAACACATTCATCATTCGTATTTCTAACTTGAAGACTCACTGTTAGCATTTGTTGCTGTAGTCTTTGGGCAGAGGATCTAGACCAGCGGTTCTCAACCTTCCTAATGCTATAACCTTTAACACTGTCCCTTATGCTGTGGTGGCCCCCAACCACAAAGTTATTTTCGTTGCTCCTTCATAACTGTGGTTTTTCTGCTGTTAGGATTCTTAATGTAAATCCGATATACCACCTCTCTGAAAGGGTCATTCGATCCCCCAAAGGAATTTTGGCTCACAGGATTTGAACCACTGCCCTAGACAGGTAAGACCAGTAAAAGAGATCTTTATGTGAACATGTAATTGTAACAGAGTAAGAAAATAGGAACCATGGGGAAATAGCTGGGAGAACTCACAGAGCAGGAGACACCATTTCTCTGAAAAAGTAACAGTTACCAAAATGAACCAGGTTAGTAGAAAAGCCACAGACGAGCAGAGACTAGAATAAGAAAGAGCAAGCATGAAGTCTAGGGAAGTACATTCTGTGACTGGAAAATTGGGAGGCTATCTGTAGATTAAACAGGAGCAAGGAGGGAAGGAATAAAACGTAGGGGAAGAAGAAGACATTCCCGCAAACCTTGTCTCCTTTGACACCTATCTGGAAACAAAGAGACACAGGCAAAATGTATGATCAGGTTTCAATTCAGATTGAGTCTTACAAGTGTGTCATATAGAATGGATGGCAGGGAAACATGGTTGAAGCAAGGGAATCCATTGCAGTAGAAACGGCATTGGAATCTTTTACTTCAAAGACTGCAAGAATTTGAAGGAGGAAAATAATACAGGAATTTGAAACTGAGGACCTACACTTCAGCAAGGAATGGAGACGTTGAATCTTGAATCATCCATGGGCGAATTGACTAAACTGAGTTTCATTACCTGTAAAGCTCAGAAGAGCTCTGAGATTTAGTGACCTCAGCAAAGGTCCCCCGCAACCTGTTAGAGACTAGCTGAACAGTCTGCTACATTTCTTTCCTTCTTTTCTTTTTAAAAATCCTACACTGACTCTTTTTAATGCTAGAGAACAGAGGTTAAGCCCAGGAATTTTTTTTTCCTTAACTGCTCTTGCCTTCATAGGGTGATTCAGTGGAACCAGCTGGCATTAGGCTGGCCCCTTTGGATTCCTTTACCCGATAACAGAAAGCTTCACAATTCTCAGTTGAGCCCATGAAGAACAAACTTGCTCAAAATGTGTGTCTGGTCACTTCCCCTGCTGTTGCCTGTTCCAATGCTGTCAGTAGAGCTGATGGACAGGTTTTCTCAACTGTGTATACAGCAACCTGAAATAAAAAATAAAAAAATAAAAAATCTTCTGTGGAAGGACAAAGGCTGCTAACTTCCAAATCTCAGATTAGAACTTTGTAAAATGTCCTAGCAGACCATCTGTTTTCTTCATAGACATGTGAGGCAGTCAAGCATCCCAAACATGCTGCTTAGACCAGCTTTGCTTCCCATTAGCAGTCAGTGTACGATTGCTGCAACAGAGTGCAATTTAGATGTGGATAATTTGTTTTGTCACACTGTTTTTGTGAGACAAAATATTTTCATTAATATCCACTGTCTTTTTAAACACGTACTTTAAAGGGGTTACTAAAATTAAAAGAAATATCACCACCTTTGCTTTAAAATAAAAGCAGTAAATATAATTATGATAAAGAAATTTGGGGAAAGAGAACAATAATGGTTAAATGGTTCATTTTCAAATATAATCTGTAGTCAATTTTGAGAAAGAAATGGATTCTTAAGTATTTTTTATTCAGCAGTATATATATGCATTGTCTCTCACACAGCACTGTACATGTCTGGGAGTGATGGGATAATAATGGAATGTTCCTTCACTTGTTAATCATCCAACCAAGAGAATGTGACTTAGTGATCAATGGCAATTACTTTAGAACAGCAACATATGGCAAATTGAATCTTTTTTGTACAGTGGCATTTAGTTGTTCGGGACCATGTACCAAATTAATGGGAACATCAGGTAAATTTAACATTTTTTACTGCTTTAATTGATCCTAAAGTAGGTAATTATGTTATCTATAAAGTCGGCTTGTCCTTTTTTCATTATTTATGACGTGCAGTTTTACATCAGGCATATACCAATCACAGAGCACTAGAAAAATGCATGCAAGTTTGCAGCCTCCTCTAAATGCAGTCCAAGATCTGCAGAAGATATAAGCTACAAGTCTCTGGTGCACAGTTTTTCAGCACTCTGAAGAGTATTTCCCCTTGCTTCTGCAGCTGCACTAAGTGAGGAGTAAATGTGTAGAGTTAGCCTTTATATTCTTTTTGGTTTCTTCTTTTAAATTCTCAGTTACAGGGGAATAGACTAAAGAATTCTTTTTACACTGTTTTGTTTTGTAACTCTATTGGAATATTCAATATTTCTATGGCTGTCTTTTTGAGCTCTTGTTTTTGCTTAATGAACACTAGCCAAGTTCTTTTCTTTTCTCTGTTTTGGAAGGAGACACAGTGTTTTTATTGTGCCTGCAATGGGAGTTCTCAGATCCAGCAGCACATTGGGATTACCTGTGGAGACAAATCCAAGCCACAATTTCCAGATCCACTTCTAAAGCTTCTGACTTAATTGCTCTGAAGCAGCAAGAAAGAGGTGTTTTCACAGACTCCCCAGGTGGCCCCACTATAAAGCAAGTGTGACCATATCTTTAAATTTAGGTCTTACTACAATAGAAAAATATAACAAAAACTAATTACTATGGAGTTTTATGACAATAGTGAATGTAAAATTAAGATTAAACACATGAGGAAATTAACTTAGGCTCTATTGACTTTTGGAAATACACATTCAAGTTAAGCAAGATTAACAGTTACCAAATTACTGTTAAATATGATCATTAAAGATCTATAAATATTAATGTTTTGGTGAATTTTCAGTTTTATAACTTAATAGTAAGCAAACAATAGATTATTTGGATCCCTGGAATTCCCTGTGCAATCAAGGAAATGAACAAAAATAATTTCTGCTCAATTACTTGGAGTTTATAACTTCAAATGACTTAAATTATTTGCAAAATACAAATGGAATCAATAGTTATTTTGTACTCTAGAATTTAATAGATTAATTTTTATATAAGCAACAGCACTGTTACCAACATACTGCCTTTGAAATGTAACACACACACACACACACACACACACACACACACACACACACACAGTTAGTAGTTGTGTATATGTGTATATGAAATAATTGCCCTGAGTCTATACAGCCTCCATGTTAGTAATTGTATCCATCCTTGTTTGATATTCAAGTTTAGATTCTTATCCTTTACAATGATTTCTGTGACACAGAGCAAGAGAGCTATGTAAGGTAATTATGGTGAAGAACATAGGCTGGTGTCTTTCATAAAGGGAAAGGAATGAATCCTTCACTCAATCTTGAAGATTTCCTTCTTCCTCTACCTAGCATCTGTTATCATCCTGTTTTATTTGTAACCTGGGATGTCTGGCTAGTTTCCCACCCTGTGACAGAGACATTGAGGATTCCAGGAAGAATTAAGTAATACAGCCTGAAGACTTTTAAACTTATAATGTTTTATTGCCACCCATATAGAAGACCACAAAATATTAATATTTACTTCCATAAATAATAACCTTTTCCTAAGAGCATAATTTACATCAAAAGTAATTGAAAATCACAATAATGTTACCAGCTGTAGGATAATCTGTATTTGAAATTTTGAATGTACTGTATTTTTAGACATTATGTAAAACTATCTTATACCTTCTAAGTGAAGCAAAACAAAATGGACTCTATCATTATAAAGTAGTTATTTAAAATCAAGAAGTGAAATCAAATTTATCTAAAATTAATAATTTCAGAATGTACAAAGAATCCATTACATGCCATTGACAAAATGTTACAATGTTAATAGGGAAGCTTTCTCAGGGAAATGAAACTGCTGGCAGGTTCACTCTTCTCTTGTATAACAAAATATGTCAGTTACTTTTCTCATTACTGTGGTAAAAAGCAATTTAAGGGGAAATTTAGGGGAGATAGTTTGAGGGGACAGAGTCCTTCATGGGAACCCTGGGGAACAAGAGTGGAGGCCAGCAGGTCAAATTTCACCTGAAGACAGTAAGTAAACACAGCCAACAGGAACTGGAGCCAGACCTCAAGGTCTGCCCCAGTGACCCATTTCCTCTAGTCAGGATTCACATACTGAAAATTCCTGTTTCTGAAAACAACACTACCTCCTGTGGACTAAGTCTTCAAACACCTAACTAAGCCTGTTCGGGCTATTTTGCAATCAAACAGCAATTATAAAAGAAGTGTGAGCTTAAAAATAGATATAGAATGAAAGTGGACTTTATTGTACATCTACCTTGAGTGCTAGGTCGTTTGAGGATGTGAATCATGTTGAATTTAATAAACACTAAGGAAAGTGTGTGTGTGTGTGTGTGTGTGTGTGTGTGTGTGTGTGTGTGTGTGTGTGTGTGTTGGTGTGTATCAAATCCAGAAATTTATATATACACACAAATAAAGCACCATGGAACAACAATCCAGTTCTAAAAGAAGGCAATTTCACGTGTGGTTTTAATGGACAGGAATGAAAAGAAAATAACAACTACAAAAATGTTGATGCAGAGGTACAGAAAAAGCAAACAGGCAAAATATGATAGATGAACCTGAGTCTACTCAGGTGACTGAATTACAAAAAGGGCTTACAAAGAATAAATAGACATGTTCAGCCAGGTAAGCCAATGCCTTCTAAATCTGGAAAATATATCAGTGATGTCATGTTGCAGAATATTGTCCTAACTTGCCCAGAAGGATTAGAGAAGATGGCTGGAAAGAGACAAGGGGCTACTCTCACTGAACTGTGAGATTCTTGAATGAAAGATGTAATAACTTTAAATAGAAGAGGCTGAGTCTCCCAGGATATCAGATTATGTCATAATCAAGAGAACTATGTAAAGCAGATGTGTATACTTTAGGGAAGATAGCAGATTTGGTTCCTGTGGATGCCATACATAAAAGCAGGCTCAATTCTTTCTTTCTGTGCTATAATTTTTAAAGTAATTATTCTATTTTCTTTTTTAGACTTTGGTTCTTTTTTTCTAAGCTATTTGTCCCAAAGAATTGAGGAGTATGAGATTAGATATTTAAAATGAAAGTAATTTTTCTTACATTATTTTATGTTTCTGTATTTATTTGAAATGTGTGAAATCAACACTAACAAAGTTACAAAAATGTTGGAAAACCATGATATTTATAAAAATGCGATTGCTTCACTTTTTTCCAGTGCCTTGTGGGTTTTAGTTTACATAAATTATTATTCAAAAACAAAAACATTTTTAAAAGTTAGTAAACATTACTTTTTAAATTACAGTGTAATTCTGTAAAAACATGTTTTAAAATGGTACTTGATGGTATAGAATAAACTTTAGGATATATTTTATGTACCATGTATGATTTATAATATATATAAAAATCATTTTTCCTGAAGAAAGAAAAGTCATTATATGTGTAAAATGAGGGAGAGCTAAAAGCTCTGCACTATAGTGTGAATGTGTTATTTTTCCCTGGATGGTTGAAAATTTAAAGAATGTTTTTCTTTTTTTATGTATAAATAAATTACTACCCATCTAAATATCTTTTATGTTAACAATGTTTAGCTTTTCAATGAGAGATAAAATTTTCAATTTCTTTCATAAATTTTATTAAGTGATTCGTGGCTATAAATAGCTTTGTGAAAGTTGTAGATTAATGTTTTAATTTGAGGACTAAGTAAATATATCATTTAAAATTTATTCATTTGTAAGTTGCTCTGTGTGTATGAGGATAAAGGGAACCACTTTTAGTGGTCACACTACAATTACTGCACTGTAATTTTCTGCAAGTGAGATGAAAGCAGATGTGTCCCAGGTTATATGTACAATAGAACATTTTCCAGATTGTTAGGAATGGATTTCAAGGCACCTCTGACTAGTTACACTATTCTTAGCTCTCTAAATCCTTTGATCTTTTCTTAGGATGCAATGAGTAGGATGCTCACAATGTCTTCATTTGAGCACGTTTGTTGAAAAAGGACCTTGACTGATGTTTTCCATTTCACTTACCTGAAAAATTGGAACCCAAAAGTATTTTGTAAAATATTGGAAATCTTAAGAACTTCAGTTATATTTAACACTCAGTATAAATTTTAAAGGTGTGATATGTTTACACATTGAGAAAGAAGAAAATCATCTGCCAAGATCAATGTTGGTTTGAATGGAATGAAAACTTTACACTAATTGTAAATAAAAGCCACTTTATAAACTAAAAACAGGAAATGGTTGAGAACTGTTACCTAGATTAATGTTTTCTGTCAATATCTGTAGGATATTAAACAAAGAAACAGACAGTGATATTAAATTTTGTCTGAGATTCAAGAAACCAGTAGAAAAGCAAGGGAGTTTTGAAATATGTCAGCACACAATATCATCAATTTAATCTAAGCTACCAGTCTCCCAGACCCATGAGGAAACATTCTAAATGAACCCATTTTGAGATCAAAGACCTACTAAGACAGATGGCAGCTTTGATCTTCACCTAACTGCCTGAGTTGGAAGCAGCACTGTGGCCTGTGTTCTTTTATCAGCACTCTGCTTTCCTTCCAACCACGTTATCTGTTCAGACCGAAAATGCAGGCATGGGTGGTGGGGAGAGGTTTAGCTCTCATGTGAGAGGCACAGGGCAAGAACAGCCCCGGTGTGGGGGGAAACTGGTCTGCTTGCTTTCTAGACAAGTGATTTTTATACATAAAGATGGAGAATGTTAAATGCTTGTGCTTAGATGAACAGCATTCAAAGCACAGATTGGTGCTTTTATAGTGATGATCTTTTAAGTTAATCATGTGATAAATGTTGTAAGAGAGCATCAGATAAGTATATACCCGGGTCTATTTGGCATTGCATATAATTTTTGATATCTTCTATGCTGATCATAAGACACGCATCATCTCTTGAAATTGTTGTTCGTCAAAACAATATAAAACAAAGAAAGACTTCCTAAATTGTTTTGACAGGAGGTCTGGGACATTCTTTGATAGGTATTTCTCAGTACAGTGGGGTTATTCTTTCTTGCACACAGCATAGCATTATATTATAGTGGAGCTGACTAGATTACAAAGTGTAGAGTATAGAATACTTATTCATCTTGTATAATATTAATTTATACTCTAATGTCAAAAATTAATTGTTGTCTTTGTATTTTTATTTTAAAACATTAATTGATATTGCTAAACATTTTACTTTTGTCCTGTCTCTTAACTATTTCCTCCTGTATACTGCCATTTTGACTTTTTTAAGACTAAAAGGACCAAGATATGTGAGAATAGCTCTGTAAAAAATAAGTAGGCATATTTATAAGGTAACCTTTGGCTGCATAATTTAATTTATTTAAATTGGGAAAATATCTTATTTTTAAAATGTATTTCCACAGACAAATCACTTATTTGACTTAACAATACTTTGGATAAATAAAAGATATACATAAATAGATCATGGAAGAAAATTACAACCAGTAGTTTATTAAAATATAGACCACAGCTTGATATTGTTTAAACAGAATATTTGGAAATGTATTATGGTGAAACTTTTAAAGGAAAAAAGCCAGCTCAGATATCAGAATTCAATATAAAGATATTATCTCAGAGACTCTCTAAATTTAATACTATTTGTAAAATACTCCAAATCTCTCTTGTGAATCTGCTGGTGAAATCAGTCAAAAGTGCTTTCACAGATTGAAAGCAATTTATGAGTTATCTAGTAGTCACTTTTATTTTACTCTGAACTAGAATTTGGGGAAGAGTGTATCCTGTCTATGCATTTTAATTGATCTACTCAAGTTTTTGTTACAGTTCTTCTCATAGGAGAAAGGAGATAGATTTCACACCTGCAGAATGTTCATAGGACTTGAAAATAAAAACTTCAGTTGATAGTTTAGATCCAGTTTTCTCACTTACACCCTGTGTTTGCTTCTTCGTGATAGCACAGAGCCTATAGTGATCTAGTCAGTCCCTTTTATTAGTGCTGATTTCCACTAATCAAAAAAACAGTTTGTTGTGGAATGGCAAAGAATTGTCATTAATTATGTAATTTATGTAGTATCCTCACCCCAAAAGTAACCTATTACTGCCATTAAAATTTTTATTTTTTAAGCTCTAATATCTAATAGAGGCATTGGTTCCCTCTTTAGGTTAACTTGATTTTAACTTTGCACACACACACACACACACACACACACACACACGCACACACACGCACACACAGGTGCACACATACACGCACACAAACATATGGTGTATATATGAGTATTTGTATGAAAGTAGCTACAGTAGTAGATCTCCATAGGACTTTTTCAACTTGTCTTCAGTGATATAAATATATATATATATATCTATATATGTATATAGATAGATAGAGATAGAGATATAGATAGATAGATATAGATATATCCCAATATCCTCCCTCTCTCTACCTCTCTTCTCCCAAACCCTAATTTAATGTTGTCTTTTTGCATTATCTTTGTGAAATATTTATTTCAGTGTATTCTATGTCTCTTCCAGTGAAAGTTGCAACCCCTTAGGAATTTCCTGACTGCTATTGGTACTCCAAATGATACACACTTATCTAAAGATTCAAAGCTAAGATCCAGATTAGTTAATACTTAGCAAAGTTGAGTTATTTACAAAAAGCCACAACATATTAGAGAAATGACTATTTAGTTTTGAGTGAAATTTTCTTTATGCTTCCCAGGATGTTCTCAATCTTTCTAGTCTCCTGAATTAGCCTCCTGAGTGCAGGAAGGACAGGAATGTGTCACAACTTGCCACTTTTAATGTATTTTTATGGCTCAAAATTTGATTCTAAAATGCTTTAAGCTGTTGATATCATGCTTAGATAGTTATTACTATACCATTAGTTTTCATTATGATTAGTTTTGTAATTCTGTTGTGAATAATGATTTGATGATCATGAACATCATGTTCATTTTTTTTTTATTTTTGAAATTGTAATATAACTATATTATTTCTCCTTTTGCATTTCCTGCACCAAACCCTGTCACATATCCTTTTTTATACTCTCTTAGGTTACTTAGCTTTTTAGTACTACTTTTGGTACATGTGCATATATATGCACATATGCCCAAATAATTTTATATATAATCTAAACATAATCTATTCAGTCTACATAATGTTAAGCATGTTTTTAGAGGTGGCTATTTGGTATTGGACAACCAATTAGTGTCTTCTTCCCAGGGAAAAACTATTTCTCCCACTTTCAGCATTCCTTAATTGTAGATTTTTGTGTAGGGATTTCTTCATTGAGGATTTCTTCAGCTACTTTAGTATGTCTATAGTAATCATTGTTCTGATCATGTTTAGACAGTCATGTTGGTGAGACTTTCTGGGTGTACCATCTAACATTTCTAGAAGACAGAATCACAAAGGGAAATCCCTGATCCTTTGGTTCTTAACAACCCTTCTTCTCCTTCTTCCTTTTCTTCTACAGTCTTCCCTGAATGATAAGCAGTTGCTTTGTAGATACATTCATTGTAACTTGTCCCTGTAATTCTGAACTTTTATTGGTTGTGCTTTTCTCAATTGGTCTCTAATGCAGGAAATCCATGGATTAATGATAAAGAGACTATTTATTAAGGGATTATAATGGGGGGAACAACATACTAACACAGGATAAAGCAAAGTTAGTCACAGAGCCCTGGAAGGCTGAAAACTGGTCCCACACTGCTTCATGCCCCCTGATTTAGTCTTCACCATCCAAGAACCCTATAGAGAAGGGACTGGAATATATGTTCCCCAGGTCTTAAGCTAGCCAACAGCCCTAGGGGAAGGCCATAAGTGGAATGAATACCCACTATAAGTATCCATCTGTTGCAAAGAGAAATTTCCATGATGTAGAGTGAGGACTATACTTTCTGTGGGTTTAAGTATAAATATTCATATTGTACATAGGGATTATGATGGTTAGGAATAGTAGAGATTGTAGGTCTTTCTCCAAGAATTTACCAGCTCTAAGAAATTGGCTAATTTCTAATATCAGGTATTATTTGACTCTTTTCAATAAGATATTACATCCAATTATAGGGCAGTTGGCTACCGCTAAGATGTTCATGCCACTACTGTACTCTTATAGTTATCTTGCCTAGGTAGGACTGTTGGTTACTTTGCTCCTGTGGAGGGTTTCATGGCTCCTTCTGGTAGTATGAAAACTAGAAATTTTAATGCATGTTAGTGTGAAAGTATGGAACAACTATCTTATTTTTTAATAACAAAATTAACAAATCCATGAATGATGAATTATTGAGTGTTTTAAGAGATCTGGATTTTTGAATTATTTGTGCATGAAAATTTCTTGATTAGAAAGTAGAAATTTTTGAGTATATTAAAAACAGACTGTTTTCAGCTTCTATTCATGCCAGTTGAGTTCAATATGTGTATATAGGTTAAGAATGTGTATATAGGTATAGAATTAAGAGCTTATTTCTGGAAATTTAAGAATGTAGAGAAGTACATCTCCAAATTTCCACTTGTGCCTTTGACTGTTGTGTGTCATGTTTCTTTTAGTGTTGGATTAAGCTAGTCTGCTGTTTTCCTTATATAAATTTACTGTGGTTTATCAATTATCTCTCATTTCATGCATTATAGACTATATAGCAAATATTCTTCAATTCAAATTTCAGAAAAAAAGACAGTATTTATTTTGGCTTTATTATATATTGTGACTAGTACGATTACTTTTAAATAATGTTCTATCATTCAAGGATTAATTTTCCATAACTTAGTACCCCAACACATTGATGGTAGTATATCTTTTGTAATAACTTTAGAGTAGAAAATTTTTGTTTTCAAGACAGGGTTTCTCTCTGTAGCTTTGCGCCTTTCCTGGAACTCTCTTTGTAGACCAGGCTAGACTTGAACTCACAGAGTTCTGCCTGGCTCTGCATCCCAAATGCTGGGATTAAAGGCGTGAGCCACTGCCGCTGCCACCACCACCCAGCTAGAGTAGAACTTTAAAAGAAATTTCATTGCACTAATAGTTATTTTTTTCTAAAAGTGAAAAAAACCAACCAACCAAACAAACAAAAAACTTCAGTTGGGTGCTCTCTTCACAGAGTAACTCAAGAGAAATAGGAGTGAATTTGGCCAGAGTCATCTGTGCATTCATCCTAATTGCTTTGGGCCTTACTAAGGGCAGAAAAGTTGACAGAGAACAATAGGCTGAGCAGGCATGAGAGCAAAGTTATAACATGAGCTTATAAAATTTCCTGGAGAAACTCTTGACCTTATCTTGGTTTTATATTTCCTTCAGTGCTGTCAATTGATAGCAGTGGTGAAGTAACTACAGTATGGGAGAAATGGCAGGTCTGTGCAGTGGTATCGATATGTGGGAATGCCTCCTGAAATACTGTCGCCTCTAGAACTAAAAACCCTTTTAGGATTGACTCAGTTTCAGTACCTTGTACAAATTTCATGTTAAAAGAGGGAGAACACACCCAATCTTCTCTTGTATGGTACAGCTAATACAGAGCGGAGAAGTGAGTTAATGGTTAAGACTAACTTTTCTGGTGTTTCTGATGGCTAAAGTGTAAAAAGAGCCTTGATTTTATTGATCAAAATGAATATAACCTTTAGTAAAGAAGCTGGACTTGGTTGAAAAAAACAGAGCTTTTTTTTTTTTTTTTTTTTGAACTTTTCAGGAGTTTGTGGTGATATTTTATTTGAATGTTGATAAATAAAGTTTTCCTGGAGATCAGAGGACATAGCAAGCCATAAACACAAAAGTCAGGCAGTGGTAGCCCAAGCCCTTAATCAGATCACTTGGCAGGCAGGGTCTCTGTGTATTCAAGGCCACACTAGGGAACAGCCAAGCATGGTGACACATGCCTTTAATCCCAGTACCAACCATAGAGACCTGAAGGTTTGTACAAACAGGCAGTGACAAAGAAGTGAGGTAGCTGGGCTAAGAGCCAATGAGAGGACAGAACAGCAAGGCAATAAAGGCATGGGTTAGACAGGTTGCCAAACTCACTTTTGGTAGCTTCAGAGCTGGAGAGGTAAGGTTGGTGGCTATCACTATTTCCCTGATCACTACGCCTTTCACCCTATATTTGGCTCTGTGTTATTTAGTAAGACCACTTAGAAATTCAGCTACAATTGTTCTTACAATACTGTCCTTCTTGTACATCCTCTCAGGAGCCACTCATGTCTGCCCACAACTAAGATATTAACCAGGTCAATAGGCCTGGCATTCCTTACTTTTGCTAATTAAGAAATAATTGTATGTATTAGTAGGTTGGCAAGAAAGTCAGTTTTTTTTTTTTTTTAAGCTGAGGATCGAACCCAGGGCCTTGCACTTGCTAGGCGAGAGCGCTCTACCACCGAGCTAAATCCCCAACCTGAAAGTCAGTTTATATTGTTTTCTATTAATTTGTTTAATATTTGGATTCATTTTTTTACCTACTCAATAAACTTTTGGGATCTTGACAATGCTCTTGGTAATTTTATTTTTATCAGTATTTAATAGGGTGACACTTCAATTTATTTATTTTCCAAGAAGTTGTCTAACCATAGTCAGAAATCTTCATATAAAGCTTGTACGGGCCCATTTTATAGCAGCTTGGCTCAATCATAAAGAGTCAAAGGACTCCTTCCCAAGAAATGAGTATTTTACCCTGGTCACTCTCCTTTATCCTAACGTATTAACTGATCTTTTCTTCTGTCCCCTTGTTCCTTTCTCCCTCCTTCCCTCCCTCTATTCCTCCTTCCTTCCTTTCTTCACTAGTTCTGGGAAAATCTATTTTATAATTTTGGATCTATCATAAATAAATCATACTATTTTATTTTTGTAAATAATTCACAAACTAGTTATACAGCTTAGCAAGCAAGGTATTGTTCAATTTTAGTTCTGGAAAATATATGGTTTTTTTTGTTGTTGTTCCTCCTAAGTCCAATTTCATACATTTTTCATTCATAATTTTGTTTACCTATAGTTCCTCCCAAACACCCTAATTACATAAATAATAGATCAAATTAAATCAAAATGTTAATGCATAAGATGCATTTGTATGCAGGTAGAATGCCAGAGGGAACCCACCAGAAGCATCAGAATAGTTCCAGTAACCAGTGTGTTCTCTTGGATGAGCCCTACCACTTTGTAGAAGCTGAATAATCAAATTTTCTCATTCATCAATGTCACAAAATATTAATTGGATCACTAAGAACACAGAAATTTTAACAGAAGGAACCATTAATGCTATCTGTTTTTTGAAGGAGGAAATTGTGTGTGTGTGTGTGTGTGTGTGTGTGTGTGTGTGTGTGTGTGTTTGTATGTGTGTGTGGCAGGAAAAGAGATAGGTAGAGAGAGAGAGAGAGAGAGAGAGAGAGAGAGAGAGAGAGAGAGAGAGAGAGACTCATCCAATTTTCATTGCACCTACAAAACTAGCATTCAGTAAAAGGAAAGCAGTCACTTCAGTAACTGAAGATGGATGGCTCCATTCCAGCAATTATTCATTTTTTTGAGTTAAGGTATTGCTATTGGTGAAATTATTAAGGCCACTCCACATAGTTAAGAGGGAGGTTTATTTTGTGGGGTAACTTACAAATGAACGGATAGGTAGTTTGTAGGGTCTGGCAAAGGTATGGCGCAGTCTGGCAGTGTTCTCTGGAGAACTCTGCTCCATCTACCTCCAGCGTCCAGGGTCCAGGAACCAAAGAGATCCCTCACATCTCGATCCTGTGTCTTTAGCATCCTCTCTCAGCCCCACCTTGTAGGCGTGACCATTACCGAAGCCTCAATGGGGGTTGGAACTTCCAGGCCAAGGCTGGAATGGCTACCCACTACATCTCCCCCTTTTGTCTAAATAAGAAAGTTCTAACCTAATACAAGACTATATACAAACAAATGGTTATGAAATATTGTCCAGGAGTAATGAGGGACAATGACCTAGATAAGATAGAACTACAATCAATGCAAACAATATCAAGCAAAAAACACATACTAAAATCCAGGTAAGTCTAGAGTGTGGGTAGGTGGCATGTTACAAAGATCATTTCAAAAGGTGCCCTATCCTAAAGAACCTGAGTCTAATACTTAATATAGTCTATCTAAGATAATATATATATATATATATATATATATATATATATATATATATACACTAAGTTGTAACTATGTCAAATGTGTTGCTTTGATAGGTTAAAATAAAACACTGATTGGCCAGTAGCCACAAGCAGAGAAGAGAATTCTGGGAAGTGGAAGGCAGAGGTGGAGAGAGCTGCCAGCTACCACCATGACAAGTGAGATGTAAGGTACAGGTAAGCCATGAGCCACCTGGCAAGTTATAGATTAATAGAAATGGGTTAATTTAAGATAGAAATAGATAACAAGAAGCCTGCAATGGCCATACAGTTTATAAGTAATATAAGCATCTGAGTGATTATTTTATATGTGGGTTGTGGGACCTTGAGGGCTTGGTGGCACCTGGAGAGGAGCTCTCCGGCTACAAATGGCGCCCAATGGCTCGAGTTTCCACCTTAAACATGAGCATATTTAGTAATCAATTCAAAATGGAGCTAAAAACAGCTTCCTAGTTGTCTCTCTCAATTTGGCGGGTTCCTGGTTTGAGCATTTGACCAGCAGTATGGCGGAAATGAGGCATTTGCAAGTGGCACATTATGCTGTGTGGTGGATTTAGCCTTTGCTAGTGGGAAAAAAAAAAAAAAGGAGGTGTCTGGGCTACACACTGCTTTGATAAAACCATAGAACCACTGTTTCTAAGAGTTGATGGTGGCTCCCAGAGCTGGCGGTAAAAATACCACAGCCATGTTGGGAAGCTGAGGTGGGTGGAGCCAGCAGCCAAAGCTGCTATTTTAGCCCTAGTAATGCTGCAGTAAACAGATTCAGATGAAACAAGACTTTAAAAGCTTTCCAATATGTGTAAAAATGTACGTAGGCTTGAGAGAGAGAGAACAAAAGGAATATATACAGTTATATAAATAAATAGTTTTTAAAAATAAAGTCTTTAAAGAGACAGTAAAGGTAGTATGAAAAATAATCCATGCAAAGATGGGTATTACACAGAGAATCTGGATTGTGTTGCCTTTGGAATTTTTAGCTGAAGAGGGATATTTGATTGTAAAGGCAGCAGAGTTAAGCCAATATGTATATTTTAAAAACACCTTGACTTCAAAATTTGGATCTAAGGATATGTTGCTTTGGAAATGAGGCTCTGCTTTTGTTTCCACAGAAAGTCAGGGGCTATGGATTTGTTACAGATTAAGATACATCATGTTTGACCAGCCAAGACCACCTGAAAGGTCTCCGATGTCACCATGGCCCAGATGATCCAACATCCAAAACAGTTTCAAGGCAACTGGCTCAAATGATATACCCTCACAGACTACTACATAATTCTAAAATTTTATTTATGTCCCAGCAGGAAGTAGTAAGAGAAACTACACCCAAATTCCCAAATATATCAAGCTGGCTTTGGAGATGGAATTGGCTCACTCCATCTCTAAATCCACACATATTAATAAAAAAAAAAAAAAAAAAAGGTTAAAAGATTCTTGTGTCCTAAATCAGAAGAGCCCTCCAGTGTGGGACAGAGAAAAATCAATATTTTTATTTAAATCAGGTTGATTATAGATGCTATCTCTTTCTAAAGAAAAAAAGGGGATATGATATAGATATAATAAGATGAAAGGGGAGATTAATGAACTTACTTTTAAAGAGCAACAACTTGTTTAAAATGTTTTACATTGGTATAGATATTAGTCTATTGATACAAGCTTAAAGTTAATTTTGTTACACTGTGTATATTTCTACTTTTGTTTAAGGTATTATGTTTGTACAGCTCATTTAATTTGTAATGGATAATTAAAAATAGATTAATAATTAGTCATCTATGATAATCATTCTTGCTGCCATGTTAATTAAGTCTTCTAGGTATACATAGATGTATTTCAGATAGATAGGTAATCTTCAAATACTTCAAAGACCTACAGAATATGGCATTTAAAATATTTTAAAAATTTAGACTTTCAGGGTTAGGGATTTAGCTCAGTGGTAGAATGCTTGCCTAGCAAGTGCAAGGCCCTGGGTTCAGTCCTCAGTTCTGAAAAGGGAAAATGTTTAGACTTTCTGGACATTAAGACATGTCTTCTCCTGGCAGCACTGATTTACTTCAGAGAGGAGGATGGGAATTAAAGACACTTCATATGGAGTTTATCTTCACCTTGACAAAAATAGCCATTTGGGCAAGAAACTGTTCTTGCCTGGACTGCCTGATTGACTGGACATACAGGACCCACAGAAAGATGACCACTGAACTTTGCTTGACAAAATGGTCCTTCAGGTTCCTGCTTCACAGAGGAAACTGCCAGACATTCTACAGGACACTAAGAAAAGTGACCAAGAGACTCTAGCCCTGGGGGCTGAAGACCGATGCCCCAACTTTACAAAGGAACATTAGGTGACTGTCCAGACTGCCAGCTGTTTCTGTCTACCCTGCAAGACACCCAAAAGTTGCTTGCATCCTTCTCCTGTTTCTCAGGTAATGTTATATCCTTCTGAGGTCTTTGATGTGGTTGAAGACTAGATAGTTATAATTTCCTCAGTTATGGTAAAAGATAAGTTAGATATGAAACCTTAGACTCAGAAATGTAAGATATATAGGATATCTTCTTTAATATTGTAACTATAATTCTTGTTTGATAATTGTTTTGTTATCTGTAATTTTACTATATAAAAGTTAAAACCTTGCTTTTTGAAAAAAAGAAAAGGGGAAGTGCTGTGGGATGTTCAAATATGTCAAATGTGTTGCTCTGATTGATTAAAATAAAATACTGATTGGCCAGTAGCCATGCAGGAAGTATAGGTAGGACAAGCAAAGAAGAGAATTCTGGGAAGTGGAAGGCAGTGGCGGAGAGAGCTGCCAGCTGCTGCCATGACAAGAGAGATGTAAGCCACGAACCACGTGACAAGTTATAGATTAATAGAAATGGGTTAATTTAAGATAGAAGAAGTAGATAACAAGAAGCCTGTCATGTCCATACAGTTTATAAGTAATATAAGCATCTGAGTTATTATTTTATATGTGGGTTGTGGGACATTGGGACTTGGTGGCACCTGGAGAGAAGCTCTCCAGCTACATATTGACTGCTTGTTCAGGCTCATCCTAAGCCTAGTACATGCCACAGACTGGTCTGAAGATAATAGTCTTTTTGTTTCAGAGCTTGTTTCAGTGACAAAGAATTTGTTCAGTGCATGTAGGAACTAGATTTAATCCTCAATTATGGCATTGAGGGAGAAGACTAAAAAAAAAAAAAAAAGAAAGAAAAAGAAAACAAAACCATAACATAAATCATTTCAATACTTTCTTTACAGAAACAAACAACATTTTGAATTTGAATCTAAGGAATGCTTTTGATACACCTTGCCTTATAGCATAAAATAGGAGCTTTCATCCTGCCTGATATGGAAACTTCTATGTGTTTCACAGAGAGCAGTGAAGTGCACTGTGGATATTCTAACCAACATGTACAAAAGGGAAGCAAGGGAGGTAAGTGAATGTGTCATACATTGTCCAGGATTGACCTTTTTTATTTTTATTCTAAAACATATAATATGTAAGTGAATTGTCTCTAAATCTTCTAGAATAGAGTGTCTTTTATTTCTCAAAATAAAGATAATTAGGTAAAGGCATATTATATTATGTATACAAGTGACATGAGGATATAAGGTTTTTTTTCTTTTCTTTTCTTTTTTTTTTTTTGTTTTTGTTTTTTTTTTTTTTTTTTTTTTTTTTTTTGAGACAGGGTTTCTCTGTAGCTTTGGAGCCTGTCCTGGACTAGCTCTGTAGACCAGGCTGGCCTCGAACTCAAGAGATCCACCTGCCTCTGCCTCCAGAGTGCTGGGATAGCAGGTGTGTGCCACCACTGCCTGGCCAGGGGTTTTATTAGCATATATGTATCTTGAAGAGTAGGTTACATCATTACTTTTAGCACATATATACAGTGCATTTTGTTCATATTCATTCCCCCACACTCTTTTTTGTTCCTCTTTCCAGCATTTTTGGTACCCTACCGAAAGCCCTGAAAGATACTACTGCTCAAGATGCTAGGTGCAGAATGTAGAGACATCAAGTTTGAAGTGAGCTGGAAGCTTCCTTCCCACTAGCTAGCTTTCATTTGTAGGATGATGCCATGCAGACTGCTGGGAAAGAAATGTCACAAAGGGATTTACCCATCTGAAGACAGCATGATATCCTAATAACGTTTGGATGAGATGCACACTAGTGTCATGGCTCTCATGAGGATAACCCACTGCTTTCTGCTTTGAGGCTGGTTCCACTGGAGGAAATTCATACCTGAAACTGTATACTACTTCTAAATCCCATGGCTGGGGCTCACATGGCCTAACTGGGAATCCATTACTGCTATTTTGTTGCACATATATGCTGTGCCTATGGAACTGCCTTGTAAGTATGTATGTTTATGTCCATAGTTGAGTTACAATTTAGCACATTACTTGCTGACACTTTTAAACTTGAACCAAATCTCATAATTTTTAACAAAAGTTTTATTTGTTTTAAACTGTTTCAAACAGCATAAAGATGTTATACTTCATTTCACACAAAAGAGCTAATGTAAAAACTTATTCACCACCACTTTCTTACCAGCTTGACCAGAGTCCCATTCCACTTTTGTGTGTCATTTAAAAAAAAATATATTGTGTGGGATAAGACCCAGCCTTTCTACATGAATAATAGTGACAATAACTGTGTTATTTTGTTGTGTGAAAACAGGAAATTCAGCAACATATTTTCCCCCTTAAACTAACCCCAGTGACTAGATCCAAAACCTTGAGCCAGGTGAGATGTAAAGCAGAACACTAAGTGTGATCCTGTAAACACTTCAGTAGAGCAATTTTTCCTTTCCTGTATATGTTACTAAAGGAGAAGATGAAGTGTGAGAAACGATCCTGCTGAACATGAGGTGACTGAGCTCCACAAAGAGCAGCAGTTGTTTCAGAGCAGAATGAATACAGATCCCGACTGCAGGACTGCTCTGGACATTCTATGTTATAGGTTGTGTCAAAGGCAATCTACAGGAAAGGCTCTCTACCTGCAGAAGGTCATGGAGTTAAACTGCCCACCATGCTGACTCGGCACAGTGGCATTTATCATGGAATACAGGTTTCATCTGCAGCACAGAGAACCTCATCAGGCGTGAGGAGAAACCTGGCATTTTCTGCTACCTGCAGGCTTCTGCTTTGTGAAGCCAGGAAGGACATCTGTAAAAGTTGGCTGACTGCATGGCAGACCATGCAAAATGCCAAGGAGAGTGATTTATGTCCTATTCTCTGAGACTAAAGAGGAAATACACTGAGAGTTTAGTAATGAAAGGTCAGGAGAGTGAAACATTTTCATTACAGTGCTTTCAAAAACTTAGGACAAAAGACAGATCGTTATTTCGACAACTGACAACCTTCTACTCTGTATAGCACAAGTTCTAAATTGTGACGATATTTAAATGTGATTTTACTTTTTGTCTTTAAATTATTAATGTCAATGTTTTAATTTATTTATAAAGTGAAAACACGTATAATTTGTATCTTTTATTTGATTAATTGAACTGTTTTAATTAGACTGCTAAGTGTGGAGAAAATTTTTCAATCAGTTGATTAGAATGTAGTCAGAACATAGTTCAGATAACAACTGGATATTGGAATTATAAAGTTGGAAAGTTGGAAAAAGATACAAAGAATATTTACAAATTAGTTTTTTTAGTCGTTATTTATTAGAAAATAATAAATTATAAAATGTGAATGTGACTGTGAAATCAGAGTAATTGCTAAAATCTTCTATAGAGAAAAGCAATAGCTGAAATATCAACATTTATCCTAGCATGTGTGATTTTCACAGCACTTCTATCCTAGAAGGTGAAAGGGTGGGGTTTATTTATTTTCTATTTGAAACTGAAAGACAAAGTGGTTCCTTCCCTTCTTCTTGTACTCAGGATTCACTTCTTGATATCTGCTTCCATATCACCATAGAGATGAAGATTAAACATGACATAGATCCTTTCCCCTTAAAACAGGAATGTCCAGAGCATTGGTATATATTAAGCATATATTCATATACATGCTTAGACACTCTGATAAACACACACACACTCACAGACACTTAGGCACACATTGTTATTATTTGAATGGAAAAATACAGTTATCATAACTAAATTTAACTGTTCTAGTACCTCTAGAATACTCAAAATTTTAAGAGTAATTTAGCATCAATTATTATTAACTATTAAGTTTCTTGTACATTCTATACACAGCACACATGTCCTTTTAAAGCATTTCCTGATGGAAATAGCATATTAAAAGAAAATGACAAAGTGCTTCTTTTGTATTTCATAATTACAAGCTTGCTAATATGATTTGGAAATGATTTTATTTTTAAATTTCAGGAAGCAGGTTACAAAGTGAACAAATGTATATCCAGAATGCCTTCAAACTATCCTATGAGTAAAGTACTTTTGAAAGTGTTAGTATATGTTTCTTATTGTGTATGCAAATAATCTAGTGTTTTTAACTATAACACTATACCACATACTTTAAAAACAGATGTTAATTCACCGTAAAATAGTGAATATTAAGTTACAAATCTAGAGCATATTTTTGCTACAAAGCTAGGAACAGTAAGTAATTCATTCATTCAGGGCTCTAGTTTTCTTTTAATTAAACTTGGAGGGTTGCTCTATTACAGGCCGTATCTGATTCTAACATGCATTTTAGGAATTACTACACCAGTTTCTCTTGTTTGTACTCTCGTGTATTTAATGATTTCTTGTGGTTGGAAGAACCACAAGAAATTGAAATGATAGCTCTGAACTATTTCATTGTTAATGGTGTAATGTGTCTAGAGATGGATGTAGATGTCTTATGGAACTCAAGGATTAAAAATTAGAAAGCAACAATTACAAAGCAGAGAAAAATGCATGAATGCAAAACAGACTAGAACAGAACAAGTGAATAAGGGTATCCTTGAATGATTTTATGGACTTCAAGTGGCATTAGATAATAAGAAAAGCTGAGATAAAATGAGTCTTCTAGATCCCAGTGCCTGGAGTCTCTTTACAATTCTTCTTTCAAAACATATAAATTGAATTATTTCAAAACCAAAATTATTCTAGAAATAATTAAAAATGCTATGATAAGTTCATGAAGGCTGCCATGCAGGACAGGAAGGAGCAGGGACTGAAGTCAATATTCCCAGCTCTGATGCCCTTCATATATCCCCACCAGCAACTTGACAGGCAAGGGAAGATGATTTTCTTAGATCCACCCAGAACATGTCATTGTCCAGCTAAATACCACAAAATGACCTCTGTGAAGGCCCAGTGCAAGAAATCAATCACTTGGACATATTGCTACTTTGTGACACATGGAAGACTCAGAGGTTTTTAGTACCACATACAGAAAAAAAGATATGAAGTAAGAATGGTTTTTTTGAGAAAAAGAATTTTGGTGGTGTCAGCGGGGCATGAGAGAAGATAGGAGTGAAATATGGCTAAAATTCATGATATAACTGCCAAATGTTCACAAAGCTGGAAAATACCTTATGTAAATGTGTAAAAATGTTATATCCAAAAGACATTCCTATGGATAATTAATAAATGCTAAAACATCAAAATTTCAAATTCAAAAGACAGAGAATAGAATTGTTTTAAGATACCAATGAAAAAGTAAACACCAAGTTCATATAGTTATTAAATGCTGACATTCCATTGTTTTTGGTCCAGTGACTCTTACTTATCATGTTCTGTCATGCCACCAGCATTTTGCCTTTAATATTTTTCCTTAATACCTTAATTATAAGATGAATGCAAATCTGCTAGTGTGTAAAAAGAATTCTGTATATACACAAACATCTTTAGCCTTATCCTGTATTGCATCTGTTGGGGAATACGTTCCTGGTTAGTTCTACATGTCTGAAAGCTACCTTCAAAGGCTGTTTCATATTGGGCTCATGATCAACTGCTGCACTGATTTTGATATCCGTATAACTGACCAAATTTCTGACTGTTGTGACAGTCATCAACAAACAACTCCTGCAGTTTATGAGATGACACTGCTTTACATTGGCGGAATTTCACTTACAGGATATGCAGTATGTATTGATCACTAAGTTGAAATTAAAAAAAAAAAAGTTTCTGACTTTCAAAATACACTCATTTCTAAAATGTGTACTCTAAAGTTTAAGTGGTTTATAAAATATGAAGCATAGAATTGTGGGAAAGCAAACACACACAGGGAGAAAAGTATAAGCTATAAAACTCACAATTTGCAGTCTTCCTTGAGAAAACTATTCTTCTCTGTCAGCCTTAGCCTGTGTGTTGTCATCGATATGTGAAATATCAGTTTGAATATTCTGTTTCAAAATCCTTACAATACAGGCCTCAAAAACTTAATCGTGAACATTGGAGAGATGGCTTAGCAGTAACAAGCAAACTTTCTGCTCTGGGAGATGCCAGGTTTGGTTTTGAGCACCTACATGGAGTCTCACACCATGAACGTAAATGATTATTTTTTAAATCTAAAAAGGAAATTAAGATAAACAACTTAATGACAAGCCAGGGGTAAAGTTTTGAAAGAGTGTATTATGAAAAATATTGAGCAATACTTTATTTGTTCTATGGTAATTAAAATCAATTAGATTAACTGATACATATTCTTCATCCATAGGGTAAAGAATTCATTCATACTAGTAGGTTAATTATATAATGATTCAAGAAAAGTAAACCATGCATTGAATACATATCTTTCTTATAATTTAATTCTGCATGTGCAAGTTTCTTAATTTGCCATATGAAAACTCAATCATCATGTTTAAGAAACTATTTCTCTTTGAGTAGAAATTTCTTTTCTTTATTTCATAAGCAAAGATTTGATTTGTTTCTTAATACAAATCTAATATTAATGTAGTGAGATTTAAGTTGTATTTTATTATGATAGAACTAATAGGTAAAGGATTCATCCTGTATGGATAGATCATGTTGTTTTTGTCTAAATAAAAATACTACTTTTGCTCTTCTCTGTTGTGGCTTTCAGGTCCATTTAGGCTGGAGTAGGTAGAAGAGTCAAAGTGAATTATTTGGTGTGTTTATTTTAATTATTGTTTTATCTTAATGAAATCAGGTCACTTTTGTCCTACTGAATGAGACTCACTGTCCATAGCAACAAATATTTCCCTGCACAATATTTGTAGTATAAATTAAGCTTTTGATACTATTTATAATGAGCTACAACAATGTAATAATTTTGCTGATACTGTAGGTATTGATATTAAAAAAAAAATCAGGGCATTATTGTGGTCCTTTTCTTTCCCCTGTGTTTCTACAATGCTGACATCATCTTGTAATTCTTTTCTTTTTATAGAAGAGAAAGAATCCTCATATTCAGTGTCCTAAATGTTTTTCAATATTGATTTTTCTGATTATGAATTTCAGAATATCCAGTTGGCTTATGGGTAATCTACAGTTCTCCACTCTTGTGTTTCCAGTTCAAGTGAATAGAGATTGCTATATACTCAACCTATTCTGTGCTCTTGGCTTTCCTATGTGTCTTGTTTCTTCTCCATTCACCTGCAACTTAGCCTGACACATCAACTGAGACAAGTAGAACATTTATGAATTGACAAAGACATATGCCCTGTTATATGTGTTCACAAAGGATGTAGTTCTTCACATCTTGGAAAATCCAGAATAGTCATAGTTCTTGCATGGAATCTGATATCCATACGGAAGATGACAGAAACTATATGTCTTCTTGTAGATGTAACTGTCTTGTTAAATAAGAAACACAGAGCCATTTGCAGAGTTAAAAGCCAAGAGGTCAGAGCAATAGCTGACAGCTGAAAACCTTACCCTTCACTGCTGCTCTGTTTTTCCTCTCCACAAGAGACCTACTTCCTGTGTCCTGTCTTTTATATAGACTTTCTGTTCTGCCTTCTCATTGGTTGTAAACCCAGCCACTTGACCTCATCACTGCCTGTCTGTACAGACCTCCACGTCTTCTATGATTGGTACTGAGATTAAAGGTGTGTGTCGCCATGCTGGCTGTATCCTTGAACACACAGAGATCTACCTAGCTCTGCCTCCCAAGTGCTGGGATTAAAGGCGTGCAACCACCACTGCCCAGCTTCTACTATAGCTTGCTCTGATCCCAAGGCAATTTTATTAACATACAAATAAAATCACATTTCAGTACAAATGAAATATCACTATATCTTCTTATGACTTAGTCTCAGAAAGTGTTCCATTTAATTTTCTCCATATTTTACTGGACTAAGCAATATTTAATGATGAAAGGGGTTACATGAGAAGCAGAAATGTTAATTGAGGACTGAGGCAAATTAGGCATTTCTGATGTTGATGAAGTAATCTTGTTTGTCTTCCTCTTACATGGTTTGTGATTATGTCTTGTTATTGGAGTGGATGTTTGTATTTCTCTTCTGTACAGAGTTCATACATTTAGAGGGTCAGGATTTCTTAATATCTTCCATGATCAATTGTCTCCTTCCACCAATTAACCTCCTTTTCATATCATTTTAGATTTTTATATGACTTCATCATATAGGAAAACAACCTCTTTATCTGATAAGATATTCCAAGCAATCTTATATGTAAATATTTTCATCAGCACTAAAACATCACTTCCATGTAAATATTTCACTGTCTCCTGTCTCTGTCACTCTTACGTGTTTCCCATGATTTTGTTATCATTAATGATACTAACTTTAGCTAAATACAAAGGCTGACTAAGCACTGGTTCTGTATAACAGATTTATTTTATCATTTATTTATATTTTTGTCTACATGTGTGCTTTCATGTGAATGCCCAGGGACTAGAAGACAACATCAGATCCCATGGAAATGGTGTGACAGGTGATTGTGAGGTGCCAATGTGGGTTCTGGGAACCTGACTCTCATAGTCTATTGAGAAGCAATCACTCATAACCACTGAGACATCTCTCTGTACCTCCAAATATTCTTCTTAATTTACATATAATCCCTGAGATGTTCATCAGGCCTTTTGCAATTTCCCATCATTCACATTTTGTATGCTCTACTTTTCTTATACATGAATTTGTTTTATTATAGTGAATACTAACATCACAAGCAGGCTGCAAAGAGTGATTTCTCCTAGTGCTATTTCATCTCCCCCTTCATTGTTGCATTTTGTTTCACTGTTTTGATCAAGCACTGAATATAGAAGATTGACAATTTAACTGATTGTGGTACAGAAATACTTTTGGTCCTTACTTCCAGCTTCCAAGAGAAAATGAGGTGACTTTAGAATACTGATTCACATGTATGTCTTTGAAGGCTATGCTAGCAATTCTAAAGAAACAACCAGCCCACTGAGTAGCATTTAGATAGACATTATGGCCTTTTGCTAAAGGTTCTTGATTTATGAAAATGTCATTATTGACTAGATTAATTCTTGGACAGTTTAATAAATTTCTTCAAACCATAATATTACATAGATAGGAATGATGGCACAAGCTGTGTTCTGAATAACAAACACCAATCTACATGACATATAATTATATCCAATGGCATGCTACAAGCTAAACGCTATATGTTGGAACTTGGTTTAGGGGCCTCCAGCAAATGTTTTCTTTCTAAAATCAGAATTTTAAGTAATTTGTGAAGTAATACATGAAAACACTATACAGGACAATAAAGCCAAACCACTGTTTCTATTTGAACTTCTTTAGACAGACAGAATATCTTCTGGATCTTATTTTAATTTACCATTTGGTAAATTAGTTAACACACAGTCATTCATAGCAAGTGAAAGAGATTTTCAAGGTTCATCTCCCATGTTCTCAGAACACGATGCTATGGTGTTGACATGGGAAGCTTCAGCTGGACCAGTGAGAAGAACATCAAAGAAAAAAAAAATATATATTATTATATGTGTGTGTGTGTGTGTGTGTGTGTGTGTGTGTGTGTGTGTGTGTGTGTGTGTGTGTGTTATATAGAATGCACCTAGTCCAAGCTTCTAGCAAGAGCACAAATGCATCACTATTGTCAAAAACCATCAGTTTGGGGGTGAGTAAACTTGTAAAAACATAATGAACTTTAGCATCAGAAAAACATCAAATTTTAGTTTACAGATAGCAAAAACAATAATTATTTCTTTACTACACATTTTATGATTGTTAGAACCAGAGTATATAAATATAATAAATAAGATACTGTGTTAGTTAAAATCCCTTTTGGGGGAACTGACAAGAAACCAAGGCATTACTGGGTGAATTAAGCACAGCAGTGATATGAGGGACAAATACAATAATACATGTCTAATAAGATGAAATCTCTTTGTAATATGGTATAAAAATTTAAGCAACCTAAATGTGTTGCAGGGTTCCATGGTTATCAGAGATCCTGGCTCCTTCCAGTACTTCGAATCAATGGGCTCAGTAATGATTTCATTACTTTTCCTAAATGACTGCTTGGAGCCACACCCACTGGTGCTCCATTAGCTGGTTACATCACACCTATCCTGGTGTAAATAACAATGAAAATAACAGAAAATGCCTCAGAGTGGAATACAGTTGGGCCTCAAAAACAGCTGGGTTGTAAAAACAGGTTCATAACCACACAGTATCTCTATCTCCTGGCACTCTCTATATATACATCTATTAAACATTTACTCTTTAGAATTTTGTGGCTGTATTTTTCCAAATATGATTACAGTCATGGATGCAACTTTACGATTTTCCAGGTAATTGTGTCTCTCACATTTGGTTTCACAATTCGCTGAACGAAATTTGTCACTTGTGGTGGTTTGAATGACAATATCTCCCAAAAGCTCATATATTTGAATACTAAGTCCCCAGTTGTTAAAATTGTTTGGAAAAGATTAGGAAGTGTGGCCTGGTTGAAGGACAATGAGTTTCAAATCTCCACACCTTTGTGAGTTAGCTTTCCCCTTGCCTGTAACTTGTGGAACAAGAAGTAAGCTCTCAGGTCTATCAAAAGATTCTTACATTCTGAAACTTTAAGCCAAACTGAAACATTTTCTTTTATAATTTGACTTGGTCATGATGTTTTTACCACAGTAATAGAAAAGCAAACAAGACATCACCAATTGCTTGAAAAGTTGGTTCCAATGTTAATCATTGTTACACTGGACCAGATCACAGAGTAGAGAAGATTGAATTATAATCAATTCTTAAATAATTTATAAATGTATAAGCATTATCACCATTAACATCTCTTTGTAGATTTCTAGAACTCAGTCATCTCCAGCAATGAAAGCCTTTTGTATTTCATTTATGTTGATAGATCTTCTTTTTGTTTTTGTTTTTGTTTGATTGTTTGTTTGTTTGTTTTTGAGATAGGGTTTCTTTGTGTAACAGAGTCCTGGCTGTTCTGGAACTCGCTTTGTAGACCAAGATGGCCTCGAACTCACAAAGATCCTCCTGTCTCTTCCTCCCAAGTGCTGGAATTAAAGGCACGTTCTACCACAAAAGATCTTAATGACAGACCATTTTTTTATTTTCTAGTAAAGCGATTTTAATATAAAAAACCATTCTGAATTTGACCATTGAAAATAAAACATATCATATATACTATGATATGAAAATAAAAATTACTTGAATTTTTTGTAAATTAATTTATATTTTTTGTAAATCTTGATTAGACAGCTTATTTTATCAGAGTACTTACCTTATTCATGACATACTTTCTTCAGCCTGAAGACTGAGTACTACTATTTATAGTATGATAATATTTAGTAATATCTAAGGATATTAACAAGCTTATGACACCTTTGTTTCTGTGTTTTGTTAATAGTGTATCAAAGAGTTCAACTTGGGCAACCTGTCTTCAATCCCTGAAACTCCTGTAGATGTGGAATGAGAGATCCATTTCCACAAGTCTGTCCTTGTACATGCATGGGTGCACTGTTGAATGCATATATGCGTACACATGCATGCACACATGCACACACACACCTGAGATAGAGAGAGAGAGAACATACAAACGCAAAATAATAATGAATATTAAAAATGCACCATATTTAATTTCTGGGTCTAAATGGATTAGCCTCACACCGACAACCATTTCATCATTTTTTAACAGTGTTAATGATTTTAGTTGATTAAAGGAACTAGATGGTTTGGGCTTGAAATTTATCATTAGGTTCATGTAAGAACAAACACCCTTTTGTTTTTCTAGTATAGCACTAATATTTGATCCTTCACATTTGTTTTAATTAAAGAAATTTCACATTTTAAATGGCAATTTATTTCATGTACATGAATTCAATTACATAATACCATAATAGAATTATTTGATATAGGACTAAACAGAAGTAAAAAGAGAAAATTGCCAGATGGAAAAGCATTTTTGCACAGAACAAATTTTTCTCAAGTTAACTGGTATTAATTCCTCCTTTTTCCTTGTTTATTTTGGAGGTGACTTTATTTACAATGTATCTACCTTCCTTTTCCTTCCTTCAGTCCCTCTATATAACTCTCCCTACTTTCCTTCTAACTCATGGCCTCTTTTTTTACTGTTATTGCATGCAAACATGAATATTAGGATCCTCATATAATGTATAACATGCTTTTGTTTTATTTCTTATTGCTTGATTTTGAGAATGTGATTCATTTACATTTCTCCCTTTCCCCATTTCCTCCAGACCCTTCCATACACCCTTCTCCCCCTCAATTCATTGATTTTTCATTAATTTTATTACATGCCTAAATTTATTTAAATGTTCTATTTCTTTCTGATTTCTTTTCAGATTGCTAAATTATACTTTGCAGGGCCATTTACAGTTCTCTGATCTTTTCAGTCAAAAATTCATCAAATATTCAATAATAGGCATGGAGGGAATATGAATCCCAGTCAGCAGTGTGATTACTAAGACTTTCTTTGTTCACGTTAGTCTAACTTTGATTATTTCTGTCTATCAAAGATAAAATGTTATTTTTCAAACTGGAAATTCACGGGACAAGTAGAGCCACCAAAACACTTCTAAATCATTGAAGCATGCAAGCAATAACCATACAGTTGTAAAATTACAACATTTATTATAATTTTACTTATGTATTTTTTCTTAAAACTTTCTATACAAGTGCTTTACCTAAACATCCCATTTATTATAAGATAATTTGCATAATTATTTATGAACAAAAGAAGCAATGAGTTCATCTCCTTACCCAAGATTGCACAGATAGAACATGACAGCATTACACAGCAGTTCATGATATAATAAGTCTAAAATATTTTAACCTTTATGTCCAGAATTTTATCACCTGACAATGTCTTTAAACTGTGAAAACATATAATGATTCTTATTCTACTTTTTCTCCAAGGTAAAAGTTAATTGTTTTTGAAATGATTGGAATTTCTGTAACAATTTTGAATTTGGTCCCAGTATCCATTGTAATTGCACTGAAAGATCTTCTTTCTTAATTTATTCAAGATGTCTTAGGTAACTTCTACAATCAAAACATAGCTGCCACCATATTGCAAGTGAGGGTACAGTGAAACCATCAAACTATACCACTCCATGGGTGTTAAGCAAGGTTTGTTATAAATATCAAACTGTCACATGATTATGTCTTTTGGGTGGTAGAAAGAAAATAGCCAAGGGATTCTAGGAGTCCGAAGCTGCCATGGCTACATCTCAGGAGCACAGGGAAGCCAAGAAAGTAGCTGTAGCCATATAGGAAGATGTAAGCTGGAACAACCCAGGAGTTAGCATAGTGTGGGAGAAGTTGAGGAGGTGACAAGGGCCAGGAAGCTAGCATGGGAGCCTTGTATGCATGGCAGATGTGTGGAATATTCCTTTACACTGTGTGAATATATGTGACCATGACTGGTTTAATAAAATAGCTAAACAGCCAGTAGCTAGGCAGGATTTTGGAGGCAGAGAGAATGCTGGGGAGAAGAAAGGCAGAATTTGGGAAGTTGCCAGCCAAACTTAGAAGAAGCAACATAAAAAGTACATAGAAGAGGTAAATGAGCCTCGGGCAGCACACAGATTAATAGAAATGGGTTAATTTAAGTTATAAGAGCTAGCTAAAACCAAGCCAAAGATGTTGGCTGAGCTTTCATAATTAATAAGAAGTCTCCACATGTTTATTTGGAAGTGGCTGGTAGGACAGACAGTCTTGACAAAAAACTCCTCCTATATTTTTGGTTATAAGCCTAGCCTCTAACAGCTGAGCCATCTCTCCAGCCCAATACACATTGGAGTACTGCTTAGCAGTGAAAAACATTGACATCATGAATTTTGCAGGCAAATGGATGGAACTGGAAAATATCATCTTGAGTGAGATAACCCAGACTCAAGAAAGGACAAATATGGCATGTACTCATTCATAAGTGGATACTAGATATAAAATAAAGGATAACCAGACTACAATCCACAGTTACAGAGAAGCTAGCTAACAAGGAGGATGCATGGATTGCCCTGGGAAAGAGAAATAGATGAAATCTCCATGAGTAACCAGGGATGAGGGGTGGGAAATGGAGGAAAGGGGACGGGAGATGAGAACATAAGTGAATGGGATGGTCAAGGTGGAACAGGATGGAGTAGGAGAGCAATGAAAGATATACCATGATAGAGGAGAGACATTGTGGGGATTGTGAGAAACCGGGTGTTTGGGAAGTTCCCTGGAATCCCTAAGGATGACCCCAGCTTAGATCACTAGCAATAGTAGAGAGGGTGCCTGAGTTGCCTTACCCCAGTAATTAGATTGGTAAATACCCTAACTGTCATCATAGAACCTTTCTCCAGTAAATGATGGAAGCAGATGCAGAAACCCACAGCCAAACACCACAAAGAGAGAGAGAGAAGAGGGATTCTATGAGCAAGGACATCAAGATCATGATGGGGAAATCTACAGAGACAATCAAACCAAACTAGTGGGAACTCACAAAATTTAGATCAACATCTGTAGAGCCTGCATGGGACTGGAATAGGCTCTCTGCATAGTGAGACATACTGCCTCTGGCAGTAGCATTAGAATCTATCCCTGGTGCATGAGCAGAATTTTGGAGACCTATGATGGGACACCTTGCACAGCCTTGAGGCAGGAAGAGGAGCTTGGACCTGCCTCTACTAAATGTATCAGGCTCTGCTGACTCCCCATGGGTGGCCTTACCTTCTTGTAGGAGGGGATGGGAGGGGTATTGGGGAGGGAGGCTGGAGGGGCAGGAGGAGGGAAGAGGGGGATCTTTAATTGGTATATAAAATGAATAAAAAAATTCCTAATAAAAAACTTCACTTACACAGAAGCATATTAAGAAGGACCAAAAGTGGAGGTTAATGTGGTCTTTGATACACACTAGTAGTATATTCCAAAAGAGAACCAGATGCCCGCCCCCATTTGCTAGTGGCAAGGGGAGATAGGAGAATAGCTCTTCCTGGCACACAGAACCTCATTTCACAGGTTCTGAGGAATGCTGAGAATAGGTTTTGATCTATCCACTAGCAATCCTTCTGTTTGCCCTATTCAACTTCATCCTGGATTATGAACAGACTGCCATCTTGGGACATAGTCAATGGTATTGCTGTTATTTCCAGGGATTGGGGGCATTGGGAATTAACAGTATGAGTGTAGTAATGAATAAAACATGTTTAGTCGTTTTTGTTTTTGTTTTTGTTTTTTTGCGTTGCCTTCATAGGAATCAGTTAAGATTGGTAAATGAGTAATACAATATTAATTGGACATGTCCTATTTTGACATAAATTCAATTGCAGAAAACTGGAATAAAAGCCTTGATCTTGTAAAGTTTTCAATGTATGAAACTATACTGAGTATTTTAGTAGGTATCTTGTGGCCAAATAAATTTACGGAGAATACCACTCAGACACAGCTTATAGACAATTGAAAGTCTATTCCAGCAAGTTGGGACTACACACAGGTTTTTGCAACCTAACTGTAGCCCCAAGTGTTCAAACATGGAGTTTTAAAGAAAAAAAACAAAGCAAAGGAAACAAAACAAAACAAAACCCACTTGTTAGTGTATCCTTTGGCAGCTTCAAGTGGTCTTCCCAGAAGTAAACAATTTAACAGAAGCTAACGTAAGTGGAGAGATTCAGTACAAGCAAGTAGTTTAACTACTGCTAATATGTTAACTGGGGCATCTAAAGCTTGGATTCCTAGAATAAGGCTGGATAATTTTCCATGTGATTCTCCATCAAGGAAATCAAATTCTAGTTAAACCTTGAGTGGCCTCGGCAAGAAAACAGCATGGAGGATCCTCTGCACTGTCTTTTTCCTGTCACAACTGAAGGATGGAGAGTGAAATTACTAAACTTTATGCAGAATGTGGTGACTCAGGAGGAAGTTGGCAAATGAAAACCTAAGAGAGACAGACAGGAACTAATTATTCTAGTTGCAAAGGTGTGAATTTGGTTAACAGTTTGAGAGAAACATGGAGATTATTGGAAGGTTTTGAAAAGGAATAAGTCACAATATCATTTACTTTCCTATAAGACAGTGTGGTCAACTAGCTGAATGTACTTTAGGACAAAAATGATAGGAAGTCAAATGAACTCATATTATTTTTTACAATGTGTAGAACTATGTGGCTATACAGAGATCAAAAGGCAAGGATTTTATAGATTCAAGCTAATTAACTCAAAATGTTATTATTTCAAATTTCAAATTATAAAACTAGAATTTCATATTAGAGTTTACATTTTGTTCATCCTTTGATGGCAAGATTGCAGAATAATATGAGTGCTCATTTGTGGCTAGCTGGATGCACAATAGGATGAAAACTTGGGAAGCCAGTTTGAGATACTTTTACAAAATTAAATGTGCACATTTGCTGATACCTTATGTATTACAGGTGGATGAAAACCTCTCCATATACTCAAAATAGCCTTGAAAACCCAGTCTTCCTACCAGAACTTATTGAATTTTGGAATTCTAGGCATTAAGCACCACAGTCAACATTATGAGGCACTGTGTATCTGACTCAGGGGTCTGGGAACGTTAAGCAAACACTCTATCAGCTCAGCTATATCTCCAGTGCCAAGCGTAGCATACTTTCACCACAAGAACCAGTATAGTACCGCTTGGTATCTCCCCAAAGGTATTTCAATTTATGTGAACTTAAAAACTGACACAAGAATGTTTAATACTACTTCATTTGTACTTGGGTAAAAATAAATGAATCATATAGTCATAAAAATGTAAAGGAAGAATAAATACATATTGTTAAGCAAAAGAAGCTACCTTAAAGTATGTATACTCTGTATGTTTCTGTCCATATGATTTTGGGGGAACAAAAGAAAAGCCAGGGATAATTAAAGAGGACTGGTGATTGATGGCTGCCAATATTTATTTATAAGAATCAGAGAGTTTCTAGGACTAAGGAAGCATCTCCAGGTAACTATTTTATGGTGATCAATTGGCTCAACTGAGAGAGTGTAAACCACATGCATGAATACTGATGTAAGACACAGACTGAGTGGCTGTGATGTTTAGTGTAGGTTCACTAATTGCAGCAAGTTACTTGTTAGTGAATGTGGACTATGAGTGTGAGGTCACCGTTGATAATAGTAGAGGAAATGCATTTATGGAGATGGGAAGTTTACGAGAAAATTTTGTACCTTCTTCTGGAATTTCTCTATAACTAAACATCCTCTAAAAGTTTGCAACAAATGAAGAAATGATGAAATCTAAAGACCCATGCATTTGACTACTAGAGGTAGACCCTTCTGTTTCCTTTCTTATTTGCCCACTAGCTGTTTACTGCCTTGCTTTCTTGATTATTCATTATCCTACTTCCTTTTCCCTTTGTTGCTTTCATCTTTATTTGTTCCAGTACAGGAGTCAGGAACACTTTCAACTTCTATAGATTTCAGGGCCATTTAATACAATTCACCAGTGATGCAGTTCTTTTAAATTGTAAAGCAGGCAGGCTGTGTAATCAGCTTCAGACAATTAAGTATAAATCAGTCATTTACCAGTGAGAACCAACCAGTGAAATACTAACCCTTGAAGCAACAGTTTTGTTAATAAAATAATCTGCTACTATTATAATTTTCTTCAAAAGTAACATGTACAAAACATTATAAAAAGAAATGACTTCCTTCTATTGGATCATTCAAGAAACACATAAAATATGTATTCTGGTACACAGGATCCATACCCTTCATTTTGCATACAGGTTACTATTTCATACCAAAGGCTATATACTCAGAATTAATGAAGATGAGTATGCACTGGTACAAAGCACTTCCTTTTCTGAAAGAGCACTCTTGTGAAACTGATTTCCTCAATAGCAGGGCCAGGTGGAGAGATGGAGGTCACCTCTGTATGGCAGCATGCTCCTCCTGGATCAATAGAAAGCCAGCAATGCTGTCTTCCTTAGTGACCAGATGGGCCAAGTCCTGCAGGATAGCCCATAGCCATTATTCTGTGCATCAGGCTGTGCAATTGATTTCAAGATAACAGACAAGAGGGAAAGGGTTGTCAGGCTTGACTGCCTCCTGTCAATGCAGGGGCCCTGGGATGGTGTAATTCAGATTTATTTTTTGTCAATTTGCGTGATGCAGGGTGGCATCCTGACAGAGGATGCATGGCTTGTATTGAAGTTTGCAGGTGCAGTGGGGATCCTGCTCTTTGGTGCCTTGGTTGTGACTACCCTGACTGTGCATCATGAAACATGGCTCAATTCCAAGAGCAACTCCTACAGATGACTTTCATTTGGAGCAGAAATGAATTTGAAAAAGGTAGACTCCAGAAGTAGACTTTATTTGCCACAAACTATCCTAGATACTTTATTTTTCTCACAATCCCTACCCTGCTTTTCACAAGTGAAACTTTCACCTGTCACTTTCTAAATTTCAATTATCTGCAGTGTATAAAATCCTCTCTTGGCTGGTAATCAAGTTATTAATGGGGGAAATGGAGAAACTAATGTCTCAGGAACAAGGAGACATATTCTGTAAACACCACCGCATTTATATTTTGACTTGGATTGGGTAAATCAGGTTACAATAATTGTGTCATGTAGAGATGGATTTAGAGTCACATATCAGGCTGTGCTAAATCATGTGAAAAGTGTTTGAATGAAAACATTAATTACATCTCATAGGTAAACATCAAAGAGACTAGACAAGTCATGATTTTGTTTAATGCTGGAAATGTCAGAGCTCCTTGACTGCAGATCCCCTGGGGCCCTCTGTTTTGTCATATTTCATCTGTTACACCACTTCACAAACATTTACATTCTTGCTTTCTAGTTTAGAAATGAGCATAATGTCAAAATGCCTCATTTCCAAGATGTTGCTAAAAGTTTGAAGTAAGAACTTAGGGTCACATGGAATGAAAGGTAAAATGCTCTTCACCATAGACTGAGAAGAGTCAGAAACTTGTTGGCTAAATATAAAACCAAAGAATAAAAGGTATGTTAGTCATGATATGCTAGAAAATACACCATCTTCTACTTGAGATTTTCAAAAGAAACATGATGGCCCCATGGAGTCAAAGTGATTTAAAAACAGATCAAACAATGTATGAGTTTTTGTGGTTTTATATTAAGGGGTAGCTTCAGGGTTGTCAATAAGGTATTGTTTCATGTGCTAAAGAGGACTGACAAGGATGTAATCATAGTCCTCAAGATGTTTATATCAAGTAGAAGTTTTCATTTTACAAATATTTTGAGTTCCTATTAGAGGGAGAGACTGAGGTGTCCTGTTATATTTCATTCTACATGTTATTTTAAATGTGAGATATTAAGAGTTTGTATCTGAAATTTGATTATAAATCATATGAAAGCTAAATCTATCATTTATTTCTTAAGCACATAAGACAATAAATTTGTGTTGTTGCATTATTTATCATTGTTTTTCATAAAATATAATTGAAGGCTGGGGATTTAGCTCAGTGGTAGAGCACTTGCCTAGCAAGCGCAAGGCCCTGGGTTCGATCCTCAGATCCAAAGAAGAGAGAGAGAGAGAGAGAGAGAGAGAGAGAGAGAGAGAGAGAGAGAAATACAGTGTATGATAAAACAGAATGGTACAATTTCTAGTTTACATTAAGTAATATAGTTAGGCCAAAAAAAATTTAGTTTGAGATTCATTAAAAGTGATGTGCAAAATGTAGAAAATTTAGTTTTAGTAAATACAATAAAAATTGGATTTATGAAAATTATTTTTACTATTTTCAGTTAGAGAAATAAGATCTGACTATATTTTTTTCTTGTGTGTAAAATCAGGTGTTAGCTATAATAGGTGATCATTTTAAACAAATGTTTCTTTTGTCTTTGCTGAAATAATAACATGGCTCATTCAGGCAATATTTCAATATATGTTGCTTATTAGACTTGTTAGTAATTTGTTGTGGATATTTAAATCTGTGACCAATAAAACTCTAGACTAGGAGCTAATTTTCTTGTTATTCATAAAATCAGGTGTTCAGATACACTGGATCTGATAGAAAAGAAGGTGGAGGATAGACTTGATCTCATTGATACAAGAAAAGACTCTGAACAGAACACTAGTAGAACAGGCAGCAAAAACAACAATAAAAAATTGATACCTCATGCAACTGGAAAGTTTCTGTGTGGCTAAAGATATTTTATTTGGACCAAGTGGCAGGCTACAGAATGGGAAAAGAATTTTACCAATTACACGTCCTATAGAAGGATAATATGCAAAATACAATAAATTACTAAAATAACTGGAGACCAAAACAAAAACAAACATAAAAAACAACTGACCTAATAAAATGTGGATCTAAACAGAGAATGTTAAAAAATGGTAAGACATACTATGTTTGTCTTTCTGGGGTCTGGATGACCTCACTCAGGATGATTTCCTTCTAGTTTCATCCATTTGCCTACAAATTTCAAGATGTCATTGTTATTTTCTGCCAAGTAATATGCAATTGTGTAAATGTATCACATCTTTTTAATCCATTCTTTGGTTGAGGGGCATCCAGGTTGTTTTCAGGTTCAAGCTATTGTGAATAATGCTGCTATGAACATAGTTAAGCAAGTGTCCTTATGGTATGTTTGAGCATATTCTGGGTATATGCCCAAGAGTGGTATTACTGGGTGTTGAGGTAGTTTGATTCAAAATTTTCAGATTTCCATACTGATTTCCAGAGTGGCTGTACAAGATTAAACTCCAACCAACAGTGGAGGGGTGTTGTCCTTACTCTGCATCCTCTCCTACATAAGTTGTCATCAGTGTTTTTGATCTTAACCATTCTGACAGGTGTAAGATGGTATCTCAGAGTCATTTTGATTTGCATTTCCCTGATGATTAAAGATGTTAAGCAATTTCTTAAATGTCTTTAGGCCATTTGAGGTTCTACTGTGGAGAATTCTCTGTTTAGATCTATATCCAATTTCTAATTGTATTACTTAGTATTTTGATGTCTAGTTTCTTGAGTTCTTTATATATTTTGGAGATCAGCCCTCTGTCAGATGTGGGGTTAGTACATTGCATGTACTCACTCATAAGTAGATATTAGATGCAAAGCAAAGGATAACCAGGCTACAATCAACAACCCCAGAGAAGCTAGGTAAAGAGAGTCAAGCATGTATCATCTCAAGAAGGGCAAATGCTAAGTCTTCCTGGGTAAACTAGGAGAGGCAGTAGAGGAGGGAGATGGTGGGTGAAGACATGAAGGACTCCTAGCAATGGTGGAGAGGGTCCCTGAACCACTCTTCCCCTGTACTCAGATTGATGACTACCACAATTATCATCATAGAACCTACACTGTGACTGATGGAAGCAGATACAGAGACCCACAGCCAAGCACTTGCCTGAGCTCATGGAGTTCAGTTGAAGAAAAGGAGGAGATATTAATAGGAACAAGGTGGGTCAAGATCATGATGGGGGAAACCACAGAGACAGTTGACCCAAACTAGTAGGAGCTCATGAACTCTGGACTGATAGCTGGGGAGCCTGCATGGAACCTAACTAGTCTCTCTGAATGTAGATGACAGTTGTGTGGCTTGATCTGTTTGTGGAGCCCCTGGCAGAAGGACTGGGACTTATCCTGGGTACATGAACTGTTTTTTAGAGCCCTTTCCCTATGGTGGGATGCCTTACTCAGCCAAGATCCAGTGGGGTGGGGCTTCATCTTGCCCCAACTTGGTATGCCAGCCAGTGTTGACTACCTAAGTGAGGCTATATCCCCTATAAGGTGTGGGTAGGGAGGGGGTAGGGAAAAAGTAGGAAAAGGGGAGGGAGAGGGAACTGTGATTGGTATATAAAATGAATATATATATATATATATATATATATATATAGATAGAGAGAGAGAGAGAGAGAGAGAGAGAGAGAAATACAAACTGGTAAGAGTTTTCAGCTTATACCTATAAAAATAGCCAAGATAAAGCAAACAAATGACAGCTCATGCTGGTGAGGATGTGGAGTAAGAGGAATAAACAGTCATCCATTGTTGGTGGTAGAGCAAACTTTTATAGCCACTATGGAAATCTATGTGATGATTCCTCAGGACAACGGGAATCAATCTATCTCAAGATCTAGCTGTACTGCTCTAGACATATACCCAAAGAACACTTCATCTTACCACAGAGATACTTGCTGTATTTTGTTCATTACTGCTCTAACCATAATAGGGACATTGGAAACAATCTACATATCCATCAATAGATGAATGGATAAAAAAAAATGTGCTACATTTACACATGGAATATTACTTAAAAATCATGAAATCCAGAGGCAAATGGGTAGAGCTAGAAAAAAAATCATTCTGAATGAGGTAACCAGATCCAGCCAAGACAAATATCATATATATGCTTATATGTGGATGTTGGCTGCTAAGTCTTTGATAAGCAAGTGACAATCCAATCTGTATAACCACAGAGGTTAGGTATTGAGTAAGGGAAGGGGGAGAGAGATGGATCTCTCTAGGAAGGGGAAACAGTATAGCTGTGGATGGATGGGGGGGCAGTAAAAGGAGGATGAAACAGGGAAAGGGAAGGAAAAGAGGTACAAGGGAGTGAATATGATATGGGGCAGCTAAAATTAAGGACCATTTGAGATGCCATATGGGATATTAATACAGAAGATTCATAAAGTATATACATGTATGAAGGCTGTCTAAATGAAATTGCTGAATGACAGGAGAGACAGAGCCCCCAGCTGGACAGTTTTTACATGAAGCTGAAACTGCCAGTGTCAGGGGTGGGTTACATCTAATCAAGATGTTGCCAAAGGGCTTCATGGGAATACTCAGATCACTCAGGCTATTGCCAAGGCTATTATTTCCATTCTTCAAATTGGTGGTAAGGCCCTATTGCAGAAGACAATACCTAAACAACTCATTGAACATAGAAAAGTCAAGATGATTCCTACATAGAATCCTTGGCCATACTGACCAAGTGTTCATGGTACTTGAAGGCATTGTACATGTTACAAAAGGAGAAACGGAAACACCAACCAAGTGATCTACAATGATTGCTTGCCTGCAAGATATGCTACTGCAATATTGTCACAAAGCTTATGGGAGTAATCACCCAACATCTGATATCATTTAGGGCCAACTCCATTAGATGAAACCCATCTCTGACACTGCGTGGGTGGCCAAGAACCAGAGACCATATAGGCCAGGATCCTATGATAAAACCAAACACTACTGTTCTACTAAGGGAATGTGACCATGGCCGTGTAAGAAGGGCAGCAAATGGCAGTTGAGGTGTCAGCCCACCAGGAGGAAACTCTCTGATAGGTCAATCTTGTTAAAGGAAGGTTATGAGACTCTAGACTCCAAAATGTATTTTGCTTCTTCTGTGTCTTTACATGTTTGCTGCTACAATCTTTCCCTGGTATCTGGCTTGGTGTGAATGGATTTGGGGAGACCCTCACTGATTGTAATGTAGTAGGTTAATCTCATGAAAACATCCCGAACTACTGGGCATTTTCTTCTTTGGATTATCAAGTAGATAATTCCTCCTTAAGCTGTACTATCTAATGGATAGCCTATATGGAATTTTGATGAATAAAAATAGATACAAAGATATATTTCATAGCTAAGGTCTCAGATTGATGATTAAAGAAAACACTTTAAGTCCAGGAGCCAGGCTGACACTAATTCTCCTAATGTTAAAAAGATGCAGTCACAAGTTTCTCTGTGCACAATTAATTAAAACAAAGTTTCACTATAACTTCAGGTTAGACCAGATGGCTTGCTAATGGTTTTTAAGATAAATAAACCCCAGAAAAGCAATCTAAAGTTCACAAGGACACATATCTGAGCTGTCTGACTCATTAAGCCCAACTATTGCTAACTAATGGATGATTAACTCCTTGTACCTACCTATTCCTGAACTCAATTTGCTAATATAGGTATGCACCCTGAAAATTCAAAGTTCAGCTGACTGACTGGTTTTTATGTATACAAGTGTGGGGTCCTAGTATTGTGCAAATAATAGGCAGTAGAACACCAAAGTTTAGAAACGGAAATAATTTTTGTTCAGGGGCACAGTAGGGAAGAAAATTTTGACTAGTCAGGAATGCAGAGAATAATTTGACTCTGTAGACCCCTAAAAAGGATACTGCAGGTTTCTTTTTGTAGTCAGAGGTCACACACAGGTCAAAAAGTATATTTTGAGATTTAAAGTGCCATGGTGCCATTGTCTCTTGTGAGTGACCACTGGAGCTGATTCTAAGAAATTTACATCTCAGGAATGTTGACCTGTATCTGAACTAGAAGGTTAATGACACTTTGGGTATCTTCATGCCCCAAGACTTGGTACTCTCTGAGCAACTTTGGGGTCCAAAGCAAATAAAAAATGTATGACTTCTGATTACAAAATGTTAATTCAAAATGTTTACAGAGTCATGAGTTAGTTTGAATTCCCATTCCCCTGCCTTGGAGAATGCAGGGCGAAAGGCCAAAGTGGCTAATAACCACAAAAGTATAGGTTACAAATACCAAATTTTCTCATTTTTGGGGTTCTTCAGCAGTTTATAGGTTTGTGATTCCTTTAAAATTTCTTATAATGGCTGGGAAATGGTGGTACACACCTTTAATTCCATACTTGGGAGACAGAGGCAGGAGAATCTTTCTGAGTTTGAAGCCAGCCTGTTCTATAGAATGAGTTCCATGACAGACTCCAAAGAGAGAAACCCTGTCTTCAAAAAAAACAAAAAATAAAATAAAATAAAATTCCTTATAGGATTAACTCTCAAGAGAGATAATAATCTATTCTTTCTTTGCTGCCTTTCAACAAAATGGTGGGTTGAGAAAATGTTTTCCTTGCTTGCTCATGATCTATTATTCTGTGCCAAACTACTTAGATACATTGCATGTGAGTTGTCAAGATGACTGTTTTTAAGCATGTTAGGAGATAAAAAGCACATCTTTACCTACAATCATTCACTTGATAAATGGAATATAACCCTTTATGATTCCTGCACTGCTTGAAAGATTTGGTTGGGGTATGTAAGTGATGGACGGAGAGAGAACAAAGGAGAGTAACATGAGAGAAGAATAAAGAAGAGAACCATCAAGAGAATATATGACATATATATAACAAAGATTGTGGTTGCATGCACATGGCCTGCATGGGTTGTGTCAGATGGGATTCAAGTGCTGAGAGGAGAATCAAATGCAAATACCCATATCCAACCAAGAAATTCCAATTGATAACTGCTCACAAATTAAAAATCATTTCCTGATCCAGAGAGTCCTGCCTCTAGGACGTAGGCCTGGGAATACAACCAGTCCTGGGAAACTTCCACCTATCACTACCACAGTTGTCCCCCAGCAGCGAAGACTTCTGGAGGCAGGCCCCTCCAACAAAACTCCCCATCAGGCCCTACAATCTAAAAGATCCATGCCCTACCCCAAACCTATCCATCCCTCTGGGACCCCAGCAGCTTCCTGAGACATAGAATCCATCAGCTCTCATTGGACCAAGATCCCTGATAGGACTCAGAACAGCTCCTTGAGGCACAGAATCCACCAGTTCTAATTATACCAAAAGCTAAGAATGGACCCAGAGTGGCTCCCTGATATATAGACACAGCAAGTATAGATTGGACCAAGAGCAGCTCACTCAGACACAGGCACCACTTACACCTATTAGCAGAAGAGACAGGGGAAGCCAGTGTAAAAATGCATACAACAACATAAGGAGCAATATGGCATCACCAGAATCTAATGGTTCTACAGCAGCAAGACCTGAACATCACAATGTAGAAGCAGAAGAAAGCAACCTTAAAAATAACTTCTTGAAGATACTAGAGGCCTTTAAAGAGGAAATGAAAAATTCCCTTAAAGAAATTGAGGACATGATAAACAAAAAATGGGAAGAAATCAATAAATCCCTTAAAGAAAGCCAAGGAAACCATGAAAAAGGAATTAAACATGTGAGGCAAACATGTGAAAAATGAAACAGAAATAATGAAGAACACATAAACTGAGAGAATGTTGGAAATAGAAAATCTGAGTAAATGAATAGAAATACAGATGCAAACATAACCAACAGAATATAGGAGATGGAAGAGAGAATCTCTGGTGTAGAAGATACAATACAGGAAATAGATTTGTCAGTCAAAACAAACAAACAAACAAACAAACAAAAAACCGAAGCCAAGAAGTCATAACACAAAACATCCAGAAAATCTGGGACACCATAAAAAGGCCAAACCTAAGAATAATAGGGATAGAAGAAGGAGAAGAATACCAACTCAAAGGCACAGAAAATACATTCAACAAAATCAAGGAAGAAAACTTTTCCAAGTTAAAGAAGGAAATACCTACAAAGATGCAAGAAGCTTATAGAACACCAAATAGACAAGAACCCCAAAGAAAGTCCCCTTACCACATAACAACTAAACCACTAAACATACAGAATAAAGAAAGAATATTAAGAGCAGCAAAGGAAAAAGGCCAAGTGGCTTATAAAGGCAGACCCATCAAAATAACACCCAACTTTTCATTGGAGACTCTGTAGGCCAGAAGGTCCTGAACAGATGTAATGCAGACACTAAGAGACCATGGATGCCAGCCCAGACTACTATTCCCAGCAAAACTTTCAATCACCATAGATGGAAGCACAAGATATTCCAAAACAAAACTAGATTTAAACAATACTTGTCTACAAATCCAGCCCTACATAAAGCACTAGAACAAAAACTCCAACCTAAGGAAGTCAGATGCACTCATGAAAACACAGGTAATAGATAACCCCATAGCAGCAAATCCCAAAGAAGGGAAATGCACGCACACTACCACCAAAAGATAACAGGAATTAATAATTAATGCTCATTAATATCTCTTAATATCAATGGAATCAATACACTTATAAAAACACAAAGACTAACAGAATGGATATGAAAACAGGATCCATTCTTCTGCTGCATACAAGAAAAACACCTCAATTTCAAAGACAGACACTACCGCAAAGTAAAAGGCTGTGAAAAGACTTTCCAACCAAATGGATTTAAGAAGCAAGCTGGTGTAGCTATCCTAATATATAACAAAATATAATTCAATCTAAAATCAATAAAAAGAGATTGAAGGACATTACATATTCATCACAGGAAAAATCCCCCAAGATGAAGTCTCAATTCTAAACATACATGCCCCAAATACAAGGGCACCAACGTATTTAAAAGAAACATTACTAAAGTTTAAATCACACATTAAACACCACACATTAATAGTGGAAGACTTCAACACCCCACTTTTACCAATGGACAAATCTACAGACAGAAAATTAACAGAATAAGGGATCTAACAAATGTTATAACTCAAATGGACTGAATAGATATAGATATCTATGGAACATTTCACCCTAACAAAAAAAAAGATATACTTCTTCTCAGCACCCCATGGAACCTTCTCTAAAATTGACCACATACTCAGTCATAAAGCTGATCTCAACAGATACAAAAAAATTTGAAATAACCTCCTGTATTTTATGAGACAACCATGGCTTAAAGTTAGATTTCAACAACTACAAAAATTACAGAAAGCTTACAATCTCATGGAACCTGAACAATGCTCAACTGGATCACCAATGGGTCAAGGAAGAAATAAGAAAGAAATTAAAGAATTCCTAGGATTCAATGAAAACGAATGTACAACATACCCAAACTTATGGGACACAGTGAAAGCAGTGCCAAGAGGAAAATTCATAGCTCTAAATGGCCACATAAAGAAGTTGGAGAAATCTCACACTAGTAACTTAACAGCACACCTAAAACCTCCAGAACCAAAAGAAGCACCCAGAAGAAACAGATGCCAGGAAATAATCAAATTGAGGGCTGAAATCAATAAAATAGAAACAAAGAGAACAATACAAAGAATCAATGAAACAAAGAGTTGGTTCTTTGAGAAAACCAAGATAGATAAGCCCTTATCCAAACTAACAAAAAGGCAAAGGAGAGAACATCCAAATAAACAAAATCAGAAGTGAAAATGGAGACATAACAGACAATGAGGAAATCTAGAGAATCATCAGGTCATACTTCAAAAATCTGTACTCCACAAAATTGAAAAAAATCTAAAAGAAATAGTCAATTTTCTGGATAGGTACCACATACCTAAGTTAAATCAAGATCAGATAAATAATTTAAAAAGCTCAGGACCAGATGGTTTCGGTGCAGAATTCTGCCAGAATTTCAAAGAAGAGTTAATATCAATACTCTTCAAATCGTTCCAAACAATAGAAACCAAAGAAAATTTACTAAAATGGTTCTATGAGGCTACAGTTACCCTGATACCAAAATCACACAAAGATGCAACAGAGAAAGAGAATTACGGACCAATCTCCCTCATGAACATTGATATAAAAATACTCAACAAAATTTTGGCAAACTTAATCCAAGAATATATCATAGAAATTATCTATCATGACTAAGTAGGCTTCATCCCAGAGATACAAGGATGGTTCAACATATGAAAATCTGTCAATGTAATACATCATATAAACAAACTGAAAGTTAAAAAAAATGATAATCTCATTAGATGCTGAAAAAAACTTTCAGCAAAATCCAATATCCCTTTGTGATAAAGGTCTTGGAGAGATCAGGAATATAAGGAACATACCTAAGCAAAATAAAGGCAGTTGACAGCAAGCCAACAAATAACACCAAATTAAATGGAGAGAAACTGAAACTCATTCCACTAAAATCAGGAATAAGACAAGGCTGTCCAATCTCCCCATATCTATTCAATATAGTACTTGAAGTTCTAGCTAGAGCAATAAGACAACATAAGGAAATCAAGGAGATAAAAATTGGAAAGGTAGAAGTGAAACTTTCACTATTTGTAGTTGATATGAGAGTATATATAAGTGACTCCAAAAATTCTACCAGAGAACTCCTACATCTGATAATCACCTTCAGTAGTGTGGAAGGATACAAGATTAATTAAAAGAAAAAAAATCATTAACTTTCCTGTATACAAATGATAATTGGCTGAAAAAGAAATCAGAGAAACATCACCCTTTACAATAACCACAGATAATATAAAATACCGTAGGGTATCTTTAAGCAAGCAAAAGACCTGTATGACAAGAACTTTAAGTCTCTGAAGAATGAAATCAAAGAAGACATCAGAAAATGGAAAGCTCTCCCATGTTTATGGATAGGCAGGATTACATAATAAAAATGACAACCTTTCCAAAAGCAATTTACAGATTCAATGCAATCCCATCAAAATCCCAAAACAATTCTTCACAGACCCAGAAAGAACAATACTCAGCTTCATATGGAAAAACACAAAACCCAGTATAGCTAAAACAATCCTGTACAATAAAGTCACATCTGGAGGAATCACAATCTCTGACCTCAAGCTCTACTATAGAGCTATAGTAATAAAAACAGCTTGGTATTGGCATAAAAACCCACATGTGAGCCAATGGGATTGAATTGAAGAACATGACATTAACACACACACCTATGAACATGTGATTTTTGTCAAGAAAGCCAAAACTGTACAATAGAAATAAGAAAACATCCTCAACAAATCATGTTGGCATAACTGGATGTCAACATGTAGAAGATTGCAAATAGTTTCATATCTATCACCATGCACAAAACCCAAGCCAAAGTGCATCCAAGACCTCAATATAAAGCTAGTTACATTGAACCTCATAGAAGAGAAAGTAGGAAGTAGTCTTGAATGCACTGGCACAGGAGACTACTTCCTAAATATAACACCAGTAACACAGACACAGAGAACAACGATTAATAAATGTGACCTGCTGAAACTGAGATGCTTCTGTAAGACAAAGGACACAGTAATAGGACAAAACAACAGCCTACAGAATGGGAAAAGATCTTCACCAACACTACATCTGACAGGGATGATCTCCAAAATATATAAAGAATTTTAAAAACTAGACATTAAAATACCGAACAAGAGCTAAATAGAGAATTCTCAACAGAAGAATCTCAAATGGCTGAAAGACATCTAAGAAATTGCTCAACATCCTTAGTCATCAGGGAAATGCAAATCAAAATGACTCTGAGATACCATCTTATACCTGTCAGAATGGCTAAGATCAAAAACACTGATTAGAGCTTATGTTGGAGAGGATGTGGAGCAGGGGAAACTCTCCTCCACTGTTGGTAGGAGTGCAATCTTGTACAGTCACTTTGGAAATCAGTATGATGGTTTCTCAGAAAATTGGGAACCAATCTTCTTCAAGACCCAGCCATACCACTCTTGGACATATGCTCAAAGAATGCTCAATTATACAACAAGGACACATGCTCAAGTATGTTCATAGCAGCATTATTCCTAATAGCAAGAACTGGAAACAACCTAGATGCCCCTCAACCAGACAATAGATTAAGAAAATATGGTAAATATACACAGTGGAGTACTATTCACCAGTAAAAAACAATAACACCGTGAAATTTGCAAGCAAATAGATGGGACTAGAAAATATCAACTTGAGTGAGGTAACCCAGACTCAGAAGGACAAACATGGTATGGACTCACTCATAAGTAGATACGAGATGTAAAGCAAAGGATAACGAGACTACAATACACAGCTCCAGAGAAGCTAGCTAACAAGGAGAAATCTAAGAGAGATGCATGGATCACCATGGGAAGGGGAAATAGATGAGACCTCCATAAGTAAACTGGGGATGGGGGAAGCAATGGAGGATAGGGAGTGCTGGATGAGAACATAAGGGAATGGGATGGTCGAGGTAGAACAGGGATGGAGGGGGAGAGCAATGAAAGATACCATGGTAGAAGGAGATATCATGGGAATAGTGAGAAATTGGGTGCTAGGAATCCTAGTACCCAGAAATCCAAAAGGCTGACCCCAACTTAGACTTCTAGCAATAGTAGAGAGGGTGCCTGAATTGCCTTACCCCAGTAACCAGATTGGTTAATACCCTAACTGTCATCATAGAGCTTTTCTCCAGTAACTGATGGAAGCAGATGCAGAGATCCACAGTGCAACACCAGGTCAAGCTCCAGGAGCCCAGGCGAAGAGAAAGAGGGAATCCATGAGCTAGGGGCATCAAGATTTTGATGGGAAAACCTACAGAGGCAATCAAACCAAACTAGTGAGAACTCATGAAATTTAGACCAACGTCTGTGGCACCTACCCCAGGACTAGACTAGGCCCTCTGCATAAGTGAGATAGTTATGTAGCTTTATCTGCTTAAGGGGTCACCTGGCAGTAGGCTCATGATCCATCTCTGATGCATGAGCTGGCTTTTTGGAGCCCACTACCTATGGTGAGACACCTTGTACAGCCTTGAGGCAGGGAGAGGGGCTTGGACCTCTCTGTGTACTCCACATGGGAAGCCTTACCTCCTTGTAAGAAGGCTAGGGGTGGGTGGGGGAAGGATGAAGGTGTAGGAGGAAGGAATACAGGAATCTCTGAATAGTATGTAAAATGAGTAATACAATTTTTTAAGAAAAAGCACCCATGACAAGTCAAGACAAAAATAAAGTAAAAATCATTTCCCTACAATGTTGTAACTCTGGATTTACAAACCACTCCTAAAGGCAGGTCCCATGCCCAGTAGTAGACGGCCAACACAAGAAGAACTCAGTGACATCTTTGGAGGGTCATGATCTCATTATATCTTGTCACTGCATTTTGTTGTCTCTTTCTATTTTTAAACTTACAGGTCCTTTGCATATATATTACAACTTCTGGTTTTGTGTTTTTAGGTGAGTACTGTACATATGAACAAGTGAATACATGTATACCTTATGGTTTTTCTTGGAAACTTTTTCTTTTGTTTGTTTTGTCATATTTTGGTTAGTTTTTATTTTATTTTATTAGTATTATTTTGATGCTTATTTATTTCCTAAAGAGAGACAGAAGGGTGTGGATTCTAATGGAGAGGATGAATGTAGGGAATTTTGGAGGAGTGTGGAGAAGGGAAGACATAATCAGAATATAATTGAATTAAAAAATCTATTTTCAATGAAATGAAAAATGAAGTATCTGATTTTGATATTTACTTATTTGACCTGATACTCTGAATTTAAATTTAGTTCCTCTATATATTTTGAAATATGGTATAGAGTTTTGAAATCTCATTTTTTTGCTTCTAGGAGTTTAAATTTTGATATATAGTACACTTGGACTCCGAATATTCATTTTTGGAATGTTTGAAATTATAGGCTCAATTGATTCACATAGGAATTCACAGCAGGTTTACACAGCATGCAAAAAAACCATCAAAGCTTAAACTATAAAATATTCCAGCTGAGAGATGGATATAAAATCCCAGTGATAGGAACTTCAACCTTGTCCTCATGGTCGCACATGCCAAGCAGGACACCTAGTCATTTCAGGGTCATATGTCCTATGAAACCTGTGCCCCATGGCTGAGTGGTCACATAATCGTGTGGCATAACCACATGATCTATGCACACCTGTGGAGTAGCCACTTGGGCCTGTGTGCACAGGTTTGAGCTGGCCCTTAAAAGACAGGCGCCACGTTCCCCTACTCCCTTCTCAATGTGTCCTTCCACAGGCCTGAGGACATTTATTCCTTTTTCCTGATCTTAATAAAACTATTGATAGTAGATTCATGTTTCGTGACTTTTCCTCTCAGGGTAAGAGCACAGCTAGAAACCATCACCTATCCCCAACTAAGGAGCGATTGCCAATTGAATATAACTAGGAGAGGAGTGTCAGTGTCAGATTTTTTTTTTTTAAGTAACTGTCTTTGGTGAGCCAACCACTCCCCAATGAAGACCTCACATCGAAGAGAATGTATGGGAAGCACCAACTAGACTTAGTTGGTGTGTGTGTGTGTGTGTGTGTGTGTGTGTGTGTGTGTGTGTGTGTGTGTTTTAAAGTGGTCATACATAGTTGGAGGGCTTGAGAACATGAGAATGATTTGATAGGAGTGGGGCAGAGTTAACATGATAAAATACATTGTACAAAATATGAAATTACAAAAAATGAAAATGAAAAAGTATAATAAACAAATATGTGCTTCAGATTACAAGAATATGAAATAGAGATTAAGATGTATATGATAAAGCTATACCTAGAAGGATCAAGGAATCTTTCTGGAGGAGAAATCAAATATCGAAGAACATTTGATGTTATTAGGCTTTTAATCTATCAGCTATTTCCTACTGTCAATTTCTTGTGTACCCATAACTCCTAGGCCATAATGGCAAACATTGTAAGCTTCTCAGACCTGCTGCTGATCTGAACTAAAGTATCACCCTTACAGAGACAATGCCTAAAGGAGACAGGTGGATATGTAGATGCATGGCTTTATTTCTTATGCAAAAGAAGCTCAGGCCCTCCTTTCCCTCTCACCACAAAAGGCATTCTAGAGCAACTGACTCAGAACAAATGGGTTTTTCTGAATACCAGGTACAAAGTAGCTTTGAGACAGGTTTCCTAGCTCTGGGCAAAGTTACCCCACCCTGCCAGTACATATGGTGGCACAGGAAAATAGAGATAGTTTTATTTTAAGGACCTATAGACTAGTTTACCTAATGACCTGTAAGATTGTAGTTTGAGCAAACTTATGCTAGGCTCACCTAACCACTTATAAGAATACATTTTGAGCACATAAATTTCCTTTCTGACTTATTCAAAGCCTTATCTGACCTCATCTCCACTATTCAGTCCCCTTTTGGATTGCAAATGAAGCTGGCTTTCACAGCTCTAGTGGGGTCCTTGGAAGCTTTTGTATTGCATTGTAGGAGTCAGGCTGCAAGGGAAGACAGAGACCAGTTCCAGGAGAGGGATGGGAAGAACCAAGATGGAGAGAAATGAAGACAAAGACAAGGATGAGGCAAAAGGAGCTTAGTTAGAACTAGGATAGGACAGGAGGAAAAAGGGTAGAGAGAAGCCAACTGTAAGAGTAGAACTGAAACAGTATAGATAGAATATTGACTCAGGAAAAGAAAATGTGTGGACTAGAGTTTTGTGTACTTAGATTCATTTATTATCATCAAAGATTAGATATTCAGCAGGTGGCAGTTCTTCCTGGACCCTGAGAGAGGGCCCCCCATAGTCTGCTATAAATATGTAAACAATTCTGCTTTTCTTTTCTTTTTCTGATTTCTTGACAACCATTTTCCCCTAAAATCTTTTCTTTTCATCTTAATGGTTTGAATTTATTACCACAGAATTGTTCACAATTTAAGCTTTTAAAGTAGTGTGTGTGGTGCATATGAAGACTATATTTTCTTTAATTTTTCATTCTATCTTTTTAAATTCTTTTAACATTTATTGATTCTTTGTGAATTTCACCATCATGTATCTTGATCTCATTTATCTCCCTCCCCTTGCATCCACCCTCTCTCTTTGCAACTCACCCTCCAAAACAAAACAATATTTAAAAGAAAAAACAAAACCTAAACTAAACAAACAAAACAGAACAAAAAAGAAGAAGAATCTCATTGTGGAAGCTGTTGTGTGGCCATTGAGTCACGCAATTTACCCTTAGTCCTTTCATCTTTACTTATAAGTTTTCATTGTTATGAGTTAATGTTCTGGTTCTAGGGCTCTGGCTTCTGCTACCTTTTGGATATCCTGTTGTCCTGTGTTGTGGAGGTCTTGCAGTTTTGGGTCTGTAGATTTGTCCCCTTCACCTGCTCCAACAGTTCATAGATGAGGTGGATGTTGGGGTGAACGAACTCAGCATTGGGTCTGGGCTTGTGTAACAAGAATCTTCAAAGGTCTTATTTAAAAAAATGGAGTCATATATTGGGCTGAAAGATGAAAGATCAGAGAAACAGAACAAGCCAGCCACATTCTTACCTCTATGAAATCCTCAGCCTAAAGTGAGTTCCTGTTTCCTTATGCCTATACAACTTTCTCGAACAGACATCACTTCCTGGGTTGAAAGGCATGTGTACAACCACTGCCTGACTCTGTTTCCAGTGTGGCTTTGAACGCACAGAAATCCAGATAGGATTAAGGGTGTGTGCCACCACTGTCTGGTCTCTGTGTTTAATCTAGTGGCTGGCTCTGGCCTCTGATCCTCAAGGAAAGCTTTCTTTGGGTACACAATATGTCACCACAGGCCTGGGTGGTAGCTTTGTTTGTCAGCTAACCATCTTTCCCTCACTATCCTTGATGAGCTCCAGCATTTTTTTTTTTTTTTTTTTTTTTTTTTTTTTTTGGTTAGCTTATCCAATGCAGTATGTAACAAGGAGCTGAGTTGTTTCTCCTGTTCCCAGATCCTCAGATCTGGCTCACCCACACTCATACCACCTGGGCCAGCTCTAATGTTTTGCCCAGGCAAGGAGTAGGGCCCTCTCTTCCTATTTCTGTATGGGCCATAAGAATGGGAGACACTATCAGCATTCCTGCTTTTATGCCCTCAGGTCTGTCACCCCTACACTGACCCCAACTGCAGGGTCAGCTCTAGTGTGCTGTTGAGGAGGGGTATAGGGCCCACTCCCCTGTGTGTGTGCTGCAGCTGGTGAGGGGCAAGGCTCATTCTTACACTTTCATAACCCTGGGGTCAAGTCTCTTCCCTGTTGCAGGTTGTTGTTTTTAATTGTCTCTATTGTTTTATTTTATCAATAAAGACTTGGGAGCCAGATGCTGGGGTGAAAACCTGCTAGCTCAGAGAGGCAAAGAAAGCACCCAGATGCTTCCTCTTCTGCTGTTGTTCCAGAAAGAGAGCTTTCCTTTACTCCATCTCAAACAAAAACTCCTCTAACTGGGTCTCCCTCCATTATACTTCCTGTGCGTCTCTCTTTCTCCATCCTCCTGACTTCCTTTTATGTTTTTTTCCTATCAACAAGTTGTTTGCTCTGCCTCATAGCATATGGTTGACTTTATTTATTCCTTTTTTCAACATTCAAGCAGAAAGCTCTTAGATTAAAGGTTTGTATGTGGACTGAGTTACACCACAGGTAGAAGCATGTTTTTCCAGTAAATAACACAATCTTGGGAGTCACATTTGATTTTTGTGATCAAATACCCTGCAACATTTTCCCCTTTTTGTCCAAATAAAAAGTAAAGGTTTTAATTCTACCAAGTAAAACTATTTACAACAATGAAGGTATTTCTGCCAAGCTTTCCACAATGTCCAGCCTGGGTGTATTTGGCAGTCTTATGATTAAGTATTTCTGAGTTCAAAGTACTATAAAATGTTCATGTCAGTCTCATATGAACTCAGCATGGTGTTTGTCAGTTTAGGGACAATCCTTGCCAGTAGAAGAGTGGAGGTAGGCAATACCACATGACCCATTTACTCTTTTTCCTGGGACGTTTGTGTATGTGTGTGTGTGTGTGTGTGTGTGTGTGTGTGTGTGTGTGTGAGAGAGAGAGAGAGAGAGAGAGAGAGAGAGAGAGAGAGAGATATGATCTGTCCTTTTTCAGATGTCTCACTTCTCCAATGGTCTCTGGATTCCTTAGTTGGATGCTTTTATAATCCTGGAAAGATAAAAGTAAAATCCTGCCTGAACCCTAACTTTAAAGGATTCCTTTTTTGGCAGGTTATATCTTTGCTAGGGAAAATGGTTTTATGCAATAGAAAAGGATTGTTTTTCAATAAAAAGAGTTCTTTTTGAAATTTTGAAATTAAATATATCTTATTGTGTGTGGGTAAATATACTTATATTCCCCATTCTCTATATACATAAATTTTAGGTTAAGGTGTATTTGTTTTTAGATCACAAAGGACATTCACTTTGAATTTCAGCCTACCCTTTGCAAGGGGCTTTTAAATAATATATACTGTAATACTTAGGTGCCTGTCTCTGCTTCCTAAGTGTTGGGGTTAAAGGCATGTGCCCCACAAGGGCTGGGATGAAAGGCATGCACCACTGCCTGGCTATAATTTCCTTATAGTAACTATTCTCATAGAGTTGTACAGGTTCAAATTTGGTTCTCCATTTCCCCTCATTTTTCAGTGTTAGGACTAAACTCCAAGTTTTTCAAATATTTAAGCTAACATTCTTGCTGATTTATTCTGAACTTGTTCCCTGGCAAATTTAAAACTTCAGTTTTAATTAAACATGATGACAATTTGTCCATTCTTTCACTCATTTGTCTTTCTTGCCTGTATGAGCTACATAAAATTTGATGTTTTTGCTAAATTTTGCTAGGTCTTATCATCTGTATTTATGCCTCCCATGGACAGATATCTTTGCCATTGATCCACCAGTTAGTGGTTTTCCATTTTGCTTAACATCTAGCTATACCATAGCACATGCATCATGAATTAGAGAAGATAGAGATTTTCCTTTTCCTTTCCTTATGTTTTTCTTATAGTCAATAGTCCTCAGTGTGGGAAGGCACAGACCCCTGTGCTACTATGACCTGGTCACAAAATAACTCAGATAGGTACCTGTTCCACTGTAATACCTTTCCTTTTATGGCTAAGCCTGTGAAGGACTCTACCTTTGAACAGATCCAATCCATCATTGTAAGAGATGTTCTTATGTAAGGCAATGTCTAGATTTGTTTTTCAAAGAGAGAATATTTATTCTTTGTATATGGAAAGCATTTGCAATAGAAGCCAACAGGCAAATGTTGGTGGACTCCTTTTTTTGCTTTACGAAGAGGTCCCAGTTGCCAATTCACCAATAAATGTGATATTAAGTATCATCTAGTGCAATATTGGTCAGAGTTGCATGCAGGAAGAAGAGCAAACTGGCAGTTACAAAAGCTGCTCTTTGTTCCTATCCCAATTAGAAATTATCTGCCTTCCAGTAACCTTATAGAGGGTTTATAATAATATGTAAATATGGTATATGATTTTTCTAGTGTGCAAACATACCAACAAGGAGCTGTATCTGAGTTTTGTTCCTGGGTGATGGGATAAAAGGTGTGTGCTATCAACACCTTGTTTATTGTGATGCTAGAATTTAGAAAACAACTAACTTATAGAGGTCCAGCTGTCTCTGCTGGGATTAAAGGCATGGGCTACCATTGCCTGTTCAAATATTTTATCTTAGTTCCAAATCACTCCAAATCTTAGGGATTTAGAAAACAAGTTCAAACTGTAGTAACTCTTTGAATTCGCACAACACATTTTAAATCTCTTAACTGTGTTTCTTCAATACCAAACAATGAAAATATCCTTTGCATTTAAGAAGAAAATTCAAAAGCTGATGGCTAAAATGGCATGGGCCATGTGGCAATCTATAGTCTAACATTTTAACATGGAATTAAGGCACATGGTTAAAGAAAACCCATTTTTTCCTTTCCTGCCAGTGAGACAAGTGTGTCTTTGGTAAATTGACATTTGAAAATATTATTATTTTATTTTTATTTTTTATGCTTGATCAAATGAAAGTCATTTGTTTCTCTTTATAAGTTTGTCTGGATTGAATGACCAAGCTGTCAGATGAACTCTCTTTTTTTTTTAATCACTTCTTTATGCAGGGGGTTCCTCTTGTTCAAATATTATCTTTATAAATTTCAATGGTAACCACAGCTTTTATTCTCCTGCAGAAACAAATGTATAACCTCTTCCTCAATGTAACACATATCCTTGTTTCCATTCTGAGGTCACATATTTTTTAAATACACAGGGTGATCTAATTCAGCAGTTTTTTTCTACTGTTTCCTCCACAGCAGTTATTTCTTTCTCATTAGCATTTAAACAAATTAAATTTAACAAAACAATGTTTAATCCATCTCTGGGGGTCTTTATTACCCTTTTCTGTTAATTAAGCATAGCTTTTAAAGTGCAATTAGAACTTTCTATAACTGCTTGTCCTATATTCTATATAATACAAGTATTGTATTATATACTTGTAATATGCTTTATATTGTAACTTGAAAAAACTGTTTCATTTTACTACAAACACATGCTGGAGCATTGCCAGTCTTAATTTATATAGGTATCCCTATAATAGTCATAACTTCTAATGAATGTGTAATTATATAATCAACCTCTTTAGAATTTAAAACACTTGCCCATTAAAATCCGTAACATGTAACTAATGTATAGTGCATATAGTTTAATTTTCCAAGCTCTGAAAAATGAAACACATCCATTTGCCATATTTCATTTCTTTTGGTACATTTTGGGTTACTTTCTGCAGGTAACAGAGTTTGACTATTCAAATAATAGTTAGGAAATTTCTTTGGCTTGTTGCCAAATGCTAGAAAAATCTTTCTTCAAACCTTTGATCAATTGTTTCTTATAAAATTCTGAGGCTTCTAGCACATTTCTTATTAAAAGATGATCAATTTCATCATTATCTTTTACAAAAAGGGCCTGATAAACCTGAATGGAATCTGATTTGTGTTATATAACAGGGGTGATTTCTATTTTTGATTAATTGTTGTAGTTGAATAAATAGGGAAGTTAATTATAAGTGATCCAGAATAAGTTCATTGGTTTCAATATATATAGCATCTCTTTCTGCATTTTGAGAGATTTCTGCATTAAGAGATGCAGGAACATCTAATAATATCATAAAAAATGGCATGTAGCTCTGATTTTTAACTGAATCATAAGGGTTTTGAGACAATTTACTTATTTTTACTGACTTATAATCTATTTTTCTTGATTTATTTGCATCCATATAAAATTCAGGGGCTCCCTTTTACTATATGAAGATGAATCCAATTAGTTGTTTTTACACACCAAAGTCTCATGATTTTGGAATAGTTGTTGCTAATCTCTACAAAAAAAATTAATGAGAGCTCTTTGCCATTGTTCAATTTCTTCCCATAATGAGGCAATTCCAGCAATAGTAAAAGGTTTCACAATTTCTTCTGTAACTATGCCTGCTATTTTACAAAGTCTCATTTTTCTTTTCAGAATCAGTTCAGAAACCCTTTCTACATATGTCTTTAATTGTTTCAATTCTGTATGTGTGCTAAAATATCCACTCTAAGATATTATCTTTTTCCTGCATAATAATTCCTGTGGGAGAATGAGCAGAAGGCAAAATAATAAAATACAACCTATCTTTAGATCCAGTTGATCAACAAGTGCATCCCATAATTTCTTTTCTACCAGAGCCAATTCTCTCTTATCCTCAGCTAATAATTTTCTTGGACTATGTAAGTCCTTATCACCTGTTAGGTTTGAAATAAATTACTATAGCTTTTGAGTAGTTAATTCAGTTGTGGGTCATAGCCAGTTAATAGCTCCCAGAAATATTTGAAAAATCATTGAGAGTTCATAATTGATCTCTCTTGATTTGTATTTTCTATGGTTGAATTTTCTGTAAACCTATCTTCTATCCTAAATAATCAATAGAATCTCTCCTCTTTTTTTCAGGAGCAGTTTGTAATCCTGAGCAGAGCAAAATTCTCTTTTCTTCTGCAAACATTATTTCTAAGCTATCTGTGTCTGAATCAGCCAGTAAATATCATCCAAGTAATGATACTTTTTATATTGAAGAAATTGTTTACAAATTATTTCTAATGGCTGCTGTACAAAATATTTGACACCAGCTGGGCCTGCTGGGAATCCATGGAAGAATTTTCCACTGAAACCTTTTAATAGGTTGAGCATTATTAAAAGTAGGCACCATGAAGGCAAATTTTTCTTTACCCTGTTATTGCCAAGGTATAGTAAAAAAAAAAAAAAAGTACATTTTTAAATCAATCACTACAATAGACCATTCCTTAGGTAATAAAGAATACAGGGGAATATTGGGCTGTAAAGGAAAAATTAGCTGAATCACCTTATTTATGGCTATTAAATCTGCTAACAGTCTCCATTTTCCAGACTTCCTTTTAATGACAAATATAGGAGAATTCCAAGGACTGGTCGATTCTTCAATATTTTGATCATATATTTGCTCCTGTACTAGCTGTTCTAGTGCCTGCATTTTTTTTTTTATTACAATGGCCAATTTTCCACCCACACTGGTTTGTCAGTTAAACATTTTGAAGGTAGAAAGGTTGGTACTTTTGAAAGACCAACAGCAGCTGTTGTGTCCTGCTTATGTACCACCTGAATGGTTTGTGACTCTTCTAGATAATACCATTTAATATTTTCTTCAGAAGCATTCTTTTTATGGTTAGTTTCTGAGATTAGAGGCAATGTTAATCTGTATTTTCTACAGCTGAAAAAAAATCACATCTGCATAAATTCATGACTATATTAGCCACACACTGCTTAAATTTTCCTATTTTTCCCTCTGGCCTAATATATTTGACCCATCTTGCACTTTGTTTTACCTGAGATATAGCTCCATTCCATAGAAGCTGAATATTTGCCTTCTGAAGAGGCCAATCTGGGTGTCAACATTTGGGTGAAGTTATTGTTACATTTTCTCCTATGGCTATTAAGCCTTCAATTGCAATGCCATTTATTTGAATTTTTAGCTTTTGTCTCTGATCATGTATAGCAATTTGCAAAAACACTTGTTCATTGATCTTTCCTGATTTTTTATCTACTGAAGATGTTCTGTTCTTGATTATATTCAGAGCAGTGTTGTTTTTAACAATAGGAGTTAAATCTTTTAATTGTTCTGTGGATGAATATCTCTGATACTGACAGGGAATGATTGAATCAAATTTGATATTGGGCCTGCCTTTGCCATACCTTCTGCATACTCCAAAAAGCTGGGGTCTTCTCTTTGGATTATCTCTAGAAAAAAAAAGGTTCTTTCTAGGAGAGCCTTGCCTGAAATCCCTTTTCAAATGACCTTGCTTACTACTGTTAAAATATCTCATATTTTGTTTTTTCTTAAAATTTTAAGAAATTATTTTTTCTAGTATGGTATCATCATAAACCTGAGATCCAATATCAGCTGTATTTTTATTAAATTCATATATTTGAGTGGATAGCCATCCCAGCATTGGCCTGAAAGTTCCAACCCCCATTGAAGCTTCGGTAATGGTCACGCCCACAAGGCGGGGCGGAGGAGGAAGCAGAAGACCCAGGATTGAGAGGAGGGCTCTCTCTTGGTTCTTGGACAAGGGATGCAGGAGGTAGACCGAGCAGAGTTCTCCAGAGAACACCACTGGACTGCACCATACCTTTGCCAGACCCTACAACCTATCCCTTCATTTGTAAGTTACCCCATAAAATAAACCTCCCTTTTAACTACATAGAATGGCCTTAATAATTTCACCAATATATATTGGTTCTAATCTTGCCTTTAAAGATATAATCACCCTTTATGAAACGTGAATGAGCATTTTCCAAATTCAATGATTCAACTAATATTTGCCTGACTTCGGATCTGATACTACTCTATTTACAGCTGAAGTCAATCTTTGCAAAAAACCAGTGAAGGCTTCTTTTCAGCCTTGTATAATTTGAGTAAATGATTCAAACCTCTTTCCTGATTCTTCAACCTTGTCCCAAGAATTCAAAGCTACCAAATGAAATAGTGCCAAAGTATAATGATCAGATTCATGCTGTCTTTGCTAGTCAGCACATTGGCCTTCACTAAAACCTGGTCTTGGGAACTATTAATCCCTCTAGCCCTATTTCATTGTTCTATGTACCTAGCTTCCTCTTTCAACCATGTTCTCCATTGTGACTGAGGACCAGCTTTCAATATTGTTGAAGCTAAATCTTTTCAGTCTTGGGAATAATTCTGTCTTGAGTTTCTCATTAATTTAATATCTGCTTCACATAGGTTGAATGCACAACATATGAAATGGCTGCTTCCTCAAATCTAATATTTCTATAAGATTCCATCTAACTTCTTGATAACCTTAAGGGTGCCTATCATCTTCTGGTAGTTCTCATGTAGTAGCTGGATAAACTAAGGTTAGTTTCTTAACAACCTTGGGTCCCCCCTCTTCAGTTTTATCATATGGTGGTGCAGTAGGTTCTTGATTAAATTCCTCTGTCTGGGTCTGAATTTCTCTGTCCCTGTGTTTTTGACACATGTTGGAATGCCGAATGTTATTTTTAACTAAGTCTCTATCATTCTATTTTCTCAATAAACACCCAGGAGCCAGATGCTGAAGTGAAAACCTGCTAGTTCAGAGAAGCAGAGAAAGCACCTAGCTGCTTCCTTTTCCACTAGTGTCCCAGAAAGAGAGCCTTTATTCTGTCTCAGATACTCATCCATCTGGATCTCCCTCCCTTCTACTTCCTGTAGACCTCTATCTCCACCTTCCTGACTTCCTCTTTTTCTCCATGGTTATTTCCTGTCAACTGGTTGCTTGCTCTGTCTCTTAATGATGGTGGATTTCATTTAATCCTGCTTACAATATTGAAGCATAATGCTCTTGGATTAAAGGTTTATGCTAGAGCTGAGCTACACTATAGCTAGAAGCAGGCTTTCCTACTAAATGACCCAATATTGGAGTTCACAATATGATTAAAATCTTGCAATGGGAGGTAGTATGGAGTGGAGGGGGGAGGGCCTCTTTCCTTCACCCATGACCTCACATGGCAGACAAGGGTGGGTCAGCTCTGCTCCTCTTCTGTCCTCAGGGTTGGCTCATTTGTGCCACAGGACCCAGGGTCAGTGTAAATGGAGGCTTTCTCTGACCTACCCTGTCCCATAGGCCCTTCCCAAATTATCACACAGAGGCTTATATTAATTATAAATGTTTGGCTGATGGCTCAGACTTATTACTAACTAGATCTTACATTTAAATTAACCCATTTCTATTAATATATACATCACCACATGGCCAGTGGCATACCAGCCTGTAGTATGAATCTTAAAGAGTCTTATTAATAAAACTCAAACCCAAGGCCAGTTATTGGGGTGAATGCTGGAAGATCAGAGATACAGAACAAGCCACTGCTATCTCACCTTGCTAGTTCCTTAGGTGATCCTGTTTCCTCAGACTGGAAGCTTCTGAGTTCTCATCCCAATGGCTCTCAGCTGGACTGTGCTGCTCCAAAGCCTGAATATTTCTCAAGCCAAATGCTTAACTAACTAAATGCTTAACTCACTACATGCTTTTCTCTTTAGTTCCTGGTCCTCACGCCTTATATACCTTTTTCTTTCTGCCCCCACTCCCTGGGATTAAAGGGGTGGGTCACCATGCTTAGCTGTTTCTAAAGTGGCCTTGAACTCAGAGATCTGGCTAGCTCTACCTCCCAACTGCTGGGATTAAAGGTGTGTACCACCACCACCCAACTTCTGTTATGGCTTGCTCTTCCCATTTTCTAGCCACCATTTCTGGCTCTGTTCTAGTGGCTGTCTGTTCTCTGACCCCAGATATATTTATTTCGGGGAACACACAATATTTCAGGGAACACAATACCCACCACATTTCCCCTGTTTTTGTCTAAAATTAAAAAAAGTTTATAACTAATACAAGAAAAATCATATCCAATAAGTATATACAATATACACAGTCAAGAGATTACATTAATGATGTCTAGTCCATTAACATTTGACAGATTCAGGCAAAAAACTCCATTATATATAACAATGTCCAGTCCAGTAACATTTGATAAATTCAGACCAAAAAAAATTTTATTACTTATGATATTTAAAACAAGTAGTTCCTTTTTAAATGTAGGTCCAATAATTGACCTTTTCATCTGATCATATCATATCCACATTCTCTCTTTTTTCTCTTCATGGAAGTTTCAATAATCTACCTTTTGTCATCTTTCTCTTTCTCTTTTTAGAGTAGATTCAATGATCTACCCATTTATCCTATTATTTCTTTATCTTTTTTCTCAGAGTAGATTCAGTGATCTACTTCATATCTATATTCTTTTTTCTTTTTAAACAAAACCTCTGAATCTAATCTCCATGTTCATCTTTTTTCCTGACCATTAACAATTAACAACTTGTAACCAATCACCAAAAACAATGACAATATCCAAAACTCATTAAACGACCAAAAACCTCCCATCCCACCTTTTGGGGATGTTGGCGTCGTCTTCTTAAAATTACTTCCATCTTTAGGGGATCCTGAAAAGAAAATTTTTGGGTTAATTGTCAAGTCCTGTAGCATTTGTCCCACCACTGCATAGTGAGAAAGTGCAGGGCTTGTTTCAAGTCCTTGTTCAGGTAATCTGTCAGGCTGCATCATCTCAGCTAGCCATCTCGAAATTGTCCTGAGCAGTTTGTAGTCCAGAGTCGATCTTTCCATGGTGTTAATGGCTTTACCATAGTCCATGTGGCATCATCATTGTGGAGTCCCATCATCCTTTTGAAGATTTCAAAGTCACTGTTAGGCATGATCATGGTTCCCTTTAGATTTTTTTTTTTTTTTGTGCCTCCTCTGTGGTTTGGAGCAATCACAGTCTGATAAATGTCTGTCTGTTGGTACCATGAACATTCTTTCCTAGAAGAGAAAATCTTCACAGCAATTTCTCCCCAGCATTTGTCTTGCCAAACGTTTCCAAACTGACCTTTGTCGATGCTTTCTTGTAACACGATGGTCCTGGCAATTCTTCTCTGAACAAGCAGCAGTAAATTCTTTGTTCCAGGTAGCAGTATCACCAAAGTCACCAACACGATGAAAAGCAGCCGGCAACTCAAAGCAGCAGCCACTGCCTCCATGGTCCCACCGACACTGTTTGTGTCTCTATCCCGGCCGAAGCTTCTCCTAGGCCGGCCTCTAACTTGGGATCCTCCTGCCTCTGCCTTCTTCAGTAAATCCTACCAGCATGCGCCACCACAGCTGGCCGAGTGTAGCTCGGGCCTGAGCTAGGGCTCATAAGGCCACAGGCAAGAGGCTTTTTCATGAATTCGTGCCACGAACGTTGGGCGCCAGATGTTGGTGAAATTATTAAGGCCACTCCACATAGTTAAAAGGGAGGTTTATTTTGTGGGCTAACTTACAAATGAAGGGGTAGGTTGCAGGGTCTGGCAAAGATATAGCGCAGTCCACCGGTGTTCTCTGGAGAACTCTGCTCCATCTACCTCCAGCGTCCAGGGTCCGGGAACCAAGCGCGAGACCTCTTCCCGATCCTTGGTCTTCCACTTCCTCCTCCACCCTGCCTTGTGGGCATGACCATTACCGAAGCCTCAATGGGGGTTGGAACTTCCAGGCCAATGCTGGGATGGCTATCCACTACACCAGCCTTTTGACATGTTGCTCCTTGAGTGGCTGGCTTGCACCTGTTCTGACTCTGCCCTTCTTTTCCTCATATCTCCATTCCCCACTCAGCCTTATTCTGTGGGGCTATAGGCCAAATCAGTTTTTATTATCAACCAGTGAGAGCAACATACATTCACTGTGTACACAAAGGTCTTTCCACAGCAAGTCAGCTCTAGTTTGATACTTAGGTTCTGGAGTCAATGAGGGAGGGGCAGGGCTAGTTCTACCACTCTGGTGAGCCTAGCACCAGCTGTCTCACCTGCTATAGGTAGTAATGGCCTGGGGGTGCTTCTTTCTCTCATCTATGATCCCACATGGCAGTTGGGGGGAGCAGTGGGAGCTCTCCTTGCTCTGAAGTCCTCAGGGTTGGCTCACCTGTGTTCCTGACACCAGGGTCCTCTCTAGTGTGCTACGGTGCTGTCCAGGTGAATTGCACACCTGTGGGGAGGAGTGAGGCCATCATCTTTGATAAGTGCAGGAGCCAACTCTCCTCTTAGGAGCAGGATCAGCTTTACTGCTGCAGTATCCAGCTAACCCAGAGCCAGTGAAGAACAGGGCTTGCACAGCCCTTGGATTTCCACACACATGGTTCCTATGAATTCCTGTGCCAACATGGGCTATGTACACCAGCACAGACCTCAGCTGTAGCTTATAGCAGGTCTTGTTCATGTAGCAGGACCATGAATTCAGAAATGGTCCTCAGCAGCAGCTCAACCCAGAAGGTCACCATGGCTCTGGGGGTAGCACAGGTCACTGAGATTGGTATGGCTCTGGCATCACCATGGCCCTTAGACACCAACATGGTCTCAGGTGGCTGACCAGACCTTTGGCATCTTGGTGGTGACAGGATCCATGGAATCACCCCAGACTGTGGCTGCTGTAGTACCTCAGATATGGCCCTAGGCAGCAGCTCTGGCTCAGACAACACCATGACCCCAGGTGACAGTGAAGGCCACCCAAGGATGCTTGGCCCAGGTAACTGCATAACCCTACGACACCAATGTGGTCACAGGCTACAGTCTAGACACTGTGCATCTTTGTGGCCTTTGATGACAATATGGGCCATGGACAACACAGAGCCTGGCTATGGTAGAACCATGGACACAGACGTGGTCCTTGGAAAATGCCTAGGCCCAAATGTCACTATGGCCCTAGGTGTCAACACAGGGCATTCAGGTCTGTATTACCCCCATGACAGCATGGTCCTTGGATACCAACATGGCTCCAGGTGGCAGCTAAGACTACAGAACTCTGCACAACCACAGACATCAGCTCAGGCCCTATTGACTGCTTTAAGATCTGGTAACAAGTCTTGGCCTTTTGCAATAGCCCAGGCCTGGCTGGACATTACCTTGGACTCAGGTGGCTAAAAGGTCATTTGGATCATCCTGTTCTTCACTACCCTCAAGGATTTGCTTCTCTCTCCAGCCCATAAACATTTCTGCCTCTCTCTCTCTCTCTTACATTTCCCCACCCTGAATTGGCTCTCCATAATGTTCCCCTGGCATCAAGGGCTCCTGGTTGAGTCACAATGCGTGGTACTTGTTTGAGTCCTTCCTGTCCCAGCGGCAAGACATAGTACAGAGCTGTTGTTTTTCTTCTTTCCCATGACCAGACCTAGAGACCAAAGGTGGCACTTGGCATTACAGTGACTGGCCATGGTTGACTGTTCCCCCTCCCTCCAACCAGGGAGCCTCATAGGGGATTATCAATCTTGTCCTATAATAGCTTAGGCATGTAAAGTTCAGAGTGGCTTCTGATTGGTTGTGCCTCCCTAAGACTAGGAAATAAAAAGACATAACATATTCTAAGCCCTTACAAATATTTACAAGATGTTATCTGCCAAAATCTAATATGGAGTATGTTGTTAAGCTTTTTGAATGCACATGAATAGATGTTGAAAACCTAGGCTGTGAGGCTCTACAAATGTCAGGCAGATCAAACAGGTTTTATGTCTTATGCATGATACTGAATATTGGTTCACTTTTTCTAATAAAGAGAGGATTTTGAATTGAGCAACATAGGTGTAGATCAATTTCTAATATCAGTTGTCTCATATTTCCTTCTTATTAATGGGCATAGAAGACAAAAATATAATTTCATAGATTAAAGGGAATGCTAAGAAATTCAGTTGTTAAAGAAAACTATATCTCTATATGTAAAATCTCTGATTCATGATTCATAAAATCACTATACTTTTAGACAATTTTGAACACTCTAACTTCTTACATAACAATGATATTTTATGAGAGTATTTTGTGCAATATTCCAGAAGTAATAAATGTTTTGTATGCATAAATTCATGATAATTATGTGGGGTATTGATATATTTACATATATGTTCATCTGTATATATGGTATGTGTGTGTGTACATGCATATATCTTTGCTTATGAGTAGAGACCAGTGCTTGCTGAGAGTGTGTTCCTGTATCAGTCTTCATCTTGCTTATTAAGATGGCCTTTGACTCTCCACTTTTTTGGCTAATGTGGGTGGATATTAAGTCCCATGATCGTCCTGATTTCAATATAAACCACTCCCAGCACTGGGGTGAAAGCACTCAATTTACATGTTTCAAAAGTCAACTTTAAATATATTAGGTCTACATTGTCTCTCATTCTTTAAAAAGCTTTTAAGCAAAAGTAAAAAATAAAAATAAATACTGTGTATTTTGCTAATACTTTATTGGGGAATATTTCATATAAAGAGTGGAGTATAATCAAGACAGAAAGTCTTTTATTCAGAGGTTTCTATTCTGAAGGCACTTGTTTAGGAGTACAAAGGTAAGCACAGACAAGTAGTATTATCACAATATCACACATGCACACACACATATACACACAAAATTACATATGATGGCCTGTACAAACTTGTATATGTTGGGGGGGCACAGAAAATAAACTGTTGGTGTGAACAAGCCATTATTAGAGATGGTTTTTGTTGTGAATAAGAGAGAGACCATTCAGACACATGAGAAGAGACCAGAGCAGAGAAAGGAAAGCAGAATGGACATGGCCAGGGCTAGTTGAGCAGGACAGTGAGAGAGGATAATGGAGATAGCAAGAGATGTATAGTGAGAGGATCGTAAAAGGAATTAGAGCAAGTAAAATAATAAGAGAGTAAGTATGGGAACAATAGAGAATAGTAATGGGGTCATGAGGGTGCGGAGCTGTGGGGAGGGAAGAGACAATAGACTGGTGTGGGGCTTTGAAATGTATAATAGGTACTTGTATGTAGGGATTGAGAGAGCCTAGAGGCCAGCACAAGCTTTGATATATAGCTCTAGGCATATATCAATGGATCCATATTCCCCTTTTGCCAGAGTTAAAGGAAGTGAATCCTTTAGGCAGATGGGAACCAATTTTACATTCCTGAGCAATGGTGGCTTTCATCCAATCTCCATAAATCTTCTTATATTCCGGGTTGATTTAGGCCTAGACTCAATTTTGGACTGAGTCAGTAAGCCGGTCTTTTGGCGGGAAGGATTGAGGTACCCTTTGGACTTGACAGTGTTTAGATTTTATTTTCTCATAAAGTAAATGCAATTCTACTTTTTTTTTTTTTTTTTGAGACAGGGTTTCTCTGTGTAGTCCTGTGTGCTACCACTTCCCAGCTGAATTTAGGGATCTTAAAACAATATGTAGATACCAAGAAGAATGGAAGAAAGTTAGGTCTGAGGCAATTGCAACTATATAAACAGGAAGCATGGAGGAACTAGGATTAAGACCAGGGTAAAACATGCAACACTGTAGAACTTCAAAACAGGAATAGTACATTTAAGATCAAGATTCTTAGAAAAGACTTTCGAAGGGTAATATCTAACAACATTAAATATTCTAACATTTAATATTTTAAGCAATAACTCTGTCTTATCATTATTATGCTTACCTATAAGTTTTAATGTCTTATATTTAGCAATTAAACATGAAAATATTTTGTTTACATAGCCCATAGTGACAATAATTTACCTCTATCAACCTTTGTTTTGGCATTCCTATTGCTTAAGGTATTTCTGTACTTTAGAGGGCGAAAAGTCTTTGCAGCAGAAAACACAATTAACATGGATATTGAGCAGAAACATGGAGCACTGTTGCTTGGTTGAAAGTTTATCCATTATAACACTTTACTCTTTACTATCATAAAGTCAAATAATCAAGGCCACAGATGTGTAGAGATGGCAGTCTGTCGTCTATTTTAGTATTCAATAAGACCTGTTTTGTATCCTAAAACTGCACATATGAAGAGCAAAAGCAAAGGATGCTGGCAAATGGTTTGCAAAGTCAAGTACATCTTGAAAGTTTCCTTTTGTTTGATTGAGGACTTTTCTGTTTACTAAGAAAAAAAATTGCTTTGGGTACTTTAAATGTGATCACACTGTTTACAGACGGTTCCCCAGTGTCCCCAGTCACAGATATGTATCTTAGATGTCAGTGGAGACTGTGTTAATCCTCCTTTTTCCGAAGAACATGCCCTTGGCACTTCTATTCAGGATTCAGTGATGCCATTTAATTGACAGCCTAAATTTGCAACAGGCAAAGCTTGTATTCTTAATCCCCAAACCATATTTGTGTCTCTTGTAAGTCATAAGCAGGCCAAGGACACTAAAGTCTTAAAGGTTTCAATAGGCAGTGGGATCTGTAATGTATATGAGCTGGTACATGTGCAACCCACTGAGAAATAACAGTGGTGTACGGAAAGATGGTTTTATTTCTTGATCAGTATAGGTAAATCATTCTTTATTTCCTCTCTTTCATTATGTCTCTCTAGTCAATGCTGTGAAACCCACTGACAGCAAATCCCTAGGAAACTAGAGTTTGAGAGAAAAGAAGTTGTTTGCTTGTAGGGAAATTGCAATTACCTCCCACAGCTTTTGGGAAACAACTTGTAGTCCACTTGTATTGAATGTAATTTTTTTTTTATTAAGGACCATTTTTATTTTGTTATTTGGTTATGATAGAATTTAAAACTTTCTCTGAATATTCAAGGGAGGAAGAAAATCAACAAAACAGGCCCTGTTATGGTAGTAAATAGCAAAAATCAAGAAATGATACAAGTTTAATCTAAGATCTAGAAGGATAAATTAAGAACTAATAAGTAGAAATAATGAAACAATAATTTACTGGAGAAAAATGCAACCGTGGTCATACTTCAAAACCCAATACATAATATGAAATATAAGAAAGTTTTCATGATTTTCCAATTTTTGCATTTCATGGATTTTAATGTTTATTTCCATATTAGTGATTTGTGAAAGGAGATGAATAGGGACTTATACCATGGTATATACTTATTCTTTCTGTGGGAGACTTAGAAATGGAAAATTCTGTCAGATGATGAAAATAACACTGGCATTTTAAGGATGCCTTAGTTCCCCAAATATATAAGACAAAAGTCATAAAGTTTCAGGAGCAACAGCTTAAAATTATTTTTGATGAAAATTCTAAGATTGCTATGATTTTTAGGTTACTCTGTGTTGAGTAACCAGCCAGCAAAACATTGTCATAGAGAAGACAGATGCAGAAAATACTAGCAAATCATACTCTAAAAGCTTTAAGAAATTTAAGGGACTTAAAAAAACACACCTTTAATCCCAGCACTGGGGAGGTAGAGGCAGGCAGATCTCTGTGAGTTTGAGGCCAGCCTGGTCTACAGAATGAGATCCAGGACAGGCACCAAAACTACACAGAGAAACCCTGTCTTGAAAAAGGGAAAGAAAAAAAATACATAAATAGAATTACTAAAATGATTCTAATAGCTACCTCTCTGTGTAGCCTTAAAAATAAAGGTATTTTTTTTCTTGAGCTGAGGATCGAACCCAGGGCCTTGTGCTTGCTAGGCAAGCGCTCTATGACTGAGCTAAATCCCCAACCCATAAAGATACTTTTGACTTGTATGGATCAGCTGTTGAAGGTGCTTGCCAATAAACCTGGCAACTTGAGAATCACCCCCAAGATCCCAGAAAAATATTAAAGTGAGCAATAACAGAAAATTGCTCATTACATTTAAAAACTAGTGTAGTGATAAGTAAAACTATGTGGATTCTCTTTGTAGGCATCAGAAAAACGGTAATACAGGACTGCTGTCTGTTGTAGGAGGCCATATGGAGCTTTGTCTAGAATTGTGCTTGAAGAAGAGACCACATATGAGCACCATATTTGCTCTGATACAAAATACATCAAGAAGTCATGAGAGTTGGGGATTTAGCTAAGTGGTAGAGAGTTTGCCTAGCAAGTGCAAGGCCCTGGGTTCAATCTTCAGCTCAAAAAAAAAAAAGAAAAAAAGAGAGAGAGAGATTAAGTTGCTCAGTAGAGAAAGGTAGACGTGGAGTGGTGATACTATGTTCCCCAATATATTGTACATACTAATAAACTTCTCTGGGGTCAGAGAACAATACAGCCACTAGATATAGAGGCCAGAAAGTGGTAGCACACTCCCATTTAATCTTAGCATTCTGAAGGCAGAGATCTGTCTGGATCTCTGTGAGTTCAAAGCCACACTAGAAACAGGCAGGCTGGTGACAAATGCCTTTAATCCCAAGAAGTGATGGCAAGAAGCAGAAAGGTATATAAGGCATGAGGAGCAGGAACTAGAGCCTGGTTAAGCTTTAAGGCTTTTGAGCAGCAGTTCACCGTAGATTCATTCTGGATGAGGACACAGAGGTTTCCAGTCTGAGGAATCAGGATCAGCTGAGGAATTGGTAAGGCGAGGTTAGCTGTGGACTGTTCTGTTTCTCTGATCTTACAGTGAACACCTGGCTCCGGGTTTGTTTTTATTAATAACTTTTAAGATTCCTGTGACAGACAGAAATGTAGGAAAAGATTTATTAAACTATAATTATTTTATTGATACACTTAAAACAAACACAAATTATTGGTGCGTATAATATATTCATAACCTTGAACACTCAAATTGATAGGATGGATTTCAGTAAATTTTAAAGACTTTGAATTTCAGAAAAATAGGATAGTATTGTAGCTTCACTTTTCTGTAACTCATGTTTGTAAACGCAGAATCTGTTCTTTAATTATCCAAGTTTTAAGCTGGTATCTTCAGTAGTGATTTACTAATTTTAAGCCCAACACCTGACATTACCAGAATCCAGTGTTTTCCACATGTCTAGAATCTAACTGGTACCAAAAATATGTTATCTTTTCATCTATTTATACCAGTGCCTGTCACTTAGTAAATATTCTGTACAGTTTTGTTTATTATAACCTTACTTTAAATGATTTATTAATGTTCATTTGTTATTCAGAATAATGTATGTTACATTTTTATCTTACTTTTACCTGTTAAGTATCTGAAATGTCTTTAGTCCATTCATTATGGGGATAGCTCAGCAGTGGAGCATCTCAAACTGAATTTCAGATGTACAAAAGATGCATTTTCATATCCATGTACAACTAACGTAAAAGCAATAAATATTTGAAACATGGCTGTATAACTATGTGTAAAAATGATGAGTTGATACGAATCAATGAATTAATAGAAATAATTAACAGTAGGCTTTTAGAAATATATAGTTAGAAATCAATACTGGTTGATCCCTGAATAAAACATAAAATATGAAACAATTTTATCGCCATAATTTTAACTACATACAATTGGAAATAAAATCTTTAAATGCTCCAGTCAAGAAAGACATGAGAAACTAAGAAATGAAGCATACATAACACATTCTCAAAATAGAACAGAAAGGGAAAACAAGGAATAACAGACCATGATAAATGATGACCACATGAGAAAAGGAATAGGCAGAGTACTGGAGAGGTGTCCAGAAATTCACAATGATATATCCTCTGTAGACTGCTGGCAATGGTCGAGAGAAAGCCTGATCTGACCTAGTCTGGTGATCAGATGGCCAAACACCCTCATGCTTGTGCTGGAACTCTCATCCAATAACTGATGGAAGTGGATGCAGAGACCCTTGGCCAGGCCCCAGGTGGAGCTCCAGGAGTCCAATTGTCAAGAAAGAGGAGGAACTGTAAGAGTCTGAATTGCTGAGACCAAGATTGGAAAAAGCACAGGGACAAATAGCCAAACAAATGGAAGCACATGAATTATGAACCAAATACTGTGGAGCCCCCAGCTGGAGCAGGCCCTCTGGATAAGTGAGACAATTGAATAGCTTGAACTGTTTGGGAGCACCCAGGCAGTGGGACTTGGACCTGTCCTTAGTGCATGAGCTGTCTGTTTGGAACCTTGGGCTTATGCAGGGACACTTTGCTCAGCCTGGATGGAGAGGACTGGACCTGCCTGTACTGAATCCACCAGGTTTAAATGTATCCCCCAGGGGAGTCTTGGCCCAGGAGGAGATGGGAATGGAGGGGAGGGGCTGGGGGGAAGGTGAGGGTGGGGGCAGGAGGGGGGAGGACAGGGGAACCCATGGCTGATGTGTAAAATTAAAACACAAATATAATAAATTTAAAAAAAGTTAAAAAAGAAAAAATAATAATTGTAGTTGGAGATGGTCCATTATCAAAATGTGTGAAATATTTCAGTTTGAACTAGCCTAGTAATAAACTCATTAGGGAAAGTGGGGGAAATGGCTAGCAACATAATTCATTTCATGCCTAAAAATGATTACAACATTAAGTGAAAAATTTCCTATGAATGTCCTCCACAAATATAGAATCGAAATCCTTAAAAGAAATCAGTTGATCTAATGGAAAAAAAAATAAAAACAAAACAAAACAAAACAAAAAAACCACGTTATCTTATTTTGGTATGGCTCACAAAGTAAATAATCCTAAATACCATAGAATGGAAAGCAGTTGGACGTGTTTTATAATCAGTGTAACTTGCAATCACTGGGGGTGACACTTTTGGGTAAAGGGGAACAGCTATGTAAGAGATTTTGAAAGATTACAAAGTGTTGCATGGTTAAATATTTATTATTTGGTTTATTTTTTATTATTTGGTTTATAATATTTTATTTATTATTCTCTCTCATCATGATAACAGTTTCCCTTCCCTCCTTTCCCCACAGTCCTTTGACATTCCCTCTCTTCCCAACAATCACTGCTCCCCAGGTTTCCTTCAGGAAAGAGCAGGCTTCCTAAGGATATCAACCAAACATGGCATAAACAGTTACAATAAGTCTAGGCACAAACCTTCTCATCAAGGTTGGAGGAGGCAACAAAGTAGGAGGTAAAGAGTCCAAAAAGCAGACAAAAGAGTCAGAGACACCTCCTCTCCCACTGTTAGTTCTACAAAAACATCAAGCTAACAATTATAACATACACGGAGAAGACCTGGCACAGACCTATGCAGGACTGGTCATTGCCACTACAGTTTCTGTGAGTCCCTATGATCCCAGCTTAGTGGATGTCTGTGGGCTGTGTTCTCCTGGTGTCCTCGACACATCTGGCTTCTCCGATCCTCCCTCCCCATCTTTTGTTGTATTCCACAAGCTCTGCCTAATGTTTTGCTGTGGGTCTCTGCATCTGCAACCATCAATTGTTGGTTGAAGCCTCTCTAATGACTATTGGGTTAGGCAATGGTCTATATGGGTATAGCAGAATATAATTAGAATTTTTTCAATTGTGTTTGATCCTACACTGTGTCTCTGGGCTATCCAACCTCTGGTTCCTGACCCTCTTAGCAGTGTCAGGAATGGGCTTTCTCTCCTGCGGTGGGCCTCAAGTTGGACAAGCCATTGGTTGGCTACTCTCACAAGTTTTGTATCACTGTTGCCTCAACACATCTTGCAGGCAAGACAAATTGTAGATAGGAGGCTTTGAGGCTGGGGTGGTGTCCCAGTCCCAACACTGAAAGCTTTGCCTGGTTACAGGAAATGACCAGTTTAGGCCATGTATCCCCCATTACAAAGAGTTTTGGCCAGGGTCATCCTCATAGATTCCAGGGAGTTTACACTCACTGGAATTTCATATTGCCCCTCAAATGTTCCCCAATTCCAGTCATCTTTCTCCTACTCTCTCCTTTCACTCCCTACCCCTGTTTGGCTTGACTCTTCTTGTTCCCATCCCCACTCGCCTGTAGTCCATAGAAATATTCTATTTCCCTTTCCTAGGGATATACCTGTATTCCCCCCAACCCAGAGTCCTCCTTGTTACTTAGCCTCTTTGAATCAGTGGACTGTAGTATGAGTATCTTTTTTTGTTTTTGTTTTTTTTTACAGCTAATAACCATTTATAAGTGGGTAATAGCATGTTTGTATTTCTGGGTCTGAGTTACCTCACTTAGATTTTTTTTTCTTTTTTCTTTTTTCTTTTCTTGTTTTTTTTAACTGTTCCATGCATTCCCCTGCAAATGTAATGCTTTTTTTTTTTTCAGGTGAGTAATGCCTCACTGTATAAATGTACCACATTTCTGTTCATCCTTCAGCTGAGAAACATTTATGTTGTTTCCAGTTTCTGGCTATTATGAATAAGCTGCTATGAACATAGTTGAGCAAGTTGGTTATTACTATGTAAACTAGGCTGTTTGAACTCATAATCCGCCTGTCTCCACCTCCCGAGTTTTGAAATTTAAAAATTTATGCTTGAAATTGATTTTACCTTATTTCTTAGATGAAATAGAAGACAGCATGAAACCATCATCATTAGAAATATGAAGGCCCAGATTTCCACATGTGGCCAGCATTGCTCCTCTTGCCATTGGATGTATGGTGAAGATAGATTATGCATTTTATGGGAGTGATGAAGCATCTTTGGGTTCTTTGAAGACAACTTCTTGCTCCTGATGCCTTGTCAAACAAAAATGAGCACTTTAGAAGAGCTTATTTAATTTGCCTTGGTTATCTAAGTAAATGATTCCATTTTTCAATCTGAAGAGCAGAACTAATTGCTAGACTCTGTAAAAGGATTTATTAGACAAGAAATCTGGGTCTCCTATATACTTGAGGTAAGACAAAATATCTTAGCATGGTCAGTGATGATGAATATGTGAATTACCAGCTGGGTGGTGGTATTGCACACCTTTAATTCCAGCACTTGGAAGGCAGAGTCAGGTTCTGTGAGTTAATTTGAAGCCAGCCTGGTGTGGAAAGCAAGCTCTAGCACAGCCTGGGTTGTTACACAGAGAAATTCTGTCTCAAAAAAATCCAATATATATCCTTGAAAATTGCTTGTGAATACAGATTTCTTCATGCATTTCATTGGCATGTTCTTTTGTTCCCTGCCCCCACAGCTTCTTTTAGAATAGGAGGAATATTGGAGAGAGCCAGGCATGTCTATTTTCTTTTTTCATGTGATTCCTCCTTAAATATAGCAGCCCTAGAACCAGGCATTCTCTTATCACCCTGGAACACTGCACCTCCTATAAATCAATAGTTTGATGACTGAAATAGCAACAGCATTAACAGTATCTGTATCAGAAGTTTAAGAAACCTTGAAAAGCAGCTGCTATACTGTTAGATGCTTCTATACAAAACTTTATAAAAGCAGAGAAGAGGCAATCGTTTTAAGAAGGGCAAGAATGGCTCATAAAAACATGCTTAAGCTTAGTTATAAGACCTATGTGGTTCCTTCACATTGGAGATTGAAGGAACAGCAATGTAGGAAGAAGATTAGTATAATATACAGAAGTATTCAGCTTTAAGATAAAATGAAAATTCACAGACATGAAAGACATGGCAGAAAATAGAAGTAATCATAAGACAAGAGAAGAATTGTTAGCCATAGTGAAGATCTTGATATGAGGGTCTTAGTATGCAATATGAAGCAGTTTTATACATAGAGAAATATGGAATAATGGTTCTGGATGATGATGATGATGATGATGATGATGATGATGATGATGATAAGCAGAAGCAGGTCACATTCAATGGTCACTTGTGTTCTGTATCACATAGCTAACAAATTCTCTTTCTGCATCATCTTAATTATAACTGTCCTATAAGGAGAGAGTGTGACATCATGGAACTAGAGTGAGATTTCAGCTAAAGTAGAAAGACAACTCTAATTGAGGTAAAAAGAAATTACTATGACCTTAAAACTATAGTGTGATTGGGAGTATAAAAGGAGATTAGAAGTTGGCTGGGGATAATCAAAGATAATTTATATTTTCCCCCACTGTTTGAATGACTTGTTTGGTCATCACATCTCAGCATGATTTGTATATAGACAACAGTGTCACCTCTTTATTCCTGAGAAGGAAATAGCCCACTAGGATTTAAAGAAAAGTGATATTACTACTTAATTTAGACTAAACTATGTATTTTTATAGGTTCTTATGTCTAGTGAAATAGAAAGTGACCTTTAGCTAACTTTTCAGCATTTTGCTTGCACAATTCACTTAGAGTACACAATAATTGAATCCTTAGTCACTTACTGAATCTGTACCCACAAATTGCTATACTAAAACTGTAGTCAACATGGTAGTATGAAGAGGTTAGGTCATTAGGCAGTGATTAAGACACCAGGATGTAATTCTTTGTAGATGAAATTATGTGATTAGAGCAAGGGTTTATCCTTTATGTCTTTTCTCTCACAAGATGACAGAATTCATTCTTTGCATGATCTTTCTTCATCATCTGAAGAACATTGACTTAGAAGGAGTAAAAAGCCCCTCTCCAGATATGAAACCTACAACTACTTGTAAATTTCTGAGCCTTCATAATTGTTAGAAAATAAATATTAATTCTTAAATAACTTGAGGTACAATGTTTCACTATAGCAATACAAATGGACTAATACATCATCCTTAGGAGAATGACCCTCAAGATAGTTGCTTAGAGTAGAAGGACAATTTTCTTTTCTTATATTCTGGGTCAAACAGCTGGCTTATCTTGCCCTGAGAGTTGGTAGTTTTCATCTTGCAAATAAAAAGAATGCGAAAGACGCAAGTAAAAAAACATTTATAGTTTTTATGTGTAGTTATTAGATTTTCAGTGTGATGATCAATGGTTTTTAGTTCACTTCTGTATGACTTGAGTACAAGTTAGTCACTAACAAAATATGTCTAGATAGCAAGGAGATATCCTTAAAAATCTTAACTCAAGATGCATCTCAAGAATATCTATCCCAAGACTGTTTTCCCATTACATATAAACTACTTCTGATTTGGTGTAAGTGAAATGAACCTGCAAACTTCTCAGTTACTTGAAACTGAAGAAAAAAATATATTTGATTCTTAAAGACTTATTATCCTAAATGATTTTTCTCTCAATTTCTCTCTCTCTCTCTCTCTCTCTCTCTCTCTCTCTCTCTCTCTCTCTCTCTGTTTTGGTTTTTTTGAGACAGGGTTTCTCTGTGTAGCTTTGAGCTTTTCCTGGAACTCACTTGGTAGCTCAGCCTGGCCTTGAACTCACAGAGATATGCCTGGCTCTGCCTCCTGAGTGCTGGGATTAAAGGTGTGCGCTACCACCACCCAGCCAATTTCTCATTTTTAAATATCAGAAAAGATGTGTAGATTTTCATTGATAGGAAACAACATAGAACTTGTCTAGAACCAGTGAGAAGGAGAAGGGAAGAGAGCAGAGAACAATGAGGAGGTTAATATGATCCAACGACATTATGCATTGCATAAAAATGTCAGAGGAAAACTCATCATTTTCTAAAATTAATATATATTACTTTAAATATGTTAGAAAGCATGATAGATTTTTATAGAAGATTAAGTATAAGCCTTCACACCCTATAAATTTAAGAATACATACTCATGAATATAGACTATAAAAACTTATTTTTCTATTGAACTGCCTGAACACATTCAGTATAGTGTCTTTCTTATTATCATGACCATATAACATGATCTCTTCTTCAAGTTCTGGCCCCACAAGAACTTCTGATTTTTGGTCTTGCTAGGCAGTTCAGGTTAGCTCCAAAATTGTGATCCTCTTCATGCTATTTTTGAAGAGCTGGATAATAGACATGTACTGCCATATCTTTTTTTTTTTTAACTTTCCACTTTTTCACAACATTTTCAGTTTTTAAATTATATGGGATTTGCAAGACTTTAAAAATTTTATATATTTGATATTATAATCAAATTGCAACATTCCTCCCTTCAAATCCTTCCATATACCCTGATATGTGTGTGTGTGTGTGTGTGTGTGTGTGTGTGTGTGTGTGTGTGTTTGACATAGAGATGTAGACATAGTATAGAGCTAGAGATGGATAGATGTTACATAGATGATGCCTAAATGATATGTAGACAAATATTCAGATAGATAAATAGATGAATACATGTTAGATACCTAGATATATCCTGCTCAATCCATATGTTGTTAGTGTATGTATGTTTCCTGTGATGAGCCAATTAGTATGTTCTTCCCTGGTAAAAACCACCTCTCCTGCTTCTAACTTTCCTCAGTTGCTTGAAGGTCTTTGTACAGCATTGAAATTGAATCCAGAAAAGGTGCTTAAAAATCTCTGACAATTTCTCCATAAACAAAGGTGTTGGGTATCATTGATTAGGACACAATCACAGCGTGTATGTATGTGACAGTACCACTTTTGTTTTTTCTTTTGCTTCTTTAGATTTTACTTTATAAAAGGAATAATTTTTTTTGAGACAGGGTTTCTTTGTGTAGTTTTGCACCTTTCCTGGAACTCGCTTTGTAGACCAGGCTGGCCTCAAAGTCTCAGAGATCCACCTGGCTCTACTTCCCAAGTGCTATGATTAAAGGCATGCGCCACAACTGCCCAGCATAAAAGGAATATTTTATTTCTAGGATCCAGTGAGCACTAAATGGATGTACTTGTGACATGTTTACAATTATTTAGGAAAATTTATTGTTTAAATTTTTTAAAATTAAAATATAATTAATTTGTCCCTCTTATTTTTCCCTGCATTTCATCCCATGGACCCTCTTTTCTCCTTCTCAAATCAATGGCCTCTTTTTCTTTAGTTGTTATTGCCACACACACTATATATTCATACTGCATGGTAATTCTGTTTAATCTTACTAAACATGAATAAAATACATAATTAGAAATAATCAGTTAACTTTCTATTTAAATTTACTAAAATTCAAATATAGTTAATTTATTCTATAATTCTCATTGTATAGTACATCTATAATTAATCTAATATGAATTTAATTAAAGAATTTTTAGCTCTTAATCTATGTCTGCTTTTGTTATGAGAAGAAACTAAAATGGAAAATACGTTTGCAGAAGATTATGGTCATTGTAAAACTTTATTAAAATTATCTTTGTAGATATATCAGATTACATAATTAATAACAAAGATGACTGAAATCTATTACTGTCTTTCAGTAAATTTGGAAATAGATTTTAGTTCAGTAAACGTTATCACCAAACATACACATAGTGACAAGATTTAGATAGAAGATAATAATACTATTTTATCTGTCTTCTTAATGACTTTGTATGAGTCAATGAAATCTAGATGGTTACAAAACATTATGATGCTTTAAGGTCTTTCTTCTGAATACTGAAGTGATTAACACTGTTAGAACAGTTCCAAGGTACATGGCTTCTATTTTCAGTGCCTAACCTCCTAATGGAGTTTCTGGGGAAACCCATTCCTAAAAGAGTGAGTTTTGGACACTCTAAGGAATTAAAGGGATTAAATAAATTATTACCCTTATAATTTCAACAGTTGCCTGTGTGTGTGTGTGTGTGTGTGTGTGTGTGTGTGTGTGTGTGTGTGTGTGTGGAGAGAGAGAGAGAGAGAGAGAGAGAGAGAGAGAGAGAGAGAGAGCAGGAATGTTCAATGCAGCTGCCCTAAAAGTTACTATATAGTCTAGGCAGGCTTTGAATTCAAGCGCTCCTTATCCTCAGTCTTCTTAGTTCTAAGATTTTAGGCTCTGTCATATGTTGCTTACAGAATTATTGAAATCTAACATTGTGGAATGATGGCTAGCAAATTATCTGTTGCTAGCTTTTTATTCTAGAACAGAACCAAGAAATACCAAAAGTTATTGATGGTAATATGTATTAGGAAAAAATGCCAGGCAGGGTTTCAAGATAGAGTATGATGATCAGGGGGCTGTTGTGACATTGTTTGACCACAGGCTCTGACAAAATAAGATTACTGAGTGTGCTAATATGGAACAAAGGCAGTGCAGAGAGAGAGGGAACAGTGTGTGCAAGAGATCAGCCTGTTCAAGAGATGTTGCTCGCCAAATTGGATGTCTACCTTCAGTAGATTGAAAATAACTTCATAAATTTTACTTTATGCAAAAATCAATTCAAAATAAATTGAAAACCTTACTTACAATTAGAAACATTGAAGATTCTAGAACAAAACATAGGAAATAAACTTCAAGATATTGAGCAGACAAGAACTTTCTGAATGGAGCACTAGCATAAGAACGAGTCCAACATTTCAGCAGATGGGGTACATGAAGACGAAAAGTTTCTGTTCAGCAGCAGAAGCTACCAGTAGAGTAAACTAAGAGCCCATAGAATGGAAAAAGTCTTTACCAGCTGTACTTCAATAATTTCATATCCTGAATTTATAAAGAAATGCAGAAATTAAATACCAAGTAAATAAAACCAGCATTTGGCAAATGGATTAATGAATTGAATCGATCATTTTCAAAAAGTGAAGTACAAATAGCTAATAACTACTTTAAAATGTTCAATGTATCTAGCAATTAGTGAAATGCAAATTAAAGCTACTCTGACCACTGTAGCCCACAAAAATGGGTGTGATCAACAAATTAATAAATTTTAGAAATGATGCAGAGAGAAAGGGACCCTTTTTAACTCCTGGGGCTGAGGGTAATGTAAAATAATACAGATTTAAGGTTCAGAAAAAGCTTAAAATATAACATCTATAATGTAGCCATTTTCCTCCTGAGCATATATCCAGAGAACTCTGCCCTATCACAGAGATATTTGTACAGCCATACTTATTCATTATAGCAAGGAAAAAGAACCAACTTAATTATCCATCAATAAATGAATTATAATGAAAACATATATGTAATGATTTACTATAAATACTATATAGCGATTTATTATTAAGCTCCAAAGAAAAGCAAAACCAGACACAATAACATAGATGAAGGAAAGCCCAGGGGGCCTGAGCCCTACACAAAAGAAATGCAGGCCACTAAGAAAGGATAAGGGTGTAAAAAATATTCTACAGTAGGGAAAAACACACTGATTGGACACCTAATAACAATTGGTCACTCTTGAAAACAAACACACACACACACACACACACACACACACACACACACATGTAACTTTATAGAGTCTGAGCATATTTTACTTACAAAAATAGAAAAAAGACACACACACACACAGACATAGACAATTAATGATGAAAGAGACCATGAATTTAGATAAGTGCAATGATGAATGTATAGAAGGGTTTGAAGAGAGAAGAGGAAAAGAAACAGTGATGTAATTTTATTACAATGTCAAAAATAAAATAAACACATTTAAAAATATGAAATCACAAGAATTTTAGGAAACTACGGTCTTTTAAATTTAGAATGTATAATATTAAACAAGGTCATATATATATGTATGTATACATATATGTATATAAAACATGTGAGTATAATATGGAAAATGAAAAATGATGGAATATAAATGTTAGGTGATGAGGAATGAAGAATTCCAAGAAATAAACACATAGCTTAAAAAAAGTTGATTGTTTTTTCTAGTTTTGAATGCCAGAGATTTTCCATTTTAGTTGTTGTTTTGCTTTTTCTTGTTTTTGTGGTGGATAACTTCATAAAACCATAATTTATCGTGAAAGTGTAAACCCCAATGTGACTCTCCAGAGACTGAGAATATGTGTGTGCACACGCACACTTACATTTGCCTGTTTACACATATCCATATAGAAAAATGCAAATTACCTTGATATCACTTCTTGTCCAAATGTGACTAATGCAATAATGTGTAGTCCTAAAATATAACTATATTACAAATTGAAGGAAAAGTATAGACAAATTAACTAACATAGCTTTAAAATAAGATTTGTTTGTTTGTTTGTTTTGTTTTATCGAGACAGGGTTTCTCTGTGTAGCTTTGCGCCTTTCCTGGAACTCACTTGGTAGCCCAGGCTGGCCTTGAACTCACAGAGATCCGCCTGGCTCTGCCTCCTGAGTGCTGGGATTAGAGGTGTGCGCCACCACCACTAGGCATAAAATTAAGAATATTTGTATTAATTAAACAACTGACAGAAAAATGCAAGGATTGCTAATTCTGTTGTAAAATTTTGGAAGTTAATATGTATTGTGTAATTTAACAATAGAATTTATGAATTACCTACATTTTATGCTTGAAAATGTATACCAATTTCTTTTCGTAATTTCTTAGACATTTTAAGCATTTGGACTCAATATTCTCTCCTTTCTGAAATCATAAAATATGTGATAGAGAGGTAAATATTTTGTAATGTGCTTCCAATAAGATACAATGAAACTGAATACTTGACATTTAACCTATTGGCTTTGATAACCTATTGCATACAAAGGAAAAAAAAAACAACCTCTACATCATTGTGCAATATAATTTCATTGTCTTTATATGGACCATTTATCCTAGTGTTTATCAGAATTATTTTCATGAAACAAAACAATTAAGAAATTGACTTTAAGATTCCTGATAAAATTGAAGTTTGTGGAATATTGAACAAGGTGGTCTTAACTAGTCTAATTTTGGTAAACATAATTAGTGGGTAACAGAAAGCAATGAGAATAATTAGTACTGATTTGGGTACTTCTGTTACCTCTCTAACTAATAATTCTTAGGGAAATAATCAAGGCCTGATATTCAGATTTTTATTTAATAACCCATTTGTCCTAGGAGTACTACTGATGGTTTGGCATTTCTAACCAAATATTTTAAAAAATATTTTAATTAGCATACAGGTAAGTGGGACTTTGTAGGCTTCTTTAGTTTTGTTTAACTTCACCTGAATTCCTTACACTCACTCAATCCCAGTCTTCAATCCTATGTAAATCTTTGCCCTGCAGCTTTCACCCTTGTTCTTTCATATCAGATATATTGTGTAGCTGGAAGGTTTTCTGTGTCTTGCCCAGCCATGTGACCCTTCAGCTGCTTATAAAATAGTAATAAAAATAAATAAAATAATCACTCAGAAGCTTATATTAATTATGAACTGTACAGCCATTTGCTCAGGCTTATTACTGACTAGCTCCTACTCTTAAATTAACCCAAAATTCTTATTCAGCCTTCCTTTTCCCAGAATTCTCCTCTCTGATTGCCCCACCTATACTTCCTGCCTGGCTACTGGCCAATCAACATTTTATTTATCAACCAATCAGAGCAACCCATATTCACAGCATACAGAAAGACATCCATAGTAACATTATACTATCCTGCCTTATTATTATTCTTTTCATTGGACTATAAAGTCATATAGATACTATGGTGAGTGTGAAATATCCCCTACAGCATCAAGCATCTGAACCCTTGGTAAGCTGTTTAGGGGAGCTTAAGGAGATGTAGTGTTGCTAGAGGAAGGATGTCACTGGGAGACAGATTTTGAGATAAAAATGTCTCATATACTCCCAGTTTGCTTCCTCTGTCCCTTATGTTTGCAGATCAAAGCATGAGCTTCCTGCCCTTGCAATTACCCTGCCTTCTGATACATGCTGACTCTTCCAGTATGGACTCTAACACTTTGGAATAATAAGAAAAATCTCCATTCTTTCAGAAATTAGTTTAGTCATAGTGTCGTATCACAAAATCAGAAGAGTAACTAATACAGTAGTTGGTATCAAAGCATGGGTCATCACTGTAAAGAGCCCACCATATAAATACATATAAATGTGGAAGATTCATTGTCTTGGTCTACTATGTAGCATTTAAACTGGTTGAATACTATAAACAGAGTTTAAGGGGCTGTCCTAATAGGAGCTTCAAAGACAGTATTACAGAGTACCATGGGAATTGTGTAGGCTTAACTCAAGAAGTTTCATAGGGGAACCATATTAGCAATTTGGCTAGTGGCCATTCCTGTGATATTTTGGCGAAGTATTTGGCTTCATGCATTATTCCCTTGTATTAAGAACTTGTCTAAGGCTAAATTAAAAAGTAATGGATTAATTTCTTTAGCAGAGGCAATTTCATAGCAGCATAACATTAAATCTATGAATTGATTATTATGACTATGAATAACTGCTATGCAGGTCTACAATGAAAAAGAGTAAATGGGGCAGAAAGAAAGACAAAATGTACAGTTGGAACAGAAAAAGAGAACTGCTAAACATAATGTTGTAGCCAAGACTTGTGCTGAAAGAAATAGAGAGTAAAGCCATTAAGGAAGGGCCCCCTGCTCTACATTCCAGGCAGGAAGTATAGGTGAGGCAATCAGAGAAGAGAATTCTGGGAAAAGGAAGCCTCACAGGTCAAATGGTTAAGCTTACTCTCTGTGAAAATAATGCTTGTATAGTTTAATATTCCTAGAAAGCAACAATGAACAAAAGCTGGGGCTAATTTGGTTCAAGACAAGGTAGGCTCCATCCCCAGGTAACATGAAAACTTGGCTGTGTTATCTAAAGGTTTCTGGTTTTAGAGGCAGGAAGGATACAAAAAATGCAGTGATTGTAAATTCTTCCTCTATAGATTCAGAGAGCCACATAAACAAGGCAGCATGTTTCAGAGAGATTCCCTGAATGAAGGCCCCGGGAGGTCAAGAGACCTTCTGTGGCCATTGGAACACGCGGTTTGTGTTGGAGGCACCAAGATATTATAGATACCAGAGCCACAGACAGAGCTGCATATAGGGAATGGAACCACCCTAGAGAGGGAGATGTAATGTATGCAGTAAGAGAGGAGTATCCAAGCCATCTGACCACCTGATACTAGATATGGAATTTCAGGATTTGATGTTTGTCTTGGTGGGGTTTGGTCTTGAATTGTCTCAGCATTTGATCACAATGCACCATTCTTCTTTACCTCTGGAACAATAGTGAATATTCTGTGCATTATGTGTTGGAAGTATGTAAATTATTTTTTTGATGTGTTAATGAATCAAACCAAGAAATTTTCTTGATTTTCAGAAGATACTTAGTTTTTATATAGCACTGAGATTTATGAAAGACAATGGCTACTTTTGAACCTGGATTGAGTGCATTTGGAAGTGTGATTTCCTCAGGAGACTAAGGCAGTCAGGGATTGAATGTGGACATATGAATGAGAAATGTCCTCTATAGCCTCAGGCATTTGAACACTTGCTTGGTAGTGATGGTTGGGAAAGTTTTATTGGAAGAAATATATTACTGGGGATAGGCTTTGAAATTAAAATTCTCATTTCCAGATTCTATTCTTTCTACTTTGTGCTTGAAGATCAAGATGTGAGCTCCAAGCTTCTGGTTCTTTCCACCATGCCTGGTCTTGCATTTTTCAGAGCTAAAGAAGAGTAAGTAATACATATGCCAAATTAGATTCTGTAAAGATGGTCAAAGCCTTTGGCTAAGAAAGTCATAGGATATAACATAGAACCTTTGATGTTGTTTAGCCAAATGTAACGTTGCTAAACTTCCTTCTATATATTTAAACCTATATTCTTAGATTTGTGCTGCTCTCAACCTTGGTTCATAAAGCTTCCTGTTTCTATGGGTACTAGACTCCTAACTGTTCAAAATGTCAAATGTGAGTGCTCAGCCGTAGATTCAACATCTGCATCAATACACCCTGCCAAGGTTCAGTGAACATTATGGAAAAAGAGAGTAAGAACCAGAGAATAAGGAGGACTGTTTACATTGTTCTAAAATCCTCAGAACATGACTACTACAGACATGGCTACTACACACATGAATTCATCACAGCTTATAGTTACCTACAGGAGATCTATGCAAGATCAAGAGAGTTCAAAATTACAATATGGATGGGGGAAAGGCTCCAAAGTCCCTACTTTTTTTTTCCCTCTTGGTTTTTCAAGACAGGGTTTCTCTGTGTAGTTTTGGTGTCTGTCCTGGATCTCACTCTATAGACCAGGCTGGCCTTGAACTCATAGAGATCTGCCTGGCTCTGCCTCCCAGTGCTGGGATTAAAGGCATGTACCACCGACGCCCAGCTATAGTCCCTACATCTCTCTGAGGAAGGATTGGCAGTTGATGGCTACTGGGGGAGGAAGAGATTTTTTTCTGTAAGCATATGGCACTGGTATGTTCTCCATACTCCTCTGTGTGACCCTACACTGATGCACACACACAGGCCACACTGAGTCATAAAAATAGATAGATATGGAGAGAGAGAGAGAGAGAGAGAGAGAGAGAGAGAGAGAGAGAGAGAGAGAGAGAGAGAGACAGACAGGTACATAGGTAGATAGATAGATAGATAGATAGATAGATAGATAGATAGATAGATAGATAAAATAAATAAGCAGGCCTGGTGTTGGGAGGGAAATATGATTGTGGGTCCTGATTGGGATTGCACATAGGGAGTTAAAGGTGGATGCTATCAAGATTCATTGCATTCATGTATAAAACATTCAAAGAATAAATAAAAATTAAGATAAAAGAAAGAGTATTGCTTTAAGATTACATCTTCATGAATGCCTAAGTTCAGTGGTTCTTTAGGATATCATGTTCCATGAATAAGCTTTGCTAAATAGCCTGAATTTGATAGGCATGAAAAATATTTATTTCTTGTTAATGATTGTTGTGGGACATTTTGATCACACTGTGACACTCCTGAGACTGTCCAATAAAGTTATACCTTGAATCAGGGGACAGACCAGTGACTATCTGACCAGAATTGGCCATTGAGATGCCAGCAATTTGGATAGAGAAGACACACAGGAAGGAAAGGGTGGGAACTAGAATTTGAACTCTCTTGGTTCTGGGACAAGGGAAGAGATATTTCTCTTGAGGTGTCTCTGGCCAAGAAGCCAAGTCAGCTAGTTGCTTTTCTGCCTCTCTGAGCAGCAGATTTTTCACAGAAGCCTTGAACTTTTGAGTTTTATTGATAGATAGAATAAAAGAGACTTAATTTAAACCTACATGTTGTAGCCATGGCAGAGCTGGGGCCATGGGACCAGAAGCCCAACCAGGCTGCAGCCTAAGTGGCCAGTGGAACACTGACTGAAGGACCAAGGGGTGACTGATGGTAACTAAAATATCAGTAGATTCATGAGGAGCTGGTAAACTGACAGAGAAACATCAAATGATAGGTAGGCCATGTTTGATTTAGAAATATACTTTCAAAATTAGATAGAATACTAAAATATGAAGGAAAACATATTTGTTAGCATACAACATTTGAGTTTAAGGAAACTTAAGGTTTAGATAGCATTGAATAAGATGTTATGTCCACTTGGTAGTTCTGGGTTTCTTAAGGATACACAACACAATATTTGAGAACCCTATTTTATTTCCAATTTGCATTTCTTGGAGGACAAGGTGGTGGTGAATTGGATATATGTTTTTGGTCTAAATTGTGCCTGTATTTATCAAGTAAACTATTTTGATTTCTGACACTGTGTCAAACATTTATTCTTAGTTTTTAAAAAAATGTCCCTTGATCACCCTTAATATGTGCTTATATTTGTAAATAATACTATTGCTACTACTAAGTACACTAAATCTATATTATATAGAATAAATTATATTGAATACTTTCATGATTGATTTAGTATAATAATTATTGGGGTGGTTTACTATATTTAAGGAGATTTTTCTAATTAGTTGGCAGAGCTGATTCTCCTATATCATACAAATAATTGACAAATAGGCAATGTGTTTGTATGTCAAGTACCTATAATTTTCTCAAAATATAGAATCTCTCTCTCTCATATGTGTGTGTGTGTGTGTGTGTGTGTGTGTGTGTGTGTGTAGGCAAAAATTACCTAAAAGCATTTACTAAAGAAAACTCCTGTGCTTCCTGTTCCATTTATACACCATCCATTATTTCACTGCCAAAGATAAGCTAATGGCATAATTCTGAAGTGCAAAACCATATATTATCTTCATATTTTCCATATATTTTTTTCAGATACTTCCCCTCAGTTTTGATTCTCAGGAGGCAAAAACTTACCACATTTTCTCATCGGGCAGTTACATCTGGCAAAATGATCATGGGAAAGACTGGAAAAGTCATAGACAGAGTTTGGAAATCAAATGTGAAGATTTTATTTAGATATTTTAGTATAAAGAGAACTAAGTTAAGTCTCTGGAATAATCATAAAATTTACCCTTATGAGACACTAGCTAAAATAGCAGTTATAGAATTTGGGGACCTCTTGTAATAACTTAGTGTAATTAAAAATTATTTTTTTAAATATGTGTTTTATATTTTTGTCTGCAACATCTTGACATATTCACGGTAGCATTTATACTAGCTATGTTCAAGGACATATGCAAGGTTATTTTACCATGGTAAGGGAGTATCACGTGTATGTAGCAAAAGGGAAGAGATATTTGAATTGGGGATACTCAGGGATAGAGAGCAGGAAGCCATGATGGTGTTTAAAAGAATCTGAGCAATGGCTCACCTCTTTCCTCAGGATCAAAGGGGGGATTTAAGCATGCCTCCTGGGAAAAGACACAGTCATTAATATTTAGAATGTCATAGATAGTTCTAATATTTACCAATTTTCCTTTGAGACAGGGAGTATAGAAAAGTGTGTTTTGACAGAATAAGGTATATGCAAGGATCTAAGGCTAAGCTTGAAGGAAAGCAACAGAATGGTTTAGAATTCCAAGTGTGCTGTTAGGGAACTTCAGCAGTGGTTGTGTTTTGGTAAAACAATGGCTTATTTGGTGAGTTTTAGACTCTGGATTAAATATCAAAAACATTATAATAATAAGTTGTAAGCTTTGATTTAATAGGAGTTTGTTTCTTTCCTGTTGAGTTTTCTCTACTATGTTTTATGACTGAAGAATAGTTACGTTGTCTCAGAATCAAGAGGTGTAGTGTTGAGTTTATTCTGTGTATGTGTGAGGACGTGTATGTGTGTGTGTGTGTGTGTGTGTGTGTGTGTGTGTGTGTGTGTGTGTATAATATATTTATATGAAATGACACAACCAAAAGTAAGTAATGAATGAAGTGACTTGTGACTTCAGAGAGAGAGAGACCATAATGGAAAGGGAGACATGCCAATAATCAGTTCTAACATGAAGCTAAGATAACATAACTTCAACTCCATACATGAAACAGAAAAAGTGAACTTGAAGTGGAGCCAAGCTACGACCTTATAAAGCCCACGCCCATTAACATACATCCTATAGTAAGGCCGCACAGTCTAAATTCTAAAACACCCCTCAAATATTGCCAACAATTGGATATTAAATATATGATCTATGGGGAACATTTCTCATCTAAACCACTAAATGCTCTATCACTATTGACCTTATTCTCTTGCATCAGAGACACTCAGGAAACCTGGAGCTATGTTGGTATCTGAAATTTTTATTGTCCTGATTCCTTTGTCTCTAACTTTTTCAGCAGAGGGTTTGTAGGGACATCTGGCTACACATGGCTTTGTGTGTGTGTGTGTGTTTGTGTGTGTGTGTGTGTGTGTGTGTGTGTGTGTGTGTGTGTGTTTGTGTGTGTGTGTGTGTGTGTGTATGTGTGTGTGTGTGTGTGTGTGTGTGTGTGTGTGTGCTGGGAGTTTGCACTCAGTTCCTCAGGCATGTGCAGCAAAATCTCTTAAACACTGAGCCATCTCCTTAGAAACCATCGAATTCATTCTTGTCATCAAATGTAACGTATGTTTAATTATATACCAGAGAGTTTTGCTAATATTGCTTTGGTCTTCTTTCTTAACAGCCTACGTTGTATCACAAAATCAGCATAGAATAGTAATTTTAAAGTTGTTGAGGAGATGAGAAGAAAAAAGTCCTGCCCAACAACCTACAATAAACAGTATTTAGGTTTATTATCCAGGTGGCAGACCTTTCTTAAAGATTGTAAACTTTTCTGCACTGCTCTTTGTGTATGTGTGTGTGTGTGTGGGGGGGGGTGCATATGCATTCTGATGTCCACAGAGGCCAGAAGAATGTGGTGTCCTGGAGCTGAAATTACTGCTGGTCATCAACCACATATATAGGTCCTGAAAACTAAGCTCTGATCCTCTTCGAGGGCAGTGAATATTCTTAACTTCTGAGTCATGCCTCTAACCCATAGTGGAAAATTTTGAGTGGTCATGATGGACCTTTGCAGCTATCTATTTTTTACTATTTAAGGAGAGTGTGTCTTTCCATATCTGTCACATGGTTTATAATCTTTATGAGCATAAAACGGTGGCAGTGTCAAAAATAGCCTGTATGGAGTGAGCTATGACTGTATTCACATGAAATGAAATGTATTAACTATTTGGCTTTTTGGTGGTTATTTTTTTCTGACATCACATAATCTCACCTCTGTTCACACTTGTCTCTTCATCTTTTACCAGTCACATTAAATTAGAGAACATTACAAAATAATAATCAATAATATCCATTTCTATTGTTCAATATGTTAATGTTAAATATATAACATTAAAATCTATTTTAATCCTTGTATCTCATACTTTAAGAATACAATATACATATATACATGCAAAATATGCTATAGGCTGAATGTTTCTTCTCTTTCAAGTTTCTTATGTTGAAACCTAATATTAAGGTGATGATGTTAGGAGGTGAGACTTTTGGGAAGATTGGGTTCCAGTAAGAAAGAAGTTCTCATAAATGAAATTACTCTTTTTATACAAAAGAGGTCAAGAGAATTTCCTTCTCTCTTCCTGCCTGTGAAGTATGCAAAGAAGACAGTCATTTATACATCACAGTGGAGCCATTGCCAGACACCAAATCTGCTACCATGTGGATCCTAGAATTTTCCACCTCTAGCATAATAAGAATTCAATTGCCTTTTGTTGTTGTTGTTGTTTTATAGTTGATGTTTTTAAAACAAGCAATTGGGAACCATGAAGTTTATATAATAATGACAGTGTAAGAAATGAAGATAATAGTCAGGTAAGTGACCTGTGATGGGTGATATCATTCTGTATGCTATGAATATGTGTTGCTTTGATTGGTTGATAAATAAAGTGTAGTTAGAGTTTTTCTGCCTGGCCCACAGTTAGGACAAATCTCTCTCACCTGCCAGGCCCATAGATGCTCAGAACCAACCAAGTAAACACATAGAAACTTACATTGTTTACAAACTGTATGGCTGAGGCAGGCTTCTTATTATCTACTTCTTCTATCTTAAATTAACCCATTTCTATTCATCTATATTTTGCCACGTGGCTCATGGCTTACCATTACCTTACATCTTCCTTGTCATGGCAGCAGCTGGCAGTATCTCTCCCAGCCTTCCACTTCCCAGAATTCTCTTCTCTCTTGTCTTGCCTATACTTCCTGCCTGGCCACTGGCCAAACAGCATTGTATTTATACAGAGCAATATCCACAGCACTTCCCCTCTTCTTTTCTGGTTTTTGGAAAGGAAGGCTTTAAATTTTACATTGTAAAATTACATATAACAAAACAATTATCAGTCAAGAATTATAGTTACAATATCTAGTCTATTTGTTTTGGCAAAATTAAACAAAATATTCTATCTATCCTATATTTGTGAGTCTAAGGTTTTTATATCTAACTTATCTTTTATCATAACTGAGGAAATTATAACTATCTAGTCTTCAACCACATCACAGACCTCAGAAGGATATAATATTACCTGAGAACCAGGAGAAGAATGCAAATAACTTTCGGGAGTCTTGTAGGGTAGACAGAGACAGCTGGCAGCCTGGACAGTCACCTAAGGTTCCTTTGTAAAGTTGGGGCATTTGTCTTCAGCCCACAGGGCTAGAGTCTCTTGGTCACTTCTCTCAGTGTCCTGTAGAATGTCTGGCAGTTTCCTCTGAGAAGCAGGAACCTGAAGGACCAGTTTGTCAAGCAAAGTTCAGTGGTCACCTTTCTATGGGTCCTGCATGTCCAGTTGATCAAGCAGTCCAGGCAAGAACAGTTTCTTGCCCAAATGGCTATTTTTGCCAAGGTGAAGATAAACACCATATGAGGTGTCTTCATAGTTACAACTTAGTATATAGATATAATATTTTAGATAGAATATACTAAGTATTAGACTCAGGTTCTTTAGGATAGGACACCTTTTGGGATGATCTTTGTAACATGCCACCTACCCATGCTCTAGAATTCCCTGGATTTTAGTATGTGGGTTTTTTTTTTTTTTTTTGCTTGATATTGTTTGCATTTATTGTAATTCCAACTTATCTAGGTCATTATCCCTCATTACTCCTGGACAATATTTGATAACCATTTCTTTGTATATAGTCTTATATTAGGTTAGAACCTTTTTAGACAAAAGGGGGAGATGTAGTGGGTAGCTATTCCAGGTTTGGCCTGGAAGTTCCAACCCCCATTGAGGCTTTGGTAATGGTCACACCCACAAGGCCAGGCTGAGGGAGGATGCTAAAGACCCAGGATCGAGAGGAGAGGCTTCTCTAGGTTCCAGGACCTGGAGGTATATGGAGCAGAGTTCTCCAGAGAACACAACCGGACTGTGCCGCACCTTTCCCAGACCCTGTAACCTATCCCTTTACTTGTAAGTTACCCCACAAAATAAACCTTCCTTTTAACTATGTGGAGTGCTTAATAATTTCACCAGTAATAAAGCTTTTTGGCCAATGGTGAGGCAGAACAATATTAGGTAGGACATTCTAACTTGAGAGAGAGAGAAAGGAAAAAGACAGAGCAGAGGAGATGCTGCTAGCCCCTTCTAGGAGAAGCAAAATGTACAAGTACTGGTAAGCCACAAGGCACATGGCAAAGTATAGATTTATAGAAATGGGTTAATTTAAGATGTAAGAGCTACTTAGCAAAAAGTCTGCCATGGCCATAGTTTAAAAATAACATAAGCCTCTGTGTGTTTACTTGGGTCTGAGCAGTTGCAGGGCCAGGTGAGGCACAGGAATTTTGTAAGTGGCTGTGGGACTGCAGGGTTCAGAGAACTGGGTGGGACCAGAAAAACTTCAGCTATGGACCTCCTTAGAGGAACATCAGTAAGATGTTTGTTGAATTGGCAATGAAATTAACACCTCCCCTTACATCACAAGAACAAATTCTAGTCTATCCAAATAACAACATGCATCCACATCAGAGAGGTAGCAGAGCTCTAGAATATACCTCTGACAAACAAGTTCTTTCTACAAACACAACTGGACACTCATATAGAGAATGTATTTCAAGTGTTATTCAGTCCTAATGATATCAAATGAGCCTTTGATATAATAGAGTTCAGCCCATGGAGTTCAGTAAATTGGTGCTATTCATTATGAATATTTCTAAGTGAGAAAATTTGCAAAATGAGAAGAGTAGCAACTTGAGAAATTTGCCACTATCTCCTCTTAAGAATATTTAGAACCAATTAGTAAGGCAAAGCCATCCCTATAAGATATCAAAGACAGTGGTCATGACAGTGGTAGGCTGTGCTGAGCCCTACTTAATGTATATGCTTAAAGACACATTTAATGCCAAATTATGCCCACTGAAGGATATTTTTAAAGGTAAATGTCTAGTCTCTGTTGATTTTATTTCCAGCAAGAGATGACCACTGGGCACAATTGCTGAGGAACCCATATCCAGAGAAAGAGTGCATGCAACCTGGAGCTGTAGATAACTGATTATGGAGGCATGAACTTTCCAGAAATCCCCATGGATCATCTAATTTGTATAATTCATCTTAGCATTGGGGATGCAAAAGCTGACTTTAGTAGACATGTAGCTCTTGTAGCTCTAGAATGATTAAGGATACTACCTGCCCTGGAGTATATAATCTAATCCAAATAATGGAGTGTGCAGTTAGCAAATTTTTCAAGAACAGAGACTTGTTTAGCTCAAAACAAGGTCAAGGTAGCATTTAAACATTTTATATATTACAAGGATTTTGTAGCATTCTTTAAAAGTTATTTCATGGATATGACTAATGAGGAAAACCTCAGTGTGAATATAATAATAAAAATGCAGATATGTGGATGACAGATAATCAGCAGATGACATATAAAATGTAATGTAGATTGTAAGGATGTATATTTGATAGATTAGGCAGATAGGTAATAAAAAGAAAGACAGATAGATTTGCTATAGATGGATAGATAATAGACAAAGACCACTCGTCTAAAAATCAATTTAGTAATTTTTAGTAATCTGTTAATTTTCCTGAGGGGTTTTTTTTTGTGTGTGTGTGCTTTTGGTGCTCAAAATTAAACTCAGGAACTGAGTTTCAATTAAATTCAGGAACTGACATTCAATTTTTAATGTAGATATAATGTTTATGAAATGCAAATTATACAGTTTAGCAAGTAGGTGCAAGAAGTAGAATATTTTCTGTATATACTCTTTTTTAAAAAAGAGGAAACTATGATAATTGACCCAGAGACATAATTATAAATGCAGATTGAAGACTTCAAACTCAGTCAGGTTTGCCTACTTTCTCCATTTATACTTTGTTTAAAATGATATTCATGTCATGTGAGCCTTGTTTTCCTAAACAAAACTTAGCCAGTCACTGTGCTATATAAAAGTAATCTAGAGCGATGAGGTGAATTTGAGGTTAACAAGGGCTACAGAACAAAAAACCCCAAATCATTATATTTTTTAACCAAATCTTTAGTTTCTATAAATTGACCCTAATTCATATACATTAATCTGTAATTCTTGATGCAATTCCTCAGGTTTATATTCTACATAACAAAGCCTTGAGGATGACAAATAATACAACAAAATTATCAAGCAGCTGTTTTTGTGATACAGGCATAATCTAACATATGTGGAAACTCATTTACTGTCATTGGAGATACCCTTAATACAGCAATGAAAACATTTTTATGTTTTCTTTTTATTTTGTTCAACCAATATTATTAAACTTTAATTAGACTATGTTTGTCCTTTTATATACTCATAAAGATCTTTATTTCCAATGTGTGCTTTACAAAGAAGCATGTTACTTACATTCATAAGTCAAAAACATTTTGTAAAATGTTAATCTTATTTCCACTGAGACCATTCTCAATAGCTTCTATTTTAATGTCTTTAGTGTCAGAAATAATAGTATGTCTATTCCTCTTTTCTTTTTCCTTCTGGCCTGTCCAATTGATCAGTGTGTTACTGATTGCTTTGCAGGGGAACAGCATGAGTCACTACTCCTAAGCAATATGACTCCACTCAAAATCATGCCTTTGGGCTACCAATCAGAAGCCAAGCTCAGCATGAGAGTTGTAATACAAGATGTGCACTCTACCCATGATCCTCAAAAACATACGTCTTCTATATATCTTAGTAATTTCCCATAAAATTGGCTTCAAAGGATCTTCTCATGTTTTAAAACTGAAAATGGAGACTTTAACAATTTTTCATAAAGTTTCAATCAAACTATCAAATAGCTACAACTGGGTGTTTACTGCATACAAAGTAGATAAAATCTTCACAGCTTTTGTTTGTTTGTCTTTTCACATAACCTAGCTTAGCATAAAGGGTCAAAATAAGATATTCATAGCTTGATTTTTTAATTATAAGACATTTTAAGATAAGCTTTAAAATTCAAAATCTTTCTTTATTTTCAATAAATCCATAGTCACTTAGAATTTGAATGATTTTTAACAGACTACAGAACACGCCAGCAATTCATGCGAAATGAAGATATAAGGAAAAGCCAAGAGAAATTATACTCCTGAAGTGATAGGGAGGTGAAGGGATTTGGGAAGCAGGAAGCACAGGCCTACTAAGAATGAGTGATGTTTAGCATACCAATCTGGTGCCCACTTAGTGACCATGATAGTGTTTCATAGCAATAAGGGTCTGAGACATATTTCTAACATATTTCTACCCCTTCCTGTGTGTGGGTAACTTCTCCATCACTAGGAGTCAGTTTATGTGTGAAGAAACAGCCCCAGAACCTTCCATCAACAAATAATTAGTTCAATTCTTCAGAATATCAGGAACCCAAATCCTGAATACCAGGGATCTGCCCATAGGGAAGGATCAAGTGGCCGGGTACTGTGTATGGGGGTTGTCTTTCTGTATGCTGTGACTATGAATATGTATTGCTCTCATTGGTTAATAAATAAAGTTGTTTGGCCAAAGGCAAAGTAGAATAAGGTTAGGCAGTACATTCAAACTGAAGATGGAGATGAAGAAGGGCAAAGTCAGGGTAGCCCCCGGCAGCTGCCATCAGCCACTGAAAGAACAAGATGCCAGAGCACTGGTAAGCCACAGGCCATGTGAAAATACATAGATGAATAGAAATGGGTTAATTTAAATATAAGAGCAATTAGTAATAAGCCTGAGCAATCATCCAAATATTTATGATTTATATAAGCCTCTCAGTGATTATTTGGAAATGGCTGTGGGATGGTGCAGAACAGAGAGAAGCTTCTGGATACAGCCAGCTCAGACCACTTCAAGGGATGGTGGCTTTATGGGTTGCTCTTCCATGGATGTGGATATTTCTCTCTCTGAGTTCATAATACAGTAATAAGCTTCTGATATGCAGACCTGAATCTCATGAAACTTATGTGGAACTTGAAGGATTCTTTTTTGTTTGTTTGTTTTATTTGATACAAGGTTTCTCTTTAGGTTTGGTGCCTGTCCTGGATCTTTCTCTGTAGACCATGCTGTCACTGAACTCACAGAGATCCACATGGCTCTGCCTCCCAAGTGCCAGAATTAAAGGTGTGCGCCACCACCACCTGACAAATGTGGCTCTTTTTATTTTTAAGTTGTATCATTTTTAATATCTCAAGTCTAATTCATTGTCTGCAAACAACACTATCGATACTGTGGGACATTATTTTATGTTTTAAAGATTTATTTTTAAAAAATTTTTAATGGCTTATGTGTGACACAGTGGGAGGGAATATTTGCATGTAAGCACAGTTGCCCCAGAAGACCAGAAGCATTAGATCCCCTGATACAGACAACAGAATCATTTGTGAGCTCTCTGATGTGGGTGCTGGACTCAAACGTGTATCCTCTGAAGGAGTAGTAGAACATGCTCCCAACAGCTGAACCATCTTTGTGGTCTTGCCTGTCTTTATTTCAAAAGATTATAATTTTACTTTGTTATTGACATGACTTATAATAGCCCTTTATTTACTTCCCCTTTGTTGTAAACTTAAGGAAATATGTAGCTATTTCATTATTGCACTATTGGCTTCCTTGCTAGCCAGTCATCTCAGCCTTGCCATGATTGCAATGTTCATGTTCCTATTTCTGTTACTCTTCAAGTTCAGAGTTCAATCATGGTATTGGATTCTCAGGTCACAGTTTAACCTTAGCTTCTAGTTACTGAATTGTTTAAGGAAAGTCTGAAGTTAAATGGTTATGGAAGTGGAGTTCTTGATATTCTATGCATCTATTAAGTCTGGACAGGTTAAACAGAGACACAGCCGAAGGAAGTAAAATAGGCAACAGTGAGAAGCAACTTGGCAAATGAAACTGCATGAATAATTAAGTCTTATCAGAACTACTATTTATATATCTGTGTCTTTATTTCCTGAAATCACTAATGGGACTGCATATCAGGTAAGGGTTATGCCTGATCTTCATAGTAGAGGTAGTAGTTTCAACATATCACAACCTGTGTCACTCACTAGTCTTAATAGGTGAGGACTCTACAATAGACAATGAGTATGCAAATGTGAGCGAGCTCTAAACAGACGTGCCCATGAGAGCACAACCACAAAGGCTGCATAATGGGTGCCTAAATCAGACATATTCTCCAGGAAAAAAAAAAATATATGTATGGAGCTGGACTATCAGATTTCCTTCACTGCAGTCCTGAGAATAGTAAGATGTTAGACTCACTTATGTGGAAATTTGAAATTTTCCCTTAAAAAACAGCATTGTTGTAATATTTTAAAAGTGCATTGGTATTTGGCAGATTGCTTGGTGTATGGCTTCCACAATTCAGGGTTGATAGCACTCACCACTCTTCTGATAGGATGTGAGTTCAATTCATAGCACCCATATGGCTACTCACAGCTGTCTGTAACTTCAGGTCCAGGTCATCTGATGACCTCTTCTGACCTGGCAATGCACATTGATGCACATAGATATATATCCAGGCAAAGCATCCATACACATAAAAATTTAAAATTGAAAGAAAGAAAATAGCTAGTTTTTTTCACCCACTCATTGGAGGTTTACATTAAAATATGTAAGCAGACTGTTTTTTTCTTTTTTATATATAAGATCTTTATTGACAGGTAATTCACATAGTATCCAATTTTTTTGTTTGCACAATTTGATAGACTATAGTCCAGCATCCTTATAGGCTCATGATACCGTCACCACTTCCTGTTTTAGCACATCGCTGTCCATCGCTGTCTTCAATTTCTTTCTTTCTTTCTTTTTTTTTTTTTTGAATGCTGAATGGTGTTTATTGAAGGAGAGAGGAGGTCTTAAATACAGATGCACAGCACAATGGGAGAACCCTGGAGGGCAGAAGTTCGCTTCTGATGTTTTACAATCTTGGATCTAAGCTGTTAACTCCCAATATGCAGGATACATAGACAAGGAACTTCCCTTAAGCATACAGGAGGGTGGAATCTAGCAGGGAATTAGCATAGTGAAGATATCAAGGTCAAGGTCAGCAAGCAAGGCAACAGTTACCCAAAATAGGTCCCACCCCTGTTTACTAAAAAATGAGCTTCTGTCTTAGGTTGTGTGGGACTTCAGCAGGTCACCTTACCCGTCATGGAGACACCTTATAAGCAGACTGTTTTTAACTAGTGAGTAATATATGGTTCTATGAAACAATTATACTGAGATAAAGTCTGTTAAAAGTTTCCAGACCAGAATTGTGTTATACATTATTTGTTAGATAGAGTGGGCAAGTGTTGATCCTAGGGCCTGCACATGTTAGGCAAGGTCTCTGATGCTTGGCTGTATCTCCAGTCTAGCTCATTTATAATAGATTAAGAAATCTCACTGTAGTTCAATGTCCTCAACATAAATACTTCTACACAACAAAGACACTGTTCAGATGAACAGAACAAGGGTATTTCTGGTGGGAATGAGCTACACAGAGAAACAAACTGTTCTGTACTCATGTTGATGGTTGTGGGAATTCCACTCATGCAGACATTTTCTAATGCTGACGAATTTCATTGAACAACAGACATCTTGATGTAGGTCTTCTGTGAGCAAAAAAAATAACAGGAGGAAAAGTCCATGTTTAAATGCCTCAGGAGAGAAGAACATAATCTGACTGATGGCCAGTGATTGGCAGAAATGGGAGTGGTTTTGTTTTTTAAAGCAACTGAGTAAGTTTGTAAACCAAGAAAGAAATATCAAATATTATTAATTAAATGTGAATTAAACAGAAAAAAACTGAATATCTTTCAGCTGAGTCTGAAGTTCCATACATTTCCAGAACACCTTTGTGACCCATAAGTTGCCTATCTCTTACTGTGCTGAGCCCTGTTATCTTTGGCCATGCCTATGGAATACTTTGCAGATAGGAAATAAGGTCTCTTGGCTGTCAGTTCTCACTTCAGATACAGTTGCTGGCCAGAATTAAAACATTTATAAACCCCAAACTATCATGATTTGAAGAGAAGTTTATTCAAAACAACTCCTCCATGTTCTGTAATATGAAATGTACAATCTGATATTAAAATTGTGAGTGTGAAAATAAGTATCTGTTGGAGTCCTCAGTCATAAATGGAGCCTCTAAATGACAATCCTCCAAATGGCCAGTGACCATTTTGGAAGGAAGGGTATATTTGTAAAATCCAGTAGTTAGGGAAGACTTGAGTCTAGCAATGTCTTCTGAACATGACAGGACCATGGTATACAGGACCTCAACAGCTGTAGTGATTGCCAGCACAAGACCTGTGCAAGACCCAGCCAGCCAGCCAGCAGGGAGAATGAGTATTCTTGCAGGGTGAGGCCCATGTTGAGCTGACATGCTCTAGTGATGGCCCTACAGTCAAGAGTTTATTGCCTACACAAAGTAGATGGAAAGCTCTATTTTTAAAAGGAGGATATAAGGTTGGGAGGGTGTGGAGGTGTATCTAGGATGAATTACATAGAAGATTAAGGGATGAACATGATCAAAACACATTGTACACATGTATAAATTTTTAAAAATATATAATGAATTAATATTCTTATATTAATAAAATTGCTATCATATTATTTGATCCCCTTTTGGTAAACCAAGAGACACAAAAATTTGTCACTAACAATTATGTAATTAATATATCAATACAGTGCCAGAGTAGAGGAACCTAAACAATAAGAGAAGATAGAAGGTGGTATCATGCTTAGTACCCAGATCTCTTCAGGACAACAGATGTTGAAAACTCCTAAATATACACACACATGGATGCATGCTTGCATACCTACATACATACATACATACATACAATTTGAAATAAATGCTTCTGTATGATTTCAGCAGTTGTGCAACTGGAATCCCAGAGTAAAATATAAATCTGGAATGATACTGCCACCAAATCAATGGAGCCAGGCAACCATGAAGCTTCTGTAGCACTTGTCCAGTGAAGAGCTATAAGGTATTGAAATGAAGACAGAAAGAACACACTGAGTGTTTTAAATTATATATTCTGTGCAACGTTTTTGACTAAAGTAGCTAACGCTTAATTTTGTTGTTTGACAAAATAGAAATCTAATCAATTGGATAATTCATATGTCTTTCATTTGGCCTTATTGTTTATCTGTATATATATATAAACATGTATTATTGTACTAAAAAGAAGAGGAGTCTCCTCCTTATATGAGGTAGAAACACAATACCTGATTTTCCTAAGAACTGATGTACCAATTTCAAATGCTTTTCTTTTGGCTATTCCTGACTAAAAAGCTGCAGCTGTCTACTATGGTTTTCCAGATGATGTTGAAAAGCTTTTGAAGATATTAATTTTTATCTAAGTCACTTTTTCTAATGTTTTTTGGGAATTGGGTTCATTGGGATTTTCAACTAGTAAAATCAATTTGTAAAGACAAAGCTGAACACATTTTTGGGGAAGATCATTCATTTTCTTATTTGTATAACACACATGTAAATAACAAGCTATATTTTTCCTAGTAATCATTAAACACAATGAAATTAGACTTTTAATTTTATTTATGAAATATAAATATTTGACCATCAGAAATTTACTTTTATTAGATAATTATAATACATTTGGATAAAATAAAGCACTTAGTCATAAAATTCTACTTTCATATTTACACCAATTTTATAAAAACCATTAGATTGTATTTTAATTATAAATTCTTTGTGTATGACTAAATATCAGAGCACCTATGAAACAGTCTTATGTTCTAATGGTTTTAATAATGGTAGGTGTTGAAGGAGAATTGTAAAGTATAAGGCAGACTAAATGATGTGCTGGTAGAGGAAATATTAGTCTTAGTTCTTTTAGTAAATACTTTTAGGCTTGTAATTTAGTCATGGGAGTCTGTTTTTTTTTTTTTTTTTCTTTATATCAAATGATGGTACTAAAGTACTACTAAGTTTTTGGTTACTGTTAATATGCTATGATTCAGAGAGCCTTCTTGCTTGTATAACATACTTTCTAATGACAACAACTATTAAGATGCTGTTTTATAATGAAATATATCAATAATGTTTATTATTATAAGTAAATTATAAGTCAACATCTGAAAACAAAGGTACTTGAGATGCTCTGGCAAAGTCCACATGACCCCATGAGCCCCTTAAGTGGAAGACTTGTAGAATATATTGAGGGGTGACCCGATTTTCTCTGGGTTGTAAGAATAATGTCTGACAAAGTGCTGTTTGATGTCTCATCTAAATGATAACAACTTAGTAGGGAAAAAACTTAAAAATGATAAAACACATTTGCAAGTTTTATTAGTTTATTTGCCTTTGTTAAAAAAGCCACTGCTTCATATTTTAGCATATGTAAGTACTCGGGAAAGCCCTGAAGATGTCATATAAAGATGAGTTAGATGTATCACTTAACATCAGGCAATTCAGTCTCTTACGAGTCATTTGCTACAGAAGCTCAGTAGTCTAAATGCTGTCTCTCACTCTCAAAATTCCACTTCTCCTTTCCTAGTCCTTTCCTTGCATGGAGGAAATCATGGTGTCTCAGTATCGAGTGACACAATGGTCTCCTGAATAGTTTATCATTTCTGGTTCTTTAGTCTTCCCTGATGTCCAGAGGGCACCGAGCACTTTGGGGAGCTGTTTCAGCTCGGTCCCCCTTCACTGCTACCGCAATGGCTGAAAAGAAACAGAGCATACTCTTCACAGCTGACTTTTTTCAGGTGTGCTCTTTGTAGCAGCCCTAATGGGCAGACAGTTCACTGTGGCTCTCCCTGTTGGTGTCCAGGAGGACAAGCCCGCCCAGACAGCCCATCAGATTAACCATATAATAGACTCGGAAGCTGCTTTAACGCTGTAAAACAAAATTGCTTACAGAGTCTGCCAGCATGCCAGATGCTGCTATTGGAAGAAAAAAAATCTTCCAGCGCTTAGCATCTGGGTCTCATGGTTGCCAGGAAAAGAAATGGAGAGAAAGAGAAAAAAGAACAGGCAAATCACTACCAATGAGATTGTTCCTGCAAATAAAAATAAATAAATTAATGAAATAAATATATTTTAAATGTCAAAAGCATTACTTTTCAGAAAAGGACAAAATTACAAATGTCTTACATAGCAGTAGGCAGGAAACTACTCAACCTTTCCTCTCCACAGTCCTGAGACAGGTCAAGTTAGGTCAATTTTCCTAAATAAATCTGAATACTGAGATGCTTGAATTGGAGTGTAAATGTTCAGTCTGTTTCCAATATGCTCATTTTATTGATAATTTGCATGTGAGCATTCTTGCCAGATGAATATAAATTCTATATTTAAACAAGGTAAGAAATAATGCTTCCACATTTGCACTTGCTTGTTTATTTTCTGACTGCCAATTACATAATTGAACATTGTAACTAAATATATAACTCCCAAGTATCAATTAACAGTTTTTCAGGAGAATTATTATCCTGAAGCCAAATAAACAATAGATTTCCCCAATACCATTTAAAGGCAATTAGATTTAGTTTTTACACCCAAACACAAGATGAATCTGATGAATCATCACTTGTCAGTTGCATAATTTATTATTCTTGTCTAACTCTGAGGAATAATGGCTAATATATTTAGATCTATTAAACTGAAATATGTTTCAAAAGATATATTAACTTTCTCATTTAAAACACATGTAAAATATATTTTATAACAATTTTAAAGATATTTTTCTATTTTTCTAGATGTGAAAATTATAATTCAACCAATATAAATGTTCTTGTTCATATGGGAATAGCTATTATACATATAACATAAATGCACACACATGCATGGGTTCATGTGGATATTTATTGAAGGTAAATGTGTCTAAATATGTTAATAATAATACTACTTGTTACAGTAAAGATCAGATGATCTGAATGTTTATCACTGTAAAATAGGTTGATGTGGTGATATATTGTGTACCCTAATAAAATTTGCCTGGAGATCAGAGAACAGAACAAGCCACTAGACTAAACATATATGTCAGGCATTGGTGGCACACACCTTTAATCTTAGCACTCAGGAGGCAGAGATGCATCTGGATCTCTGTGAGTTCAAAGCCACCCTGGACTCCATGAGATTGATTCAGTCTAGGAGAGAAAGAGAGTCAGGCAGTGGTGGCACACACTGTTAATTCCAGTACTTGGGAGTCACACGCCTTTAATCCCAGCACTAGGAAGGAAGTAATATGGCTGGGCAGAGAATGGTATATAAGGCATGAGGAGACAGGAACAGAAGCTTTTCGCCTAAAGAGCCATTTTTGGCTGGACCCCTTTTGGCTGAGGACTCAGAAACATTCAATCAGAGGATTCATGGAGTCGGTAAAATGAGAAGTGCTATGGCTTGTTCGTTTGTCTCTCTGAACTTTCAGCATTCACCCTAGTATCTGGCTCTGTTTTATTTTTTTTTTAATTGTAAGACCATTTATAAATCGAGGAACAGGTTGATAGCTTCATTTAATTATATAATATTGCAATATTGGACTGTGTGCACTGGTTGAAAGAAAGATATATATTATTTATGATGGTACAAATGCAAGAACATAGAGTTGAATGAAGAAAACAAAGATTATTTTTTAGTTATATTCTAACTAATTTAAGTACTAAAACTCTAAATTTCAACATTCCAGTTTATATATTCACTTTTATATGCATAAAAATCTCTCTGTCAATGGGGTAGATTCAGGAGAATAGCTTAGAGACTATAACCTTACACTCAATATATCCATACATTGTTTAAGACAAACATTCATTTCTATTCCATTTGCAGTATGTGATACCTATTTTATACTTTGAATTGTAAAGCGGGAGCCTACTTATTTGTTTCATTTACTTGTTCACCAGCCACAGGCTAAAGGTGTGCTACTTCTATGTCTCATCAAAAGCATCGTGATAGACCTGCACACACATGATCTATTGTGTCATCAGACTGTCTCTGGAAGAAAGAAGCTTCTTTAATGAGGGTGTACAGATTCACTAATCCATGGGTATAAGAATAATTCAGTGGGAGTTGACTTAATACTATGTCCATCTTGCAGATTAGTAGTAGTTAAGGGTTATCTCCAAGACATGTGAATGGCCAAGCCACAAGCTCTGTCCTTTAATCACGGTGATAGTTGTGGATTTCATCTTGTGAACTTAGCCTTAAACCCAGTCAAAAAGTACCTGGATACTGTGTGTCCTTCATGCCACTATTGCATCAGTGGGCATGTCTCGCCAGGATGGTCATTACTGTAGGTCACAGAGTTCACAAATGAGGAGCTTACAGAGTTCACAATGAAGATTATTTTTCTCCTCCAGTTGTTTGAATATTGTGACACTTACACCTCACTCAAACGATTAGACAGTCATTCAGAAAAAAAAAATCTAAAAAAGACACTCTAGAATTTACAAAATAATAAAGTGGGTCTAAGAGATATCTACAGAGTATTCTATCGAAACACTAAAGAAGGCAAACTCTTCTCATTAGTGCATAGGTTATTCTCCAAGATTGACCATATACTATGATACAAACTAAGTCTCAATAAATATAGGAAAGTTGAAATAATATCAAAGTCTGGGGGAAGGCCAGCTCTTGAGAACTGCTCCAGGGTTCTGAATAGAAGTCCTCAGAGTACCCAGGGCTTTAGGAAACTATTTTATCTGAGAGTATTTAGAAGTAAGTTTCTATCTATCTAACAGTTAAATAAGGAAACGCACATTGCTTCTGATGGTAACTTACTGTTTTAATTCATCTTAAAAAAATTCTCTCTCAGCAAATCTGTTTGTCTCCACATAGATGCCTTCCACATTGTTACATTCTCCACACAGCCAAGTTACATTCCACACTGTTACATTCTCCATAAATTCTCCACATTACCTCTTTAGCACAGTTATATCTCTTTTTTATATAGCTCTGTATCACTCTTCTATACACACGTCTTCTCACTCCCCTACATTCTTTCACATATTATTACATCATTTATTTACTCTTTACTCACTTATTCTCTCATTCATTCACCGTTCCTCAGCACATACCCACACATACTCACTCTTACCCTCTGCACAGCTCTTTTATAAAGCAATTGGATTTTTCTTTTTTCTTTTATTATTAAGAATTTTTTAATTCATTTTACATACCAATCACAGATTCCCCCCCTCTTCCCTCCTCCCACCTGCCCTCCAACCTCCCCCTCCAAATCACCTCCCATTCCTTCCTACAAGAAGGTAAGGCCTCCCATGCAAAGTGAGCAGAGTCTGGTACATTCAGCTGAGGCAGGTTCAAGCCCCTCCTCTTGCCTCAAGGCTGTCAGCACAGCTCTTTTATTACAGCAGGTCTTTCCATAGCTTTTCACAGCCCCCTCACAGCTGAACTGCACAACTAAGAGTTACATTTTCAGGATCACAAAGCATTTCTTGAGCAAACATTCAGAGACAGAGCCGAATGCATATATTTAAGGAATCACAGAATTTCTCTCAGGCTAGGAGTGTCACATTGATCAACCAGTAAGGCTTGGCCAAGCATGCAGCCTGAGTTGGTTAGGGTTCCCCAATAGAAAAAGACATTGAAATTTGGGACTGAACAATAACAGTTTGTTGGCATGACCTTGAGTGGTAGGGATATGTGCAATTACTGTAGAGGGTTATGTCCTAATGTAGTCAGCCTGACCTTGATTTAGCAAAGAAGGGGAACACCTGGGAACTAGCCTTGTGTATTTTCTGTAGGGGCAGATTAGTCTATTTTGAGTTTGTTCTGATGTCTAAAATTAGTAGTCTTTGAGACTGAGAACACCGTTACTTTCCTGTGTCAATTCAGACAGGCATTCTAGTAAATTTTCTATTCATGAGAATTTTACACTTTAAACATGAATCATCTTCCTGAACATCCACAGGTATACGTGTGCCCAAAGATGTAAAACACACTACCAGTGGGCTGTGGAAAGAACCCTACAGCTGTTCTTTCTAAGGAGGTATAGTGGGGGCACATGAGAAAGTAACAGACAGAAAACAACCGGATTCCACAGCCAGTGATGCCATGGACTTTGCCTAGTGGGGCTCCCCAAAAGAGAGTTATCCATCTGGTGGGTTGACTTGGTAAGTACTAGTTGTCACCTGCTGTATACTCCCATGGCCTCCTGCAAAATAATGTCTTATATTCTATCTACCACAATGGAATAAAACTGAATTTTAATAGCAATATAAACAACACAAAGTACACAGAATGATGGAAACTAAAGAACACACTACTGAATGATAATTGGGTAAAGGGAAAAATCAAGAGAAAAATTTAAAATTTCTAAAAGTAAATGAATATGCATATATTAAAATACATAGAACACAACAAAGTCAGTCATAAGAAGAATATTTATAGTATCAAGTGCACACATCAAAAATTTTGAGAGATCTCAAATTAATGACTTAATGATGTACCAGAAGGCCTTGGAAAAACAAGAGTAAACAACACCCAGCAAAAGAACATAGGAAGTGATAAAGTCAACACTAAAATAAATACAAATGATCAATTAAATGAAAAGTTGTTTCTTAGAAGTGATTAACAAAATTGCCAAGCCTTTAGTCAACTAATCAAACTGTATCATCCACATCAATAAAAACTAGAAATGGAAACGGAGCCAGGACAACAAACACTGAGAAGATCAGAGAGCTATATAGACATGCTTTACAAATCTATATTCTACAAACTCTTCTTTTTGTTTAAAGATTCAACTCAACATGACTAAATATATTAATCTGTGTTTATGTCAAAAATCAGAACTTACTCCTCCTAACCGAAACTTTATACCCATTGTACCCAGTGACCAGTAACTTTGCATTCCTCTCTCCCCATGCACTACTTAGCCATTACTATTTGATTCTATCTCTATTTCTGTAAGTTTAGATTGCTTACATATACATGAGGAAAAAACTACTATGCATTTTTTTAGAAAAAAAATGAAATTTTCTGCATCTTATTGCTCATTTTTAGAGATATGGAGAGTTTTACATAGCTTATGTATTACCAGGTGTATGTATTGGTTGGATACTAACTATAAATATATATAATTTATGCCCAATAACTAATATGTATTTAATTTTGTGTTAGCTTCCATGTCTTGAGTTTCATTTTATATATATTTATATAAAATTTTATAAAAAATACATCATGTTCTTTAGATAAATGCAAAAGTAGATTCATATATACAAAACAAAATAAAATAGATATACTTACAAATTCAAGACCATGTCTCTAGTAACAAAATTTATATAGGATAGAAATTAATCTATTATTTAGTTTCTTTTAATTGGGTTTAAATGTTACTATGTCTATTTCACAGATGATGGAATGCAAACATAGATACTGAGGAAATAAAAATATTAACAGGCTCCTCAGAGACCAAGACAGTATTAAAAGCAATATGTATCTGGTTGCAGACCAAGTACATTCTGCACTAAAGGATGTGTAGTTTGAGGTAACTGATGTGATGGTTTGGCAAGACACTTGTACATGTTACTTACAAATGAAAACATTTGGTAAAATAGAAGATGGATTACCAAACTGTTAGCCAAAAGCTGTTATTATATAGGGCCTTTGCTAAGTCAAAGTACAAAATCATAATTGGGAGGGTGCACAACCAGAAATTGATTAATTACACAGATAAATACACAAGCTTATCAGAAGTTTCTGATGCACTAGTTTTGAATGAAATCTTGAAAATATTTTATATCCTATAAAACGAAGCAATAAAAGTTCAATTATTTTATTATTCCTTTTGTCTGGCTATTCTTTTGCAAATTAATTTACGTTACTTAAGTAATGAATATAGGTACAAGCTCAAATACATAATATATGTAATATATGTGAGTGAACATATATGTGCACATGTGCACTAAAAATGTTAAATATCTTTAAAAGGTATGAGTTTTAGATTTTGAAGTTATAAAATGCTTATCATAAGTAATTCAGTATCATTAAACTTTTTCATATTTAACCTCTCTCTCACTCTCTTTCTTTCTGTCTCTGACCCTCTGTCTCTCTGACTTTCTCCCTGCTTCCCGTGTGTGTGTGTGTGTGTGTGTGTGTGTGGTGTGTGCATGTGTGTGTGTAATGGGAAAGTTGTGGATTTTCCAGTTGGAATGGAGGATATTACAAGGTTTCTTGTAAGAAGAAAAGAAGAAAGGTCAAAGCCACCAAGGTGAACATGAAAAGGACAGAGAAGAGAAGAGAAAAATGGAGTGGGAGACAGAGAATTTAAATTTGCTCTATTACTAGAGCTGAAAGCAGAAGTAATGACTATGATCTGAAAGATACATGCATCTTGTATTGTGACAAAGTAGAGAACAGCCTCCCTGGAGACTCCTGGAGACATGGACACACTGCTGGCACTTCACATTTATGACCTGTAGCTGAAAGATAATGAATATGCGTTACTTTGAGCTGCTAGAAAGTGGTGATTTGTTACCACAGCAAGAGGAAGCTGGTTCATTCAGGTCTCTGTGCAGTAGAATGCATTTGTCAGCATTTGGGGACACTGAGAACAGTGGAGGAAAAGAAAAGCAAAAAGAAATTTAGTTTGTGGTTCAGATAAATTGGGTTATTAATGAGACAATATCATTTGGGTGATGTAGGAAAAGAGTTGTACTGCTTAAGGATAGTATCTTTTGTATGAACTCAGACATATGGGAAACAATTTTATTAAACTGTAAAAGACACCTAGCTATTTGATGAGATTGAGTTTTGAATTTTAACAATATTATGGGTAATTAGCAGAGAGAAAACAGGTTGGCAACTAATATAAAAATCTGTAGAATGAAAAGTCTGGGGGAAAATAAGATGGTTAATTTCTATGAATGTATGATGATATCACAGTCAATTTTCAAGAAATCGGATAATATAATAAAGATAGTTTTAATTCACTATGTGAATTATTTAATTCTGCTTGAGGAGAGATATGCGAAATACCTTTGTTCTTTTCAGGTACTACATTTAACATCTGTTCCACAGATGACAGTGAAAACCATGCTCTATGGTAATTTCTATATTTGGCTGTCAATATAGATCAGTTATAGCTGTGCTGAACAGTACAGTGGTCATAAATGAATATTTAAATATTAGTTAAATCAAAACCTGTTTTTTTTGTTTTTTTGTTTTTTTTTTTGTTTTTCAAGACAGGGTTTCTCTGTGTAGTTTTGGTGGTGCCTGTCCTTGAGCTCCCTCTGTAGACCAGGCTGGCTTCAAACTCACAGAGATCGACTGGCTCTGCCTTCTGGGTGCTTCGATTAAAAATATGTGCCACTACCACCCGGCTTCAAAACCTAATTTTTAATAAAAGTTATTTTCTTAGTAGCACTATCTACTTCCCATTGACTTGATGCCCAAATGTGACTAGTACCGATCACACTGGACGTGGTAATGAGATGTGTTCATCACAAAGTTGTCCATTGTGATGTCCATTGATTAGTGGCTAGTGTGCTGTTCATTGATTGGGGGCTAGTGTCTGTGTGATAATCCATGTAAAATCTAACAAAAATCATTAACAGAAAGTGGAAATTTTCTTTAACTACAGAGATTGATATAAATTGTTTTAAAAGCCTTCACATGTAGATTAAAGAACACTGTAAAACATTCAAAAGATTTTGAATGCACACAATTTGATAAAGACTGTTGTGGGAAATCAAAACCCACAAGGAATGTATCAACAAAGAAAAATAAGGTAATTCCTGTTAATCTTAAAATTGGACAGCTTAATTGAATGGCTATCTGCTGAACCAGAGAAATGAGAAGTCTTATTTCAGAACTTTTATTTGAAAAATAAAAGTTGGTAACTATTGTACAGTGGAATTTCAGTATCCATAGTTCATTATTCTTTTACTTGTTATATCAAAGGAAAAAGTACAGTTTCACTCATACCTTAAGCACTACACATTGAGGGCATTTATCCTGCTCATAATTTAGCTATAGTTACTGTTAGTATATTAGTTAATTACTATTTTAGTAATATACTGATTGCAGTGTGCTCGTATTGTTTATTCTCATAGGGAGAGCTTTCAAATAAATGATGGGAAAGGAAATGTGAAGAATCTAAATCCTTCAAAGAGAGTAATAGTTGAGAGGAAACACCAACAAAATGACAATTTATATGAAAGCACTGACATTTTGAGAGTTTGAAACAATAACAAAAGCTACCCACAGATTTCTTTTTTGTAGAAATGTCAAGGTCAATAAGGTAAATGATAAAAATGTCTCATGACATGAAAGTTGTACAATGTTGTTTAATATTGGAATTCAAAGTCACCCTCTAGAAATTTGAGTTTGTTTGTTTGTTTTTGTTCCAAAATCATGTAGTTTATTCCAAAGTAGAGTAAGATAAAGAAAAGTATGTTACTCTTTTAAGTAACATAGAAGAGATACAGATCCACATATCTCTAAACATATCTGAAAGAAAATAAGAAAAAAGAACAAGAGAGAGATAAAAAGGGAGAGAGATGAAGAATAAACAAACATAATGAATTTATCACTTATTTATTTTAATTACTTATTTTTATTGACATGGGAATCTCATTATGTAGCCCACACTGGACTCAAGTTCAGGATTCACAAGACTTTGCTGTGTTCCAGAACTATAGTGACATGCCAGGTTCCATTTTATTTTTAAGCATTACAACTGTATGTATTTATGATATGTACTATATTGCTTTGATATTTATACACTGTAGAATGGCCAAACAGAGCTAACCTCTCTCTCTCTCTCTCTCTCTCTCTCTCTCTCTCTCTCTCTCTCTCTCTCTTGGAAATTCCAAGAGTTGTACTCATAGAATTAGTGAGTAGAATGGTGAATACTATTCACCAGTGGGATTGTGTTAGAAAAGATATTAGTAAAAAAAATAAAATTATAGTTATAAATGAGGTATGCACCAAAGAGAGATTTATGAAATCCCCCTTTCTGTGATTTTTATTTTTATCATATTTTCTTGATTCCAGAAGAATTTTGAAGCTTTAAATTCTACATATGAAGAAGACATTAGAGGAAGACATCTTCATCAATTTTCATTGATCAATGTTGATTGAGCTTCTTTGGCTTTAAATATTTAAATTAGGAATTGTATTCACTTTCTTTTGTGCTAATTTAAAATAATTTTAATTATGAATCTAATGCTTATGGCATCTTATTTTTGTTTCTTACCACAGATACCTAACTCTTCTACTCACCACTTATATAAACATGTATAGTATTGTTAGTGCTTAAATCACACGCCTATGTACTTATTGTTATTATTATTATTATTATTGTTATTATTATTATTATTGGATTTACTGATGCTACTGGAAATGTAACTTGATCTCTTCTTCATACAAAATTCCTTGCATGTGTCTATTAATGTTCCTGTTAACTCTTTTTACTGAGGGGTAGTTTGAATTTTTAGAAACTGACTCCCAACAGTGTTATTGAAGTTTATTTTTGTTTTTTATCTTTATATTCAGGAATTTTTCTTGTGCTAAGCAAGAAAATGGTTCTAATGTCAGTCTCTGTGTTAAAGACTCGCATATTTCTTGAGTTCCCAGTAGTTTGGTTTGGTTGTCTCTGTAGGTTTCCCCATCTTAATTTTGTTGTCCTTGCTCAAAGAATCCTTTTCTCTCTTCAACTGGACTCCTTGAGCTCAGCCTGGTTCTTGGCTGTGGATCTCTACATCTACTTCCATCAGTTACTGAAGAAAGACTCTATGATTACAGTTAGGGTATTCACTGATCTGATTACTGGGATAATACATACAGTTCAGGCATCCTCTCCACTATTGCTAGTAGTCTAAGCTGGGGTCCATAGCAGGAATGTTAGATGGTCTTATTAATAAGATCAAACCTGAGGCCAGATATTAGGGTGAATGCTGGAAGATCAGAGAAGCAGAACAAGCCACAGCCACCTCACCTTGTCAGTTCCTCAGCTGATCCTATTTCCTCAGACTGGAAGCCTCTGAGTCCTCATCCAAAATGAATCTCAGCTGAATTGTTTCTTAAAAGCCTGAAACTTAACCAGCCAAAAGCTTCTAGTTTCTGCTCTTCATGCCTTATATACCTTTCTGCTTTCTACCGTCACTCCCTGGGATTAAAGGATCACTTTCTGGGATTAAAGGCACTAGTCACCAGGCTTGGCTGTATCCTTGAACACACAGAGATCCAGGTAGATCTCTGCCTCTGGAATGCTAGGATTAAAGGTGTGTGCTACCACTGCCTATCCTCTATGTTTAATATTGTGGCTGTTCTGTTCTCAGACCCCAGATAAGTTTATTAGGGTGCACAATATTTTAGGGAACACAATACCACCAGAGGGGTCATCCTTGTGGTTTCCTGGGAAGTTCCCTGGCATTCAGTTTCTCTCTATCCCCATGATGTCTCCCTCTATCATGGTATCTCTTTCATTGCTCTCCCACTCTGTCCCTGTTCCAGCTTGACCATCCGTTCTCTTATGTCCTCATCCTTCATCCCCTACCCTCCATTGCCCTCCCCCATCCCCAATTTACTCATGGAGATCTCATCTATTTCTCCTTCTCAGAGCAATCCTTGCAACCCCCTTTGGATCCTCCTTGTTAGCTAGCTTCTCTGCAGCTGTGGGTTGTAGTCTGGTCATTCTTTGTTTTACATCTAGTATCCACTTATGAGTGAGTACATATCAAGTTTGTCCTTCTGAGTCTGGGTTACCTTACTTAGGATGATATTTTCTAGTTCCATCCATTTGCCTGCAAATTTTATGATGTCATTGTTTTTTACTGCTGAGTAGTGGGAACTCATGAAATTTAGGCTAACACCTATGGAGCTTCCATGGGACTGCACTAAGCCCTCTGCATAAGCAAGACAGTTGTATAGCTTGATCTGCTTAAGGGGACCCCTGGCTGTAGGATTAGGATCCAACTCTGGTGTATGAGCAGGCCTTTTTTGAGCCCATAACTTATGGTGGGACATCTTGTACAGCTTTGATGCAGGGGAAGCTTGGACCTGCCTCAGCTGAATGTACCAGGCTCTATTGACTCCCCATATCCACTTGCCTTCTTGTAGGAGGGAATGCAGGGTGGGTTGAGGAGGCTGGATGGGAGGAAGATGGGAAGAGAGGGGAACTGTGATTGGTATGTACAATGAATGAAAAAGAATTCTTAATTTAAAAAAAAGGAGAAAAAAATAGTACTGTATATTTGTCTCTTACCCAGAGTTATGCTCTGAAATCATCATCTAAATACTTTTTAGACATGTCTGCTTCAATGTTGCCTACAAGTCATGGATAGAATTGGAAAATAACTGGACTCATTGAATTTATCTTCCTAACGGTGACATTGAAGTTTGATTAATATAGTTTGCCAGAACCTTTGGTATCATTCTCAATTCTCCAATCACTTTCTACCCCCTAGCTGATTTTTACAAATTACTTCTTATTGGTTTGCTTAATTGTTCTTGAGTTCATTCTTTTAATCCATTATCATTGCTCCACTCATAGATTGAATAACGATAATTTCTCTTCCATTTGATTGCAAAACAATTCTTGCCTCTCTAGGCCTTTGGCACTTCTTCAACTTTAATTTACTCCCAAATTAGTTTCTTGGTAATCTTCATAAGACTATTTGGAAGCCTTTTCACTGATTTCTGCTAAAAACATCATTTAATGTCTCTTATTTTCTTTAGAATGCAATTGATTCCCATAAGCATGACAGAGAAGGACTTTATGTCATATAACTAACATGAGCATGCTACACTACAAAGAATATGTCTAATCTCTTTTGAGCGACCACTCTATAACTCTAGGGTAACATTCTATGAAATTTTCCTGTGGCAAGAGTCATCTATGCATCTCACCCTATATGTAAACTTCCTCAAAGCTCAAAAACACGTTCCTGGAAGTTTTATGTGAACACCTAAAGTAGAGGTTATTACTTTCTGCTTGAACCATCTCAGAACCATAGAGATGTAGTATTTATCATAGTCTCTTCTTGATCTTGTAAATCAAAGTTTCTAGAACACAGCATGAGGAGTTTCGTTTAAAGTGGCAGACCTTTGTTGTTGAAGGCTTTCCTGTCCATTATAGGATATTTCCCAGTATCCCTGTTCTCAACTCTGTAACATCCTGATAGAATTATTATGTGTCATCAGAAATTTCAAATGTTCTCTAATAGTTCTAAACTACTTTTGTAAAGATATAACTTACCATGTCTTATAATATTGCTCATATTTTAGTGTTATTCCTAATTTATGAAAATCAAAACATACATGAGTGCAATTAGAATTAATGGAAATTGTCAGTGTCTTAATATGTTACTGAGTAAATAACCCAGAAGGAAGGCTGAATATTATGTGTCCCTTTAAAGAAATGTCAGTTGAATAGAATTTCTAACTTTCTTTGCTTGTGTTGAGTCCCAGATAAAGAGGAAAGTTTCTCTGATTCAAATTACAAAAGAATTGTCATCTCTTTCACTGAAGAGTGTGTACAAGCTTGGTGGTTGAACTTGGTGCTGGAGGAGACCAAAGAAGACTATAATATTAGCAACTCAAAATTCAAAGTAGGATACAAAGTATAGGCTGCAATAATAGGATAATGTGATACATATCACAGTACAGAGCTCAAATTAATTTCAGGAGAATCTTCCTTGATTTTTACAAGAAAGTTGTTTATTGGGGAAAATTTTGTCTTGTTTCATGTTTGTCCCCAATTTTATAGCTTCTAGAGGTATATATCTCATTTCAAGGCAAAACAAACAAACAAAAGCAGAAAAATTTTGCCACCCCCCCAAAAAAATAATGGGTTTCTTTTTTTATAGAAATTGCCATGGTTTGTAAGCTGTCTGAGGTATTATTCATAAAGTCATAGATGCATTTTGTGCTGGATAAGGTTTGAGAACCAGACTAATATGAACTTTGATAAGAAAAACATAAATTGAATGTAAAATCTACATATTATTATTATTGAAATAATGATCTGAGTGGATGCTTTTAACTCCACTAAGAAAGCCATTGTATAATTATAGACAGGGAACAGACTGTGATTAATTTATGTAATGCCTTTTCCTGTGGAACGGTAAGGACATGCAACATTGCTGCAATCACATATGTGAATGTTTATACATATACATTGCCATTTAATAAGTAGAATATTTAATAAGACCACCTTCTTCTCTGATAAGGTAAAATTAAAACTAAAGGAATTGTGTTGTATATCAAATTAGTAAGCACATTTGTGAGAAAAAAATTTCAGTTAGACATGTTTTGTGAATTAACATTCAAGAATTACTTTTATTCTTTTTAATTAAATGTGTGTGTGTGTGTGTGTGTGTGTGTGTGTGTGTGTGCGCTTGTGTGTGTGGTACTTGAATACAGGTATCCTCATACTCAAGGAGGGGAGTTAGCTGTCCTGGCTTTGGAGTTAAAGGTAGTTGTGGGCTATACAACACTGGTACTATGAACCAAATACCAATCCTCTACAAGAGAAGTATACATTCTTAACCACCAAATTAACTATTTGGCAGCATAATTTAACTTTTTATAAACTTAGAAACAAGAAAAGTACTCAGAAATATTTTGCATTTCCTGCAAGCAAATAGTCTAATATCTGAATTGTTTACCTAGTATGCAATTGTAGGATATGATATAGACATAAAAATGACATTTAAAAAGACACATTTTCAAAGGTGAATATAATCAAGATGTAAGTATAGAAAGAAAAAAATCCAACAAAAATTTTATTTTATCAAAGAAACTCAGGGAAATTTCATGAAGTAGAAAGTGTTTTAAATTTTCTTGAGGTTATTAAAGATGAGAGATATGAAATGAATCCTGATTATTATATTAATCAATAGTTATCCCAATCTTTGAAATTAACATGAACATCAAAATCAGAAGGAGTAAATATTTTCTGATGACAGAATTTAGGTGAACTTCTGTACTTGCTACTCTCTGTTCTGAGTAGTATAATATGAAGACCGTTCTCAGTGAGAAAAATTATTTTCTCTTTCTCCCAGATTTTCTTCACTGGTGTATGAAGTTAGGAATGTTCAATCACAAACAAGTTCTTTCTGAACTTGTAAGTACCATGGGAAACAGTGTTTCCAGTTTACTTGTAGTCTTGTAGCAGTTATCTCTTAAATTAAATGATTGTATCATTGGGCATCTTTTTTTTTTTTTTTTTTTTGAGACACGGTTTCTCTGTGTAGTTTTGGTGCCTTTCCTAGATTTCGCTCTGTAGACCAGGCTGGCCTGGCACTCACAGAGATCTGCCTGGCTCTGCATCCCAAGTGCTGGGATTAATGGCATGCACCACCTCTACCGGGCTCAATGGTGTATCTTACCAAATGTTCGAATGATGAAATGTTTAAAGAATGAAAACCAGAAAAAATATTATAAAGCTTTGACTAGGCTGTGATGACCTACTCTTTGTCAATCAAACTCTATCAGGTACTGTACTTTACTGTTACATCATTTGTATACATTTACAAAATTCATCTCTCATGTTTTATTCACATGAGCTAGTATGTTTTATGTTTTATCTCGGAACCAGAGACCCTCACTAAAATTATACTAAACACACCACTGTATAAAAAGATGTGCATACTAAATGGCACCGACATCAGGAATGAGAAGAGACCCGTCTTTAAATTTTGCTTGTTGTAATGTTCCATCACCTGAAATTTAATTTTAAAAATTAATGTAGTTGTAGGTGTGGACAAAGGACAAAGCTTTAAAAAGAATATATCACTTGGAGTAATTAATTTATTGCCTGTTGTGAGAGACATCACAAATTATGTTTTATTTACTTACTATTAATCTGCTATGTAGAACTTGGTTGAATGTCTGGCCAAACACAAAGAATATCTGATTAATGCTGCTACATCATCTGGGTATGAGGCTTTAAAGGATGATATGATTGATTATGAGTCTACAAACAATATCTTCTTGCATCAAAATTCAAGTGCAGGACTACAACGCAGAAGGGTGACATGGCAGATGTCATGCAACCACATTGGAGCTGCATGATCGATGGAGCGAACGGTGATTGATGCTATTGGCTTGCCACAGCATCTAAAGGTAAGATAGTGTGTGTGTGAGTCAGGATGCGGGTAGTTCACATCTGAATGACAATATGACAGAATTATAGGACTGGAAAAATAGTTGGCCATAGGAAAGGAGTGAAGGGAATATTTAGTATAGTAGCTGCTTGAGGGAATGGAAAATACATTACTGCCGTGAAAACTGGTCTATGAAGGGAAATCTTAAAACTAAGCAGCAGCAAATCAAGGTGGTTTTCTTTTGCAACTACACATTTCTTTTTTTTTTTTTTGTTTGTTTGTTTCATTATAAGAGTATGAGAGAGGGTGTTTAACAGAAATGATGTTTTATCTGTCACATCTTACCAATGGACAAATGAGAAAAATGAAAAAACATGCTTAAGGTTAGGGTTAAAAAGAAAATTGCCCTGGATACAGCAATTCTGAGATGAGTCTTATCTAACCTGCTATTTAATTTTAGGTGTTAAAGAGTGTATATACAAGAAAATGTTTTTGTGGAATATTCAGTTTACAAATAATAATTTTAAAATTATTATATGTTGGGGGAAGCATTAGTTATGTAAAAAGAACCCCTTTAAAAGACACATTAACTGATGGCATTCAAACAGTTATTTTTGCTAATCATATGATGACTGGAGCTTGATGTATTTTTTTAATAGAAGTGGAAATGGGGAATGGTTCTCTGGAATATGATGCAGTGATGGGTGTTGAGTATACCCATGCACAAAACTAGTGCTGGTGTTGGTGATATTAGTATTAGAATTAGCATTAGAAATAGTATTTCTTTTAATCTTATTAAAACAAGGAATCAAATTAAGTGTCTGTAGAGATATAAAGCTTACTTCTCTTCTTTTTTTCATGTATACAGAAAGCGCAAGGGAAAAATGACAGAAAATATACAAAATGTTATATCACAAATTAGATCATATAACTTCTTTTTGTTCACAGGAAATAAGAAATTGCAGTATTTGAAGAATGTCACCAGAATTAATATGAGTCATTTATATAAATATTTATAGATTTATAAACATTATCCAAGCATTATGTGAGACAGATTGAACAATTCTTAGAGATAATACTATAAGGGTTATTTATGTGAATTCCAGGCCCTACTAATGTACACACACACACACACACACACACACACACTAATACGTACAACACACTGAGTCAATAACAAAGATGATCTGCTTATAGCACAAAGAAATGAAAGCAAGGAGAGGTAACTTCAGTACCTGTCAGCCACGTGGCTGGACAAAGATGACATCAGAGGTGTTCTAGATGCTAACATTCCACTCTTAAAGCAATGCTCAGCATAGAAGATTAGTAATTAAAAGAAATAACAGACAAAATGAATTATTATCATCCTTGGTGACCAAGAGCTCACTATTCATACACAATATAAAAATATATTACATTTTAATAATACTCTAGTGTCTGGGATTTTATTTTGGAGGTTAGGAATAGACATCCCACTCATCCCAAGTCTGTCTGTCTATCTGTCAGTCTCTATCCTACTCCCTCTCTCTCTTTGCCGGTGCACTGTTCGTTCCTGTGTGAGTGTGAGTGTGTGTGTGTGTGTGTGTGTGTGTGTGTGTATGTGTGTGTGTGTGTGTGTGTGTGTGTACGCCAGATTGTGGAGTCTGTTCTAATTTCTGACAGGACGTTGGAAGGGTGCATAATGTCTGAAGAAATTAACACTTGATCCAGAGAGGGCAGGAGCACAGCCAAGGCTATGGGATAAAACCTCAGGAACCTTCCTCCCTTGGTCTCCAATTTGCTTTACCTCTTTTTTGTTCACCTTTTGTGATGCTCAATACTTAATTATAGGCATTTTTCTGACAGATTGTATCTACTACATATTTTTTAATTACAGTATAATCATTTTTTGTAGACTACCGCTTACTTTATAAAAAATAACAAATCTTTAGCTAATACTTTTTTAGGAAGAGGCAGAAATCTAATTTTGTAAATGAACCTACACAGTACTAAGATGATAAGCGATCTATATTAATTTCAGGAGGCAACTTTGTAGATTTTAATTGTGAGCAACAGCATTTCTTATTGACTGAGCTTAAAAGCCTGAAGTATTTCTAAATGAAAGTAAACTTCAGTGCAGTGTATAGGAAACCTTAATCCAGACAACAATATAATACTTCAGTGGCCACTGCTGGAAAGATTATGTGGGATGCAGCTCAGTGCTACTGGTAACTGTGTACATCACTGAAGATAAAGCCAGAATAAATAACATGCTTGATGCTTCTAATTCCTTAAAATCAACATAAAAACCCTGCAAGCTATTTCATGCCAGGTTTGACAGGTGGTGATAATGTTTGAGGAGTCACAGGATACACCGCAGTGATAGCAGTGAATGGTGCAGCATTGGAGGTGTGCTTGGGTAGAGAGCAAAGCAAGCCTGGAAAAGTTAAATTGAAGTATTTCAAAAAGCACAATTTTGCTCAGCTGCCCTTAAAACACCTTGAAATATCTTCCACTTACAAAACTGTCTCAGATATCAGCAACACATAAAACGATATTCACATGAAAAGTATTGGCAATATTTTAGCAAAATTAAAAGATTGAAAAGAAGAAAATATCTGTTTCAAATTAAGTTTTGAAACTGTGAACTCTTTGCTTTTGGGCAATTCTGGTGTTTCACATCAGAACATATATATATATATATATATATATATATATATATATATATATATGTATTTTTTTTAATTAGTCACTGGGTACACTGGCTACCTCCACCTATTGATGCTCATATTAAGAGGCTTGTTTATACTATATTCTTTAGAGGACAAAGTCAAGTGGTTTTCATCACTTTTAGTTACGAGAAAAATCTAGAGCTCTGCAAACCACAATGATGTTATCTTGTGCATTTTATCATGCTTTAGCCACTGTGCATTTTTGTGTACTAAATGCCCTCCTAAGTTTACTCTCCAATTAAATAGAGGATAGGGCTTATCCTGAGAACATTAGTGAAGTCAGGAAAAGAACCTTGAAAATTGAGAAGATAATTTATATCAATTACAAATAGTAGATTATATAAACATAATTAGTAGATCAAATTTATTTATTTATTACAATAAGTATTTTGTGTATTTAAGTAGAACTTTTAAAGGTGATCCTGTAAAGATGTCTAATAAAAGACTTAATGGCAAATGTAAGTTTTTTATGTATATTATTGAAGTGATGTTTAGAAAGCACACAATTATTTTGGTTTCTTCAGTCCAATATGAAATAAAAGCATGTACATCCATTCTATTGAAACAGAGGAAATATGTTCAGTGCTAGTTTTTCTCAAACACACAAAATCACCGGCCCCAGATTCCCAGAACTCAGGTAATTCACTTATAAATTGTGAACTTTTTAAATGTCCATTTGTTCCACACATCAAGTTCCTAACATAAATGAAACAATTCAATTGCTTTTATAACCTTCTGCTTGCATTGCCTGAGATAAAAAGATGGTTCCACTTCTTTAGAAAAGGCAGATCAGTGATAGTGAAGTCAACAATTAAATACAAGCAATTGAATTACACTCATAAGCAGGAACATTATGTAGCAATATTTGAGGCTCAACATACAAAACTTAGGAGAATATGTTAGCAAGCATGTAAAAATAAATCCTCCTTTGACAATATAACATCAAATATTACAAGAAGCATTGAGTATAGCTTCAGATTTCACCCTATAAATCATGATTAGTTTTGAGTATCATCCTTTAATGATCTGATGTAATGAATTTTTCTGTGTAATTCAAAACAGTAGGACTATTACCTGTGGTGGTAACATATGTTTCTCTTTAAAATTGCTGACTTGAAAAGGTATGTGTTTAAAGGTTCTCATTGAAAACAATTTTTGAGGACAGGTCCATGGTTTCCTTCTTAACAAGTGAAGTTACTCTCTGTTTTTGAAATGATGACTCTCTGGAAATGCTTCTTGGGCTCCCACATTTGTTGAATAAATTTATATTTTTCAGTGGAAAACATGGAAACTTCACAAAAGAGATGGTGTCCAAATAATCTTGCACGATGAAGATGAGAAGCATCATAAACTCTGGCTTCTTTCCTCACCCCTACAATAAGGCTGCCAGGGAGTGCTGATTATGATGGAGGTTTTTATGAGGCAGACACCTGTTATGTAGGAGCTGGATGGTGACTTGCTCCTCATTTCCCACGCACCACTGCACAGCTATCCATTTTTAATTACCACTGGCCAATGTCCATTTCTAAGCCAGAGGTTGTAATATGACCCAAGTTGGTATTACACTGTTTAACATCCGTTCTGTATGAGAATGAAGTAGAATGAAAATTATCTGTTCTGAGCAGAAATAGACTTTAGAACAGTATATTACAGTGTTATACAGTTCTAAAACAGAGTTTTGACTAAATTAGTATATTTGTATAAGAAATGCATTTGTGAATGTTTATAATTCCTGTGACAATCCCACAAACTTTTAAATTTGTATCTAGATCCTTGTGCCTCTTATGAAGAGGAAAGCAATTTAACATACAGGAAAGCTTTTGTAGATTGCACGAATAACGTGATCGCACATATGCAGATCTCATGCAGTCTCTACACTGCTTCTGCAATGAATACCCTGGTATGTTCTTTTGTGAGAAGTCTTTTCTTCTGTTTATTTATTGTTTGTTTATTTATTGTTTATTAATTTTAAGCACTTCTTAGCATTTTGAAGTTCTCTGCCCCCTGTTCAATATCCCTTCATTTTGTTTCTATATTTTACAATTACCTTTGAAGAACTCTATACTTTCTCATACATGCAAACATTGTCTGTCCCATTTACATCAGACTAAATATTACCTGTACTTCCTTAGCTCATTATCTTACTAGACATTGTTCTCACTCTTTTACCTCCGATAAAATTTTCTCAATTATGTTAAATAATATTTAACTGATAACTTCACTTAATATTTTTACTTCGATGTACCAAGTAACTTTTTTTTGTTATTAGTATAAGCTTAATAAAAAATGTCACGGTTTCTGAACCCACAAACTTAGCCACTGATCATGAAGAATGGCGTGCTATAATATCCATAGGGGCATATGTGAGCTGCCTGTTGCATGGACATGAGGAATTCAAAAACACATAGTAAATCAGATGGTTAAAAAAAGCTGTTAAAAATGATCATACTCTCGCCAGGTAGTTGTGGCACACGCCTTAAATCCCAGCACTCAGGAGGTAGAGGCAGTTGGATATTTGTGAGTTTGAGCCATCCTTGGCTACAGAGTGAGTTCCAGAATAGGCTCCAAAGTTACACAGAGAAACCTGCCTCAAAAAACAAAAGCCAGAAAAGATCATACTCTCAAACTTTAAAATTGTGTTCTTAATAAAGCAATTCCTAAATTGGAAATGTTTTAGACACTCTTTAATAGTTTATTAAATCAGCTAAACTTAAGGGACATGGGGAGGGTAGCAAAGAAACCCAATAAAGTAGAAGCTTCCTAAACTATATAGGTATATGAAAACAATCTAAATGAAATTGTGAAATAATGGTGGAAACAGAGTCCAACTGTCCATTGCTTGTTACCAAATGAAGCTTCCGGTACTAGGATTGGGCTACATCTAATTGATTTGTTGGCCAAAGGGTTTCCATGAGAAACTCCAAACAACCTGTTAGAAAGATTATAGGTTGCTTTCCATAACTGACAGGAGCCCTCAGCAAGGCTCCATTACTGAAGACAGCACACATACAACTCATTGACCATGGAGAAGTCAAACTGGTGCCCTCATATAAAGAACTCTCCACTATATTCTAGCCTCTTTGGTACAGGAAGGAGCTCTGCATATTAATAAAGATGAACATGAGTCCAGACACAAAACCTTTTATCTACAATGGTGTCTTTCCTGCAATCTGCTGCAGTGATGGTGGTACAAAGCCTGTGGGAGTAACCAAGCAATATCTGATTTGACATAAGGCCCGCTCCGTGAGATGGAGGCCAAGTCAGACACTGTGGGGGGGGTGGTGACCAAGGACCTGAGGTTAGATTTCCCAGGAACCCAGGGTAAATCCAAATTCTGATATTCTACAAACAAATAAATAAATATAAAATGTAGCGAAAAAAAAAAAAAAAGATTGACTGCTAGTGGCATTGTGCCTTGCTCAATCATCATCAGTGAAGCTCCCTCCTGAAAGACATGGAATCAAATACAGAGAGCCATAACCAGACATCTAGCACATGAGATATTTTAGAGCTCTGAGCCCCAAATGAGATGTTTCTATCAAATCCCTCCCCTCAGGGTTCATGGAACTCTGTGGAAGAGGAGGAGGAAAGAGCGCATGCAAGAGCCAGAGGAGGAAAGGACACAAAGGAAGAAGGCCTTCTAAGTCAACAGGATGAGCACACATGAACTCATGGAGACAGCAGCAGCTTTCACAGGACCTGAAAGACTCGGTACAAGATGGGGCCAAAGAACTGAAAGGAGAAATGGACACATGCCCCCATCTCTAACTCAGAAGCATTCTCAAATTGATAATCAATTAGAAATGGAAATTTCGTTTTCTCCAAGGGAATCTCTCTCAGGAAACAAACATCTCTTAAGGGAAGACTTCTTGCCCAGCAGTAGATGGTCAAAAGGAAAGAAAAATGAATCCATCCATCCAAGAAACAAACAAACAAAAAACCCAAACAAACAAAACAAAAAAACCCTTAAAGTCATCTTTGGACATTTCTTGTCTCTTAATGTCATGTCAGGTATTTTCCTTTAAAAAAAATCTCATCTTTTTGTATTTTATTAAAGGTATTATTTTATTTTTTATCCTATATGTATTTATGGCGTACAGTTCATTGCATTTTAGAAGATGCCTGACTGTGGGAATGAGTGTGTCTCTGTTTCTTGTGTCTTCTTTTAGGCTATTTTCCTTATATTTGTTTTGTCTATATCTGATGTGTTAGTTTCTGTTTTATAATGCTATATTTTATTATACTATATTATTGTTATTATTATTCCTTAGAAGACTGTTCATTTTCTACTGAAAGACAGAAAGAGAATGGATCTGTATGTGAAGGGAGGCAGCAAGGAACCTCAAAGAGTAGGAAGAGGGGAACCTATAATCCAGGTATATTAGTGAGGAAAAAAAAAACGATTTTTAATAAAAGGAAACAAATTAAAAAGAGGGCATGAGTAAAAGAAAAAAGATAGTTTGTCAGGTAATACCTTAAAACAATCTATTAGAAAGACAGTTTTCTCTTGTCTTACTGTTCCAGCTAAGTTTTTGACCAGGCTATTATATTGAAAAGGAATGGAAACAGTAGACAATTGTTTTGTCTTCCTGAGGTTCTTGGGATTGCTTCTTGTTTTTGCCCATCTAGGATAATGTCTGTGTGTACACTGTATATACATGTCATTTTATTGACGTATATTCTCACAAATGCTATTTTCTCTAAAACTTTTATGTTGAAATGATGTTGGATGTTGTTAAAGACATTCTCTGCTTCTATTAAGATAATCTTGTGGTTTCCACCTTTAATTCCAGTTATATGGTGTCTCAGTTAGGGTTTCTATTGCTATGAAGAGACACCATGACCATGGCAACTCTTATAAAGGAAAATTTTTAATTGCTACAGTTCAGAGATGTAGTCCATTACTGTCATGGAGGGAAGCATGATGACATGTGGGAAGACATTGTACTGGACTAAAGCTTGAGAATTCTTACATCTTGACTGCAACAGGAAGTAGTCTTGGATGTGGCTTGAGCAAAGAAAACCTCAAAGCTCACCCCACACAGTGACACACTTCTTCCAAGAAGGTTATACCTACTCCAACAAGCTATACTTCCGAACAGTGTTATTCCCTATAAGTTTAAGGGAGGCAATTACATTCAAACTACCACATATGATTAAGTGAATTTATTAATTTGCATATGTTGAACCATCTTTGCTTCTTGATAATGAAGTCATTTTGACCATGCTGAATGAATGACCATTTTTATCTGTTCCTGTATTTGTTTCTTAAGTATTTTGTTGTGAATATTTTCAACTGTATGCATCAGGAATAATGGTCTATTTTTTTGTGTGTATTTCTTTATTTGGTTAGATACAACAGTAATGCTGAATCCATAGTGGGGGTTTATAAATATTCTTTCTAATTACATTTTGTAGAATAATTTGAGTAACTTTAGTTATATTTCTTTAAAGATCTGGTAGATCTGCTCTAAATCTGTAGTCTTACACTTTTCTGTTCTTAGGATATTTTGCATTTTTGGTATCTGTTGGGATGTTACCATGTTCACAACTAATTTTACTATTTTTTCTTCCTTTGTTAAAGTTAATTCAGCTAAGAGTTTGTTGATTTTATTTATCTCTTCAAAGGAGTATCTCTTAGTTTTATTCATTCTTTATTTTTTTTACTTGATTTTTTATATATTATTATTTTTCCTTCTGTTTTAATTCTTCTTTTCTACTTTTTATATTTACTCTCTTCTTATTTTTTCAAACTCTTGAGGCACATCATTAAATTATTCATTTTCATTTAATTATTCATTTTTATTTATTTTCAAGAATGTTATTTCTTTCCAGTTTTATTCATGAAAATGCATCTTTCAATGATGTACTATCTAAACTCAACTAGTTTTTGTATTTTCTCAAGTTTGTTTTGGTATTGATTTCAATCTTTATTTCATTGTAATCTGTAGCTGAAAATTTTCCTGTATCCTACTTGGGTTTTGGTCAGAACAAATCTTTCTCACCTGCCGGTCCTGCAGCCACTTGGACCCAAGTAAACATACAGAGGCTTATATTAATTATGAAATCTATAGCCTAATGGCTCAGTCTTCTTTTTTTTTTTTCCAGAGCTGAGGACCGAACCCAGGGCCTTGCGCTTGCTAGGCAAGTGCTCTACCACTGAGCTAAATCCCCAGCCCCGGCTCAGTCTTCTTGCTAGCTAGATCTTATATCTTAAATTAACCCATTTCTCTAAATCTATACTTTGCCAGTGGCTCATGGCTTACTTATATCTTTATATCTTGCTTCTCAGGTCGGTGGCTGGCAGTGAGCGTCTCCTCTGTTCTGCCTTTCTCCTTCCTCCTCTCTAGTTAGAACATCCTGCCTACCAAACAGTTCAAGCTATTCAATTGTCTCACTTATCCAGAGGGCCTGATCCAGCTGTGGGACCGGGACCTGTCCTTAGTGCATGAGCTGGCTGTTTGGAACCTTGGGCTTACACAGGAAGGAGGGGACTGGACCTGCCTATACTGAATCCACCAGGTTTAAATGAATCCCCAGGGGAATCTTGGCCCTGGAGGAGATGGGAATAGAGGGGAGGGGATGGAGGAAAGTTGGGGGTGGGAGCGGGAGGAGGGAGGACAGGGGAACCTATGGCTGATGTGTAAAATTAAAACACAAATAATAAAAAAAAAATCTTTAAAAAAAATCCCACCTAACCCTATTCTGCCTCACCATTTGGCCAAACAGCTTTATTTATCAATCAATCAGAGAAAAACCTTTTCACAACATACAGAATGACATCACCCATCAGTAGTCTGATTAAATACATGGGATTATTTCAAATTCTTGTATTCGTTGACATTTTCTCTGTGTTACAATAAATAGTTTATTTTAGATAAACTTCCATGAGTTGCTTAAAAAAATGGGTATTTTATATTAATTAAGATGGCGTATGCTATAGATGACTGTTAGATACATTCATTCTATGTATCATTTAAGTTTGATGTTTCTATGTTTAATTTTTGTCTGGTTGACTTGTGTGGTTGGTGAAAATGGGATATTGAAGGCACCTACCTTTCCTGTATCAGGGTTAATTTGTGGCTTAATGCTTACTTATAGTGCAGGCTTCACAAGAATAAAGGCATCAATGCTCACATCTAGTTATAATTCTAAGATCTACTAGCCAATCTTCCATTCAAGATGTGGTCACTTATGCAAAAGTGATGCTACTGTTGTTGAGTAGCCAATTGCTCTCTGATTGGATTTGAGCCCTGATACACAGAAAGAATCTATGTTTGATACTGTACACTGTCAGAAGTCCATGGCAGAGCCATGGTACACCTTAAGAAGAAACTGAATTATCTTTTTAGCAAACATCACAGACCATTGTAGATGAGGTGAGCAAAATGAATGTATGATCCAGAAGTGAGAGAGAGTAAAGCTGTGAAATGTCTTATTTGCAATCACAAACTCAAAACAGTGGAAATTGCCTGCACTGGGTCCTCACAAGGGCCCTTCAACAGTTAGCTGTGTGTGGAGGCAGAGTTTAACAGCTCCTACCCTCACTAATGAATTGTTTTAAACTGAAAAATTCACGTATGTGGATAATTACCTATGTACTCAATGATGACCCCAGAGAACACAATCCATTGTTCATACAGATATCCTGATTAAAATATATAAATCACAAACCAAGCAACAAAGTCATGAATGAGCAGAAGGAACAAGGAGTAAAGAAATAAGATTGATTTGGATAGGAGTTAGAAAGAGAGGATAAGTGGAATACATATGTGAAATTGTCAAATAACAAAGTTAATCAATAAAAGCTCCTGGAAATTTCCGTCAGGTAGAGACATTGCTATGACACTCTAATTTGACATATATTTCAGCTTAGTACTATACAAATGTCATCATGAGAACCCAAAGATGCTTCATAATATGCTGTATTTTAATGTGTAAGTCTATTATTCCAAATAAAATACAAGTTGCTCTGATTTTCATAATTACAAACTAAGACACTTTCTGATGACTAGAAAGCACTATGTAAATAGATTTGCTGTGAGGTTAAGCAGCTTTCCCTATGATTCAGATGTGCACAGTTCAGAAAGTCTCTGGTGCTCTCTATGCATGTCTTCAATGATTCTAAATCTGATATGGACCTGTCCCCTTGTGCCAAATGCTAATATCAAGTATAATATGAGTCAACTTGAGTGGGAAGAATATATTGACCTTCCAAATTACTTACAGAATGAATCCAAAGGTTCATCTCTCCCCTTCTGATTTGGAACTGACCTTAATATCAAGACTGCAGTAAACATGTTCCAACTCAAACAATCTCAGTTTTATATATGTAGAAGTACAATGAGCTTTGGATTACTGCTAATCAGTTTATTAACATCAACATCTGCTCAGTTCTACTTATTCTGAATCTTGGATTCCAAATTTGTATCCTAATCATGCAAAAAGTAGATTCTTGTCATACAATCAAAATACGTTGTTATGAGCCAGAGAACAAACTTCTCAAATATTGCAGTTAACCCCTTATTTTAACACTAATAATTGTAGTCTTGGTTTTTGTGTGGAAATTCATTTTTTCCTTCCCTGTAACAATTGTGGAATTTAGCTTCTCCCCCATGTTTTGCTTGTACATTTTGCATTGTGTAACCATGCAATTCCTGCCTCAAACTCTTGATTTATGAATCTGTCTATTCACTGTTCACCAGCTTCCTAGGAATCCAGTGCAGTAACTCCTCTCCTCTTGCTTTCCCTAATTTTAAACTTCACTTCTATTAATATCCTATAGGAGATTTATAACCCACCTCACCTGTGTAAGTTGGTTCTTCCTTTCTCCATCACCTTTCCTGTAGTCATCTCCACACCCACAGGCCTACTTCCATGTTGGTGACCTTCAAACTGTTTTCTTCTAGAGGTACCTTTAATGGGTGAGATAGATGTTCTATGGTGGTATTGTGTTCCCCAAAATAAACATATCTGGAGTCAGAGAACAGACAGCCACTAGAACAAAGCCAAAAATGGTGGCTAGAAAATGGGAAGAGTAAGGTATAGCAGAAGTTGGGTGGTGGTGGTACACGCCTTTACTCCCAGCACTTGGGAGGCAGAGCCAGGTGGATCACTGTGTGTTCAAGGCCACTTTAGAAACTGCTAAGCATGGTGACCCACGCCTCTAATCCCAGAAACCCAGCCTTTAATCCCAGGGAGTGATGCAGAAAGTAGAAAGATATATAAGACATGAAAACCAGGCACTAGGATTAGTAAAGCATGTAGTTACTTTAGCATAACTGGAGAAGCATTCAGGCTTTGGAGCAGCACAGTTCAGCTGAGAGCCATTGGGATGAGAACTTAGGAGCTTCCATCCTGAGGAAACAGGATCACATGAGGAACTAGCAAGGTGAGATAGCTGTGGCTTGTTCTGCTTCTCTGATTTGCCAGCATTCATCCCAATAACTGGCCTCGGGTTTGATTTCATTAATAAGACCTTTTTGGATTCATATTACAATGTTCCTTTCTTCTCCCATTCTCTCCTCTGCGACTACCCTCTCTGCACCTACAGGCTAAGCTCTAGACCTGTGCTTTTAAAGCCACCACTCCATGATCCAATTAAATAGGTCATTTGTCAATTTTTACTAGCCTAGCTTAAGTTAGACATTACCTACACTAGTCTAGATTATCACATCAGACACATACCTAAAAACATGCCCAGATCAAAATTATAAAAGCAAAACCTAACTAGTGGCAAACATACCATGTCTTCCTTCAAACTCTTAAAAAAGAATTATTCTTACAGTGGGATTCTATAGTGAAAACTACCTAGATAAACCCCAAGACATGTAATTTAAGAACAATCATAAACCTCATCAAAGAATTCAAGAAATTTAAAAAAGACATGAACCAAGAACTTCATTGAACTCCAAGAAGATAACAATAAATTCTGGAGTGATGTGTAAGAAAAATACATATCTGGCTGCATGAAATGATGAAGATAATTTAGGATATGAAAACTAAATTCAATAAAGATATAGAAACACTGAAGAAAATAAAAGTTTATATGAAGATGGGTTTGAAAAATCTAAATATCTTAATTATAAAACCAAGAGAAAATCCTTACAAGTTGAATGAACCAAGCAGAAGATAAAATATCAAGCCTTGGACATAAAGTAGAAGATCCTGATGATATAAGCAAAAAAAATTTAAAAATTAAAAGCACAAAAAAGGACAAAAATGAGGGGGAAGAGTCCAAGCTTAGTAGCACAAACTAGATCTTTAAAAATTTATAGGAAAACAAAAACAAAAAACTTCCGCAAACTAATGAATATATGCCTATGCAGACACAAGAAGCTTGGAGAACATCATCAACTAGACAAGACAAAAATAGCAACACCCCACTGTACATCATAAGTAAAACACTAGATATAGAGAAGAAAGCAAAACTCTGCAAGAGAATAAAACACACATCACATGTAAAGAATAATCTAACAGAATAACACTTGATTTATCAATGAAACTCTGAAAGCCAGAAGATCCTGGAACAATGCACCCCAAGTTTTAGGAGATCACAAAGACTATCCAAGAAAACTGTATTCAGTAAAACTGTCTGCCATTGTTGAAGGAGAACAAAAACTTTCCCTGAATCAAACAGCCCCAAATATGCAAAAAACGAAAATGCACTACAAAATACTGTAAGCAATACTTCAAACTGAAGAGAAGAATGAACACGGCCAAGAGACTGTAGAAAGTAAACAATTGAACCTCAAATTTAATGAAGCACAGTACACCACTAAGAACAAAAAACAGCAAACCCCAACAAAATGACTGCAAACTATGCAACTTTTCAATAATAACTAAGTATTAATGGCTTCAACCCTCCACTCAAATATCATAGGTTAGCAGAATGGATTAAAAAGAAAAAACAAAGTTCACCTTTTGGTTGTCCACAAGAAACTTGTCTTATTTTTAAATATATGCACCAATTTAAAGTAAAAGGTTGGAAAGAATACTTCAAGTGAAATGAGTTCAGGAAGCAAGTTCACCCTGGCATCCTAATATCTGTCAAAATAGAAGTCAAACTAAACCTAATCAGAAGCAACCAAAAAGAGGATAATTTGTTACAGTCAAGGGATCAATTAATCTGGAAAATACCACAGTCCTAAACATACATTCTCCAAATAGATTTACCCAATTTCATAAAAAGCATACTAATGGTTTTAAAGACACAAATTCACACAAACATAATGATTGTAGGCAGTTTCAACACCCAATTTTCTCCAGTCAATGGGTAATCTAAACAAGGAAGGAAAATGAGACACATCAAAATTAAGTGGCATCTTATATAAAACAAACCTAACAAATATCAACAAAACATCTCACCTCAATGCCAAAGAACAGATATTCAACTCAGCAGTACGTGGAAGCTTCTAAAAAGTAGACCACATGCTGGGATACAGAACAAGCCTTAACAAATATGGAAAGCTTGAAATAATTTCTATCTGTACAATACACAATAAAATATAAAGTCAACAGCAAGTAAAACTCTACTAAATGAATAAACTCATGGAGATTAAACAACTCATTACTGAATGATGTGTGCATCAAAGAAGAAATCAGGAAAGAAATTATTCTTGGAACTAAGAGAAAATGGTAACACAGAACAGTGAATCCTCTGGGACATGTTAAATACAATTCTCCTATACTACTATGGAAATTTAAATCCTTAAGTGCTTATATTAAAAAAATCAGAGAGTGAGCAAATAGTAATAGTACATTAATGTGTGAGTGAATGAGTGAGTGAGTGTGTGTGTATGTGTTGTGTGTGTGCATGTATCTCAAAGGAAGTTGTGTATCTTTGTCTCCAGAAATAACAACACTCCCCTCCAGAACCGTAGACTAACAATAATCCCAGTACCAGGCACTAGAAGCCTGCTTTTGAATATTTTGTTTTGGCAGTCGAAGAGACTTCTAAAATTCCAAAATATAGACTATTGATGTAAACCCTTGGTTGCCTCTCTGAAATTGAATGGATAAAGACAATATGGTACATATACACAATGGAGTACTACTCAGCAGAGAAAAACAATGACATCATGAGGTTTGCAGGCAAATGGATGGATGTAGAAAAAATCATCCTGAGTGAGGTAACCCAGACTCAGAAGGACAAACATGGAATGTACTCACTCATAGTAGGATACTAGATGTAAAACAAAGATGACTAGACTGCTACACAAGTCCAGGGAGGCTACCTAGAAAACAGGACCCTAAGAAAAACACAGGGATTGCCCAGTGACAGACAAATGAATGAGATCTACATGAACAACCTGGATGACAGTGGGAGTAATGAAGGGCAATGTTCAAGGAAAAGAAAGCTTAGGAGAGCAGGAGATCCCAGTTGGATCAAGAACAGAAAGGGAGAACAAGGAATAACAGACCATGATAAATGAAGACCACATGAGAACAGGAAGAAGCAAAGTGCTAGAGAGGTCCCCAGAAATCCACAATGATACATCCTCTGTAGACTGCTGGCAATGGTGGAGAGAAAGCCTGATCTGACCAAGTCTGGTGATCAGATGGCCAAACACCCTAACGGTCGTGCTGGAACTCTCATCCAATAACTGATGGAAGTGAATGCAGAGATCCTCAGCCAGGCCCCAGGTGGAGCTCCAGGAGTCCAATTGTCAAGAAAGAGGAGGGACTGTAAGAGTGTGAATTGCTGAGAGCCAAACTAGAAAAGCACAGGGACAAATAGCCAAACTAATGGAAGCACATGAATTATGAACCAAAAGCTGTGGAGCCCCCAGCTGGATTAGGCCCTCTGGATAAGTGAGACAGTTGAATAGCTTGAACTGTTTGAGAGGCATCCAGGCAGTGAGACCTGGACCTGTCCTTAGTGCATGAGCTGGCTGTTTGAAACCTTGGGCTTACAGAGGGACACTTTGCTCAGCCTGGAAGGAGGGGACTGGGCCTGCATGTACTGAATCCACCAGGTTGAATTGAATCCCCAGGGGAGTCTTGACCCTGGAGGAGATGGGAATGGAGGGGAGGGGCTGGGAGGAAGGTAGAGTTGGAGGCGGGATGGGGTAGGACAGGTGAACCCATGGCAGATGTGTAAAATGTAAACACAAATATAATAAATAAAAAAGGAGAAAAAAAGAAGAAAGTAAGACCCTATTGCTGAAGACATTTTACACTTATAATATAGACTTGGATGATTCACCATGATCTAAGCTCAAAGACTTGCTTTCATGGTGTCTTAATTATTGTTTCTATTGCTGTGAAGGGACACCATGACTACAACAGCTCTTATAAAGGAAAACATTTAATTGGGAGGCTTAAAGTTCAGAAGTTCAGTCCATTATCATCATGGTGGGACATGGTGGTGTACAGGCAGGCATGGTACTGGTGAAAGAGCTGAGTCCCACATCTTGACTCAAAATCAACAGGAAGTGAACTGAGACACTTGGTGTGGGTTGAGCATATAATAGACCCCACAGCTTGCTTCCACAGTGACACACTTCCTCCAACAAGGCCATACCTACTCCAACAAAGCCATACTTCCTAATAGTGCCACTCTCTATGAGCTTATGGGGGCCAATTACATTAAAACTACCACACATGGTATCAGAAAATAGTAGCTTCCAAGGAAGGGAAGTAATTAATAGTCCTACTCAAGGTCAATACATATGAACCACAACAATAACCAGCAAGTAATTTATCTGTAAAGATGTAATAACTGAAATTCTCACATTGGTGGTCACAAGCAGGTTTGTCAGTGGAATAAAGGCCTACGTTACAGGAGGAAAATCATACTTGATACTAGAGATGCAGCTTGCTTTCTGGGGCTAGTAAGGTTCTGGATCTTGGATAAGAATCTCATACCAACACTGTGATAGACCAACATAATTCCTAAGAGATTCTAAATCTTAACCTTTCCCAAAAGGGTCGCAGTAGCTATCAATCCCTATCAAAGAAGCTTTTCTTTACAGCACTTGGAGACAATCATCAAAAATCACAACTGGATGCCATACAGAGATCAATGGATCATGGGGAGCTCCACCCCAATGGATATATCTATATCACATATCCTGTATGAACTGATTCAAGAATATCACAAAAAGGGGATTAGAAAGAATGTAAGAAAGAAATGAAGTTGGTTGTGAAAGAGTCTCTGCTAGAAATGGTGGCATAAACAAGACCAGAAGAATACCAATACAGATAGACATGCTATCTTAGAAGAAGAAATTTTCATGAGCTCCCATCCCTCGATGAAGAACTACAGGCAACTAGTGACTGCTTGGAGAATGAAAATTATTACTGATTCAGCAATGAATCCCTTTTTGGCTATCTAGTAACAAGTGATCATCCCTGAAAAAAAAAATTCTCACATTGACCACCAATGTGAGAATTTCAGTTATTACATCTTTACAGATAAATTACTTGCTGGTTATTGTTGTGGTTCATATGTATTGACCTTGAGTAGGACTATTAATTACTTCCCTTCCTTGGAAGCAGTTTCATTTTGCACATAGGTGCAAGGGTATGTGTGTGTGTATAAAATGATAATGATCAAAGAAAAAGAAGCTATCAATTGGAGAGTACAGGTACATGTGAGAGTTTATAGAATGGGGACCTTGGAGGTGCTGGAGAGAGACAGTGAAGAGAGAATGTGTTCCCTATTATATGTTGTTTTAAATTATAAAAGATAAAAATAATAACAAAAGAATCTATACACAATTTCAAAATCTCTCATAACAAACCTGTTTCCATTTTTTTATAAAACAATTTCTTATAGAAGGTGATTGATATCATTCTCTCTGAAAAGAATAATCCCTCCTTACAAAACATAATTGAACATATTATCTCTTTAGAAATTTACAAATAGACATGATCTCATAGCTAACGTCACTCTTTCTATTTCCCAGACCCAAACTGATTTACTGAAAGTCAGTGAACTATATCCTTTATGCTAACTAGGTTACTTGCAGAATCTATATGCTCTTTCAGGAAAACAGATTCCATATGTTTCTGTGTTTTATGAATATTTTGGAATCAGTCATAGCTCTTGAAAAATGCATTGCTTATCATGTGCAAAATCCCAAAATCCATGGAATCATATAATCTGCAGTTTCCCTTAGTTGTAAAAGGAGGCCAGAAGTAGTTTTCTCTACTTGATTTCACAAGCCAGATCTGGTTTATTAAACAGAATCTGAATTGGCCTCAAGAGTACAGTTGGATTCTACAGTTGAATTTGCTAAGTCCTAAGTGGTCACAAGAAACTAAGTTCTTGTAAAAAGATATGTTGCTATGAACTTTGACCTACCTTACAAATTACTGGAAAACTGGGCTGCAATGAGTCAAGGATTGAATAGTTTCTACAAATTACATGAAACGACTCAGTTAAAGAAGCCTCGAGCTTATTGGATGAAGCAGAACTAGTCAACATTGAGCATAAAGGAGTTTGTAGTTTCCTAGAACTTTGGATATGTTTCAAATTTTAAAAATACGAAAATTAGAGTAGACCCATCAATAGATGTTTTTGTTCTTATTTTTGGAACGATGCTTTTTGCTTTAATGTTTAATACATTTTTTATTAAAATATAATTACATTATTCCCTTTTGCTTTTTTACCCCTTCTGTGTACCCACTATTTCCCCACAAATTCATATTCTTTCTTTTATTATTATTAGGACTATGTGGCTTATATCCTCCTTGGGTCTTCCATTGCTGCAGTGATACATTTTGTAGTTAGTCATGGAAGAGGCAACATGATAAAATTTATGAAAAATATTAGTGGAATGAATCTTCAAATTGGATAGTTAATTCATAGTTGATGTTATTTTATTCCAGGCTGATGTTTGTGATTAGGCAACAAAACGTTCAAATCCTGAGTGAGGTATCAGAACAGACTTGTGAAAATTTGTTTGTTTTCCGATACCACAGAAATGTTCACACAAAGTAAAGCCAATGAAATCTAAGACTAATTAAATTACACAATGTGAACAAGTTTATAAAAATCTTAAAATTCGCATCCCCGTGGGAAAAGTAAATTAAGCTTGTTTCTTGTTTGAAACAAGTATACCAAACTAAACCATGGCCGTGTTAATTTCCCAGAATCAAATGACCAGGATCCAGAAGCTTGATAGCTGTATGGTTCAGAGACCTAGTGTAGAATCCAACATAATTGAAAAAAAAAGTCAATCAAATGATTCCTAATGATATTCTGCTACACTCGGGGGGGGGGGGGCGTATCTATTTCAATTATCATCAAAGAAGCTTCCTTTAGCAGCTTTTGGGAACAGATGCAGAGACCCACAGTCAAACATTAGGCAAAGCTCAAGAAACTCACAAAGGGAAGGGGGTAGGAGTCAGAGGGTTCAAGGACACAGAAAACATGAACCACAGAATTAACTAAGCAGTGCTCATAGGGGCTCACAGAAACTGAAGCAGCAATCATAGAGTCTGCATGGGTCTGTGCTAGGTGTTCTGTATACATTCTGCGGTTGCTTAACTTAGGTTAGTAGGCCTCCTTAAGCTGGGAGTGGGGTGTCTCTGACTCTTTGCCTGTTCTTTGGACCATTTTTTCCTCCGACTTTGTTGTCTTGTCCAGTCTTAGTATGAGATTTATGTCTAGTCTTACTGTACCTTGCTATGTGTGTTTGGTTGGTATCTCTAGAAAGCCAGCTCTGGTCTGAAGTTAAACAGAGGAGCAGTGGATCTGGGGGAGAGGAGACATATTAGTGTAGGGGGCTGGGAAAAGTAGAGGGAGGTAAGGCTACAATTAGGATATATTGTGTGAAAGAAGAATAAATTAAAAAATTGAGAAAAGATTAAAAAAAAAGCTTAATATTAATTGTTACAAGGTTTCTTCTTATACCTTGTTTTAGAAATACTGTTAGAACAACAGATAATAGTACATTCAGGGCAGTTGATCTAAGGAAGAGGGGAAGGATGGGAGGTGCTGGGAGGAGGAGAGGGAGGGGAGGCTGCAGTTGGTGAGGTTTATATGAGAGAAGAAAAAAGAGAAAGAAAAAATAAAGTAAGACATTTAAGTGCAGTGGTGGACTTGCACTTAAAATGTAACTACATTTTTTTCATATGAATGTTTTTGTTGAAATTTTATGAGCTAAAAATCATCATTCCATGTATTTAAACATTTATGATTTTGATATATTTTTATAATTAGCTATTTAAAAGTTAATGATTTTCTTTTCTTGGCTAAGTTTTAAAAGGATATATAAAATCTTTCAGCACTAAATCATATTATACGCCTAATACCATAATATAAACCAAAGCCTATATACTAATGTTTTAATTTTCCCCTTAACTAAATATTTTTATATACTTGGTAATATGCACTTAACGGTAACACATACTTTTTGTATGTCACTGTGTGCAGGAAAGATTAAGTGTTGATTACCTGCTGATGCACCCAGTTTTGGCAATTCTCTTCCCAGTGAAACCAAGTTTTTGCATTTCTTCTATCCAATGTAATATGACAGAGAGTACTTTCTAGCCTAGATTACCATGAGTATGTGACATATATACGCACATACAGAACACAGACAATACATCTATCTATCTATCTATCTATCTATCTATCTATCTATCTATCTATCCATCTATGTGTGTGTGTGTGTGTGTGTGTGTGTGTGTGTGTGTGTGTGTGTGTGTGTGTGAGTGTGTGTATTTAAAAAAAATCTATTGAAAAATAAACCTGAGACTAGCAAAGAAGTTACAAGATTCAGAAATAGATTTTGGAACCATAATGTACATGTATCCATTGCAGCTGGCTGCCATATGATAGGTTGATTTGTGCAGTGTGTACAGTTTTGGTTTTCTGGATGTCTCCATTAGAAATAAAGACAGACTTCTTTTATGAAGAATGGTAGGTATGCTTATCTTATCATGCTGGTCATTGTTGTAGTTCATAGGTATTGCAGCTGGGTAGGATTCCATGATGAAGTGTTCTGAATGAGAATGGCCTCCATAGCCTTATACAATTGAATGCTTGATCTCCAGTTGAGAAAGGCTTTGGGAAGGATTAAGAGGTGTGGCCTTGATGGAAGAGGTATGCCACAAGGTACCAGCTTTAAGGTTTTAAAAGGCCAGGCCATTTCCTGTTAGCTCTTTTTGCCCCCAAGTAGTTGTTTGAAGAAGATATGAGCTCTCAGTTACTGCTCCTGCACTAAGCTTGCCAGCCTGCTTCCATGTTCTTTGACATGATGGTGATGTGCCTCACCCCTTGAAACCGTATGTCCCAAATAAAATCTTTCTTCTGTCGGTTGCCTCAGTTGTGGTGTTTCATCAGAGCAATGGAAAAATAACTGCAATACATCCACTGGCAGCTTGCGTACTATTTTCTAGTATGATGGATCTAGACCACAAAGAGGAGGCTCTCAAATTAGCTCCAGCCCGAATCATCTGAGTCCTGTGTTGTACCTGCAGTGCCTTTAGTATCATGTTCCTGAGATGCAACCTAAAGCTGCATCTATCATCTATATTGTTTGGGGAGGCACATGCACTACCTTGAACAACCTTTTGAAGGAGGTTTCTAAATACTGTTTATTTATTTATTTATTTATTTTTATTTTATCATTTTAGTCTGTGGTTCTTGTGGGAAGCATTGTCAGCCCAACTGGCTTAACCTCCTTTAAAATTCTATGAATACAAAATAATGACTCTGAATTTTCATGAACAACCTTAGGGTTCTTTGTGGCTCATATCTCCTCTTCTGTATTGATCTCCCAACCTCCCTCCCTGCTTTTGGAATCTCCTTCCATGATCTCATTTCCCATTTCAGATCACTTTTGTTGGTGCCAATATCAATGGACATGTTAATGTAGAAGGGGCGGGGGAATTTCATGGGAAACCAATATTGAAAGAAAGAAGTATAGGAGGCTAATGATTTCAGGGAGAAGGTGGTTTAATGTCTCTTAGGAATGAGGACCCATTATTGGGGTCTCAGCCCCAAAGCAGAACAGCCAGCCTGGAAACCATATACACATTAATACACAGGTGGAATCAGCCTGCTTTATATGTCACTAACAAAATAAAGGCTATCAACTTGAAAGTGGGAACAAGTGAGATGTTTGAGGGAGTGCAATATGGAGGGACCTGGGGGGAGAAAATGGACAGGTAAAAGTAATCTCATCATATTTCACTTAAAATATAATATGTATATAAATATAAAATGCATATCATTTAATATTATATAGTGCATATTACAATGTGATATATAATATGTAAAATTATATAACTATATATATATATGTATTCAAATAGTTTGAAAATTATGTCAGGAGTCCTCAAAATGGGCATTATGACACATGGTTTTAATTACAGGAGTTTTTTGCATATGATTTTAAGCAAGTTAGTTTTGTTCCCTTCCACTTTTAATTTGTTGAATGTTATATTTTGGCAACTACAGTCTCTGAGTGAAGAAAACATAAAACAGAATCCTTATCTCTTACCTTGTACAAAACTCAATTCCAAATGAATTAAGAACCTTAACATATGACCAGATACTATAAATCTTCAAGAGGAAAAGTTAGAGTTTATGCTGTAATTTATGTTAGAGATATTCTGAATGAGGCTCCAGTAAACACACCTTAAAAACCAGTGGGTAAAGGTTACTTTTGAAAGATGTACAAATGAACACCTTTTTAGCTTAAAAAATTTAAAAAAAAATCTCAAGTCAACAATCAAATATTTCATTTTAAATATGAAAAAGAGGTAAAGACAGAATTCAAAGCAATATAGGGAGGTGGTGGTAAAGAAATAACAATATTAAGACCAATAAACAAATGACTAATGACTGGGAATAAAACAGTAAAATTAGGTAGAGTGACTCACAGAAGACAATAAAAAGGTGATGGTACTGGAAATAAAACTTTTGTATTTCTTCCTGTGCATTTGAGTTTCTATCTGTTATGAAGGCCCATGCTGGTCTTATTGTCAAATGTATTTCCATATGCCATGATTGCAATCCATGTACATACACACACACATATATATTTGCATATGTATTTTTATTTTTATTCTTGAAATTATACTATTATCACCTCACTTCCCCTGTACTTTTTCTCTCTCCAGCAGCATACATAATTTTAATGTATGTATATTGACATTTATAATCATCTACCTAAATTGCTTCACTGGTACCCTTTTTAAAAGATAGTCAAGTTTTTCTCTTTCCTTATACTAGCTTTAATTAAAAACTTTGGAATTCATTTCAGGAAAATATTATTCCAGAATTCCTCTTTCCTTTTCCTAGCAGTGCATTTTACCTGCATTAGGAAAAGAAAATCTTGTGTGTACATGATTTATTCCCAAAGTTTTAGTTGTAACAGTTTCCATGAGTTAGTCTATTGATTTCATATGCCCATTGTTTCTAATAAAAACAAAAACAAAAACAAAAACAAAAAACAAAACCCCAGTAACTGTCCTTCTGTCCCACAATGTAATTGCAGTTGGAAATATTTAAAACTAGTAATTAATAGACATGCGTTTGAGTGTATAAGATTAGTGTTTAAGACTAGGTCCCAAAGCTTTCACTTGTGTTCAGAATCTCTCAATCTCTCTTTTGTTTTCACACTTTGCCCACCTGTTTTGCATGTTAGCATGTACAACTATGTATGTGTGCTTGTGCATAGGTATAAATGGAGGAAAGACATTTTAAATACATAGTGAGAATGTATCTATCCTTAAGCCAGGAACAAATTCAGTACCATAAATTAAATTTTCTAGCAATACGATTGTGAAGGTTTATCTTTGATGTAAGGAAATTAATTCCTTGGGCTGGAGAGATGGCTCTGTGGTTTAGAGCACTGACTGTTCTTCTGTAGTCCTCAGTTCAACTCTCGGCAACCATATGGTGGCTCATAACCATCTATAATGAGATCTGGCACCCTCTTCTGGCATGCAGGCAGACATACAGATAAAACACTGTATGCATAATAAATAAATAAATCTTAAAAAAAAGCCGGCAGTGGTGGCACAGGCCTTTAATCCCAGCACTTGGGAGGCAGAGACAGGTGGATCTCTGTGTATTTGAGGCCAGCCTGGGCTACAGAGTGAGTTCCAGGAAAGACACAGCGCTACACAGAGAAACCCTGTCTTGAAGAGCCAAAAAAAAAAAAAAAAAATTAATTCCTGTTGCCTACTAAGTCACTAGGAACAGGGGTCACCCCCCTCCTCACATGAAGTCGTGCCATGAGAAAGCAGAGGAAGAGTTAGCAGTCCCTAGTGCTTTCATGTGGTTGATACTGGAGCAACATTTATACATTTATAGGAACATGGGATGGCTAAGGCATAGTCTTGGGGATATAAGGGACAGTCTTATCATTTTAAATCAAGTAAAGCTTCTTCAGATTAAGGCTGCAGGGTGATGACCACCAGTGATCTTGGTGAAACTGCACTTTAGAATATGATCTTGGAGTGAGAGGACGCCTTGCATTTTAAAACTATGGCTTCCTGAAAAATAAGCTCACAGAGAAGTTTTCTTATCAATGTGATGGAGCAAGCATTCAGGAAATATAGTGATATTTTATTTGTATTGAAATGTGATTTTATTTGTATGTCAATAAAGTTGCCTTGAGGTCAGAGCAAGCCAGAGCAGAAGCCGAGCAGTAGTGGGGCACGCCCTTAATCCCAGCACTTGGGAGGCAGAGCTAGGCGGATCTCTGTGTGTTCAAGGACACAGCCAGCATAGCAGACACACGCCTTTAATTTCAATACCAACCATAGAAGACCTGGAGGTCTGTACAAACAGGCAGTGACGAGGAGGTCATGTGGCTGGGTTACAACCAATGAGGGAGGAGAACAGAAAGTCTTTAAATAGACAGGACGCATAGAAGTAGGTCTCTTGCGGAGAGGAGGAACCGCAGAAGCAGTGAAGGGTAAGGTTTTCAGCTTTGGCTCTGACCTCGTGGTTTTTAACTCTGCAACTGGCTCTGTGTTTCTTATTTAACAAGCAGGATACATCTACAATTGGGGACTGGAGAGATGGCTCAGAGGTTAAGAGCACTGGCTGCTCTTCCAGAGGTCCTGAGTTCAATTCCCAGCACCCACATGGTGGCGCACAACCATCTACAGTGAGATCTGGTGCCCTCTGCTGGCCTGCAGGTGCACATGCAGGCAGAATACTGCATACATAATAAATACATAAACCCTAAAGTTTAAAACAAAAACAAAAAAAAAAAAAAAAAGGACAAATCATCTGTCCCAGGAAAAAGAGTAAAATGGCCTATTGGTATATCATCTACAAAATTTCATAAATCTTTCTAAATGTTTGTTTCTGCTCTTCTCTAAAAAATTAATACTCTTAGTCTTCTTGTAGTCCCAGTTCAATTAAAGCTCCAAGCTGATTTTGGAGTTGGAGAATGGCTCTCTCCTCCTTTAAACTCAAGCATGTTGTTAAAAAGAAAATGAAAACTCCCTGTATCATACCAGAAGAAAGAGCCATCTTCTGACATGGGACAGGAGAAAAACCAAATTAATTAAGGGACTATTCTATTACTAATCTCAATTCTTTGACTCTATTCTGATTCTTTAAACTTTTCTTAAAGTATGAATTTTATATCAGAATTCACAAGATATATATATATATTTTAAACTTTGTTGAGATAATAATGGTCATATGAGTACTAATTAATTTAGAGAAAAGGCTTCGATTAGCTGCCTATACATGTCTTTGTGTTTGAGTCTCTTTTCAGTTTTCTGCAGGAAATCACGGCCAGGCCTAACATCAAATGAAATCTCCAGGAAGAAGATGGGGCCCCACAACGACAATTCCACGTGGAAAATAATATCACTAAGCTGACAAACATCATCTACAGATCAGCTTTGGACTACAAAGTGCTTAGAGCAATTCTGAGATGGCTAGCTGAGATGATCCAGTTTCAAAGACTGCTTGAACAAGGACTTGAGATAAACCCTGAACTTTGGAATTATGGATAACAAAGAATATAGTTATCTTTCCTAGAATTTGTCAATTAACCCAAAATTTTTCTTTTCAGAATAAAGATAACTTCGCCCATACCCAGCAGGAAGCAATTTTAAGAATTCGACGCCCACATTCCCAAAGGGGTGGTGTGGGGTGGGTGGTTTTTTGGTCTTTTTATGGGTATTGGGTCTGGGATAGTTTTCATTGTTTAGGAGGGTTGGTTACAAGTTGTTGTTAAGGGTTAGGTAAAGGGCTAGGCAAAAGGTGCTTGTTAAAAAAAAAAAAAAAAGACAATTACTAGTTTTAAATATTTTACATTCAATTGGATTGTTTTATATTGTATACAAATTATTATTATTGAGATTGAGATTGTTAGAATATACCATATACGTATTTCTAATCTTGTTCGAGATATTGTATTTATACCATTCATTTAACAATGTAATTGTAATTTGCTAATCCTTGAATGTTAGTATTACCAACTATTAGGATATATAGAAATGAAAATTAGTGGTTAGACATTACAATTGAACTTGTAGTCATATTAGGTGTGTTGTCAAGATCAAACAGATATATTTTAGATAGACAGGTCATCTTCAAACCCTTCAGAGATCTACAGAATATGGCATTTAAAATGTTTTAATAACTTAAGAATTTTTCTTTTTTGCTATGACTATGAGACATGATGGCTCCTGGCAGTACCAATCTACTTCAGAGAAAATATGGGCATTGAAGAAACTGCATATGGAACTAACTTTCATTGTTGCAAAAGTCAGCCACTGGACAACAAAGTCCTTGAATCAACTGCTGACAAACAGGACAGACAGGACATGAAACCAAGGACTACCAATTCTTGCCAAAACAAGTGTGGTTGTGGCTTTAACAAAAGGCATCTTCTGAAGCCAGGACAATATGGCACCATCCCTGAAGTGAATGACCTTTGCAATCTGTAAAAGGTACCATGTCCTTTTCTTTGAAGGCAGCTGAACAGGGAGTGGGCCAATGGCTTCTGATGTGCAATGGAACAGCAGATGAAACAGTTATTCTTGAGGAATAACTAAGCCTACCTCTCTCAATAGTAGACTGGTGTTTAATAGAGAGATGTGGAGAAGAACAGGATGCCAAGATGAAGCCAAGAAAAATGGACAGCTGAATTGAAAAGACATCAATAATTTCCAGAATTTAAAATCCTGAATCATGACATGACACTAATGGAATTCAGGTGTTTCTGGTACATGGACTGCTCTCACCAAATGAGAGGTCAAACTGTTGACCTTGTATACATCTTAGTTCACAAAAGAGTCTGTCAGAAACGCTAAGCCTGTAGGCTGAAGATGATGCCCCAACACTGTGGAGAAACCTCAGGTGACTGTCCAGGTAGCTGGCTGTTTCTGTCAACTCACATTTTTTTTTGAAGCTGCTTGCATGTACTTCTTGTTTTTATTTTTTATTAGGTAGTATTATTTCCTTCTTGGGTCTCTGAGGGAGTTGAAGATCAGTTAGTTATAGTTATAATTATCTTTGTTAAGGATTTCAGAAAAACTCACTAAGAGCTGTAAGTGTATAAATTTGAAAGACGTTATAAGACAGTTCCGTTAGCTTTATAAGTTAGGATAAAAAGTGAATCAGGTACATTCTGGACTTACCAAAATAGGATAGATAATGGAATTATTTTCTCTGAATTTGTCAATTACAAATGGACTAGACATTGTTTAGGTATTTATTTTTTGTATATATGGTATATATTGTTATTGTACTTTTGTATATAGTTTTTCTTATATTAGTTATAACTTTTTCCTTTTTTTCTTTTTATTAAAATAGAAAAGGGGAAATATAGTGATATTTTATTTGTATTGAAATGTGATTTTATTTGTATGTCAATAAAGTTGCCTTGAGGTCAGAGCAAGCCAGAGCAGAAGCCGAGCAGTAGTGGGGCACGCCCTTAATCCCAGCACTTGGGAGGCAGAGCTAGGCGGATCTCTGTGTGTTCAAGGACACAGCCAGCATAGCAGACACACGCCTTTAATTTCAATACCAACCATAGAAGACCTGGAGGTCTGTACAAACAGGCAGTGACGAGGAGGTCATGTGGCTGGGTTACAACCAATGAGGGAGGAGAACAGAAAGTCTTTAAATAGACAGGACGCATAGAAGTAGGTCTCTTGCGGAGAGGAGGAACCGCAGAAGCAGTGAAGGGTAAGGTTTTCAGCTTTGGCTCTGACCTCGTGGTTTTTAACTCTGCAACTGGCTCTGTGTTTCTTATTTAACAAGCAGGATACATCTACAAGGAAACACATCCTGGCTCATCTGAAAGTCACAACACTAATAGTAGGATCTATTTGCTGAATGAGGGTTTAGCATTTCAATATTTCCTTAGCAACTTCCAGAGAATTCAACTAATTTGATTTTAAACTTATTTTATCCAGTTAAACCATTACATTAGAAGGGGAGGATCTACAGAGTCCCACTTTATGTCAATCCAGAAATCTACATATGTTGGTATCATTTTGGATTGGCATTTTATGTCATGATTCAAAGATGTAATTGCTGAAGTTGAGGTGGTTTGTGTGTAAGCATCAAAAGAAATATTTGCAAAACATTTAAATTGGGAATGACATTAAAATGTAAAGTCAGAATAAAAAAATAGTTTAACAACTTGGTTAGTGTAATATTCAAGCATTTAAAAAAATACAAAGTCTCTTTACTGTGAATTTCATTTGTAATGTTGGTTCAGAATTTGTTAGCATGTAGGGCTGGTGTCGTGGTTCTTTGTTGGAGTACTTAACTAACATGAACAAAGCTCTGGTTTGACCTTCATCACTGGAGAAAAGGTAGCTAGCTGGATAGGCTAGAATTGTTTTCACAATGTTGAAATTATATGCACAAGACTGCTGCTTTAACTCAACAAGTATGTTTGAAAATCCTTTCAGCGAAGTCTTGAAATAAGATCTAAGATATCTTGTTTATATCACTATATTTTCAAGAATTAGTTCTCAACAGATAAAAGGCTGTATGCTGACTTGGGTATGTGTGAATGTAATCTGTAGCTAAATTGGATATATTCAGATAGGTACAAAAATATATCCCCGTGGCATCGAATCTTCCTCTTTATATTATTAATGCCTTCTAGTGCCAAAGTATATTTTTCTGTTTAGTAGGTATTTCTGTTACACTCCTATACAACTATGGACACAAGTACTAATTAATATCTGATCCCTTGTCAAAGTAATTATAATTTTTCAAAAGAATGCATACTAAGGGACATTTTACTGAAAAGAAAAATATGTTGCACACAGGATTACAGAATAAATCAAGAGAGTGTCATTGTGCTGCTGTGGGAGCTTGGAAGCTTTTTGCTAAGTAACATGGGAAATTAACAAGGACTAAATAAACACAGAGTTATTTGTACTGAACAGCAGCCCGAGAAACTGAGAAGACAGAGCAAAGTATTGAACCTGTGCTGTTTTCCCATGTGTAAACGGGGACGGTTGAGTGTAGATTTTAGCTAAATAAACTGCAGAATTCAAGAAGACACTGTTTGTGTGGTCAGTTTATTTTCTGATGGGTTAAATTTAGATGCTGGTTTTTTTTTTTTAACTTTTGAAATACATGACAATTGGCAAGTATTCAAAAACTTTTAATGTAAGGAAACCAACAAAATTAATCACATTCAATTTGGGCTATTGATAGTTAAAAAATATACTTTTTATTTTTTTCTTTCAGTTTTTTTTTTAATTTATGATAAATTCTCTAACCAATGATATCTTTATTTGTGGTATAAAAGTAGCTTTCTAATTGTAAATAAAACAATAAATACAAAACTTAATCCAATAATGTATTCAAATGTTAGAGTCATATCTTTCTTTTTTACAGAAACAGTAAAGAATGCCAATTAAAAAATAAAATGGATGAGATGTTCACATTCACTTTTGTTTCTCAAATTCTATGAATTAAGAAAATCAGCACATGTTTTAGTCAAATGGTATGGTCAGTATTTATATATTATCCTATCAATCAACTTTTTACATTCTTTAAATGACGGAACAGTTTAGTATTGGAGCAAATCAGTCTAAAAAGCTGAATTAACTGGCAAAATATTGGGCACATATTATTTTGTTTTTAGCGTTTATCTCTCAGTTTTGATAGGCATTTTGAAAACAAATAGCCTGGAAATTTGAAATGGACAGAAGGGAAGTGAGCAGGAAAGCTCTGAAAGATCGGAGTAAATATTGTGCTCTATTGAATATGTGAATTACACTGAAGAGTTTATCAGGGAGATGTCAAAGATTCATGCAGCACTGAAATTTCATTTCCCTTCTCATTGTGGGAACTCAAATCCATGCTGCATATCAATAGCTCTGTGTTGTTTTTAATTTTTGATAGACAGTCATAATTATGACTCTAAAATTACCTCTAAACTCAACTACAAAATACTTATCATTAAATAAGAATAGAGACATACTTATTATATTTTTTCTTTTTATCCATAACTCATTAGTAAAACCTTCAATGCTATTGTAGTAAATAGAACAGCTTTACAATTCTGAGGCACATGATCTTGACCTGACACCACGGGATATAAATCATATTCAAATTAATCTTGAATTTAACATGCTGATCATGAGATTTCTTTATGCATTTTGCAATCAGTAAGAACTGGCATGCAAGCTTCATTTAAAATTTCCTTAAGGAGTGTCTGGGTTTTTTTTCCCCTAAGTAATTTTCAGTTTTGCAGGGAAACACTTTGTGAGATCAATTTGTGGTCAATGCCACTATGTGGATGTGATCCCACTGAGAAGTGCTCTTGCTAACTTGCTGCGGGTTGTGTTCCAACTTAGTTTAAGCGACTTTTCGGGGACAAACTCCAGCTGATACCACTGTTCTTTCCTGTCTTCCCTTTTTTTGTAATCTTGACCCAAAAACTATTTTAAGTGATATCTGATTTGGCTTCCTGATGTGCTCAAATGTTCACTGACAAAGGATTTTTGAAAGAATGTGTGACTTTCTCTTTCTTTTCTTGAATTCAGTTTCTGATGTTGATATTAATGTGAAAGGGTCATCCACAAAGAGACAAAGGACACTCATGTTGCAAGGCTTCTCAGCTCTACTCCTTTATCTCAGCTGGTGAACTCCAAACCAATGGGATCAAATATCTTCTATCACCTCCTTCCAACATCAGTGTCGTGTCATCATTGGCCTTTAGGCTGTGAGAATTATTCCAAAGGTGTTCCTCTCTCTGTGTAGTCAATCTATTGAAAGCTACAGAACTGTGGGTTTGTAGGGCTGAAGGGCATGTTCAGAGGTCAGATTGTCCAACCCCCTTATTTATAGAGTCAGGAAAGAGAGGCCTATAATGAGTAGGTTATTTGTCCATAGTCAGGGACAGAGATATAGAAATGGACAAGAAAGCTATATTTCTGATTATAGTCTCTTTAGCAATACAATTCCACACTTGACTTGAATTCAGGTTGTTTTCCCTTGCTTTCTTAGTATCTAACTTCAACCAGCCTTGTTCAGATTCAAAAATGTAATAGAAAGATAAAAGGTTTTCAGTAAACCACCACTCATGATTCAGAGCATCAAATAATCAAGAAACTAAACATAACTGAATTATTAAGCTTCACTAAGAATGTCACACTGACAATCTACTTTTCGTTTCTAAGAAAAATGGTAGTGAGCTTTATAAAAAGAGGGGAGTTAGTGAAAATATGTGAAAGGTATTAAGTAGTTCACTGTGAAAAGAGTGAATATTCACTTTCAACCTATGTTATATACCAGTTAGATGGATAGCCAACATAAATTTATAAGTAGACCTTGACATTTTTAATCACCAAAAGGCTATAATGGAATGAAAATATTTTCATTTGTTAACTCTTTAAAGACAAAGGAGAACCTGGAAAAGGAATAAGTCACCAAAGTCACATAGTACCACTTGATACATCAGACTTGATAAGTACTTATACATTGAGGTAACCTCCTTTTATTTGAATAACATCCTAATTTCCCCCTCTTAGATATAATAACAATTGACTATAGACATGTTATGCCACAGACATACTTGTCGTGAAAAAGGCAAACATATTATGATGTTTTAAATATGAGTAGAGAAGAGGTTCAGAGAATCCAAGAAGGTTCCTCAACATACTGCAAAGAATAAAATATAACTCAGTATTATGCAGTGTCAACCACCTCTGGCAGAAGGTATAAGAACTTTTAATCTTGACTGACGTGCTTTCCTAATGCAACTTACTTTATTAAATAGCTTCTTAATTTGTATCTAAAATGTTACATTTTGTTTTATAAATTGTGAAAATATAGTTTCCATATTTGAATTCCCAGAATATGCCTGGTCTTTTTCTATAAATTTCAGATGAAACACCAGAAACAATAAGTTAAAACACTATGACTATTTTCTGAAACAGTGTTTTTCACATTTTGACCAATTTCTACTTACCAATAACAAAGTTGTTCATAATTTGTATTTGCAGTCGCAACAAAATAGATGGCAGTCACTGTTAAACTGCATACATTTGCTGACATCACATACCTTATTCCCTCTTTTTGCCTTTGAGCATTTATTTTTCTAGTGTTACTAGAGTAAGTTCTTGCAAGATAAACATATGGAAATAGCATGTTTTTAAAGTTGTGTTTCTGTTTTATTTGATGGCTTATAGTTTAAACACATTTGCATTGAGGCTGCAGGCTTATGTGATTAACTTGCATTTAATTCATGGGGAAAAATGTCTATAATATTAGGTCTTTTAGTAATCATTTCACATGAAATATAACAAGGTTATAAATGCATTGATGATGTTTTGTTTTCTTTTCTTCTTAGCACACAGCAATTAAAATCTTGCATTTCAAAAAGGTGTTGCTGTTTCAACGTGATTGAAATGGCACAATACAAAGTTTGTTTACAAAACGTTCCTCCTGGTCACTTCAGTTTCAGCTTTGTGGAAGGTTATGCAAGGGCTGAAATCTCTGTGAAGATGAGAAAGCCATTGGGATGATATTACTTTTGATTAATTTGGAGGTAACTTGTGAAAATCTGTGTCCCACTTAAGTCCTCTTCATCATATCCAGTGTTTTTTAAGTTAGATATGAAAGGTTGGAATTATAACACTTGTGTATTTGCAGAGAGAATGCATATGAATGGTGGTAAAAAGGAGAGGTCATGTTTCTTAGCAAATGCAAGTTTCTCTGAGCTAATGAGAGTCCTTTCCCTAAGGAGACTGTAGAAGAAAACTCACCATACCCACAAACCACTATTTACATGCTTCTCACTTAAGGTTGCACAAGAATCCCCAGCTTGTGTGACAATCCAAGTCCCCGAATATGTGCAAGAAGATATCATGGTGTCCTGCTTTTGGCGTGGCAGGGCTTTCAGCGTTGGGAAGAGCCTCTCTGTTTGGATTAGAATGTGATTGCCTTCTAACGTCTAAACCTTTGTCTTGAAAATCACAAAAATTTTATTTTTGAATTAATGTTTTTTAAGAGAAGTACAATGGGGCCTTCTAATTGGTATGAAGGTGGTGCATACAACATTCTTGGGACTATACTATTCCTTGTCATGCGTTTTACAAAAAAAGAAAAGAAAAAGAAAAAAAATTTCCTCTATGATCACAGAAGATTGGTGCAATATGTGACAGCTCAGTCAGAAAGGTAAGACTGTTGTTGTTCGAATCTACATGGTCGTTTAATAAGTAAACACGGAGCCAGATGTCAGGGTGAAAGTTGAAAGATCACAGAAGCAGAGCAGCCTTACCTCTACAAAATCCTTAGCCTAAAGAGAGTGAGTTCCTATTCCTTATGCCTTATATACCTTTCACTGTCCAGACATCACTTCCGAGGATTAAAGGAGTATGTGCTTCCCAGTATTGGGATTAAAGGTGTGTGCCTGGCTCTGTTTCTAGTGTGGTCTTGAGCTCACAGAGATCCAGATGGATCTCTGCCTCCTGAGTGGTAGGATTAAGGGTATGTGCCACCACTGCCTGACCCCTTTCTCTAATCTAGTGGCTGGCTCTGTCCTCCAATCCTCAGGCAAGTTTATTAGGGTATACATTACGTCACCATAGAATATTATGTCTAAGACTGAATAAACCAAAGAGCACTTAGCCCTAAGAAGTACTTGCTCAAATGCTGTTTAAATTGTACCTTGTTTCACATGTGGAAGTGGCAAGGTTGTTCTAAGAAATGTGATAACAGAAAATTCATTGCCTTCTTTCTTTTTCATGCTACTTATACTGAAAGTGATGATGTAGATGGACTTAAAGAAAGGGTATGGTCTGCCATAGATCCTTTCATGTCAGTTTCCTTGCTTATTTGTTTTTTTTTTCTTATATTGAAATGACACATTATACTTGTAACAAATTATTCAATATAAGTACATACCATATGGACTTTTTAAATTTTATATTCATATTTACATTTTATCTCTTTTTATTAATAATTTTATTATTCATTTTACATACCAACCACAGATTCCCCTTTCCTTGCTCCTCTTGCCCCTAAGCCTTGCCCTCCAACCCAACCCCCATTCCCATGGGGAGTCAGCAGAGCCTGGTACATTCAGTTGAGGCAGGTCTAAACCCCTCCTCCCTGCACCAAGGCTGCCCAAAGTCACAAGGCTCCAAAATGTTGGCTCATGCACTAGGGACCAGTCCCGATCCCACTGCCTAGGGGACCCCTATACAGTTCAAGCTAAACTATCTTGCTTGTCCAGAGAGCCTAGTCCAGTACCATGGGGGACCCTCAGCTAATGGTCCACAGTTCATGCGTTTCCACTAGTTTGGCTAGTTGTCTCTGTACTTTTTCCAGTCATGGATTTATAGAATCCCTCCTCTCTCTCATCGACTGGACTCTTGGAGCCCTGCCTTGGACCTGACCGTAGATCTCTGCATCTACTTCCATAAGTCACTGAATGAGGGTTCTATGATGACAGTTAGGGTATTCAGCCATTTAGAAATCACAATGTTGGTTTCTCAGAAAATTGGGAATCAATCTTACTCAAGACCCAGCTATACTTCTCTTGGGTATATATCCACGGAATGCTCAATCACACCACAAGGACATGCTTAACTAAGTTCATAGCAGTATTGTTTGCCATAGCCAGAACCTGGAAACAACCTAGATACCCCTCAATGAAGAATGGGTAAAGAAAATGTGGTACTTATACACAAAGGAGTACTACTCAGCAGAGAAAAACAATGACATCATGAAGTTTGCAGGCAAATAGGTGGAACTAGAAAATATCATCCTGAGTGAGGTAACCCAGACTCAGAAGGACAAACACAGTATGTACTCACTCATAAGTGGATACTAGATGTAAAGCAAAGGGTAACCAAACTGCAAACCACAGTTCCAGGGAGGCTAGCTAGTAAGGATGACTCTAGGAAGGATGCGTGGATTGCTCAGTGATGGAGAAATGGATGTAATCTATATGAGCAAATTGGGGGTGAGGGGAGTGCTGGAGGGCAAGGGATGGGGGATGAGATCTTGGGAGGTTTGAGCTGGAATGGGAACAGTGTGGGAGAGCAATGAAGACACCATGGGAATAAGGAGAAGCAGACTGCCAGGGAGGTTCCCAGGAATCCACAAAGATGATTCCACCATAGACTACTGGCAATAGTTGAGAGGGTGCCTGGGCTTCCTTGATTATTTGTAAGCCAATTGTGAAAATTATTAATAGGATGCTGTACACAGCAGGAAGTGTAATGAAAATAGAGTTAAGGTATGGAGCGTTTCACTTTTCTGGCAATAAGAAAGTAGGTGTAAGTAGGCTCAAACTATGAAAGACAAATGATCTAAATTCGATGTTCTCATGTGTCTTAACTGTTTTTAACATTGCATTTGAAGTTGGCATGACAAAATATGAAACTGAGCAAAACCTAATAGAAATAATGTACTTTTCTTGAGGTAGATACTAAATTGTAAAAAAAAATCAAGACAAAGAGACAGAGTAGTATAAAGTTTACATTTTAGTAGTTAGTGCCATAACCCCTCATATGTTCATCTATCTTCCCACTGAAGAAAACTCTTCTATCAGTTCATCTAGAGCAATGCTTTACCACCCACCTACTGCTACAGCACTTTTGTTTAGTTCCCTATGCTATTGTGACCACCAAAAACATTATTTTTGGTAGTACTTCATGACTGTAGTTTTGCTACTGTTATGTATGGTAATATAAATATCTGGGTTTTCTGATGAGACTAGTGACCCTGTGAAAGGGTCACTTGACCCTCAATGGGGTTGCGATCCTAGGTTGGGAACTTCTGGTCTAGAGTGAGAGCAACCTCTGAAAGCTGTTATTCAGAATGATCACAGGGCATAGCATGTATATTATTCTTCCCTGGTGCCTGAAATGTGTCTCTTGGCTTTAGTTCCATTTTTATGAATATAGCTCTATCTACACAGCATTTCAAGCACAATCATGGTATATATATTATATAAAATCCTTTTAGAAGTATTTTCTTATGTATTTGTCTTCTATCTGATAGCTCCAGAAAGTACTGGCCTGTTACTAAAACACGCTTCTTTATGTCCATACATAATTGAAGCTCTCACATCTCATCTAAAAATTTATTTTTGCAGCAGACAGAAACTAATATATCCACAGTTAGTCAATATGCAGAAAATAAGTGGCTATTGGGTCCCCAGCCCCAAATGAAAAATCTATAACACAGGCCACTGTATGGCTCAGAATAGTTGGAAATATTGTATTAACCTAAGGACTGTTGTGTGATATTTTCTTTAGAAATTGTTGGAGTTGTTATTCCCATGGACTCTCAGTGATATGGTTGTCTACACAAACCTAAAGAGATCATAGGTATCCACATATCAACATGAATGGAGGAGCGTTTCACAAAACCTCACCTTTAGATGAAGAGCTATAGTCTGGCAATGGATTCTAAGAGAGGGAGAAATGTTTGTTGGGTATCTTTTAATGTATCTGGTGTCATTGTTTTCTGTTTTTTTCAGTAATATAATCTTAATCCTAAGTGGTCAGTCCAAAGTACATAAGCACAAAAGCAACACTATTAGACTCAGTTCTGTGTGTGTGTGTGTGTGTGTGTGTGTGTGTGATGTGTGGAGGAAGGTATTTTACAAATAGGATCATGTATGCATGAAGATCAACTGACAATTTCCTTCTCTTGTTATTCCATGAGTCCAGGGATAAAATTCAGGTTATTAAGTTTACATGGTAAGTGCCTTTTCCCACTGAGCTATCTCTCTAAATCCAAACTGAACAATTTTGACAAGAAGATTAAGTTAAAATAAATAGATAAAGAAAGGAAGAAAGAGAGAGAGAAAGAAAGAAAGAAAAAAAGAAAGAAAGAAAGAAAGAGAGAGAGAGAGAGAGAGAGAGAGAGAGAGAGAGGGAGGGAGGAAGGAAGGAAGGAAGGAAGGAAGAAAGGAAGAAAGAAAGAGACACTGATGGAAAGACACCCACATGCAAATGGACTAGACATTGATGTATTTATTGCTTGTATATATTGTATATAGCTATTGTACTTATTGTATATAGTTTTTCTTATATTAATTATAACTTATCAATTTTTTTATTTTTTATTAGACAAAAAAGGGGAAATGTGAGCTGGGTGGTGGTGGCTCACGCCTGTCATCCCAGCACTTGGGAGGCAGAGGCAGGTGGATCTCTGTGAGTTCGAGACCAGCCTGGTCTACAAAGCTAGTCCAGGACAGGCTCCAAAACTACAGAGAAACCCTGTCTCAAAAAAAAAAGGGGGGGGAGGATGTGATATTTTATTTGTGCGGAAATGTGGTGATATTTTATTTGAAGTTTGATAAATGAAGCTTGCTGAAGAATTAGAGGAAAAAGAAAGCCATTATAAGTAAACAAGTAAGTCAGGCAGTGGTAGCACATGCCTTAATCCTAGCACTTAGCAGGCAGCATCTCACTAGAGAATCCTGTTTTTCCTAGAGGTCTATACAGACAGACAGAAAGTGACAGAGCTGTATAGGAAGAGGAAGTGAGGGTGGACAAGAAGTAACTCACATTTGGAAGCTGCAGAGTTGGTGAGATAAGGTGGGCTGATGGCTTTCTCTGATCTCTGTAAGGCTTTAATCTGCCCCCTCCAAAAACAAACAGAGCAGGGAGATGCTGCCAGCCACTTCCAGGAGAAGCAAGATGTAAAGGTACTGGCATGTCACAAGCCATGTTATAGATTTATAGAATGGGTTAATTTAAAGTATATGAACTAGATAGCAAGAAGCCTGCCATGGCCATAGTTTAAAAATAATATAAGCCTGAATGTGTTTATTTGGGTCTGAGCAACATGTATATATATATATAAGTATATATATATACTTATTTTAAAATCCTAGTAATTGTTTTAGTGCCAATATGCTCTAAAAGCATGACAAGGCATTTTGTAAAGGGGATGGAAGATGAAGGATGTGGGTGAAAACTACTCATGAATAGATAAGATCTACAGTAATAAAAACATTGACACATTTGTTACTGTGCCCCTCATTCTGTGAAGGAGAGCTCCCCATAGTCATATCGGTTGCAATCTTATACCTATAGGTCTATGACCACTGAAAACAAAGACCTTGCAAACAACAGACATAAACTTTTTTCCTTGCCTAATAGGAATTGAATATATAAGATGTAATAGCCAGGGAGAATGAGATCTACAAACGTGTCATTATTCATGCTATTATATTTTTCTAGATTATGCCTGTGTCTACACTTGGAGTAAGGAAGACATGAACATATATAGCATCTGTGGACATTCAAGCCCTGCATTGAAGGAAAAAAATCATGAAACATGTTTTCACCATTTCCCATTAAGAGTTACTTTAATGACATCTTTATAAGAGACACTCAACATAGTTCTATTTATATCAGTTGTTCAATATATTAATTAAAAACATTTTATATGTATTATTAAGGATTTATGAGTTCAAATATTATAAACCTTAAATAACTTATTTTCTCCTTCATTAACAATGACTTTCTAGAAAGTTCTCCTCTCATTTTTACACTGGTAATCCAATCCAAGGTCTTTCACATGCCAGGCAAGCAGCATGCCTCTAGGCTGCATTCACAAACCTAAGACAAAATTTTGATCTTATACATATTGTTTCAAGCACAAGATTTTCAATTCTCAATATTATTGTAACTTTTCATTTTATTCTGTAACCAAATAAATATTCTATGTATGGAAGAGAATCAATTATAATTAGTATGAGCCTATATCTTAGTAAAAATTCAGAATTTCCTTTAAGATTTTAAAAAGGCATGGTGTCTTGGGCAAAAATGATGTGCTAGGTTTTTTTTTTTTTCTATGAAATGAGAATTGACAGCAAAGAGCCTTCTCTATTCCCTGTCATCTTGACCCTGTTCTGTTTTTCCCAACATTATTTAACTCTTTTAGTTATGTATTTACTCCATTTCTATTAACAGCAAAGGACTGAGGGTAGCTATATTGACACATGAAATACAAGACCCTCTCACCAACCCTTTCCCACTTTTGCTGACAGTTGTAAAATCTTGTTGTTGTCATAGACAGAGACAATTCTACAGGCACACAGGGAATGGATGTGTGCTATAATAATAACAAGGTGCCACTTTTTAAAAAATACTTTTCAGTTTAGGGCTACATTTAAACCTTCAGGTACAGTTCATGAAACTCATAATATGGGAGAGTGAGTGCTGGTGCTGTCTTTGAAAGTCTCCCGGGGAAGAGCCTCTGAGATATTATTATCATTACTACCATCTTGCTAACTGAATCACAGTTACAACCCTGGTTATTACACCTAAGGGAGTGACTTACTGCCCTCTAGGTTGAAATAAAGGGTACAATGAGATTCTTCTATTGTAGGGAGGTGGTACAAATTTCTGGACAGACAAAAAAAGAAGGCACTCTATTCGATTTTAATCCTATAAAAATAGAGCCTAAATTAATCTGAATATGCAGTCCTCAGATGGCCCATATAAACTCACTAAGCACACATTTCAAATAAGCTGAATGTGGGTGGACAATCGATCTAGACTTAGACTCCTTCTAAATACATATTGTCTTATTTTTATAGAAATACAGGAACAAAAGCAAAATGATACCAGCAAGAAGATTTTACACAAAAGCCAAGCGACACCCAAAAATGAAAGGATATTATTGTGCTGGAGATTGCAGCATATTTTATCTCTCAGTTAAGTTGTAAAGTCGTAAGATGCCATTGGAGTAATTCAATCTAATAAAGTGAGAGTAATATCGATGAAAACGGCTTTCATTTCTATTGACTCATAAACATTAGAGTGTAAATGTGTAGACTTCTTTTCACACCCTGTAGATAGAATGAGTGTTGTAGTTTTAGTATTTGGGGAAGAAAAATAAATTGCATGTTACATTTGAACCTGAAACATAAAATGGTCACCATGTTTTGATAATGAAAAGCTGAACAGGCGGACAATGCTCTGTTTTGCTCACACATTGTATTTTCCGGTCGTTTCTCTGTTGTAAATGATTTCATTTCTTCTTTGTCTTAATTCTTTCTGATCATAATCCCAATACAATGTAAGCAGATGTTTACTAATGCCTTTCTGTTTACTTAATACAAATGTAGAGTGGATAGAAAAAATTGTTGACTCTCCAATGCCAGGTTGGCTCAGGTGGTAACTTATTATGACATTGCCATAGTTTGAAAAGTAGTTAAGGGGTTGGGGGTTTAGCTTAGTAGTAGAGCACTTGCCCAGCTGAGCAAGCACAAGGCCCTGGGTTCGATCCTCAGCTTCAAACAAACAAACAAACAAACAAACAAATAAATAAATAAGTGTGGTTAAACAACAAATATGTCACTGGAGATATTTTATGACTGACTTTACAACATATTGAATGAATCACACATTTAAAATACTTTAAACAGAGCAGGAATGCGTTACACCTGTGATGTTATGTTTGTGAGGTTGCTGAGCTCTAGCTCCAAATGAGTCTGGGTCGCAGAGGGAGGCCTTGACTAAAAAAACAAACAAACAATAGCAAAATAATAATAACAAAATAATCCCCCCCCAAAAAAGTTGAGGTCTTTAAACAATAATTAAACTAAATTCTATTTGTGAAAAGAGTAAATAACATTGAGAGGGACAATTTGGACTTCTTGTGAAACCTGGTAAGGAGCTCGATGATGCTTGAGGCCTTGCTTAGTATAGCAGGCACTGGGTTCCGCACATCAGAAGAATGATGGAGAGTAATGACAAGGAGCTCATGCCTTACCTTCAAACCATCATATTTTGTATCAGTTCCTGGTTTTGTACTGTTAGACATAAATCTTCAACATAGAGTTTGCATCAAGACAGCATTCTCTTCTCTTTGTAGGTGTTGACAACAAATAAGATTGGGGATTTTGAACATCAGTTAAAAGATAGAAATATGAGGGAACATTGATACTGTTACTTAGAATAGGATTTGTTCTGGAAAACATAGCTTTCACTTCCAAATAACAGTATTTAGAACAAAAATACATCAATTTTATCAAATTTAATTTACCATCATATTAATATATAACATAGTTATCTGCAAGGATTGGTTGAATTTATATTGTGTAATCCTGCAAATATATCTATGAGTTATAATGATATTATTAGCAAGCCATAGTAGTCATAACTCTTTATATTGAATCAAGAATTCTGTTGTGATTCATGACCAATTAGATAGAATTATTTTCTGTTGATGTTTCTCTGTACATATGCATAGCTTTTGTTTTCAGAGTTGTCAAGCAAACATAGCACATTATTTGGAATTTGTTATTTCCCCACATTAGTACATACAATTTTTACAATAATTAAAAAAAATGAATAAAGATTTTTATCATATGAATGAAAAGATAGGGAATTATCAGTTGCAGAAATATGAATTTAGCTCTCACGGAAAGCTTAATTATCAAGAGATAGCTGAAAATCAAGAAGTTAGAGGAGATATGCCTAAATAATTGAAAATTGATAGGCAGCTTAGGCCAATCCCACAAAGAGTTCACCTAGTAAAAGCTAGATGTGTAAAAAGAGATAGGCATGTGGTTGCTAGACAAAAGTGTGTGGACTGTGATCAATGCTGCCTTTACATTTCTGCAATTTGAAGTCTATAACAGAATATTAGATATTAAATTGCTATAAAATGTGCTGTATGCTTGTCTCTTGTATAATTATGAATTTGGCTCAAGCTTTATGTTTGTTATAATCTCACTCAGAATTCAATAATATAATATAGAAAATTGCTTATTATTTTAAAATGCTAATAAAATCCATTTGTTTCTTTTTTCTTTTATTCTTTTCCTTTTTCCTTACTTGGTTAGATGCCAAGAAGTAGGTGGCAATGCTTTAACTGTATACATGTTGTTAAGCCCAAGGACCTTTTCCATCCTTGTCAAGGGGAGCGCTAACCTTCTCTCCTTTCATACAATACAAGTAACCAATTGTTCATATACTTATAATATATTAAAGCCAAAGAACATCCGGGTGAAGTTAAATGCACAAACCATGAGATTTACTACACTTATTTGAAATTATTTAGAATGTCTTAATTTCTTTCAATTGTTTGAAAATTTAATAGTAAAAGTATGTATAATATACATTTCATAGATATCTTCTAATATGTCATAATATTATATATCATGTCACATGCATATATGCATATATACCATACACAAGGACAACATATATAAATTACAGGTCACTTGAAATTTTTACCATTTACAAAACTTATGATTCTAGTCATTTGATATGGTTTGCATTCTCTAAATTGTGTTATTATGCATGCTTTAGAAGTTATTGAAGATCCAAATGTTGCCTTGTCTTGTGTTGTAAATGCAATAGTTATATTAGGTAATTTGAATGTACTTGCTCTTTTGAAGCCATATAGTTGCTTGTAAAATTATACATTCAATGTTGGCTTGAGCCATTAAGTTTGAGAGTGCTATCTTATTGAAAGCCATTATTGTAATAAGTGGATATTATCCTATCATTTCCATCCATGAATGGAGGATGCCATTGTAAGGGTTTTCCAATGGATGGTTTAAAGAAAAAATTGATTATTTTGTTTGAAGGAAATACAGATAAATTAGCATTCCGTGTCAGACAGTGCTGATGTATAAAATTGTGCCTTGCTTTTGCTCTACTTGGGATCTTTTTTAGATTTAAAAGAGAAAGCAATTTTCAAAACTAAAGTTAAATATATAACCACAGTAATATCTATGTGTAGTGATTGTTAGAGCATTTCAGAATAATGATTTCAGTCCTCAATACCACTCAGAGATAAAAAAATGCAAGCAATGATTTTAATATTTCTTTTCAAATCTCTTGAAGCTCAGAAAAAAGACCCTAATGTAATTCTATAGTTATTATAAGGAAACATTATGCATTATTTTTAGTTCAAAAATTATGCTAATTTTCTTTAACTTAAAGGTGTTAATCATATGAATAGGTATTGATGTTATAGTATAGTCTGCTATGTAAATTCTATGTAAGGAGTCAATTAGGAGTTCTCTCTGACACAGACAATTCAAGTTTAACTGATTCATCTTTTGACATTCACTTTTCTTAGGCCTTCGTGGGGTTTAAGCTAAGTATCTGTACAGACAGACAATGTGCTCAGACAAGACACAAAGTGACAGCGAGCCTTACTCAGTGTTCAAACTTCTGTTCATGTCAGAGAAACAATACCCTCTGAAGGCAGTATTTCTCCCAATTAGTATCGCTATTAGTGCTGGAGACAACATGTAGCAGAGGTCCAGTGTGTGCACAGCAACACAGTTCATGAACAAACATCCAGGAGAGTCTTATTTAACTCTAAACAAGCTTCTTCATTGTAAGAATTTTCATTCTTTTTTTTTTTTATAATTTTTTTCTTTATTATTATGTGTTTTAAATTTTATACATCAGCCATGGGTTCCCCTGTCCTCCCCCCTCCTGCCCCCACCCCTACCTTCTCCCCAGCCCCTCTCCTCCATTCCCATGTCCTCCAGGATCAAGGCACCCCTGGGGATTCATTTAAACCTGGTGGATTCAGTACAGGCAGGTCCAGTCACCTCCTTCCAGACTGAGCAAAGTGTCCCTGTGTAAGCCCAAGGTTCCAAATAGCCAGCTCATGCACTAAGGACAGGTCCTGGTCCCACAGCCTGGATGCCTCCCAAACAGATCAAGCTATTCAATGGTCTCACTTATCCAGAGGGCCTGAACCAGCTGGGGGCTCCACAACCTTTGGTTCATAATTCATGTGCTGTGTTGTTTCTTTCAGCCTCTCTCTCCCTCCCTCCTTTCCTCTCTCTGTCTCTGTCTCTCTCTCTCTCTCACACACACACACACTGTATGTGTGTGCATTAATTTCATTTAATATTCCACCTAAGCCATTTTGCTTCTTCATTTGTTTCTAATACTTGGAATACTGATTTTTCAGGTGACTATTATTTTTCCTGTATCCTACATTACATCAATTTCATGATTTAAGATAACATCTGTAATACAATGTCTCCCAGATATATGATTCCAGGTTCACAAGTTTCACATGAACCTGTATTTCCCTATCCAAATGACTTTGTGATGTTTGCATCTTCCTTGGAACCAAAATCATAAAATGCCCTAACATAAACATTTCATTATCTAAGCTTATTTTTCATGCAGTGCACCAACTCTCAGTCAACAGTTTACATATTTATACAGTGTTTACCTCCAAACTTGGAAATTGCTCTTTACATTTGCACATATGCTCCATGTTTATTATTGTGTATCATTATTAGGAAGTGTTGTACTTCCACTTACAAACCATGTCCTGAATCGGATCACTACTTGTCCTACTATTTCTAATCCCTTTATGCCTGACTTTAATATCTTATTTTTATTTGACAGTAACCTGCATGCCCATCACTGTATTGCATCCACATTCTCAGAATGAATGTAAGATTTTATTTCTCTCCAAAATGAAACCACCAGTGGCTTCCTGTTAGGTGGCATTATCAGTAAACTTAGGTAGTAACAGTGTGTTATTGAATAGATGAAAGTCAGAAATAATTTACCCCTATCAAATAAGTTCTTACTATGCAATGATATTCAGAAAACTTGAGAGAGTGATGATTCACATAATGAAATCAGAATCATATGCATATTACTGTGTGCTGTATGGTGATAAAAAATCCATAAGATAAATTGAAAGTATGCAAGAGAACTAGTTTGTCACATCTCATTGAAGTTTATCTTTTCATCATACCTTGTAGGATTGCTGGAATCTTGTAGGATACTTACATACATTCACTTCTTAGGAAAAAGATAATCATAATCATTTTAATAGTAGAGATATGAAATGCATGAGCTGGGGAAGCTTATATAATCCTCAGGCATAAACACATTTGTGATTTTTAATTTTTATGGTTTTGAAAAACTTGACAGCCTCCATCCAGGAGTGTTTAACTTTTATTCATTGTTACAAGGAGCTGAAATCTCTATAGTTGAGACTTAAGAACTGCATAGTGTCCTATCATCATTAATAACAACAAAAGCTCACATATTTCTAAGTTAAGTTTACAGTTCTGTAATGGGTTGCCAAGGACGCTATTGTGGGGGTACATTGTAGATTACATGCTGTATATTTATTGATATTTCCTTAATGAAAGCTAACTAATTGGAATTATATTGTTCTGAAAACCTACTTGCAGCCAGCCTTTGGGGATTTATGCATCTCTTGTCAGTATATTGAAGCTGTTCTAAAATCTTCACTAGTTCCCACACAATGAAATAGTATGTTGTATCGAGGTACTAGGTTTAGGAACACCACTTTCAACCAGTATTCATCAGGAAAAACATTATTTTCTCACCTAAAACACTGCTCTGTGTCTTCAGGACTTTGTTTCTGTGCTACAATGCATTTAGAGCAGAATTTACATGTTCCTTCTAATACCATTGAGCTTTAGCTCAACATCAATGCTTCTGAAATATTTCCTCCTACTACTTAATTTCAGTGTTCACCCTTGTCAAGCTGCTTGGTCTTTAAGCTTGTATCACACTACTTTATCTCCAAGATTTTACATGACTGTTTCTCATTCTGATTACTGCAAAACTTGATCTGAAATATAGATATCAATATACTTATTTGAGATGTCAAATTTTGAAGAATATTCAGCATAATATGTTGACTAAGCTTTTAGTTTTATAATGTAAATGAAAGCACAAATAATAAATAACACCATTGTCACTTTAATTAAAAAGAACTTTTAGCAATTATAACCAGAGTCAATTCTACGATCTTCTTTTCACTTATATACTATAATTTCGAACACCTATATCTGAAATGGAAATGATCACTACTTTAATAAAATTCAAAAGTTATTTAGTATGATAGCTCAAAGTGAAAGCTTCCCTAGATACTGGGAGAAGGACTGCTAAGAAGGAAGTGTCTGTGTTTCTTGATCTCTGTGTTTTCAGCTGAAACATAATTCTTCTTTTATCTCACCTTTGGGGAATCAAAATTGAGAACTCAACAGGGAGGGAAAGTGTGAGAGTGTTAAGTTTTCTCCTGAAAACTTATTAAATTCTGAGAGAAAACAAGATTGAAAATGCTCATTTCCAATTTGTCATGTTGCTACTAGTGGAAGTTAGTGTTGACAGAGCAAAATGTGAAATTAACAAACACAATAATATTGTTCTAAACTGTGCTTTGTATGTACATATAAATAACTATCTTATATTGGTTCTCTTTCTATGTTTAATCCTTTATGCAATACATAAACCATTTCACATACCTGTATAATAAATTATGTGCATATGCAAAATAATTTTCTGAATTCCCAATAATGCATCATGGGTAGAATTAGCAGTGAATTATGTGAATAAGAAGCATATGGTTTGAAAGCTTATATTCTGAAACACAGGTTTATGTGTTTGGGCTAATGAACTTGGTGTTGCTGACCTCAATTAATTACTATTTATTTCATATTATTAGGGAGCAGGAGTTTTAATCACCAAATAAAGCTAATCTTTGCTATGATTTCATTTTTTGTTTTAGTTTAGTTTTTTTTTGTTTGTTTGTTTCTATTTCTGGGAATATTTGTGGACATCTACATTTGCTTCTCCTCTAAAGAAAAGAGTGATTTTTCTCAGGGAAGATAAATTTTATTCTTTTTAAATTTTTTTATTTCATTTTATATACCAACCACGGATCCCTCTCTCATCCCTCCTCCTGCTTCCCCAATGCCTGCTTTCTCCCCACCCTCCACCCCTCCCCCTCTCCTGCAACAGGGTAAGTTCTCCCTGTGGGTGAACAGTTAATCCTTTTACATTCAGTTGAGGCAGGACCAAGCTCCTCCCCATTGCATCAAGGCTGAGCAAGGTGACTGACCATAGGTAATGGGATCCAGAAAGCCAGCTCATGCACCAGGTGTGGATCCTGATCACAGTTCCAGGGACCCCTCAGACAGATCCAGGTACACAACTGTCTCCCTTATGCCGATGGTCTAGTCTTGTCCCATGCAGGTTCAACAGCTGTCCTTCGAAAGTTCATGAGTTCCTTTGAACTTGGTTCAGTGGTCTCTGTAGATTTCCCCATCATGATCATTACACCCCTTGCTCATATAATCCCTCTTCCCTCTCTTTGACTGGACTCCTACAGCTCAGCCTGGTACTTGGTTGTAGATTTCTGCATCTGCTTCCATCAGTTACTGGATGAAGGCTTTATGATGACAGTTAGGGTATTCACCAATCTGATTACCAGGGTGGGCTAGTTCAGGAATCATTACCACTATTGCTAGTAGTTTAGTCTGGAGTCATCCTTGTGGATTCCTGGGAATTCCCCTAGCACCAGGTTTCTCCCTTACCCTATAATGTCTCCCTCTATCAAGATAACTTTCATTTATCTCCCACTCCATCCCTGTTCCAGCTCAACCATCCCATTCCCCCATATTCTCATCCCATATCCCTTCCTCTATATCTCACTCCCCCATCCCAATTTACTCATGGGGATCTCCACTATGAAAGCAGTACTAAGAGGAAAGTTCATAGCTCTAAATGCCTACATAAGGAAATTGGAGAAATATCACACTAGTGACTTAACAGTTCACCTAAAAGCTCTAGAAGAAGAAGAAGCAAACTCACCCAGGAGAGAAGACATAAGGAAACAATCAAATTGAGAGCTGAAATCAATAAAATAGAAACAAAGAGAACAGTACAAAGAATCAATGAAACAAAGAGTTGGTTCTTTGAAAAAATTAATGAGATATACAAACCCTTATCCAAACTAACTAAAAGGCAGAGAGAATGTCCAAATTGACAAAATCAGAAATGAAAAGGGAGACATAACAACTGACAATTAGGAAATCCAGAGACTCATCAGGTAATACTTCAAAAACCTGTACTACACAATATTAGAAAATCTAAAATTAATAGACAATGTTTTGGATAGGTACCACATACCCAAATTAAATCAAGACCAGATAAACAATTTAAATAGATCTATAACTCCTATGGAAATAGAAGCAGTCATTAAAAGTCTTCCAACAACAATAAAAGCCCAGGGCCAGATGGTTTCAGTGCAGATTTCTATCAGAATTTCAAAGAAGAGCTAACACTAATACTTCTCAAATTGTTCCACACAATAGAAACAGAAGGAACAATGCCAAATTATTTATGAGGCTACAGTTATGTTGATACCCAAACCGCACAAAAATACAACAAAAACAGAGAATTACAGACCAATATCTCTCATGAACATTAGTGCAGAAATACTTCTTAAAATACTAGCAAACCAAATCCAAGAACACACACAAAAATTCATTCATTGTGATCAAGTAGGCTTCATTCCAAAGTTTCAGGAATGGTTTAACATATGAAAATTTGTCCATGTAATTCATCATATAAACAAATTGAAAGAAAAATGGTAATTTCATTAGATGCTGAAAAAGCCTTTGACAAAACCCAACACTCCTTAACAATAAAGGTCTTGGAGAGATCAGTAACATAAGGAACTTACCTAAACATAATAAAGGCAATTTACAGACAGCCAACTTTTATTCCTAATATGAGACTAGCCTCATGTTATCAAACTGGATGGAACTGCCTGTGCTCCACCAAATACATATTCTAACTTCAGTTTAACTCTTGAGAATACTGAACCTCTTTATTAACCTTCATCATATGGCAATCCCACTAGACTGATTTTTCCTGTCTTAATGTAGTTTTCTTCTCCCAGGCATAGATTTTATTCAGGCAGGGTGGAAATGTTCATTTGAAGAAGAGGGTCAGCTGGAAGTCAGGTGAACAGCTGTCAAGTGGGAGAATTCCTTGATGGCAATGTTACCAAGTGCAGAGGAGATTCTACCTATGGACATGTCCTGGTCCCTGTGCGCTGAGCTTCAAACATGAGTCCCTCCAGATCACTCAGAAACAACAGGCAGTGCCAGCAGGTGGGATTATCCAGCAGCCCCAACTGGTCCACTTCCTTCAGGTACAACACTGATTCCACAGACAATAACTCTTTTGACAGTTTTCTCTATGCCAGATATCAAGTGTAGGGAAGCAGGAAAGGGGGGGGTGTCCATGTTTTCTTTATTTTCTCTGTGAAATGGGATTGTCAAGAACTGCAGCCTGGACAGCCTCCCTGACCCTGACCTTGGTTATAATGTAGATTTTTCAAAAAGAAATTTACATTCTACAGAACTTAGGCTCTTTGTGGTTCATTACAACACATACACACACACACACACACACACAAAAAAAAACAAAAAAAAAAAAAACAAAAAAAAAAAAAAAAAAAAAACAACCCACCAAAAACCAAAAAAAAAAAAAAAAAAAAAAAACTGTTCCTAAAAAGGATTCTGACTTTTCACACTGTAAAATGTCTGATACAATGTGGGAAAAAAGTCAACTAAGTACTGAGATTTTCTTCATTTTATGGATGTGGTAAAACTTATTAGAACAAATTAAATTGTATTAAAAATAAAATCTAAAGCATATTACATGATAAATATACACAGATATATTAATAATTGTTAACAAAAATGTCTTAAAATGAATGTCATGGACTATGTTAAATAGTTGTTCAATAGAACATGCTTTATTTAATATAAAAACTGTATTAATGCCTTTGTCTTCCTTCATGTTATCCAATTATTTATGTGCTTTCCATGTAATGTTTCTGAAACGTAAATAATGGGTAATTTCTTTGTGAATTTGAATATTCACACAGGCATTGGTGTTAATGACGTGATGTCACAGAGACAGGCATTCCTCTTACTCTCAGCCTGGCAATTTGGTGAATGTGCTATTTCATTTGTAAAACTATAGAAACAAGATTCATTATTGAACTAAGAAAAAGGATGTCAGTATGTGTCTTAGTTACTGGCTATTGCTTTGATAAAATACTATGACCAAACATAAGAGAGGAAAGGCTTTTGTATCCAGAAGTTTTGGTTTTAGGTTACAATTCATCATGATGAAGAGCCAAGAAAGGAACCCAAGGCATGAACATGGTGTTAGAAACTGAAGCAGAGTCTAGAGCGTCTTGGTCTCCATGGTATGTTTAGCTTGAATTTTAATACAACTCAGAACGTCCTTCCCAGGAGTTGCACCAACTTGCTGTGGACTGCCCCCCCCCACATCAATAATTAATCAAGAAAATGCCCCACCATACTTACCTCCAGAAAACTGATGTAGTCACTTTATAAATTGAGGTTCCCACATGATCTGAGCTTGTGTCAAGCTGACAAAAATCTAACCAGTACAATTGACCTCTTGTCAACTTGAGACATGAATACATCACTTTTAATCCATAACCTTTCTTTCTTGCTTATCCCCCCAATCATATCAACATCAAAATAGAAAAGGCTGAGAATGAAATCAGAGAAACAACATCTTCACAATAGCCTCATGCAATATAGAATATCCTGGGGTAACTCCAACCAAGCAAGTGAAAGATCTGTGTGCCAAAAATTTTAAGTATTTGAAGAAAGAAACTGGAGAAAATATTAGAAAATGGAAAGATCCCCCATGCTCATGAATCAGTAGAATTAACATAATAAAAAATGGCCATGTTGCCAAAACCAATTGATAGCTTCAACACAATCTCCATCAAGATTCCAACACAATTTTTACAGACCTGAAAAAATAATTCTTAACTTCATAAGAAAATGAAAAAACAAGGATAGCTAAAACAATCCTGTACAATAAAAGAAGTGCTAGAGGTATTGCCATTCCTCATCTCAAGCCCTACACAGAGCTACAGTAATAAAACAGCATTGCACTGTCATAAAAGCAGACACATTGATCAATGAAATCAAATCAAAGAGGCAGACATATATCCACACACCCATGGACACTTGAATTTTGTCAAAGAAGTAAAAGTTATAGAATGGAAAAAGGAAGGCATATTCAACAAATGATGCTGGCATAGCTGGAAGTTAGCATGTAGAAGAACTCAAATAGATGCATATCAATCACCATGCACAAAACTCAAGTCCAATTAGATCAAAGACCTCAACATCAATCTAGTTACACTGAACTTGATCGAAGAGAAAGTGGGCAAGAGCCTTGAATGCACTGGCAGAGGAGGGTTTGTGGGAGCCAAAGGGGTCAGGGACATCACAGGAAAATCCACAAAACCTACTAACCTGGCTCATGGGAACTCACAGAGTCTATACCAATAGCCATGGAGCATACATAGCACAGACCTAAGCCCTGTGCATATATTTGACAGGTGTGTAGCTTATGTATTTGTGGGACTCATAGCAATGGGAGCAGGGGCTGTCCCTAATGCTTTGGCAGGTTCTTGGGAACCTGTTCCTGATAGTGGATTGCCTTGTCTAGCCTAAATACAAGGGGAGGTGCTTAGTTTTACTGCAACTTGATAGGACATGCTTTGTTGATTCCCCTGCGAGGCCTGCCCCTTTCTGAACAGAAACAGAAGAGTAGTGGATGGAGGGGGTAGGTGGAAAGGAGGTAATGGGAGAGAATGGGTGGAAAGAAGGGAGGGGAAACTACAGTCAGGATGAAAATAAATTAATTAATTAAATTAAAAAATTAAAAAGTTTCTGAATCCCCTGGGGAGTCTTTGCCCTGGAGGAGATGGGAATGGGGGGGGATGGGCTGGGGGGAAGGCGGGGGCAGGGGCGGGAGGGGTGAGGACAGGGGAACCCATTGCTGATAGGTAAAATTAAAACACAAATATCCGTATAAAAATAAAAATTGAAATAAAATTTTGAAAAAGTTTCATAGACTGTAAAAATTAAAATACTTAAAAAAGATTAGTAGGTCAAAATGTCTGTTTAAATGCCCAAAGTCCCCCAACTGTGGGATCCTGTATAATAAAACAAACTTCTTTTTCAAAGAAAAATGATTCTGAGCAGAGTCACAATCAAAACAAAGACAAACTAAATTCCAACAGTGTAAATAACTTACAGTTTAATGTTTATGATTCACTCAAAATATTCTTGCGTCCAGTGCTCTTGTGCTGCTATCCAAAACACACATAACTTACCTTGTAGGCTTAGGCCAACTCCACTCCACTCCTGTGCTCCTTGGTTGTTGTTTTCAGTGTATCTGACAATGTACCTGGGTTGCACCCTCACCTGTAGCCTCTCTTCATCGATTGTCATCCAGTCACATGGTGTCAAGGCCTCAGCTTTGCTCCATGATACCTTCAGTCCCAGAGCTTCCATTTTACCCAGAGCTTTACAGTCACAAGTGTCCTTTCATGATCTTTCACACTGTCAAGCATCAACTATCCTCCATAGCCCCTTCAATCTTGTCAAGCTTAGGTCTCAAAAAAACAGCAACAGGTGAGGGAATCTTATACTTTGCCAAGTCAGACTTCCAGAGTGAGATGCAGACTTGGCAACATCCCACACCAGTCCCTCTTTGTATGATAGCCTCTGTGTCCTGGAACTGAAGAAACAGTCAACAGAAAAATTTGCCTCAGTAGTGATGGCCTCTTAACTTCAACCAGTTTCTCAAACACAGCTGTTCTGACCAAGTATCCTATCCCATTAAAGCAAAGATTTTACTGCAATGGTACTGGATGCTGACTAAAAACAGCTGATTCTTCAGCCACAGCTGACCAGAAAGAACAGATTCTTAATACAAAATATCAGATGAAGAGCTCATAGGGTCATTGGGATAATTTCAAACGTCCCTCAGGAACTGCCCAAGTCAGGACTCTATATTCTGTGCTGCTCTCAATATTCTTATATTACAAGTTTCCACAGAACAACCCAATAAGCTTTGTTTACCAATGGCTTTTCAGTCATAATTTCTAAACAATCTCATAATCCTCCCAAATACACTATAATCCTTCCTGTCATAGCAATAGTGAATTCTCTGGCACCAATTACTACCTTAGTTACTTTCTATTGCTGTGATGAAACATGTCTACAATCGATGATTTTGCTAGTGAAAATTTTATTTGGCTTACAGGTTTGTGTCTATGCAAGAACTGAGGGGAATAACCTGAAGGTAGAATCTGAAGCAGAGTCCCTGAAGGGATGTTGCTTCTTGGCTTGGTTCCCATATTCTGCTCAGCTTACTTTTTAAAATAAAACTCAGGACACCTGCTGAGCATGGCCCTTCTCACAATTGGTTGGGCTCTGTCTTATCAATCATTAATCAAGAAAATGCTTCTAAAACTAACCTAAGAAACAGACTGATGAAGACATTTTCTTAATTGAGGTTACTTCTTCCCAGATAACCTGAGTTTATGTGAAGTTAATAGAAACTAACCAGTCCACTGTAAAAATGGCTTTATGCCAAATTAATACTTGGTATAATATATTTCTCTTCTTTGTATTCTCTTTTGATATGTGAATATTAGGTCTTCTCATTAATCATCCATGTTTTCTGAGTTCTTCATTTTTTTTTAATTCTTAGAGACTTTTTACAGTTAAATTTCTTCCCACTTTGTACAATGTTTGTGTATAATGTTTATACTCAGATGTGTGTGAGTACACATATGTGCTTCTCTCATAACAATGTACAGCTATAACACATGTGTGGAAGGCAGAGGATACTTGTGGACATTTGCTCCCACCACTAGCTTTTTTGAGATATGATCTCTGTGTTGTTTGCTTCTGCCTTCTCCAGGCTATGTTGCTTTCCAGATCATGGGGATTTACCTCTGAACACTTCATAGGAGTTCTGGAATTAGAGATGTGTGCCTCTGCAACAAGGTTTATATGAATCTTTGGGATGTGGAGCCCTCAGTTACTCTGGGTATTAACGCAAATACACACACTCTAGGTAATATTTTGAGTTCTCTATTGAATAAATATCTACCTAAAATGTGTCTTAAATATAATTTAACATGGCTACAATTTTTAATCTATGAATTCACCCCAACTTGTTTGTGGCTCTGTTCCTTCTCTCTTCCCATGTGTTGCAAATTATGTCTCATCATTATTTTCACTATATATTAAAACATATTAATACTTATTTGACAGTTTTATTTTTTCGAGACAGGGTTTCTCTGTGTAGATCTTCGACTTTCCTGTAGCCCTGGAGGGCCTCGAGATCACAGAAAACTGCCTGCCTCTGCCTTGCCAGTGCTGGGATTAAAAGCATGTGCCACTACTGCCCAGCACTAAGTAGTTTTAAATCTGTGTGGAAAATTGAATCAACATGTAAATGCCATTCTTGGGTTGACTCTCTGTGGATTTTGTATTACAGTTTTTAAATCTTATATTTTGAAGACTGGAATATCTTGATTCTAATCTCTCTTAGCTAGGGTTTCTATCACTGTGACAAAACTCCATACTGAAAGCAACTTTGAGAGGAAAGGGCTTATTTCAGTTTATAGCTCATAATCCAAGGACTTCAGAAGTTAGCCAAGAACTCAAGGAAGGAACCTGAATGCATGCACTGATGCAGAGGCCATGGAGCCATGTGCTTCCTTACTCTTCATGAATTGCTCAAACCTGCTATCTTATGGCATACAGGATCACCACTCAAGCATACTCAGCCCATGTTGATCTGGACATTCCCACATCAGTCATCAATCAAGAAAATGTACCACAGGCCACTGTCTGCAAGTATTTTCTCAAGTGAAGTTCCCTTTTCCAAAATGACTCCAGTTTGTGTCAAGTTGACATAAATACTAGCAACACAGAATGAAGTTAAAGGGAATATAGGTGTTCTCACTTTCTTTTTTTTAATTGAAAGTGCTTTTTTCCATTTCATTTTTATTAAGAAATTTTTTATTCGTTCCACATACCAACTACAGATTCCTCCCCTCATTCCTCCCACTCCCACTCAACCTTCTCCCCAGCCCACCCCTCTGCCCCTCCTCCAAAAAGTTATAGCCTCCCATGGAAGGCAGCAAAGCCCAGCACATTCACTTGAGGCAGGTCTAAGCTCCTCCTCCTGCATCAAGGCTGTCCAAGGCGTCCCACCATAGGTAATGGGCTCCAAAAAGCCAGTTCATTCACAAGGGATAGATCCTATTCCCACCGTCAGGGACCCCTCAAACAGACTGAGCCACACAACTGTCTTGAAAATGCAGAGGGCCCAATCCAGTTCCATGCAGGTTTCACAGCTATTGGTTCAAAGCTCATTAGTTCTCACTAGCTTGATTTAGTTGTATCTGTAAGCTCCCCCATCATGGTCTCCCACAGCTCCAGTGAAGCTAGGTAACAAGGAGGACTCTATGAGGGATGCATGGATTATCCTAGGAAGTGGAAATACATGAGATGTTCTGAGTAAACTGGGGGTGAAGGGGAGCAATGGAGGGTAGTTGATGGGGGATGGGAGCATGGAGGAATGGAATAGTAGAGCTTGAACAGGGGCAGAGTGGGAGAAAAATGAGGGAGATATCTTGATAGAGGGAGACATCATGGGGATAGGGAGAAACCTGGTTCAAGAGAAGTTCCCAGGAATCCACAGGGATGACCCCAGCTTAGACTACTAGCAGTGGTGGAGGGGGTGCTTGAGCTGGCCTACCCAAGTGATTATATTGGTGAATGTCATAACTGTCATCATAGAGCCTTCATCCAGTAACTGATGGAAACAGATGCAGATGCAGAGAGCCATGGCCAAGCACCAGGCCAAGCTCTGGAAGTCCAGTTGAAGAGAAAGAATAGTGAATCTATGAGCAAGGGGCATTACAACCATGATGGGGAAACTTCCAGATACAACTGCAAATATATTTTTTATGCAATATATTCTGATAATAGTTTTTTCTCTGTAGACAAATTGCTAAATTGTCTTATTAATGAAAAACCCAGAGCTAGATATTGGGGTTAAAACCTGAGAGATCAGAAAAGCAGAAGGAAGCCAGCCACATTCTCAACACTTGGATACCCTTAGCCAAAGAGACCTACTTCCTGTATACCCACACCTATATGCCTTTCTGTTCTGCCATTTCATTCCTCTCCGCCAGACACATCACTTCTTCCTCCAGCCCAAATCTGTCACTTCCTGTCTGTCTATACAGACCTTGAGACCTTTATAGTTAACTAGTATTGGAATTTAAGACATATTCCACCATGCCTGGCTCTGTTCCCAGTGTGACCTTGAACTCCAGATGGATCTCTGCCTCCTGAGTGATAGGATTAAAGGCATGTGCTACCACTGCCTGACCTCCATGTTTGCTATAGTGGCTGGCTTTTTCCTCTGAGTCTCAGATAAACTTTATTGGGCAATACAGATAAAATATCATCACATTCCTCCCCCATCTTGTCCTAGATCATCCGCACTGCACTTCCCCACCTGTCGAAACTCACATCGTTTCTTTCTCTCTTCCTCTTCCTCTCTCCCTCCCTCTCTGTCTCTTTTTGTGTCTCTTCATGTCTCTCTCTCTCCCTTTCTCTCTCACTTCCTCCTCTGTTTCTCTCTCTTTATCTTATCATTAGAATACAAACTGACATCTATTTTTATTAGTTGAACAAGTCTCCATCAAGGAAGTAGAGTACTACCTCTACCTAGAATGTCATTTTGATTGTGAGCCTAGACTTTAGGGATGAATCATTCCTCCAACCCCGTCTAGAATGCCATATATCCCATTTTCTTTTTCACCTGCTGTTACTATTGTGACTAAAATAATAGTCATGCTCTTTTCCATTTAATTTTGTAAAAATCTTCTTAAAGACTTACATTTACTAACTATGCAGTATCTTTTACTTGATATTAGAAATGAAATGCTCATATTACATTTACAAATGATTCATTTTCACAGTTCAACAAAAGCATTCTATGGCATCTGTGTTGATTCTACTGGTGAAGAAGATGGCAGACTTAAGTTCCTAACGTCCTTTAATTAAAGATTACATTCTTAGCATACCTTTCTTTTAATTCTCTCTGTCTCTCTGTCTCTCTGTCTCTCTGTCTCTCTCTCTCTCTCTCTCTCTCTCTCTCTCTCTCTCTCTCAAATGCAATTTTTTTTCCTCCCAAATACTCTTGAATGAGAGGCCAACCCTATCATTTCAAATGAAAAAATAATTTCAGTCTCTGTAGGTAAGTTTGTTAGGACAAGGATAAATTTGCCATAATTAATTTCTGAGAAGTATTTTTCTGTTACTATGACTGACTACACCATTTGGATATAGGGCACATCAGTGATATGCAAGGCCTCTCTCTCTTACAAGGTTTAACCCTGTAATCCTGGAACTGGGGTTAGATAGTTATCAGTTACTCACCTACAGGCATTGCTGGATGTCATGTCGGCTCTTCAGGATAGAGATCAAACTAAGGTCCTATTTTTCTGACCTTCAGCTTGAGGTCCAGACTTGGCTTAACATGCTGCTCATTGTGAAATCAAGCCCTAACGATCACCATGACTATTAATATCAAAGAAGCCACCTAAATGTGTTTTTAAAGTATATAATAAACAACTTTAAACATACAGGTCAATTTATACATTAACATAAGACAATAACAGTCATGCTTACCTGAGTATATAGCAAAAATATTGGAAAGTAATACTCTATTAGGATTTGAAGCATTTAAAAACATTCCACAAGGTGTTTACAATTATTGAGCAGATGCTTTTTATATCATTAAATTTATTGTAAATATATTTTTTATTTCTATTGAAGACATGCTTATTTTTCTCTTGTGATTAATTTTAGATTTATATAAATTCAAGGATATGATTAGAAAGCCCTTGTAACTGATTCCCCCAGTGTCAACCTCCTCTAGAGAGTGTTCATGTATTGCAATACTTCTGTCAAAATAAAAACATTAATGTTGGCATACTAAAATTAACATAAACCACACACTGTACTTCTCTGTCATCACCTTTCTGTGGATGTGTTTTTTATTCCAGACAAGATTGAGATGTGTTCATTTTAGGAAAACATGTTTTAGTCTTTGTAGTTATTTGTATTATAATAATTATGGCGAACATAAGATGTGCCACTTTTAATATTTTTGTTAGATATAACATTAATTACCTGTACTTTGTTGTACAAGTATCACAGTTTCAATCTATGGAACTTTTCATTCTGCCTTGTGTAGCTAGAATTTTTCTCTCCAGGTCTTCCAAGCCCCTGCAGTTGCACAGCCCACTTATAAAATAATCACTCAGAAGCTCATATTAATTAAAACTGCTCAGCCATTTGCTCAGGCTAACTATTGGCTAGTTCTTACATCTTAAATTAACCCATTTCTATAAATATATACCTTGCCACATGACTTGTGGCTTACCAGTATCTTGCTTCTCATGGTGGCAGCTGGCAGTTTCTCCTGACTCAGCCTTCCTGTTTCCAGAATTCTTCTCTCTGCTTGTTCTGCCTATACTATACTTTCTGCCTGGCTACTGACTAATAAATGCTTTATTTATCAAGCAGTCAGAGCAACACATTCACAGTATACATATCTACAACAGCCTTGTTTGAAGGTTTTCCCATGACAAGCTTCACACTGATTTCACATTCCTCACTTCTGTAGCTTGAACACATCACTCAATGTTTTGTCTATGAAAATGACTGCTGAAGGCACTTTCTACAAATAGAAAAAAAACACTATATGTCTTTTCGTGTTTTATAACATCACATGTATTCATGTCTTCACACATGCTTTAGCTTGCATCATATTTCCTGATCAGTTAAGACCAAATATTATTCTCCATGTATATACAACATTTAATTTGTCATTTGTTCACATTTGAATGTACTGACTTATGAATTTCAACTTTTATTGTCAATACCTCAGTGAACACTGTGAACAACAATTCTTATGTCTATACACAGAAGAGAAAATGTTGATCATATGTTACTCCATGTTAATTTTTTTTGAGGAGTGGTTCAAGACAGGTTTTCTCTTTGTAACCCTTGCTGTCCTGGACCCCACTTTGTAGACCAGGCTGGCCTTAAACTCAGAGATCTGCCTGTCTCTGCCTTCTGAGTGCTGGGATTAAAGATGTGCACCACCATACCTGGCTTACATGTTGAATTTTTAAAGAAATTCCATGTAGCAGCTTTACTATCTTATACTCCTACCAGAAGTGCAATAGGTGTACAACTTTTCCATATCTCTAACACTTAAGACTTTTTCAAAAAATTTTATGTTGCTTTCTAATTACCATCTCAATATGTGTGCTGTGATGGTGCAATATCATTTTCATTTGCTTTTTAAATTATCAGTGAGGATGCCTCTTTTTCTGTATTATGGCCCTCATATGCTTCCTTTCATTAGTTTCTCTCTGCAATAATTTTATTATAATTGTTCAAAAAGCCATAAGCCATCATTTCTTAAAACAGTAGGACTCCCAATTAGTGGGAGTAGGGGTATCTCTGTCTCTTTTGCCTGATCTTAGGACCCCTTTCTTCCTACTGAGTTGCTTTGTCCAGCCTTGATATGAGTGTTTGTGCCAAGTCTTATTGCATCTTGTTATGCCATTTTCAGTTAATATCCCTGGGAGGCCTGCTCTATTCTGAAGGGAAATAAAGGAGCAGTAGATCTGGATGTGAGGGAAGGATAGGGGATTGGAAGAGTGGAGGGAGGGAGGCTGCTGTTGGAATGTATTGTATGAGATGCATTAGAGAAGAATAAAGAAAAAGAAAAAAAATTAGTCAGGCAGTGGTGGTCCACACCTTTAATCCCAGCACTAGGGAGGCAGAGGCAGGCAGATTGCTATGAGATTGAGGCCAGCCTGAGCTACAGAGTGAGTTCCAGGAAAGGCTCCAAAGCTACACAGAGAAACCTTGTCTCAAAAGGAAAAAAAAAGAAATAATTTAAAATGTAATAAAATGGATAAAACAAAACTCAAATATATAGAGGAGAGTGGATTTAATGATATTTTTTGTTTTATTTTTAAACTGGAAAAGACAGGTATACTCTCTATATTGCTTATAACTTTGGTTATAAAAGTTCTTCATATATTTTGAGTCTTAATTCCATATCTCGATATCAAGTGCTTGAAAAGTACTTTCTTAATTTCTGCAAGTTTCTTTCTTTCTTTCTTTCCTTTTATTTTATTTATTTATTTATTTTGCTTTGATGGTGGAATGTTTTTGACTTGGATTAAGTATAATTTGCCCTTTTTTATTTGTTTCTTTGAATGTTGTTTTTGTTAAATTAATGCCATTTTCCATATCATGAACTGTCTACTCTGCTTAGTCTAAGATTTTTATATTATTATATCTTATATTGGGGTACTTGTTTTTTTCAGTTTATATTTACATGGAAAAGAATGAATGTCTTGCTTTATTCTTTTTGTATGTGGATATCCAATTTTACAGCAACAGTTGTTGAAAAAAATTCTCATTTTCCCAGAGTACTGTCAAACTTGTTGAAGTACTTGATTATATGAGGATGAGGAATCATTACTTATCTATATGCTTGTTTTTAGAGCAATATTATACTGATTTGATTTATGTTTTATGTCATACATATTAAAATCAGATGGTGTGAGACTTCACTTGCCCATATTTGAAGATAATTTTGTCTATTCAGTTCACTATGATACAAAATTTAGAATGGAGTTTTCTATTTCTGATACTAAGTGAGAATATTTTATATTCATTGCACTGAATCTGTAGATTGAGTCATACAGGAAATGTAGTCTGCAAACATTGATCATGTTTATATGTGACTCCTTGTTTTCCTCCACTATTTTTTTCTAGTCCACAAATTATAAGCTTTCACCACTTGGTTAATTTTACTCATATGTGATTTATAGTATTATATTATTATAAATGGAAATATTTCATAATTTCAATTTAAGTTACTTATGAGAGTATAGAAATACAATTGATTTCTCCCCATATCAATTTGTTCTGTACAATTCTGTTCAGTGGGTTTATTAGTTCTAGTCAGTACTTGTTACTTTTTATCCCCCTACCATCATGAGAAAACTTTCACTTATGAGATCATTTCACCTCTGAACTAAAGCAGTGATACTTGCTTCTTTCAAATTTGTATGGCTTTTGGATTACTTGTCCATTTTCTCCAGCAGAATTCCTAATACTATGCTCAGTAAATGTACAGAAAATGAGTAACATTTCTTCAAGAGAAAATGTTGAGTCTTACAGGATTGAATATGATTTAAATTGTTGATATTTTATATGTAAGCTTCATTACACTCAGTTAACTATTATTTATGTTGAAAGTTTTAATCATGGTATTGTGTTAACTTTTAAAATTATGTTTCATCTGTGTTGATTAAAGTGACAATTCCTTTCTTCACTATGTGTATATAGGGTACAGATATTCCTTCACTTATGATAAGGTTATATACCAACAAAGTGATCCTAAGTTGATATATTAGTAAAACATTTTTACCTCTATCTAACCCACAAAGCATTGTAACTAGAGATAGAGTAGCACATTTGGGAGCATGTGTTATTTATACTTGTGGTATTGCAGCTGACCGTGGGCTGGCAGCATTATGCGATTATGGTTTTTGCTATAAAACCAACCTGGCAAAAATCACAACTCAGATTTTGAAGTATGATTTAAACTGAATGCACATTACTTAGTATCAGAGATTGAAAGTTTGAGACTTTGTAGGATTGTAGCCATATGACATTAATTTTTTGAGTTTTATATGGTAAATTAAAAAAGAATTCCATTTGTTCATAGTGTATCATCCCTTTATTATTCAGCTGAATTTTGTTGAATTTTGAGTTAATAGTTAGAAGACAGATTTTTACTTACTTTCTTGTGATTTTTTTCTAACTTTAGAATCAAGACAATGCTGGCCTCAAAATCAGTTTACTATTGACTTTCCTCAATTCTGTGGGAATGATTTAAAGGATTGTAGATTATTCTTTACATGTTTGGTAGACATTCCCTTTAATGTCACCTCATTCTGGGATGTTCTTTATGGGGAATCTTGGTTATTGATTTAATTCCCTTGCATGCTTTTATTCTGTTCAGATTGTGTATTTCATAGTAACTCAGTCTCACTAAGGAAAGTTTTAGGATTTTTTTTAAAAATTCAATCTAGGCAACACAATTTGTTGCTATTTTAATTATCTGTCCAATGCACACATTTTGATTTTATTCTCATAACTGATATAAAAACATTCAACTAATGACATTTTTATATTTATTGGTGCTGCATGTGTGTCAGAAGTGAGCTTGTGCATGGCATGTTTTCAAAAACTGTAGGACAAACTTCAATGTTGACTCTCCTCTTCCACTTTGCTTATTTCTCTATTTACGGGACTATAAAAAGTCTATTTTTATATTTCTTTAGTACATCCAAGTTGTCTGAATGTGGTGCTATATTGTGTGCACTGCAAGGCCACAGGCAGGCTACTCTGCTTCTTTCATCTTTCATCTTTCACCCTCACATCTGGCTCTGGGTTTCCCCAGATCAGGACTGAGCTGCACATGGCCAGAATCTTCACCCTTCCTGGGATGGAGCTTCTACCCCGCTGGTTCAGTTTCTGTTGCAGTTTCTTCTGCAGCAAACTCCTCAGGCCCAGGCTCTAAACATGCTGGAATTAGCTGCTTTTGCACATTCTCCAGCACAAACAGCTGGCTCTCCAGTTTCCTCCCTTTGGCTTTCTCTGGGCTCCATCCTAGGGTTGCTGCCATACTTTCACCTGAATTGGTGTTGTCAGCAGATTTGGTGAGTCAATTGGGATTTCTTAAAGGGAGGAATTAGTTGGAAGTTTTTCCCCCCACACACACATTAAAAAATGGGAAATATTTTTACAATGGAAGTTATTCGGTCTTTTTTTTTTATAACACAATGGATGGTCTAAAAATGGAACCATTAAATAAGAAAATAATTAATGTCGATGAGATTTATGTAATGTCAGTTATAAATATTATTTGCTTGGTCATTTCTGTTTTACCATTAAAAAAAATTGTGAGTGCCAATACAAAAAATTTAGAAAAACTTGTTAAAACAGACCATAGAGAAATTCAGGGACAGAGAAATTTAAAGGTGAACCAGTATCAGAGAAATAGAGAAACAGCCTAAGGCTTTCAAACAGCCAACCTTAATCTGTCCTGTAACCTTACAGGAACTGCCAAATGCTCAAGGCTGTGTCAGAACTCCTATGCAAATGTTAGATTTGAGGAGATTCACAGTAGCTAGCATCATATGATATGCATTCCCCATTTATGAAGCAGATGTAAAACTCATTTTTAACTTACAATAGAATTATCCCTCAAGACTGGAGAGATTTGGTTACTCCTGTCTTAGAAGCTGGTCCGCAATTATAAAGAACCTGGTGGAAGGATGAGGCTAAGACCATTGAACAATGAAGTTGAGCTAGATGTATGGAAATCTCCCAAGATCAACATCTTGGAGAGGGAGATGATGCTAATGTAGAGAGGCAATCTCTCTATGATGACCACACCTTGGCTTTATGCCAAATGGCAGCTTTAAATGCTTGGGATTGAACTGAAAAAGTAGGAAAGAAAATTGAGTCATTTTCAAAAGTTATACAGGGCCCAAAAGAAATCTTCCCTGATTTCTTACAAAGGCTGTCTTCAGCAGTAAATAGAATGATACCAAAATCAGAAGCTAGACAGATAATAATTGAATTTCTGGCTTTGTTTATTTGTTTGTTTGTTTGTTTGTTTTTGTTTTTTGTTTTGTTTTGTTTTTCTGAGACAGGGTTTCTCTGTGTAGCTTTGCATCTTTCCTGGAACTCACTTGGTAGCCTAGACTGGCCTTGAACTCACACAGATCCACCAGGATCTGCCTCCCTAGTGCTGGGATTAAAGGTTTTTGAAAATGCACAATGCAAAAGAATAATTAGGCTGTTAAAATCAAGATAAGCACTCTTGGAGGAATGGATCTGAGATAAAATGAATATTGACTCTGATGACCATGATGATACTTGGAAAGGAGAGGTGATTTCTAGAGGTTTGAAGAAAAATAGTAATGTCAGATCTTTCAATTGCAGTAAACATGGTCACCTGAAAAGGGATTGTAAATAGGGCATTCCTAGAAACAAAGTTTTTTCAAGAAACAATGGCAAAAGAACACTTCTCCATTCTGGATTATGTAGAAGGTATGTCAAAAGCAAACATTGGACTAATGAATGTAGATCAGTAAGGGACAGACAATGTAATCCTTTGACTTTGCCATCAGGAAACTCCCTAAGGGGCCTCTCATAGGCCCCTATGATAAATTTTGTTCATTCCTTTTCTGTCATCATGGAAGAAAGCACTTCCCAGTGCAATTAAAGAACTTAATGACTAAGAAACCCTTCTGCTCTAGATGATAGAACAGCTTTAGAAAATAAAACAAAAATTTAAGTAGAAACCATAAATCAAAACTGATAAAGATTAGATTTGGAAATTCCCCAAAGTAAAGGTATTTTGCTTTTGTCTTTCAGGAGAATGAAGACTAAGGAATCTCAAGAATAGTGGACAAATGAGATGTCTGAAGAAACAGGACAAAGCATCCAGAAAAAAAAATTCCATGAAAAAGATTTTCTGCAGTTAAACATGACCATGCCTAACAGAAACTTTGAAGTGTCCAAAACGATGATGGGACTCCACAATGATGATTTCCATCAGGACAATGATAATACCACTAAGCTGACAAACATGACCCTAAGATCGGCTTTGGACTACAAACTGCTTAGGACAATTTTGAGATGACTAGCTGAGATGATCCAGCCTCCCAGACTACTCAAGCAAGGACTTGAGATAAACCTTGCACTTTCCCATTATGCAGAGACTGGACAAATGTTATAGCTAACTCTCCTAGGACTTGATAGTTAACCACAAAATTTTCTTTTCAGGATCCCCTATAGATAATTTCCCCTGCCTCCAGAAAGCAGGAAGTGAATTTAAAAAATAGGACACCCACATTCCCAAGAGGTGGGATGAATGGTTATTGGTCATTCAATGGGTTATGGATAATTGTCATTGTTTAGGATGGTTGGTTACAAGTTGTTATAGTTAATGATCAGAATAAAGGCTACGCAAAGGAGATTAGATTTAGATTCTAGTTTGAAAAATAAAAATAAAAAGAAGAAAAGAGGATATAGATCTAATATAAAAGGCAGATTATTGAATCTACTCTGAAAATAAAAAAGAAGATATATATATGATAAGATAAATGGTACATTATTGAATCTACTCTGAAAAAAATTATATAGAAATGATGAATGAAGGGTAGATTATTGAGTCTATGCTGAAAAGAAAAAAAATATAGATATGATAAAATAAAAAGGTAGATTATTGAATCTACTTTTAGAAAGCAACTACTAGTTTTAAATATTTTATATTAGACTGTATTTTTTGTATATTGTATACAAATTATATATATAGATACAAATTTGAGATTAATTTTGTTAGAAAATTCTATACACACATTACTAATCTTGTTCAAGGTATTATACCTATACAGTTCATTTAACTATATAATGCAAATTGCTAGTGTTTGAAAGTTACTATTACCAAGTAATTAGGCTATAAAAATGCAAATTACTAGTTAGTCACCTATTACAATTGAACTTGTAGTAAGTTAGGTATATTTTCAAGGTCAAACAGAGATTTATCTTAGATATACAGCTCATCTTCAAACACTTCAGAGATCTTCAGAATATGGCATTTAAGACATTTTAATAATGTGGATTCTTTTTTTTTGTTTTTATATATGACAATGAGACATGTCTGCTGCTGGCAGCACCAATATACTTCAGAGAAGACAATGGGCATCGAAGAAAGTCAATATGGAGTTGACTTTCTTTGTGGCAAGTTAGCCACTGGGCAAGAAAGTGCTCTTGTCTTGACTGCTGACAATATGCTGTCCAAAATGGATAAGCAGGACACAAAAGAAAGGATTGCCAATCCTTGCCAAGACAAGGTAGGAAGGCTTTTTAGAAAATCCTGCTTCACAAATGAGTCTGTTAAATATGCTAGGCCTGTAGGCCAAAGATGCCCTAACATTGCAGAAAAATCTTGGGTGACTGTCCAAACAGCTGCTATTTCTGTCATTTCTCATAATTTTTAGAAGTTGCTAGTTTGCACTTTCTGCTTACTTAGGTAATATTATTTCCTTTTTTTCAGTCTCTGAGAGAGTTGAAGACTATATAGTTATAGTTTTTCTTGTTAACACGTTCAGAAAATAAACTCACTACAGAGGTGTAAAGTGTGTAAGTTTGAAAGACAACAAAAGTTACTTTTCAGTTGATAATACAAGGTAGGATAGAAGTGAATTAGGTATAACATTTTGGACTCACCAAAATAGAAAATATAATGGAGTATTCTCTCTGAATTTGTCAAATGTTAATGGACTGGACATTGTTAATGCAATTCTTGACTGTATATATTGTATCTACTTACTGGGTATAGTTTTTCTTGTATTAGTTAAAACCCTATTTTATTATCTTAGACAAAAAGAATAAATGTGGTGATATATTTATTGTGTAGACTAATAAATTTGTCTGAGGATGAGTGGACAGAACCAGCTACTAGATTAGACATAGAAGTCAGGAAGTCATGGCACACACCATTAATCCTACCACTAGGGAGGCAGAGATCCATCTGGATCTCTGTGAGTTCAATGCCACACAGAGCCAGGCAGTGGTGGCACATACCTTTAATCCCATTACTGGGAAGCACAAATGCCTTAATCCCAGGAAGTGATAGCTGGGCAGAGAAAGATATATAAGGTTCGAGGAAACAGGAACTCAATCTCTTGAGGATGAGGATTTCCTAAAGGTTAAGAACTATTGGCTTATTGTTCTGCTTCTCTGATCTTTCAGCTTTCACCCTGCCATCTGTCTCTGGGCTTTTTATTAAAAGACCATCTAAGATTTGAATAACATCTGAATTTGAATTCCCATCTTTTTTCCCTGGCATTTTTTAGATTCATACTTAAAGTAAGGTGTTTCATATACTTAAAGGACAACATGAAACACTACAGGTTGATTTAGCAGGTCAATCCATAAAGTCAGTCTCCTCCTGGGGTGACCACTATAGATTTGTAATGAGGAAAATACCTATTTGGAAAACTTAGAAAATAGATCAATCAACTCCTTCAGTTGGGAAAGTTTTGCCAACCATCAGATTTCATTATGGTAAAGATCTTGAAAACAATTTTTATCATCAAACATTTTCAGACATGCCAACAGCAAGTGACACTTTGAGTCACTAAATAGCACTTAATAAAAGCAACTAGAAAAGCATTAATCAACATATGAAATACCTGTACCTTAGATTCTCCTTGTTAAATCCATAAGACATCTTTTCAATATGTTTGTTTGAAATTCATATTACTTGAAGTTTAATAGAAGTTGTTTACTTTTTTACTCTGCTCTCTGAATTCCACATACTCAGTCAGTGGACTAGGCTTTGGGACTACTGTCATGAGTACTGTAGATGTGAAATGTTTCCATTTTTTAGCCATTACTATGATACAATGCTCTGCTCTGCAAGGGTAGCTCACATATTTGGGTAGATAATGTTTGTGTTTATTTTCAGTATCTGAGTATGGCTCTCCATGTGATCATCTTGTCCACAGAGGAGCTAAGGGTAGCATGTTCAAGGAATCTCTTTTGAGGTAGTCTTCCACAACTTCTTACAATCTGAAAACTAAAGATTTGCCTTTACATGATTTCATGCCTATGAGCACCACTGTCTGGTAAGGTGTTAGCATAAGAAATTCTGGTTAAGACACAAAATGAAATTATTTGTGTTTCTGTGATTATTTTTTTAGGGAAAAAATCAAACTAAATATCACATATATGAGCACATAAAAATATCACTCATATACAGCTTATTTCATCATTCAGACTGTGGATGCTAGGGATTTAAAAGCTTTGATTCAGAGGGTTCAGTCATACTGTGGATATAAGCATGAGTCCTACTGTTCCTTTCTTTCAATAGCATTTTTTAAATTTTTTTTATTGGAAGCTTGAGAGATCCCAACATTCCTCTCAAATATTCTTGAGGAATTGCAAGTTAAGTGGGCAGCAGTGTCAGTGTTAAAATAAAAAAAAATTAATACCATTGATCTATATATCAAATGTTGCAAAGGAAACATTGTTGGCTCCATGTAAAATCATAGACTAAATCCCATATTTAAATGGTCTTCTTTATTTTCTTTTTGATTCCAAAATGTCTGAAAAATGGCTTAAGAAACCTTCTTATAGGTTGTTGATGGTAAAATATTCCAGTATCATTTTATGAAAATATTACTGAATAACAATAAGGAAATTAGAAAAATATAATTAGACATTGATAAAATCTTGCTCACTCAACTCCATGGAAGATATCCTTGTGTCTAACATGTTCTGAAGCTACAAGAATAATCTAAGAGTTGGCAATCTTAAAGGTCAAAGGAATATAAAAATATGGGAACTGACTATTTTCAGATCACTAAAGGATAGAGAGAAGATTGCAAGTTTATTATGCATTTAAATCATTCTCAATAGCTTTAAAGCTTAATTGTATCAAGAGCTAGGCATTCACAGTAGTGTAGACATGCTAATATTCTAGGTCATACTATTGCAATGACCTTTGTTACTATATCACTCAACTGGGTCTCTTTCACACATTTTATTGCTTGTTAATCTCATTGTCCCTTTTGGTTTATTGAATAACATAAAAATATTCCTGTCTACAATGTTGAGGGAGCTTACAAACAATAGAGATTTACTTTTGTTACCTCAACATAGTTTTCTGTCCCATAATGTTTCCCCTAAACAGTAGTTGACTCAGATGGTGTTCATGACTTAACAATTGTTCTTAAATAATATGTTGCACCAAAGAAAGTTAAATATGTCACTGAACATAATATAAAGTTTGGGAGGAGCATATTCTTGCATGTGACATGACACATTGAAAATGGATTTTGAGAAGTGGTTCTTGTGCCCTCCTTCAAATGAAATTGTGAGATTAGAAAGGAAATTTATTCCAAACCTTGCAAAGAAAAATAATAAAGAGAAGGTGGACTTTTCAGAATGGGGTTGCAAAGAGGAACACAAACAGAAGTAAAACAAGGATAATCATCAAACTAAAAGGGAGTAGGATCACAAGAGTTAGAAGCAGAGAAATAAGACTCCTCATTATGGATGTTGGGTTGTCTTTGTGAATACTAACTTGACATTGGGACCTAACTTGATATGCCTAACTGTATTGTTCTGTTGATATATGTAGTTAGAGTTTTCCTGCCTGGCCCAGTCAGGACAAATTTCTCTTACCCGCCAGTCCCATAGTCACTCAGACCCAACCAAAAAAGCACACAGAAACTTATATTGCTTATAAACTGTATGGCCGTGGCAGGCTGCTTGTTATCTACTTCTTCTATCTTAAATTAACCCATTTCTGTTAGTCTATACTTTGCCACATGGCTTGTGGCTTACCAGTGTCTTTACATGTTGCTTCTCATGGCGGCGGCTGGCGGTGTCTCTCCCCAGCCTTCTACATCCCAGAATTCTCTTCTCTCTTGTCCCACCTATACTTCCTGCCTGACCACTGGCCAATCAGAACTTTATTTACACAGAGCGATATCCACAACAGATATAAGTCTTAATTATTTTTATAAAAGTCACTAAGACTAACCTTTTTACTGTGAGATATCATTCTGTATGCTGTGAATATATGTTGCTGTGAGTGGTTAATAGCTCCATTGGCCTATGGCAGGGCAGGATGGAGCCAGGCAGGAAAATCTAAGTGGGAAAAAAGAGTAGAGCAGATGCTGCTAGCCATTGCCAGCAATAAGCTATAAGCCATAAGGCAAGGTATAGATTTATAGAAGTAGGTTAATTTAAGATATAAGAGCTAGCTACCAAAAACAAAGAAACAAACAAACAAACAGGTGAGGCAGTGGTGGTGCATGCCTTTAATCCCAGCACTCAGGAGGCAGAGCCAGGCAGATCCCTGTGAATTTGAGGCCAGCTTGGTCTACACAGAGAAATCTAGAAAGGCACCAAAACTATACAGAGAAATCTTATCTTGAAAAACTAACAAACACACAATCAATCAAACAAACAAACCAACAAAAAAGCTAGCTAGCAAGAGGCTTGAGCCATAGGCCATCCAGTTCATAATTGATATAAGCCTCTGTGTGTTTACTTGGGTCTGAGCACCTGCAGGACCAGGCAGGACACAGGAAAACTTCCAACTATGTTTGGCCTATTGATGCGGGTTTCCATAAAGCCTAAAAGAGTTTAAAAGGGCTTAAATAGCAGAGCCAAAAACAGCCTTCTACTTCATGTCTCATGCGAGTCAAGATATAGAGACTCCAAGGTACAGAGATGCCATGGCATGTGGACATGAGTTATAATATGGTGGGTTCACAGTGTATGGGCTTTAGTGCAGCATGGTGGATTCCTTCCGCTGCATACAGTGGCATCTGCAAGCCACACATCATGGTGAGTGGTGGATATAGCTTTTGCTAATACAGAGCAAAATAAAGGTTACTGGGCTACACAATGCTTTGACAGAGGCATAGACCCATTGCCCCCCCCCCCGAGTCAGTGGAGAGCATGACTCCCACAGCTGGAGATGAATTTTCTCCACCATGTTGAAAAGCTGAAATGGGCGGAGTCATCAGCCAAAGCTGCCACTTCAGTACTATTCACTGCAGTTTAAAGCAATAGATTCACAATAAGACAGATTCAGCTGAAGTAAACCCTGAAAAGTTTACAGTGTGTCTAAATATATACATAGGCTTGGAAGAGAGAGGAAAATGAATATAGACAGTTATATAAACAAATAGTTTGTTGGGGATTTAGCTAAGTGGTAGAGCGCTTGCCTAGCAAGTGCAAAGCCCTGTGTTCGATCCTCAGCTACAAAAATAAAAAGTTTTAAAAATAAAGTCTTTAAAGAAAAGTAAAAGTAATACAAAAAATAAGCCACATAAAGATGGATATTACACAGAAAATCTGGATTATAATGTCTTTGGGATTTTTAACCACAGAAAGACATTTGATTGTAAAGGGTGTTCAGTGAAACCAATATGTATATTTTAAAGATATCTTGAAAATTTGTGTTTAAGGATATGATGCATACATACATAAATATATATGCTCTTATCTAAGGTATTATGTTTGTACAGCTCATTTGAAATTGTAATGCATAGTTAAGAAGTACAGTTTAATGATTGTGGTGATATATTATGTCCCCTGATATATTGTGCATACTAATAAACTTATCTGGGGCAGAGGACAGAACAGCCACTAGACAGACATAGAGGCCAGAAAATGGTGGCACTCACACCTTTAATCCTAGCATTCTAGAGGCAGAGATCCATTCGGACCTCTGTGAGTTCAAAGCCACACTAGAAACAGCCAGGCATGGTGACACATGCCTTTAAACCCAGGAAGTGATGGCAGGAAACAGAAGGTATATAAGCCGTGAGGACCAGGAACTAAGTTTGTTAAGCTTTTGGCTTTTAGCAGCAATTCAACTGAGATCCATTCAGATGAGAACACAGAGGCTTCCTGTTTGAGGAAACAAGATCAGCTGAGGAGTTAGTGAAGTGAGGTTAGCTGTGGCTTTTTTTCTGCTTCTCTGATCTTTCAGCATTCACCCCAGTATCTGGCTTCCAGGTTTGTTTTTATTAATAAGAACTTCTAACAATTCATGATACAAATAATTAGTCTTCTATGATAGTAAAACTTATAGTCATGTTAGTTAAGTTTTCTAGGTATACCTTGATATATTTCAATTAGGTAGGTAGGTAATCTTCAAACACATCAAAGACATACCAAATACAGCATTTAAAATGTTTTAAAAACATAGACTTTCTGAACAGTGAGACATATCTACTCCTGGCAGTACTGATTCATTCAAACAGGAAGTACTTCAAACAGGAAGATGGGCACTGAAGACACTCCATATGGAGTTTATCTTGTTTGTGGCAAAAATAGCCATTTGGGCAAGAAACTGTTCTGGCTTGGGCTGCTTAAAATAAGTTGTATCAACTGGACATGCAGGACCTATAGGAAGGTGACTACTGAACTTTGCAAGGTGAGATGTCCTTCAGGTTCCTGCTTCACAGAGGGGACTGCCAAATATTCTACAGGACACAGGGGGAAGCAACTAAACAACTCTAGGCATATAGGCTGAAGAAGGATGCCCCAACATTACAGAGGAATTTTGGATACCTGTCCAGGCAGGCAAAGGTCTCTGTCATTCCCAGATTTTTGGAAGTTGCTTACAATGCATTTCCTGTTTACTTGGGTATATCCTTCTGGGATCTTTGATATAGTTGAAGAATTAAAAGTAATAATTATAATTTTCTTTGGTTATGATAAAAGATAAATTATATACCAAACTTTAGACTCATAAATATAAGATAGATGATAAAATATTTTCTGTAATTTTACCAAATACAGATGGACTAGATACTGTAACTATAATTCTTGTTTGATAACTGCTTTGATATATGTAGTTGTAGTATGTTAAAGTTAAAAACCTTCCTTTTTGATAAGACAGAAAAGGAGAAGTGCTGTGGGATATTGTTCTGTATGCTGTGAATATGTGTTGCTCTGATTGGTTGATAAACAGCATGCTGATTGGTCAGTAGCCAGGCAGGAAGCATAGGCAAGAAGATGAGGAGAATTCTGGGAAAAGGAAGGGCTGTGTCAGGAGTCACCAGCCAGACACAGAGGAAGCAAGATGACAAGGCAGACCTGAGAAAATGTTCCAAGCCACATGTCTAAACATAGATAAGAATTGTAGATTAATTTAAGTGTAAGAGCTAGTCAGTAATAAGCTTGAGCTAATGGCCAAACAGTTATTAATAATATTAAGGCTCTGATAATTTTATAAGTGGCTTCAGGTCCATGGGGGGCAGATGAGACCTGAGAAACATTTGTCCTACAACCTTTGTAAAAGTCTGATGAAATAATGGACTTTTGTCGTTGAATAATGAACTAAATTCACATGCATCTATAAACTTTTAATTCCTTTTCTATATAACCATGGTATGTAGCATTTGTGGCTTCTCTTCCAATCTTTATCTTACTATTTCCAGTAAACAGCTTTTCCTTATTATCCACAGGAGTCATCTCTCTTAATACGTATCAGTTTTCAGTAAATAATATAATACACTGAGGGTAAATATGTCTACACACAAACCACACTGCTTTTTGAAGTTTTACTACTTTTAGCAATTCACAGCTAGGCTCATACATATCAGGGTCTTTATACATTAAGTTATCAAACTTATAAACTGTGCCACTTACTTTCCTTAAAATCATTAAACTAGTTAAAATCACATTTTATAAAAAAAATTGAAATTCTAATTTTAAATTTTTAATTAGCACCTTAAAAGTAAAAATTAAAATATAAAATTCAGCAATTGCTTACTATATAAATATCTTCAACAAATTAATCTTTTCATATTCTGGGAATGAATTAAGTAAGAGCACATAGATTTACAATTTAGTGTAGAAATTTTACTAGCTGCCTACAAAAAGACATATTTTACTAAATCTTTTATATAAACAAAAAACTTAACAGAGAAAGAAATGTAGTAATTCATAATTATAAATGAAACTGAATGGAATAAAATTTACACAATGGTGAGATGATTAGTACTCACAAAATTAGGTCTTCCACATTCAAAACACTATAATTGGCATGATGACAGAGGAAAGCCTGTACTATTCAACAGCCAAGAACGGATAAAGTATTACATAAAATTTATCTTGTTTTGTATTGTTATTCTTAACAATAAGTTTATTTTCAGATGACCACATTCTGGAACATAATCTTCTTAATAAAATGAAAATGGAGATAATTAATATCCTCATCCCTACAACATGCAGAAAGATAAACAAATGTTCTGGCTTAAGGGAGACACAACACACACACACACACACACACACACACACACACACACACACACAAAGAGAGAAAGAGACAGAGAGGCATAGAGAATTAGATATAATATAGCTCTCCATGGAATATTTTGACTACACAAGCAGCCACAAATCACACCCTTTAAGCTTCTTTTGATGCCTGTATCAACTGAGAACATTATATTACAATCAAATGCATATATGCGACATTTTATGATGCAGTTCAAGGTGGTGGAGAGAACCAAATTTGTCTTCTGTTAGTGTTTTCTCTTAGTTGGGGTTCTTTTTTATTTTAATTTCCATTTTGTCAAGGAAAATGTATGGAATAATGAAGTGGATACAAAGAAGTGAAAGCAGGCCAAATGGGAGAGGAGAAGAAAAAAAAAGGTAAAGAATTTTATCGCCTTCAGAGATACCTAGCCTAGAAGATGGGAGAACACATGGTGGCAGAGAGGCCTGCAAAACCATGCAGGGAAGGTCCAAGCAGCGTATGTGGTATCCAGTAAACTTGCTGTTTTGTAAGAGGCAGAAAGAAGGGCAGGGAGGGCCGTGAGGAAGAAAATAGGGCCAGGTTTTTTATCTGCTTTAGGGAGCTGTATGATTAGTCACACTCTCTTCATCTTCTGTCAAGAGGAAGCTACTGATGGTATCGTTTCTGTTACTATGGGGATCCAAGAAAAAATTTAAAACAAGGGGAGCTTACTTGGGGGATGCCTGATGATGTTTGTGCTGTAAGGAGGGGAGCAAATGACATCTAACAGAAAAACGCACTGCGTGGAAACTATGAATATCTTTCCATAAAGAGGAGAAGAAGGAGGAGGAGGAAGGGGGGAGGAGGAGGAAGGGGGAGGAGGAGGAAGGGGGGGGGGGGAGGAGGAGGTGGGGGAAGGAGGAAGAGGAGGAAGAGGAGGAGGAGGAGGAGGAGGAGAAGGAGAAGAAGAAGAAGTGTTTTATAGGCACTGCCAAATAAAAGCTGTATTCCCTCTGTCTTTAGGACTTGTAATTGCAAACGAAGGAGTGACATGATATTGAAAATAATTACCCTTCTTTTGGGCCAACATTACAGCCTGGTTTATCCATTGACCCTTGAATAACTTAGTGTTGGTTTGGAGAAGAAACATCCCCTGTAGCCTTAGGCGTTTGGAAACTTGGTCTCTAGTTGGTACTACTTGGGGAGTCCTAAGAGATGCAAATTTGTTTGAGGAGGTATATCACTAATGGTGAGCTTTTAGTTTATAAAGCCACAATTGTACCATTTCCAGTTGACTCTGCTTAGTGCTTGCTTTAAAGATGTGATCTCTTAGCTCCTGAAGCTCTATGCCTTTCTCCCACCCTGATGGACTTTTATCTTCCTTGAACTAAACAAGCCAAAATAAATTCTTTCTTTCATAAGTTGCTTTTATTTACTATATATTTTTCACAGCAGTGGAATAATTAATAAAGATTAATATAGTTTCTATCATTGGGATAAAACCCGTACTCAAAAACAACTTGAAAAGGAAAGAATTCTTATGTCCTCCATGTACTGATCACAGTCCATTATTGAGGGAAGTCAGGCCAGGAATTCAAGCATGAGTAATGCTGGAACCTTGGCAAAATGTTGATGTTTGTTTTGCTCTCCATGACTTGCTTAGTGTGCTTTCTTATATAAATAAATCCAGGGCTACCTGCCCAGAAGTGACATTGCTTATAGTACACTGAATCCTCCCACGTCAATCATTAGTCAAGAAAATGTCCTATAGACTTGCCCATAGGACAACCTGATGCAGAGAATTCCTCTTGACAGTCCTCTATCAGGCTGAGAAAACACTATCAAGTACAAACTTTTTCCCTTGTCAGCTTAGATATCTGGACTGGAACTGGGGGTTTATGCTTCCAAGGTCTCAATGAAAAAAAGATAATCTTTCACAGGAAAAAAAAATAAAGTGGATAAAAGAATCATGAATTGAAATAAATTTTCTGGATTAAAAACTGAGCTTCTTTATTTTAAATTAATCTATTTCATATTGGTTAATCCTCTTGCTTAATTCTGTCTGGAGTGGAAAAGAGTGGGTGTTCTTTGTCAAGCTGACAGGCATGAAGGAGGTTGGGAACCTGCAGGTTTGGGAAGTTTAAAGAGCTTGTTTATAGCACTAGACAGAAATCATACAAATGTGAAGGCAAACATGAATGATTCTACCTCCCCTTCCCCTTGTTCCTCTGCATTAGCATAGATAGTCATAAGCCGACAAAAAGAATAAACTACAATATCATCTGAATTCTGTCACTTTAATGAAATAAACCTTGCTAATTATGTAAGTCAAATGGATCAGAAATAAGACAAATCTCAAGTTTTGTATAACTCTATATACAAATATAATCTATATATTTTTTCTGCATAAGTAACTGTAGAAATTAATAGAAGTTACATAAATATAGAAACTAATGTTCAAAAACTGTCTACAGTCCTGATAAAAACGCCAACTTTCAGCATTACTTTAAATTGAATCAACTTAGTGAGATTATGCTCTGATATCCCCACTCATTTATTGCACTATCCTCTTTAAGCATAGTTATAGAGATGCAACTCTTACATCACAAAATAAACCAATTTAAAGTTTATGATTCAGTGGTTTTAGAGTCCTTCTGAGATAGGATGGAAAAACAAGGAAAATTAAGGAGACTCAAAATGATCCACTCATTTCAGAGTCTGAAACCTCTCATTAGCTGAGGGTCAAGAATTTTAGGACCACTAACAAAATTTGCTAGATAGATTTATTGCAGGGACAGTAATGGTTTGTATATAAATATTTCAATTTAGAGTTTTAAAATAGCAGTGAAGTATGCTTGGGCCTAAGTGTATACAACAATTGGCTTTGGTTTTACTTCTATCCAGTTACATATATGCAAGTTTCTGAGACTGTCACAAGATTATAAACATTGTTATCAATAAAATCATCTGTCTCTGTTCCATTGTTATTTAGTAAAAATTATTTCATGTTTTATGAGTGATAGTCTTACTTAATTACTATTTAATCTTATTCAAGACCCTCAGGAGCTGTCCTATCATCTCATTAACTAAAAAAGACAGCAAAATAAAATAAGAGAAAGGTTGGAGATTCTTTAGAAGTCATGTGAACAATGTAACTTCAGAAGCTGTTGAAATCACATACATATTCCTCTCTTTCCACAATCTGCGATGTAATCTACAGTCAAAACTTTTCTTAACAAACTCCACCTTAGCTTCTCACTGAGAACTGTTCTCAAATTCTTCCTGTAGCAAATCTGAGAATTCCAGTTTCATGTGGACAACTCTAGAAACCAAGTCATTAGGCTGCCTCAGGCTGCATTGCAGCACTGACTCCTGTTCCCCCTGCTGTCACTGCTGCAGAGGATGCAACTCTTGCAAAAATCCCTCCTAAGTATTTCTACAACACCAAAAGGAACTTTGTGAAATAATAGCGATTCTCCACCCCAACCTACTCAGTTCAACCACTCCCTCTTATATATTTTTTAGCTCTGGACACTGTGGCAACAGAATCAGACAATAGACATTCTTCTTGGGCAAATAATTTTGTTCAGCATGTTTTTCAGTCTCAAATATGTTTCAACACATGGCACAACATTATTCATTCTTCCTTTTTTTTTTGCCAGAAATGAACTCCAGTGCCTTTCACATGCCAGATAAACACCCTAGTACTAAGCAACATCTTCAGTTCCAGAAATACATTTATTTTACTTCCATACCACAGTTTCTTTTCCTACTTGTCAATTTGTGTGGATTAATTTGTGCTGAACATTTTAATTTCTTAGCACCACATGATTAATTTGAGCTTGATACTTTCTTCTTCTTGATGGATCTTTTTACAATATGTCCTAGCCCTTCTTCCTATAATATCTGGTTTTCTACCCTGGTCACACATACCTATTGTCAACACAATATTAGAATATTTTTGAATTTATTGATATGTGTATGTTCTTTTCAGCCCTCTGCTTTCAATGGATATACATTTCATAAAAAGCATGACATGAAATTCATGTAATTCAGTATTACATGGATTGCAAAAGCCCACAAGGCCCATTGTTGTTCATCTCTTTTAACATTGTGACTCTTTTCTTACCATGTTTTTCTTTACACAACTTAAATGAGTCACTGAAGCACTTCTTATTTCTCAAAAATGTGGGAAATGTTACCAAGTTAATTCCTTTGTGTAACACTGATTACTAAATGGTCTTATTAATAGAAAAAAAAAAACAGAGCCAGATATTGGGGTGAAACTGAAAGATCAGAGAAGCAGAACAAGCCACAGCCAACTTCACCTTGACAACTCCTCACCCTCCTCTCTTTCCACGAATTCTTGAACTGAAAACCTTGGAGTCCTTACCCCAAGGGTCTCAGTTGAACTGTTCCTCAAAAGCCTCTAGTTCCTGGTCCTCAGCCCAGTATTCCTTTCTGCTTCCTGCCATCACTTCCTGGGATTAAAGGCATGTGTCGCCATGCCTGGCTGTTTCCAGTGTGGTTTTGAGCTCACAGAGAACTGGATGGATCTCTGCTTCCAAAGTGAGAGGATTAAGGGTTTGTATGCCACCATTTTTTCTGGTCTCTATGTCTGTCTAGTGGTTGTTCTATTCTCTGACCCCAGATAAGTTTATTAGTATGCACAATATATTGGGGGACACAATATCATCACACTATATTAAGCTTGTTGTAATAGAACAAACTGAGAGAAAAAATACATATTGTAAATGGAGGCAAGGAAAGCTAATTTGTGACTTGTAAAAGAATTATCTTTAAATGTTTTTGCTTGCTAAGAATGAGTTCAGAAATAAGGAGAGAAAAATTTCATTAGTAAATACATGGGTATTACAAGCCATCAGAAATAGATGTATATCATAAGCACTTTATGTCTCTTTTAATTTCATGATATTTTCCTTCTATGATGTCTAACTTACTAATGGAACACTAGAACATTGTACTTGAATTTACAGTACTGTGCTCCTACTGAGTTTGCAAATACAAACGGAAAAATTGTAAATGAAAATCCGAAAGTCAGTCACCGGCAGTTGGATTCATTTTTCTGACATAATAAAGGGTAAAACTACCAATGCACTTTGCAACTGTTTTCTCTGTATAATGTTGGTGCCTCTCCTGGAACGACTTTCTTAATATTTTCTGGGAAAACTTATTAGAACCTAGAGTTTTTACAACTTTACAATTCTTGTTTAACAGAGAGATTAAAGGGTTGAAGAGATGGCTCAGTGACTAGGAACACTTGTTACTTTCCCAAACAACCTGGATTCAGTTCACAGCACCCATGTCTGATGTTCAATGGTCACCTGGATTTGCAGTTCCAGGGGATCTGACACTCTCTTCTATCCCCTGGGAGCATTGCACTCAAGTGGTGCACATCTATACACTAAGGCATAAACAGATACACATAAAGGAAATAGATAAATCTTTAAAACAAAGCAACAGAAAAAAATGCCAGATCATTGCACATCATGTAGAACAAACAAATCAAAATTGACTGCTACTGCATCCAACATCTAATTTATTTTTGGTTTTAATTGTTCCGTGTCAATTTCAGAAAATTTCAGAATTTTCAATGAATTCTTTGACAAGTAAAATTTCTTTGGAAACCTGATGATAATCTATACAACAGTCAGCAAGGCCCATTCCATCATGCGTTACAGTACATTTAAAACAAACAAACAAAACTACAATTCCTTTTAAGCTGTTCATCGACTGCATAATGACCATCTGTTGTAGTTACTTTTCTCATTGATGCTGTGAAAAAGTATAACAAAAGCACCTCAAAGAGAGAATGCTTAGTTAGTTTCATACTCTGTCATGGTAGGGATATGTTGGAGGCAAAACTTGAGGAAGCTGGTCATATGATATCCACAGTGGGGATGTGGCAAGCCATGCATATTTATTAGCATATCAGTGAACAGCTGAGTTTTTACTCAGTCTGTGTCACCAATCCATAGAATGGTGTCCCAAGTAAGTAGGGTGGCTCTTCTCACCTCAGTTAGCCTAACCTAGATAATCCTGCACAGGTAAGTCTGGTGCCTTGTCACAAAGGTGACTCCAGCTTTTGACAAGTCTTAACTGTATTGAACTGTCTTAAGGCTCCTTGAAAGGCTTTGGAATGAGTGTGTAAGTTAAGCTGATAACGCAAAGGTAATAATGGTCTTGGTCTCCTTTTGGCTCTCTATCTTCTGCTTGGCTTTGAAGGAGATTCTCAATGCTACTGGAAAAGCCAGGGAAGAGGCTGCCAGGCTCAAGTTTTAAAGTGGCTGTCCTTGGCACTGTCGTAGCTCTACCTCTTCCCATTTAAAGTTTTCCAACTGTTCTGGTTCCGAGAGAATAGAAGAAGAAGAAGAGTATTTATTAATATGGAAAACAAGAATGTCTTCAAAGGCCAAAGTATTAAAAGTGGTAAACTCCCCACCTCATCATTTAAAAAGTATCATTAAAGATTAAATGTTCAAGAATAAGATGATAAAATTTCATAAAAGTGACTGTTCTTTGAAAAATTTTAAAAGCTCAGTGTTTACAGAATCTTATTTTATAATGAAAAATGACTTTAACCAAACTAGAAAAATGATACAAGTCATATGTCTGTTAGTGGCCCTAAATGAACACTTCACAATTTTTATCATGACAAATGTACTTGTCTATATTTGACAAATAATAAATGTGTAATATTGTTTGGATCAAATATATGTACTTGATCTATATATACATTATATTGTCACTCAAGCAAATTAAGATATACACTGTGAGTGCAGAATGATTTTTAAATAAATTTTAAGAAGAAAGAGAAGGAGATAGAGACAAGGCTCAGTGGGCAGAACACTTGCTGCTCTTCCAGGGTGCCTAGATTTTCCTCCTAACACCCACATAGGGGGCTTATCACAGCTTCATCTCCAGCTCCAGGGGATCTGATGACTTCTGGCCTTTGAAGGCATCCATTCCCACTTACACACACATCTACATACATAAACAAAAGTAAAAATAAATTTTTTGAATGGAAGGGAAACTATGTCATAACAAAAAAGACATTATAGAAACAATGGATATTACAGAAAATAAAACAAGCCAGGCGTAAAAAAACAAATATGATGTATAAGAATCATAAAAAGTTGATCTCATACAAATAGTTTAGGTAAGTGGTAAATGGGTTAGGGGCAGGAGGAAGGACAAGAATACCTATATACAAATGTTTATATCCAATATATATATGCACACCAACCTCAAACTCATATATTATATATATATAATCTTTTCACATAAAATAATCTTTCTGTTACACTGAGAAAATGTGTTCTGGGATTCATTATACTACACAGGGACTACAACTGCCAATAATGTATTGCTATTTTCAAAACTGCTCAAAGTTCAGCACTTGCCCATCCTTAAATTTATGGTTTTCATAGAAATAGTGTATAAAGATATAGGGAAATTTTTTTGGAAGTATTTGTAGATTTATTTCAGTTTAGCAAATTGTGCTTCAGTATGATATAGTATGCATAAAGTCGATATCTATAATTTCTCACAGAAAATAACTTACAAATACACTTGTCTCATTGTAGGTAGAAACATGTAATGGCTGTGTGAAGTGTAACATCAGAAGCTATCCTGTTAATCCAGTGGGGCAAAAGGTGGGTGGGAGATGATCAACTCGACTTATAACTTATACAATCAAATGTGAACGTGAAATAGGGATTCACAGTCAATCAAGGGACATACAAATATACATAATAAAGAGACTACAGAAAACTTAAGTTGCAAATACTTCTGGAGGCCACCACTCAGCAGCAACACCTCATGTTCAACTCCTTTCTTTCGAAAACTATATTGATCCAAGATATATTGTTCAAACAAAAAGCTATATTGCAAATATTGTATCATATCCTGAAATTTTGTAAATAAAATTATTTGTAAATTGTGAAGAAAAGTAAATTATAGTGTTGCTTGCTTTGTTTCTTTCACTCTGAGTTTTTCACACCTAATTTTCAAATGGTGAGAAATAAAGTTTGGAAATGTCAAATGCTTTTGATTATCTTACAGTTATTATCAATATTCCAGTACTATAACTCTCAGGCCAGCCCTCTACTGTGTTTACTAATAATTTCTTTCAGTATAAATATAAGCTTAGTTTTATTTTTAAATAGAAACATCATCTCTTCAGCTCAGTGAATGTATAGAACAGTGATGTACTATTTGTTGACTCCATATGTGAGTGCTCAGAGAGGACTAATACTATTTAACAAGAGAACCCCTGTGAATATTATGTTACTCTTTCAGAGAAAAATAAAAGATAGACTAGTTTCTGCACTTTTACCAAACAGTGATTAACGCAAGTTACAATGATGCATTATACTTGCTGAATTTTCAGTACTTATGGTTATTACAAAACACTACATTATAATTAAAATTACAACACAAATATGAAAGATTCAACAAGCCAAGTGCAAGCACCTCCCTGAAGAAAGGAAATAAATGACAAAAGAGAAAAAAAGAAAAACTGTACAGTACGGGACCTGATGTCTAGCAAAGATCCTCTCAGACAGAGAAGAAACCAAGCTTATATACCCTGAATCTCTAAATGTGCTTTCCTTCATTTTGGAAACTGAAGCAGAAAGAGAAGAGACTAAACCATGCCTCTGTTTTGTGTGGAACACAATCATATGCAGTGCCCTTTGACACAGATATTGGTTTGGTCTTCACACTAGCCACCATAGGAATCATTATTTACATTTACAGGTGTGAAAAATTGTAAAAACCTAAAGACAAATGACTTTCCCAAGATCACGGAATTATAACTATTATACTGGGACTGATGCCAAGGTCTTTGATTGTCTTCTAATTATGTACAAATAAGTGCCAACCTGAGCTAAATACTATGAGAAAGAATTTTTGTAGCTGCACAATTTACAGTTATAATTTGATTTGTTTGCAATACCATTGAGTATTACTGAAGCGAAAGAACAGGGTAAGATTGGGGGTTCCCACCAAGCTAAATAACCTTGACTCAGTTCTTGGGTAGGAGTTCTTGCTTCCCTAGATGATGACATTTCCAGTGTATTTAACTGAGAAAATTGTCAGTTTGAGAAGAATTTCTGATTGGATACCCAGTGTATTATTCATTTAATCACATAATTAATGCTCTATTTCAAAATAAAGATTGAAATTTCTGATATCAAGTCTGAAGTTGATGAAGGTTTGCACAACCCTGTGATGAGTGCTATTTCTGTTTCTATTTCAGTATATTTCCTATTAATTTTCCTATTCCTTTAGTTCCCAGAAGGATAATTTCCTCTGTGAGCAGACGATGTTTACAAAAAAAAAATCTTATTTTAAAAAGTCACAGATGTAGCTATGTGCAAGTGAAAACATATCACACTGTCATCGTCTGCCAACCAGAAGACCTAGGTCATTGTAGAACATAATAAAAAGGATGAGAATGAAGAATGTGCAACAGAGCCTGGGAATGATCAGCTGAAAATGCTGTGAGCACTCTGAATAGACTTTAATACAGTGATAAAACAATGTGACGCACAGGAAGTCATCCTAAAAATACCTTATTTTCTGTCTCTAAAATTATTATTTGACTTCATGACTCATAGTGCTTTGTAGCCAGCCTTTCTTTTGGGCCAACAACCAGCTCCTAAATCATGACATGGAGACTTGTCATTAAATTTGAAAGCTTGGCCTTATCTTAGCTCTTACGTTACTCTGTCTCTCTTTATCTAGGTTTTGGCTTGGGGCTTTTTACCTTTCTTTCTTTCTGTATATCTTACTTTTACTGCTTCTTCGAGTCTGGCTGGGGGCTGCCTGGCTTCTCATCCAAGGTGTGTCCCTCTCTTTCTCCCTCATTCTCTCTTCTCTCTTGTTCTCTCCTCCTTCTTCTCTCTTGTCGAGATTTCTTCTCCTACTTATTCTTTCTGCCTGTCAGGCCTGCTTGCTTATGTTTTCTCTGCCTAGCTATTGGCTGTTCAGCTTTTTATTAGACCAATCAGGTGACTTAGGCCAGCAAGGTGAAACAAATGCAACACATCTTTATATAATTAAACAAATGCAGCATAAACAAAAGTAACACACTCTCATATTGTTAAAGTATGTAACACATCTTTGCCCAGTTAAAGTAATTTTCCACAATAGTGCATTGTCCTCATCAGTAAGTAATGGGAAATCAGCTAAGTGTGCATGTAAAAGAAGTTCTTACTAACCATCAGATTGAGGCAAAGTTTGAAATCTGTGTGTGATATAAGTCTATTGTTCTGGAATTACACAATGAAGATTCTGTTGCAAGGCCTGGTCAGTGAAGACCTCAACTTGCTTTATGAACTCCTGGAGTCACTCGACTTCTGATAAAGCTAGCAAGACATAGATGGGCTTTGAGTTCATCATGCATAGAGGCCAAAGGTATGCAATCTGGAAGAAGCATGTAAAGTCCAACATGCAGAGGCAGATAAACTGGAATGTATTTCTATATCTCTAAAATGACTATCACATAATTTCTATCTCTTTATGTATATCAAATGATACAATAACCTGAAGTATTTAGAACAATACATAATACAAAGGAGAACTATGACATGTAAATCAAATTACATGAGCTACAGAGCTAGAAATATGGACAACAAGAATCTCAAGTAATATAAAGTTTGAATCATCTTTCTCTATTCTTAAAACATTCTGTCTACACTCATTGTCTTTTCTTAAGTTTGTCTTCCATATATCTCTGAGGTCATAAAAATATGTTAATCTTAATGTCCATATAATAGCTAACTTATAACTGGTGATCACAGTAGTGTATCACTTGACTGGGGAAAGAAGCTGATTTAATAACTTACAATAATGACCTTTATTATTGTTATGTAAATAAGGCTTGGACTCTATCATTTAATATTTAACAACTGAACAAAATGATTACTGATTATCATAGGAACACACTGAGTTTTAAAACATGATTATTTAAGGTTTGTAAATTGGAGCAGGGAGGGCTGAGGCAGGAGGATTGTTTGAGTTTGAGGCCAGCTTGGGCTATGTGGAGGGTTTAAGGGCAGCATGCACTACAGAATGAGACGTTGTCAAATAAACAAAAGGAAAAGAAGAAAAACTTGTCAATACTAAACAACACCTCCACTAGATCGTGAGTAGATCCATACCCACTTACTAACTGGTTAATTGTTTACTTTCATTCATTTATTCAAGTCAGTATTTCAACTAGGTGGAATCTAGCCAGAATACAAACTTGCCCCTCAATAAATAGCAATTTGAATCATTTTTGTTGCTTTAAAATTTCAGAACAAACAACAAGATTAGTTTTAGATATTGTAAGAGAGAGATTTTATCATAAAATAATAGACATTAATGATAGAACTGTTTAAATGGAGAAGAAATAAAAAACAATGAAAGGATTTTAGATCTGTGAACACAACAGTCTTCCTTTTCGTTTTTATTTTATTTTGGGGGGTTATAATATAATTACATCATTTCTCCCTATTCTGCCTCTCCCATATACTCGTCCTTGCTCTCCTTTAAACTCTTGGCTTCTTTTTATATTACTTGTTTTCATATGCACATTTGTATGTATATGTGTATCCTTAAATATAACCTGCTTGATCTGTAGAATGATATTAAAATATCTTTTTCATGGATGATTTCTTTACTGAAATAGGGCTAGACAGTTGACTCAGCACTTCAAAGCCCCATTTTGCCTTGCAGAAGACCTGGGTTTGGTTCCCAGCTTCACCATGGCAGCTCACAAACACTCATAATTCCGGTTCCAGAGACTCTATTGCCATCTTCTGATAGGCACCAGCCATACAAATGGAACACACATGTGGTAATATGCAGAAAAAGTCATTCAAACACATAAAACAAACCTAAATTTCATTTTGTTTAATGAATTTATTACTTAATTAGGACATTTCTCTCTTCCTTTTCCTCTCTCCAGCTCCTCCTCTATATCCATTCTCACTACTCTCCTGCAAATTCACAGCTTCCTTTTTCAATAATTGTTATTGCATGCATATATATTCCTACATATATCTGGCTCAGACTATATAATGGTCATTGTGTGAATGATACTTAAATATTCTTGAGAGACTAAATTTATTATATTTTAATCTATATCTTTAATTCCAATAATATGCTTCTTATGAAATTATGTGTATCAGGGTTTGATGCATATGTATTTGGGAATATAATGTGTTCTTATTACCTTCATTGGTGTGAAGAACCCTTCTTTATCTCTTCTGATTAGTTTTAGTTTGAAGTTTATTTTGTCAGATATTCAAATGGCAGCATCTGCTTGCTTCTTGATCCAACTTGCTTGGAATATGTTTTTCCATTATTTCCTTTTCAGGTGGTGCAATTTTTTAAGCTGTGGTGTGTGGTTTGTTTGCTTAGACTGAAGAAAGATAGACTTTGTTCTTAATCCATTCACCCAATGGGTGTCTTCTGATTGGAGATTTGAGGCCTTTAATATTTTAAGTTATGATTGGAAATCATGAGTTGTTGTGGGATGTCTTTCTTTACACTGTGAATATGTGTTGCTGTGATTGGTTGATAAATAAAACACTGGTCAGTAGCCAGGCAGGAAGTATAGGTGGGGTAAGCAGAAGAGGAAAATTCTGGGAAGAGGATGAGGAGAGTCAGGAGTCACCAGCCAGACACAGAAGAAGCAAGATGACAAGACAGAACTGAGAAAAGGTACCAAGCCACATGGCTAAACATAGATAGGAATTAAGGGTTAATTTAAGTGTAAGAGCTAGTCAGTAATAAGCCTGAACTAATGATCATACAGTTCATAATTAATATGAGCCTCTGTGTGTTTATTAGGGTCTGAGCAGCTGCCAACCAGGTGGGACACAGATACAACCACGAGAAAAGCTTAATGTTAATTTTGTTTTGTTTTGATTTTTCCAGACAGGGTTTCTCTGTGTAGTTTTGGTGCCTGTCCTGGATCTCATTCTGTAGACCAGGCTGGTCTTGAACTTACAGATATCTGCCTGGCTCTGCCTCCCAAGTGCTAGGACTAAAGGCGTGTGCCACCACCACCTGGCCAGAAATGTTAATTAACATTAATGTTTCTCTCCCATTTTGTAAAGAAAAAAAAAATGTGTGTGTATCAGATATCTTTGTTTTCTTCCCATGATGTATTTATCATGCAATGCAACATCAATTAAGATAATATCAGTAACTATGAATTATAAGTCTATATTATCACATATAACCAATGATACACTAAAGGTCTAAGCATTCTAAAAAGAACTTTTCAACCTACTCTAAAATATATGAATTTATGTTTGTGTGTATGAGAGGTATATCAGATTTTGCAGAATTAATGCATGATTATCATTTTCATTTGGAAATTAAGCACACCTACAGAGATGTGACTGTGTGTTAGTTTACAAAGGATGGACTTGTGATAGGTAATCTTTGTTATCAACCTGACTGTTTTTGGAATCAACTAAAACTCAAGCTTCTGGGTACTCCTATGAGGTACTTTCTTGATGAGACTATTGTTGGAAGATCCACGATATTGGAGAGTGGCACTATCTGGTGGCAGCCTGAATTAAAAAGCAGGAAAAAAAGAAACCTGGTTTTTGCTTGGTTGGCCTCACTATTACTGGCAATTTCATCTATTTTATTGCTGTGGCAATCATTTAGTAGTACTAAAGTCAACTTGTTTCAGACTGCTGAGAAATGCGATGTTGTGGACTGCGTGACTATTGAATTATAACTCTAGTGCGTATGAGACAGCCATTGTTGAACTACATGAATCAAAATCACATCTTATAAACCAAACCAAAATAAGTCTCTCAGTTTCTCTCTCTCTCTGTGTCTGTCTCTGTCTCTCTGTCTCTCTCTCACACACTCACAGACTGTAATACCTACCTACCTATATACATATACATACATATACATATGTTATATTTTAACTATAATAAAGGAGATTGATTTTTTTTTTCAGTTCAAAAGCTCACAGAAATTCTTCTGTCCAAATTAAAGAGCATGGATATCCGTATTCTCATGATCATGATGAATCTCATATATTTTACTCATAATATTTAGGATATAGAACTAACTTATGTCCCTATATTGATAAAAAAAAATTATGGTATGCATATGTAGTGCTTGTGGTCCTACTGCAGCCAGGGTCTGTGGCTCCTGTTATCACCAAAGGCCAAGTGGACACCTAGGAGAGCTAGCCCTGTACCTCACCAACTGCAGCAATTGGGAGAGTGGTCCCTGCACCTCACCTCGGCCAAACAGTAAAGCTGGGCCTGGTGATGTGGCTACAGGTGAGTCAGCCAGAAAGTATGATAGCAGGAGAACTGGCCCTGCTCCTTCCTGGCTGCTACAGTGTGTGAACTCCTGGGTGCAAAGCTGAAGAGCTCTCCCTGTTGGTGTTAATGAGGGAAAGCTGTTCAGGCTGACCAATCCAGCTACCACCTAGGCCCAGAACCAGAGCTATGAGTTAGCCTGTGCTGACATTCACCTCATCTGTGCCTTACTGGAACATGTGAGGGGGCCAGCCTGCAGATCCAAAGCTGCAGGATCTCCATGACACAGACCAACAGGATAGCCAAAAGGCTTCCCAGTGAGGGCTCAGTATCTAGGGTGTAGTAGAAGCCTGATGCCTCAAACCAGACCAATGACTCACTGTAATGATCGCTTACAAGCAAAGATGTTTGGACTAAAGGGTATACTGTTTGACACACTGTCATACTACAGCTTCGATGTCAAGACATTTTAGTTTGTATGTTTATTACTTTGGTTGTTCTTGTTTTTCTTTTCTTTCTTTCTTTCTTTTTTTTTTCTCGAGACAGGGTTTCTCTGTGTAGCTTTGAGCCTCTTCTGGAACTCACTTGGTAGCCCAGGCTGGCCTCAAACCCACAGAGATCTGCCTGGCTCTGCCTACTGAGTGCTGGGATTAAAGGCATGTACCACCACCACCGCCTGGCTTGTTCTTGTTTCTCTTCTGAGTTTTGTTTTGTTTGGGGAAAGGTTGCAGGGGACAAGTGTAGATATGAAAGGACTGGAAGATGAATGGGACTGGGATACATGATGTCAAACCCAGAAAGAATCAACAATCAATCAATCAATCAATAAGTAAATATTTTCTTGTAGCTGGAAGGTTTCTTTGGTTCTGCCCTGCCCTGCATTTCTGCAGCCACTTATAAAATAATCATTCAGAGGCTTAATATTAGTTATGAAACTGTATGTTCTATGACAGGCTTCTTGATAGCTAGCTTTTATAACTTAACCCATTTCTATTAATCTATAAATTGCCATGTGGCCATAGCATTACCAATCTGCTGGCATCTTGCTTCTCCTTGGGTGGTAGCTGGCATTTCTCTCTCTTCTCCTTTCTTCTTTCCGTATATGTTTAGATTTGCCACCTGCCTCTAAGCTGCCTTGTCACAGAATAATGAAGCTTTATTTGTCAACCAATCATAGCAACACATATTCACATCATACAGAAAGACATCCCACAGCACTTCTTTTTTCTGTCTAATCAAAAAGGAAGGTTTTAACTTTAACATAGTATAATTACAAATAATGGAACACTTATCAAACAGGAATTACAGTTATAATATCTAGTCTATTTGTATTTGGCAAAATTAAAGAAAATATTCTATCTATCCTATATTTCTGGGTCTAAGGTTTCATATCTAATTTATTTTTTATCATAACAAAGGAGAATTATAACTATCTAGTCTTCAACTACATCAAAGACCCCAGAAGGATATAATATTACCTAAGTAAATAGGAAGAGCAACTTCCAAAAAATCTAGAATGACAGAGACAGCTGTCTGGCTGGACAGTCACCCAGGATTCCTCTGTAACATTGGTGCATCCATCTTTAGATCTAGAGATTTTCAGTCACTTCTCCCTGTGTCCTGCAGAATGTCTGGCAGTCTCCTCTGCAAAACAGGAACCTGAAGGAACAACTCACCTTGTTTTGACAAAATTTAGTTGTCATTTTTCCATGGGTCTTTCATGTCCAGTCAATACAACATTTTGTTAGGCAGTCCAGGCAAGAATAGCTTCTTGCCCAAATGGCTAACTTTTGCCATTAGGAAAGCAAAAACTCCATTTGGAGTTTCTTTGATGCCCATCATCTTTTTTGAAGTAAATTGGTGCTGTCAGGAGCAGACATGTCTCACTGTCCAGAAAGTCTAAGTTTTTAAAATATTTTAAATGCAATATTCTGTAAGTTATTGAAGATTATCTACCTAATTGAAATATACTTTTATATACCTAAAAAACTTAACTAACATGACTGTAAGTTTGATTATCCTAGATGATTATTCATCTATATTTCTTAATTATATATTAAAATTTTAAATGAGCTGCATAAACATAATACCATAAACAAGAGTAGAAATAAATATGCAGTATAACAAAATTAACTTTAAATTTGTATCAATAAGCTAAAATCCATAGCAATGTAAAACACTTTAAACAAGTTGTTGCTCTTTAAAAGTACATTCAATAATCTACCTTTTCATTCTATCATATCTATAATATCCCTTTTTCTTCTTTAGAAAGAGATTACATTTATAATCAACCACTTCTAAATAAAAATAAACATTTATAAACAATATTTTGGGAATTTGGGTATAGCTTCTCATACTACTTTGTGCCAATGGGGTGGGGCTGGTAATCTTATGGGGATCCTGAGTAAATTAAGAATTATAGTTAAAGTTTGGCTTCAGTATTCTGTGAGGATGAATTGTCTCAGCCAGTTGCTTTGAAGCTGATTTTGGATGTTCAATGATCTGGACCAAGGTGTCATTGGATACTTTTCAGGGGGTCTTGGCTGATCAAACCATCTTAGCCTGGAAGCAATCCATAGGTTCTCATCTTCTGTGGAAACAAAACAGAACCTCTTTTCCACAGCAACCTATCTTTAGACATAAATTTTGAAGTCAAGATAACTTTAAATATACATATTTGCTTAACTTGGTAGCCCCAACTATTGAATGGCTCTCTGCTGTTAAAAATCCCCCAAAGCAATATAATAATATGTAGTATCCAGATTCTTCGTATAATTTCTATCTTTATGTGGCCTAACTTTCATATTGTCCCCATTGTTTCTCTATAGACTTTATTTTTTAAACTATTTATGCATTTATATATCTATCTATATTCCTTTTCTGCTCTCTTTCAAGCTTATGTACATTTTCACACATGATGTAAACCATTTAGAGTTTTGTTCCATGTGAACCTGTCTTTTGTGTATCTATAATCCTTTTATGATCATTGTGAACTACAGTGTGGCTAAAATTGAAACGGTAGCCCTGGCTGCTGATTCCACCCACTTCAGCTTCCCAACATGGCAGAGGTACTCAGGAGAGACACGCTTACCCTGCCAACTCTGGGGTTCATGCCATCAGGTAGCATGCAGCTGGCCCATAAACCCTTTTTGTTTGTATGAGTAAAAGCTAAATCCACCATTCAGCATGCTTCACAGCTTGGAGACAGCTCTGTGTACTGCCATGGGAATCCACCATGCTGCTTTCAAGCCAGAATGCTGCAGCATATCATGGTCTGCAGGAAACACGAAACAGGAATCCATTTTGGGCTCCCTTTTAGAATCTCTCATTAGGTTCCCTCAAGTTTTAGGTGGAAACTTGAGGCAACACATTGGGCAGCCAAATGTATCCAGAAGGTTTCTTCAGGCCCTCTACAGCCCATGGTTCCACAGTTGCTTATAAAATAATCATTCAGAGGCTTAATATTAATTATCAAACTGTATGTCCTAGGACAGGCTTCTTACTAGCTAACTCTTATAACTTAACCCATTTCTATTAATCTATAAGTTGCCATATGGCTGTGGCATTACCAGTCTGCTGGTATCTTGCTGCTTCTTTGGTGGAGGCTGGCTTCTCTCTCTTCTCCTTTCTTTTCTCAGTATATCTGTTTTGATTTCCCACCTGCCTCTAAGCTGCCTTGCCATAGGCCAATGCAGCTTTATTTTTCAACCAGTCAGAGGAACACATATTCACTGCATTCAGAAAGACATCCCACAGCCTTTTCTGCTACATGATTGTAATTACTGAATAAATATTTATTAAATTCATATAATTAATTTTATTTAATATATTCCCTACAGAACTAATTTCAGCTTATATAAAATCAAGCTTTCCGTTTCCTCATTTAAGAACAGAAATCATTAAAATAAAGTTTGAAGCATGGAATCATAATTTCTTTCTATATGACAAAGTACTTTCCATTTTGCTGTTCTCAATACACCAATAATATATTTATTCTCAGTTACTAAGGAAGTTAATTACTGACCAATATACCACAATATGCTTCTTTTATGCATAAATAGCAATGCACAAAATCATTTTAGCTGTAAAACAGTTTTCCTTAAGTTTTTAAGCAGAGATGTAATTTGGAGTTGGTTTGGCTCATATTAATCCTAATTAATTATCTAAAGTTTGTATATTTCATAGTAACAGTTTGGCAATCTGATCCTAAATTTAATATGTGAAGTCATGAATTTGTTAATCCTCTTGGAATAATTGGGTTCTGCTTCATATGCTAGCTTTAGTAATGCATATTCAACTCTCCAGAGTACTTAGATCTTATGGGAAAAGGTATAAAAATTGTATCAAATATGAATTGTGACTCAATAACATAAAAATCACCTCTTCAGCCAAGCAAACTTTTCATTTTGTAAACAAAATCAGAAAAGGTTCCAGTTTCCAATCTCGGTATGTCAGCAATGGCAGAAAGTGAAATAAAGGAAAGAGGAAAAGGAATGTCTACCCTCAGGGGTGTCGTTTTCCCAGGTTTTCCATATGAGACAGGCAAATCAACATTCACAAAACTGAGAGTAGACTTCAAGGCTGAAACATGCTGTATGTTGTGAATTAAATTCATGAAGGTCAAGTTGCCACAAGATTAGCATTTGTAATTATGTCTTCCTCTTTGTCAAACTAATTATGTTGAGAAAAATTGTAAATTTACTATTTTATTGCCAAATCTCTATAAAAGTTTATATTTCTTAGATATTTAGAAAATGATTTTGTAGTGCTTAGAATATATTTTAACATATTATCAAAAGTGAGATGAAAATGTATTAGATTTAAAAATGTAGATATGGGAATAACCTACAGATAAATTCTTTTGGTAAGCAGAAAATTAAGCCAACTTTATATAATTGCAAAGCAAATTTACTTATTGAGAATTAAGCTGAAGGATTAACAAATATGAAATAGATTTTGCTTTAAGTAAAGCAAAGAAGCTCAATATTTAATCCAGTAAATGTATTTCAGTTCATGGAGATGTGTTTCAGTCGTGAATGTTTTGGTCTTGTTTAATTCTCACCATCTTATATTTTATCTTCACTTCTGTGTGGAAGGACAAATGACTGTCATCATAACCAATATTGGCACCTTTCAAACAAAAGTGCCACTAAAATGTCTTGTTTAAACTATGAGATATTTAACACACCATTCTAATTAAGGAATGGTCATGAATCTGACTTGAAACAGACTTCCAAGTGATTGAGTCCACTAAGGAATGTAATATTTGTCTTCATTTTAAAATCATTTTGCTCTTCAGAAATGCATTTTATGTATATTAAAGGCAATTTGTGAATTGATATTATGGGAAGTAATAGAAGCCAAACATATACTTGCATATAAATGATTTAAATTTTAGTATTTCAATAACTAGTCTAATCATCTATTACATTTCCTGGAGACTGAAAAAATAAAGTCCACAGAAAGTGATATCAATGATAAAATTTAGTGTTCCACACTCTGATGGAAATCCTATTGTAAGTAATATTATGCTAGCTTGCAATATATAGATTTCAGGTTATATGTTAGATTTTTCTCCCTTCTGTAAAATCATTGTAGAAAAATAAGAGAGAGAATGATGCTGTTTTGAGAGCAACAAGCATCTTTCTGTGTGCTGATGTTTGTCTCTTTTGTGCCCTGTGTACAATGGAGTAAAATGTTCCGTGAAAAACTTTCAATAGAAGAAAGAAAATGTGGAAGACACACTGTCTTCCATAGATCATTAAGGGATGAAGTCATATCAGTGACTAGGGAGGGGGAATTTTAGCTATAGTAATAAGTAAAACATCATGGGAAATAAGAAGTACTGGAGTACAGAATGTGGAACCATCCAAACCACAAAAGCCACTCTCAAAGAACACGTGCCATTTCTAAAGCAATTATAAATTAAAATGATGAAGTTGGAATCAGTGCTGTGAAGGTGGTATGAGATCGTATAATTGAATATTTTGTTATTTGTTTATTTTATTCTTAGATAGAGTAATGCTTTGTAGCTTTGGTGGCTGTAAAGTTAGGATATTCCTGTTGAAATTCTTGTTTCTTACTTGAGATTGCAGATCTGTGTTCTCTTGCTGGATGATTATTTGCATTATTACAACAAATACGTCTTCTAATGCCTCTTTGCCCAGACATCTTCAAGGCAAATAAACATATGATGTGGTACAGAATTGTGTTTTAGTTTGAATAATCATATTTTTGCATTGATAGTACATGTCTTGGTTTTCTATTATGATGTATACATACATTACATGACTAACCTGAAAGTATATAAGAGAAAAAAAATGATACTGTCTATCAGAGAAAAACTAAAACCCACTTCTGTTTTTTTCCTATAGATTTTTGATTTAGAAATAATAAATTTATGAGTAGACATACAGACCAGTGAAAAAAACTAGTATGTACACACCTAAGTAAATATTAATTTGATCAAATCAGCAAAATTAATACAATGAAGGAAAGGCTGTCTTTAAAACAGACATTGCCAGGAAAAACACACATCCATCTGTAAGGAAGAGATATAGGACTTGAGCCTGATAGTACTGGCAACAGTGAACTCAAAAAGAACCAAGAGGTGTAAGTTGAAAAACTAGAGAACAAAGTGAAAAGTATTGTAGGATGGCTAGGTGATTTTTCTCTTTTACTACAATTAAAGAATCCTCTTCTGGAAAAGATGTCAAACAGATAGAACAATCCAGAAATTAGTAAAATATATTAACAATAGGTGGATCTAACAATGGATCATATCTTATTTTAATTACAAATGCTTGTAATCCAGTAACAGGAAAACAAGCAACTCAGTGAAAATTGAACTTATCATCATAGACATCATATCTAAAAATATACACAAATAAAAGATCTGCATGTGAAAGGTGCTCTGAAATAGAAGTCTCCAGACAACTACAGCATAAAGTAACAATGTGTTACCAATATACACATGAATGATGCCATCTCACAAATGGCCACAATCCAGAACTCTGACAACACCAAATGCTGAGGAGAATCTGGAGTGACAGGACAGGAGCTTTCATTCACTGTTGGTGGGAATACAAGGTGGTGCAAATGTTTTGAAAAACAATTTGGCTTCTTATAAAGATGATATAATTTTGCTGTAGAAGTGAGTATTCACATTCCTTGGTATTCATACACAGAGGCATAAATTCATGACCAAAATGAAAAAAATGAAACAAAAACCACCATGAAATTAATATAATGGGTTAATCCATACATCATAAAATTTTTTAGGCAATCAAGTTGTTCATTATAGGGAGGTAAATTGATAAAATTTTGTTTGGTAAGGCTATAAAGCTATAATGCCAACTACATGAAACTAGATAAAATTAAAGTTAGGGACTATTAAGAAGTACAGAGGGAAAAAATAGGAATGAATAAAAAACATAGGAATTTTACATTAATATTATAATGGCTTGAAAATGTTATATATACTTGAATAAACCCTTAGAATATATAACACTAAGAATAACTTCTAACATAATTTATAGATGTTGGATGATAAGGGTGTGTCAATGTTAGGACACTCCTGTTAGCAACTTGTGACAAATATTCCACTTGTGTGTAGTGGGGTGCTGTTATTAATACAGAAGGCTTGTGTGTGAAGTTACTAAGAGGGTTTTTATAGGAACTTTCTGTGCAGTTCCCTATACACACATGCATGCACAAACACACACATACACACACTTCATTTGTATATTCATGTTTATGTTTATTTATTTTGTGCATTGATAGGTAAGATTAGTTATGTAAATTACATTTGAGAATGCCATTTGCACTATATTTAGGAAAAAGTAAGGCATACAATGATTTGGATCCCTCATGTTTCTCTCATGGAAACTGTCTATTTCTTTATTGAATAAAACTTTTTGAAAAAGTGTGAATACTCAGAGTTGTTTTAAATAAGATAAACCTCGAATGGCTTTGCTAATTCATTATTTACACAAAATCAATCTCGACATATCTGTGTATAAGAGACAGAAAATTGGAATTTTTAAGTAAAATGGTAAAAATAATCTTGGACTTAAGACAGCCAATTTCAATAATATAGATCACTTGTAAATATTATCTTGTTTTAGTTGGATCTCAGCCTTCACACCAGTACAATTGTAATTCTGTGTGTTTTCATGTTTCAGACCATAATCTATAACTCAAATCTGTACTTACTTTTTATATTAATTACTTAAATTCTATTTCTACACCTTAAGGTTGACCTCACACTTATGTATTTTTATTAGTTCTTAAGAGAATCTTACACAATACATTATTTGCCTAATCACCTAATTCCTCCCAGATTCACTTCCATTTCCTATTGACACAAATTTGTGTCTTCTTTTCTTTCTTTCTTTAATCTATCATGGTGATTTACATAAGACTGGACCCATCAGCTCATGCATTTGAATGTTAGGTCCCCAGTTGTTAGTACTGTTTGGGAAGGATTAATAGATAATATCCTCGTTGGAGGAAGTGTTATTTGGGGTGGTTTTGATGTTTCACAAGATTTGTACCATTCCCAGTCTCTCTCTCTCTCTCTCTCTCTCTCTCTCTCTCTCTCTCTCTCTCTCTCTCTCTCTCTCTGTCTGTCTTCCTCTGTCTCTGTCGTCTCTCTCTCTCTGCTACTGCTCTAGTAGCATTCTGCCTACCAACTGCCATGATGGCCATGGCCTCTAATCCTCTGACACTATACTCCTCAAATTAAATTCCTTCTTTTATAAGCTGCTTTGTTGTGGTGTTCTACCACAGCAGCAGACAAGTAGCTAAGGTACCCATCAAGTCCACTTTGACATCTCTATTCTTGGAACTGTTTCCTTCGACTGGAGCATGGCCTATCTATGAGAGGCCACAGCCTTACAGAAATTTGACTCTCCCTCTCCCAGAATCTATCAGTTCCTAATAGTTCCTCAGTTAGTGAAGTGAAGTGGGAGAATTTGTATCCACTTCTATTCTGTATGCTGAGATTTGTTCTGTCTTGGAATTTGAACAGACTGTATGTATGCTGACAAAAGCACTGTAAATTAATATGTGCAACTGTACTTCTGTGTCCAGAGAGCACTGCTTTCTTGTAGTTATTTACAACTCTGACTCTTGTGGTCTTTCTTCCACCTTTCCCACAATGCCCCCTGAGCCTTGGGATTCAAGTAAAGGTTTCATGTTTGGGGATGAATATTTATAGCTTCCTTTTCTCTGCACCTTCACCTGTTATGGCCTCTATTAATCACCATCTACTGGTTAAAGAAGCTTCTCTGATGAAGGTTGGGCTATTCAATAATCTATGAGTATAAAAAGGAAGTCATGAGTAGTCAGACTCATAGTACTAGATTCTCCCAGAGGTCCTACAATCTGTGTAGGCACAGCTTCTTGGCACCCATAACAGTGGCAGCTATGGGTTCCATATTGTATACTGGGCTTTAAATCCAACCAGAAAGCAGTTGATTATTGTGATGTATTCCTGCCATGCACCAGTGGGCATGCCTTGCCAGGACAGTCAATTTGGTAGCTCTAAGAATTCACAGCTGGAGTGAGATCAATGATGAATTTTCTCCTCTGATAGTGTGAATAGCATATCCATCCACTATGAAAGCTTGCCAGTAGGGAATGAAGCTTCCAGGCTCATACCAGGCATTATTTCTTCATGTTCTATGAATCCAGTATGGGTCATTTTCAGCAATAGGATTGTAACATCAAGGTCTGAAAGGTAACCAAGAGTATTCACAGTAGCCTGTAACATTTGGGGATTGAAGGGGTCTCACAGTCCAACAATCCACAAGGAGGCAATTCATTCACCTCACTTGGGCTTCTTTTTGTTTATCTTCTGGTGTCTAGTGGGGATATTATTGCCCTGTTATATGGTAAACACATTTAAATGCTTTAAAAATATGTGTATAAACATATTAGAAAGTTTCGACGTTAGCAGGTGTACACGTTTTTCAAAAGGACTTTAGTAATACTTAGCCCTCCCTGTACTCACTCCTTTATCCTTCCCACCATCCCCTACAGTATTTTACCTTCCTATTCCATTATTCCCTTTTCACCATCTATACTACTTTATTCTCCTGTAAGATATCTTTCCTTATGGACTTTTACTAATGTCCTGAACTCTGTAAATATTCCAAATGAAACATGTATCTGATGGTTCAAAACATGAATAAATGAGAGAAAATATATGATGTTTATCTTTCTGGGTATGGGCTACCTTACTTAGAATTATTGTTTCCAATTCCATCCACTTACCTACAAGTTTATTTTTTTCTTAACTGCTTAACTCTTAAATAGTTAATTCCATCTTTGTATGCAGATAGCACATTCTCATTCCCCATTCATCAGCTATCTAGGCTGCTTTAATTTCCTGACTATTGTGAATAGAGGAGCAATAAATGGATGAACAAATATCTCTGTAGTAATATATAAAATTCTTTGAGTGTAAGCCCAAGACTGGTATTCATAGATCTTGTGGGATCAATTTTTAGCTTCTTGAAGAAATTCCACACTGATTTACACAGTTGTGCACATTGAGAAGGACGAAGTACTTCCCTTCCTTACATTTTTGATTCATCTTAGCCACTATGACCAGGGTAAGTCTAAATCTTCATTAGTATTCAGTCCAAATCTTATAACTTGTATTTCCCAGATTAATAATACTGTTGAACACTTTAAAAATATTTCTTAGTTATTTGTATTTCAACTCTCAAGATATGTCTGTTTAGCATTATGTCCCATTTTTTAATTGGTTGATGAATTTTTTGGTGTTTTGATTTGTGCTATTGGCATATTGGAGATAGTAACCTTCTGTCATATGTATAGGTGCTAAGGATTCTTTCCATTCTGTAGGCATGTGTGTGAGTTGCGGGGACAAGGCCACAGTGTCTAGGGGAGGTTTGAAAATTCTGTAGAGCTGGTTCTCCTCATTGGCCCTTGTGTGGGTTTCAGGGATTGAACTCTGATCATTAGGATTGCACAGCAAACATTTCTGAAAATAGAAATGTGAATAGTCGTAAACTTCATGTGCAGCTAACATTCATTTTATCTGATTCGAGTTGAATGTATGTGAATAAGGAAGCAGTGATCAGGCTTTCCTAGTATTTACAAGTACTTATGACTTACACGGACTGATATTTCATTAATAATATTCTCCTTGACAATGGAATAGATTGAAATGTTTGGGAGGCATCCAGGCAGTGGGACCCGGACCTGTCCTTAGTGCATGAGCTGGCTGTTTGGAACCTTGGGCTTACACAGGTACATTTTGCTCAGCCTGGAAGGAGGGGACTGGACCTGCCTGTACTGAATCCAGCATGTTTAAATGAATCCCCAGGGGAGTCTTGGCCCTGAAGGAGATGGGAATGGAGGGGAAGGGATGGGGGAAGGTGGGGGTGGGAGCGGGAGGGGGGAGGACAGGGGAACCCATAGCTGATGTGTAAAATCAAAACACAAATATAATAATAATAATATAAAAATACATAAATAATAATAATAATCTCCTTAATGTTATATAACCATTATTAACTTTATTTATAAAATATCAAAATCATTTTAGAGTCATTTTAAGTATTAAATTTTATTGTAATAATATACATAAGAAATGGAAGATGAAAATTTTATGACTCAAATTTCTTTCTTTCAATTAGTTATTTTAAAATTATCTTGTTTTTATAGCAAAATTTCAAAGATAGTATGGAGATTCCTATATTAGTCACCAAATAACTTCTTGTAATGTTATTCTCTAGATTACCATGGTACAATGGTCGAAATCTCATTGTATTTTTAAAATAACTCACAGAATGCTTAAAAATTCATCTGGCTAACATCTTTTGTAGTCCTAAACACCTGATGAGATGTCATTTATTCATTCATACATATATGGATTATATCATTAGAATAAATATTATATATGTATAAAAATAAATATTCATAAAATTATATAAGATATATAATTTATATACCATACATTTTTGTCATAACTATCCCCTACCTCAGCTCCTCCCAGATCCAACCTATCACCCACTTCCATGTCTTCACAATGTCTCTCTCTTCCTCTTTTACTTTGGAATTAAAAAATGTTAAATATTGAAACAAATCGAAATAAAAATAAGAAAAAAATAACAAAACAAAGCAAAAAAGCACACACACACAATATCGAGTCTATTTTGCGTTGCATACTATTCAAGTTCATGGATTGTGCCCTGGGATATAGTTGATATATACAGTGTCACATCACTCCCATGAAAAACATCCCAGCAGTTCTCAGTGCAAATAGCATTTTGGCTAAGGGTGAAACTTTGTATCTACGTCCCTTTTTTAGAGCTAGGACTTTTTCTGGCTTGAACTTGTGTGGGTCCTTTACATGTTATCACAATCTCTGTGAATTCATATTTGTATCAATCCTGTTGTCTAGTATACTGTCCCCTGAAAGTCAACTACCACCTGTGACTCTTACAATCTTTTTGCCTCCTTTTCTGTGTATACCCTCGAAACCTGAAGAAGGGGTGTGATAAAGATATCCTGTTTAGTGTTGATTGAGTGCTCCAAGGTCTCACATTGCACAGCCTCCAATTGTGGGTCTCTTTGCTAATTACTATCTCCCGCAAGACGCTTCTCTGGTGAGGGTTAAGTAATGTTCTGATTGTCAAGTCATTAGAAGTCACTTTATTACTATTTCTTTTGTAGACTTAATAGTTTTAGGTTTTCCCCTAGAGGCCATGAATATCTAGTCTCAGGTTCTAGGCCTTTTTGACAGTATAGATTTTATCTCATGGAAGGACCTTAAATACAATAAAAAAAAAAAAAAAAGTGGTTGGTTACTTCCATAATATCTCTGCCACTATTGAACCAGTATATCTTAGAAGCAGATCACTATTATATCTTGGGGAATATTATTTTAAGTTATATTACTTTTGTTTATGTTGCATTTGTTTAACTCTGTGAAGCTCACTTTGCTATCTAAAATACATGATGGTCAAATAAAGAACTGAATAGCCAATAGCAAGGCAGGAGAGAAGATAGGTGGGGAAGGCAGGCAGAAAGAATATATAGAAGGAGAAGTCTGGGAAAGAAGAAAGAAGTAGCCAGAGAAGGAGAAGGACTATAGGGGCCAGCCACCCCACTGAACAGCAAGACATAAAATAAGAGTAAGATTTACAGAAGTAAGAGAATGGGAAAAGCTCAGAGACAAAAAATAGATGGGACAATTTAAGTTAAGAAAAGCTGGCAAGAAACAAGCCAAGCTAAGGCTGGACATTTATAATCAAGAATAAGCTTCCTTGTGTGATTTATTTGGCATCTAGTTGGTGGGTCCCTAAAGAACAAAAGAGAAAACAACAACAACATTTTGGCATACCAACGTGGTATTCAAATTTCCATAGTAACTGAGAAAGCTTTAAAAAAATATATACCTTCTTGAAGAGTTTCTGCCTACCAGTTTCTGCTGAACAGTGAGCTCTTGAGCAGCTAGTATGTTAAGTATGAACAAAAAAACTAAGGAAAAAATGCCTACCCCAGCCCAAGCATTGGCATTCTACAACTCTAGAAAGGTTGAATGCAGCTCTCAGCATAAACCTCCAACTGGGCCATGAGAGTAAGACCCGGCTTTCAGGACCTGAGAAGTGGGCAGAGCCATCTAAGAACGGCTCTTGGAGGACTCAAGTGTAGATTAGCAGTTTAAAGATTTTTCTCACATGGTAAAAATAAAAGGATAAAAGATACTCATTAAAGAGATCCAGATGGGTAAAACTTCTAAACCAGTTCCAATGTGTTTTATTAAATGCATAGGCTTAAGAAAAGAAAAAGGGTATAGTCATAGAAAAAAAATGAATAATTTATATTAAATAAAGCCTTTAAAGAAAGAGTAAAAAGAAAAGCTACATAGGATGGGAAATACACAGGGAGCCTGAATCCTGTATGTTACTGTGTTGATTTTAAATTTCTTGAGTATTGTTGAGCAAGTGACACCTGCTAACAGACATTGGAGTGTGAACAGGACTGCAAAATTGAACAAGCCTAGATACTTTAGTGCTATCTTAACTTTGAAAAAGAAATCTAAAATGTATTTTTCAAATGTAAATAAAAACATTCTTTGGATGTAACTAGAGTTTTCCTGTCTGGCCCACAGTCAAGACAAATCTCTCTCATCCACCAGGCCCATAGATGCTCAGAACCAACCAAGTAAACACACAGAAACTTACATTGATTACAAACTGTATGGCCATGGCAGGCTTCTTGTTATCTACTTCTTTTATCTTAAATTAACTCATTTCTATTAATCTATATTTTGCTACATGGCTTGTGGCTTATCAGTTTCTTTACATGTTGCTTGTCATGGCAGTGTCTCTCTACCCAGCCTTCCACTTTCCAGAATTGTCTTTTTCTTGTTTTGCCTATATTTCCTGTCTGGCCACTGGCCAAACAGCATTTTAATTATACAGAGCGATATTCACAGCACTTCCCCTTTTCTTTTTTCTTTTAATAAGGAAGGTTTTAACTTTTACATAGTAAAATTACATATAACAAAACAATTATCAAACAAGAATTACAGTTACAATATTAAAGAAGATATCCTATATATCTTATATTTGTGAGTCTAAGGTTTTATATCTAACTTATCTTTTATCATAACTAAGGAAGTTATAACTATCTAGTCTTTAATATCAAAGATCTCAGAAGTATATAATATTACCTGAGAACCAGGAGAAGGATGCAAGCAACTTTCAGGAGACTTACAGGGTGACAGAGATAGCTGGCAGTCTGGACAGTCACCTAATGTTCCTTTGTAAAGTTGGAGCATCTGTCTTTAGCCCACAGGGCTAGAGTCTCTTGGTCACTTTTTTAGTGTCCTGTAGAATGTCTGGCAGTTTTCTCTGCTAAGCAGGAACCTGAAGGACCATTTTGTCAAGCAAAGTTTAGTGGTCACCTTTCTATGGGTCCTGCATGTCCAGTCGATCAAGCAGTCCAGGCAAGAACAGCTTTTTGCCCAAATGGCTACTTTTGCCAAGGTGAAGATAAACTCCATATGAAGTGTCTTTGATGCCCATCCTCCTCTCTGAAGTGAATCGGTGTTGCCAGGAGCAGATATGTCTCACTGTCCAGAAAGTCTAAATTTTAAAAATATTTTAAATGCCATATTCTGTAGGTCTTTGAAGTATTTGAAGATTACCTATCTATCTGAAATATCTCTGTGTATACCTAGAAGACTTAATTAACATGGCTACGAGTATGATTATCATAGATGACAAATTATTAATCTATTTTTAATTATCCATTACAATTTTATATGAGCTATACAAACATAATACCTTAAACAGGAGTAGAAATATATATACAGTATAACAAAATTAACTTTAAGTTTGTATCAATAGACTAAAATCTATACCAATGTAAAACATTTTAAACAAGTTGTTGTTCTTTAAAAGTAAATTTATTAATCTTCCTTTTTATCCTATTATATCTATATCATATGCCCATTTTTTAGAAAGAGATCATATTTATAATTAACCTGATTTAAATAAAAATACTGTTTTTTTCTGTCCAACACCAGAGGGCTCTTCTAATTTGAGACATAAAAATCTCTTAACCCTTTTTTTTAGTAATATGTCTGGGTTTAGAGAAGGAGTGAGCCAATTCCATCTCCAAAGCCAGCTTGATAATTTTGGGAAATTGGGTATAGTTTTTCTTACTACATCCTGCTGGAGGGGGGTGCTGGGGATACAAAGAAAATTTTAGGATTATGGAGTAGTCCGTAAGGGTAAACCTCTGAGCCAGTTTCCTTGAAACCATTCTGGCTGTTGGATCATCTGGGCCATGGTGCCATCAGAGACCTTTTAGATGGTATTAAGGTACGGGTAAGCCACGAGCCACATGGTAAAGTATAGATTAATAAAAATGGACTAAATATAAGAGTAAGAGCTAGACAATGATAGGCCTGAGCTAATGGCCAAGCAGTTTAAATAATATAAATCTCTGTATGTTTATTTTATAAATGGGTTGTCAGACTAACAGGGCTTGATGGGGGCTGGAGATATGGTCTCCAGCTACATTTGGAGTTTTGTTCCCACAGAAGATGAGAGACTGTTGAATTCTTCAGTGTTTATATGTATCAGGTTTGATCAGGTAAGATCTCCTGAATCTTGAGATGTAATATCTATCAGCAAAGATTACTGCTGATTATCCCAGGACTTGGCCATTATCTGAAATTTTCTCTCTGAGACCCTAAAGATACTTCATCTACAGCCAGCAGGATGCAGTTTAGAGAAAACTATGCCCACATTCCCAAGATTTTGGGGGTGGGTGGTGGGTTGTTTTGGTTATTTAGTGGGTTATAGATGTTTGTTATCATTTAGGGGAATATAAAATAACTAATTTTAAGTTATTTTTGTTACCCTGTGTAAATGTGTCTACTCTTGTTTAAAGGATTCTTGTATATCGATAAAAATTTAAGGTTATTTTTGTTACAACATATTGTATGTACATTTCTATTTTTATTTGAGGTATTGTACATATGCAGTTCAATTGGAAATGTAGGGTGAAGTTCTAGTTTTTGAAGGCTATTATTATAAACCATGTATGATAATCAAGAACCAAAGATAAGATTGGTGGTTAGTGATTTATAACATTTAAAATTACAGATATGTTAGGTAAGCTTTCTAGATCATATAGGGATATATTTTTGAGAGGTAGATGTTTTTCAAACTTATCAAAGACCTACAGAATATGGAATTTAAAATGTCTTGTTAACTCAGGGCTTTTCATGACAATGAGATATATCTGCTCCTGGTAGCATCAAGTTACTTTAGAGATGATGGACATCAAAGAAACTCCTTATGGAATTTGCTTTCAATGTGGCAAGATTAGCCATTTGTTCAAGAAGCTGCTCTTGCCTGGGCTGATTGACATTATGTTTTATAAATTGGACATGCAGTGTCCCACAGGAAAGTGACCACTGACCTTTGCCAAAACAAGGCAAGATGGCCCTTCAGGTTTTCTGCTTCACAGTAGAAACTGCCAGATATTCTGCATGACAGAGAAAAGTGACTAACAAACTTCACCAATGTAGATGGGACAGTCTCAAATTTCCTGCTTTGGTGAAAAGTCTGCCAGATACTGTGGGCCTGTAGGCTGAAGATAGATGTCCCAATGTTACAGAGGAACTTTGGGTGACTGTCAATACAGACAAATGTCTCTGTTGTTAGATAATATTTCATCCTTCTGAGTCTTTGATGGAATTGAAGACTAGATAGTTATATCTGCAATTTTTCTGAGTAATGATAGAAAATAAATTAGGTGTAAAATTTTGGATTTACTAGAATAAGATAGATAATGCTTTATTTTCTCTGAATATGCTAACTACAAATGGGCAGCATATTGTAAATGTAATTCTTACTGGATAACTGTTTTTGTTGTGTATAGTTTTACTACGTTAAAGTAAAAATGTGGCTGGAAGTTTTCTCCATCCCCCTGCAGTCCCATGGTCTGCTTATATAGAATAATCATTCAGAGGCTTAATATTATTTATAAGTGCTCAGCCATTAGCTCAGACTTGTTACCAACTAGCTCTTACACTTAAATTAACCCATAATTCTTATTTATGTTTAGCCATGTGGTTGGTACCTTTTATCAGTTCTGCCTTGTCATCTTGCTTCCTCTGTGTCTAGCTGGAGACTGCAGACTCAGCCCTCCTCTTCCCAGAATTCTCCTTGTTTCCTTGCCCTGTCTATTTATCTTGCCTGGCTACTGGGCAATTAGTGTTTTATTAAACCATTGTACAAAAGCATTATCCTACAGCATTTCCCCTTTTCCTGTCTAATAAAAAAGAATGGTTTTCACTTTAACATAGTAAAATTACATATAATAGAACAGTTGTCAAGTAAGAATTGCAATTACAATTCCTAGTCTACTCATATTTGGCAAAATTAAAGAAAATATTCTATCTATCCTATATTTGTGAGAGTAGTGGGTAGCTGTTCCAGCTTTGACCTGGAAGTACTACCTCCATTGAGGCTTCGGTAACTGTCATGCCTACAAGGCAGATCTGAGACAGGAGTCCTTAAGACCCAAGATCCAGATGTGGCAGCTCTCTTGGTTCCTGGATCCTGGATGTTGGAGGTAGATTGAGCAATATTTTCCAGATAACACTGATGGACTGTGCTGCACCTTTCCTGGACCCGGTAACCTATCCCTTTACTTATAAGTTACCTCACAAAATAAACCTCCCTTTTAACTACGTGGAATTGCGTTAATACTACAACCAATATGTGAGTCTAAAGTTTCATATCTAATTTATCTTTTATCATAAACAAGAAAAGTTATAACTATCTAGTCTTCAACTACATCAAAGACCTCAGAAGGATATAATATTACCTAAGTACACTAGAATGTCTTTGTAAGCAACTTCCAAAATTCTGGAAATGAAAGAGACAGTTATCTGACTGGATAGTCATCCAAAGTTCCTCTGTAGCATTGGGGCATTCTTCTTCAGCATATAGGCATAGACTCTCAGTCTCTTTTCACTGTGTCATATAGACATTATCCAGTGCAATAAGACAAGGAGAATTCTGGGAAGAGGAAGGCTTAGTCAGCAGTCTTCAGCCAGACACAGAGGAAGCAAGAAGACCAAGTCTGGCAGTCTCCTCTCCAAAGTAGGAACCTGAAGGACCATTTTGCCTTGTTTGGGTAAATTCAGTAGTCATTTTCCTATGGGTTCTGCATGTCCAGTTTATACAACATATTATCAAGCAGTTGATTCAAGGGCACTTTTTTGCTCAGTAGCTAACTTTTGCCACAAAGAAAGCAAACTTCATAATGAGTTTCTTCAAAGCCCATTAACTTCTCTGAAGTAGATTTGTGCTACCAGGAGTAGACATGTCTCAATCTCTAGAAAGCCAAAGTTTTTAAAATATTGTAAATGCCATATTCTGTAGGTCTTTGAAGTGTGTGAAGATTACCTAATTGAATCTTATCTTTGTATACCTAGAAAACTGAGCTAACATGACTATAAGTTTGACTATCATAGAAGACTAATTATTAATTTGTGTATCTTAATTATCCATTATAATTTCAAATGAGCTGCACAAACATAATAGCTTAAACAAGACTAGAAATATACATACAGTATAAAAAACATTAACTTTAAATTTTTAATAAACTAAAATCTATAACAATGTAAAACATTTTAAACAAGTTGTTACCCTTTTTGTTTTCTTCTAGATGTTTCCTTTGACCTTGGGACTAAGCATATCAGTTCATGGTTCTCTGCATTTTGACCAGTGGAGGCTTTATATTTGGGTCTCCTTCTGCTGAAAAAATGAAGCTTCTTTGATGAAAGGTAAGATAAATACTCATCAGTGAAAAATACAGTTAGAAATTAGATTGGTTTAGGAAAATAGTGGTAATAGGTCCTTCCATAAAATTCATGGCCTCACTGTCCACATGTTGTTGGTGAAGTTTACAGTATCGAGCATGATTCCCTTTCTGCTAAGCGGGCCTTGAGTACAATTAGACAGCTGTTGGCATTCTCTTCCATAGACCCTTGATCATCAGTACTCATTCTCTCTATTCACCATAGCAAGGAAATGAAAACAATCTAGATATCCTTCAACAGATGAATGGATAACAAAATGTGGCACATTCTACATCCATTTAATTGCTAATTTGATTACTATTAATAGCATTGTACAAATGCATATATTCCCTTACTGTTTTGTGTTAAAATTCAGTGCTTAGCTTGTCCCTACTTCACTTTCAGTGACTTCCTAGGCAACCCTACGTCCCTTCAGCAAGATCACATCTCTCTTGAGAGCTGCCTGACCTTCTAATTGCAAATATATGTACAGTGGTCCCAGTAAATCTATAAAACATAACACTCTTTCAAGAATTCCTGTTTCTTTCATAGAAGAATTATGCTTCTAAAGCAACATAAAGCAGTTGTTGGCTGACCAACAGCAGGTATCCTTGTTTTTGACTGTATTTTTGTGGAGAGATAGGTATGTATCTATGCATACTAACCTGTATAACACTTCTGTCTATATTTCTACATTTGTTTTTGCATTTACAAAGATATAGTGTATCTTTTATATAAGTATAGCATACATTTAATTTATGCATATATATAAATTAAATGTATGCTCTACATATATAAATCACATGCACTTAAAGTAAAAATAGAGATGTTATATATGAATGATGTAAATAGATATATGTGAGTATCTGTATTTATATCAATAACTCTGAATAAATCCAACCAGAGAGGTTCTCAGCTTTGCTCTTTTTTGAAAAAACAAAACAAAACCTAGGCTTTATTATCTACAACATATTTACTTTTATTTTGGTCAAATCTATATAAGGTAGCTTCAGAACTGGTGCATCATATATCTATAAAAATGTTTACTGAATACTTACAAATTAGAGTAGTATATTTATGTATAATTCTTCCTCTTGCATCCATGCACGCAGTATATAATCAAGATCTTGTTTTCAAAAGTTACTTAGCACAGTAGTTTGGTCACCAGCTTATTCTGTTTTCTTTTTTGGCTCAATTCATTTTTTTTTTTGCTATAAACTCCATTTTGGATATTCTCTAATCTTTGATCAGGTATTTTTAAATAGGTATGATTTTCTTGACATTTTATTGATGTTTGTTAGTGTGCATGCATGTATGCATGCCATGGCACATGTGTGAAGAGCATAGGACAACTTCAAAGAGGCATTTCTTTCCAACTACTGTGAAGGTTCTAGGGATCAAATTCAGGTCATTGGCTTGGCAATAAACCCATTTATGCAGCATGCTATCTCATGTCCCTGTACTAAACTTTAGTAAACTATTTGACAAGGTAAGAAGGACCAACAAAACCTTACCAGGTGTAAGAGTGAGAATTATAAAATGCTATACATGAAGAAGCATCACTCTCTTCTCTTTGCTGCCTCATTCCACTAGCCCTTAGCCCCCAAAGTTGCCATAGTATCCCTGCCAGGTAATTAATCTCTTACCAATTGAATGTAAATATTCATATCCCTTCTTCATGTGCATGATACCATGACAGGTACTTTGGGTTCGTACTTTTTAATGGACAGTATGCTATAGAAACCATCCCCTTGTCAACTGAGAAGAAAAAAAAATTAGGAACAAAATTCTTTAATTCTATTGTATTAGAACAGGATTTTAAAAATTATTTTATTCCTATTGTTAACTTTAAGATAGAAAAACATGAATTTTGTGTTTCCTTTATTTTTAAAAGTTACACATAATTGTTATACAACTTTTAACATTTGTTCGTTAGAAGCTGTAATTCTCTTTCTGAGGGGGCTGTTTTCTAGTCTTTAAGCTATTAGGTACCTTTATATGGTAAAATTGAGTATTTTTTAATCTGTTCTTTGAAATCTACTCTCTACTCATATTTTGTCATTGATCATACTAGGTTAATTTTGACAGGTATGAGGTTACCCTTCCATTTTAAAGTTCCAGCACACTTTCTATTCTCTGTGTTATTGAATTACACATTGCCCTTGCTTTCCATAAGTGTATTTTCTGCTGTGACTTTGTTTACAACGTTCCCAAAAAGCATTCTTGAAGACTGAATGATTTGTATCACAATTGAATTATTCTGTTTTCTTCTATATCTCTATCTCATTTCTCCAAAGGTGTCAGTTTACTAAATCTATTATATTGTAAATTCTGTTTTAGTGAATGATTACAGGGTATTCAACTCACCACATTTGAACAAATATTGTTTTTCTCCTCAAAACTAAACAAGGTAAAACTGTTTAAATCTTTTGCATCCTGTATCTCATGCATATATTCTCTGTTACTCCAAGTTGTTGAGTTAAAGATATGAGCTGAGTGGGAAACTATGAACAGGGATTATTTGTTTCAGAACTATTTACCTTCAAACATGCAAAGCATTTGATTTGTCATGAGATTTTCAAGATGTTAAAGCAATATCAAACCATTTTGATGAGGAAATTTAGACAGACTGATTGTCATTAACCTGCCATCTTATTTATTTTTTATAGATTTATTTATTTTACCTCCTGACCACAGTTTCCCCTCTTTCCTCCCAGTCCCTCCCCTCCCCTCCCCTCCCCTTTGACTTCCCCATCATCCATCTCCCCTTCATTTCTACTCAGAACAGGAGAGGCCTCACATGGATATTGACAACACATGGTATATCAAGTTATATAATAAGACTAAGTAACTTGCCTTGTATTAAGCCTGGACAAGACAACCCAGTATGAGGATTAGGCTCTTAAAAGCCAGTAAGGGAGCCAGCGACAGCCCCTGCTCCCATTGTAAGGAGTTCAGCAAGAAGACTTAGCTATACAACTGTCACATATATGCAGAGGACCTAGGTCAGTTCCAGGCAGGCTCCCGGGTTGTCTCTTCAGTCTCAGTGAGCTCCTATGATCCCAAGGAAGTTGATTCTGGGGATTTTCTTGTGATGTCCTTGACCCCTCTAATTAGCACATTCCTTTCTCTCTCTCTTCATCAGGATTCCCCTGAGCTTGCCTAATATTTGACTGTGTGTCTCTGCATCTGTTTCCATCAGTTGCTGGATGAAGCCTCTCTGATGACTATTCAGCTTGCCATCAATCTTTGAGTATAGTAGAATATCATTAAGCATCATTACATTGACATTTTTCCTTCTAGTTGTATTGGGTTCTATTCCATTTCTCTGGGCTACCAGTCTCTGGCTCTGGGCACTCCAAGCAGTGTCAGAGGTGGACTCACTCTCATGGCATGGGTCTCAGGATGGGTCAGTCACTGGTTGGCCACTCCCACAACCTCTGTGCCACCATTACCCCTGTACATCCCTTAAGCAGGATGGAATGCAGGTTGAATGTTAAGTGGCTGGGTTGATTTTAAAGTTAATATTTTAGAAGTTACATACTCACATTATATACTTAATTTAAATGTTTTACTAATGTCTCATTCTCTTGACCCTATTAAAAATTAACATTATTTGTAGTAATATTTTGTTTTATCCTAATAAAACTTGCCTGAAGATCAGAGGACAGAGTCAGCCATGGAGTTAGCCACAGAGGTCAGGCAGTGGTGGCACATACCTTTAGTCCTAGCACTCAGGAGGCAGACATCTTTCTGGATCTCTGTGAGTTCAAAGCCAGCCTAGACTACATGAGATTAGTGCAGGTTATAAGAGAAACAGCCAGGCAGTGGTGGCACACATAGTTAATTCCAGCACCCAGGATCACACACCTTTAATCTAAGTAATTGGGAGTCGCATGCCTTTAATCTCAGCACTAGGAAGGTTGAGACAGGAAGTGATATGGCTGGTCAGAGAAAAAAAATATAAGGCAAGAGGAGACAGGACTTTCAGCCACGGACTCGGACATTCAGTCTGAGGATTTGCAGAGAAATGATCTTCTCTTTTCAGCTGAGGAGTTGGTGAGGTGAAAAGTGGCCGTGGCTTGCTTCCTCTGATCTTTCAGCCAATCTGGCTCCAGGTTTTTATTATAATACCATTCAGGATTCATGCAGCCAGCAGTTATTGAAGAATGATCAATCAACATATTTTTACTTTTCTTGACACTTCAACTGATTTGGTAGCAATTATTTGTGCTTCAAATGAAGTAATGATTTCAATCCATCATCACTCACTTCAATAATTGTTGAATCCTCATAGAAGATTGTATCATGTACATACTAATTGTATGTAAGTGCAATAAGTTTATATTTCAGTGGATTTAAGCATTCTAGGTTGTTAACCTGTGTGAATCCTGTAAATCAAAGAATATTTTAAAATATAAATTGTTGAGATATTCTCTTTTGTAACTTTCAAATTATTTCTAGAATAATCGAGTTATAGAGCAAAAAAGGGAACCATTACCCTTATTTTGATATCCTCCTTTCATAAACTTATTCAAGTGCTATTAATTGAAATTAACACTTTCTCTTTAATTGAACTGGAAGTCATTATGATAGAGACACAGTCCTTCCTGTGTGCCTTCTTCCTCTCCTATGATGGTCTCATTTGTACATGGTGTTGAGCCTACTTGCCACAGGCAAATATATTCTTGGGGACTACTTGGCTTTGCCCTATCACTAACTATGTGTTATCTTTGATTATGTTATGTTCAATGGGATTTGAGAAAGTTCACAAACCACACTTGCTAACCTGATCTGTAGTATTTTGTTCTCTCCCTTTTCTTTCTCTTTGCAAAAGTGTTTGGCTAATGTGAAGTAAGTAAGCTTTATTGCAGTGGAAATCGAGACTCCCGACTAATTTCACAGAACATGGCATCTCCCATTCTGACATGTATAAAAAGATAAGATTTCTGATGATAATTTTTTAAATTTCAGCTCTAAAATCAGTTAGCTGGTATTTAGCTAATTTCAGCATGTTTGTCTACTGTTTTTGAGATGGCTTCCAGTTCTATCCCTGTCTTTAACAACAACATACTTTTAATATTGAAAAAATTCTCCATTATATTTTTATTGAAAATTTTTTTCATGCATATAATTTGATCCTATTTCTTCTTTTCCTCCCAGGTCCTCCTGTCCTCCCTGTCTTTATCATTTTTCTATTGCTGTGAAGAGACACTGTGACCACTGCAACTCTTATGAAAGAAGGCATTTATTTGGGGCTGCTTTACAGTTTTAGAGTTTTAGTCTGTTATCATCATGCTGGGGATCAATACAGCACACAGGCAGACATGGTGCTGGAGAAGTAGTTGTGAGTTCTACATCCAGATTTGCAAACAGCAGGAAGAAAGGGACACTAGGCTTCTCCTGGGCTTTTGAAACCTCAAAGCCCAACCCCAGTTACACCCTTCTCCAACAAGGCCACACATACTGTAACAAACCTGCACCTTCTAATTTTCCTCAAATAGTGCCACTCCCTGATGAAAAAGCATTAAAATATATAAGCCTACGGGGGTCTTCAAAGTGAGATCCAAGACACCCAGGACTGTTACAAAGAGAAAGCCTATCTTGAAAAGCACAAAACAAAACAAAGACAACAACAACAGCAATAAAAAAAAATCATTAGTAAAAGGTTTTGATCCAAAATAGAAATTAATTAAAAATTTTCATTCTGCTAACTTAGAATTAGACCCACAAATAAAGAATTTCCTTCTGAGAAAATATCATTATACATGGACTTTAGAAGTTTGGAGATTATTGAAATGGATACAATAAGATTCAAAGTTTTATTTCCAAAGACTGCTTAGTTGACAGAGGAGAAAGATGTTAGCTTTGCTTGGGAACATTGATATGGCTATTCTGTGAACAACTGAGATATCAACTGCCTCAGTGTTTATCTTTCTTTTTCTTCAAACTGCACTCATGATAGAATTAAATTCTATTTTATTTAACTTTAGGGTCAAAACTTCGTTTTATTTCTCACAATATCTATCTAAGGAGAATGAAACATAGAAATGTCACATTTTTCAATGACAATTAGGAGGTAGCAGAGTTAGCAATACAATATACTTGTCATCTAGCATTAAAGGGAAGACATTTCCCTTTTGAGTCTCTATTAATGTAAGTTCACTAAGGAGTTACTCTGCATAATTATATTGTTACATATAAGTTAATATACTATTACCTTATGATTTTTGGCCAAATGAAATAGGGAAATCTTTCATTACAGTAGAAACAAGGGAGAAAAAAGACATACTGTCATATAGCCAACCCACCAGAAAATAGAAGCGAAGGGTTCTATCTATATCTTCAAAAAACAAAAATCTAGACATTTTCTAGAATTGACCACATACACATTCAAACATTGAAAACATCAATGTCAAAGTACTTACAATGCAATCATAGGGGAAACACTATGACTTTAAGTCATGTGTAGACCTGCTTTTGATCTGATTGCCAGGCTTGGATATGTATGGTGGTTTGTAAGACTTAATTATTCATGCATAAAATGTTATAGCAAAAAAGATCTTAGCACATTTAAGTATTTATTTGGTTTTAATTATGTTCCAGCATAATGTATGTTTAGGTTAATTCAATCTAATCAAGAAATTATTTCATCTGTATATGTTATATATCATGCAATCTGTAATACAACTTGTAAATTGTGGATTGAATTCAACAGTAAAAATAAATTGGGCCTAAGGTACATTAAGATGTCATATAAATATCACTTTAGAAAAACAGCAGCTGTATGAAGCCACTTAGCGGTGTACACTGACAGTCAGCAGTTTAATCAAGTTTAACTAGACTACATTTTTTCCCTTAAAATGGAATGAATTAAGCTATTTTGTGAATATTTTAATTGAAAAAATGCGACAGCTAAGCTTTAATTTTATTTCATTTCTCTGAACTTTTTGTGCCTTATTAATCAAATATACATGCAAGACTATCTGTTCTAGGATAATGACCCAACCTTTGTATTTAGGTAAAACAAATGTTCTTTTGCTAATTGCATGATTCTAAGATGGCAACCATGTTTTTCTTTCCCCATTTATATTCTACCACAGAGTTGCACAAAGATGATAACTTGGTTCACGGTAGACCACTGGTAGAATTTCAACCCCACATGGTTTAGGGGAATTGTTTATGCATTGTACTAGGTAAAGGTCTCCAGAGAAAGAGAATCAATACAATATTGACACACAGAGATAGCTAAATTTATTGAACTTACTCATGAGTTTAAGGCGACATACATCAAAAATCAACAAGGTAGGCCAGTGGGCTGGAAACTCAGGTTGGACCTCTTTTCCTTGGATGCTATATGTCCATCAAATTTGATTATTAGGAATAAAATCTTTAAGTCCATGATTAATGGTATTTGTAGGTAGAATCGCTACAAGTAGTTAGGTTTAATTTAGATCATGAGAGTAGGGGCCCTATGATTGCGTGAGTGACTTTATACACAAAACAAACAAGACCAGGACAGAGTAGATTGCCCTCTGTCATCATGTTCTCTTTGAATTCCTTTGAGACTGTGTAGAGGAACCACTATTACAAGGATGCTCATTAAATATAGCCTTTTGACCTTGGCCTCCAAGAGCTGTGTCTTAAATAAATAGTTATAACTTATAAATTACATGGGATGCTGTTTTCAGCTATGCCAAAAAGTGAGGCTGGAAGTTTCCAGCAGCCACATTTGAGTATTCTGGGGAAAAAAAAGTATACATATGAACAATCAAAAGCTCCCCTTTGCCTATATGATGACTGACTAGTAAAGTTAGTACTTTCTCATTAGACATGATATCAAAGGAATTCCAACTTATAACCCAATTGGATTACATTACAAACAAAATGTTTTCAATTAATCCCAAACCTCCATTTGTAAAGTGTGTGGTTATCTCATTATTACTTTTTTTATTTTTTGTCAAATATATTGCATTTTTCTCTTCATAAGACTGGTTAGTCACAAGAGCCATCAAATAGCAAAGGAACTTAAAGTTATTATCCATATTCAGAATATGTGTCAGCTATTTTTAAAATCATAGAATGTTATAAAAGAAAAAAACTGAATGTTTATTGTATTTCACAAATACTGAGTTAAGAAATGCAGATTTAATATGTAAAGCAGATGATTTTTTAGCAGATCCTATCCTCTTGATGTTCACATTTCAGATGACTTCTCGCTGCCAACACTTATGTCTCTCTATCAGAAGACTTTTTTTGCTACATGAATGATTTCAGTCTGTGGGCAAGAGTTAAAACAGAAGTAAAAAAAATGCAATTCTGTGGTGATATTTTGTTTGTGCTTTAATAAATGAAGCTTGCCTGGAGATTAGAGGAATAGGAATAGCCATTATAAGTAAACAAAGAAGTCAGGCAATGTTAGCACATGTCTTTAATCCTATCACTTGGCAGGCAAGATCTTTGTGAGTTCAAAACCACACTGGAAACAGAGCCAGGTGTGGTGGCACACGCCTTAAATTCCAAAACTAGTTAACCATGCAGTTCTGGAGGTCTGTACAGACAGACAGGGAACTACAGAGCTTGGCAGGAAAAGGAAGTGATGTAGCTGAACAGAAAACAAATCAGATGGCAGAACAGCAAGGCATATAGGGATGGGGAGACAAGATGTAACTAGCATTTGGAAGCTGCCAAGTTGGTGAGGTAAGGTTGGCTGGTGGCTTTCCCTATTTCCCTGACCTTTCTAAGGATTTCACCCCTATATCTGGCTCTGTGTTTTTTATGTAATAAGACCATTTAGAAATTCATCTACACAATGCCTCCCAGAGAACTACACAACTAGTTGAAGGAGTTAAGGAATGGGAATCATTTGTAGAGTTGAGTTAGCTGAGAACGTCTCAGGGGACTAGGCTTCAGTGACTCCCAGTGGATATGTGTATTCCCCTGAGTCTTCACTGTCTTTCTTTCCTTTTCTGTCCCCAACTACTTTTCTGTCTGGTGTAATAATAGGTAGTCATGTCAACCTCACTGGATTGAGAAGTTGTGCTAAAGATGAATTGCAACTCTGAGTGTGTCTGTCAGGGCATTTCTAGAAAATATTAACTGAGTGGGGTAATAGAAATTCTCAATGTTAGAAGCAAAGTTGTATGGGGTAGGGACTCAGTTGAAAACCAGGTAGGATTAAGTCAGCATAGTACAGCTCTTACCCTGTCTCTGTCTTTCAATTTTGGCCACCACATGTGAGCTATTCTTCTTCCATTTGTGTTCTCACCAAGATAAAAAGAAACCTCTTTTAATCCTATGTTGCTGTTTTTGGTGATTTTTTTTAAAGAGGGAAACACTACCTCATTGCAGTAATTACAACAAAATTGTTGGAAATTTTTTCCAAAGTAGTAGTCTTCTCATGATTATGTATCTATTTTTCCAAGCTTTTACTTGTAGCTGAAATTTTGTTAAAGAACTTTGTGGCAATTTCTAGACTCCCCACAAAACACATCTCTCTTCTTCTCAGCCCTGGGTCTGTTCTATTCTCACACAGCTTGAACATTTATGTTATTATGCTGTGCATGTAGTATTACTAACCCTTCCATAAAACTAATTTCAGTTTTTCCATAGTCTTTCATATTCACATCTTCCATGCCAGGTAGATAAGTGTTCCTGGTAAAATATTTAATATTTTATCATATATTATGTAGTCCTGTCTACACAAATATTTAATGAATGAATAAGTATTGAAATCACTTGTTTAGTGTTCAAGATTACATAGGTGGTCTTTCATTTTGATGAAGATTGTGATGTGTCACTGATGATATCCTGGCAACACACAAGGACACATATGCATTTTATAAATGCATAGTAAATATTTTAATATCAAGCCCATGACATATTTCAGACATCTTGATAAAACTACTCTCATGTTTTGAAAATTCATTTTTAATCTTTCTTCATATATATATATATAGTATATGACATTTAAATGGTAATATATTATGAATTGGTAAAACCCATATACTGTATAGTGTTAACACTGCATCCTATTGACTTAATTGCTCATATCTTTGTTATCGGGCACTTTTGCCTTTAGAAGGGCCATGAAACACTCAGAACACCATTTGCACATACACATTTTCCTACAAAATCTCATTATCAAGATTGACATAACAGACAGATAGGAATATCACATGTGATTAAGTAGCTTCTAATACAAGTTCTAATAACCATAGCTGTTAAAACTTTGATATTATAACTCATTAAGACATAAAGTTATTTTAACTTATCAAAATAAAAAAAAATGTATGTTTCCAATGACATTTGCTTTATTCATTTCAGCAAGTTAATGATGTTTGACTACTAGTTACAAGGCAACATTACTTGTTTCTGCATGGTTCTGTCATATACTGGCTGTATTCATTGAGAAACTTGTGTGTCTTACTCAATATTAAATGAGTTCATCTATATGTACTTTAATCTGTTTGGATAGTCTTTATTTAAAACCTGCTCTCTCTCTCTCTCTCTCTCTCTCTCTCTCTCTCTCTCTCTCTCTCTCTCACACACACACACACACACACACACACACACACACACACACACACACACCTATAGCTGTTATATGTGTTACCAGGAATAAATTAATATTGCTTTAAAATCTTCAAATGTGCTAATTATTGACTATCTTGTCTTCTAAGTACAATGTCATTTTTTCTTCTCTTCAAGTTTTCTCCATTTTTATTTACATTTTGTATGATAAATAAAATGACAAGGACATATTTACTTTGATAGGTTTCCTAACTTTTTTTCAGACATAGATTACTGTAACATTTGTTCTGTTATTATACTTATTATCTCAATATATTTTTAAAATGTATGTTTTTCATTACCTTTCAGAATATAAGGAGTTTTCCAGTGTCTACATTGAATAAACATATCTCAGCCACTGGTCATAGTTATTGATTTATTTTAAGAAGTAAAATAATTAACACATGCAGTATCTTCTTTTTTTTTTTTTTTTTACCATAGTAAAACTTGTCAAATTCTTTAATATATTCTGTCTTGAAATACTTGACTTCATGAGACGAGTGCTGTATGTTGAATACTCTACTGGGTTGCAAACCTCATACTATTGTTCCATACTCAACTTTCACACATTGAACTTTCCAACTGAGCCTGATGTAGTGGCACACACAGTTTGGGAACTCTGCTCTAAGAGGCAGAGGGGCCTCTGTGAGTTTGAGGCCAGCTTGGTTAACATAGTGAATTCTAGTTCACCACAGTGAAACCCTGACTCAAAATTAATGAATTCACTTAATTAAATTAAGAAATACACTTCCCAACACATGATGATTTTCATTTCTTATCTCACAAACTGCTATAATCAGAGTATTTGTGTTACCCCTAAATTCACTCATTGAAGTCCTTTCCATCATTAGATGTATTTGGAAGTGAGGCTCTGGGAAGTAATTAGATAACTGTAAAGAACTGTGCATGAGGTGAGTGCCCTTTTTTGGAAAAATATAAGACAAATGATATTTTTCTAACCACCATGTGAATTCATAGTCACTAGACATCTATCTTGTAACTAGTAATAGTAACTTTACCAGGAATTGAGTGACTAATGACATCCTTGCTTATAGAACTAAAAGGAATGTGTTGAACAGGCCATCATCTATGACATACACTTTTCATAGCATCTTAAAGTGACAGTCACTTCTGTCAGTCCTTGAAGTCAAATGTTTTTAAATACCGTCTCATTGTTACTCATATTTTCATTTTGTTGGCATCAGTTCATATTTGAGCTCTCCTTTGAAACAGAGATTAGGCTCCATGGCTTTGTGGCATCTTTCACTAAAAGTCAAGAATGCTTAATGACCTCACCTAAATATTAATTATAATTTGTTGCTTACATGTCACTTACAATCTGCAAAACTACAAGCAATTGAGATTGACTGAATTTTACCACTGTGTGATGATTTCTTGCTTATAAAGTTGTTTTTGTGGAGTAGTAATTGTGCTCAAATTGTATTCCATTCCTTTCACATGTAGTAAACCATGGAAAACCTCACAGTGCTTTTGAAATTCATCTCTACCTGGGAATTATTATCTTATACATTTATATACTAAGTATAGTAAGTTAAGAATAATTGTAGAAATAATAAAGGTGTAAAATACCTACTCATACATTTACATTTAAGTGTGAAATATTCTAGACTCTAGTAATGAACAAAATCTGACACTGTCTGACAATTTTATGATGTTTTAATCTGCATCTTAAATATGGAAATGAGACTAGGGTGAGAAAAAGAATGAGGGGTAGTTATTATTCACATCAGTTCATTTGGGAGGATGTAAACGTTATTTCCTTGGCATGACACCCTCCCTCATGAATATCCATGACTCTACCATATTGACAAATAGAAACATGTATTCACATAACATTAGCTAAAGTGTTATATGATATTAAAAGATCAAAATCACAACAGATAATAAAAAAACCACAATAGCTGAGTATAACACGTTCTTTTTAAAATTCTAAAATTTCATGTGATCAGCAGTACCTGGATAATGACAACCATATTCAGATTAGAGATCCTAATTTGTCTCTTTTAAATATTGAGAGCACCACCTGTTTTCATTCTACTTTACAATAAAAAGTGGCTTGATAGAATTAGGCAACACATACAGTCTTTGTTTTTAGCTAGCCTATTTTGAAAATTAGGGTCATGGATGATGGCTTCCTGAGTGGGGCAGCAAAAGGAATGGTAATGGAGAAACATTAAAAAGATTCAGATGTGCAGTTTCAAGAGGCATTCGCAAATGTGTGAGTGCATTGACATGCTTGATTATACAAAAGCTGAGCTGTGCAAATCATAATAATAAGCATTCTCATTAGATTTCCTGAATTTTCTGCTTCTTGATCAGCCAAAAATGCCCCCCAAGATTCCCCTTCTGAAATGTACCATTTACACTGTTCCAACTAACAAACTACTAAGAGCAAACCAAGCAGAAAAAAAAAAGTGGGGTGGGGGGAGAGTGATTAGATGGGAAAATGTTCACATTTCATTTCAAAAGATAGTGATGTTTTTTTTTCATAGTAAGCTTAAAACAAAATTTGACTTGGCATTCACAAAAATTTAGATCACAGTCTAATAACTGTGTAAATACTATATTGCCACTATTTTAAAAATGAGCTCTTTAAAATAATTCTCGTAGGCTAATTGAATCAGTAAGTCATTTAATTCTTATTTTTTTCTTTCCTTTCTCTGAGAATCAGCATCATCTATAATAAAGCATAATAAATAACACACGAAAGAAAGAACTTCACAGTACATATGCCAAGATATTAAAAAGCATTTTACTGGTTCATATTTTCTTATTTTCATTTTTAGCTGAAATGAATAAACATTAGTAATTACGAATAGGAAAATAAACAGACTACTCAACATGGTCAATACCACTGTCACACTTTTGATGCACCATTTCTCATAGATCAACCATATAGCAGAATGATTCTGTACAAAATCCTAGACTCTCTAAGGCTTTTCATTTAAGTATTAATTTCAGCAATTGCTGAAAAAAAATGAAGATATCAGTCTGTATGCACATAAATTTCTATAATTCAACAAAGCAATTTGTTCCATTTGTTAAAAGCACAGATATTATTTCTTTGTGCATGAAGGAAACTCAGTTTGCTTGATTGACTGAAAATATTTACATTTTTATTTCTTGTATTATTTTTGTGAATTTTATACTGAGAAACTCAAAATAAGGTAGATATAGGAGATAATTTCAAACACCATTCCCCATTCCATGACCTTATAGTTAACATACTTTTGAGATTCTCAGTCTTAAGAAACCATACATCAATATTTCATCCTCACTGCTTCAATACCAGTTACTTGCCCTTGTGGATAGAGAAATTTCAATATACTCTACCCCTAAATGAAGAATTATAAGCAATTAACAGATGATTAGAAAGACAGTTTTCTGATATGAGCTTCCTGATAGGTAACAATACAAATACAAGTAGTCAGCCTTAAACACATGAACAGATGAGGGATACATGCATACACATACACACTCAGATATTTGTGTGTGTGTGTGTGTGTGTGTGTGTGTGTGTGTGTGTGTGTATGAAGAGGTATTAAAAGAAATTATATTTGGTCATAAATTTGAAAAGGGGTACAAGAAAACCTGAAGAGAATTAGAATGGGAAATGAGAGATTTGAAAACAATGTTAATATGAAATTCATATAAAATTTCTCAAAAATAAATTAAAATAATAATAATTATAATAATGACAAAACAAGAACAAATGCATTATACCAGGAGATGGAGACATCCACTTTTCTTAGTCTGAATTGCCCCTTGGTTATACTTCCAGTGAGATTCTTTGCAATTCAAGCTCAGAAATTTCAGTCACCTATATTAAATTCATCAGTTGCATGAACAATAGAACGTGCAATTATTCTATGCAAGCTCCTCTATAATGGTTTCTATTTTGTATCATCCATACTTTAAATACATATGTTTTATACATGTGTTTCATGCACATTCATTCCCTAACTTTACTATTCATTCAGTAATTTGTAAGTATTTTATAATTCTTTGAGAATTGCACAAAATATATTTTGATCATATTTAACCACCACTTAACCAACCCTTCCTAGATCCATTCCATATATCTACCACCTTAGATATGTGGCATTTTGTTTGCTTGTTTGTTTAGAAATAACCCATCAAGTCCAATTTATGCCTGCAATATGCTCATGGGTTTGGTGTAGATGAATTGCTAAACAGTCTTATTAAATGAAAAACACAGTGCTAAATATAGCGGTAATGACTAAAGAGATCAATGCAATAGCCATGACTAGCTTTAGCTTACCACCAGCAGTTTGGGGGCCACCCACTGGAGAACTGTCAACCCAAAAGGGGCCATAACCTCAAACAGAACTGACTCTTTTTTCCCTAAATGCCATCAATAGTTTTAAACTCCTCAGTTAGTATTGGCATTTGGAGGTCCCTGGTCCTTTATGCTAGACTATTGATTAGCTTGATCTTGTACAGGCAACCACTGCTGCTGTGAGTTCATGAGTACAGGGATCTGTAATGTCCAGAAGATATGGTTTTGATCTAGTCCTCCTCAAGTTTTGCCTCTTACAATTGTTCTTCCCCCTCTTCCAAGATGGTCCCTGAGTCTGGAGATAGGGGAGGCCGCATAGATACCACATTTGTGGATGAGTACTGCATTTACATTTGATTTCTACGTTAACCACAATCTATTGCTCAGTCTGAGAGGAGAGCTGCACTAATATGTGGAAATAGATATGGCAATTTAGAGGGCAGTTTCATAGTATGTCCTTTCAGAAGAATAGCAGTTGCAGGTTCAACCCTGAGGCTGTGGTCTCTCCAGTTATACATATGCTTATGCCTGTTTATCAGGACTTAAATACAGTAAGACTATTTTTATCTGTCTAAATCAGTGTTCTATAGCTGTGAAGAGACACCATGACCATACCAACTTTTATAAAGAAAGGAAAATAATTTGGGGCTTGCTTAGAGTTCAGACGTTTAGTACACTGTCAGCATGGTGGGGAGCATGACTATATGCAGGCAGATATGATGCTGAAGAAGCAGCTGAGAGTTCTACATCCAGATCCATAGGTAGTAGGAAAAGAGAGATACTGGGCCTGGGATGAACTTTTAAACTCCAAAGCCCACCCCTTGTTGTGGGATATTTGTACACTGTGTGATGATGTACTGCTGTGACTGATGTACTAAAAAGCTGAAAGTCCAATAGTTAAGCAGGAGGTATAGGTGGGATTTCCAGTCCAGAGAGAGACAGAGAGAAAGACAGACAGAACGGACAGAGACAGAGAGTGAGTGCACTGGGAAGAAGAAAGTGGAGTTGACAGCAAGAAGCATAGGAAGGACAGGCAATATGCAGACAAGGTATTTTTAAATCTATACCCATTCTCCTTAATCTTTTCAGAGGATTTCTTGTTTTGAATCTTGGCTTTACTGCAGGCTTGCAACATTCTCTGACCACATGAGCCAAACAAGAGAATGTAGATTAATATAAATGGGTTAATTTACATTATAAGGGCTGGTTGGGGACAAGCCTAAGAAGACCAAGCATTCCTGATTAATAGCAATTCTCAGTTCAGTGTCATTATTTGTTGAGCTGACTGGTGGGACAGAGAAAGACTCCATACATATCATGTCCAATATGGAGGCATGTATTTCCACATGGGTCATGAGGAAGCATTAAATAAAGTTCCCAACATGCAAACATGGAACAAGACTCAGCTTCCTAGCCTTGCAATCTCTCAGGTGTGCTACAGCATACAAAGATGCAGCTCCTGGCTGGTTCCTGCCAGCTTGAGCCAGCCAGCACAGTATGAAGAGCCACAAGGTTGGTTTCAAGTTTGGGCATGTGGTCAAAAAACGCTGCAGGCATGCAGTCAGGCCAGGTTCAGAGCAAGAAAACCTCTGAAAAGACACAGAAAAGTGGGTATAGACATAATAAATAAATAAATAGATTAAGAATAATAAAGTCTTTAAGGAAAGAACAAAGTAATATGAAAAGAATAAGTCATGTAAAGATGGGAAATGCATAAGATGTCCAGATCTTTTATGGTGCTTTTTTGACTATGAATTTTTTGAATGCTAATAAACAAAAAACAATAGCTACTGAGTGACATCTGATTATGAAAGCTGACAAATTAAACCCACCTATATATTTTAAGAATGTCTTACCTTCATAATTGAAGTCAGAAAATGTGTTGTGTTAGGGGAGAGGGTATGCCTTTGTTTCCACAGGAAAATAAAACAATGGATCTCTTCAAAATTAATAAAGATCATATTTGATCAGGCGAGACCTTTTATTGAGAAAAAACAAAAACAAAAACAAAAAAGACAGTAAGACAGGTGATGGGCATGCTGATCCCTAAGCATAGGAACAGCTATGAGACTGGATGAGACATGATAAATCTTGTTGGTTACAGTCCTAATGATTTATGATTACATGCCATCCTTTCATATGGCATGGGTAGATATTTGATTATACAGTCTAAATTGACTTATCAAGTTAAGAGTTATATTTTACCTGATCAAACATAGAACAAAAAATAATCATCCTTACCTGACTAATACATCCTGCATATTACACACTCGTGTTAATGAAGATATGTATGTTATCTTTAGAAGTCTGTGTGTTTTCATTAAAAAAAAAAAAAGGACTAGATACCAATGAAGAAAAGTAATCCAGCTTCTCAGAATGCCTCTGTTACAGTTTCCTCAAAATTCTACATTCAAAACCCTCTTCTGTATACATAATAAATAGATAAATCTTAAAAAAAAAAAAAAAAAAAAGCCAGAATTTGGTTTGAACTAATGAAGAAAACGTTCTCTACTGGTCCTTAATCTTGGAGTGGTGAATCCCTGCATCTAGCAGGCTTTCTGGGGAAAAAAAATCCATGGGTGACAAAAGATTTATTGACTTTCAGTTCCAAGATTTAAATTCAAGTCTCAGACCCAGGTTGGGCAATGCAACTGCCAATAATACTTGCATTGTTGATGATTCCTTCAAGTATAATCTGAATGGTGCTGTCTATAGTGTTGTGTTCATCCTGGGTCTAATAACCAACAGTGCCTCTCTGTTTGTCTTCTGCTTCCGCATGAAAATGAGAAGTGAGACTGCTATTTTCATCACCAATCTGGCCCTCTCTGATTTGCTTTTTGTCTGTACCCTACCTTTCAAAATTTTTTACAACTTTAATCGCCACTGGCCTTTTGGTGACACCCTCTGTAAGATCTCAGGGACCGCATTCCTCACCAACATCTATGGGAGCATGCTCTTCCTCACCTGTATTAGTGTGGATCGTTTCCTAGCCATTGTCTATCCCTTCCGATCTCGTACCATTAGGACCAGGAGGAATTCTGCCATTGTGTGTGCTGGAGTCTGGATCCTAGTGCTCAGTGGTGGTATTTCAGCCTCTTTGTTCTCCACCACTAATGTCAACAATGCGACTACCACCTGCTTTGAGGGCTTCTCCAAACGTGTTTGGAAGACATACCTGTCCAAGATCACCATATTCATTGAAGTTGTTGGGTTCATCATTCCTCTGATATTGAATGTTTCTTGCTCTTCTGTGGTGCTGAGAACCCTCCGCAAGCCTGCAACATTGTCTCAAATCGGGACCAACAAGAAAAAAGTGTTGAAGATGATCACAGTACATATGGCAGTTTTTGTGGTATGCTTTGTACCATACAACTCTGTTCTCTTTTTATATGCCTTGGTACGCTCCCAAGCCATTACTAATTGCTTATTGGAAAGGTTTGCAAAGATAATGTACCCAATTACCTTGTGCCTTGCAACTCTGAATTGTTGCTTTGATCCTTTTATCTATTACTTCACCCTTGAATCCTTTCAGAAATCCTTCTATATCAATACACATATAAGGATGGAGTCCCTGTTTAAGACTGAGACACCTCTGACCCCAAAGCCTTCCCTTCCAGCTATTCAAGAAGAAGTTAGTGATCAAACAACAAATAATGGTGGTGAATTGATGCTGGAATCCACTTTCTAGGTATGAAAATTGTCTTTAAGGTTCAGCTATGGTGTCTCCTATGATTTTTCCTATGCTATAAATAAGAGGAAAAAATTGAAGCTAATGATGCTGAAAATAGATTAATGTACCAAATACAGTCAGATACATTTGTTTGAACACTTGTTGTACATATTCTGTTTTGTTCAGTAATTATAGGTCAAGTCTAATTACAGCAACTAAAACAGATCATCAGATTCTTTTGTTGAGTTGAAATTTCATTATATAAATGACCAGTGATTGTTTTTTTACTTTTAATTATGTGGGGGTTACTTTAAAAATTAAAAAAAGAGACATTCCAATGATTTTGGTAATTGGGTTGGGCCTATAAATATAGAACAAATTCAGGGATTATTTAAAAATGTTTGTGTTACTACTGATATATACTGGTATTTTTTTCCTTTTTTGAATTATCACGGAATTTATTTTACTAAAAGAACTTATTTTTTCCTAATGTTAATAGGATATGTTGAGAAAGAAAAATGTGTTGAATTTAAAAAGATTGGCAAATTTTGTCTAGATTTTGAAAACAGAAATAAAGTGTTTGAATGAATACGGGTGGGAAAATTTGGAAAATAGACAACATTTACACATATATAACCACAATTAATGTCCGCTTTTAAAACTTTCTTAAAACAATACTAGAATTTTCCTATGAAATTGCTAATCGTGAAAGCTGCTACATATGTTCCTGGCAGGTGAAAAATGGAAAAAAAATCATAAAATTACACTGTCGATTTAAAAAACTTTAAGCAACACTACATTATTTCTTAAAACTTCCACTTATCCTTTGTGGGGGTGGGGACTTGCTTGTAGAAAATATTTATTCTTCATATTAAATGTTGGGACACAGTACAGCCACAGAGCTACAGTATTTGTGCCCAGGTCGGGAGCAAGTTGAAAAGAGAAGTTAACAGAATAATAGCAACAAGATCTCTTGTAGCTTGTATTAGTTTTTAGGTAGAGGTTAGATAGCTATAACTTTGAAACATATACTCTTTACTGTTAGATTTTGGAGCACATTGTAGCCAAGGTGCTACTGAATTTGTGCTCAGGTCGGGAGCATATTGAAAAAAAAATGTATATAATAAAAGAAACAAAAAGAAAAATCATCAATAAAAAAATTCAAAAAACTAAAAAAAGAAAAAAAAATAACAAATTACAAAATAGTTCCTAACACTTGCATCACTGATTTACTATTTTTGAAGTTCCATAAATTTAAAAACACTATGCCATTTTAATAAATGTTTTAGCATAATTCAATTAGAAACCTGCTAAAATTGTGTCTGGGACAGGATTGAATTAGATAAAAATACATACCTTCTAAAACAAACCCTTACAAAACAAATAAAAGGAGCACTTCCAAATTTCGGGTGTACACTGTGCATCGATAGCATTTAACAAGGGCTGCAGTTGTCAGATGCTGCATCTAGGAAACGGCTAAACTGTACGAAGTCTGAGAGGTAGTGAATCAAAACATTTAAAATTTATGAAAGGAAAAGAATCAATCCTTTTTGTATCGCAAATAACAGAAACAAACATGTTTACAATTTTAATTTTTCTGATGTATAGTACATTTCCTTAAATATGCATCAGTCTGTTTAAAAAAATGTAGAAAATGTGGCAATTTAAAAAATGCTCAGAATTTAAAGTAAACTTCCAGGAATAACCTATCTTATATATTGCTGAACTTGTGCCAGAGAGTGGTTAAATTAAAACATCACAGAACAATGATGAAATGGTAAAAATTCTAAAGCAATGAGCAAATTCTTGAAATTCCTTAACCTGTTTTTCTATCTGGTGATATGTAGGCTTAAAAAAATAATAAAAAAAAAAGTAAAAATCAGTGAGCACAATAAACTTTAAAGATTGTTGAATTTGGGCTCGGGTTAGGAACTAGCTTTAAAAAAAAGTTGCTAAAACAATAGAACAATAGTAAAAATAAATTCATGTCTTAAATGCCTAAAAATAACTATGCATTATATTGTCTTGCAAAGAAAGGTAGTAGTTGGAATACATAAGGCTGTAGGCTCAGTTAGACAAAAGTAGGTTAGGTTAGATGAAGTTCAGTTAGGATGAAAAGTTGTTTCCTTCAGTGTTCTTTCTTTCTTTTCTTCTTCTTCTTCTTCTTCTTCTTCTTCTTCTTCTTCTTCTTCTTTTGTAATATTGAACTATATGTGAACTCTTTGTACTCCTAGCTGTTAAAATTCTGGAATTTTAGGATTATAGTATCAAATCATTGAATTGACATAAATACATTTTAAAATCACTTTTATTTTGTATAATTTTCACGTTTAATGTTGCTTACTCTTTAGCATTTCACTTTATTTTGGTTAATTTCCATTTCATATTTAATATAACTTGCTAGTTATGAAAATGGTGATGTGAATAATGTAACCAACAAATTGTAATGTGTACCTGAATGTAAAATGGAATTTATTTTACACTTACAAATACAGGTAATCCTTCAGCTGTAATTACAATCTGCATTTAAATGTTTATTAAATATAATAAAACATTTGGATTATTAAGCCATTAAAAAAAAAAAAAAAAAAAAAAAGCCCGGCTAGCTCAGTCGGTAGAGCATGAGACTCTTAAATCTCAGGGTCGTGGGTTCGTGCCCCACGTTGGGCGCCAGATATTGGTTAAATTATTAAGGCCACTCCACGTAGTTAAAAGGGAGGTTTATTTTGTGGGGTAACTTACAAATGAAGGGGTAGGTTACAGGGTCTGGCAAGGGTATAGCGCAGTCCGGCGGTGTTCTCTGGAGAACTCTGCTCGGTCTACCTCCCGCGTCCAGAGTCCGGGAACCAAGAGACAGAGCTCTTCCCGATCCTTCGTCTTCCGTTTCCTCCTCTGCCCCGCCTTGTGGGCGTGACCATTACCGAAGCCTCAGTGGGGATTGGAACTTCCAGGCCAATGCTGGGATGGCTACCCACTACACTTCAAAGCTGCTTGTGTGGTCCAGCCTCATGAACTACTCCAGACAGACTTCAGAAAAGCTCTATGCAATCCTATCACACAGAGACTAGACAACAAATGATATAGATAACTCTCCCAGGGCTTGACTATTATCCCAATTTTCTCAGTGTCCCCTAAAATTTCTGTCATCCCAGACAACAGGAAGCAGTCTACAATACAGGATGGCAACATTCCCAAGAAGGGGGAATGGTGTTTTTTTGTTGGTTGGTGGGTAGATCATCATTTAGGGGAATTGGTTGCAAGCTGTTACTGGTCATGGTCAAAGAAAAATCTAAGCAAAGAATGTTAGATTTAAGGATCTCTTTCTGAAAATAAAATAGGGGGATATAGGAATGATAGGATAAAAGGGTAGGTAATTCTACTTTTAAACTAAAACTACCACTAATCTCAAATATTGGTGTGGAATTTTGTACATTAATACAAATTTAAGGTTATTTTTGTTATACGGAATATATGTTCCTACTATCATTTAAGGTATAGTTGCTATGTAGCCCATTTAACAATGTAATGCAGATTTCTAGTCCCTGAAAGATATTATTACAAACTATTTAGGATAATTAGAAAGTATAGGTTAGGCTAGGCAGTGGTGGCACATGCCCCTAATCCCAGCACTTGTGAGGCTGAGCCAGGTGGATCTCTTTGAGTTTGAGACCAGCCTGGTCTATAGAGCAAGATCCAGGACAGGCACCAAAACTACACAGAGAAATCCTGTCTTGAAATCCCCACCCCCCCAAAAAAATACAGGTTTGTACTTAGCAATTTAACAATCAAATTTATGGCCATGTTATGTACATTTTCAAGGTCAAACATAGATATATTTTAGAACAATGGTCTTCAAAAACTTCAGAAACTTACATATTATGAAATTTAAGATGTTTTAATAACATAAGGCTTTTCATAACAGTGAGACACATCTGCTCCTGGTACCATCAATCTACATAAAAGATGATGGTCATTGAAGAACTTTCATATGAAGCTGCTTTCTTTGTGGCACAGTTAGCCATTAGGCAAAAAACTGTCCTTGCCTTGACTGCAGACAGAATGTTGTCCAAATTGACAAGCAGAACACAAAACAAGGCGATTGTTGAACTTTACTGAGAAAAGGTAAGCATTTCTTCAAAAATCCCTGCTTCACAGAAAGGTCTGTCATATTTTCTAGGCCTGTAGGCTGAAGATGGCAGCCCCAGTGTTGCAGAAAAACCTTGGGTGACTTTCCAGGCAGCCAGCTATTTCTGTCATTTTCATAGTTTTGGGAGTTGCTTGCTCTGCACTTCCTGTTTACTCAGGTAATATTACAGTCTTGGGTCTTTGATAAGGCTGAAGACTAGATAGTTATTGTTACAGCTTTCTTTGTTTACAATTCGGGAAAAGCAAGTTATATAGGAAATGTAAATTTCATAGGTTGAGAGACAAAAGCTTAAGATGTTTACCTAAGAAGATGTTTTAAGGTCTAAAAACGTATTTTTAGGATGATAATACAAGTTATGATAAAAAATGGTTTATCTTTCATTAAGACAAGATAGATAATAAATTAATTTCTCCAAATTTGCCAAATACAAATGTACTGGACATTATAAGTGAAATTCTTACTTGATAATCATTTTTAATGTATATAGATTTACTGTATTAGAGTTAAGATCATTCTTTTATCTACATAAAAAGCTGGAAATGTTGTGGGATATTTGTACACTGTGTAAAGATGTATTGCTGTGAATGGTGCAATAAAAAGCTAAATGGCCATAGTTAGGCAAGAAGTATAGGCAAGACTTCCAGGCAAAGGGAGACAATGCTAGGGAGAAGAAAGGCAGAGTTGCTAAGCAGACACAGAGGAAGGAGGATGGGTAATATGGAGATGAGGTAACATAGGTGGAAGAACAGAGATTAATATAAACGGGTTAATTTAAGTTATAAATACTAGTTGGGGACAAGCCTAAGCTAGCGCCAAGAATTCATAATTGATAATACATTTCCACGTAGCATAATATCTTAAGGTGTTCTACTTTTGTTTATATTGTGTTTGTTTAACTCTGTGAAGCTTGTTACTGTGCCTGTGTAAAAAGCCAGATGGTCTTATAAAGAGCTGGCCAATAGCAAGGCAACAGAAAAGAAAGGTGGGACTGGCAGGAGGAAAGTATAAATAGAAAGAGAAATCTGGGAAGAGAGATAGACAAGGTAGGAGCCAGAGAAGGAGAAAGACTCCAGTCACCCAGCGAGCCACAGAATAAGAGTAAGTTTCACAGAAATTAGAGAATGGGGAAAGTCCAGAGACTAAAAGGTAGTCGGAATAAGTCAAGGAAAGCTGGCAAGAAACTAAGCCAAGATAAGGCCAGGCATTGGTAAATGGGAATAGGACTCTGTGTGTGATTTATTCCAGAAAAGAGCAAAAACAAATAGCAACATTTCTGTGTCATTGTTTGAGAGCTGACTGGCAGGACAGAAAAATACTCGAGACACCTTTCAGTGACAAACTTCCTCTAACAAGGCCATACTTCCTAATCCCTGTCAAGTAATTCCACTGCCTGATGACCAAGCATGCAAATCTATGAGCCTATGGGGACCGTTCTTATTCAAAACACCACAGTATGTCTATCACATTATTGTGCTATTACTTAAACTATTGCTATTTTTTCATGTTAGTTCACAAACTTTAGATCTTCTTTAGAAATCTGGTGGAATTTTATGATGAACCAATTGTGGTGGGTATTGTGTTCCCTGAAATATTGTGTGTTCCCTGAAATAAACATATCTAGGGTCAGAGAACAGACAGCAACTAGAACAAAGACAAAAATGGTGGCTAGAAAATGGGAAGAGTAAGCCATAACAGAAGTTGGGTGGTGGTGGTACACACCTTTAATCCCAGCAATTGGGAGGCAGAGCTAGCCGGATCTCTGAGTTCAAGGCCACTTTAGAAACAGCTAAGCATGGTGACCCATGCCTTTAATCCCAGAGACCCAACCTTTAATCCCAGGGAGTGGGGGCAGAAAGAGAAAAGTATATAAGGTGCAAGGACCAGGAATTAGAAGAGTAAAGCATGTAGTTAGTTATCATTTGGTTAAGCATTTTGGCTGGATAAGCATTTAGGTTTTGGAGCAGCACAGTTCACCTGAGAGCCATTGGGATGAGGACTCAGAAGCTTCCAGCCTGAGGAAACAGGATCACCTGAGGAACTAGCAAGGTGAGATAGCCGTGGCTTTTTCTGCTTCTCTGATCTTCCAGCATTCACCCCAATAACTGGCCTCAGGTTTGATTTCATTAACAAGTACTTTTAAGATTCCTGCAACAACCAATTATGTCCCAGACTTTTCTTTTGTGAGAATTTTAATTGCTGCTCATATCACATTGGTTGTTATGGATCGATATGAAATATTTATTTTATCTTCATTTAACTTGGGTACATCGTATGTAACTTTAAATCTGTATATTTCTTTTAAAGTTTCCAGTATAATGGAATATGAAATTTTTGAAAAGCATATCCTCATTATACTTTGAATTTCTTCCATATCTGTTGTAATCTCTCCCTTTTCATCTCTAAATTTATTGATTTGGTTCTTCTCTCTCTTTTATTGAATTTGTCTAAAGAATTGTTTATCTACTCAAAGAACAATCTCATTGTTTCATTGACTCATTGTGTTGTCTTTTTCTATTCTAATTTGTGAATTTCTACACTAATTGTAGTCACTTCTCTGAAGCTGTGCTTTAGGCACTGTTTCGTTTTTGTCTTTCTGATGACTTAGGATTCATTGTCAGGTTGTTTGTTTGCAAATACTCTGATTTTTCAGTGTAGACTTTTTCTTGTATCTCATAGATTGGATATGATTTGTTTCCATTATCACACAAATCTAGGAATTTTATTACTTTTTGATTTATTGCAATGACCCATTAATCCTTTAGTAGTGTGTTGTTATTGTTACTGTTGTTAGTTTTCTTAAAACAGGGTCTCTCTCTCCCTATGACCCTTAATATCTTGGAAATCACATGTAAATCAGGCTAGCCTAGATGTTATAGATATCTACACGCCTCTGCATCCTGAATGCTTGAATTAAAAGTGTGTGCCACCATAGTTGACTTACAATAATGTGTTGTTTAATATCTATTTATTTATTGCAGGATTTTCTTCTGTTGTTTTTTAGATTTATCTCATTATAATCAGATAGAACAGAATGGTTTTTCAATAACTCTGTATTTACAGTAATTTTCAATGTGTAATTACTAATAGTAATGCATGCAGTCAAAAATTAAGATAAAAGGAAAATAAATAAAGGAAAAAAAGACAGAGAAAGGACAAGAGACAGAGGGAGGGAGAGAGAGAGACAGAGACAGAGAGAGAGACAGAGACAGACAGACAGATAGAGGCAGAGATACAGAGAAATATAGAGAGACAGAGAGAGAAAGAGAAATCATAAAAGGCAGAAAGGGAAAACTGTAGGGTCCATGCTGGTCTGCTGAAGACCCTCCAGAAAAAAATTTCTGTGCAGAAGTCCCAAATTTCTCAGCCTTTCTATCACAATCCTAACTTCGTATTTTAGATATGAAACTGGTGATGTCAATTCTTTAACTAGCACAAACAGGTTTAACAAAACACATCCTTTCTCCAGCAATAGTCTGCAAAAGCTCTTTGTAAATTTATTTTGCATAGGTTGTTCACGATACACAATCGTTTGTGGAAAGCTATGACACGGCTTAATGGCTTAGCACTTAAATTTAACCATTTTTTCTTTTCCTAATATTTAGTCTGCATAAGACTTACACAATAAATGCAAATTCTCCAAGTCCTTGATTATCCCATCCTTCTTCCTCCTCCCATTATTTTCCTCTCCATCTCCTTCTTTCCCTCCCTTATTTTTACATACTCAGGGTTTGATGCACAGCTGACAAATAAATGCTTATATTTTTAAAACAAGTTTATTAATTAATAACTACATGAAATGAATGACAATCATGTTGCAGAGGTAAATCTTGGGGCAGAAGAGAAGATTTTCTGAATATATTTTTATCAATCAATAATGCTTAGCACAACAGTCTAGAATATTTAAAGATCCAAATTTGTGTAACACTCAAACAAAAACTCCTTTTCTTTTCACCTTAGATAGTTATATACTTTATTGACCTAATGAAATGGTGAATGAATTGTTAAATCTGCTATAACTTTCAGACTTCTACCCTTTAACTCTGTAACAATTTCTTTATCTATTTAATGTCTATTTGTTTCATTTAATCAAGTAACAAAATCTCATAATTTCAGTTTTTGATGAAATACACACACATACACACACACACACACACACACACACACACACACTCTCTCACACACACACACACACACACACACTCTGTGAGAGACTGAAGGAAAACATTCCCATGAGTTGTTTCTTAACAGACACTTTGGTATGAAGGGTATTTGTCTATAACACTCTGACCTTTGAGTCTTCTACGAGGTGCCGCTGAAATATTCATATACCCTGAGAATAAACATTCACAGGCACACCCTACCGAGTCTTAAAACATTCTATTTACTCTCGATTGCATATCTTAGGGGCCTCATCAAAGGAAAAAAAAAACTTAATTTCTTCTTCTCATTTGTTTCTCATTTTCAACACATTTTGAAATCTTGATATCCTATTAAAAACAGAGCAGTGTAGGGGAACTGCATCTGGGACTCCTTTAATCTAATTTCAAAGATTATTTTACTAATATCCAGTCGATTAAGACCTAGTAGAGCTCTTGATGCTCCAATCACATGTTACCATTTGCACACTGATTTAATTGCTTAATTTAATTTTGTAAAATGAGACCAATGAATCCAATTAATATTAACTCTACAAACAATTAATTTTACATTAAGAATGAGTAGCATGAATTACTCACAGTTCTAGTGAAGTATGGGTATTATATCCTAATATGGAGCACAGAATAAGGTTGGAATCTGTACTTTAAAGAGAAACCTTTGGATTACGGAAGAACATTGGTAAAGTTTCACAGAGAGGGACAAAAATTCATTTCCAAATGCTGGATGACAAGATTAACTTGAATAATAGCATACAGTAAGGAATAAATGATGAGATATACATGAATTACATACTATCAAAACATAATGAATGCATATATGTTTTAGCAAACGTATAAAGGAATTTAAATATTATTTTCTTTTGAGTGAATAGGAGAGAATTTAAAGCTTTTGAGATAATGCCACAACATAAAAGCCTAAACTCACCTCAACTTAATGTTAGAGCATTTCCTAAATCTCATTTTAATAGACAATATTTGTACTCACAGATCAAGCAATCATTCCATTTGACATCATCAGCTTCAAGATTATCTATAAATTGGTCAAATTCATTATGATTTCTTTTTTACACTTTTACCAAATAGTAGCGACAAAATCAAAAAGTAAAAAGCTACACTTAAACTTTGGCATTTATTTAACAGATAAGGTATAGTAGAGACGGCAACAAATGAATTAAGAATTCATTCTCTTTACCTGTTTTGAGAGTCTTGTCTTTCTGTAGTGTGGCAAAGAAAAATTCAATAAATATTTTTCTGTTTGGAAATGTTTCTATTATGGAAACACTTCCTTCACCTTACACGCACATAAGCTTTTAGAAGTGTAGGTTGATTTTTTGCTTGTTTTTTTTTTTTTTTTTTTTTTTTTTTGATTTTGAGCTGAGGATCGAACCAAGGGCCTTGTGCTTGCTAGGCAAGTGCTCTACCACTGAGCTAAATCCCCAACCAGAAGTATAGGTTGAAAAGGCAGGAGTTCAAGTTGAAGAAACTTGGAAAGCAAGTTCATTGCTTTTTCTGTATTTTCAAAAATTTGAAGACGTAATTTTACATTTAACACTAACACTGAGAATTGTTTTCAATTTATTCTATGGTTTTAATTATTTCACTTCAGTATTTCATGGAATGTTTCCTTTTCTAATCCTGTCTATTTTGAGTTCTGTTGGTTTCTTGTAACTACAGGGACATCTCTGTTGCTAGGGATGGGTATTTTTACTACAGAATTTTACTGAGGACATATTCTATGCCTATGGTATGATATTTTCTCCTTCTTCTATGCCAACAATTGAAAAATTAGGTATTTTCATGGTGTTTTAAAGTTCTCCATGTCCCATTTATGGATTTTTTTCTTGTGAGTTTTTAATTATCTGCATTACTGCAGCTTGACTTTTATTCAGTACTTCTATATCGTTATTGAATGCTATTTTCCTATCTTGTATAGACTCCCTTATTACATTCATTTTTTGTTTTTGTTTTCTTTTAGTATATTAATGTCTTCTTTTAATTGTTTGAACATACGTATAAGCAGTCTTTTTTATTTTAAGTCTAGAAGTTTTTCCAAGCCATTCTTATTGGGGTCTACTATTAAGAGATGAGTAATTTTTGCAGGGTACAGTTGTCTTTGGATCTTCACATTGATTTGTTTTATAGTAGGACTCCATATGTAGAGTTGGTTGTATGTGTGGTGTGTGGAATTGGTGCTGGGAATCACTTACTTGTCAGCATAGGACCTAAGAGAACTGCAGACATTGAGGGATGGGGTCAGTATCTGGGAGTCTCTTAGTTGGTGGTACCAGGAGCTGGGCAGACAGAGAAAGTTTGGGTCAAGTGTGTGGTTCTAGAACCTCTTACCTTAGGAAAATTTAATGCAAGGAGGCCTGAGTGGGAAGGAACTAAAAATCTCTTATCTTTTGCTGTGTAGTATTGGATTGGTACAGATATTTTGAGATGAGTGATCAAGACCTGATGATCCATTACCTGATCTCATGAGTAGCTGATGGGCCATAAGCATTTTAATATTTTTTATTATCACATATCAGTATATAAAAATCAAGTTTATATATCTTTGAATTGTATTGTGTTATAATGTTTGATTAAAATATTGAATTACTAATTTAAATCTCATAAATATTATTCAGTGGAGCTTGGCTGGAGATGATGACAGTCTTTTCCCAAATTTGAAATACTTAAAAAATTTTTTTTCTTCAGTTTTGAACTATGTGGTAATGTGAAGCGCTGATGATTATAAAGTCAAATTATCAGTCATCAGTGAAAAGCACTGATGATGCTCTGTACACTTTAGAGTCAAGCAAAGAAGCATCTTTATCTCTTAGGCATGAAAGTCAGTTCAAATCCTCAGTAAATGGTAAAATTATGTGAGTAACAAATAATTATTTTAAAATGTATTGCTTCATGGTTTCTTATCAGTAGTCATTTGATTTTTATATCTATTTTAGATATCCAAATTTGCATAGTTCTGTAAACATTTCTTGAGCAAAAATCATTGATTAGAAATGAAAAATTGAAGAAATCCTGGTCTTGAAAGTTCTTGAATTTTTTTCATTTGGTTTGTTTTTATTGTATACATATTTCATTAGGAACTGAATTTCTATCTTGCTATACTTTGAATAGTTATTGAATTTATATGTATTTGTTCATACATACATATGTATGTCTCTCCATATATATTTAACAAATATAATAAAAGATAAAAGGCTATCAACTTGAGAAAGGGCAAGAGGGGGACTTGAGGGAAGCAAGCTGGAAGGAGTTGGTGAGATGAATAGGAGCGGAACTGAGGCAATTTTGTTTCAAATAAAAATATGAAATACGAGTATACAACTTATTTCTGTTTTAGATCCAATATCTAAAGTAACTTTCAATTATTCTATGAGTGATCTAAATTACAAGCAAACCCATTAATATAATAATTAACTATATTAATCCAGGTTGAGATTGGTATAGTTAATACATACAGAGGTTTTCAATAATATTGCATGTAAATATTGGCACTTTGAATTTTATTGGCCTTGGTATATTTAACACAAATTCTGAAAAAAATAAATAGGAAGAAAATTATTTGAAATGAAGATGGAGCATAAACCCAGGAGCAGACTGTGATTATAAGCTGTGAACAGAGAGCTAAGTAAGATTAGAAACAAATAGGAATATTTCACATGAAACTACAAAATTAATAATACATAATATTTAAAAGTGTGCATTGAAATTTGGGCAAAGGATTTCATGCCTGAGGTATAATCACAAAGAAGATACATACTATACAGAGGTGAACCTTGATAAAATGTATACAGAAATTCTTTGTGTAATTTTGGCATTGATTCTGAAGTTTTAAATTATTAAAAGGTGACAATAATAGACACTCTTGTTTTTGTTTCTTTTTCATTTAAGGTAAAGGTTGTCTGCTAAGAAACTTGAAAAAGATAGAGAAAGATTTTATTCTAAAGAACTTAGGACAATGTCTGCCACAGGGTAAGTTTTAGCTAGAATTAACATCCACATTTATAGAAAGGTTAATTGGGCAATAATGCTTTGGAAAGTAGAACAGTTTAAGATATTCAGGGGAGAAATGATGATATAAGCTATTATTTTAAGATGTGTATTAAATGCATCTAAACAGAATTAGGTTTTAGCATATAATAAAATCATTGAAATACAGCAAAAAGATATTATCTGAGGTTAAATAATTAATAAAGCTGGAATGAAATGAATGCAAATCACAAAAGTCCTATTTTTAGTAGAATCTGCAAATCAGGAAACAAAGTGCCAGTGAGGAGAGTTGTCTACTATTTTTATCTTTTTCATTTTCCAATTCTATCATTGTTTAATATCAAGAATACAGAATAATCACCAGTAGCTAATGTGTGAACAAATTATTCTGGTAAACTAAGGATGCAGATGTTCAACAAAACTCTTGTCATCATTGAGAAGTCCAACATTTGTTTGAAAATATAAGTAAAGACAGTCCTAATGGGACTCAGAAATCCAGTGAAATTCAAATTGTCCTTAGCAAGGAACTGTATGTAGTTCAGAGCAGTGTCACAATCCCAGTTGTTAATAATTTGTGTCAAAACCATTTCTTCTAGTTCCCACTTCCTTGCTTCTTCATGACAATTTTGTTATTCCCCAAAAAATTAGATATAAAGAAATTATTTCACCGCCTTGCTTTGTCGTCTTCAGATTTTTATTTTTCATTTTATTTTTGAGATGACAATATGATTATAACACTTGTCCTTCTTGTACCTCCCTCCAAATATTTCTATATCTCTTTCCACTCTTTACTTCAAATTAATGTATTCTTTATTAGTTGTTTTTATATGCATATTGTGTGTATATATACATATATATCCCCAAATATAACTTGCTTATTCTATTTAATGTTACTTGTATATATGTTTTCAGGGCTGACCATTGGCACTGGGCAACCAATTGGTGTGTTCTTCCCTGGGGAAAACTACTTCTTCTGCTCGCAATATTCCTTTGTTTCCTGTAGTTCTGTGTGTATGGTTGAGACCTCATGGGCTTTTCTCTATTTTAGCGTTGCCTTGTCCAGTTCACATTTTGGCAGTCACTTTGGTGAGAATTTATGGGTGTAGCTTCTGACACAGTTAAAAGAATCTCACAGCAAGATCCTTTTATACTCCAAGATTGCAATGTGTCTGCCCTTCTTATCCACAATGCTTCCTGAGTGTTAGGTGTTACAGTGTTGTCAGTGAATATATTGGAACTAGGCTTTACAACCCTGCATCTTGGTTGGTTGTGGTTTTATATAGTAGTCTCCATCTGTTACATAGAGAAATCTTCTGGATGAAGGTCCAAGACTACTTTTATCTGTGAGTATAAGGACAAATGTTGATAGATTGTTGTTATAGATTATGCTAGTTTTGTAAATTAGTGGTTGTAGATTTTCCCCCAATAACCATGAATTCACTAGCAGGGAGTAGTTAGCTAGGTTTCTAGTAACAGACATGGTCTCTTTTTTATTACACAGATCTTAAGTTTAATCAGTGAGCTGGTGTGTCTTTACTGAACCCTTAGGGTTATCATACCATGCTGAACATTGATGTAGTTCATAATCATCATACTTGGTTGGGACTGTTAGTGGCATCTTTCCTTTGTAAGCTTGCATGGTGACATCTGTTACTATGTAAGTGAGTCACCAGGAAGTAAACACTCAGCTCAGTTCCAGCTTAGGGGTCTCTGGACCCTATATCTGAAGGGTTTGGTAGCTTCGGCACTTGGGACTTACTTTCTGTTTTGGAGGATAACCAAGGGCAACAGAAATAGGCTGTGTTTCTGAAGGCTCTTGTATAGTCCCAACCAACAACATAAAAGAGGACTTTCCAGGTCTGATGTTTGGTTTTTGTTAGTTGGTCTTTGGCTCTTCAAAATAGCATTATCAGTCCAGATAGGAAAAGATCACTAAAACTGTGGATGTATCTTTATAAACAGAAATGAATATTTGCTATTTTCACAAAAGTTACAACTTTGATATTTAAAACATTTATTGTAGAATATGAATTCCTCAGAGTTGGTCATTTAAATTTCCATTGAACATATTGTAATATTTGATCATGTTATTTTTAAGTAGTATACTTGTACCAACATAAAAAGGAATTAAGTAAAAATGAATAAGATGCCAATACCAGATAAATTATACTTGCTGTGACTACATCTAAAGACCATCTAGATCTTTTATAAACCATTTGAAAATAAATTAAATGGATGTTTCTGCTTTCATTCCAGACTCATCTATTTTAAATGTCTTAATTACTTAATAGAAAAATTAAACTCACAGTTACATGAAAAAGGAAGCAATATGGTTACGGTAACTTTGCATGAAGAAACCACAACTTGACATGCAAAACCTGAGAAACCAGGAAGCCAGAGTCATTATGAGGAAAGCAGGTATAATGCATGGTTTTTGCTTTTCAGTGAAAGTATAAAGCTCTCACCATTACGCACATGGGAGATTTGATTTAATTGTGGGTTTCCTCATCTGCAATTCCAGAAAGCACTTTGTTACTCTAAAGGAAGTAGAATTGCATATCACTCTGTCAACATCTACACATCAGTCCATTTGGAGCACACAGAGTTATTTTGTGTTGCATTATTCTCCTTGAACTTTTTCCTTTTCTACTGAAATGGCAGGTAGCTAAAGTGTATTGAGACTATTTTAAGGTCACAATGAAAACTGGAAAGAAACATAGGCTATTCCTCAGATGTACCACACTTGACTTCTGGTCCATTTCTATAAGATGTCAATGTTTACAAGAGGACGAATGAACAACTTTGGCAATTACAAAGTTATTCACTATAATTAAGAGCAAATTTTTATCCTATCACAGCAAGGTAATCTCAGAAGAAAATGAATTGACACTGATATACTGGAAGGAATATTTAGGAGTATGAGAATTGTATGTCTGTCTCCAAGATACTTTTTTCCAATTATTTTCTGGAAAATAAGAGCCACATAAAATATTCAGTCTTACTCAGTTTGATATTAGTGCCTAGTAAAGTATTTAGCATTCATTTGAGTGATAAAAACAAATACTTTCTTCATCAAAACCTACTCAAAAGGGCTATCTAAATAACCTACAGCTAGCAAAAATAGTCTGTTTTGCCAATCTGAAACACAATGTTTTATTGTGTGACCTTCACAGATAAGACGTCACACTTTTGCCCATTGCTATTCCTCTCTAATGTTTGTGGCCCTAAAAAAAGCTTCATCTTAGGCATTGTACTGGGTTGGATTTTATGTGTTTTTGTCTATTAGCATTTCCACTTTTTTAAACTTTTTTAAAAAGTTCTAATTCATATAATTCATGCATCAATTCATTTTGCAGCCAGACTTCTTGGTTACCAAGCTTCATGGACAGCATGCATCTTCATTGGTTTAAGAGAGATGTGTATAACACCTATCAACTACCAGGCAATGGCTTGAACAAGGAAACAGATTTGAAGTATACTACCTCCTTAATTTACTTCTTCCTTGATCAGTGAAACTGATCAAATATATATGACATGGTCTAATTTACTTAACTTTTAAAGTCATTAAAACTGAGCTTATAGTATAATTTTAAATTTTCTGTTACCGTCCCAAATTTATAGCAACATTCTTTTCTTACTCAGTATGTTCTAAATAAATGATATTTCTTTAATCTTAATATGATCCATGAAAAAGTTCTCAGTAACATGAACACTGTGGAAGATATTCTTTCTATTTTAATTTGATTTTTTATAGAAACTGAATTGTGTCACTCAATTCTTTTTACACTTTGATTTGGGTACTGAGGAAATCAAAACCAAAATTTCACCACAACTCCTTAATATTTTAAGCCTTTTATAACATAGCATTCAATTTAAATAATTCCTTTTATAGCTCAGTTTTTCTATTAATATTTGCTTTCTCTATAGTCTGCACTAACATCAGACACTCAAAAGTCCCACTTGGGTTGTTGAACAATAAGCAAAAGTTCTAAACACAATCCCTTGCACAGAACTCAAGCTTATTCTTCTTCCTCATTCCTTTGCATTCTGCATTGAGAACAAAATGGCAGATTTTTTCTTTTGTTGACCTACTAATCTCAAAAGCAGTTATACAAGTTTAATATTATTATAATTATAAGGATGCTCATGTGTTGGCAAGAAAAGATGTTGTGACTTCATATAAATAAACAAGATTATGACAGGATCATAAAGAACACTGTGAGCAATTCTATAATGAGCAATTAGGAAAGTGTTATATTAGTTTCACTTTGAGAAATTAAAATAAAACCTTTTCATTTTTTTCCTTTTAAATATTTACTTACTACATAAATTAAACACATATATTCAATATATAATATTTTTGTTTGTTTTACAAGAATTATTTTCATTTTGCATGTATGGACTGCCTGTTTGGCATGCCTTTCATTAAGTTTTTGTGATGAAATAAGGATGGGTCTGATATGTTCTCCATTTCCAAGGATATTAAACATGAAGTTTCTTTTTACTACTAGTAACTTGCAACAAAGAAATGCCTGAGGCAAAAGTATTAGTCTACTTTTCTTTTTTAAAAATATATTCAGCCTCAGTATTGTCTCAAATATTGTTTTAAACATCATTATTATTCTCCTTGACAGTTATTTAGCATCATTTCAAATTCTTACCTATTAAAAATTGATTTCTCATTCATAGTCCCTCAGCAGTACCCATTAACTTTATCAAGAGTACATGTGTTTTCTTTTCTTAGCCAAAGAAGCTTTAGTATTTCTCCTCCAATCAGATTATCTTCTATGTTCATAAGGAATTTGATGAGTAGTGATGTCACTTATTTTTGCTTTATATTTGTATTTCTATTTGCTAGGATTGTACTGACACATTATTTGTTTGGCATGAATGAATACTTATTGTCTGAATTTTCTAGTAGCTGAATGGAGAGACTACTCTGCAGTCATTGGACTCATTCTTTCAGAGTCTACAACACCAGGTTTTGTTTCTTGATCTTCTGACAACATTATGAATACACTAAGCTCAATTGTTTTGCCTACGCTACAACCACAATTAGGCTGCATTTGAGACTTAAGACACGGTAATTGTTTTTGGTCCCCAATCTCATTACCTTCTAACCCTCCTCAACCTCAGAATGTATGCACCATCTGTTAGCTCCCAAGTACTTTCCAACCGAATCCAAAGCAGCAGCCCAATATTTTCTTTCATCACTCTGGGCAATTACATTTGTCAATCGGTGAGGCTGCAATAATCGAAAGCCATACATGATCATCCCGAATTTAACAAGCAGATCAGGGAGCTAAGGGTTCCTTGGATTGCCCTGCTTCTCCTTTGCATTATTCACTTACACAATTCAACTTAATTTGCTGTGTTTACGGCATATTTAAAATACAATCTTCTTTATAATCTGTTTTCTTCCTTGCTTCAGATTTATGTTTGAGGCAAGCCAAGGCATCAGCTGCCATTTAGAAATTAAATTATTAGTTCCATTGTTTTATTTTCAACTCGTGTTTTTATCCAATTACATATCTTGCAAAGTTAATTTCACCTTATTAATGCGTTCAATAAATTTGTGCAAATGATATGAGATTTTTGCCTCTCCAGGAAATTTAATCCCTTCTTAAATCCCGAGGATGGCAGCAGAGACATCACACTTCCACTTTTTGTCCTTAAGGCACAAGTTCCTTCAACAGAACACTGCTGAACAAATTCTCTGGGGATCTTCTATTTCCCCTGGCTTCTCTTTTTAGAAAACAGAACCATGCTTCATCCTGGCTTGGTGCTTTGTCAACTTTTAATAGCTCTAATTGCCTAATTATCTGCTCTGATGCAATTATGAAACCTCTATTCCAAGCTTGTTTTCAAGGATGTACACACTGCTGTATTTCTTGAATTTACAGTAGTTTACTGTGCCACAAGTGAACTGAGAATGTATCACTGATGATAGAACTTGGTTGCTGCATTGTCTTTTTGCTTTTAGAAGAAGTGTATGGCTTGTCTGGTAAAACTGATTGAAGTCAAATGCATTTTATCCTACATTTGCCTTTAGTTTAATAACATCCATTTTTAGTTTTGTTCTCTGAACTTATTTGAGCTGTGATGTTGTCTAAATATCTTACAATATTCCAGAATAGACTGCCTATAAGTACATTTGTTCTAGAAACTTGTCTATTCTTAAGAAAATAATGAAAAAATAGAAAATATATAAACTTTAACAAAATAAGAATTAACACATGTATTGAAATAAATAGTAATTTAATTTGTCCCTTAAATTGTATTTTTCATTCAAGTCTTATTTTCTAATTTTCATGTTTGTATTATTTACTTTTCTGTTCTTATGGTGAATATCATTACAAACCAACTTCTAGAATAGGTTATTTTGGCTTATAGTTTCTGAGCAAAAGTACATGACGTTGTTTGTGGCATAGTTTCCAGTTGCTGGAACAGGAAGTTGGGAGTTTTATCTTCAACTGCAAACACAAAGAAAGCAGAGTGAATGAGAAGTGAGATTGGCAATGAAATCTCAGTCCTAACCTCCAAGTTTCATTTCCTCCAGCAAGGCTACACCACCTTACCAAACACTGGCACCTGCTGGGGATCAAGCGTTCAAATACCCGAGCCTATGGTGAACATTTCTCATTCAAACTACCATAATATTGATCACTACAAAACTCTATCAAATGTTATAGAAAATCCTTTTGGGTCACATACTCATAGGATTATAAGAAGTAACTTCTGATCATGGACTTGAAAGTACAATTCTCCAGTTTCTCAAAGAATAGTTTCCTAAGAAGGAGACTGAGAGACCTAGATGATGATAAATTGGTAGATTAGGGCAGTTTTCTTGGCAATGAACAATGAAGAATTTCTAAGATTGGTTCCATTCTTTGGATAACAATGCCAGTATATAAAACTGTGTTGTTTGTAATAAAGTTAAATGCTGTTTTACAGGTGCTATTTTCTACCTCTTTCTTTCTTTCTTTCTTTCTTCTTTTTTTTTATTTTACTTTATTCCTCCTTTTTTATTCATTATATTTGTGTTTTAATTTTACACATCAGCCATGGGTTCCCCTGTCCTCCCCACTCCCGCTCCTGCCGCCACCTTCTCCCCAGCCCCTCCTCTCCATTTCCATCTCCTCCAGGGCCAAGACTCCCCTGGGGATTCAATTCAATCTGGAGGATTCAGTACAGGCAGGTCCAGTCCCCTTAACTACCTTTAAGTTAAGCACATATTTTAAATATCCACCATGTACTTAGTAATATTTTTAGATAATGTCAATTTCTATTTATATGATATATATTTGCATTACATTACATGTTAACTAATAGAAAATTAGGAAGCAAATAATTTACATCTTTAGTATAATTGTATAAAATATGAGAGGTAGTTTTCTGTGGTAATTGAGGTAATTTAATCCTTTTACTTTTTTAAAAATTTGTATTTTAATTTTTATTAATGAGGACAAGTCTGCGAAGTTCAAAGGGGGGGATTCAGATCTCTTGGATCTGGACTTACAGTCATATTGAGCTACCAAGTGTGGGTACTGGGATCCAAGCACCGGTTGTCTAATAAAGCTGGAAGCACATTTAAGTGCAAGGCCATCTCTCCAGCTCCCCTTCTTATATTTTTATGATTTTATTTTTTCCAAACTGTATTTTATCACTATTAACCAAAAAAAAATTATAATATGTATATTATCAACTGTCAAATATGCAAAGCATAATCGATTATAATATGTATATTATCAACTGTCAAATATGCAAAGCATAATCGATTAGAATGTTATGCTCATTCCAATTTGATATATAGACACCCAGGTTGATATCAAATTCTGTATGACCAAACTAATTCTACAGTAGGACTGGGTTGCCTTGTTTGTTGTCTCTACTTTCTATTGCCCAAATCCAATTGCCACATATCTGAAAACAGTAGCCATTTTTTTTTTTTTTAATCCACAGCCTCCATTTGTCAGGAGTCTGTGTTTGGCTTAACTTGATTCTCAGCTCATAGTTTCAATCAATGTGGGATGCTTTACTAGCTCACATGGTTTGAAACAGAATTTGCTTCCTCATAACTACAAAGCAGACACCATCAACACCAACCCACTTCCCTCAATGGTCTATCATACACTCTTTACAAAAGTACTTCACATTGGTTTTAATTTTCAAACCCAGTGGAAATTTCTTTCCTGATTTGTTTTTCTTCCTTCAGAGGTTGCCGTGGCCTAATTCTAAAGGATCCCAGTGACTGGATGAGATTGACCCAGGTAATCTCCTTTTGGGTTAACTCAGCCTTGACAAAATAGAGTAATTATCTATATCTGTAAATTTATTTCATATCACCATAATGTATTGTTGAAAAGGCACAAGTTTTGATTGTGCTAAAAGGAATGAGAATATGCTGAGAGATGGACAGCATGAACAGATATCAGAGAGAGCATTCTACAATACTGCAAGTAATATTGGTATTACATTTGAGGCACTTCTGTGATCAACTCTAATATTGATCTCACTGCTCATCATTTCATATCCATTGTATTCTAAAGTACAGTGGTTCTCAACATTCCTAATGCTGTGACCCTTTACTACAGTTCCTCATGTTGTGGTGACTCCCAAACATAAAATTATTTTTATTGCTACTTTGTAACTGCAGTTTTGCTGCTGTTATGAGTCATATTGTAAATATTTTTGGAGATAGAAGTTTGCCAAAGAGATTGGAACCCACAGATGAGAACCAATGCTGTAGCCAGTAAGGTACTGTATCTTACCTTTAAGAAAGTATGCCAGATATTCCAGGAACACAAAGATAAAAGGATGCCATGGAATTCATACTTTAAATGAAATTTGTTTAGTGATGAGGAAAGGGAAAATGTGTCCTTTTTAAACATTACTATATATATATTAAATCAATACCACATGAATAGTAAATAGAATGAAGATTTCAGGCACAAGATTCATAAATATCTGAATTGAACATCAAACCTGTCACTTTCTACCTGAATGAGCATTGATGGATTAATTAAGCTCCCGTATCCTTTCTTCATCTTTAATAATAAAATAGTTGAAAGTGGTCTAAATAAAGCAACATATAGAAAAATCCTGGGTAGTATCTGACATATAATTACTGAATAAACTCTAGCTCTTGCTAGAACATGCAAACAAATGGCTATGATCAAAGCATCACAGCCCAGAAATTAATATTGTGGAAATTTGACCAAAAAAATTCATGGACACTTCACAGATTGCAAAGAAGGATTGGTACACCGACACTTAATGCTATAAGCTCCTATAACTGTGCTAAATGTAATAATGAAAGGACAGAAAATCCAAATTTTAGTTAATAAATGGTTAATATATGAAAAAAAGTTTAGTTCTTTATTGACACACTTAGAGAGAAACTACTAATTGGTGATTACTATTAATGTTAAAGCATATACTGAAGAGTGAAACTAATTTCTTGAAGTTAGTCATAGATCAGAATTCCCACTTCTAATGATTGACAACTGGATTTATTTAGGGTTGAGAAATCTACTATTTTCTAAATAAAAAATCAACCTCTTTCTAACATATCATATGAAGTTATCCTTGTGGATTTGTTACTGTAAGGTATTATCTTTTATTTCAATAGTCCTATATTTCAAAAACAAAATCTTATTTTTCTATTTGGGCAAGTGAATCTACTATTGCTAAAAAGGATGTACATTTCTGAGCAAAAAAGCCCATTGAGCCAAGATATGGAACTGTGAAGTAAGAGAGTCTTCTACTGTAGTCTGTGGCAGCTCTGGTGTCCTTCAGGTCAGCTTAGAGTTCTTGCCTTCAGCTGTGATGTCTAGATACTTACTCAGAAGACTCTTAGTTTTTAGAAATATATTTATTCATGTAATCCTCTTTGGGTCCTCCTTGTTAGCTGTGGATTATAGTCTGATTATATTTTGCTTTACATCTAGTGTCCACTTATGAGTGAATAAAAACTATGTTTGTCCTTGTGAGTCTGGGTTACTTTACTCAGGATGATATCACCTTGGGAAGGGGAAATAGATGAGACCTCCTAAGTACAATGGAGATGAGGGGGGCCAATGGAGGGTAGGGGGTGAGGAATGAGAACATAAGGGAATGGGATGGTTGAGCCAGAATAGGGAAAGAGTGGGAGAGCAATGAAAGAGATACCATGATAGAGGGAGACATCTTGGGGATAGAGAGAAACCAGGTACTAGGGAAGTTGCCAGAAATCCACAAGAATGCCCCAGTTTAGACTACTAGCAGTAGTGGAGAGGGTGTCTGAACTGACTTACTCTAGTAATCAGATCAGTGAATACCCTAACTGTCATCATAGAGCCTTTCTCTAGTAACTGATGGAAACTGATAATGAGATTCACAGTGAAACACCAGACCAAGCTCCTGGAGTCCAGTTAAAGAGAGAGAAGAGGGATTCTTGAGGAAGGGGCATCAAGATCATGATGGGGAAATCTACAGAGACAACCAAACCAAGCTAGTGGGAACTCATGAACTTTAGATCAACACCTGTGGAGACTCCATGGGACTGCATAAGTGAGACAGTTGTGTAGCTTGATCTGCTTAAGGGGCCCCTGGCAGTAGGATCAGGATCCATCCCTGGTTCATGAACTCACTTTTTGGAGCCCACTACCTGTGGTGGGTGGGACACTTCCCGCCACCTTGATGAAGGTGGCGGGGCTTGGACCTATCTCAACTGAATGTACCAGGCTCTGCTGACCCCCCAAGGGAGGACTTAACTTCTTGTAGGAGGGAATTGGCAGGGGTAGGGGGAATCTGGAGGGGAAGGAAGAGGGAAGGGGGGATCTGTGATTGGTATGTAAAATGAATAATATAATTTCTTAATTAAAAATAGAAATATACTTATTATTTAACAATTTAAAAGGAAGAACATTTGAAAGACAACTTGGACATGGTTACTTTTATCGGTACGAAGTAGAAATTGTACATAAATAATTATCTAATATAACTGGCTGGCTAATTTAGTAAATAGTGTACCATGCCATCATCCAGTGCTTCTCTGCCTTACAAGACTCTTAATGTCTGTAAAATGATTGTCCATGTCTAGTCTTCATTGTTAGGTCATGGTTTGAAGGGAGATGCTACTTAAAGAGGGATCCTACAGTTGCCCCCTCAAGCATTTATGAGTTAAACATTTACTCAATATGGAACAGTGCTCTTAGCACTCCTTGCTGTAGTTTATTTTTTTTCAATGTCACGCTGCTTGTAATTTTGAATAACTGCTTTCACCTGCTGTGAGGAACAGTCACCACTGAGCATTGTGTTTTTGCTCAAATCCTATTTGTTGTTATGGAAACAGCATCTCTATTAAGTTTCCTGCTGCAGCACTGCTGTAGAAAATGTTATTTAAAATGTTCACCAGTAAAAAGAAGGGTACAGTGAAGTCACACAAAGCCTGACTATTTTTGTTATATGATATGGAGGCACTTAAAATATAAAATGTAAATAAGGATGACTAGGAAGCTTCATTATGTCAAATCAGTACCTCAAAATAAGTGAGAATTAGCCACATATTAAAACATAAGGCAAAAATACACTGGGTAATAAATTTCTGCGAGGGTAAAAATGGCTTAAAGTTAACACAATGAGAGGTTTGCTGATTTCATGGGTTCATAGAGGTTAAACATGGGAATCACCTATGTAGGAAAACAGAGTAAATTGGCTATTATTTTGTGGAATATTCTTCCTCCATGAAATGTTTGTATTTAAAAAGTACAATCTTATCTCATTCATCTGCTTTAATGAATGACAATAGATTTATTAGTCTACTTTTTAAATTACATGTTAAAGGACAGTACTTATTGCCCTGTATCAAACTTTTAGGTCACATGTAACTATAAGCATCTAGACTATTGTCTAGAATATTTCAGTTTTTCATAATTAAATGAGAAATATAAACATAATTGACTCTACAATCCCTGTCACAAAATCTTCAACCTTCTTGTCTTTGTTTATGCTTATGAGAATTCCAAGAGTGGGCCATTCTTACAAAATAAAAATGAGTCTCAATATAATTTTATCTGAGAAAGCACATTTATGGCTTCTACATATGATTTACACTTGGTGCCACCATCTTAACCAGGAGCCACTGATCCTCTGACATTTGCTCTAAAGTTTCTGCAGCAATAAGTGAGGTCTCTCAGAAACCATTACATTTAAGCTTTTTTCAGCTGTAAAGTAAGGCGGGTGGACATTTTGTCCATTTCTCAGATGATGAAATAAATGACAAGTGAAATGAATTTTCTCAATCTTGAGTGTCAGGGTAGAGATCTTTGTTTCTTTTAAGAATATCCCTTTATAAAATTTAAGACACAATTTCTCACATGGGAATATTTAATTTTTATTAGACTAGCACTACAGTAAATATTTTGGAGTAGTGGCTTGGAGAAATGATGTGGAACATGCGAAAGATGGCTTTGTTTCTACTGTACTTCTCATACATAGTAAACCATTTTTATGTAGCTAAAAGAAAGCAGTGAAGCAGATCTATTTCAATGATTCAGTTGTAAATGTGAAGGTATGTTTATATATTAAATGGATGTAAGTAACTGAAGTTTTGACTTCTCTTTAGTTCAAAATTATAGAAACTCTTTGCTAGGTTTGTATGCAAATATTATACACATGTTCATAAAATTATTTGTTAATAATCATGTTAAAATAATTACTAGGTTAATTAATCTAAAGAAAATAATAAAATCATTCACAAATACTATATAGGTATGCATTGTTCATGTCTTATAATTCTTAATATGACTATCAGGTATAAGTTGTAATACTGAGTTATGCCATATAAATTTAAATATAGATAATAAGATCATAACAACTCTTAACTATATTCTCATTAAAATAGTTTATGGGATGGTTAACCTCCAAATCTTAAAGGCAATACATTAATAGAACTACAATGTACTTTTGAAAATAACTTTTTTATAATCACATTACTATAAGGAACTGATAACTTTTTATTACTAAGCCTACTAACTGGATTCAAATTATTTAAAGACAGAAACTGTTTTGGTGGTCAATATTGAGTTTGATCTCATAGAAATTATAGTCAATGCTCTATATGAAAGTACAAATTCCTCAGAAATAGTTCCCCAAACTTTAATTTTTATGATAACCAAAAGAAAGATGTTCTAAATGGCACCTAAAACAAAACATTCCTGCTGAGTAAATACACAGTGTTCATAGTTCAGATAAAATATGTCTGATTTTTTAAGATACTTGTAGCATTTGTAGAAGAAGCAAACAGAGAAAATAAGCACTAAATGAAAAGTCTATAAAGACGCAGAAAAAAATGCAATTCCTTTTTTGTTCTTCCTAATCGTATTCACAGTTGCCTCTACAGTCATTATAGAATTTAGATTTAGCAAAAGAAAACGGATCACAACATGATTCACTTTTATTTGGATAGAAGCAAAGAAAATAATAGGTGAAGTGAATGCTAGTATGAGCTTCTTCCTGCCACCTGCTTCTACCAGATTCCTCATATGGCTTCAAGGATTTATTTATCCAGCCACAGAGGCTGTTCTTCTGTTAGCCTCTGTCACAGACAAAAGAGTTTCCCGCCAAAATCTCAGTTGCCCTTCCCTGAATCACCTCAATTATATAAATAGTGAATATGAGGATAAAAAGTATACAATCCCAAATTGCCAATGCTAGATCATTATGGAAGACCATTGAATCCTCCTCAGAATTCCCTGGAAAATCAGGCAAGTCAGTTGAGACAGACTTACAATCGAACGTCTGTGGAACATGACTCTCAAGAGATCCAAGCTACAATTAGTGCTACAATAGTTGTTCATTGTATTGGTATGCTAGTAATTCATATAATGTTTCTTTTCCTATATTTGTGCTACATTCATCCACTTATCTCCATACTATCAATGATTTTATTGATATAAAATATCTGAAGAATGTTTTGCATGAATAACTAGCCTAAGATGCTGCAGCTTGTGAGTCAAAGAAGGACTTGTAGAAATGAAGTGGCATTTCTATGTACTTGTTGCTATATACCAGCCTACAAGATACTAACTTGTAGAATTTTATAAATAGTATGAACCTCATGTGCATTCATTAGACATATGTTATTGATTTTTGTCTCAACATTGGCTAAACAATGCATATTATACAGCAAAATATATATTTTTAAAAATATTCATTATGTTTGTGAACATGAATTTCATTACTGTTGAAACAAAATGTGAATCAACATAATACTTTCAAAGTGGTAAAGCATTAATGTGACTTGCAAACACTGAAATTTTGATGTAAGACTTTAAATAGAATGAAGGTTATAGTAGAATTAAACAGTTTATAAAGAAAAGAAGAGGGATTTTAATATTGTTAATTGTGAGCCAATACTGTTAAAGGACTTAGACTTTACAGAAAACTAAGTGTTACAAAAAAGAAGCAAAAAAAAGAAGCAAGTAAACATAAGATATGTGTATTCATATATGTGTGTAGGATAGATAGTTCATAATGTTAGCCTGGAGCTTGAAAATATTTAGAAGCTTGTATTTCTCCTTGTCTTACATACATTTGAGTAATAGACCTGCAAGAAGGAAAAAACTGTCCTTAAGCTTCTTGTGATAAAATTTTGAACAATTAGTATTAGCCTCTGTTCATCTCTTTGCAACAGATGGAGACCATTAAAGAAAACCAACCAAATGCAACCAAACAAACAAACAGACAATGTCGCAAGCAATCAAACAGTCAAAATGCAGAATTACAGAGCCACTTATGGAGCCCAGCCTCAACAGATAAATCTTCAAAACAACTCCTGCTCCTAAAGTTCATTGAACATTGTGTGGAGGGTGGTGGGAAAACTGTTAAGAGCCAGAGTGTCAGGGAGCTTGCTAGGAAATTGTCGATTGGAGAAATGTAAGAGACTGCACCAATACAGTCTCACAAACATGACTTTCTAAACATGAGTTGCACAAGGATGACACCAATAAGCATATAAAAGGTGACAAGGAAAAGTCCATATGACTTCAGCCCTACATACAGATCTGTAGACCACTAAGGCATGCAGACAGTGAGAGAAATAGTCTTCCCCAGGGAAAAGCACACCCTCTGGTTACACAGTAGCACATTCTCAACGCTGAAAATGTAAACAAGAAGCACTATACAGAATAAGCAGGTAATCTTCTTATTCCCCTGCTGTTTAAGGGATTTTTATTAAAGCAAGAATTTTATGATCCAAAGTACGGTTCCTTGCTCAGCCATCAGTTCTGCCACTGAAAACAGAATTGACATCCCAAGCTATTCCACAGTAAAGAATTACAAAATTAAAGAAAGGAATGCTTTGACTTGTTGTACTTTGCTGAAAATTCTTGCCCCAGGGTCTAGAAAACTTTAACTTGTTTTTATATTTTAATTTTTGCTTTTGTTTTTTGTTTTTTAGCTCAAGTAATCTAGGACTAGCTTTGTTTGCTAGAGCTGGCATTAAGAACCACATGCTCCACAAAAGGGAAAAAAAATCTAAACATTGAATAATTTAAATATTATGAAAAAATTGCAAAATATAAAATAAATAAAAAAGGAAAGGAAACTTTGGGCAGGTCATCTTTAGAAATATATATACATATACATCTATTCATGGAATGACATATGAAAAAAAGCAAACATAAATAACCTATATAGTTATAGAATGAAAGGAAAGAGGAATAGGATATAAATATATTTTAGTCTCAAAAATAAAAAAAATTAATAAAATGATAATGAAAAACTTAGAAAGATTTATGTTTGGGGCTAGATAGATCGCTCTGTGGGAAAGAACACTCACTTACTGTGCAAACATGGGGGCCTAAGTCTGATCCCAAGCACTCATATACATGTCTATAGTGGGAAACAATGTGAAATAGTGTCCTTTTTGCTGTTTTTAATACATGACAGTTACCAGATGAAAATTAAGCCACACTATCATCAATAGTATAATAACACTATTTGAAAAAAAAAAAAATCTCTGTAGGGGCTAGAGAGATTGCTCAGTGGTTAAGAGCACTGGCTACTCTTCCAGAGGGTCCAGTTCAAAATCCTAGCATCCACAAAGTACACAACTATCTTTGTCTTTACTTCTAGGGGACCCAAAACCATCCTCTGAAGTCAGTAGGCAACAGGCATGCATACACTGCATAGACATACATGAAGATTAAACACCTATCCACACAAAATAGTACACTGAAAAGCTTAAAACATTTTACTACATTTATTTATTTAGTTTTGTCTGTATGCGTAGAGTCCTGGGGGTGGGAGAAGGCATGATATGTATACCTTTGGAAGTCAGATGTCAACTTATGGGAATACATTCTCTCCATCCAAAATGTGGGTCCTGGATATCACACTCAAATCATTAGGTTTTGTGGTAGGCACTTTTCCCCTTAAACTACCCCAGCTGTCCTGGAGTCAAATAATTCTCTATACAATGTGACCACCTATTTCCCAGAACTTGTTATGAATACCCTGTAGAGGGCCTCACCTCGATAACGTTAATGGAACCATGCAGAAGAGTTTTATTTTACATTTAAATGTTGTGCTTGTTTGAATAAAAATGAGCCACATAGGTCCATAGGGAGTGGCACTATTAGGAAATGTTGCCTTCTTAGAGGAGGTTAAGTCACTTGTGACAGGCTTTGAGGTTTCCACAAGCTCAAGCAAAGCCTAGTGTCTTTCTTCCTGCTGTCTGTCCATTCAAATGTAGAGCTCTCAGCTCCTTCTCCAGTACCATGTCTGCCTACATGCCTCTAAGCTTCCTGTCATGATGATAATGGACTAAACCTCTGAAACTGTAAGCCAATAGCAATGAAATGTCTTCCTTTATATGAGTTGCCATGGTCATGGTGTCTCTTCATAACAATAGAAACCCTAACTAAGACAAATGTGAAAATTAAGATGTGAATGCAGCTAAGATCTATGGGAGAGAACAAACACTCTATAATAGTGGTTCTCAACTTTCCTAATGCTGAGATCCTTTATTACAGTTCCTCATGCTGTGGCAATCTGAACCATACAATTATTTCATTTTTTTTTCATAACTGTAATTTTGCTACTGTTATGAATTGTAATGTAAATATTTGATATACAGGATATCCAATATGTGACCCAGCGAGATCGTGACCCACAGATAGAGAACCACTTCATGGTAAGCAGCTATCCTGTGAGTACAGGTGGAACTGGACAACAAGAACATCTGTTTCCCTGGGACTATTTCAGAGTGTGGTGGCAGTCTTAACACAGAAGAGAACCAGAGGAAAACTGTCAGATGCGCTTGCTACATCTTTCCTTTGAGTCCCTAGTCTGTCATGGTGCCAAAGAGAAGAGTGGAGCTGATTACATGAAAGAAACTCAGCACTTGAAACAACAGTTAATTAGTGAATCCGCAGCAAAAACTGGCAGATTTTTAGCAATAATGATAGCTTATAAACCTCTCATTTTTACTTTATTACACCCCTTGTTCCACCTCTTTTCTCTTCCTAATTTTACCTTCTTATAACTTTTCAAGTGTCTGTATAGTGGGAGGGAATGAAGAAAAAATACAAAACAAAATGAAAACAACCCAAACTGTGAGGGTGTAATCCAAATCCATATACTTAGGTTCTATATACACTTGTAAGCTTCATTTATAGATACTTAATTTGACTACTAAAGATATAATCCTCTATGTATAAGCAAATTCACATATTCTCTGCTCTCATTCCAGATCTGAAAAAATTAAATGGGTTATATTAAGTTAACTAACTTAATAAAACTCACTGTTCTAGGGAAAGTCTGAGACCTTTCATTCAAATTACCTATGGTGGTCCAGACCTGCCCTTCAAAATGAACCTTTTTCTTTCTGAAGTCTGGATGCTAGCCATGGTTGCACTATAAGCTAATGCCAAGAAAGATCGTTTAAGTGAGGTTATTAAGGGGACTATGATTGATGGAGTTTGCAGCTGGTAATGTGATTCCCCTTTGGCTTCTCTGTGAACATCAGCAACAGATCAATATCTCATCTGCATGAGATTATAGCCACTTTTGACAATAGCAGTAGGAAAAGAGAAGGGAAGGGAATAAGAGAGAGAGAGAGAGAAAGAGAGAGAGAGAGAGAGAGAGAGAGAGAGAGAGAAGAGAGAGAGAGAGAGAATATATTTAGCTAAGAACCATTATGTCTATTTTATTTTAAAAGATTATGCAAGTATTGGTGGGCAGAAAAAATGGTTTGAATGGAATTTTTGTTGCTGCAATTTTGTTTAACATTGATTGGCTTGATAGGTTTACAAAACTACTCTTGTTAACTTTTTCTTCCTTAAATTATGGTAGATCCACAACATGGGTTTTGAGAAACCTGTTGTGTCTACAAACTAGAAGAAATCACAGTGGACCAGACAAAAAAATTAATCATTTCTGTGCAGCAGGATCTAAAGTTTAAATCATTTAGAAAACATAAAGGCAAGGTACTATAATCAAGATTTTGTTTTATCCACTTCTGTTGAGTTAATTGGATGAATTGTGGTGTGTATCTAAAACTGAATTGTTTTATCTTCTTTCCACTTTACTGCTCTCTTCTCTTTCTAAATCCTGTTTACTCTTACTAGGATAGTACTCAAGTTTGAAGTTCTAGGCACTACACTGTTCCTTGAGTCTGGACCTCTTCTAAAGGTAGAACAAGATTTGACACTTGATTCCACCAAGCTCCTAGGAAAACTGTTCTCAAACTGCCTGAGCTCTATCATTTCCAAGTGCTTAGTCCTTTTGGGCCAGTACTTCCCTTCCCTTCTCTTTGCATTCTGGGGTAAATGGACCTGAGTCCTGAGGGAGGCTGTGTCCTACAAGGTTTGGGGATGAACGGAAGGAAGCTTAAGTGATGAACTCAAACAAAGAAGATTCAAAGTTCTTCATGTGATGAGAATTAATTTGATACCTTCTAGTTGTCTATTAAAAATAAGATGTTTGTTTAGGTTAGGTTTTAAGAAATGCTTTAATTAACTCTGTTGTAAATTATTCCTGTTTATGAAAAGTCTATTCTTATGCTTGACTATTTTCTGCACTTAGGCGACTCTGTCTTTTATTCAGTTAGATACAATTCTTGGAATATTTATTTTGATGTCATAAGCTCTTACATGGCAAAACCAGCAGAATTGAAAACAATGGATTATGAAGGTGAAAAGCTTAACAGAAATAAGGTTCAAAACAATATCAGAAAGCCCATTCCTAGCATAAGATTTAAGTATTAATATGGCATAAATTTGAGCTTAAAAAACACAATGGTGCTTGAAGTTAAGCATACAAATAACATGTTTTTTTTTTAAATTTTTGAGTGAAAATTGAATATACATACATACATACATACATATATTTATACATCTCCATACTGCTTTTAAAAGATCTAGTGACCCAGTACTAAACATGTCTTATAAATTGTATTGTGCCTTCTGGAAATCTAAGTTAGAGATTTGCAAATTGAGATTGGGGATGGCTCACTAATGTGCCTGTGCTTGAATATTAATGACATGCATGCAAAAATACTTTGCTAAAAAAAAAAAGAAAGAAAGAAAGAAAGAAAGAAAGAAAGAAAGAAAGAAAGAAAGAAAGAAACAGCAGAACAGCTACCTGCTGTTTGGAAGGTAGCATTAACAAGCAGATTTCAGAATCAATCATTCCTTTCAGTGTAGCCCTGCCACTCAGTTATTATCTTCTTCTGTTATTTTAATGGATGGGGAGGGAAGAATCACAAGATAATGGAGTCCACATGTCTTTAGAAAATTCTCTGAGGAGTAAAACCATTTGTAACCTGTAAGGCATCCATCTAAAGCAAGTGAAAATGAGTCACACTTGTCAGGAATTAGAGAACTGAGTGTTCTTTTTAAAATTGTTCTTTTGCAAGCACAGGGGTTTGCTGTAAGACTTTGCTGCTGCACTCTGCCTGTGGATCTGATCCACCTTTAATTCAGATTCAGAGAACCTAACAAATGATTCCATTTAATGGGGTTTTCCAACTACCACTCCAGGAGTTTATATTCTTTTATATTTGACTGATCTATCCTTTGAGCTGACCCTGTAGTTTAAGAAGCATCTCCCATGAGAAATTAAACACTTATTGATTTAATTCTTTCCTTGAAGAATAAGTCTTCTAAGAAAGATGTTTCATATGTAGGTTGTAAAAAACAGTATTGAAACGTTGCATTTTGTACTCACAACAGCAGCATCTTTTGACTGTCTGCCATTGTCTTTGACTCCCAGATGGCAAAAGTCAAATTCTGCAGCTTATATCTCCAATGCATGTGTTTATATACAGATGCATCTCTAGACAGAGAGGTCATGTATTGCTTTCTTCATGTCATAAAGACTGCTATTTTTTATTTGTACTGGCTTACATGAAAATTAATCTAAAGATGCATGGTACTTGACTCCACAAACAGTATGTTCAGTAGAAAGTTAACTGTTTTACTAGAATCAAGTTTGAAATTAAATTTATTTTTGTTTTCTATGAGTTTCACTAATGTTAGTTAGTAACTGAATAGTGTATTCTACAGAATTTGTCTGTAAATCTTACAGCTAGCCTTGAATAAAATCTCATACAAATATGACCTAAAATTTCTGGGCCACAAAAGAGTCAGTATTCTTTAACTAACATCATACTTGCATTCCAGTAACAGTTAATTCAGAGAAAAAGTTGTTTTACTAAGAGTATTTGCAAAGTTCTAAACCATTTTAAGTATGAACTCTTGGATTTATAGTTACTCTATCTTTAAATATTTATATCTTTGCATGTTATTTTAATGTAGCCAGGTTTCTCCGGTCTCACCTGGTCCTGCGTTCCTCATGTCCTGCCTAACCCCGTGGACCCTCAGCCACTTATAAAATAATCACTCAGAGGCATAATATTATTTACAAACTGTATGGCCTGTGGCAGGCCTCTTGTTATCTAGCTCTTATAATTTAAGCCATTTCTATTCATCTGTAAGTTGCCACGTGGCTGTGGTGTTACTGGTCTGCTGGCATCTTGCTGCTCCTTCTGTGGGGGCTGGCATCCCTCCCCCTCTTCTTTCCTCTCTGTATATCTGCTTGGATTTCCCACCTGCCTCTAAGCAGCCTGCCATAGGCTAGTGCAACTTTATTTATCAACCAATCAAAGCAACACATATTCAAAGTATACAGAAAGACATCCCACAGCAATTTTACATATTTTATTTACATATATTCACATATAATCTTCTATGTATTTTTATGTTACATATTCCATCACGTACTTTATCTTATATTTCTTTTAGAATTCACCTGTGTGTGTGTTAAGAGGAAAGTTTCATTTTATTCAATGGTACATAGTCACTTGAAAAATTGTCACATAAACCAAACTAAGGCAATAATTCCAAATTTATAGTTTCCCTAGCAACCGAGAAACATTGAAAGTATCCCCTTCTTACTGGTCCCTGTGTTCTCATGGCCTGTACTCAAGCCAACACTGTGGCAGACCAATCGTAGAGGTCAAGACTTTGCTGTGAGGCTCTAGATCAGTTCCTCTTTCAAAGCAGGTACCTTGAAAGAATGTGACTGTCACCCTTGAGAACTGACAATAATATAGAATAAAATACAGGCAAATGATTAGAAAAATGATCAGAGTCTTGCATGTCATAGAAATGTCACAGTAATAGGAAGGTGTTTCAATGATATGATAATAGCACATTTATAAGAAGGGCTGTCTAATCTTCTCTTTTAGCTCCAGCTCTTGTCCAGGTTCAGCGTGTTGCCTGGTCCTGAGCTACTATGTACAAGAAGTGTTTTCTCTACTACACTAATAAGCTTAGTTAAAAATATCAGCTATTTTCTTTTGCTCTTGACGCCTTGTGTAGTGGATATCCATCCCAGCATTGGCCTGGAAGTTTCAACCCCCATTGAGGCGTCGGTAATGGTCACACCCACAAGGCGGGATGGAGGAGGAAGCAGAAGACCCAGGATTGAGAGGAGGTCTCTCTTGGTTCTGGGACCCTGGACACTGGAGGTAGACTGAGTAGAGTTCTCCAGAGAACACCGCCAGACTGTGCCATACCTTTTCCAGACCCTACAACCTATCCCTTCATTTGTAAGTTACCCCACAAAATAAACCTCCCTTTTAACTATGTGGAGTGGCCTTAATAATTTCACCAATAGCCTTGTAAGCAGAAGATTCAGTCACCTTCTCCATTTAAGGCTGACCAGTTCATTGTGTAGTCCAACTTGTTTGTGCATCTTCAGTTACTTATGTTCATAACAGAAATAATAAAACAGAAACTTAAGACATTAAAAAGTTACAGGTAATAGCTTGTATATATAACAGCTCCTGAGAGACAGATACATGGGGATTGGGTCACGGTTACAGTCAGGCTGTACTTCATAGTAAATTTCAGGCCAGCCCAGGTTTTCAAAATAAAGGAAAGATAAAGACAATGATAGCAGTAAGAGAACAGGAAATGGTAAGGAAGAATCAAGATGAGGATGAGTGATGAAGGCTACCAGAGCTGGCACATGTGTCCATTGATCTGCCCTGATCATATAATGGATAGAACAACTATGGGGCTGAATATATATATCACTTCCCTAATTTTGCAGGAAGAATTATTCTTCCCAATTTGCTCTGCAAAGAAACCTTAAAAGCCTCAGTTGAGGAAATATTGAGACATCAAGCCATTAACAATTGTCAAAGTAATGACTCCCTTGTACTCGAGAAAGATAAAAACTCTGGCAAAGCTCTTTGGGCAGTCTTTTATTTAAAATTCTGCTTCAGAGCATACTTATTACTCGGAAAAGTTTTGATTTTCAGTTTTAGTGAGGGAGACAAAGTGTATTCATGACAACCTTGGCAATGTTACCCTCTATGAATTCCTTGATCTCAACTACAAAGCTTTAGTGACTTGTTTTGATAATATCTACCATGTTTTAAAGATAAGATTCTCTTTCTTTTCTACACTCCTGCATCATCTACCATCTTTTCCTCTTACAAGTTCAGGTTCTCTAAGTAGTAGTCCAATCTGATTTTCAAGGAAATTGTTCGATCATGGCAATGACATTCTTGATAAGGCCCTCTTGCCTGAGTCCTTATGGCAGAGGCTAAAATGTAACACAGATGTGTGTGATTACCAGCATCTTCAAGAACAATTCTGGAAAGCAATTTTAAGAGAAGTTGTATTAGAAAACAATTGTCCTGTTATTGTATACACCACAGTATTTGAGCACCTCAAGTTTGGCATTGCTTATTAACAGTGATCTCCCTGGATCCTTAGAAGACAAAATGCTTTCAAATTGACATCAGATTCATAAGAAGCAGGCTTTCAGAGGTTCAAGTCTCAGATTTGGTCCTGTCTGACTCAGAGGCACTTAACTCTCTCAGTCCCTGATTCTTCACTGGAACAGTAACACTAAGTGTGTATATCTCAATTATATTTAAGACAAAGTAAATCCATATAGCCGAGAAAAACATCATGGAAGTTAAAATTATTCAGATAAAGGCATGGGCTATTTTGATTTATTGTTTAATCTGCACTCTATTTTATTTTCCTTTCTAATCTGTTTTGAATATTTTTAATTTGATCTTCAAAATTGCCTCTATATAATCAATTCTCAAGATGATCTTTCATCATGATAGATCATGCACCAAACATTCTTGAAATTAAAAGTAGACTGTCTCTTGTACATTCCTTGAAATAAAAGAAATTTTTTTTCAAAAACTAAGGTGAACAACTATACAAACCAATTTGCATTTAATCTAAATATATTGTATAGATTATGTGATTTTTAAACATTTTTGTCATGGTGTACAGAGGTCCTTATTCTAATATAACCAATTATGAACTTAGTCTATTATTAAAATATAAGTCTGAGTTTTATTGAATGGCATTTTCTCTTAGATAGTTGTAAAAATCAGTTAGTTTTTAGTCAAGAGCCACATTAGAGAACTCTTGTTTTCTTATTATATAGGCAAGTCCATCATAAATTAGGTATTCCAAAATTCCTCTGTATTTGTCCTTCAGGCAGACTCAGAGCTCTTCAGTGAACAGAGGTTTACATATTTGTGAGTTCTCTGAACTATGTCAAATGACACTGGTAAGGAATATGTTGACAGTGATCACTAAGTTTACCAAAGGTTTTGTGTTTGGGCAGATAGTGAGAGGGAGAAATTCTTTATGTCACAAGTGCTGATAATAGTGAGAATGTTTGTAGCTTGATAACCCCATCATGTATTCAGCAGCTCCAGAAATAAAACAAGCTACTCAGCTTATAAATATATGGGAACTAAAGAACTGATGGTATATTATATTGTGTTCTGTACACATTTGCCACACAAGAAATTACAGTATTTAAAAACAAATTAAAAAAAGTTTTTTTTTTGTTGTTGTTGTTTTTTAAGACAGGATTTCTCTGTGTAGCAAAACTAGTTCTATAGACCAGGCTAGTTTTTGTGGGGTCCCCTGTATTTTCATGGTTAGCATGGCCACCAGTCCACGAGAACAAAGGGGCAGAAGCAATGACAGAGATCCTTGGACATCCAGTGAACATGACTGAGACAGTCCTCTGGGAGAAGACTTCAGTAAATCAGCTCAACTTTATTCCAGAGTATAGGAGTTGTATAGGATTAGGCACTATACTGCTCCTGAAAAAACACTAATTTGCATTATATGGCAAGCTCCTATCATAAGGCTTCTTATGTACCAGCAGGGTCCTATAGCAAAGCTCCAGTAAAAGTCTTGGTTACCATAAGTGCAACAGGGGGAAGGCTTCTAGCAGGAAACTGTGCCAAGGGTCATGCTAAAGATAAACAAGCTATCCAGGCTCATAGACAGCTTTCAGATAAGGTCAGTCCTCCAGGACCAAAGATGTTTTCTAGAAAAGGGCAGGTGGAGAACAAGAAGTCTTGCTGTAGGAGGGAGGGTGGTTATCATGTTGTTAAGCTTTGGAAAAAACTGCCAGGCCATGATAGACTACAATTTCTGACCAGCAAGGCCTACCTACAATTTTGAATTCACAGAGATCTGCCTGCCTCTGTCTCTGCCCCTGAAGTGATGGGATTAAAGGTATGTGCCACCATTGCCCAGGCTTATTTTTTAATACTTTTTCATTGAGTTCCATATTTTTTATTAGAGTCTATGTTGAAGCATAACTAGTTATATAAAATACTCCTGTTTATTATCATTTTTTACACTTTTTAAATTTAATAAATAACTAACTTTATTGTTTAATTACTTACCATCATTACTTTGACTAAAGCTTCTTCACACCTTTTAAGTTCTATGATATTAAGAAAGAATAAAGCTGAATTGAGTGTGAACATGCAAACACACTGGAATATATCTCTCGCATGAGGAATCTATCCTGGGTTGCTTCAGTATATGTTGACACATACACATTTTTCAGTCCTATCTGTTACAAAGGTGATGAGAATTTAGAATCTAAGATAAATTGCATGATGGATCACAGTGGTACATTACTTTAATCCCAGCACTCAGAAGGCAGAGCCAAGTGGACATTTGTGGGTTTGAGCCCAGGCTGGTCTACAGAGTGAGATACGGGACAGGCACCAAAACTACACAGAGAAACCTTGTCTCGAAAATACAACAACAACAAAAAAAGATAAATTAGTAAGAGTGAATATTTCAGTAAAACATCCCAAGGTAACTGAAAAGATGTATATCATGCCAAATACAATGATCTAATATGAGCCATAGAGTTTTATTTATAAATGTTTTGGATACTTATTCTTCAATTCTCCAGATTTTCTAGGGTGTATTAGAATTCCATGCTTTCCTTGAGGGGGATCTTTACAGATAACAACAAAAATACCACTAATATTTTTCTGCAGTTTTATCTGCTTATGTTGGCAACAGAAAACAAACAAACAAACAAACAAAAATGAACCACAATATCACAGAGACATTTGCTGATCCATGATAAGTGCTGCTCTACTTATAAGAAACTGAAAGTGGAAACAATGTAGACTTCACTCAACAGAATTAATGAAAAAAAATGTGGCACATTTACACAATGAAGAATTACTCAGCCATTAAAAAAAATAAACAAATTAAAGACTTCCTAAAATTGAATGAAAATGAAAACACAAACATATGGGGCACAATGGAGGCAATTCTAAAACACAAATTACTAGCATTAAGTGCCTACATAGAGAAAAAGAGAAGGAAGTGGAGGAGGAAATAAAGGAGGAGGACAAGATGAAGAAGAAAAGAAATCATGAAATTCATGGGTAAATGGAAGGAACTATGAAAAAATCATCCTGAGTGAAATAACTGAGGCCCCAAATGACTAATATGGTATGATATGTCTTCACTTATATGTGAAAATTAGTTTGTAAGTCCATGATAGCCAAGCTATGATCCATAAAACCACAGAGGTTGAGAGTAGAGTAATGCACTTGAAGTGACAGATTTCCCTAAGAAAGAGAAATAAAATAGATACTTATTGATGGATGGGGTTGGACTGGAACATAAGGATCAAATGGGGAGGGGTGGGAAGACAGGCATGAAAGAGGGAATATGGGAAAAGACAGATAAAACTAAGGGGCATTTGAGGGTTAATATGAAAACCCAATACAATAGAACCTCATAAAATACATAATATGAAGGGGATCTAAATGAATTAACAGGGAACTTAGAGCTCCAAGTAGCCATCTGTTGTCACCAAAGGAAGCTTCCAGTCCCTAGACTGAGTTAGAGCTAATTCAGTTGTTGGCCAGTGGTGTCCCATGGGTACCTGTAACAACTCAAGCTGTTGCCAAGATTATAGGCTGTTCTCCACAAACTGATGCCAAGGCTCCATTGCAGAAGTCAAGACCTATACAACCCATTAAATGTGAGGAACTCGAGCTGGTTCCTACATGCAGCCTCCCTCCCTATTTGCTAGCATCTTACCAAAAGGGAAATGCAAACACCAACTCAGCTACACATCTGTTTATCTACAGTGGTGCCCTGCCTGCAAGATCTAAGAGAGCAATGGAGACACAAAGCTTGAGGGAGTCACCAAACAGTATCTGGCTTGACCTAAGGCTCCCTCCATGGGATGGAGCCCATACCTGATGAAGCTTGGGTGACTAAGAACCTCAGACTAGATGCCCAGGGATCCGGGGTAAAACTGAAAACTACTATTCTAAAAGATAATAAATAGTGAAAGCATAACAATTAATTGACTCCTATTAACTCATAGATAGTGCTTTGTTCAACCATCATTGGAGAAGCTCCCTCCTGCAACAGATGGGAACAACTACAGAGACTCATAGCCAGACATTAAGCAGAGAATGAGAGACCTTAGAACACTCAATCTGAAAAAGGATTACTCCATCAAATACCTCTTCTCAGGATTCAGGGAACACTGAAGAAGAGGGAGCTGAAAGAGAGTAAGAGCCAGAGGGGATGGAGGACAACAAGAAAACAAGACCGTCTAAATCAACAGATGGTGGGGGGACCCTAAAGGTGTCCAAGCAGAGAAGTGAACCCAGAAGAGATGAAAATAAAAACTCAGTTCAGATTTACTTCATCAACCTGGATCAAGACTTTTTAAAATTTCTTTCTTTATTTATTTTGGTTTTTCAAGACAGGGTTTCTCTGTGTTGTTGGTGCCTGAACTGGATCTCACTTTGTAGACCAGCCTGGAACTCACAGAGATCTGCCTGGCTCTGCCACCTGAGTGCTGGGATTAAAGGTGTGCATCACTGCCACCTGGTTTAGATCAAGACTTCTAGAGTCTGATATCTCTAATATTTTTCTGCAGTTTTGTCTGCTTATGTTGGCAACAGAAAACAACCCCAAAATTTAAAAGCAGTATAATTTTAGAAACATTGTTTTCTGATATAATCCAATGCCCAGTACACAAGCAGGCATAATTACAATGGAACTCAACTTAGGAAACATGTCATATCTTCTAAGAAATGTGTTCTAGAGATAGGCTGTCTGTACTGGCTTAAGGGTCTAAGGAAGAGTCTGGCCTGGACAGATAGTGTAGAGGTCATTTAGGCTACTAGCCACCTCCAGACCTGGATATGGGAGCTTGGGGAAACCTCTGGCTGTACAGACAATGCAAGGGTTGTTTAGACTGTTAGGTATCTTTTGTCCTGGTTTGGGAGCTTGGAGAGCCTCTGGATGTAATGGTCAATAAGATCACTAGCCACCTCAAGTCCTGGTTGTAGGAGCATGATATAGATTGACCCAAAATACCATCAAGCTATGAATCATTTTCAATTCCCAGCTCCCTGGATAAAAGAACAGTAATTTTATATCTTTCCCATTGAAAAGACAATTCTGCTTGCTTAACAATTTGTGTTCTCTGGAGATCTGTAGATGCAAGGATCTTTGTGAAGTACTACCAACAAAGGATTGAAGCACATATGTACTTCCAGAGCCTAAAGTAGCATGCACAAGGCCTACACTAGTCTGAAGCCAATATGGTCCCAAACTGAAAGAAGTGGATGTAGATGTAACCATCTTGTTAAATAAGAAACACAGAGCCAATTGCAGAGTTAAAAGCCATGAGGTTAGAGCAATAGCTGAGAATTGAAAACCTTACCCTTCACTGCTGCTCTGTCTTTCCTCTCCGCCAGAGAGCTACTTCCTGTGTCCTGTCTTTTATATAGACTTTCTGTTCTGCCTTCTCATTGGTTGTAAACCCAGCCACATGACCTCCTCATCACTGCCTCTCTGTATAGACCTCCAGGTCTTCTATGGTTGGTATTGAGATTAAAGGCATGTGTCGCCATGCTGGCTATATCCTTGAACACACAGAGGCTGCCTAACTCTGGCTCCCAAGTGCTGGTATTAAAGGCATGCACCACCACTGTAGTTGGAGAGCTTCTCTCCAGGTACCACCAAGCCCTGTTAGTCCAACAACCCACTTGTAAAATAAACACACAGATATTCATATTATTTAAACTGCTTGGCCATTAGCTCAGGCCTACCATTGTCTATCTCTTACTCTTATATTTAGCCCATTTTTATTAATCTGTACTTTGTCATGTGGCTCACGGCTTACCAGTACCTTATTTTTTTTTTTTGTCATGGCGACGGCTGGCCATGTCTCTCTCTCCGCCTTCCACTTCCCAAAATTCTCTTCTCTGCTTTTCTTGTCTATATTTCCTGCCTGGCTACTGGCCAATCAACATTTTATTTATACAGAGTGATATCCACAGTTTCTGCTATTGCTTGCTCTGACCCCAAGGAAACTTTATTAATATACAAATAAAATCACATTTTACAACTAAAGTATCACCACAAATGGACACATACACCCATCCCTAGTTTAAGAATTATCTCCAATTCTTGGTCATTTGCAAATGAAAATTTAGTTTTCTCCAAGCGGTCTTATTTTGGAAACGAACTGCTCTTAAGGGTGGACTGCATGCTCATGCATGATCATCAATAAATGGTCAACAGAAAATGAACTCAATGACATCATTAGATGTTCCTCTTCTCATGATGTAGGATTTTGAAAAGTTATCTCATATATATCTCCTTTTTACAGGTCTTTTGCATATATTTCATGGCTTCCACTTTAGGCTTGGTATGGGTTTCATAATGCGGGAGTGGGTCTCTGCATCTGTTACCTATTGCTTATGCCTTTTATTTATCTCTTTTCTTTCTGCTTTGTTCTATTATGGTATATTACTATTGTCCTATCCCATTATCTCATTTGTTTTTTTTTTTTAAATTAACTCTTTGAAGCCTGTTTGTTTTCTACTGAAAGAGAGAAAGGGTAGATCCTGATGGGATGGGTGATGGGGAAAAAAAAAAAACTAGAAGTAGAAGGAGAGGAAATTCTTATCAGGAAATATATGAGATAAAAGCTATTTTCAATAAAAGGAAAAAATTAAAATAAACAAACATTTCTTTTAAAAACATTGCCTAGAATAACAGAAAGTGAATTTTTCACCTGAATACAGAGGTTGAGTATTTTTTTAAGCTAAAATAGTGTGGACCACATCTATTTCAGATTTGGAATTTGGAATTTTTAAATTTAGAATGTTCATCCAATAAGCACCAGGATGTCAATTAAAATTGTCCATCTTCAAATTTTCTGCAATATATATATATACACATATATATATATATTCATCATAATGATATCTAAATAGAGAAACTACTGTTTAAAAATTCCCCATGATATTGAAAACAGGGACAATCAATTACACATCTTTCCTTTTTTAATATTAGTTTTCATTTTTTTAAATTTACACACATCTTGTAAATTTGTGTGGAAAAACCTCTGGAATGGGCATCAATCTGTTACCTTCATGAGTTAAGTGTGGTGGACAAAAGCTACCATACACTGTTCCCTAAATTTGTTAAATATATTTGCTTTAAGGAAGTATACATATTTTGTTTTTTTTAAAGCTGAATTTCATATTGCAGTATCAAATCTGCCTCTCTGAGGAAAGTTTAAAGGGATTGATTTTTTATTCTTTAGAAATGACAGATGTGTTGCTTTGCAGTAAACTTATTTTAAGCATATTACCACTGGGATATCTCATGCCACATTGTTCCCAAACTTACCAGCAGTGTTGACTTGGTCCTTTGTTTAGGGAGTAGCCTTTAGTAAACAGACAGGCCACATAATTCTCTGAGATTTAGACAAGTATTAGCAAGTATTATATTCACCTTTTAACAATGCATCAGTGACTCACTTCTGAGACTGATTTAAATGCATTTGAATGTTCAATCCAATACAAATGTGAAGACATTTAAATAAATGCAGTGTGTTTATCTGAATCTGAGATCATGCTGTACATGTTTATTTGAATGTGTGATGTGCAATCAATCAAATAAATGCACTGAATGGATTTATGCCATTTTGTGATAGCACATTCAAATCAGCATCTTCAACATTTATAGCAAGGCAAAAAGGTAAACTAGGAAGAATATCTTCTTCATCTTTATTTTATTTTATTTTATTTTTTTACAAAGCATGAATAGGACATAATTTTGTCACTGGAGTGTAAAGACATTGTGTAATGACCAGATGAAACTGCTTTCCATTAATCTTGAAAAAATATCTTTCTGTTATATTATTGTTTTTGTCTTTTAGATGCATAATCTTTTCAAGGAAACTTGCCACCAGAAATCTAGTCAGTTCATTTTAGTTACTGTGACTACTGTGACAATCAATGCTCATATTCTAATAAACTTGATGATAGCATGTAATATTGGTTTTGACAGGAAGGTCTCTGGTTCCTTCAATCTGTGATTCTGGGCATAATGAGTTGGATTTGAACCTAAACTCATTACTTATGATCTAAAACTACCTTTTGTAGTACAAATCATAGTGGAACAAATGTTTCATGAGGAAATATTTGCAGTAGTTTAAGTAGTGATTGGATACTAGTTTCAGTTCATTCAATAAATAGCTACCTCAAAATAATGATTCAAGCAATACTCTTTTTTGACATGAGGATCACAAGATCAGATAGCCTGGACTGCATAGCAAGATGTACATGAGCATCCAATAGTGCTTCGTATCACATGAATAGAAAATGCCCTCTATATACACATATTTCGGGTGCTCATTCTTCAGGTGCAGACATTGTTTTTAATCTTATTTTTTATTAGTGCTTTAAGAATTTCATATAATATATTATTATCATATTCACTCATCTCCTCATCCTTCCAGATCTACTTGTATCTCCCAAACCTCCCAACATTTTGTCCTTTATTTTTGGGACATATCCAGTCCAATTTGTGCTGCCCCTATGTTCTTGGACATGTGGCCTTCTCTTGGTGACTTACCAAAGCTACTCTCTTTTTATTGGTGGGGGAGGGAGAATAAGAGATTTATTTCATTTTACAGCTCTTATATTTCTGCTAAGTAATAGTGCAGCAGAAACTCAAGGCAGGAAGATAGCAGTAGGAATCAAAGCAGAGGTCATGGATAATGTGCTTATTGGCTCTCTCCTCAAGCTTCTCTTTGACATATTTTCCTAATTATTTCTTTTAGATTATAATATAATTGTAAGACGAATGACTGAACAGTCTTATAATAAAAAACAAAATCTGGAGCAAGATATTGGGGTGAAATCTGAAAGATCAGAGAAACAGAACAAGCCATGGCCAACCTCACCTCACCAACTCCTACGCTGATCTTGTTTCCTTAGACTGAAAGACTCTGAATCCTCATCCAAATGGCTCTCAGCTGAGCTGCTCCTAAAAAGCCTAAAAACCTCTAGTATGTGGTCATCACACCTTATATACCTTTCTGCTTCCTGCCATCACTTCCTGGGATTAGAGACATGTGTCCTTCTCAAGCAAGACATGAGATCTCAAGTCCTGGGATTGAAGGCATGTGCCACCACACCTGGCTCTGTTTTCTGTGAGGCCTTGAACTCACAGAGATCCAGATGAATTTCTGTCTCCTGAGTGATAGGATTAAAGGCATGTGCTACCACTTTCTAGCCTCTATGTGTAATCTAGTGGCTGTTCTGTTCTCTGACCCCAGATAAGTTTTATTAGGGCACACAATACATTGGGAATACAATATATCACCACATGTAATTGCCTTATTTCCCCCTTCCACTTTCCTCCTTCAAACCCTCCCATACATTCCTCTTTGCTGTCTTTAAAATTTGTGAATTCAAGACATTCTTTTTATTCATTGTTGTCATATATATTTCCTGTTTGGTCTGTATAATGTTACTTGTATGTATATTTTCAGAGCTGACCATTTGTTATTAGATAACCAATTGGTGTTCCCTTCCTGGGGAAGACTATTTATTATTTCCTCAGCATTCTTTAATTGGCTGTGTAGCTGACATTCTTAGTATAGGGTAGAGGCCTAATGTGCTTTTTTAAGTTCAAGGTAACCAAAACCACAACAAATCAATATGTACAGTTGTGGAGGCCAGTCCCAACAGATACATCTGTATTGAAAATCTTTCATTCTCAGGGATCATTTCCCAAGTGTGGGTAGAAAGGCTGGAAGAGTCAGAGTACAAGGAAGTTTGCTGTGAGATTCTACCTCCTAGGCATGTCAGAAACTCCACTAATAAGGTGTTATCAACATGGTTGCCCAACCATGAGCTGATTAAGGGCAGTAACCATAGTTAGATTACAGTCTTAAATCAAACTGGTTCTCCCTTTCCTTGCAGCTATCAAGCACCACTGGCTCCCCAGCTGTGGGTGAGGCTTTTTGCCCACTTTCCCTCTCCATGCTGTAATTTGTCCTAGCCTAAGGTTGTAAAGGCCTTGTTGATACTGTCACAAGTGCTTCGAGTTCATAACTGCCCTATGTGTCCAGAATATTCTCACCTTGTAGTCATCCATTGCCTCTGTCTCTTGCATTTTTCCAACCACTCTTCCAAGATGACCCTTGTAAGGAATGTCCAATTAAGTACTGAGCTTTCCAGGCTTATTTTTTGTACATTGACCAGTTGTTATTATTATGAGAGCTCTTGGGGATTTCAGCAGTGTGGCCTGTCTCCAGGAAGCAGGTGACTGGAGGCATAGCTATGAAGATTTCCTTGGCACTCTGATGCTGTCTGCCATGAGGTTACAAACAAAACAAAATAAACAAGCAAAACATAAAAACCTCTTATGAACTATGCTTATACAACCAGAATGCTCACATGCTCACATACATGAGGCCAAAGAAATACAAATCAAACACTCCTATTGGTGAAATTATTAAGGCCACTCCACGTAGTTAAAAGGGAGGTTTATTTTGTGGGGTAACTTACAAATGAAGGGGTAGGTTGCAGGGTCTGGCAAAGGTATGGCGCAGTCCGGCAGTGTTCTCTGCAGAACTCTGCTCGGTCTACCTCCAGCGTCCAGGGTCCCCGAACCAAGTGAGCGACCTCTTCTGGATCCTCGGTCTTCTGATTTCTCCTCCACCCCGCCTTGTGGGCTTGACCACTACCGAAGCCTCAATGGAGGTTGGAACTTCCAGGCCAATGCTGGGATGGCTATCCACTACACACTCCAAAACCCTGAGTCAAAATAAATACCTTTTCTTTAGGTTTGTTTCTGTCAAAAACTTGGTTACAACTACACAAATATAACTATTGAATGTGACCAGCTCTATACACCAGACACAACACAAACACACACACACACACACACACACACACACACACACACACACACACACACGCACTCATACACAGGCATACACACACCGTTTTCGCCCATATTCCTAATTCAATCTTCCTTGTATAAGCATTTCTCAGCTTCCACATTTCTTGTCTTACAGTAACATCTTGAAGAATAAAAAAAAATCAAAATTAATGAATTGACTGAAATGACTAAGTGCCTGACAAATTGCTTAGCTTTGTGTTCACTGATATGTTCTATGACCTAGGAGAATGTGGCACACAGTGGACACTGAATGTTGAATGGACAACACCTTGCTTCTGTTTACCAGCCACATTAAGACTGTGAAAAATTGCATTATCATAATAAGAAACAAGCTGTTTGACTGGTACTGCCCCTCTGTGTGATCAAAACATTCAGGATCTGTCTCTGACACTGGTTTACTCTCCTGGCCTTCTTTGTATCACATGCTACTTCAGCACATGGAAGCAATTGGGACAGATAAAAGCTAAGACCATTTTAGATCAAAGTTTTTTATGAATCTGTTGCTCAATTCTGAGACTTTCATCCTACCATCAAGTCACTCTTACTAACAATTAACAAATTCCAAGCTGCCACAATGTAACAGTTACTACAATCTCTTCTTTGTATGTCTGCTTCTGTACTGATTTTATTAAACCTAATGTGAGAATACAAAATTCCTAGGGTCTTCCTTGTTAGCTAGCTTCTCTGGGACTGTGGGTTGTAGTGTGGTTATCCTTTGCTTTACATCTAGTATCCACTTATGAGTGAGTACATATTATGTTTATACTTCTGAGTCTGGGTTACCTCACTTATGGATGATATTTTTTGGTTCCATCCATTTGCCTTCAAATTTCATGATATCATTGTTGTTTTGTTTGTTTGCTTTTACTGCTAATTAGTACTCTATTGTGTATAGGTGGATTGCTCTGGAAAAAAGGAAATAGATGAGATCTGAGTAAACTGGGAATGAGGGAGGGCATTAGAGGGTAGGCCCTGGGGGATGAGAAAATAGGAAAACAGGATAGTGGAGATGGAACAGAGACGGAGTGGGAAAGGAAGAAAATTGATAGAGGGAGACATCATAGGAATAGGAAGAAATCTGGGGCCAGGGAAGTTCCCCAGAATCTACAAGGGTGAACCCAACTTAGGCTACTAGCAATAGTGGAGAGGTTACATAAACTGGCTTACCCCAGTAATCAGGTTGATGAGTACCCCAACTGCCATCATAGAGCCTTCATCCAGTAACTGATGGACTCAGATGCAAAGATCCACAGCCAAGCACCAGGCAAGCTCCTGGAGTCCAGTTGAAGAGAAGGAAGAGGGAATCCTATGAGGAAGGGGCATCAAGATCATAATGGGGAAACCTACAGAGACAACCAAACCAAGCTAGTGAGATCTCATGAACTTTAGGCCAACACTGTGGAGCCTCCATGGGATTGTACTAGGCACTCTGTATAGTGAGACAGTTGTGTAGGTTGGTCTGTGTAAGGGCCCCTGGCAGTAGTATCAGAATCTATCCCTGGTGCATGAGTTGCCTTTTTGGAGCTAGGATGGGGAGCAGCAGGAGGAAAGAAAGGTATGTAAAGTGAATAAAAATTCTTAATAAAGAAAAAAATATAAAATTCATCAGTATTTGTAGTTAGATTTTCCTGCCTGGTCCAGTCAGGACAAATCTCTCTTACCCGCCAGTCCCATAGTCACTCAGACCCAACCAAGAAAGCACACAGAAACTTACATTGTTTAGAAACTGTATGGCCGTGGCAGGCTTCTTGTTATCTGCTTTTTCTATCTTAAATTAACCCATTTCTGTTAGTCTATACTTTGCCACACGGCTTGTGGCTTACCAGTGTCTTTACATGTTGCTTCTCATGGCGGCAGCTGGCAGTGTCTCTCCAGCCTTCTACTTCCCAGAATTCTCTTCTCTCTTGTCCCGCCTATACTTCCTGCCTGGCCACTGGCCAATCAGAACTTTATTTACACAGAGCGATATCCACAGCAAGTATTTTATTGGTATTTTGATGGTTAGTTAATTCTTTACTTATTGTTTGAGTGTTTCAGACGTGTATTCAAAGAAAAATGCTCACAGCCACCTCTTTACTGAGTCCCCTCCACCCCACTAAGCCTAATCAGTGTTGTTCATATGTGGACAGCCTATTCTCTGGTGGATAATGTTTTAATTTCTATATGTTCTTTTTTGACAATATTTGTGTTTTGTTTAATTATATTATAATTAAAATTTCAAGAAATTAGTTATCCATGTTCTGAATTTTGTATTGTATTCTAAATAACATTATTTATTACCTGTAGCTCAATTCCTTTACAACCTCTTTGTTCCATGAATCTTAAAAGATCTTATTAATAAAAACAAACCTGGAAGCCAAGTATTGGCATGAATGATGATCAGAGAATCAGAACAAGCCACAGCTAACCCCACCTCGCCAATTCCTCAGTTGATCCAGTTTCCTCTAACTGGAAGCCTCTGTATCCTCATCTGAATGGATCTCAGCTGAATTGCTCCTAAAAGCCTAATAGCTTAACAAACTTAGTTCCAGGTCCTCCTGTCTTATATACCTTTCTGCTTCCTGATATCACTTCCTGGAATAAAAGTCGTGTGTCATGATGCCTGGCTGTTTCCAATGTGGCTTTGAACTCACAGAGATCTGGATGGATTTCTGCCTCCAGAGTGCTAGGATTAAAGGTATGTGTGCCACCATTTTCTGGCCTCTGTCTATCTAGTGGCTGTTCTGTTCTCTGACTCCAGCTAAGTTTACTAGAGTGCATAATATATTGGGGGATAAATATTACCACACTTCTTTCATTCACAAATAATGATTTCTGAGTGCACTCTAGTTACAGAATAATTCAGATAATAAAGAGGGTTTTGCATTTTACAAACTAGGGGATTTTTTTTCTCTTCATTTATTTGATCATGTGCTATGACTAAAGCTTATATAGCTCCCATACATTTGATTATTTGTATCTGTAGCTCAGTTATATTCTATTATTTATAATGACCTACACCGATATTTTCTGATAGACTCATACCATTTTGCAAGTTATTATCTTCATTATAGCTTGACAATGTTCCTCTAAAACAGTATGCTTCTTAATACACTTATACTTCTTTATTGGAGTATATTAATTGCTATTACTAGAACAGTACATTTCTCCAAACCTTTAGTAGCAAAATTGAAATAGTGCAGATTGAAGTAGGTAAATGAACTGGAATGCATGCTTTATTTTTATATAGTTATAAAGCCTAAATTGTACCTATTGATATAATTAACGCAATCCTCAAAGTATGCCAATATTTTGAGCATTAAACAAAATTTCCCAATTTTATTATCTTCAAGAAATCTGCAGGGTAGGAAAAACTTTTAAAAATATTATAATTTTAATAATATGCACTTGCTTTTCTCTATAGGTCCTGGTGTTTGTTGGTTTTCCTCCAAGTTGTGGGAAGATATTATGCTGAATCATCTATCCTTTTTTGCTTTTCACAGCACATTTTTTTTCCTGAAAAGACAGCTGAGGTTAAAGAACATTTTTAACTTATGCTAGTACTTACATGCCATTGGTTACAAGAAACCGTTATACGTATATGGTATACATTATGCGTTCCAAATTTCACACATAGCCATTTTTCAAATAAGAATAATATAAGGGCTTCTTCCTTTTATCTATAAAGAAATCTCCCTTTCCTCAGGGAAATGGAACCAACTCAAACACCTCCATATGTGCATTTGTAGCATAGACAGTTCTTACCACATGTGTTAAAAAGACCAGGACTCCCAAGTTTCAGCTTTAACTCTGAATTTCCTGCCCTTTGCCAGTTTTGACTAGGTTCTTCATCTTGCTGTGAACTGAATGCAACTCATTGAATTATGTACTGATGATACTTTAAAGTAAGTGGACAGGGGTTAGTCACTCATGCTGCATTTATTAAGGTAGCATTAGCCATCATGACTCTATTTGCAATTCATATGTTATATGATCAACTGTACTCTTAATCAATTTGTAGAAAAACCATATTCTGTAAGGCAAACGGGCATTTTCATAGTATGCCAGGGTACATTTTAGAATACATTAGCTTACTATGATAAGAGGTTGGCTACACACTAATAAATAATATATGTAATTACTAAAGCCAATGTTCTTTAAACTTGAATAGAAAGAGTTTCACATCACATAAATGAGAAAAATAGATACTAGCACTCACCTATGATCATTTTCTTTTTCTACTTATTTTAAGGTTGACAGTTGCTCAAAAGTTTACTCATGAGATGTTAGGTCAATTCTAAATAAAAATAACAACAAACTTCAAGTGAAAGCATCAGGGTTGCAAAGGGAACTTAGGTTGAACTAAAGGCAACCTATACAGATACAACTTTTATGAGAATTTGCTAATACCTATAATGTCAAAAACCACCAAATAATATAAATATATGCATGTTTCTCATAGCAAATAATCCTCAGCTTTGGTAATTGATCCTTGTTTGAATTCAGAGTGTTTCTTCTACCATAGCATCCATATAAAGGGAGTTTTAAAAATCAACCATGAATGAATTGATTTGAATTGCATTGGCATTGGATTCTCATGTAGAAATTCAAGAGGTGGACTTGAAAGCAATTGCAACCCAGAGATTGTTTTCTGCGAAGATCCTTTGAATTATGCATAAAGGCATTTGGTTTCTGCAGTTTGAAGTTTATAATTCAGATAGCTATTTAAATATTAATGAGTTGTTTGAAAAGTTTTACCAAATGGATAGTGACCAGTCAGAACAACTGGTAAGGAAGTATATAGAGTACCTAAGCATTTTCAATTTTAGAGTACCTAATATTTTCTCTTTGGAATATTCCATAATGTTTACTACATTATGGGGTTTGATTAGTACATGGAATGCTACTCAAAATCATTCTGGGGTATTTTGAATGTCATATATAAGCTGAGTGAAATGTTCTTCCCAGAAATAATTTGGTTCGTGCAAAAATTTTGGATGTGCTTGGAAACTGATTCATGTAAATGAAGATTACAAACTGAAACAGTAATACACTTGACATTAATAACTTATGAGGAATCTAAAATACACTAAAAGAAGAAATAAAAGGAAAAGTAAAGGCTTCCACTGATTGGTGTTCACACTGGCTACACCTTCTCAATCTAAAAGGAATAACAGGATGGTTTTATTTTATAGCAGATAAAATATTTATCTACATCATTAAACAATGGATGCCTAATGCTCATTCTTGTGGGCTATGAAGAAATATTGGAAGTTCTGATTGTTGATACAATAATGATTTGTAAGAGTGCTTGTCATTAAAGGACTATGATTTTATATATGTTCAAGTGGAAATTTCAAAGCTACATGGTTAATTATAAGCCAGCAATTGAGGAAATCTAAAAAGCTGTGAGCTTCATAGCACAAATATTTATCAAAAGAGGATCATCTAAAACTTTTTCTTGATAAAGTCTGGGTTGTTCTTATTTTTTAATTTTTTTAAAGGTCTAAAGATGAAAAAATAATTTAAGAACTTGTCAAGGGTAGCTAAGTACTCAGTATGTCAAGGTAATAGGTTTTAAACATATACTTTAAAAAAACACCAATTACAATATTTATGGCTTCTTCTTAGGCCTGAAAATGCAAAATTGCAAAACCTTACCCATCATAATTCCTTTTATAGGCAGGAACATTATGACTCCAGGCTTTTATATTTTGGACAAACAATGTAAGGTCAGCCAAGATAGAATGAAATGGCCTCCTGTGCCAATGCATTTGAAGCTACTTCCCACTTTCTCTTCTACAGTGTAGCTAAATTTGTGTTGAGGTCTTTGATCCATTTGGATTTCAGTTTTGTGCATGGGGATAGATATAGATCTATTTGCATTAATTTACATGTTGACATCCAGTTATGCCAGACCTTGAAGAAACAATACTCAACTTCTTATGGAAAAACAAACAAACCCAAGATATCCAAAACTATCCTATACAATAAAGGAACTTCGAGAGGCATCACCATCCCTGACTTCAAGCTCTACTATGGAGCTATAGTAATAAAAACAGCTTGGTATCAACATAAAAACAGATATGTACATCAATGGAATTGAACAGAAGACCCTGGCATTAATTCAGACACCTATTAATACCTGATTTTTAGCAAAAGAAGCTGAAATTACACAATTGAAAAAAAAAAAAGCCTCTTTCACAAATGATGCTGGCATAACTAGATGTTGACATACACAGCTACTTTTAGGGACCCTGTTCTATTCCATTTTTCTCAGTGTTCTTTGTTGTTGTTGTTGTTAATGGCAATCCCGTGCTGATTTTTATCATATATTTATTATGTATTTTGAAGTCAATGACTGCAATTAAGCTCATTGTGTTCTTTTGGCTCAAGTTAGCCCTGTCTGTTCATTAATTTTTGCAATTTTATGTAAAAGTCAGTATTTCTTTCTTTAGTGCTAGAGAAATCCTTTGATTTTTTTTTGTGGCATGGATTGCAATAGGTAAAACTGACATTAACAATGTCAATATTTTCAATACTTAAGTATGGGATATCATTTTATATTTTTGTTTTCTCTTCAATTTTTCATTAGTGCCTTATAATTTTACTTGTACATATCAGCTGCTTTTTAAATCATACTTGTTCATGGTTGTTATATTTTGGGTTGCTCTCACAAAAGGGATTGCTTCTCCTTTAGATCATTAACTATTGGTATATAGCAATGATACTTATTTTGCTATTGACTTTATATTCTGCACCAATGCAGAATGGCTTCAATTGTTTCATTGTTTCAGTTTTTCCAACTTTGAGTTTGGGTCGTCTTCAACAGTGGTAGTTTGTGTCCATTCTTCTTCATTTTTTCACTTCTTGTTTCTCTCCTGCCTCGTTGTTCAGTCTAGGCTTCTTAGTAGAGGACTGCATAATAATGATAAACTTCTCATCAGGGAATTCTTGTTATTTTCCCTGGCTTTACATAGAAAGCTTTCAGATTTTCTCCATTTAGAGTAATGTTAATAAGTGGAATGTTATAAAATACTTTTTATAATGTTGAATAATTTTTATGTTTTCTATCAAATTTGTTCACTATGTTTATCATGAAGTGATGCTCAAGTTAATCAAATCACATTACTAATTCTATCAAAAATTGATTTTCTAGTTCATGGTTGGCCTGTGAGTGTGTTTGTGTGAAATTATGTTGATTGTGTATTAATATTTGATCTGTGATCAAACATTCATCATAGTATTATTTTATTTCATTGAAACAATATAACATTTGACATCATTCACTTGCTCTCATGAATTATCCTTGTGTCTCTTGAATAAACACAGTTTTATAATAGTAAATAATCAAAATTGTTGAATTTAGTTACCTTATATTTTGCTGAATATATTCATCAAGACTATTGACAATCTATTTTTCTTCTGTCTTCCATTGATTTTGATACTAATTTAAAGTTGATCCTACAGAATAGATTGGAAGAAGTTTTCCCTCTTTAATTTCTAGGGATAACTTAGGTAGAACCACTGTTAGTTAGTATATTTTTAATGATTTCTTTACTGCTATTATCATTAGCATTGTTGTTATTATTACTAATGTATTCTCTCTCTCTCTCTCTCTCTCTCTCTCTCTCTCTCTCTGTGTGTGTGTGTGTGTGTGTGTGTGTGTGTGTGTGTGTGTGTGTGTGTATTGGCATGTTTGACCTTGTGGAGTTACTTACCTCCTTCTACATTCACATGGTTGCTAGAGAACTAATTTAGGTAGCCAGACTTGCACAGCAAACATCCTCATGTTATAGCTATTTTTTCTAACTCCTGTTATTTGTTCTGTGAAGAATTTAACAGTAAAATTATTTGATGCTGGTCTTTAATGGGATATATTTTATTGTTCGCTTAATTTGATTTTGATTCTTCCTGATTCTATCTTGGTATAGTGTATGAGGTAAGGAATTTGTTCATATGTCCTAGGTGATTAAATTTGTTGGCACACATTGTTCTTATTAATTTCAATAATTCTTTATATTTCTATAATAACAGCTATAATGACTCCTATACATATTATATTATTTGACATTTGAGCCAAATCTATTCTCTGGAATTAAATTTGTTTTCAAAAGCTTCTTAATGAAAGCAGATATTAAGATTCTCTAAGAAAGAAGTTGGTGCTGGCTATATCCAAAAGGTAAATATAACTAGGCTTAATATTTTAATACTACAGTTGGACACCTGGAGCTCCACCTGGGGCCTGGCTGAGGATCTCTGCATCCACTTCCATCAGTTATTGGATGAGATTTCCAAGACGATTGTTAGGGTGTTTGGCCATCTGATCACCAGACTAGGTCAGGTCAGGCTTTCTCTTGACCATTGCCAGCAGACTACAGAGGATATATCATTGTGGATTTCTGGGGACCTCTCGAGCACTCTGCCTATTCCTGTTCTCATGTGGTTTTCACTTATCATGGTCTGTTATTCCTCATTCTCTGCAAGAGCGTGAATTGTTGAATCCAAGATTGCAAAAAGCACAGGGACAAATAGCCAAACAAATGGAAGCACATGAATTATGAACCAAAGGATGTGGAGCCCCCAGCTGGATCAGGCCCTCTGAATAAGTGAGACCATTGAATAGCTTGATCTGTTTGGGAGGCACCCAGGCTGTGGGACCAGGATCTGTCCTTAGCGCATGAGCTGGCTGTTTGAAACCTTGGGCTTACACAGGGACACTTTGCTCAGTCTGGAAGGAGGTGACAGGACCTGCCTGTACTGAATCCACCAGGTTTAAATGAATCCCCAGGGGTGCCTTGATCCTGGAGGACATGGGAATGGAGGGGACAGGATGGGGGTAGATAGGGGTGGGAGCGGGAGGGGGGAGGACAGGGGAACCCATGGCTGATGTATAAAATTTAAAACACATAATAATAAAGAGAAAATATTTTAATACTACAATCTATCTCTTTACTTAAAAATAAAATTTTGTGGCTTTGAGTATATAGTTTCATGGTAAAGTTGTTTCACATGATATACCAGGTTTTCTTCCCAGTAATGTGAACTAAATAAAATAAAGAAAGAATAACATTTTATGTAGATGTTACAAATAAAATCATCCAGAAATCTCAAAAAAAAGGAACTGTCAGTGAATGGAGAATTCTAAAAGTAACTGTAAAATATATGATTAAATACTCCAGTTAATTTTCTCATATTCTTGGTTTATTTTATGTGTGCATTTTAATTTTTGAAAAGTCTATTCTTAGAAATTTATTATTAGTATATAGTATGATATTAGTTTAATAGTCAGTTTGACATAACTTGGAGAACCTAAGAAGTTCTCAATGAGTGATTTTCTAGATCAGGCTGGCTTATGAGTGTGTTTGTGGGAGATTGTGTTGATTGTGTATTAACTGATGTGGGAAGTTACTGCCCACTATAGGCAACACTGTTCTCTAGGCAGAAGTTTTGAACTACCTTCATTATGGATATGTTGTGACCAGCTCTGTGGAGTTCCTCTTGTTGTGCCTTCTCCACAACAATGTTCTATAGCCTGAAATTGTAAATGGAGTTTTATAAGTAGCTTTTCCACTAAGTTGTGTCATATCAGGGTATTTTGTCACAGCAATAGATGTTAAATTTAAACAGACACTGTAAGGAATCGTGCTACCATTAGTTATTATTTAGTAAACTGAAGATTCAATGTAAGTTTAATAATGTTAAATAGGATCCCAGCAGTATATTCTATTTTGAATTCTAAGCTCATGTGAAGCTATCCACAGCATTTCCCTGTCTCAGTGATGAAATGGATATTGCTTGGACGGTAGTGTACTTCCCAGATTGTCATGATTAATGTTTTTGACTCATGGTTAATCCTTACTCTATCAAAAACTCAAGGCCACTTTTACATCCCAAGTGAATCTTTTCTAGTGTTATTTGGGAGAGTCAAGCCAGAGATATAAGACTGTATGATGCCAGGGGAGTAGGCTTGCACACATGTTTATGGTAAGTGATAATGCCATTTGAATTTCAAAGTAAAGTATAGCTACTGTGCTTTGAGAAAACAGATCAGAAAAACAAAATAGTAACCTTGAACTTAGGAGCTGTGTGTCGATCATGTTGCAAGGTGTGTGATTACTAATCAGAGCAATTCACATAACTACTATGAAGTCATCAGGGTGAAATGTGCCACATTTTAAATAGCCAAGTATTGTGCCAACAAATAATCTATATCTAGAAATTAATAATGAATCTTTCAAATAATAGTAAACTCTCTGGAAATAATCACCATAACAGAGGCAAGAGTCATTAGAAGTCCTTGATTTTCCTACTTTCTCGTCAGTTGTCTTACTCTTTCACAAAATAATGTAAGTATTGATGTAGTCTTCATATTTTCGAAAGTTCTATCTTCCAAATTTCCATATTTCTCTGGATTTTTTTCCTTTAGAAAAATATATTTTATTGTGTTATTTAAAGAATACAGTAAATATAGATTTAAACTGATATCACTATTGTGATAAGATAAAGAACATAACTATCATTCCATGTAGCTAACCCTTTTTCCTGCTACAAAGAGCATCTATAAGTTACTCATTTCAGAAAACATCTAAATAGAACGTATTATTACTAATTACAGCCTCATGTGATATATTAAATATTTTGGTTTCTATATCTTTTGGCTAAATATCTCATTTCCATCCCCATAGAAATAGCCACTCTTTTCTTCTCCATATGTATACATGACTTAAAAAAAATATTCCACATATAAATGACATCATGTAATTTTTTTCACTTAGAACAAAATTCTGTAGACATCTACCTGTATCTGACCCAAATGCTGAGATTACCTGTACTTATCAATATTTCCACCTTTTACATTGGTTCTGGATACAAACTTAGATCCTTATGTATGCATGGTGAGTAATTACCAATGGACCCATCTCCCTAGAACTCTTCAATATCTGTATTTCTCAGAATTTCAATAAAAAATGTATGCTTTATTAAAGTCTTTTCTGAAATATTCAAATTATATTTAGGATACCTATTGTTTCAACTAGTGGAACACTAAGATTTGAACGCCAACACCTACATGTTCACATTTGTTTTATGAAACTTAGCCCTGTGTCTCCTGTAAAATCAAAAATATGATGAGGTACTTACATTGCTAGAACCTTGGACATTATTTGTGTTGAGCTTTATAACTATACTATCACTGCTGATACCCTATCCAGACTTCCCAAAGACATTTTTTTATTCAGGTCAAATTGTGAGAAAGAAGTTCATTTGTTCAATAGAGAATGCCTGTTGATTTCTATGAACTGTGCCTAGCAGGTGGTTAGGATCAATAAAAATTTATACCCTTTCCAGTAGTTATTGACCATATTAAGAGCTAATCTTGAATTTTTTTTTTATAAAGTAATTTTGATATTTGGTCAGAAATACAGCTAAAAAAAAGTTGAACTAATTAGCTCACATTGCTTCAATAAAGAATACTACTTTTTCAATAATGAATACTACTTACATAATACAGAATCAGGAGAGTGTGGTAGGGAGTGGGAAGAGGGATGAGAGGGGGATCTGTGGTTGATATGTAAAATGAATAAAGAATAAAAAAAGAGAACACTGCAACAACAACAAAAAATTTAAAGATATTGAGAGAATAAATGTTACAGAAGCCAATGTAAAGGGAAATTTCTTAAATGAAAAAAATGATAAAATGTGTGTAATATGCAAATACTCAATCAAAAGAAGTTTGACTGAAGTGATTTTGAAAAGCACATTTGCTATTCCATGGCCATACAGGATCACATTTATGTCACAAAATTTGTTATGATATTTTGAGTACTGAATGAAATAAAAGTGCAAGAAAAATAAAATAAAGGTCACATAAAAATAAGGAGGAGACATTATCTGATATTTCCTCTTACAGGGATTGTATCTAATAAAAAGGCTAACATGACTTTAATGTTCCCAATAAAATGAAAGCATGCTAAGGAATTAATTATTCACCTCATTTCTAAAAGATTACTAATTTTTAACAGTTGACTGAATTTTGTGCTATAGCACAATCAGCATCTGGGTTGTATTATTAAATATGTCTTAAAAATGTGTATTTTTAGAAAATATACTTTCAGAAGATATACTTGACATTTTGGAGTTAAAGTGAAAGGCGAAAATGGGGACTAGATGGATGAGAGATAAAGCATGTAGAAAATCAATCAAGAGGAAAGTTCTTTGACATCTGTCAGAAAAGAAATTTCAAAGAAGTGAAAGGCTAAAGCAAGGCAGTAAAGGACATAAGCTGAGTTTAACAACTTTAGATTTGAAAATAAGTGATAAATTGTGTGAGGTACTGTGGTAAAGTTCTAAAGTGGACTTCTAACACTCTAGCTCTTCCTTGTTATATAAGACAAATGTTACTTCCCTTTGGCAAATGGAAAAGCAGGACTCCCCAGTGCTTGGCATGGATTCTAGTTTTATGTTAATTTATGATTGGCATAAGCACCCAAATTTCTGGCTTCTTAAAAGAGAGGGGTGGAATCTTGGATAGACATACAGCTAAATTAGCCTATTGAGACCCATGACAATGATTTTTCTTGAACTGATTCAAAAAGTGGAAAGGTTTTTCCCCCAGAAATATTATCCTAGAGTCCATAAATGCTGAGTCATCATCTCCTCTGTTAACAGAACAGAACTTGTAAAATGAATATCACATATATACATATATGCACATATATACACATATACAGTATATATTACATATAAAATACTTATTCATTCTCTCTATCTATATCTATCTATACATATATCTGAAGGGACTTAATGTATAAATATATATGGGATTTATTAGAGTGGCTTGCAGGCTGTGATCCATCTAGTCTAAAATGGCTATCTCCTGATGGAAAGTCAAAGAACCTAATAGTTGTGCAGTCTACGAGGCTAGATGTCTCACCTGAAGACCACTATATGTCAGAATCCCAAAAAAGTGGGCTCTAATATCAGTGAAGTAATGTGTCAGCAGCAGAATAGAAGAGCTTGACAGTGAGAATGAGGACAAGAATTCAAAAATTAAAAGCTTCTTTTTTTCCACCTTCTTTTATAAAGGTGACCATGAGAAGCTAGTCCCCACACAGAGTTAGGGTAGACCATCTGACTTCAGATGATCTAATCTAGAAAATCCCTCTCATGTAGGCCTAGCTGGTTGGGTGTTTAGTTAATTCCAGATGTAGTCAAGTTAACAACCAAGAATAACCATTACAGGTATGGTATTGACAGGCCTCCCATTTAACTGTAGGAATAAGAGGAATTTAATTCTCATGTAAAAGATGTTTAGAGAGCTAAAAGTAGTCACACAAGACCTGTCATGCAGGAAATGTGCCAGGATTAACAAGAGGAGGGAGTAGGTGTCTTCACATCTGAAATATTTATGCCTCCTTTCCTGGAGACAACATATTAATTTCCATTCACATGTCCAGGCAAAAGATAGAAAAATGACCACATATGTCATTGTAAAATGGCTAGAACATGCAATCTTTTGTTATAGGCTGTGGTGGAACCACCTTAAAATACATATTCTGTTGCCCAAGAAGAGGATAAAAGTGAAGAAAACAGTTTGTCAGGCTAGACTCTCTAGAGAGTTCAGAACACAAAGTCATTGGTTTGCTTTTGCAAACTTCCTTCTTCCCAATGACCTTTAGCTTGATTTCTTCCCACAGTAACCACTCTATCCATTGCCTGTTTACTTCACAAGAGGCAGATGCTCCCTCACTTTAAAGACGGGAATGGAACAATTGGCTTTTAGTGTGCTAGTCCTTTTTACAAATTCCATTTTGAGCAAAAGAAACATAAAGTGTTTTATAAAAACTACTGATGCTGAGTTGCAGTGCTCCTTGACATAGTAACTGAAAGGTAAACTGAACAAGCATCGGCTAGCATTATTGAAATCATATTGTCATTTCCATAGAAGGCAGATGGTTCCTTGTAAAGCAAGGTTAGGAGAGGTCCTCAAAACCTTCTTCAACAATAAGTTCAGACATTCTCTTGTCTTTTTGACCTTGATTTTTTTTTTATTTCTGAGGATGCATTAGCTATGTACACAAAGGCTTTTCTTTCCCTTTTGATGCTTAATGGTTTTTCTTCATGAACAAGTACCAGAGGGGGTTGCCATGAAAGCATATTTTGTCTAAAACCAAAGGTTTCTCATTTACTTTTCTAAATTACCAGTTTTATTAATTTCATTCACACATGTAACAGATATTAAGAGCAAAAAAGAGTTCTATACTTGGCTAAGCCATGGGAATAGTTAAGCATTCATGTTCCAGCTCCATCCAGGGCTTGCATTTTAGTGGGAGAGAGAATATAAAATTAAGGAAATATACTTTTTGAAAATTGTCATAATACTTTATGTTAAAGATTATAAAAAATGAACATAATTCATTACACATACAACTATGTCAGGCTGTTTGCATTAAAGAAATCACAAAAAAATTTGATCTTAACTTTGAGGAATGTCTAGGAAACGTTAGCTAAGTGAAAATAAAGGAAGAATATTGCAGGTGAGGAAGCTCAAATACCCAGACCTACTATTGTAATGGAAATGGAGCGCCATCCATTCCACTGCCATTTACCAAGCATCAGCTGTAAGTGCATGATCTCATGAGGAAGCCAGACACTAGCTCTGGATGGGAGGAAAAGGGAAAACCCTTTATAATTGAGTGCAGTGTAACAGCTCCCTGTGTATTAGAAGTTTTTGATATTATAGTAAGCAACAATAAAGAATTTCTCTCAAATCTACCTAAAAAGACAAGAACAAAGGGAATCTTAAACAGTGGATCTGCCACCTAACCTGCAACGCTGTGCATCTTCTAATGTGCAAGCATTGTATTCCTGTCTTATTGACTTTGGTCATATTCCTGGGTCTGCATTCAACATCTACAATGTGTATAATTTCATGATTATGGCAGAGAAAAAAAGAAGAAGCCTTGGAATTGGCAGTATCAGAATTCCACAGTGTAATTATAGAACCTAATAGAATAAGTTAAGAATGTTTACTTTACCTCTTTAAATTACTCTTACACAAAGTCCTATAATCAAATTCTTAGTCACTAGATTAATACATAGATTAATACAGAGCTTCAAAAATAAATTTTTTAAATAATTATATTTGTGTTTTAATTTTACATATCAGCCATGGGTTCCCCTGTCCTTCCCCCTCCTGCCCCCACCTTCCCCCCAGCCCCTCCCCTCCATTCCCATCTCCTCCAGGGCCAAGACTCCCCTGGAGATTCAATTCAACCTGGTGGATTCAGTAAAGGCAAGTCCAGTCCTCTCCTTCCAGTCTGAGCAAAGTGTCCCTGTGTAAGCCCCAGGTTCCAAACAGCCAGCTCAAGCACTAAGGACAGGTCCCAGTCCCATTGCCTGGGGACCTCCCAAACAGATGAAGCTATTCAATGGTCTCACTTATCCAGGGGGCCTGATCCAGTTGGGGGCTCCATAGTTTTTGGTTCATAATTCATGTGTTTCCATTTGTTTGGCTATTTGTCCCTGTGCTTTTCCAATCTTGCTCTCAACAATTCACACTCTTACAGTCCTTCCTCTTTCTCAACAATTGGAATTTCAATTGAAAAAACAGAATTAGATAGAGGACAGGCAGTTAAATTTTCTTTTCACTCTATGAGACAATAGATATGTTGTATTTTATATTCAAGTAGTAGAAATTTTTGTAAAGTAAAAGGCCACATTTTCATTATTTACATATGTACTATTTAAATATTTTCCTGAAATAATGATGCTTAGATTTTATACATAAAACATATCCATATATCAACAATTTTAGAAGACTGTATACTTGAAAAGCACATTTGAATTGTTGGTTCAAGTTAAACTGGGCTAAATAATAAAACAATATTCTATGCTCAAAAAGCAGCAGAAAAAGGAAATTAAAAGCCTTAAATGAGCTGAATTACTTAATTTTTAACTATTCTTTTGTTTTTGAATTATAATATAATTATACCATTTTTCTCCTTCCCTTGTCTCCCTCCAAACAATCCCATATACCTCTCCTATCTTGCTTTCGAATTCATGGCTTCCATTTCTTCTCAGTTGTTACAAACACACACACACACACACACACACACACACACACACACACACACACACACACACACACACACTACAAAGAAGAGAAAGAAAGGGACCTGGGATATGACCCAGTAAGTAAGAATGTTTGCTGGACAAGCATGAGGCCTTCTATTCAAATCCCCAAGATTCATATAAGAAGCCACGCTTGGTATGATGAGTTTGAACCCAGCACAGTGTTGGTGAAGAAGGTGAGTGAGAGAAAGGAGTATCACTGGGGCTTGCTGGCTACCAGCCTAGTTCCAGGTTTAGTAAGACATAGTAAGGGATTATACTGGTTTAGTAAATTGATGGTCGTAGGTAGGTTCTTCTCTAAGATATATGACTTCAATAGCATCGAGTACTTACCTAAGTTTCTAGTACCAAGCATGGTTTCCCTCTTGTTGAACAGGTCTTCAGTCCAATATGAGAGCTGTCTGCTATCACAAAAGTACGTGTGCCCCTACTGAACTCTTAGAGTAATGATGCCATGTTGGTCATTGATATGTTCAAAGGTATCATAAATGGATAGGACTGTTGTGTGTTTTGATCCTTTGGAAGCTTGCATAATGCTTTCTAATACCAAGAAAACTAGTCCTCAGTGAACAGGCATTGAGATCAGTCTCATATCAGGGAACTCTCATTCATGTGTCTGAGAGTGCATGGTGTCTTCAATAGTAAACATTTATCTTTCATCTATGATGGGAAACCAAATGTAATAATGATAACCTGTAATGTTTTGAAGTCTCTTGGAGAACACTGACTAACAAGTCAGAAGAAGGTTTCTCAAGCTCAGTGTTGAGGTTTTTGTTAGATGGTCATTAGTTCTTTGAAGAAACATTGTAAACTCAGATGAGAAAATTTCATTTAAACTAATGTGATTTAGAGTTTTTTTTAAATATATAGTTAATTTTCTGATTCCTTATAACTTTTTCAGACATGCTTACTAATATTTTTTTACATTCTTCTCTCCTTGTGCTTTTATGTTTCCACTCCCCCATTAGGGCCCACTTACCTCTGTTTTCCCATTTTTCTGATCAGATCACTTGTGCTCTGTTATTCCCCTCTCTGTCTTTCCCTGACTCCCCAACCCTGGCAGTGATCCTTTTTTATGTTCCTGGATTCCATAGTTATTATAGGTTGTGTACCTACATCTGAAGATTTGGTGTAAGAATCCTTAAATGAGAGAGAACAGGCAATGTTTGTCTTCCTGGATCTGAGTTACCTCATTAACCTGATCTTTTCTAGCTCATATATTTACCTGCAAAGTTCATGATTTCATTTTTTTCTTTACAGATAGACAGTGTTTCATAGTGTAATATATATGCCATGTATCATTATCCATCTTTTGGTTCAAGGTTTTTGAAGTTGAGGTTGAACTATTTTAGAAGAGGAAAGTTCTTCCAAACACAAAACAGAAGAAGGAGGGATATGAGAGTGATATGAAGGTTGAAGAACAAAAACAAAACAGAAGCTCCCAGATATTGTTTTTGAAAGTACAATTTAATCAGACATGTGTCAGGAATAGGTTGCTGTGGATATTGTGCTGCATGCTGTGAATGTATTGCTCTGATTGGTTCATCAATAAAGTGCTGGTTGACCAGTAGCCAGGCAGGAGGGTAGGCAGGACAAAGAGAGAGGAGACTTCTGGGAAGATGAAGGCTAAGTCAGGAGTCACCAGCCAGACACAGAGGAAGCAAGATGTAAAGGCAGAACTGAGAAAAGGTACCAAGCCATGTGGCTAAACATAAATAAGAATTACGGGTTAATTTAAGTGTAAGATCTAGCAAGAAGCCTGAGCCATTAGGACAAACAGTTTTAATTAATATAACCATCTGTTTATTTTGGTCTGAGCTGCTGTGGGCCCATGCGGGACTGGAGAAAAATCCAGCTACAATAGGTGATTCTAAAGACTAGGGTTAGGTATGAAGTTTATATTCAATAATTAGTTTTAATGTATCATTGACAAAAACGTAAATTAGAAATTCTTCACAACTTTCTTAGGCAGATAAATGAACCTAAGTAGGAGCAGCACAATGTTTCTGCAAATTCATAAGCCATGATTAGCAGACATGATCAGGAAATAACAAAAAGAAAGGAAATGTTGATCAAAGGATAACATGGGAAAAATGTGAATTTTTATTGTTCTGCTTTTTGAATTTCGTATGTAGTATTGTGGGCTTAAATTCATCTTTCTCACCCTCTTAAATTTTTTTATTTAAGGCTAGAGACATGGCTCAGCAGTTAAGAGTGCTTCCAGAGGTCCTGAGTTCAATTCCCAGCATCCACATGGTGGCTCACAACCATCGGTAATGAGATCTGGCGCCCTCTTCTGGCCTGCAGGCATACTGACAGACAGAACACTGTATACATATAATATGCATACATAATAAATCAATAAATCAATAAATCAATAAATCTTAATTTTTTTATTTAAAAAGCAGCAAAAATGACTTTCAATGATATTCTGCTATACTAATTGTGGTGGTTCGCAAGAAAATGTCCCCGAATGGAGTGGCACTATTAGGAGGCATGACTCTGTTGGAGGAAGTAGGTCGATGTGGGTATGGGCTTTGAGGTGTCTTTTGCTCCAGCTTCCCTAGTGTGGCTGTCAGTTGACTTCCTACTGCCAGAGCACGTCGGGACACCCTGTCTTAAGTGGGGTGTCTCCATCCCATCTTTCCTGTCAGGGTCAGGGAATCTGTTGAAGAGGAGATGGAAAGAGTGTAAGAAGTAGAGGGGATGGAGGATACCAAGACAACAAGGCCATCTGTATCAACACGAGCAAAGCTCAAATGAGCTTAGAAAGACTGACGCAGTATGCACAGGGTTTTCATGGGTCACCACCAGGTCCCCTGTGCATATCTTATGGCTCCCAGTTTATTCTTTTATAGCATTCCTGAGTAGGCAAATGAGTGGTTTTCTAATGTGTGGTCTTCTCTTGGACTCTTTTCTGTTTGTTTATTTTGTCCAATTCCAATGTGTTAGTTTTTTGGTTTTATCTTATTACACATTATGTTATGTTTTAAGTCTGAAAAGCTCTTTGCTGTTGTTGCTTTCTAAAGAGACATAAAGGTAGTCTATCCAGATGGTAAAGTAGGTAGTCAGGAAATGGGAGGAGTAGCAGCAGGGGAAACTTTCATCTGTATATATTATGTGAAAAAAAAATAAACAAAAAAGGAAATTCTGCAAAAAAAAAAAGTATTTTTTACTCATCATGTATATGTGTGTATCTCTCTCTCTCTCTCTCTCTCTCTCTCTCTCTCTCTCTCTGTCTCTGTGTGTGTGTGTGTGTGTGTGTGTATGCCACATGTTTGTGCTTCCCCAATGAGGTTAGAAAGAGCATCAGCTCCCTAGAGTTGGAGCTACATGCAGTTGTAAGTTATCCAAAGTGGGTGTTGTCAACAGAATTCAGGTTTCCGGAAGAGCAATGTATGGTCTTAACTACTGAGCCAATCTCTTTAGACCCTCTGTCTTTTTTTTTTTTTTCTTAAAGACAAATGTCAGAAATAGTTCAAAGAGAAAGATATTTAATTTTAATATTTCTGAGTATCAGTGGAAAGTGATGGGCATGTGGAGGAAAGTAGTTATGCCTGGTCTATGTAAAAAATTATCATTTGTAAATATATTTTCTAATTCTGAAACTACTCAAAAAGCAAATTTAGTAATTCAGCAAACTTGAAAACAAAACATAACTGTTATGGTTTCTTTATTTTATTTTCATTCCTGTATACCAGGAAGGAGCTCAGAAGAGCATTTTCATGATCTTTGACATCACTGCGAGTTTCTTTGTAGAAAAGAATGCTGCACAATGTGTGATTCACCCCTTCTGTGGGGATGCTCCTTGGTTTCATTCCAAATATGTAAGTACATCTATATATGAGTAGCAGCAGAAAGCAGACCCAGCAGCAGCTTCTGGTAGCCACATTTTAGGAGGAATTTTAAAACACATCAAACACTTGAAACATAGTCTCTTCAAAGTTTTAGCAGAAACTTTCTCCCACATGAGTTTAAATATCAAGTACTGAGTGTAGTACTGACATTTTGTCAATAAATGATTCTCAGAAAAATATTTCATAATACTCTAAAGAAAACAGCACAGTAAAAGGCTGATGAAAATGCTATTTTTTTGTATTCCATAAGCATTATTTGATGATAAACATAATTGTTCAAAAGTCATGACCTAGATAGGACAAATAACTTTACCAATTATCTGCATCCATTGCAAAAGGCTGAGAATCAAGTTGGAAATGTTTTTAGAAAAAAACAAAATAATTGAGTGAATTTCCTGAAGTGTTTGTGACTTATTTTACTTGCTACATATAATGAAATGCATGATATATTGTGTATCCTTGGTAACAAATGAGCTGGTTTGCAGCACTAAATCAAGAGTTCAATGAGAATCCTGCATGGCTTTTTTTTTTTTTTTGTGTGTCCACCTGTCTCTTTTTAGTTTGATGCATTTCTGTATTTACATATCACCTAATATTAGAAAGGAATTCTTACTCCTATGAGGTGTATGTTTCTTAGGGATGTGTACTGGGCACCTACATTACACACATGATTGTGGCAGTTTCAAATGCTGAGATCAAAAATATAAAACTAAGTTCAGTTCGTATCATAAGACTATCGCCTCAACTACTTATATATGTAGAATATATCCTTTACATAAAATTATTTATGTACATAAAGTTATAAATGGTAAGAAACTTTCTATGAGTGTTTGATAATATAACACAATAATATGTTTATTCTGTAGACTATTTCCTGTGTACCATGGTTGATAATCATTTACATTCTATCATTACAGTGTTGTTTCCAGTGTCATTATAATGTAATACTAAATAAAAATCATAAAATACATATTTACAAAATTGATTCCTAATAGGTATATACAAAGACAATAATGAAATACTTAAATCCATTAACTTGTGGAATTTGAATATTGATGAAAATTTTTAAACTTTAGTTACTAAAAGAAATTTCTTTACCTTTCCCTCTTACCTTACAGACAAGCTCATCAGCTTTACTGCAGAAATATAGGCTACCTTTAAATTGTGCTGTTATCCTTTCCAAGAATGTGCCTTTCAACAGAATGTAATAGATGAACCATTGTTCTTTGAAAGTGTTGGAAATAATTCAGGAAAATGATAAGGACAAAAGGAAGAAAGTGATGTGGAGGAACCACACAGAAAAGCAGGAAGAAACAGAAGCCCTGCTGGGAAGAAACAGAGAAAAGCAGTAAGAAAAACTACAGTTATTCTTCTCATACTGGGCCAGAACATGGTTTATTTACAGTGAAGATTATTAATCAACTTAATCTGCCCTGGGGGCTGTTTTGGTTTTCACATTATTCTGTTAAGTAATAAGTTTCCTTTGCCTGAAACAAAAGCCAGTTCTGAAGCAGTGCAATCCAGTGAAGGAGCTCCTTTTGTTTGTCCTGGCTTTTAGTAATTTTTCCACCTAAGTGAAGAAACAGCAAAGTTTATCTTCACACAAGTGAAGCACACAATTCTGCCTTTCATCCTGAGTGGGAGCTTCAGGAGCTGACCACGGGATGGTCATGTTTTGTGTTTTATATCTGTTCTTCTCTGCTCAGTTAATTTTATTTCTGTACTTCTTAGGAGGGAGGGAGGGGGAAAGGGTTGTTTGAAGGAGAAATTGTTTCAATGCATTTCACTTTAATATTTTTTAAAAATTCAGTTCATCCTATAGCATACAAGTGTATGAAGGAAGGGCAAAACCTTTGCATTATATATGTACAGATGTGTTTAAGTAGAACCAGCTCAAAATTGTGCTGGATTAAATTTAATTTCTCTCACCCCAGGGTACATTCTAGTGTCATATCAAATTATATGCCTTATTTTTTAAAGCCAATAACTATTTTTGTGTCATGTGTGGAGACATGAAGACAGACAGAAATGATTTTTATAATAATTTATCCATTAAGTTCTTTCTTGCATATTTCAAATTTAGATAATATGTTTTTTTATACAATTTGGCTTCATATACATTAACAATGTATGATAGCCAAAGATGGATAGTGGAAAAAAGGGCCAATGCAATTTTCATGAAAAATTAAAATATAACTATATATTAGAATTCTTGAGAAACAATTAATCTACCACATATTTTATTTAAAGTTTTGTAGAATACAAAGAATAATATTCAAGTTCCTATACAAAACAAAGTGAAATGAAATTTTCATAACTATATAAATTAGAAAGCATATTTTCAATTATACCAGATAAAACAGCTTGTAATTTATGGAACATCCAAATCTCCAAAAGGAACTAGGTATTTTATCAAGCTCCTGCTGTCCCTCTTGGGCATGGTCGGGGAATCCCATTGTGCTATGGGTGTTCCTTGACTCTCTACTAGGAGAGTAAGGGCACATGTCTGGGTCTGGTGAGGGGGTTCTTACCCTTGCATGTCTGTGACAGAGGGAATCCAAGCTTGATGTCACTGCTCTGATACTTCCTGCTTCACTGAACACATCATCAAGAGATTGCTCTCCACACAGATTGTTCCCAAACATTGATTAGGTTAACCAGGGTAAGGTCATACTGGTGGCATAGTTAACCTCTACACACTCAAGTAGAAAATCATGGATTCTTCCATTAGTCTTTTTACTTTGCATTCTAAAATGTTTTAATAAGTGGCACATAGGCTCCCCATGGAGAACCTACTACTATTAATCTGATAAATGGATATAATATTATAATTACTCCTAATGCCATATTGCTATGTCCGTAGATCAGTGCATTGCTGAACCTTCATCAGATGGTCAAATTTTATTGTCTCTGACTTCAAGCTGAGCTCGCCATATAAATTATCTATCATATTTATTTGGGGTCTCATCCCAAACTAATTTTCTTTCCCAGATGGGATACCAACTTTATATTAAGCAGAAAATCAAAAATCCTGTGGGAACTAGAACATTTCCTTACCCACTACTGTGCACTGCCCTCACAGACAAAATGGCAGCACTGTCATTTTAGAGAACCTCATCCGTGCCTCTGCTGCTTCTAGAAAGCAACCAGTCTCACCTAAATGTCCATGATGCCAGGATTGTTTAACACTACCTTTCAGTAGGACACTGGTTAATGAGATTCATATGATAGTGTATCTTTCTCATACTCTCCTTGAAAACTATTATGAAATTGTCTCCTTTGCAATTTAGAATATTAGAATAAACATATTTTGTGCTCTTTGTTGAATTGCTTATCTGCTTGGACATTATGTAAACACACAGTAAATTTCTATATCTCAGGTCAGTATTAGATTGCCAGTTTAATAGAACAGATGATGTAACATTGCAGAAAATGTTTAAGAACTGTTTAAAACTTAAAAGCATGATTTCCACTAGGGCTTTCTAATGTCATATATATCCCTCAACTTCCCCGTGAAGATAAGAGAGTTTGAAAGGTTTGAGATGCTCTGTTTGAAAGTGCAATTTTCCCTTTAATGCTTAAGGATCACACTACAATTGCTGTGATTAATTGAAACAATACATTTAAATGTTGCCAAGCAGCTGCTACTTTATTAAAGGAGGCATTTCCCTCCAAGAGTCTCTTTGTTTCATGCAACATGCTCTGTTCCCCAGACACAGGTGGTAAGGTGGCACATACCCAGCCAGTTCCCATAATGTACAGTTCCACTTAGAGACGTATCACAATAACAGTTTAATTTTTACTGTTCCCACTTGGGTTCTTATGAGGGCATTATATCTAGAGGAGGACAATTAAGGTTTGTGTTAGCAAGAGCTGGTGATCATGGCTCACCCCTGACCTTCAGGCTAATGAGAAGTTCCTCTGGGTAGCTGGCTTCTCTTAAGTCAGCCCTGCGCTGTGTAATCTTTATTGCACAAAATGACATTTGAAGTTTGTTTTACATGAGCAAGTAGGAGAACATTATTTCTGCAGTGAGCAATAATTATCTGCCTCCTAACTGAAAATGCACGCTGTGGATAAATTGTGTTCATCTGGTAGCCTTTGTTTGTAAGACAAGTTAATTAAAAGAGGAATGTTGAAAACTATGTTTGCCCACTGAGTGCTGATGGAGTAATAATATTACTTTACAAGAAAACATTATGTGCAAAACAACTTTGATTTTATTCTAGACTTACGAAAGAAATTGAGGTAAATACAATGTTTCCACAAGCAAAATTTAATCACACACACACACACACACACACACACACCAGATGAGGCAAATTTTCTATTCATCCTAATAAAGTAATAAAAGTACAAATGTCTCTGTACCCAGGTGGCATTTGTGCTATTTAGTCTGGACAAGACATATTGAACCTAGTAATATGTACTTAGTAAGATGTTAAAGTAATTTTCTATACAGAATAATGTTTTCCAGGATGTTATAGGGGTCTCTATCTTTGCTTAAAATGTATAAATTGTTCAATATAAACACCTAATAGTTATGGCAAATATGCTTTGCAAAAAAAAGCATGCTTCTAGATATACATTAAAAATCTAATTTCCTATTTTTTGTAAAGAGGCCAATACCTTAAATGGGAATTACTAGACATAACTATTTTCTGATGGAGAATTTTTTTTCTTCTTTAAAAATATCTCACAATTAAACCTATAGTTCAGTCATCAAAAGCAGGGCTAATATTTTGTGGAAAATTACTTTTCCTTTGGTTTATAACAATGTCAAAAATCAATTTTATTTGTTTATTAAAACACTAAGTGATTTGAGAGCAGATTTTAAAACAAAATCCAATCACAATATTCTTCCTTCATGAAAAGGAGATACATACTTTCCAAGAACGTGTTTCTAGGTAAAAAATTGATACTTTCATCTAACAAGGAGCGTCACTGTTGAATGATTTTTTTTGTCTCCATTGTTCTCTCAATTGGTGCGACCTTCCTTTATGTTCTACACAAAAAGCCTGCCTTCAGCCAGACATAAGCTTCATGATCTTAAGCTCAACATGAAGACAGTTGAGGAAGGAAGATTGTGTGGTTCACCCAGCCCGAGTGACGCAGCAGGAAGCTGAATTCATCAACAAACAGAAATTCCTAAAAATGCTAAATGGAATTATCAAGGTTGGTCAATAGATCTCATCTTTTCCGTTTAGTTCAAATTGTGTTTATCTCCAAAAAAATAAATAAATGGAATAATTTTTAAATGACAATAAAATGCACATTTTACAATAAATTAAATGAACTACTATGGTATGTATTTCAGATATGTAAATGCTGGTGACAAAAGTATTTGACCTTCATGTGCATCTAAGAGTAAGTTTTTTTTTTTTAAATTATATTTGTGTTTTAATTTTACATATCAGCCATGGGTTCCCCTGTCCTCCCCCCTCATGCTCCTGCCCTCACCTTCCCCCCCAGCCTCTCCCCCCATTCCCATCTCATCCAGGGCAAAGACTCCTCTGGGGATTCAGCTCAACCTGGTAGATTCAGTACAGGCAGGTCCAGTCCCCTCCTTCCAGGCTGAGCAAAGTGTCCCCTCATATGCCCCAGGCTCCAAACAGCCAGCTCATGCACTATGGACAGGTCCTGGTCCCACTGCCTGGGTGCCTCCCAAACAGTTCAAGCTATTCAATTGTCTCACTTATCCAGAGGGCCTGATCCAGTTGGGGGTTCCACAGCTTTTGGTTCATAATTCATGTGTTTCCATTTGTTTGGCTATTTGTCCCTGTGCTTTTTCCAATCTTGGTCTTAACAATTCTCGATCTTACAATCTCTCTTCTTTCTCAATAACTGGAGTCCTGGAGCTCCACCTGGGGCCTGGCCAAGGATCTCTGCATCCGCTTCCATCAGTTATTAGATGAGAGTTCCAGCATGACCGTTAGGGTGTTTGGCCATCTGATCACCAGACTAGGTCAGTTCAGGCTTTCTCTAGACAATTGCCAGTAGTCTACAGTGGATGCTAAGGGTAAGTTTTCATTTGTCAATTTATCTATTAAAAATAGCATATTTGAATTAGAAAATGTATCTACCTGAAATATATTATGATTCATAGTCATGAGCTGCATATTTTGATCCAAAGCATTACAAACTGGAGGTGAACAGTAGTACATGGTCCTTTTCTGAAGCCTTTCACAGTTTTCATGGCAATATGCAGCTGCATGCTTCTCAATTATTCTGACAAAGTCACTTGAGATTCTCTATTTCCAGCTCAGGCTGTTTGTAAATTTTATGAAATATATAGAAAATGTCTCTTTGCATGCACACTCTGCCAGTCACACATCCACACAAGATATACATAACATTTCAGAAGATAATGAGCAGTTTGAAGCTGTAGGTTTCATGAACTTAAGACAAAAAAAACACCTGATACATCGTCATAGTTTACAATACAGCTGCCGTTTTAAGTTACTCTCTATCTCTCCACCAAATATCTTCCATCATTTACAACTGTCAGGAAATGGAGATCATTGGGCTGCCGAATTATTTTTACCCCTTAAAAATGAATTAACAGCTTTCAGGCAAGGTGGTTGTTAGTTTCTTATGTTTTGAAAATTGATCCTTCAAAAAATCAGCTCCAGTTTGAAATATGTAATCATAACTGTTCAGTCACTCACATATTCGTAACCTTACTCCATTTCTTTGTTTCTGAAATGCATTTCATTTAGAACAATCTACTCTTAAAATGGAAATCATTGGTGAAAAACCTTTTAAGACCTTTGCTGTGGATCTTTCAGTATGCTGTGAATATGCGTTGCTATGATTGGCTAATAAAGAAGCCGCTCTGGCCTATGGCGAGTCAGGTTATAGTCAGGTGGGAAATCCAAGAGAGAGATAAGAAGGAAGGAGAGGCAGAGGAGACTCAAACCTGCCACTGAAGGAGCAACAAGATGTCAGCAGACTGATAAAGCCACGGTCACATGACAACATATAGAATAAGAGAAATGGGTTAATTTAAGATGAAAGACTGAGCTAGCCAGAAGCTTAAGCCATAGACCATACAGTTTGTAATTAATTTAAGCCTGTATGAGTTTCCTTGGGACAAAGTGGCTGAAGGGATGCAGGTGGGAGAGATTTATCCTGACTGTGGGGGCCGGGTGAAACCATGGAAACCTCTCGATGTATTTGGTGCCCAGATGTGGTAGCAAGAATTTCCATCCAAAACCTGAGAAAGCTTTAAAAAAGATTCTAAATTTGAGCTAAAAACAGCTTTCTTGTTGTCTCTCAGGTCAGCTGTGGCCTGTGGGCTTGAGCAGTATGGTTGGTTTGCAGTGTGTGGGCTTGGTCTGCAGCATAGAAGATTCCTGACGCAGTCCACAAAGGTGTCTCCAAGCTGTGCAGCACACTGCATGCTGAATTTAGCTTTTGCTGGTACAGGCAACAACAACAAAAAGGTTTCTGGCCTACATGCTGCTGGCTGGAGGCATACACCCACTGCTTCCCAGACTTGGTGGTGAACATGGATCCCATAGATGGTGGTAAATGTACCACTGTCATGTTGGGAAGCTGAGATGGGCAGAGTCAAGAGCCAAAGACACTGCAGAGCTTCACAGTTTAAAATCTTTCCTGGTCAGAGAAGGATTATAGATTTATAATAAGACAGATTCATATGGAATAAATCTAAATGTTTTACAGTGTGTTTAAAAAATATGCATAGGCTTGGAAGAGAGAGGAAAAAAGGACAGACAATCATATAAAGAAATAGTTTTAAAAAATAAAATCTTCAGAGAGATAGCTACTCTTCACACACTTCAAAGATGTACAGAATATAGCATTTAATATGTTTTTAAGAACTCTTAGACTTTTCTGGACAGTGAGACATGTCTGTTCATGACAGCACCAATTACTTCAAAGAAGATGACAGGCATCGAAGAAACTCCATATTGAATCTTCTTTCTTTATGGCAAAAGTTAGCCATTTGGGCAAGAAACTGCTCTTTCCTGGACTGCTTGATAACATGTTGCATAAACTGGACATACAGAACCCATAGGAAAATGACCACTGAATTTTGCCAAAACAAGTCGAGATGGTCCTTCAGGTTTCTGCTTCACGGTGGAGACGGCCAGATAGTCTTCATGACACTGGGAGAAGGGACTGAGAGACTCTCGGCCTATAGGCTGAAGATGGATGCCCCCACATTTCATAGGAACTTTGGGTGACTGTCCAGGCAGCCAGTTGTCTCTTATTTCCAGAATTTTGGAAGTTGCTTACAAAGACTCCCTGTTTATTTAGGTAATATTGTATCCTTCTGGGATGCGTGATGGAGTTGAAGACTAGATAGTTATAGTTTTCCTTAGTTATGATGAAAGGTAAATTAGATATGGAAATTTAGACTCAGAGAAATTAAATAGATGATAGGGTATTTTCTTCAATTTTGCCAAATACAAATAGATTAGATATTGTAACTATAATTCTTGCTTGATAACTGTTCTACTATGTCATTTTACTATGTTAAAGTTAAAACCTTCATTTTTGATTAGACAAAAAGGGAGAAGTGCTGTGGGATGTCTGTCTATATGCTGTGAAAATATGTTGCTATGATTAATTAAAAATTAAATTGTTGATTAATTAACTAATTAACTAAATGTTGATTAATATTAATGAATCATTAATTAATTAATCATAATTTGTTAATTAAAAAACTGCTCTTGCCTATGACAAGTCAGGTTATAGCCAAACAGAAAATCCAAGAGAGAGACAGGAAGAAGAAAGGAGAGGCAAAGGAGAGTCAAGCCCACCATTGAAGGAGCAACAAGATGCCAGAAGACTGGTAAGGACACAGTGCCATGGCAGCATATAGATTAAGAGAAATGGATTAATTTAAAATGAAAGAGTAGGCTAGTCAGAAACTTAAGCCATAGACCATACAGTTTATAATCAATCTAAGCTTCTATGTATTTACTTGGAATGCAGGCAAGAGGTATTTGTCCTGAACATGGGCCAGATGGGACCAGAGAAACTTCCAGCTACATTTGCTCTTTCCTTGTTTACAGGTTAAAACAAAATCAAACAAACAGAAAACAAACAAAAAAACCTGAGAACAGGTACTCTAATATGATTCCCCTGTATTGGTGCAAAGGACTTCGTGAGATTCACCAACTCTCAGGGAAAAGCAAGCATTGCTTGTCTAACTGAAACATATACAATTTTTCATTTGCATTTTTTAATTACACAAATAGTTTCTCTAGTAAAATATTATACAAATAACCAGGAAAACAATGTTGCCATGTATAGGAAAGAAGGCAACCCATATTCACATTGTTCTGTTTGGCAGAAGTTCTATTAGTAAACTCACATACCTTATCATAATACATTTAAATGTATATCCAATTCCATTAAGCAGATAAATGCCTTTGTCTCTACCCTGAGTACAGAAGCACATGTGAAAGCTGAATATAAAGAAATGGTTGAAAATATACTTTATCTAACCATCTAAAAATATTTGGTGGAAAAGAAAATATAGTAAAACATAAAATAGTTAAAGTTAAATATAATGGACTGTTACAATAAAAAAGTTATTTATGTGGAAGTTTGGAAATCAGTATGAAAAATATTAATGTTAAATATGTGGCAAAAAATATTGTGACAAAACAAAAGAGGTATTTAGGGAAATTATTCCAAGTCCATCAACTATTTACTCTTATGTAACATACTACACCCAAATTTCCTGGTATAAGACAACCATTGTATTCTGCACATGACTTATAAGCCATAAAATTTGGGAAGCATTGATTTAGACAATGTGTATGTGATCTGGTCAATAGAAGTTGGGATTTGAGAATCTAGTTCTAAAATCCACACAACAATTTTGTTATATCCTTGTGTTTAATGACTATGGGTCATCATAGGCTACTTGAGGTCCCTAAACCAGAGAACATACTGGTAGTAATTTTAACCCAGGTAGTTTTCTCTGCCTTAGTCCTCCTCTAAGGAACTCCCTGAGGGTGAGATACACCTGGCTTAGAGAGATATTAAAAGGTACCCAGAAAGAGAGAATAGTCTGGCTATTAAAAATTAGCCTTTTCTGTCAAAATAGCTAGAAAGTGAGGAGAAAGGAAGAGTGAGGAGGGTGGGGAGAGCCTTGAACATAGACAAAATTCTTCCAGGGAAATCTCAGGCTCTCTCAGCTCTATAAAAATACCCTCAAGCAATTAAGGTCAAATGGGACAAATATTATTGTATTTGTGTAGAAGAGCACACAACTTGGTTATCCGATACCAAATAGTTAGCCTTGAAAACATATACACCCAAGTTGCAATAAATAGAGATTGATTTTATGAACATATATGTGTATGTGTCTGTGTTTTTATGTATTCACAAATGTGTGTGTGTGTGTGTGTAAATAATTAATGAAAAAAAAAAAAAAAGGCTGTGAAAGAGAGCCAGAAGGGGTATATGGGACGGGTTGGAGGGAGGATAGCAAAGGGGAAATGATGTGATATAATCTCAAAATAGTAGGTTAAAACAAATAAATAAAAAATTTTAAAAGTAAAAATCATAAATAAAAATCTTTAGGTGTGCTGCTGTTTGTAAGCCTTGCTGTGATACTGTGAAGTGCAGTGGTCTCTTAAGACCTCTTTCTTTGTAGTTATTCATCACACTGTCACCCTTCCTCACTCTCTTCCTCCCTTCCTTCCTTCCTCCCTCCTTTTTTCCCTTTCCTTTCTACTTTCTTCCCTTCCTTTCTTACTTTCAACTTTTAATGTTTTTTACTTAACATTTTAAAATAATGTTATCACTTATTCTTTAAGTATATCAAATAATATATTATGATCATATACATTTCCCTCCCCAACTGCTTTTAGACCCTACCCTCACTAATACCTGCCTAACTACTGAATTTTATGATTTTTTTCCTCTTTATGAGGATAAAAATGTTTTAAATTAAAAAAAAAATCTATGCTTTTTCCAATCTTGGTCTCAAAAATTCTCACTCATACATACAATCCCTTATCTTTCTCGACAATTGGACCCCTGGAGCTCCATCTGGGGCCTGGCCTAGGATCTCTGTATCCACTTCCATCAGTTATTGGATGAGAGTTCTAGCACGACAGTTAGGGTATTTGGCCATCCAATCACCAGAGTAGATCAGTCCAGGCTTTCTCTCGACCATTGCCAGTAGTCTACAGTGGAGGTATCATTGTGGATTTCTGGGGGCCTCTCTAGCACTTTGCTTCTTCCTGTACTCATATGGTCTTCATTATCATGGTCTGTTATTCCTTGTTCTCCCTTTATGTTCTTGATCCAGCTGGGATCTCCTGCTCCCCTAAACTCTCTTTCCCTCAAAACTTGCCCTTCATTACCCCTCTCTCATCCAGGTTGTTCATGTAGATCTCATCCATTTCTCTGTCACTGGGTGATCCCTGTGTCTTTCTTAGGGTACTGTTTTCTAGGTAGCCTTCCTGAAGTTGTGAGTAGCAGTCTAGTCATTTTGTTTTAATCTAGTATCCTCCTATGAGTGAGTACATACCATGTTTGCCTTTTTGAATCTGGGTTACCTCACTCAGGATGATTTTTTTTTTCTAGATCCATCCATTTGCCTGCAAACCTCATGATGTCATTGTTTTTCTCTGCTGAGTAGTACTCCATTGTGTATAAGTACCACATTTTCTTTATCCATTCCTCAGTTGAAGGGCATCTAGGTTGTTTCTGGGTTCTGGCTATTATAAACAATGCTGATATGAACATAGCTGAGCAAATCCCCTTGTGGTATGATTGAGCATTCTTTGGGTATATGCCCAAGAGTGCTACAGCTGGGTCTTGGGGGAGATGGATTCCCAATTTTCTAAGGAAGCACCATATTGATTTCCAAAGTGGCTGTACAAGCTTGCATTCCCACCAGCAGTGAAAAAGAGTTCCCTTTGCTCCGCATCCTCTCCAGCATAAGCTGTCTTCAGTGTTTTTGATTTTAGCCACTCTGACAGGTGTAAGGTGGTATCTCAGAGTTATTTTGATTTGCATTTCCTGGAAAATTAGGGTTGTTGAGCAATTCCTCAAATGTCTTTCAGCCATTTGAACTTCTTCTGTTGAGAATTCCCTGTTTAGTTCTATAGCCCATTTCTTAATTGGACTGTTGGACATTTTGATGTTTAATTTCTTGAGTTCTTTATATATTCTGGGTATCAGCCCTCTGTCAGATGTGGGGTTGGTAAAGACCTTTTCCCATTCTGTATGCTATCGCTTTGTCTTGTTGACCATGTCCTTTGCTCTACAAAAGCTTCTCAGTTTCAGCAGGTCCCATTGATTAATTGTTTCTCTCAGTATCTGTGCTACTGGTGTTATATTTAGGAAGTGATTTCCTATGCCAATGCATTCAAGACTACTTCCTACTTTCTTTTCTATCAGGTTCAGAGTAATTGGATTTATGTTGAGGTCTTTGATCCACTTGGACTTAAGTTTTGTGCACAGTGACAGAAATGGATCTATTTGCAGCCTTCTACACATTGACATCCAGTTATGCCAGCACCATTTGTTGAAGATGCTTTCTTTTTCCCATTGTACATTTTTGGTTTCTTTGTCAAAAATTTATATGTTCATAGGTGTGCGGGTTAATATCAGGGTCTTCAATTCGATTCCATTGGTCCACATGTTGGTTTTTATGCCAGTACCAAGCTGTTTTTATTACTGTAGCTCTATAGTAGAGTTTGATGTCTGGGATCATGAGGTTGTTTTATTGTACAGGATTCTTTTGGCTATCTTGGGTTTTTTGTTTTTCCATATGAAGTTGAGTATTATTCTTTCCAGGTCTGTGAAGAATTGTGTTGGTATTTTGATAGGGATTGCATTGGAAAAAGCAAAGGGACAAATAGCCAAACTAATGGAAACACATGTATTATGAACCAAAAGCTGTGGAGCCCCCACCTGGATCAGGCCTTCTGGATAAGTGAGCCAATTGAATAGCTTGAACTGTTTGGGAGGCACCCAGGCAGTGGGACTGGGACCTGTCCTTAGTGCATGAGCTGGCTGTTTGGAACCTGGGTCTTATGCGGGGACACTTTGCTCAGCCTGGAAGGAGGGGTCTGGACCTGCCTGTACTGAATCTACCAGGTTGAGCTGAATCCCCAGGGGAGTCTTTGCCCTGGAGGAGATGGGAATGGGGGGAGGTACTGGGGGGAATATGGGGGTGGGGGCATCAGGGGGAGGACAGGGGAACCCATGGCTCATATATAAAATTAAAACACTAATAAAAGAAAAAAGAAAAAAATCTATGAGATCCAGTTTGTGTATAGGGTATGTGTCCATATGTTACATCACTCCATTAAAGAAAATTAACTTTTTCTCACACAATAGTGATCAAAGCCAGTAGTTCCTTTGCTAGAAGTAGAAATTTGTGCCTACCTCCTATCCTTCATGCTGGGATTTTGTCTGGCTGGAGCTTCTGCAGATTCTGTGCATGCTGTCATAATCATCATGAATTCATAAGTGTATCTGTCCTGTTGTGTGTGGAAACAAAAAACTGTTCCCTGAAGTCACACATCACCTTTGGTGATGTGACAAATACAATCATATGACTCTATGGATTGGAGTTGTTTCTTGACCTCTAAAGATACTGCACCAATTACAAAACAATGCCAGCATAGATACTGTTATTTACAAAAATAAATGGTTACACATGTACCAGACACACACACACACACACACACACACACACACACACACACACACACACACACACACGCACACACGCGCACACACACACACAGAGTATTCACAAACTGTTTTCATTGCTATGTTCACTTTTTTTACAATTATTATTTTTTTGGGGGCGGTTGTATGTATTTTTGAGAATTTCATGCATGATATAGGTTCCAACTTTTCATTTACCTTCTGTTTCCTTGAAGTTTGGTTCACAGGAAAATCTGATGTGTGTGTAGAAATACATACATACATACATACATACATACATACATACATACATACATCTATATATATAATATATATATATATATATATATATATATATATATATATATAATGTCTAGAGTTGAACTTTAAAATATACTCATCCAATATACTAGGATACAGCTACCACAGTTAAGATAACCAAAATATCCATTGTTTTTCCTTTTCCTTTGCTTTTCTCTCATGTTCAGAATGCAAGTAATATACTCCCTTAACAAGCTACACAACACTGTTAAGCTCCATCCTTTATCTCACCTCTCACTCTACTAAAGGCTAGTTCTTGATCTGAAGTTAAGATGGAAAATGTAGGCAAATATATCATTTGCCATCCTTTTTTTTGTACACTCTTTCACTTTGTTTCACTTGCCAATAAAAATCAAGTATGATGTCAGAATTTAAAACTGTATTACTTGATTTCTTGACCATAATTAATGCATAGCCTGAGATTTATTTCCCACCTACATTACTGCATCAGTGTGGGCTGTTGATAAGCTGATTTACAGTGGTCAACAAGACCAGGGCTCACCCTTGGGCTGATTCATCATAGTTTGTATATTTGCTAACAAGCTGCCAAGTCTTTGAACATATAATGAATTTACAGTCTACCCATTATATCACACAAGGTGATTATTTAGGCAGTTTCTCATATATTTACATTCTTCATATTGAATTTCAGAACAGAATGAATTAAACTCTTGTCCAACAATGTAATGCTCAAATGCTTAGCAATGCTGAGAATAAAAACAATATTTTCTAAAAACTTATTTACTGTTACTGTAGTGCAATAATTTGTATCCACTTTATAAAATATATTATGACATATCAAAAAATATAAAAGAAACATCAAGATGATGATGTCCAAGTTGATTTTATAGATATAAAAGTGAAGTGCCAAGAGCTAGGTATAGCCTGACCATTCTCACATAATTTGAAACAGGGTTTGAGGAAAACTCCTCAAATATTTTTGAATTGACAAAGCCACTTTATTGGATACACTATTACTCTGTAAATTTATATTTGTTCTGATAAAATTAAGATAACTTTTATTATTTATAATTATATTAAAACTGGTTATAAATAGTCAGTCTTGAGATAATAAACATATAGGTAACACTTATGGACAGAACAGATTATATTTAAATATTAGTATATATATTTACACATAATTATATACATATAAAATTAGTATATAAAATATATGTGCCTATAAATGTATATTTATTAAACAAGGCAAAGAGGAAATAACTTTGAGAGAGACCCAGGGGGAACATGAGAGCTGTATGGAGAGGAAAGCAAGGAGCAAGTGATTTAATTACATTACTAATTTAGAAACATAAAAAAATATTATCAGTAATTGTGTATTTTAAATTGACTAAGCAAATAATGCTATCTTTTCAATGGTCTTTGGTATTGTCTAAAAAACAATGCATGAACTTAGGACAAAAAGCAATCACAACTAATCAAAGAATACCTAATAGCATGCAAATGCTGTTTTATGAGAATGGCTGATATTATTCAAGGTGTATGTAAAATATTGAGGACTTTTTAGAATAATACACTAAAATTATGTATATAGTTCCTTTAAAACAACATTTGGAGGTTATTACTAATATAGTTTTGGATATAGATTAGATATTTGGCAACCATGTTTTAGGCATTCCATCATATTTTCACATATGTTGGTAATATACCTCTAATTTTATTACTCTTTCAGTACCCTCTGAATGTATACACAGACACAACTATAACTAAGAACAAAATAATTTCTTGAGACAGACACTTAGCTTCTTCCTACTAAATGAACATCAGCTTCTATATTCGTAATTCTAAGATGATAATATTTGCTTGCTGAGGTGTTAAACCACTTATTAATCTTTATCTCAAGTTTAATATGCCTCCTAGAAAGAAACCTAGAAATGTGTATTCAAACTATATTATTAAATGATTTTATTTTGTAGAATCTATTTTCTGTTTTCAAATTCTATTAATAATCATTACAATTTTCATGGCTCTATTTAATTTCTTTAGGGTTAACTTTCAGTGGCAGATAGGAAAAGGATAATACAAATCAACTTTAATGCTTTTTTCATGTATGAAATTACAAACAGTTTGGCGTGGGAGCCCACTGTAACTCCAGTTTGTGGCTTGATTCCATCTTGACTTAAGGTCGAAAAGTTCAAGCTTGTTTTTTCTCCTTAAGGGTTGAATAACAGAATGATTGGCTAAAGGCATGGTTACTAGATGTTTTGAGAATTAAGGAGGTGTTTATGCTTTTTGTTCATTGAACCATGGTAAGTCTTTTGCCCCCCTTGCCTTGGGTATAAAAAGACTAAGAGAAATATATTCAGGGATGTTGCAGTATTCACTGAGAGCCCTCCCAATTCTATCTTCTGTCTCTGTCTTTTCTTTTCTTTTTTTAATTATTATTATATTTGTGTTTTAATTTTACACATCAGCCATGGGTTCCCCTGTCCTCCCCCCTCCCATCCCATCCCCACCTTCCCCCCCAGCCCCTCCCCTCCATTCACATCTCTTCCAGGACCAAGACTTCCATGGGGATTCATCTAAACCTGGTGGATTCAGTCAAGGCAGGTCCAGTCCCCTCCTTCCAGGCTGAGCAAAGTGTCCCTGTGTAAGCCCAAGGTTCCAAACAGCCAGCTCATGCACTAAGGACAGGTCCCGGTCCCACAGCCTGTTTTTCATTCATTCTACATACCAACCACAAATTCCCCTCTTCCCTCTTCCCTCTTCCTGCTCCCCTCAGCCTCCCTCACCCCCACCAGCCCACTCCCCATTCTCTTCCCTGAAAAGATAAGGTTTCCCATGGGGAGTCAACAAAGCCTGGTACATTCAGTTGAGGCAGATCCAAGCCCCACCCCCTGCATCAAGGCTGTGCAAGGTGTCCCACCATAGGTAATGGACTCCAAAAAAGCCAGCTCATAACTCATATATGAACTTTTAAAAGTTATTTAAAAAAAAAAAACTTTGGTTTGTAATTAAAACATAATTTAAAATTATCCTCACTCGTCTATTCAGGTGCTGTTTCCATATTCAGCTGTATATAGTAACCCCACCTCTCTGTTCACCTCTTTGTAATAAGCATGCTAAACTTTTGTGTTGCTACAGTTTCTCCAGCAGATTCCAGTCTACCCGATTCTCAGCTCTATTAAGTGTCTCTATGTTCCTGTCTGTTCTTACTCTCTGGTTGTCTACTCAGGTCAATCATTAGAGCTGTGGTGGCTGTGGCAAGTGATGGTGATAGGATTTCATATAGAATCCATGGCTTTATATGCAACAATATCAAGCATGAATTTTCTCTAATTGAGCTGGACTTAACTGTACTTAAACAGCTGTTGGTAACCCCCAAGATGTAAGTGCCACTACTGCACTATTGCAGCCTTTGAGCTATCTTGCTGGAATGTGTTTTATAGGCTTTGTAAGTATATATGACTACTCCTTGCTTTTCCTCCTCAACAGCTGACATAGCACCTCCCAGTAATTTGGCAGCTAGTCCTTATGGAGGAGTTTTCCAAGTCAAATCTACCCTGAATCTTCTAAGTTCTCTGTCCAAATTATGGTGTCAGCAGCAATAGACTTACCTTCAAATATTGGAAGTCAACCAAGGGAAACAGCAATAGCTTATAGTGTTTTGAGAATGTTGGACTGTCCTGAGCAGAGAGCCCTGAGCCCAGGTGGGGTAGAATTTTAATTACATCAGAGATGGGGGTATCTTTAAAACAGAAAGTAGATGTGTGCTAGACTTAGGGACATCTGGCCATCTTATCTAAACTTATCTAATGGTTGGAATGTTTGGGATGTTAGATATTTCCCCTTAGACGTAGGCCCTCCCTGGGTGAGGTCAGCTTATGCCTTTTCCTGGGTCTGGGAGTTGCCTGCCGGTAAGTCTGTCACAGAAGCTGTGTCTGTGCCTCTAAGCCTGTCATGGCAGCTGTGTGGACAAGCTGTTTTTGGGCCCCCAAATTATATTTTAATATAACTATATTAAAATATAATGATTTTATAATTTATAATGTGTATATAAGCCATAAATTATAATTTAATATATATAAATTTAAGTAAACAAAATAATATGACTTTCTATGACTTTATCAAACATAATTCATATTATTCATACCTGCTCCCCTCTATCTCCCTTTCTATTGCCTTCCTTCCCTACTTCCCAGTTAAAGCACCAGGCTCACTAATTTTGTCTACTTGACACCAGCTAGATTTAACTTCTGAAAGAAAGGAACCTTAGTTGAGAAAATGTCTCATTAAGATCAAGTTCTAGGGCAACTTTTTAGTGATTGATGGGGGAAAGCCCAACCCATTGCGAGTTATACCATCCTTCCAATGGTGGTCCTGTGTTCTATAAGAAGGAGAGCTGAGCAAACCATGATGAGCAAGTCAGTAAGCTGCACTCCTCCACGGCCTCTATATCAGCTCCTGCCTCCAGAACCTATCCTGACTTGCTTCGGTGATATGTGTGTAAGTGTAAGCCTTTCTTCCTCAAGTTTCTTTGGTTATGGTGTTTAATCACAAAAATGGTAACCCTAGCTAAGAGATGTTGGTACCAGCATAGTGAAGTGTTACTGTGAATACCTGACCATGTTTTGGGGAGAATTGTAGAAACTTTGGAATATTGGGCTAGAATAGCCATGTGTGTTGAGAGCTCAGTGGAATGTTCTGTAGGAGCTTGTAAAATAAGAATGTTGAGAGCAGTGCTCACAAAGGAGGCCTGATTTATGAAGTTTCAGAGGGAATTTTAAAGAATCTATGGGGCCATTTGTTATTTTGAATGAAGATTCTGTTGTTCTAGTCATCTGGGGATGAAGAGTTAGCCATGATTTTCAAAAGCCCAGCACCTTGAAGTGAAATCTTTGTGTTATCTGGACAATTGATGCTGGGTAGCTGGAGCTAAGAAATTAGTGGTGATGAAGAAGAGACCAGAATAATTGAGGTAAAATGTTCAGGGGAGTGTCTTCTCAGAATCAGCAAACAGAAGCTATGTTAAGAGGTGGCAAAGATTGTACAAACAGCTGGTCTCAAAAACTTGGTGTGTCATCGTCACCTTGGCGGTACTGGTTCTGAAGGCATGGATAGGTGACAGAGAATAGCTGAGGCCTGGCACTGGGAGACACCATTGGTGAAGGTGGAATTTAAGCAGCAGTTGAAGACCCAGGATTGAAGCAGTCATGCAGAGAAATAAGGCTTGCCACCATGAAGAGAGCCCAGGAGGGACTAGTGATGAATGTGCACCTCATTGCCACAAGAGACCCTAGCATTTTGGATAAGACAGTACTCATCACAGGACCATCACCAAGGACAACAACAAGTGTGCAGTGAAGCTGATCTGAATCTTGGAGATAATCTGTGCATGCAGAGCTGGGGGGCAGAGCCAGAGAAGTGACCTAATCCCCGTGGAGGAGCCAAGAAGATCATGAATGTTACTAAAATATTGGATACTGAATCACTTTTACAATTGGAGTTTGGTTTTGCTTTAATTTGATTGTGATTGTGTTCTAGTTCTTCCTTCTTGAAGTAAGAACACATTGTATTTATTTTTGATTTTACAGAAGTCCATAGTTAAGAGGATTTATATTTTAAAGGACTTTGGATTTAAAAAGACTGGCTATTTTAAAGAGACTAAATATTTAAGCTTTTGAATTTTTAAAGACTGTAGATTTTACAATTTGGAATGTTTATATTGTAATGTTAATATTAATGTATCATCTTGGGGAAGAACAAGGGAAGGTTATAGTTTAACAGTGACATGTTTGTATGTCAAGTTGACATGGAGTTTATTGTATTGTCTAGTATTTGTCAACTTAACACAAGGTAGAGTTATCCGAAAGGAAGGAAACTTATTTGAGTAAATGTCTCCATAAGATCCTGTTGTAAGGCATTTCCTGAGTGATTTATGGGAGAGGGTTCTACCATCCTTGGGCTGGTAACCCTAGATTCTATAAGAAAGCAGGCTGAACAACCCATGGTGAACAAGCCAGTAAGCAACACTCCTCCATGACCCCTGCATCTGCTCTGTCTCCAGGTGTCTGCAATGTTTGAATTACTGTCTAGATAGCTTTGATGAGGAACAACAATATGTAAGTGTAAGCTGAATAAACTCTTTCTTCCCCAAGTTGTTTTGGTCATGGTGTTTCATCACAACAATAGCAATGCTAAGACAAGCCTATTCCCAATTTTTTCACATTTCCTACTTCTTAGCATTTATGTTCTGCTATTCCCCTCTCTAGAATGCCTTATCCCTAGGCCCATGATCCATTTGTTCCTGTTTTGAGTGGTTACTCTAGGTTTTATACTCACATTCAAAGATTCAGAATTTAGAACATGAATAAAATAACATATACAATTAATTTTTCTTGCTCTGGAATACTTCATTTTAACACTTCTTTGATCCATCTATTTACATAAGAATTTCACAATTATATTTTTAAGGTTAATAGAACTCTATTGTGTATATGTACTATATTTTATCAGTACAAGAAAAATTAAGTTATTTCCATTTGTTAATTGTAAATGGAGATGCAATGAACATGGCTGAACAAGAACCTGTAGAGCCAATGTCTACTCCTTTGGGCATATGTCAAAGATTGGTATACCTGGGTCATATAGATCTACTTTTTTCTCTTTATTAAAAAAAGATTATTTTATCATATACTATATCCTGATTAAAATTTCCCTTCCTCTATACCTCCTAGTTGTTCTCCACCTCCCCTATCATCTGAATCCACTCTTTTTTACTCTCATTAGAAAAGTATAGACTTCTAAGAGAAAACAAAACAAAATATTGTAAGATAAAACAAAACCCATCACATTGACATTAAACAAGGGGGAAAAAAAAAACAGAAGAAAAAGATTCACAAGAAAAGTATCAAGAATCAGAGTCCTAATGGGGACTATTAGGGTTCAGTCACTTGATAGCCCTCTCCTAGGGTCCATGGAAGAATCTACAACCAGCTGATAATATAATCTTTGACAATATTAAACGAATCTACAAACACAATACTCTTAGTCCATTCACTTTATTTTTCTGAGTCAGTTCTCTTTCTATACAGCTTCTATTCTGCTCTTGTTCCCAGCTCCTTTCTTGCTGGATTTCTCTCTACATTCATCTGCTGTATCCTCTAAGTGATATCTCAATGCCTTCATCTAGTTCTGGCCCATCTAATTTCTCATTCATCTAACTTACCCATCTTAGTGCCTCTCCCATCTCCTTCTCTCTCATGCTGTTCTTCCTCATCTTGTTCTTCCTCACCTGGCTCTTCCTCATTTTCTGCCTCTTTCTTCTCTTCTCTTCTAGTCCTCCAATCTAGTTTTCCTCCCATCTAGTTCTTCCTATTTGAGTTTGTTCCTCTCCATTTCTTATCCATCTAGTTTTACCAGTCTTTTCTTTTCTTCTTCATCTCTGAAAATAAAACTTCCTATTATCCCTTTGGCCCTTATCTCTCTCCCACCATTTTCTGGCAGAGCAGGGTAAGTGTGCTCAGTCACTAGGCAACTTAGCTAGGCAACGTCCACCACAGCTAGATGTACCAGTAAGTAGGAATCCTTTAGTTCTGAGTTCATTGTTAAGGGTGGATCTAAAACTAGAGATAAGACTTTGGAAAGGAGAAAGTTAAGCTTAATTAGCACATCTGCCAGTCCTTCTCAAACAATAGTCTGGATGCTTAAGTCTGTTCTTAGAGAATCTGTGAGGTTTCTCAGATAAGATACTTTCATCCATCTAGTGATGGTCCTGGCTGGATGCCGCTAATTATGATAATTACAGAAAGGCCTGAAATTAGGAATTTTGATTATGTCTTTTGTAGCACAGTTGGAGCAAGTTATACAAATACATTAATTGTATAGAAGAAACTGTTCCCAATGAATGATGGAAAAGCTACAATAGCACATGAGAAATTAAGAGGAAATGGCTAATAATCAAAAGCCAATATCATTAAGATTCCTTGATCCTTTTGTCCTCAACCTCTGGAAGAATTCTTAACTCCTCTAGGTCTAGCTTTGTCATAATCAGCTGAATTCCTACTTTATATAATTTTTGCAGCCTGCAGCAGAGACCCACTCTTTCACACAATCAGGAGTCCAAAAAAACCCCAAAAAACAAAAAACTAAAAGCTATGATATATATGCAGAGGACCTGGTGCAGACTGTATTTCTTGCTGCTTCAGTCTGTGAGTTCATATGAGCTTTTCTCTTTGGATATAAACAGAGCTTTGTTGTCTGGGCATTCTCCAACCTCTCTGACTCTAACGTTCTTTCTATGCTCTCTTGTGTTTGATTCCTTGAGCTCTGAGGAGAGTGATTTTCTGGAGACATCCTATTTAGAGCCACATGTTCCAAGGTCTGTGTATCATCGTTGTATCTATCTGTCTGTCTATCAATCTATCACCTATCTATTTATATTCTACTTACCTATCATCTTTATCTCTATGTCCATCGCTAATCTCTCTCTCTCTCTCTCTCTCTCTCTCTCTCTCTCTCTCTCTCTCTCTCTCTGTTTCCAACTGCTAAGGAAGGAAGCTTATCTAATGATGACTGGATAAGGCACTGATTATATATATATATATATATATATATCTATATCTATATCTATATATATATAATCCAATATATATATTGGATTACTTCAAACAGAATACTTTTTGTCTAGTTCCATCAATTTCCCTGCAAATTCCATGATGTCTTTTTGGTTTTCCTAGCCAAGTAGTATACCATTGTGTTAATGTAATAGGGACATCTGGTTGTTTCCAATTTCTGGCTGTTATGAATAGAACATAAGTGAACATGATTGAGCAAGTGTCCTGGTTGTAGGATGAAGCATTTCTTGGGCCTGAGACACTGGAGGACACAAATTACTCTCTCATAGACTTCTTGGTCTTGAAGGAACACAGTCAACCAGGATCCACATTGAGGTATTTGATCTATTTGAGGTCAATGTTGTGCAAGGTCATAGATACTAGTCTAATATTATTGTTCTTCATATGGACATCTAGTTTCCCCACCATCCTTGGTTGAGGATGCTGTAATTTCCTCGATGTGTACTTTTGACATCTTTGTCAAATTAAAAATGGCTGTAGTTTTGTGCAATCATATTGTGTCTTCTACTTTATTCTGTCTGTCAACATGTCTATTTTTTGTTTTTTTGTGTTTTTTGAGACAGGGTAGCTTTGTGCCTTTCCTGGATCTCACTTTGTAGACCAGGTTGGCCTTGAACTCACAGAGATCTGCCTGCCTCTGCCTCCTGAGTGCTGGGGTTAAAGGCATGCACCACCACCGCCCAGCATGTCTAATTTTTAGTGAGTTTCTTTTCTGAAACTCTTTTTTTTATATAAATATTTTTATTTTATAAGTAATTTAAGTTTATGTATTCCCCTGTCCCATTGCTGAGCCAGTATCATGCCCATTTTCTTAGTATTGCTATGCAATATATGAAACATGGAATGATAGTTCTTCTAATACTGTTCTTTTCAATGAGGATTGCTTTTGTTGTCTGGAGGGTTTCATGGTTCCATATGAATTTCAGAATGATTTTTGTTTTCTTTCTGTGAGGAATACTGTGGTGATTTTGATTGGGATTGTATTAAATACATAAATTCCTTTGGGTATGATGGTAATTTCTACAATATTAATTGAACCAGCCCATGAACGTGGGAGAATGTCTATGATCTTTTTCTCAACTTGTTCATTTTGGTATAAAGAAGCTACTGGTTTTGTTTTTCATGTCCTGCCATTTAAAAAAAATTATTTATATTTTGAAATTATAATATGATTATTATCAGTCCCCTCTTTGATTGCTTCCTCCCACAAACACCTCCTTTCAAATTCATGGCTCCCTTTTCATTGATTATTTTTACATGGAAATATGTACATTGTGTTAATGTTCTCTAGCGGAACAGAACTGATAGAAGTATATATTCATATTAAATATATACACATACATACATATAAATTGGGAAGGTAAGAAGGGACCATTGCAAGAATAGGACTGTAGGGAAGCGGTTAAGAGAGGAATATTGGGTACAAGTGATCTGATTGGGGAAACAGGGACATTTTGTACAAAAAGGAGGGAGGATGCTAAAATAATATTAAGAATGTCTAAAAAAATAATAGAGCATTATACTATTAGCTACCTACTAAAAATGTAATATACACTACAGGTAATCTTTGTATAATTAAATATATGTAGTTTAAATAAATGAAGGTTTCTCATCTGAGATGGCAATAATTCCTCTGAGAGCTAAAGACCATCTAACAAAACCCCAATATGAGAATCCTTCTTTTAAATTGTTAGTCATGTTTATTTGGGAAACTTCCAAAATATGACAGGCTATTGCTATTTCTCTTGGTTACTACCCCCTGCTACCCAGAGTTGGAAGATAGGTCCCTATACTAAAAAATTTTATACCTCACAGAGTCCATATGTCCCCAAACAAGAACTGACCTGAGTGTCCTTCCAGTTCACTAAGATTGATTATTTCTCAAGTTTTCTGGTGGAATTTTTGAATCAATTTTATATAATATATCCTCTGGAAATATGGATAATTTGAATTCTTTTCCTATTTGTATATTTTTGCCTCTAGTATTTTGAGACAGAATTTCTTTGTGTAGCCCTGGCTGTCCTGTAACTAACTCTGTAAACCAGGCCAGCTTCAAACTCATAGAGATCCACACATTTTTATCATTTTTGTTTCCTTATTTTTCCAGCCAGTGTTTTAAGCATAATTTAGAAAATGGAATGGGGATAGTGTATAGGAATGCCTCATTTTCCTTTTAATGGGACTGCTTGAAGTTTTTCTTCATTTAGTGTGATGTGGGTTCTGGGTTTGTCTATTTTGTTTTTCTATTACTTCCTCTATAATGTTGAGGTGTGTGCTCTTTAATCCTGCTTTCTCTAGGACATTATTATAAAGATATATTAGATTTTGTTGAAGGCCTTTTCGTCACCTATTAAAAAGATCATGTGGCTTTTGCATTAAAGTTCATTTATATGATTTATTACATTATTGACTTATGTATGCTGAACCATCCCTGAATCTCTAAGATGAAGCCAACTTTATCATGGTGTCTTTTTTTTTTCAATATTCATCTTGCACATATTTCTCCATTTTAGGCTTTAAAGTATTATAGTTATTAAGAGTTATTTACATTTTTTGAACTTGGGAAAGTTTCTTTTGTGCATCAATATGTGATCTATGTTAAGCAAGTTTCCAGGGGCTTCAGATTAGAATGGATATTTGTTGGTGCTTGGGTAGAATATTCCATGAGTTTTGTTAGGTCTATTTAATGTGTAATATTTAATTGTGATGTTCTGTTTTTGCCCAGATGTCTTATTTTCTTTCCTTTGATAATGTAATGTATTGAAATCAGTTATTATTACTTAATTAGAGTTAAGATGTGTTTTTTAATTCAGTAGTATCCTTTCATGGAATTGGACTTAGCAGAGTTTGGTGCATGTGTGCTTAGGATTGCAATGTACTCTTGGTTAACTGTCTTCTTGATTAGAATTAAGTGTACTTTATATCTTCTAATTAGTTTACTTTGAAGTGTGTCTTGTCAGATATTAAGATAGCAGCATCTGCTTGTGTTTTGTTACCATCTGCTTGGAATACTTTTTCTATCTTTTCACTTTTAGTTGGAGCCTCTGTTGAAAGCTATAATGATTTCTTTCGTAGAAAGATGAATTATGTTTCTTCACTCATTCTGTCACCCTGTGCCTTTTGATTGGGGAGTTAAATTATTAATTTCTCTGTCATTGTTTAAGCATGTCTGTTGATTGTAGTCAATTTGATGTTTACTGTTTGAGTTATTGGTACTGTTTTGTTATTGAGTGATTATAGCCTCATTGTTTTCCTTCCTATAGATTGCTTGCAATGTTTGGTCTTTTTTTATTCTGAATTTTAATTACTTCCAATATTCTTTATAGAGCTGATTTGGTGAGCAGTATTTCTTTGAGCAGGCTTATATCACTGAAAGCTTTCATTTTTCCTTCAACTATGGCAGCTATTTTTACTAAGAACAGTAGAGTAGATTGGTATATATGGTTTATTTTTAGAACTTTTAGTACACTGTACCATGTTCTGAACTTTGAAGTTTCTACTGAGTTCTTATTCTGATGTATTTTCCTTTATATGTGAATTGAGCTGTATAAAGAGTTCCAATATCCTTTCTTTATTGTGTATATTTAGTGTTTTACCTACAATATGCCATGAAAAGATTCTTTTCTGGTACTATATATTTGTTGTTTTGTGTGCTTCTTATATCCGTATAGGTATGTTTTTCCTTAATTTGAGGAATTTTTTTTTTCCTGTGATCATGTTGAAGATCTGACTCATGCTATTAACCCAGGAATTTTCTCTTTTATCTATGCTTCTAGTTCAAAGATTTGTTATTATATTTTGTTTTGATTTTGTTTTTTTTTCTTTCTGTTTTCTTTTTTTTTTTTTTAACTTGATCATGTCTCAAAATGCCTGCCTGTTCCTTTCCTGTATTTTTCTAGATTTTTCATTTTCTTTGTTCCTATGATCTAACTCCTTTACTTCATCATCAAGTCTTGATATTCTATCTTGTACTTGAAGCTATTTATATAAAAGGTTAACAGTGGGCATATCAACCACTTCAAGGCAGGCCTCATGTTCAGAAGTAATTGACCATCATATAATGGACTCCACAGGTTTGTTTGTTTGTCTATTTTGTGTGTGTATATCTGTGTGCATTTATTTGGTTTCATTTTGCTGGTTTTTTAGGGGGTGGTCTCCTTTTGAGGGGGTGGTTTTATTTTGTTTTCTTGATTTGGGGTGTTTTGTTGTTGATTTATTTATTTGATAAAGTACTTAAAAGTTAGCCGGCTGGAGTGGTTGATATATCCAGTGTCACTTTATTGCATAAAACTAATTTTTGACTCTCCCAGCAGGTATAAATGATAGTTCAGTTGTTAACTTTTACCATAGTGGCTAGATTTTCATTCATTTTTTAATATAATAATATATAATAAGATAAATTAATATTATTGCATTGAAGTTGGACAACACAACATAAAGGAAAGAGCCCAGAGCAGGCACACATATCAGAGACCCATTCATTCACACACTCAGGAATCTCATATAAACACTAAACTGGAAGCCATAACAAATACTCAGAGAAGGTGATGGAGAGCCATGATGACCCTGTGCTAACTGCTTTCATCTCCTCTTCTTCAGGATTTCCTGAGTCCTGAGGGGAAGGTTTTGATGAAGACATCCCATTTAGGAATGGGTGTACCAAGGTCTCTGTCTCTCTGTAATGGTTAGCTGTGGCCCATATATTTGTTCCAATAATTTGTTTCCAAAGAAGGGGAAACTTCTCTGATGATAGATGTGCAAAGCACAAATCTATTAGTATATCAGAATATCATTAGGAGTTGTTTTATCACTACATTTTTATCTCTTTTTGATCCAGCATTATTTGGTTTTACCATTGGTCCCTGTACTATCTAGTTTAATGTTCTTAGTCACGCAAGTAGTATTGGATATTGGTTCCATCTTGTGGAGTGGGTTTTAAGTAAAAGTAGATATTTGTTGGTTACTTCTACAAGCTTTTTTGCCACTGTTTTCCTAGCTTATCTTGCAGGCAGTATACCACTATAGATAAATAATTTGCTGAGCTTTGATGTTGGAAGTGGGGGGTCAGGCTAGGGTCGGGACAGCTGATAAGACTGTGTCAGGTCCACAGGATGTGTGGACCAGAGTAGGTCTGGGGATTGAGATGGATGCAAACAGGCTATGGTTTAGGGAACTCACTAGGTTAGGCACAGATACAGCCTGAGAAACTCCAAGTTAGGCTTGAAATTGGATGTGGCATAGGCAGGAATGATAATTTGAATGAACTATTTTCCTCAGATTTAGTATTTACTGCTTGAGTAGGGTTAGGGTGTGTGCCCTTTATTGGAGGAGAATGTCACAAGGGGCATACTTTGAGAGTTTAAAGACGAATGCATTTCTAATTTGCTGTCTCTGATTCCTGCTATAGTTTAAGGTGTGAGCTCTCAGCTGTCTTCTACTACCACTATGCCTTTCCTCTGCTATCATAGGCTATAATCTTCGGGATTGATAAGATCAAATAAATTCTTTCTTCTTTAAATTGTCTTGATCATAGTGTTTTATCCCATCAATAAAAAAGTAACTAATACAGAAGTTGGTACAAGAAAATGGGATATTGTTATGACAGGGCTGACTATGTTGGTTTTTTTCAAAGAATGAGAAAGTGATTGAACTTTGGGTGAAAAATAAGTGCATGCTATCAGCACAGTGTAATGGCCCATTCTTACAGAAGCTTGAAGAACAATGTGGCAGGCAACAAACTATGGAGGCTCAGACCAAGAGGTTTCAAATGGGAACAATTTTAGCAAATGGACTAAAAATTTTGGTACGGCATTTTATGAAAGAGTTCTGCTTTCTACCCTTGTCCTAAAAATTGTGTGAGGCTAAATTAAAATGTACTAGAAAAATTTATTTAACAGAGGAGATTTTAAGATGGCCTAGTATTGACTATGTTGCATCATTATTAGTAAACAGTGAAAAAGGAAAACAGGTACAAAATACACAATTTGAAGAATAAGTGATCTCTGTCAAGCTTCATTTTATAACCAAATCTTAGGCTGAAGTTTAAAAAGAGGCCTTCCACTCAGCATTGGAATAAAAGGAAGATGTCTTCAGGGCAAGATCCCACTCATCTAAACATCTAAGTTATGAAAGTTATTGTAAGTTGTTTTCTGCTCCAGGAAAGTTACTTTCAATCAAAAGCTGCTGTTAATGTGGTTCAAAAGGAACAGGATCCATCTCAAGTTGACAGCCAACTTGGCAGTGTCATGGTGCTGGCTTCAGAGTTATAAAGTAAATGAATAAAGAAATTGTAATATCTTTCTCTGTGATTTCATAGAGCCACTGAAGCCAGCCGGTCCTTTTGTGAAGACCTTGAGAGAGAAAGAGATACCAAGAGCCCATTACCTGAGGTCATGGCAGTGAAGCTTGGATTACGTTAGAACCCAAAGATGTTGGAGATGCCAAAGCTGTAAGATGTCTGCCAAGAAGAGATTTATATGTAGAATTAAGTCATCCAAAGAGAGAGAGGTATGGTGTAGGCAGAAAAGATAGAACAATAGAGCCATCTAAGCTCTTTGACATGGGACATGGAGCTGTATGATTTGATGTTTGCCTTACTAGAGTATGGTCGTGCTTGAGTCTAGTATTTCATCACTTCACTGTACTGATTCTTCTTTTGGAATGGTAATATAGAGTTTGTGTCACTAGATTTTTTTTTTTTCTTTTTGACAAGGAGTTACACTTAAGAGGTAGCGTGGAATTTTAAACAGTGTTACGATTTTTAAAGACTATGGGAACCTTTGAAGTTAGAATAAATAGGCTTTGCATTATGATGTGGCCATGAGTTTGTGGGACGACAGGGAATGAAATTCTTGGCTTGAATAAGAGGTCTACCATTATCTCAGATCATTGAATACTTGGTCCACAACTCATGGTGTCTTTTTGTGTACTGGGAGGTATGGCCTGGCTGGAGAGGTGAGAACTCAGATTTCTGTTTCTCCTGCCATGTCTTCACTCTACCACACTCTGTCATCATGGACTCCATTCCTCTAGAATTATAAATTTAAATACATGAATTATAAGTCATGGGGTTTTATTTACAGTAATATTAATGCAACTTATACAGCAGGCTGATGTCAAGTGATCTGATCATCAATTTTATTTATTACAAATATAGAATCAGTTTGATATTGCTTGAGTAATACTGTGGTGATATTTTATTTGTGCTTTAATAAATAAAGCATCACTGGAGATCAGAGGAAATAAGAAGACATTTTAAGTAAACAAAGAAGCCAGGCAATGGTAGCACTTGCCTTTAATCCTATCATTTGGCAGGCAGGATCCCTGTGTGTTCAAGGCCACACTGGAAGTAGAGCCAGGTATGGTGGCACAAGACTTAAATTCCAAAACAAGTTAACCATGGAGGTCTGGAGAGATGTACAGACAGACTGAAAGTGACAGAGCTGGGCAGAAAGAGGAAATGATGTAGCTGGGTAGAGAGAGCAAATCACATGGCAGAACACAAGCATATAGGCATGGGTAGACAGGAAGTCACAGCATTGGGAAGCTGTAGAGTTGGTGAGGTAAGGTTGGCTGGTGGCTTTCCCTATGTCCCTGATCTCTCTAAGGCTTTTACTCCTAAAAAATTGTTTTCTGCAGGAAACCATGACCATGCCTAACAATGACTTTGAAATCGCCAAAAAGATGATGGAATCCCACAATGATGATTTCACACAAACTATGATAAAGCCATTAAGCTGATTAACACCTGAAGATCAGCTTTGGACCACAAACTACTCAGGACAATTTTGAGATGCCTAGCTGAGATGATCCAGATTCACAGACTACTCAAGCAAGGACTTATGACAAGCTCTGAAGTTTTACATTATGCAGAGACTGGACAAATCTAACTCTCCTAGGACTTGACAGTTAACCCAAAATTTTCCTTTTCAGGATCCACTAAAGATGCCATCACCCCCATACAGCAAGAAGTAATTTTAAGAACACAATGCCCACATTTCCAAAAGGTGGGGTGGGTGGTTTTTGGTCATTCAATGGCTTATGGATAATTATCATTGTTTAGGATGGTTGGTTACAAGTTGTTATTGTTAATGATCAGGGAAAAAGGTCCTGTTTTTTAAAATCAAATCTGCTAGTCTGTGTCTTCTTATATAGTAATTAATATTCAAAACTGTAAAGTATATGCTTGTTTTTACTAGGTTGGATTTTTTTTTGAAGAATTCATTGTTTTCCTTGCCTTATTTTGTTTAAAAACTGTCCCTTTTCTTCTTTTTCCTTACACCCTTTTAGGTACATTTATCTTACTATTCAATTCAAAATATTCTTTCAAGTATCTTTTTTGGAATTGATGGTTAGTTATAATTTTTTTTGCTTTCTTTTGTCATGAAATGTTTTTTCTTTCTCCTTTAATTTTGAATAGTAGTTTTTCCAGGAATGTTAGGATGGGTTGGTACTACTGATCTTCAGAATTTGAAATAAATGTTTACATTCCCTTGTGTCTTTCAAAAATTTTCATTGAGGAATCAATAGTTATTATGATGTTCTTATCCTTGTATGTCACTTGGCCTTTATCACATCCTTCAATATACCCGTTGTTTGTGAATTCAATGCTTTAATTTATGGAGATTTCTTTTCTGACACTCTCTATTGGATATTTTGTGATGTTCTTTTACTTGTATGGCCATCTCTTTCCTTAGATAAAGATTTTTTTCTATAATTTTATTAAAACATTCCTGTTCTTTTGTCATGAAAATCTTCTCTGCCCATTATTCTCAAAGCTTATCTTTTTCTGATATTTTAAAGTTTTTGCATGTTTCATACATAAGATTTAACTTTTTAAATTAATCTTGACTAGGTGATACAATTATTTTCCCTTGCCATCAAACCTAATTGTATTACCTCTACATGATCCATTCTGTTTCAGAACACTTCCATTTAACTCTCCCTATTGTTTTTCTTTTCCACTACCATTTCAATTATGCTTTTCTTCGGTTATTTCTATCCTTTTATATAATTCTAGCTTTATATTCTGAATTGACTGTCTTATTTCATACAGCTATTTGTGTTTGTTTGAAATACATTTGCTTCACCTTTGAGCTGCTTGAACACATCTATATAATCATTTATTTTGAACTGTATGTCAGCAATTTCTTCTGAGTGTTCTTTACTGGGCCAATACAATGTGATGAGGAATTTTAGGATGAGACACTTTTTCTGTTTCTGGGTTTTTTGAGGTGGGAACTTCCCATCTGCAAATTGCTTCTAGGTAAGATTTTTTTTTTAATTAATTTACTTTTCTACTTTCAGTGGAGGTCTTTGCAATGCTCAGGAAAGTCCAGATTATAGTAGGAATTGTATGATGTTGTCCTCTTCTGTTTATTGCTTGGGGCAGTAGGCTTGATCCTCAAACTTTTTTTTAAGTTGAGTCCCATCTACATCAAGAGTTACTATCCAACAGTAAACTCACCATGAAGATAAAGTATTGATGAATATAGAACACTCATTTTTAAGTATCAATTGTTCTTAATTGGAAATAAAGGGATATGAGTAGTATAATTTACAATAGAGTATTAGTTATTATTGCTATGAATGGTGAAACAGGAAGAAATCACCTTGCATTGGAGTATTAAGTTGCTAGATGGAAATACAGCAGACCAAAAGGGTCTACTGTATTAACCTTGGATATTATCTAATTAAAAAGAGCTATAGAGGAGAGCAAGGCTGAGGTGCAGATTTGGTGGTGGAATAAATTCTTGGATGACTCTCTGGCTTCCCCAGGCAATCTGAGGTAAGTAACAAAATCTGTTTATTCCTAAGTCCCAATGTATTTTGACCATTTTCAACTCATTTCTTACCTCAGCTCTTCTGAGATTTACCCCATCTCCTATCCTTTATCTTTCTCTCAACTTTCTGATTGCTCTCTGTCTCTCTCTATCTCTCTGTCTCTGTCTCTCTGTCTCTCTGTCTCTCTGTCTCTCTGTCTCTGTCTCTCTCTCTCTATCTAGTACAATTCATGCTTTCCCAAATTTCTCTTTTCAGTGGATTGTATGTATTTACCATATAAGCCAAACACTGGTCAAAGTATAGATAGCAAGAGTCACTGTGTTCCTCCTAAAATGCTAAGAGACAATTCAAGAAGAGGAAGAAATACTTTAAGAGACAAAGGATGGGGAATATCAGAGCACAAGAGTATCTTCTGAATGTGATCCTATTTTCATGAATTCAGCAGTAGTGGTTTCCAGCACACAAACTGCATGAATTAAGACAGTCGATAATATTCTATCATAGCGGAGGAAAGAGTTCACAAAACCCCAGCTCTAACTGAAAATCTCAGGATAGGTAATGGTTTCCAGAGTAGAGAAAGTTAGTTTTCTTCATTTTCCTTGTTGAAACAGGATGAATAACTGTCCTGGGAGTTGCCAACAAGGCCAAACTGATTGGCCAGTGAGCTTCAGACAAACCTCGTTTCTTGGACACTATTGTGCTGGAATTACGAATTTGTTGTACCACACCTAAATTATATAAATGTATGTTCTCTTGCAAAAATAAGTCAAAGTTAAATGGTTTTACAAAGTATATAACACCTTAATTTTAAAGTTGATAGAGATGTTGTAAACAGACGAATAGATGAAAAAGAAATATAAGAATATTTATTCTATATTAAATAACGTTGTACAAGGTCAATAGTTTCTACAATTTCAATTGAAATGGCTTATTATTACTTGTTTCTCAATTAACTGAAAATGTGAAATTAGCTTTAAATATTTTGAAATAGTCAAGCAGGTGTTGATTTCCCATAATCATAACACTCAGAAAACTAAGGCACAAGGTACACCAAGTCTCATCAATTTGAGAATAGCCAGGGCAACACAGTTGAGACTCTGCCTTGAAACACGAAGGAAAAAATAGCTACAACATTAAACAATGAATGCTTGAAAGTAGTTGTGTTTGTGGAAGCTTTCTTGATACTTTTTTCCAGTCAATACATTATATTTGTTGGCGGGACAAAAGTTCACTTTACATCTAAATTATTAGATAAACCTTAGAGGGAAGGCAGATATATTATAAGTCAAACAACTTTTAAACACATATACCTAGTTGATAGGGAAAATGTAAGTGTCGATGAGACTCAGTAACTATGGATCTTATGAAGGGTGGCTTAAGGACTTTAAATAAACATATCTGGCTCAAAAATAGCTTCTAAGAGTCAATAGAAGCACTGACAAGCAATTCCATCTACACAGAAATCCAAAATCAAATGAAGTTGGTTTAGTTTTCCACATAACAGCTAATTGACCAAATGTATTCCAAAATAAGACAGCCTTGTATTTGCATCACTGAAGTAAATGGAACTGTTAGAGCAATTTCATTAAAATAAAAAGGAAGAACAGAATGAAATTTGCAAACATTAAAATAAAAATTCAGTAGCTGACATGACACATTTGTGAAAATACATTTTCTTAAGTGTCTTTCACAATGTTTGAACTTATCTAATATACACATTAAACAGACTCCAAACTCACACACACACACACACACACACACACACACACACACACACACACACTACCAATAATGTTTCAGTATTAGTAGTAAATGATGAGAGAGGAGATGTATTTTTACTATCACCTTGACCTGGTGGTGTTTTTCTTTCTGACATTCTGTGTTGATGATGTGCATGTGGACTCTAAATAAAATTCTGAGCGAGAGTAGATGCCATGGCGTGATGCATATAGGACCTTAGCTGCTTAATCCTCCACTTCCAGGTTTCTGGCATTTGTTCTTAGTTCTAGCTGTTTTCATTAGAGGTTGTATTGTCTCTGTCCTTAACATTATTGTGTCTAGATTTTTTATATTTCGTGGACATCCCTGAGAGGCTTGTGCTTTCTTTCTTCATTTTTTTTTTAAAAAAAGGAAGTAGAGGAGGAATGGATTGAAGAAAGAGGAGGTAGGAGAAGTAACTGGGAGGAACAGATGGAGAAGACACTGCAGTCAAATGTAATGTATAGGAGAACAAAAGGTAGAGGAAGCCCCACAAAGTTGAGTGAGTAAAGAAGAGGGTTAAATAGGAAGTAATTGGAGAAGCAATAAATATGATCACAACAGGTTGTATGAAACTCTCCAAAATTCATAACATTTAAATTTACCCTAAAAATAAATAAATAAATAAATAAATAAATAAATAAATAAATAAAGTTCAATACAAGAACTATAGAATACAGCATGAAGACCTCGATATCATTTGTCCAAAATCTGAACTCAGCTAGTTTATTTCAAGTATTTCAAACGAAAATTAGCTTGCTGGTTGTCAAGGGTTGGGTATCTTTTATAATCATAATTTTTTTCAATAAGGTCAGGAAAAATGTAGTCACTGTAAGGAAACAAGAAAAACACATAAGAACAATTATAAACATAAGTATTAAAAATACATAATAGCTGGGCAGTGATGGTGCACACTATTAATCCCAACACTCACCTAGCAGAGTCAGGCAGATCTCTGTGAGTTTGATGCCAGTCTGGTCAATGGAGCAAGATCCAGGACAGGCACCAAAACTACACAGAGAAACAAACAAAAAAATACACACTAACACATGATGCATTTGTGACTGTTTTCACCACCACTTAGGAGATTTTTCAAGGCACTGCTCAGAAGGTTAGCCCCATGCTTTCCCTCTCCATACTCCTCCCCCCTGTAATTTGTGAGCCTGCCTACCCTTGGGTTGTCATTTCAAAAACTAATAAATTGTCTGTGAGCTTAGCACCAATGTCCATATTTATATTAAAAGGAAAAGAAGCTTACAGGAATTAATAATCTAATAACTATAGCAAATAAATAGAGACAAATCCCAACCCTTTTTCCATTTTTAGTAAGGATAGAAAATAATGGGTTTCTTTATGGCATGCTCATACATGCATACCATTGTCTTTTTCCTCATAATTGCTATGACATCATCCCCTGATCAGCCTGTACATTTGCCAGATTGCCCATCTTATTTTCTCAGATCTTATACATGTATATAAAATTTAAATGTAAGTTCTACATGTGAGAGATAACATGCAACATTTAACACTCTCTTCTTCTCCCATTATTCACTCTTATTTATCCTTTCTCATCCTTTTGGTCTTTTTTTCATGATAAATTCCATACATAAATTTTCTCTCCTGTCAGTGAAAACACTAAATGAACTAACCAAATATTAAGTAGTCAGCAACTAAACTCCTGTTTCATTCTTGTGTACTTTCTGCAATGGCAGATGACATAGCTAACCTTGATAGACCTTTATGCTCATAATGTATAACCTCAAGACCTTGAGAAATTTGGAGAGGGAGGTGGACTGACAGGCATGTGTACACCCACACTAAGCAGTATAGAAAGAGAGGAGACAATGAACCTGAAGTGTAGCAGGAATCTTAAATGGTCTTATTAATAAAATCATACCTGAGTATTGGTGAAATTATTAAGGCCACTCCACGTAGTTAAAAGGGAGGTTTATTTTGTGGGGTACTTAAAAATGAAGGGGTAGGTTACAGGGTCTGGCAAGGGTATAGTGCAGTCCAGCTGTGTTCTCTGGAGAACTCTGCTCAGTCTACCTCCAGCATCCAGAGTCCAGGAACCAAGAGAGAGAGCTCTTCCCGATCCTTGGTCTTCTGCTTCCTCCTCCGCCCTGCCTTGTGGGTGTGACCATTACCGAAGTCTCAATGGGGGTTGGAACTTCCAGGTCAATGCTGGGATGGCTATCCACTATATCTCCCCCTTTTGCCTAAATAAGAAAGTTATAACCTAATACAAGACTATATACAAAGAGATGGTTATCAAATATTGTCCAGGAGTAATGAGGGATAATGACCTAGATAAGTTGGAATTACAATAAGTGCAAACAATATCAAGCAAAAAACACATAGTAAAATCCAGGGAAGTCTAGGGCATGGGTAGGTGGCGTGTTACAAAGATCATTCCAAAAGGTGTCCTATCCTAAAGAACCTGAGTCTAATACTTAATATATCCTATCTAAGATATTATATATGTATATATACTAAGTTGTAACTATAACTGCTAATCTCCAACCTCATCAAAGACCTGAGAAGGAATATAATAATACCTGAGAAATGGGAGAAGGACGCAAGCAACTTTTGGGAGTCTTGCAAGAGTAGACAGAGACAGCTAGCAGCCTGGACAGTCACCTAATGTTTCTCAGCATCTTTGGTGCATTCAAATTGGCTACAGGCCTAGAGTATCTGACAGACCATTTTCAGAAGCAGGAATTCTGAAAGACCATCTTACCCTGTCTTGGCAAAGTATAGTGGTCGCTTTCCTTGTGTCCCGCTTTTCCAGAAAGGACAGCATTTGTACTGTCAGCAGTTGAGGCAAGGGCAGTTCTTTGCCCAGTAGCCCGGCTAGCTCAGTCGGTAGAGCATGGGACTCTTAATCCCAGGGTCGTGGGTTTGTGCCCCACGTTGGGCACCAGATATTGGTGAAATTATTAAGGCCACTCCATGTAGTTAAAAGGGAGGTTTATTTTGTGGGCTAACTTACAAATGAAGGGGTAGGTTACAGGGTCTGGCAAGGGTATAGTGCAGTCCGGCCGTGTTCTCTGGAGAACTCTGCTCGGTCTACCTCCAGCGTCCAGAGTCCAGGAACCAAGAGAGAGAGCTCTTCCCGATCCTTGGTCTTCCGCTTCCCCCTCCGCCCCGCCTTGTGGGTGTGACCATTACCGAAGCCTCAATGGGGGTTGGAACTTCCAGGCCAATGCTGGGATGGCTATCCACTACACCTGAGGCCAGTTATTGGGGTGAATGCTGGAAGATCAAAGAAGCAGAACAGGCCACAGCTAACCTCATCTGGTCAACTTCTCAGCTGATCTTGTTTTCTCAGACTGGAAGCCTCTGTGTCCTCATATCTGAATGGCTCTCAGCTGAACTAATTTGTGAAAGCCTGAAAGCTTAACCAGCCAGTTCCTGTTTTTCACACCTTATATAACTTTCTGCTTTCTGCCATCACTTCCCGGGATTAAAGGCTCACTTAATGGAATTAAAAGTGTGAGTCACCATGGCTGGATGTTTCCAGTGTGGCTTTAAACTCACAGAGATCCCCCTGGCTCTGCCTCCCGATTAAAGGCGTGTGCTACCACTGCCTAACCTCTATGTTTAATATTGTGGCTGTTCTATTCTCTGACCACAGATAAGTTTATTAGAGTGCACAATATTTTGGGGAACACAATACTACCACACTGAAACATTTGTTTCAGGGAAAATTGATTACACTATGTGATAATGCTCTTTTCTTGTATTGAGGAAGTTAATGGACGTTCATATCTAACAGAAACACATAGCTCACCAAAACAAAACAAAACAAAACACACACACACACACACAACAACAACAACAACAAAACAAACAACTAGGAGAACCATATACATACTTTAAAATCATTGCAAGGAAGAATAAAATTGAGACAGGATGCATACCTAATTATCTCTAGTATTAGACTTGCACTGTGGAAGTTATCATAAATATGTGATGATTACTGGTTGTTTTTATTCATTTAAAGCTGTGTCCCGAATTTTAAGAACTATTTTGAATTACCTATCATCTGTTTTGCGTATTAGAACAAAGACTACTCAGAACATATGTGGAAATTCTTAAAATATTTTTCTATTCTTTCATTCCATTGCTGCAATCAAATGTCCTAGCAAGAGGATAAAGAGGAAAGGAAATGGTTTATTTGTGTTAATCTTTCATATTAGAGTTCATCATTTCTGAAAATTTAAGGAACGAACTCAAACAACTAACCATATGACATCTACAGTAAAGAGAAAAAAAAATAAAACCATCCATGTTTACTTTCTTCCTGTCTCTCAGCCAGATTTCTTATGTCTTATAATATTTAGGACCTGGCATTGAGATCGGTGCCTTTCATAAAAGACTGGGGCTGCTTATATCTGTTAACAAGCAACACAATTCCCCACAGACATGCCCACAGGCAATTCTGGTCTAGACACATTTTTATCAAGACTCTCCTGCTAGGTTGGGTCATGTTAACAGTTAAAACTAACCAACATGAGGGATCATTGCCTTAGTCGGCCATCATCAGAGAGACTTCTTTTTGCAGTAGCTAGGAGATGACAGGGGGAACCACAGCTGGAAGAGAGACAGTGAAATACTCTGTTCTAAAGGGATGTCTTCATCAAATACCTTCCTCTCAGGGCTCAGAGATCTGTGTAGAAGAGGTGGAAATATTGTAAGAGCCAGAGGCAATAGATGGTGTCAAAGAATAAGTATCTTTCAGAGACAACAGATACAATAAAATTCCTGTGGTTGTCTAAAGAAAATATCCTCCAAAGGAGTAGCACTGTTAGGAGGTGCTAAGGCTTTTTTGAAGTACAACTTTGTTCAAAGAAGTGTGTCAATATGGAGACTGGCTTTGAGTTCTCACATATGCTCAAGCCATGACCAGTGTCTCAGACTACTTCCTGTTGCCTGCTCATCAAGATGTAGGGCTCTCAGCTCTAGTACCATGTCTGCCTGCAAGCTGTTATTTCCCATCATGATAGTAATGGACTAAACCTCTGAAACTGTAAACTATCTAATGAAATGTTTTCTTGATAGGAGCATCCAAGGTCATGGTGTCTCTTCACACCAATAGAAACCCTAACTAAGATAATTATTAGCCGTGCGGTGGTGGCACATGCCTTTAATCCCAGCACTTGGGAGGCAGAGCCAGGAGGATCTCTGTGAGTTTGAAGCCAGCCTTGGCTACCAAGTGAGTTCCAGGAAAAGGCACAAAGCTACAAAGAGAAACCTTGTCTTGAAAAACCAAAAAAAAAAAAAAAAAAAAAAGATAATTATCAACTCACTATGACTTTGGTTTCGCTGCAAAGGTTTGAACATGTTCAAACCAGGTAGGCTTTCATTGCTGAGAGGGGAAGGTGGAGATGGGCTTCCACCCCTGACAAAGGCACTATCTGCAGTTAATACCAACTTACAAAGGAAAAAAAAAGTAAAGTTTTCTCAAATGAAATCACATTGAGTATGTTAACCACACTTTGGTTTGGTAGCTCCCATTACCAGGAGTAGTTGGAAAACACAAAATAACTTGATAAATTATCTTTGTAGGCATTTTTTGTTTCCTATTGCTATGTTTCGGCTTTTTAAAAAATTGATCTTTCACTTGTATATTTTAGTTTTCCTCCTGAGTGTGTGGGACATTGTGTGTTTTTTTCTTATGCTGTGTTATTGTTGTTTTCTTGTTTGTTTTGTTTTTTTTTTAAAAGAGAGAGAATAAAATGGCATGGAGTTGGGTGGTTAGGGAGATGGGCTATAAAGAGCAAGGGGAGGTAAAAGGAGTGATGAGACTGTATGTATGAAAATTTTTGAATAGAAATCACTAGCATATTGATTTTGAATAAATATCTTACATTTAAAATGAGGGGAAAATTTTAAAGTGAAATAGTGGATTTTGGATCCACTCTGTGTGGCTATTTTAAACAGTAGATTTGATATCAGATGATGTCTTGTTAGACATACTCTAAACATGAATGTATTTAAAAATGAAGGAATGAATGGACTGTGGAGGTTTTAATTCTCTGAAACTACATTTAAATATGGGATTTTATGTACATACAGTTCTATAATGTTGTAAGTATTTTGTAGTGACCAAGATTCAAGGAAATTACTTTTCATTTCTATGTTATTTTATTCATAAACTATAACTTATAAATGATATAAAGATTCCCATATTAAAGAAATAAATATGACAATTTTAACTTAAAAACATGGAATTATAAGTAACAATGAATCAAAAATTGTGAAAAAGTTCTCAGCCATTTCTGTAAAATATATTTAACCATTAGAATTTTATTAACTATAAGCTCTATTCCAAACATAACATGGATTATGAACTGCACTGTTAAATAGTCAATGTTTATTCAAAGATGATCTTCTTGAATCTCCTTTAAATAGAAAACAATTATACTTAAATTGTTATTCTTCTCATTTTATAAACCTCATTTGTTTTGTGAATCTCTAATATGGGGTATTATCTCATAAAAGAAACATCATGAAATATTTCTCTAGGATTAGAGTTAAATTTCATGCTTAACTGATTGTTTTAAATATTCTACACAAAAATATTTATTGTTATTGCACATAAACTAGCTTCACATAGACTTATTGGTCTTAAGCAGCTAAAGATATGTTATCTGGTAATGTTCATTTTATTTTGTTGTAGTTCACAGCCATAATCATGATTTCACAGAGGAAGGCCACCTGTTAATCAGGCTGAACTTCTGAGTAGTCTACACTCAGGTTAGCCTTATAGTCTGCATAAACACTTATTTAGTCTTCAAACTGATGGCATGCTGCTAAGTTCCAGCATTTACCTGAAGCACTCATCCAGTTATTAATGATTCTAATGTCAGGGTCACTTGACCTGAAACATGGGGATTCAGGTAAAAGTTTATGCTCATATGGACACAGGCAAACTATCTCTAGGACTGATGTCATTTGTATGCTCATGACATGGTTAAACACATGCAATGCAAATCTGAATTTCTTGTCTGACACCACTAAAATATATTTTCCTCACTGTGTGAGTTTCATCTAAATTACTATGCACTCATGTATTTTTTGCTCATCTTGGCTTTAGTAGTATTTGATATACTTGGTAACTATATCTCTTAATTTTTGAGGATTTATACAAACTGTGCATAAACATAATTTTAAATTGCTTAATCTTAACACCACACTAATCATAATACAATTCATTAGGCCCAACAAAATAGGAAAAAATATTTTAGAGCACAAAGTGTAAAGAAATGGTCGTTAAACTTAAAGTCTATATTTTTCAACATTTATCTTCATGAATGAATTTTCTGAAGCACACAGAAACACAGAAATTATTTGGGTTCTTTAAAGACCATTTCAATTTTCCAATTTCTTTTAGAATTGCCAAATTTCAGTTTATCTGTTAATTATGATGTTGGTCAAGATCTGAGTTAGACCCTAAATAGTTTTCTGAAGTCATTATGTGAAGAATTGAAGTCAACATAATTCACTGATTTCAGTTATTTTTTTTTTCACTTAAAATTTTTTTTTGTTATTTATTATATTTGTGTTTTAATTTTACACATCAGCCATGGGTTCCCCTGTCCTCCCCGCTCCTGTCCCAGACCCCACCTTCCCCCCAGCCCCTCCCCTCCATTCCCATCTCCTCCAGGGCCAAGACTCCCCTGAGGATTCATTTAAACCTGGTGGATTCAGTACAGGCATGTCCAGTCCCCTCCTTCCAGGCTGAGCAAAATGTCCCTGTGTAAGCCCAAGGTTCCAAACAGCCAGCTCATGCACTAAGGACAGGTCCTGGTCCCACAGCCTGGGTGCCTCCCAAACAGTTCAAGCTATTCAATTGTCTCACTTGTCCAGAGGGCCTGATCCAGGTGGGGGCTCCAAATCCACAATGACACATCCTCTCTAGACTGCTGGCAATGGTCGAGAGAAAGCCTGATCTGACCTAGTCTGGTGATCAGATGGCCAAACACCCTAATGGTCGTGCTGGAACTCTCATCCAATAACTGATGGAAGTGGATGCAGAGATCCATGGCCAGGCCCCAGGTGGAGCTCCAGGAGTCCAACTGTCGAGAAAGGGGAGGGATTGTAAGAGCGTGAATTGTTGAGACCAAGATTGGAAAAGCACAGGGACAAAGAGCCAAACGAATGGAAGCACATGAATTATTATTATTTTTTATTTTTTTATATTGCACAACTTGTCACATAAATAACAACAATAATCAACATGAATGTTTTTTTTTTTTTTTTTTAGTCCATTGTGCCTTTCAAAAATGGACTGGTGTACATATCATTAGTCAACACATTGCAAATTCTGCCATACTTCACAAAACTGTTAACATGCCTATCTTCTCAATGTCCTCCCTTGGGAGTGCTACCCTTTTAAATCACTTAAAATAAGAGGCTTTTTCATCATAAATTCTTCATGCAAGATTGTATTACTATTCTTCTTCTTGTTCTATACTTTCTCACTATTCCTAAGTACATTAAAAGATTTTTGCTTTTGTTTTATGAGCATAATAAGATATATTCCAGGACAATATCATAAAGAATAATGTAAAAAATGAGTAATTCATCATATTCTGTAAAACTGATTGATTTCTTCAAATTTCTTGCTATAGGATTCTCCAAGAAATTATATACAAAATAGAACTATTCACTTTCTTCTTCATTTGGAAATGATACCAAAATCATAGCTATTATATAAATGTAACAATATCACCATTAAAACTCCTCTGTCACCTTACACAGTGCTGTGCCAATGAGTCAGGTCTTTTAGACAGGTATGTTTGTGATTCTTACATTTAAGAAGCAATATCAAGGTGTTAGGTGACTTGCTCCAAAGTCTGTAACTAGTGAATACCTTCAGATTCCAATCAATGAACTGTACTTTGAAATCATCTGAATTTTCTATCATGCTGCTACCAATTTTCCATCATTAGAATTAATAATTCCATTTAAAAAATAACATAATAGAGACTTTACTTCAGTACAGTCATACACTGAATCACTTTATAAAGATATATTGACACCTATAAGGAATGGAGAAGAAATATAAATCTTGTGAATACAGCTAAAGCAATAGACTGGAAATTATAACATAGTTATTCAATAATAAATTATGGACCTGTAGATGAGGTCAAAGTTCCTCAAAGGTTATAATAGGCTCCTAGACGTTTGGCTATAATTCTGTTCAATTCATTGCATCCCAATGAGACAAAATGCACTGGTCCTCATTTATCATTCTGCTGGGGGAGGTCTTTCGGTATACTGTGAATATATGTTGCTCCTATTGGCTATAAATAAAGCTATTTTGGCCTATGGCAAGGCATCTTAGAGGCAAGCCTGAAATCCAAGGAGAGAGACAGGAAGTAGAAAGGCAGAGGTGAGTGATGCCAACTGCCACCACTAAAGAGAAGCATAGATGCCAGCAGACCAGTAAAGCCATGGAAATCATGGCAAAACATAGATTAAGCAGTGGGTTAATTTAAGATATAAGAGCTATCTAGAAAGAAACTTAAGCTATTGGTCATGCAGATTGTAAATAATATAAACCTCTGTGTGTTTATTTGGGTACACGTGGCTGCAAGACCATGAGTGAGAAAGATTCGTTAGAACTGCACAGTGCCAGGCAGGACCTAAGGAAACCTTTGACTACATCAGCACAAAATTTTATTCTCAAATAAATTTTTTTTTGAAAAACAAAGTATGTAGTCATTATAATATGTCACTTTATAGGAGTAAGACTGTCAAGAAATATATGTCCATGATATTAATAATAAAGAACATTTTTATTTTATAATTTAATTTAATTTTACATATCAGCCACGGATTCTCCTGTCCTCCCTACTCCCGCCCCTCACCCTTCCCCCAGCCCACCTCCCCATTCCCATCTCCTCCAGGGCAAGGACTCCCCTGGGGATTCAGCTCAGCCTGGTAGATTCAGTTAAGGCAGGTGAGTCCTCTCCTCCCTTCACCCAGCCTGAGCAAAGTGTCCCTGCATAGGCCCCAGGTTCCAAACAGCCAGTTCATGCACTAAGGACAGGTCTCAGTCCCACTGCCTGGGGGCCTCCCAAACAGTTCAAGCTAATCACTTGTCTTACTGATCCAGAGGGCCTGATCCAGTTGGGGGCTCCTCAGCTATTGGTTCATAGTTCATGTGTTTCCATTAGTTTGGCTATTTGTCCCTGTGCTTTTTCCAATCATGGTCTCAACAGTTCTCGCTCATACAATCCCTCCTCATTCTTGCTGATTGGACTACCAGAGCTCTACCTGGGGCCTGGCCATGGATCTCTGCACCCACTTCCATCAGTCATTGGATGAGAGTTCTACCACGACACCTGTCAGAATGGCTAAAATAAAAAATCACTGAAGACAGGTTATGCTGGAGAGGATGTGGAACAAGGGGAAATCTCCTCCACTGGTGGTGGGAATACAAGCTTGTACAGCCACTTTGGAAATCAATATGGAGCTTTCTTAGAAAATTTGGAATCAATCTCCCCCAAGACCCAGAAATACCACTCTTGGGCATATTCCCAAGGAATATTCAATCATACCACAATAAAGAACATTTTACGGCACAAAGGACAAACAAGCAATTTTGCTTGTGTTGATAATCCATTGTAAGACTTCATAATTCTTAAAATTTTATTACTCCTTGAAGATATAGGTCCTCTCTAGATAATCTTTCAACAATACAGAAGAAAATCAGAGAAAACTTTTGATTGTCCTGGATCCAAATTGATGATTTTGAAATGTCTTGTTTTTCTATTTGTCTTTTGACTTCTGTTAGTGTTTTTTAACTGGGTACCTGTGTTCAAACTCACTATGCAATAAATGGAATGAAAGAAAAAGAAACATGCTTAAGGGAATTAAAAATAAATAATTTCACATGTCCCTATAAAAATTTAGGAAATTATTAATTCTACTCACAAAGAATTCTTTATATTACAATAAGTAAATAGTGATTAAGTTTTTTTGTGTGGGAATCCATAAAGCTGATTACTCAGATATAGTTTATAGTCATTTGAAAGTCTTTGTTCCAGCTGGATGGGACTAAACTTGGGTATATTTGAAAATACAGATAGAACCAGAGTATAGGGTTTTTAAGGCAAAAGCTAAATCTTGGAGTATCACTCAGCAATTTTCTGGGAGGTTCTTTTTAATCAGAATGTTTAAGTTAGCAGGGTCATCTTGACCTAAGGTTCCTAGAGTAGATGTTGGTAATCTTCTACAGGATTCTCCATCATGGCAATCAAATTCTAGTTAAACCGGAAATGACCTCAGAAAGAATATGAGTGGGAGGAACCTCCTCAGTGTCTTACCCTGCCAAAAGTTTTTTATAGTCATCTATCTGCAAAGTGGAAGTATTACAACATACATGTAAGAAATGCTGATTTTGTTATATATTTTTTTAAAAATTGTTTTGTGGAAATTAAATAAAATGCTCATGTTTTTTAATGCCAAAACCAATATTTGGAAAACATTGTAATTTTGAGATATTAAAATATGTTGATTCCTTATGTTGATAGCATGTAATTATATCTCATTACATGTATATAAATAACCTATAACAAATTTTACCTCAAGTATGTGGAAATTGGATACAACATCTTCTTTATCCCTCCAGTATCATCTAATTATGGCAGAAAATAGTCGATTTTGTTTGGAATACCAGTATACTTTAAAGAATTATTCTTACTTGACTTACCAGAATAATTATATCATGGTCAATGTCAGCTATCAAATTGATGAGATTTAGAATCACCGAGAAGAAAGTTCTCTAGACAGGTTTGTCTGATGCTGTGCAATGTCCTGTATGCTGTGAATAAATAAAACTTTGATTAGCCAGTAGCCAGGCAGGAAGTATAGGATAGGCAGGACAAATGGAGAGGAGAGGCTGGGAGGTGGAAGTCTGGAGGAGTTGCCAGCCTGCCATCCAGGGAACAGCATGTAAAGGCAGCAGGTAAAGCTACGGAAAATGTGGCAATGTATAGAATAACAGAAATTGGCTGAGTAAAAGAACAAGAGCTAGTCAATGATAGGCCTGAGTTAATGGCCGAACAGTTTAAATAATATAAGCGTGTTTATGTTTATTTAGTAAGTGGGCTACAGGACTGCCAGGGCTTGGCAGGACCTTCAGAGAAAAACTCTAGCTACAGCCTGGGATTACTGGAGTGGACTCATGCGTTGTGGGCAAGGATCCTGTACTATTCAAAAAAGGAGAAATTGACCTTAACACTAAGATTTATTGATCATTTCTTTCTGACTGCAGAGACAGTGGGACCAGCTCCACCAAACTCCTCTCGCTCTGTTTTCCCCAGCATGAAATAATAAATCCTCTAAATATGAGCTCAAATAGACCTTCTCTTCCAGAGTTTCCTATCACTGTATTTTATCACAGCAACAGAAAAAAAGTAACTTAGACTGTTCTTAGCACTATTGTGCATCTGTCCAAAGAGCAATAAATGAAACATAAGTAAATACTAGGTTACAGTTATAACAGCAAGAGCTCACATCTCTAACTGAATTTTCCAGATCCTCAATCAAAACAAACCAATGAAAGGCTCAATACTTTGACTCAATACTAGCACACCATGTGGGCAGCAAATATTAAATTTGTGTGAATAACAGTGTATGTGCCATTGTTTTTTACTGCTGAGTAGTACTCCATTGTGTATATATACTATATTTTCTTTATCTATTCTTTGGTTGAGGGGCATCTAAATTGTTTCCACTTTCTGGCTATTATGAATAATGCTGATGTGAACATAGTTACACATGTATCCTTATGGTATTGAGCATTCCTTGGGTATATGCCCAAGAGTGGTATAGCTGGGTCTTGCAGTAAATTGATTCCAAATTTTCTGAGAAACAGCCATACTGATTTCCAAAGTGGCTGCACAAGTTTGCACTCTGACCAAAAGTGGAGGAATGTTCCCCTTGATCCATATCCTCTCCAACATAAGCCCTTATCAGTGTTTTTAATCTTACCCATTCTGACAGGTGTAAGGAACTGGAAAATATCATCCTGAGTGACTTAACCCAGACTCAGAAGGACAGAGTACTCACTCGCAGGTGGATACTAGAGTAAAGTAAAGAATAACCAGGCTACAACCCACAGCTCCAGAGAAGTTAGCTAACAAGGAGGACCCTAAGAGGGAGGCATGGATCATCCTGGGCATGGGAAATAGATGAGATCTACAAGAGCAAACTGGGGTTTGGGGAGGTAATAGAACATAGAATAAGGGAGATAAGAACACAAGGGAAGGAGATGGTTGAGCTGGAACAGGTATGGAGTGGGAGATCAATGAAGAGATACCATGATAGAGGGAGACATCATGGGGATAGGGAGAAATTGGGTGCTAGGGAAGTTCCTAGGAATCCACAGACAGGGATGATCCCAGCAATAGTGGAGAGGGTGCCTGAACTTGCTTACACCAGTAATCAGATCAGTGAATACCTTAACTGCCATTATAGAGCCTTTCTCTAGTAACTGATAGAAGCAGATGCAGAGATCCACAGCCAAGCATCAGGCCAAGCTCTAGGAGTCCAGTCAAAGAAAGAGAAGAGGGATTCTATGAGCAAGGCGCATCAAGGTCATGTTGGGGACACCTACAGAGACAACCAAACCAAACAAGTAGAACTCATTAACTTTATATCAATAGCAGTGGAGCCTCCATGAGACTGGACCTCTGCATAGGTGAGACAGTTGAGTACCTCCTTGGCAGTAGAATCAGGATCTATCCTTGGTGTATGAGCTGGCATTTCGGAGCTACTTTGCACAGCCTTGATGCAGGGGGAGGGGCTTGGACCTGCCTCTACTGAATGTACCAGGTTCTGCTGACTCCCCATGGGAGGCCTTACCTTGTTTGAGGAGAGAAGAAGGGTGTATTTGGGGGTAGTCTGGGGAGCGGGAGGAGGGAAGAGGGGGATCTGTGATTGGTATGTAAAATGAATAAAAAATTTCTTAATTAAAAAAGTGAGCTGGGCGGTGGTGGCACACGCCTTTAATCCCAGCACTCTGGAGGCAGAGCCAAGTGGATCTCTGTGAGTTCAAGGCCAGCCTGGGTTATCAAGTGAGTTCCAGGAAAGGTGCAAAGCTACACAGAGAAACCCTATCTTGAAAAAAAAAAAAGAAAAAGAAAAAAAGTGAATGAAAAAAAGTTACAATGAATAGTTTGGGGCTATGACACGTTCATGACTGTCTATGTTTGACGATATTTGCCTCCTATTATGATGAAATTGTCATGTCTGAACTTTTTTTTTATTGAGACAGGGTTTCTCTGTGTAGCTTCGGAGCCTTTCCTTGAACTCATTCTGTAGCCCAGGCTGACCTCGAACTCACAGAGATTCTTCTGCCTCTGCCTCCCGAGTGCTGGGATTAAAGGCATGTGCCACCACTGCCTGGCTGTCATGTCTGAACTTCAATAGCTCATTGCCTTTAGCTTTAAGTAAAGATATCCTATATGCTTCTTTGAATTATTTTTCCTTATCAGTGTTCTTTTCTTTTAGTGCTTCATTTGTGCAGGATTGTATGATATGCCTATCTTCCATAAGATAAAGGAAGAATGAAAATAACTAGAATCTTGTGGATCCTCCTTCATGTTCTCTGATTCTCCTTCTAGCTGTTCAGCAATCCTGCCACTACACTTTAGGACCACAGAGTAGGTCTAACAGCTCCTCTGCAAACTGGAAGTTCAGTCCTGGCCCACATGTTTTATGGATTTTAAAAGGATATGTATTTGCTTAAAAATCTGTCTGGCTCTGACTTGGCAACTTTTATTTGGAACTATTTGAACTGTGAGTAGTTTGCTGCAAGGAGTCTAAGTTACTCTACATAACTGTAGATAGAGCTTATTGTTAATTTCTCCCATCCCTGAGGGTTAGGAAGAGGAAATAGAAAAGAGAAAAATACTAGTGTCTTATCAGTGAGCAGCTCTGGCCTTGTGTAAAAGTTTTCTTCTCACCTAATTTCCTCCCAGCCTGCCCACACACATAAAAATCAGGCATCAGGGAGGGAAAAAAATCATTTGATGTTCTAATAATCTTATGCAGAGCATCGAAGAATAATTTATTATACAATGTACATTCATTTCTTCAATTTGGGTTTAACTCTTCTCAGAAAGGGTAATCACGCTAAAACTTTATATTTATATGGGGATCCCGCCAGAGAGAATCACTCAAACACAGCTTGTAGGCAACTTTCAGATCTACCTGAGTGTAGCTGGCTAGGGCTACATTCAAGTGTTTGGGAAGTAGGAGGGGGACCAAGTGTTTAGAGTAAGGGGTTGTAAAGGTAGAGTCCACAGCCTGGTGTCTTGCTCAGCAGCTGCAGTAGGAGGATTTGTTCAATCAAACAGCTTAACAGAAGGTAATATAAACAGCTTCAGGAGATGGTTTGCACAAGCAGGCAGTTTAACAGAAGTGAAGTTAGTTGGAGCATCTTGATGTCAGGTTCCTAGAATATAGTAGGGCAATTTTCCATAGAATTCTCCATTAAGGAGATCAAACTCTAGTTAAACCTGAAATGGCCTCAGCAAAAATACAAAATGCTGGAAGCTCTGCACTGTTTTATCCCATCACAGTATAACTACCATATTCAAGTAAAATGTGTCCCTTCCTCAAAAAGAATTCTTAAGAGAGAATTTTGTCATTATTGAAATGCCTTTTTTTTGGTCTCCACTGTTATCTTTCAATAATAACTTAATTTCAATCAATAACTTTAGCGCCATTAAAATTTAAAAGAGATTTTTTTAATCTACCAAAAATGAAGGTTAAAAGGTTTGTATAATTAAAACAAGTAAAAAATACTGGCTTAAATCCTCATCAGAATCTCTACCATCCATAGAGACAATGGAGAATATTTCAGTGCCTTCTTATCTCACTCAGGAGAATATTTGGCAAATGGCTATAGTGCCTTGAGTGGCATTTTCTCTTTTACTCTACAAGTCTGTTTCTGTTGCCAATTATTTCTCAACATGAAACTTAAGAGACATTTCAAAACCATAAATAATAATGGACTTATTAGTTAAATTACAATCAAATAAACATAGAAGTAAAGCAGTGCTATTATGAAGAATTAGGTATATTTTAAAAATAGTCTTCAAGAGGATTGTGTATGGCTTATTTCCTAGGAATAAAAGAAACCTCATGATTTGTCTTGGGCTTTTTGGGGTAACCCTTTTTTGGACTACATTCTTTGTTAGCTGGGCTAAGTGGATTTATTCTATGGTAAATAGCTGAACACAAGGAGAATCTTGAAATGAAAGGCTTTTACAAGGCACTACCTACATCTACCTTTTGTTCTGTGCTGGAAGGCTATTGAATGCATGCACTGAAGTATTTTGTTTACAACCTACTTGAGATAGAGTAGTCTAATGATTTGTTCTCAAAAAATCTGTGCTTATAGAGAGAGATGGACAGAAATCCTTGGCTATTTCCAGGTGAAAGCAATGCTATACCAAAGAAAGCAGAAGAATTATGATGCATAAATACCATAAAGTGAACAGCAAGAAACTATAATATTTCTTTGTCCTTAATTCAATGCATAAAATATGTAGAGTGATAGAAATAGAATCATAGAGCACATTCAAATATATTTTAAAATATAAAATCCATTGTTTCTTGTTGAACACATCTGAAGAGTATATTTGTTGCCGTTCATGCTTATGTAATTCACATAATTCATCACATAACAAAACATGCTATGACCAGAAGCACAAAATTGCCCCATCAACAAATAACTTGAGAACATTTCTCTTGACCTAAGCACACTGCTAGGCTCACACTCATTTTTTCAATGAAATGATAACTGCTAAATAAAAAGTACATGTCTGTTTTCAGATATAATATAGTGCATATTATATGAATTTAATAGATTTAAATGGTACAGTTAACTAAAAACAATAGGTTTCTTTTGTAAAATTGTAATAAGGAACAGGGATTTAGAATCTAGTCTGATTTCAGCTCCACTGAAAGTGGGTTGGATAGTTAAGAGGTGAAAAAGGGGAAATCAGGGATACCCTGTTTTTCTTGGGGCCTCACAGAAAGAACATTGACAAAAGCTTTTAGACAATTTGCATCTCAAAAAAAAAAAAAACCAGAGAGAATTTGCAATTGGTTTTCTAAAGTTAATTGTCTAATAAAAAGGAAAGGAGGAGTCTAAGTGTAAGGAAGAAACCCAGAGTTCTGTTAAGCTGTGGGAAACACTTGTAGGTACTGAGCAAGCTGGAGAAACCTAACAAACTATTTTTATAGAAAATATTTATTCTACGCATATTTACATTCCTCTTGAGATAAATGCTCTCTTACGATACAGGGCATATTTCTTGTAATTGAACTACAAAGATGACCGACCAGAAACTCAAATAAGTAAGTAAGTAAATAAATAAACAAATGAATGAATGAATTAATTAAACCAAACAAACAAACAAAAAAGGAAACATTAAGTCTTTAGGACTATATTGTTACAGTTTCATTGTGAGAATGCCTCTATGAGCAACAGAATAGTTTGAAGACCGAAAATGATGTCTCTTTGTAACTGCCTTAATATCATCAGATTGGGTCTCATTGTTTCTCAGAATAAAATAATTGAAGCAATTTATCCTCAAGACAAGGGCCATATAACTCTATTATTGTTGTTGGGAGTATAGTCAAAAGGGTATGATGCAGTTTGAACAGAACAGACAACGTGTAGAAGTAGTGTTGTGTTTTAGTTTAGCCATGGGAACCCTATCTGATGAACAGCAAAGACAAATGGCTAACTATCTACTAGGCTGCCAGCTTCTTGCAGATAGGAGGTGCCATATTTGTACACATATTAGGTCCTATTGAATGCTTAAATGCCTACACATGAACAAAGGAGTGTTTTTTTTTCCTTGTATGTTGACAAAGCTTCTATACAGAAAAGAGAAATTAATCAACAAACACTAAGTTCCTGAGAAACATTTAATACCCTGTGAAAAGGGTAATTTCTAAATTAGGAGCATTTGAAAGTTTCATTCCCTCATCATTATTGTGTTATTATCTAATTTGTTACTAAAATGGGACATTTTGTCCAGCTCTGATAGTAAACTGGTGAGGCCCTTTGATTGTGGGTTGGCAGTCGTACTACTCTGTTTCTGGTTTCACAGAAAAAAAGAAAAAAAGTAATGACGTGTATGTGGAAGCAAATAAACTGTATTTGGAATACTTTCAAAGAGAGTAACCATATATAACTAGCAAGAGAACCTGTGTGATTCCTACAGAATTTTATTGGATGCTCATTTTTCAAATCCCCCCACCTCCGTTTGTAAATCCTTACCCATGCTCTCTTGACTACTGATGTCCTTCCTGGAAAGCACATCATTTTCAGTCACAGAAATTCTCTTCAGCTCAAGGTTTGCAATACTATAAGGGAAAAGATTGATGACCACAAATCACATTTTAAATACAATAATTACATGTAATTTATAAGAAATAAATATATACTTAACACGAACATGCAGATTAGAAAACACAAACACCTTGCTGTGAGGTTTTTCTCTTAACCTTCCAGTCTTAGTAATTTTCTGTTTCATAGGAAGCAAAACTCCACCCCACCCCACTCGTTCGTGTGGTGCTAATTTCCTTCATGGTGGAGGCAACCTTTATGAGCTACGTGCCCAGACCTGGTCTGTTAATTTTTGTTTTGGTATTTTTGTTCTGTTTTGTTTTTATTTTAGAAATTTTTCTTTCTGTCCTCTTATTTTGCACCTGCTCTGCCAGAATTTCTCTTCTGTATAAGATGTTTTCCTCACTGTTTTCTGTGTTGTGTGCTGTCTTGAGCCCCTTACGTTTTCATCTGGAGATGATCTTTACTGCTTTGAGGAAAAGAGTATCACACTTGTTAAAAACTTCAAACATTATCCCATCAACCAATATCTATAAATTTTAAAATATTCCTCTTTACAATTAATTTAGCAGATTGGTGTTTGTAATCTTTTAAAAATTAATTTAAACTGTTATATAGAAATAAACATACTAAGCAAATTCCAATCCCAATTCATTAAAGGCTTTTCATGAAATAACTTTATCTGGTTGACCTACAGAGGTGAATGTGGTCACATCTGTGATGCTTGTGTAGTTTCTTCTTTCCTGAATAGCATTGTTCTTAGTTAAATCATTTTATTTCTTGATAATATTATAAGTATATGCCCTTTGAAAAGCACATTTCAAAAACATGAGTCTGTAGCTTCTACTGTCTATGCCAATGGGCATGTAGAAGGCATTTCACCATTAATATTTCCACATTGCATCCAATTTTTTAAGTGCTATTCCCTTCAGTCAGTATGGACAGGTTATTATAATATAATTGTTTGTGTGTGACATAAAATCACACCACTAGTAAATTACAATTTAAAAAACATGATTCTCATTCAGTTTGTCCAAACGCGACAACCAGGTGTTATTGAGTGAGCACTTAGTTACTAGTAGTGAGTGCTCATTGACATGTAACATAACAAACAGGAGTTGATTGGAAATCTTGTGTTAAGCATATTACAGTTTGATAAAGCATGTACATACAACGCAAATTATTTTATACAGAGTATGAACAAAGTATGGAGCACATGCAGTGCAATCCTGATACAGAAGGGACTCTGAACGGACGGAATGGTAGGATGGAGAAAGGTAAACAGGAAAATTGGATAATTTCCACCATTCATGCTAAGCAAGGTTTAAGTAAACCTCACCAACACAGTAACCCAACAGGAATATTAAGATGCACTATGCTGTGACAATATAACCAAGCAATAGGAATATTTTAATTTCCTTATCAACTTCAGATGATAATGATATCTAATATAAAAGCTCACACATCTTTTAAGTTTAGCTATTTGGCTTGCTAAGATTAATTTAGATAACAGATAAAGACAGGGTGTCTATTTTATCCTTTAAAGAAGTAATATCATTGACAGTCACTCCCTTTCTGTCTCCATGGCAATTGGATACAGTAGTACCTTCAAAAGACAAGACTAAGAGATGAACTATGGTGGTGAATCGAGGCTGATAATGACAATAATTGTGCATGCCCACATAGTCTGGATGATTTTCAAGAGTCATAGAAAGACAGCACAGGACTTATTTCACACCTATCCCTTGTCAGATTCTGACAGTCAAAGTTAAATTATTTTTAAAATGTTTCATTCAATATACTGACAATACAGCATCCCTTATATTTGAGTATTGGTGTTTCATTTTATCATTAGATTGGTACATAGAACATAAGAGTAGCAGTATTTCTTAAATCTTAGATGAATCAGTCAAACATAATGTATAAGATTATCTGAAAGTTACATTTTTCTTTTCTTCTAGTTTATTCAAATAAATTTATTACTGGGGACTCTCTCTTCAAATTCCAAAGGATGTAATAATAAAAGAGAATGGAAAAGGAAGATAATTGTAATACTTAAATAGTGGTAGTGGAGTTTTTCACTACTAAATTGGGTCTCAGTTTTTCCCTCTCTGACATGTGCCAAAGACTGACAAAGGAATGGAGTACAAAGGCATTCTATGCTAGTCTCACAAATCATTTCCTACAGTTCCCTTAAGGTTAAAATTACTTAGCAGTGCAGGGAAAAATGAATCAAGAAAGAAAATACAAATTGAATAGGATAGAATACCTACAGCAAAGTACTCTGATGCTCCATGTACAAACTCAACTTGGTATGTGCAGCCACACAAAAGTCTGTGTGACCTCTTGTGATCTTGTCAGAATGAAAATATTAGAACAGAAAGATTTACCTATTCTTTTCTCTTCCTTCCTTCCTTCCTTCCTTCCTTCCTTCCTTCCTTCCCTTCCTTCTTTCCTTCCTTCCTTCCTTCCTTCCTTCCTTCCTTCCTTCCTTCCTCTCTCTCTCTCTCTCTCTCTCTCTCTCTCTCTCTCTCTCTCTCTCTGTATATGTATATGTAATATGTCCTCTATATTTTGTATTTGTTTCCTTCATACCAAAGATTCTTGATTCTCCCATTTTTATAATGTCTTTGTTTCAACTTTATTCCACGGACCCCTTTTGTCTAGTGTAGAAGAAATTAAAACAGCTCCCTTGGAAATTTTGCTAGCTTGCCTCCTTTTTCACTAATGCATCATTCAGTGGTTCAATTTTCCCGTGAAGAGATCATCAGATTTCACACTCTCAGACTTAAGGGAATGAGGTAGTGTGGCAGTGCTGATAGGATCAGCTGTAGGAGGTAAATGACATGCTTTTTCATTAGTAAGATGGGAAATGTGGAAAAGTTCTTTCAGAATGCTTAAGCATCTAATTGGTGTCTGCACAAAGTTTCACTCAATAAAACCATTTTTCAAAATGAAAATATTATTACTTTTATCAGTCATTGATAATAAAATGCAATTTTTCTGAAAATATTTTAATCATGAAATCCAGAATAAATATATTAATTATTCCTAATTCATATATAGAACACATAAGCAAATTATGAAACTATTCCTCCACTCATTCTTATTTTATAATTTAGAACTGTATGTGGCAAAATATACTCGATCATAATATTTACTACACTATTATTAGTTAAGATTTTGTTTGTTAGTTTTAGATAGGGATTTAGTTATTTGTAATAATTATATTATTTAAGGAAAATAAACTTATATTTAAGTCCAATATAACAAAAATATATGTTAATTAAAAACCCATAAGGTAGAAGAATTCAGTATTATTAAAGAGATTCAATAATTTCTGCAGAAAAATTCCCACCCATGGCTAGGCTTCTATTTATTTAAACTTATCTGAACCCATGTCTAGGCTTCCATTTAAACTTACCCAATTGCTTTATCTTCAGCTGGAAACACAAAGTGTTTTTCTAGTTTGACCTCCCATCACAGATCAAGATGTAAGTCATCTGTGACTTCAAAAGCTCTGAGGATATTTTCCCACAAACAGGCGAATAATCCTGCTTCAGAGAGCAAGAGCTGGGTTTCCGCTAATCCATTCAGTTCTGATGCTGCCTAGAGGTACTTCCAGAGCCTATGAGTTGAGTCTCAGTTCCCAAGAAGCATCTCTCTACTGCCTCCACTGCCGAGGTCAAGACCCAGATTGGTTGACCTGTGCGTTTATTTGATCAGCCTACTGAGTAACTGTGTGTCAGAATTACAACACCAAATTCAGTAGAGCAGAACACAGAATTCAGGAAAACATTCATCTTGAACCATTTATTATAGAGGTTATTATTAAAACAAAAACAAAAAACAGCAGATTGAAGCAGTGTGGTGTGGCCCATGTCTTTAATCCCAGCACTTGGGAGGCAGAGCCAGGCATGATCTCTGTGAGTTTGAGGCCAACCTGGTCTACAGAGTGAGATCCAGGACAGGAATCAAAACTACACAGAGAAACTTTGTCTCAAAAAAAAAAAAAAATCAACAGATTGAAAAATGATCAGTTGTCAAAGAACAACTATGTTCTCTTTAAGGATCCTGACCTATAGGAATTTCCTTGTATCTTACCATCTGGAAGCTATCCAAATTAACCCTTCTAAGTTCTCATATAAATTTCTCCTCAATGTGTTTGATTTTGTTTTATTTCATCTTATTATTATTATTTAGATGCCTGCTTGTTTTCTGAAGAGGGACAGAAATGCTGTGGATGTAGATGCGAGGTGGATGGTGGGAGGTGGGTGATGTAGAAGATCCTGGAGGAATTGGGAGAGGTGAAACTGTAATCAGAATGTACTTTGTGAAAAAAACTATTTTCAATAAAAGAAAAATAGAAAAAACATAGAATTATAACCTTGGAGGCACAGAAATGAATCCATGTTTCATAGAGAAGGAAATCAAAACACTTTTCTCAAGTTAGTTTCATCACAAATAAGTTTAAACTTGAATTCCCCAGGTCTCTCCCTTCTATCTGAGGTCTTCGGTATTGGCCCATCTCTGTCTGTTCCTATAGGAGTGTTCCTAACAAAGGGCTTTGATATGTATTTATTGGACAGCACAAAGAATATAAAAATGGGGAATGAATGAGAGACACTTTATGAAAATTTTTAACCAAGTTATAACAAGGGGCTACAACTGAGGAGCTCAGAACGGAAAACATGATATACCTGTTTGTTGTTTCCAACATTTATGGCAAATATTCATTGGTGTGGTTTATTTCAATTGCCCTTTGGCAATTTTTAACAAATAATTACCCAAATACATGTGCCCTCATATATTTTGGGTCAAGAGTGTGGAAGAGTACATAACAAGATTAAAGCTATCTATTAGCTTTGGTTGTAAAAGCCTCATACATGGACAATTCAATTGGAGTAAGGTTATTTGTCACACTACTTTCTGAAAGGCATGTTCAACAATTAGGTTGAGTACACAGTAAGATATCAGACTAAATTTTAAGTGACCTCACGGTATATTTTTAACTCTGTTGTGAGGTTCCACCCGAGTTCCAGTCTCTTTGAACACAGAAGCTATTTTCATAAAATTGTATTACTGTAATCTGTCTTGCATTTCTCCCTCTGGGATACTGAGCAGGAAAGGCCCTGGAATACAAAGGGCTGACAGCATCCTTTACACAACGAGTGCAGCTCTACTACGACAATTATTTTTTTCTTGGATTATGAGGCCAACTCCTTTGGTGAGACACTCAGCTTCCTGGGAAGTGTAATGTGTTTATTTAATTTAAAATCTCTAGTGACCATTGAAGAAAAAACCCTGTGCATAAGTATCTGCTCTACCCTTGTTTAATTACAAAAACCTTCTCCTTCTCCTCCTCCTCCTCCTCCTCCTCCTTCTTCTCATTATACTAAATGGACTAGAGAATGAGTGCCCCACACTTGAATCTGGATTCTAATCCATTTTGAGAGATACTTACCCGATTGATTATGTTTCTTTTTATTGGGATTTTCATTCTGGAATATGGGGAACAATACTGACTTAACAGAACTTTGCGGTGATGAAAGAGTCATGTGCAAATACACACTGAAAGGCTGCAGAAAATGCTCAGTTGGGAAAGTGTTTACAATGTAAGCATGGGCACCTGAGTTGACATTCCAAGGATCCAGGTAAAAACCCACATGTACTAGTCCATATCTGTAATCCCAGAACTGATGATGTAGAGACAGAAAGGTATCTGGTACTCTCTTGTAAGATATTCTTTCTGAACTGGTGAACTTTAGTTTAGACGAGAAGGCCTGTGTGAAAAAAAGAAAAAATGAAAATACGGAGTATTAGAGCTAGACACTTGAGCTCTAGTCTCCACATACATGTACACCCACAACATGTACATAAGCAAACATGCATGTGCAATTTGTACATGTACACATACCACACAAAAATCAGTGTACAACCCAAAGTATAAAACATGTATGTTCAGTAAGTACTTGGTTAAATATTACAAAACTCTAATTTACAACCACAACATTTTCCAGAAAGTTTTCATAAACCTAAAAACACTAAACATCAAATATGAAATGTAAAAACACAAGGAAAAATACCTGTATTATTGATCACTTGCTCTGATTTAGCTACTGTACTGAGTGGACAGTGGCATGGCAGTGTTCCAGTTATGTACCCTCTTCGGCATATGCATAATTGAGGTTATAGATATAGCACACAAGATTGGAAGATACAGGTTTTGCAGTGTAGAACACTCATTTGTAATTGATTGCGACCACGTTACAGCATAAGAGATGCCCTTTTATGGCAAAAATTAAATACTTTTGTAGCACAAAGGCAGCTCTACACAATTAAATTAATAGATGTAATGATGTTGGAAAATCTGACACACAGGAATGGAGGCTGGTCTTCGGAATAAAAAAATAGGTTATGATTGCTTCTGGGGCATGCTTTCAGATAATCAAGTGTGTTAGCCACTCTAATAAATAGAAAGCCCTGGCAGAAAAATGAATAATCTATGGCCCACTAAAGATCTATGTATGAGCAGTTTTCCCTAGGCTTTGAAACGCTTGGGTTTTGAGGTTGTGTTTTCATAACTGAACAGTGTCGACTATTCTGTTCAGGTCTGTGTGATGTAAACAAAAAAATGCCTGACTTTTAATTCTGGTTTTATTTACATTGCAGCTCCAGAAAGTATCTCAGGATGCAAAAATTGTCATTTATTTTTATTATAGTTTACTGAAAGTTATAGATAAAGTAAGAAAACAGCAGCAGTGTATTGTTCCTTTAATTAATGTGCATTATAATATCCCTGGTACTAAATGATGGATAATTTAAAAAATCAATAAAAATAGCATGAGCCGAACCATCATTAATACATCTGTAGCACTTTTTCTCCAGGAATGTTAATCACTGAATCAGTTGATCCTGATTAACAACAAATTAAGTCATTAGGGTATGCTTAGAAACACTTGAAGTTAAGATAAACTACAAGTTTTAGTATAACATACCCTATGGTGTTCGTCATTTACTTGACATACTTCAACTAAAATATTGAATTGCTGTTTATGAGAAATTGAAATGTGTCTTTGTAGCCTACCATTAAGTTCTAAAATAACTAGATTAATTTGTTTGAGACAAGGTTACAACATGTGCATTAAGCTTGCTTCTAAAACCCCATATATTCCAATCTGGCCTGGAACTCACAGAGATCTGTTTGTCTTTGCCTCCTGAGTGGTGGCATAAAAAGCATAACACACCACGAATGTGTGGATCAGATACTTTCATTGTGGTTTACAAAATAAATAAATAGTGTTTTAAAGTGATGAAGTCATTTTCTTTGTGATACTTTGGAATAAAATCTGAATAGTTTGTTATACTTCTGACCATTTCATTGATCTTTGCCTCAGTGACAGCTTAAGGGTTAAAAGGCTGCCCAGTGTGATTAATCTTTTCTATAACCATCCATAACTTAATTCTGTTATTTATCAAGGTAAACATGTGGCACATCTGTCAAAACTTTATTCTACCTCATTACTCCAAAATAAATCCCTGTATGTAGGCAGCATCATTAAAATAGTACTAATGTAAATAACTTGCACATTTTTCTTGCAAAATGTGCCAGAGATCAATGGGCTATGACAGCCAATAACTTAATGTATCAGAAAAAAAGTCTATATATATACTGTATCCAATGGTCCTTGCAACATCTCTCCAATAATTACCTGCTAATCATTAGCCATTTACTTGTAAAAATCCTAATCAAATATATGCTGATTTAAAAAGACTGCACATCTCTTCAAATACCACTCTGGCTCGTGCTTTTTACTATGACAAGGAATCAGGTCATAAAAGGAAAAGCAATTTTGTACATACTCAATAGAAACCTCATTGACCTCCCAAGCACGCGCGCACGCACACACACACACACAGAGAGAGAGAGAGAGAGAGAGAGAGAGAGAGAGAGAGAGAGAGAGAGAGAGAGAGAGAGAGAGATTTTAGCTAGTACATAATTATAAGGAGTGGTAAGAGGTGTTCTACTTTGGTTGGTACAGAAAAAGACTTGGAATTTACTTTGTCTAACTGCATTGCATGCAGATCCAAATGATTTGTTTCATCACATCAGTTCATTGATACAAGCACAAACTTTCATTTTCATCCATACAGACTGCAGTAGTTTGAATGTAATTGTGCCCATACTCTCATAGGCAGGGGCATAGCTATTAGGAGGCTTTGTTGGAGTTCAGGTAGACTTGTTAGAGGAAGTATGTCACTGTGGAAGAAGGCTCTGAGGTATCATGTATGCTGAAGCTGTGCTCAGTGTCTCAGACCACTTCTTCTTGACTGTGTATCAAAGATGTGTCTGCTTCCCTACTCTCAGCAACTTCCCAGCACCATGTCTGCCTGCATGACACCATGTCCACCTTGATATAATGGATGGAATCTCTGAAGTGTAAGCCACACCATGAAATATTTTCCTTTATTAGGGTTGCCATGGTCATGATGTCTCTTCACAGCAAGAGAAACTCTGTGATGTACACAGTTGTTAATAATAAGATGTTAAGGAGTCTTCACCCAGGGTGGTCATTGAGGGATATTGATGGAATACCCTTCAAGAATGGGAGCTTCCTGACAGTAGGAAAGACTGTCTGATTCTAATGGCACAGAAAAGGAAATGTGAAAGGATACCAGATGTATGCAACATGACAGTTAAGAGAAACACAACTGTGGTGTCCAGGCTGTATGTGGGCCGTGACAACAGAGACGTTCTGAGATACCCTTATGAAACTGTACTTGCTAAGCTATTATTCAAAAGTCAAGGACTTGAACATTTTATTCCTTGGCCTGTAGAGCTGCCATCACTGGCTATCCATGGAAGTAAGGTGTGGTGGTATTGTGTTCCCCAAAATATTGTGCACCCTAATAAATTTATCTGAGGTCAGAGAACAGACAGCCACTAGATACAGAGCCAAAAATGGTGGCTAGAAAATTGGGTAGAGCAAGCCACAGCAGAAGCTGGGTGGTCGTGGTGCACGTCTTTAATCCCAGCACTTGGGAGGCAGAGCCAGGCAGATCTCGGAGTTCAAGGCCACATTGGAAACAGCCAGGCATAGTGACACAAGCCTTTAATCCCAGGGAGTGGGGGCAGAAAGGGAAAGATTATATAAGGCGTGAAGACCAGAAACTAGAAGCATTTGGCTGGTTAAGCATTTAGGCTTTCAAGCAACAGTTCAGCTGAGATCCATTCTGGATGAGGACTCAGAAGCTCCCAGTCTGAGGAAACAACAGATCAGCTGAGGAACTGGCAAGGTGAGGTTAGCTTTGGCTTTTTCTGTCTCTCTGACCTTCCAGCATTCACCCCAATAACTGGCCTCAGGTTTGTTTTTATTAATAAGACCTGTTAAGATTCCTGCTACAGTAAGGAGCTCACAGTGAGGGGACAAATTTAGAACACAAGAAAATATATTGATGAAAGTTACTGTTTCTCTTTCATTTACTGTTTCATATTTGAGCATTCTATTAGTAGGTTTTATATTTTTTTCTGGGCTAAGATAATGTCTTCATCAAATTCATACAAGATGTATTTTCCATGGCAGAAAATAAACGAATATTGTTTTGATCTAATACATTGCTGGACATATAAACATACAGAGGTAGCTATAATTCCCTATGTACTAATGCATATTTCAGTGATTATAGACAAAAGGGCCTAAAGAGATTATCATATGTCTTTTTAACTAATTGCAAGTTTATTGTAAGTACAAATATGTTGTGATAGAGTAACATATAGTAACAAAACATGTTTATGTCACAAAATATGTCATACTAGTACTCCTTAATAAACGTAGAGCTTTTTATGTAAGTATGATATTTGATTATCATGTTCACTTTAGTTATGTACCCATTGTTTTTAAATATGGCCCAAACTCATGTAAATATTTTTTTTTCAGTTTCTCCGACATTTTCTCATTCTAGGATCAATTTCCATGTTATTTATCTTGACTGTATCCTGCAATTTAATTTTAAATATCTTGTTTGTTTGCTTGCTTGCTTTTTGTATCCTTCTGATCAGAATAAGTCACTGATTACCATATACAATAGACATGTCTCTCAAAATTAAAAGCAAGTAATATTATCTTCTCTGTGATGTCCATATGCCTTGCAAAGAAATCACTTTCTTGTTTTCATTACTCCCATTGAATTTCAAAATCAGTATCTCTTTGGTATTGAAATTGTTAGTTGTTGATAAATCTATCTTTGTTATCACATAATGAAATCTATTGAGATCACTTAAATATTTCCAACACAATATCTGTGATTTAAAATGATTTAATGAATTTTCAATAAATTAGTAACTAAATGGCAAGCAACCATGTACTACTGCAAGACTATGAATAATATATGCCTCTTATATACTGGGTCCTTCTACAATGACTTGCACATTATTTCACAAGTAATGGAAACACAAAATAATTTGGAAAGTAATAAATTAATGTGATTAGATTTGAAACCTGATGAAAACTGAATAGTTGAATGGATAAAAGAAAATCATGGAGTTAGACAAAAATCAGATTTTCACCTGAAACTCTCTGTTATTATTATTGACAAAATAAATGAATACTTTAAAACTCTCAGATTTTTTTAGTGTGAATAACAATAATAAAAGGGAGACAAAGAAGAAGAAACATGGTGATCTTGGGCTTTGATACCTAGTAGGTGATCAATAGATAAGAAGCTTACTTCTCACTTCTTATAAATAATGAACCTTCATGATGGAATACACCAGGATTCAGCTCTCCTGCAACAGAGGAGTGAATGGAAAATGGCATGTAATTGCTGAGTTACTTCAATATGAACAGAGTGTTTGCTAACGTAGAATCAAACCATTTTCAAGGTTAATTTTATACTTGTTTCATATTGTTTCCTAAACTTGACATGATAGCATTCTAGTTTCAGGTACAATGAAGACTAATAAAATGTTCTTGAGAGATTTATAATATTTTCAGTCATACCTAGTATCTTCCTTATTTCAGTAACTCTGCAGGAATCAACTTACTTCATAGATTTCTTCCTTTGGACAGGCCATTGACTTCCTCTGCATCTCTCTAACACATTTATCTCAAAATGTCTAGTATGTAATGTAAAACAATGCTAGCACCTTATGCTTGATAAAGATAAAAATGACAAAATGAAAAGCTGGCTGTGAGAAGAAACTTAGGCTGATGTGTAAATTAGGAAAACAGTATTAGCTACCTCAAATAAAGATTTTGAAACAAACTTATTTTCAGCTGAAATTTTATACTGAGAAATGTTGAGTAGAGATCTCTGAAGAAGGCCCACAATGAAATTAGTACTTTTGGTAATTATTCACTCCACTACATCTCTGCTTGTTATATATGATGAAAATAAATATATATGTAGGAAACTTGAGTTACATATTAAATGATCCTAGAGGAGTAAAGTAAAAATTCAAATAAAATCCAGGTTCTATTAACAGCATGAATAGTCTGCACATATCTTGACTAAAGTGATATAAATATTCAAGCAAATACTATCTGGCAATTGTTTCACCCATGTTACAAAAGTGTCCTTAAAAACAAAAATCAAAAACAAAACAAAACAACAACAACAACAAAACAACAAGAAGTGTTCCTTGTTGCTGACCAGAGAGATTGCTCCAAACTCAACTTGAATTGCTTTTTAATTTGAAATCTAATTTCCCTAAAGATTTTTCTAATGTAGTCTTTTATACACAGAAGAAGATCTCAATAACAATGTGATACTAGTATCTGTAGAAATGTATTTTATCACTTGCCTACATGATAAAAGAACACTCAGGAACACCTAATGAAGGAAATCATAAGACATACCATGAGGCTAAACATTTACTGAACCACTTGTCACAGTCTTACTAATCAGTTGACTTAGTTGCTTTGTTCTAACTGGAACTGTGGGTAGGCAGGGATGGCCCTGCACGTTTTACTCTTTGACAGTGTCTGTATCCCTCATTGTGTAGTGTCTGGAATTGGAAGTAACAGTCAGATCAGGTCTGTCTCGTTTTGGTGTCACAGTCCTTGGGCAGGTTTCAAATACTGAGACCTTTCTCTGTACAAATGTAGATCTACACAGTCAGGATGATTCCACATTTGGCAGCAGCTGGTGTTTCAGTTCTAAACAAACCTAGAAATCAGAATTCCTCAGCCTTTGACAGTAGCCAGTGTTATAGCTTTGGAATCCAATGTGTCTGAGACCATCAGCAAGGGTTTGATAATTTTTTGAGACTTTCAGTGACCAGGACTTTGAATTTCTCTTCTCTGGCATAAATATTCGATCCTTTTCCATCCTCATTTTTTCATCTTCTGTGTGTGCACTGCATTAATTGCGCTTTCTAGGCACTTAGCTGCCCCCACTTTAGCTTTGAAGGCAAGTCTACTCTGCAACTTGGGTAGCTCAGTATGCTGATGACTCAGCTTTTGCTGTCAGCACTGCTCTGTCGCCTTTCTTTGAATCTACACATTCAGCTGGGACTGATGAACTCAGGAAAGAATAGAAAATCTGAGAGAACCCTTTTATTTGGCCTAGTGTAGCAACAGCAGTAGAAAAAACAGGAAACTATACCACAGTCCATTCTGTAAGTAATCCTTAGCAACTTGCTCATATAGTTAGAAAATTGCAAAGATGGTAGACCGATAACAGGCACCTCTGATGAAAATGAGCATTTATGTTTGTATCAATAACAACAAAGTTAACAAATGGAGGCTTGTGTTTTCAACAATCAAAGATTGTATCTTAGGCAACAAGTCGTAGCAGAGTTTCTACATAGCTGTCAGGGAACACACCTCTTTTAGTCCAGATAGAAACTGATAGAGTCATATCACAAGCAGGTATTTATTAGTAAAATGTCTGGTACATACTTGTAATTGTTATTTTTCTCATAGATGTGTAAAACCACGTGAAATAAGCAACTTCATGGAATGGCATGCATATGTTGGCTTGGAGTATGAAGGTGTGTTCATAGTCAGAAGGCATTGTAGAGGAATTTCTAAATAGTCTTAATAAATAATAAACACAGAGCCAGAAATTTGGATTAAAGCCTGAGAGAAAAATCAGAGGAATTGGACAAACCATGAGTTAACCTCACCTCATCAACTCCACAGCTTCCCAAGAGAGCTTCTTCCTGTACAATCATGTTTATATGCCTTTTCCGTTCTGTTCTCTCATTGGCTCTCTTAGCCCAGCCACATTACCTCTTCTTCCCACATAACTCTGTCACTTTCTGTCTGACTATACAGACCTCCAGGTCTCTATGGTTGGTACTGAGATTAAAGGTGTCTGTCACCATGCTTGGCTCTGCTCCCTAGTGTGGCCTTGAACACACAGAGATCCTGCCTGCTAAGTGATAGGATTAAGGGCATGTGCTACCACTGTCTGACTTCTTTGCTTAAAATGGCTTGCTATTTCCTCTGATCTCCAGGCAAACTTTATTTATTAAAGCACAAATATCATCACAAGGCACTGGATCATAATGTGAAGCATCTGGTCACACTGTGTATGCAGTTAATCAACAGGGAGTTATAAATTCCAGTGCTCAGCTAATTTTATCTTTTTATTCATTTTAGGATTCCAAAACATAGTATAGTGAAACAGATTCAGGGTGTGTGCTTCTCTTCAATTAAACATCTCTGGAAATAGCCTTTCAGGCCTGCCAAGAACTGTGCCTTCTAAGTCATTCTTAGTCCAGTCAGGTTGACAATGACTGTTTCACACTTGTCAACTAAATACTTAGAGTTGCAATTTTCTTGGTCCTACCTGGTTAGGACAAATCTCTCTCACTCACCAGTCCTGTAGGTGCTCTGACCCAAGCAAACACATGACTCAGGCTTCTTGCTATCTAATTTTTATATCTTAAACTAACCCATTTATATAAATCTATATCTTGCCATGTGGCTCATGGCATACCAGTATCCTTATATATTGTTTCTTATGGTGGAAGCTTGCAGCTTCTCCTGACTCAGCCTTCCTGTTCCCAGAATTCTCCTCTCTGCATTGTCCTGCCTATACTTTCTGCTTGCCTACCGGCCAATCAGCACTTTATTTATTAACCAATCAGAACAACACATTCATGAATAGAGAACATTCCACAGCACTTTTTTTCTTTTTTTTCAAAGAGGAAGGTTATAACTTTCACATAGTAAAGTTACATATAACAAAACAATAATCAAGCAAGAATTACAGTAACAATATCTATTCTATTTATAATATCTAGTCTATTTGCATTTAGCATAATTAAAGAAGTTGTCTTATCTTTTTTATATCTGTGAGTCTAAAGTTTCATATCTAACTTATATTTTCTCATAAGTAAGGAAATTATATCTATTCAACTGCATCAAAGACCTCAGAAGAATATAATATTACCTGAGAAATGGGAGAAGGATGCAAAAAACTTTCAGGAGACTTGCAAGAGTAGACAGGGACAGCTTGCAGCCTGGACAGTCATCCAAATTTCCTCTGTAATTTGAGGCATCTGTCTTCAGCCAATAGGCCTAGAGTCTCTTAGTTACTTCTCTCTGTGTCCTGTAGAATATCTGGCAGTTTCCTCTGCAAAGCAGGAACCTGAAGGACCATTTTGCCAAGCAAAGTTCTGTGGTCATCTTCCTATGTGTCCTGCATATCCAGTGGATCAAGCAGTTCAGGTAAGAACAATTTATTGCCCAAATAGCTATTTTTGCCAAGAAGAAGATAAACTCCATAGAGAGTGTATACAATGTCCATCCTCCTTTCTAAAGTACATTGGTGCTGCCACAACCAGACATGTCTCACTATCTAGAAAGTATAAATTTTAAAAATTATTTTAAATGCCATATTCTGTAGATCTTTGAAGTATTCAAAGATTAACTACCTAATTGAATTATATCTATGTATACCTAGAAAACTTAACATGACTATAAGTTTGACAAGCATAGAAAACTAGTTATTAATCTGTATTTATTAATTATCTAGTACAATCTAAATGAGTTGCATAAGCATAATACCTTAAACAATAATATATATATATATATATGAACAAAATCAACTCTAAATTGGTGTCAATAAACTAAAATCTATACCAATGTAAAACATTTTAAACAAGTTATTCTTTAAAAGTAGGTTCAATAATCTACCCTTTTATCCTATCCTATATATATATATATAGGATATATTTCCATACATATCCCCCTTTCTTCTTTAGAAAGAGATTACATTTATAATCAATCTGGTTTAAATAAAAAAAAAAAATACTGGTTTTGTATGTTCCATACCAGAGGACTCTTTTGATATGGGACAAAAGAATCTTTCAACATTTTCTTTTAGGAATATTATTGGGATTAGAGAAGGAGAGAGCCAATTCCATCTCCAAAGCCAGTTTAGTATATTTGGGAATTTGGGCATAGCTTCTCATACTACTTCCTTCTGAATGAGGGCGCTGTGTTCTTATGGGGAGATAAAGAAAATTTTAGAATTATATGGTAGTTCGTGAGGCTGTATTGTCTGAGCCAGTTGCCTTGAAACCATTCTGGATGTTGGATCATCTTGGCCATTGGTCTTGGCTGGTCAAACCTGATGTATCTTAATCTGGAACAAATCCATAGCCTCTTCCTTTCTGTGGAAACAAAAGCAGGGCCTCCATTGCAAAGTGACATATGTTTAGATCCAAATTTTGAAGTCAAGGTACCTGTAAAATATACATATTGGTTTGACACAACTGCCTTTACAATCAAATGTCTCTCTGCAGTTAAAAATTCCAAAGACAACACAATCCAGATTCTCTGGGTGATATCCATCTTTACATGGCTTATTTTGATATTATTTTTACTGTCTCTTTAAAGACTTTATTGTAGCAGGAATCTTAATAGGTCTTATTAATAAGAACAAACCTGAGGCCAAGTATTGGGGTAAATGCTGGAAGATCAGAGAGACAGAACAAGCCACAGTTTCCTCATTTTGCCAGTTCCTCAGCTGGTCTTGTTTTCTCAGACTGCAAGCTTTTTTGTCCTCATCCCAATGAATCTCAGCTGAACTGTGGTGCTCCAAACCTGAATGCTGAACCAGCCAAAATGCAAAACCAGACAAATGCTTCTAGTTTCTGGTCTTCACACCTTATATAATCTTTCTACTTTGTGCAGTCACTCCATGGGATTAAAGGATAGATTTCTGGGATTAAAGGCGTGTGTCGTCATGCCTGGCTGTTTCTAATGTGGCCTTGAACTCAGAGATCCATAGGTATTTCTGGCTCTAGAATACTAGGATTAAAGGCATGTGCTACCACTGCCTATCCTCATGTTTAATATTGTGGCTGTTCTGTCTCTGACCCCCAGATAAGTTTATTTCAGGGAACACACAATATTTCGGGGAACATAATACCACCACACTTTATTTTTAAAACCTATATATTTCTTTATATAACTGCATATATTTTTTTCTCTCTTTCAAGCCTATGTACATTTTTACCTACACTGGAAACTGTTTAGAGGTTTATCCCATCTGAATCTGTTTTATTGTGAATCTATTGCTTTAAACTGCAACATTCTAATACTGAAATGGCAGCTGTGGCTGCTGGCTCTGCCTACCTCAGTTTTTCAACATGGAGATGGTACATTTACCTCCAGGTTTAAAGGGACCATGCTCACCCTGGAGGCAGTGGTGAGAGAGAGAGAAAGAGAGAGGGAGAGAGAGAGAGAGAGAGAGAGAGAGAGAGAGAGAGAGATTCTCCTGTGTGACCTGTCTTTCTATTGCCTTTCTGTTCTACCTTCTCATTGGCTCTAAACTCAACCACATGATTTCCTTGTCACTGCCTGTCTATACAGACCTCCAGGACTCTATTGTTTGTACTGGGATTAAGGGTTAGGGTCACCACTTGGCTGTGTTTGAAAACACAGACACTCTACCTGCCATGTGATCATATTAAGGGCATGTGCCACCACTGCTGGACTTCTGCTAAATGGCTTGCTTTTAGCTCTGATCTCCAGGCAACTTTATTTATTAACATACAAATAAGGCCACATTTCAGCACAAATAAAATATCACCATAAACACTCAAACACGTTATTTGAAAATATTAAATTCTATCACTGGTTCTCAAAACTGCACAGCCATCTCACAAGGACAACTGCAGTCAGTCCAAATTCAAAGGTTCCCATAATCTTTAAAATTCCCAGCTCTGTTCAAGATCCTGAAGCTCTCTATACTCTTATAAGATAAAGGACTATCCCTTAAGTCCCTAAAATCACACACATATGCTATACATCTCTGGTATCCAATACCAAGGAATAAACATTCCCTGTCTAAAAAGAGAGGAATAATTATATAGAAAAATCAAAACAAAACAACAAAAAACAAACAAACAAACAAAACAATGCTAGAATCTTAACAGGGTAAACACCGTAGCCTCCTGGCTGGTTTGTGAAGCTCTTGTTACACTGTGTACACTTCAAAGCTTTGGAGATAGTTTTAAATAGCCTTTCTCCCAGCTGGCTTCACTCCATGCATATATCTTTCTTTGGCAGATGTCTCACAGTCCTGATGTTCCTAACATCTTAGAGTCTCCACTGAAATTTAAACTCACATTCAGTAGTTACACTCCATGGTTTCTTAGGGTCTCTTGTCAGTGAATGTATCCTGTAATGTATCCTCTGGCCTTCATGGCACTCTAGAACATTAGTACATGACTTCTTGACCCTGCATGGCTTGTCAAACCATCATGACTGCCAAACTAGCACCTGTGGACGACATTGCGAAATTCTACTACCAGGTATAGACATATTTTTGCTGTCTTCTACCATTTTTTGTAGTGGTCTCTGTGTATCTGGAAGTAAATATGGGGGGAGAAACACTTTCCTATGTAGTTGTTTTTAAGCATGGAATCCTTCAGTAACATTCTCAGTTTAGTGTCCTTTCAAATTAATTTACATGTTTCAAGCTAGGGCCTTCATGGATGAGTCTTACCCTTAACGAACATTTTTTATTGCCTTAGAACAAAGTTTAATGCTTCTTAATAATTCTACAATTTATTTCTTTAACATTTATAGCTGTTAGTTTCTCACCTATCCTACTCTGTCCACCATCGTAATTCCTCCCTCCAATATGCTATATTTTATTAATTATTAAAATTTATTTTACATATCAACTAGTTTCCCCTTCCTCCTCTCATCCTGTTCGCTCCCCCTACCTCCATTCTTCCTGCCTTATCCACTCCTCAGAGAGGGTAAGGCCTCCTATGGGGAGTCAACAAAGCTTGACATACCAAGCTCATTCTCCCTGCATCAAAGCTGAGCAAGGCATCCCACCATAGGGAATAGGTTCTGAAAAGCCAGCTCATGCACCAGGGATGGATCCTGGACCCACTTCTAGATGCCTCACCAAGACACCAAACTACACAACTATCACCTACATTTAGAGGGCTTAGGTTGGTTCTATGCAGGGTTCCTAGCTGTTGGTCTGCTAGCTTGGGTCAGCTTCCTCATCAAGATCTTCTCCTCCCTTACTCATATAATCCTTCCTCCCTCTCTTCAACTTGACTCTCATAGCTTGGCCCAGTGCTTGGTTGTGGATTGCTGCATCTGCTTCCAATAGTTGCTGGATGAAGGTTCTATGAGGAAAATTAGAGTAGTCAAAAATCTGATTATAGGAGAAGGCCAGTTCAGGTATCCTCTCCACTGCAACCAAGCTACAATCCACAGCCCCAGAGAAGCTAGGTAACAAGGAGGACCATAAGAGGGACTCATAGTTTGCCCAAGGAAGGGAAATAGATGCTATCTCTTGAGTATATTGGGGGTGGAGGGGGCCTTAAAGGGGACAGGATGAAGAATGGGAACATGATTGGGATGGGTGAGTTGGGGGAGGGATGGAGAGGGAGAGCAATGAAAGAGATATCTTGATCGGGGGAGCATTATGAGGTTAGGAAGAAACCTGGCACAAGGGAAACTCTCAGGAATCCATAAGGATGATCCCAGTTAATGTATGTATGGTGATATTTTATTTGTACTGAGATGTGATTTTATTTGTATGTTAATAAATAAAGTAACCTCGGGGTCAGAGCTAATAGCAAGCCATAACAGAAGCTGGGTGGTGGTGGTACACGCCTTTAATCACGAACACATGACATGCAGATCATGGATACAGCCAGCATTGAGACAGGAATCTCAATTCCAACCATAGAAGACCTGGAGGTCTGTATAGAGAGGCAGTGATGAGGAGGTGCAATATATATATGTGCATGTAACAACAATTAATGAAATTAAAGGCTGTGATTTGAAATAGAGCAAGGAAGGGTATATGAGACAATTTGGAAACAGGAAAGGTAAGTGAAAAATTATGAAACTATATTATCTTAAAATTTAAAAGAAGGGTTGGAGATTTAGCTCAGTGGTAGAGCGCTTGCCTAGCAAGCTCAAGGCCCTGGGTTCGGTCCTCAGATAAAAAATATATATATATGTATATTAAAAGAAAATATTGTTCTTATAAAGTAAAATAAAATAGGTCCTCAAAGTTTATTCTTTGAGAACTCCTCACTGTCTGGGTTTTCATATAGACAACCTCTCTCCCAGTTCCTCTCAGATCCTTGCTCACCTCACCACCACCCACCCTAAGCCAAGTCTGTGTTATTTTCTTTCATTTTCTTCTTTGTTACTTTGAATACATGTTGTGGAGAATTTTGATCTGACACTCCTGAGACTTGCTAATACAGGTAAACCTCAAATAAGGGAGAGCTAGTGGCCAGATGATTGCAATTGGTCATAGAGAAGCCAGCAATCTGGACAGAGAAGATATGTAGGAAGGAAATTGCAGGGGCTGCTGGTGTTTGAGCTCTCTTTTGGTTCTGGGATAAGGGAATAGATGTTTCTTTTGCAGTGTCTCTTGCCAAAAAGCAAGGTCAGCTAGTTGCTACTCAACCTCTCTGAGCCAGGAGGTATTCAACCCAGCCTCTGACTCTCAAGTATTACTCATAAATAGAAGGATAGAGACTTAATTTAAACCTATGGCTTAATTTAGTAGCTGTGGCAGAGCCTGGCCCCTGGGACCAGAAGCCCTGCCAGGCCGGTGGCCTGAGTGGTCAGAGTACTGACTGCAGGGCCAACAGAAAAACATCAAACACATGGAACATAATCTGTGCTGTCCAAGCACACTTGGACCTCAGGACTGCATATAAGTTGGAGCATAATCAACCCACCAGGGCTCACAAGATAACATCTAAACCAACATATTCAAGGACTCAGCCTCTAAGACAGTGTCTCTCATTTATACTCAACCTCATATTGGAATATATATGTTCTAGACAGTACCCACCTTCTGCTTTCCTTGATGAAGTGAGATGTCTTTGCTGAGGGGCTTTTTATGCAAAAATTAAAAAAACAACAAAAACCAAAAGCTTATTCTGTTATTTTGTATGAATTGTTGTATAGCCTTCTCCATGTCTCAGTTGATCATATCTATGTCCCCATCCCTCCTAGGTCATGGATCCCCTAGAAAAGGATTGCCATGGGAAAAACAAACTGCATATGTCAAAGAAAAGCCAAAATGTTATTTTCATTAGAAAGAAATTTTCCAACACCTAGTCAAGGTTGAGATAGTGGCATTAAGTCATGTGGTAAAAATATTATCCTGTATAAGACATGCAGCAACCAAACTTTCCTGAGTTCATCTATCAGTACCCCCAAATGATAAACTGAGCACTATTGCAGTATTTAATGAGGCAATTCCATGTAATTTATCTGGTAATCAGGAGAGGTTTATTTCTGGGATAACTTACAGCCAATAGGGATGGGTTACAGGATCCAGGAGAGATGAGGTACCATCCAGCAGAGAACTCCGGCTTGGTCTCCCATCCAGATTCCAGGACCACCAGGTATCCAGAAGAGAGAGCAAGCATGTATGCACCTTGAGTCTTAAGGCAGTCCATCCCCACCATGCCCCAGAGGCAAGTCAGCGCCAAGGGCAGGTCAGAGGCAGGTGTGACAGTTACCTGCCATCACTCTAGGGGCAGTGATTCAAGGTCAAAGCTGGAACAGCTACCCACTACAGAGCACTAGTGTTCACTCATAGGATCCACACTACAGAACCAAACCAGAGGGAAGGAGGCATCATAGGAGGTATGTGATGTATCACTCATTGTCATCTCAACACTCAAAGCTGAATCAGTCACAATCAGGATTCAGCAGCCAAACTTTAAAATCTGCAAAACCAGAGGTGCTGTACATCCTCTAAAGACATCAACTGAAGACAATGATGGAAACACATTCTTCCTAGGCACTGGCAGGGACACAGTGGGAACACCAGAGGGAAGTGTAAACCAAGCAGTCCAAACAACAGTGAAGTCTAAGAGAATAGAGCCAGAGGGAAAGTAGACTGCCAACGTGGACCAGGGCCTGTGTGCTAAAGCTCTGTGTCACACCCTGATCCGGTGGTAATTCATTCATATGTTTTCCTTTACATATTGCCATTCCTTTTCTAGGAGAGGCTGTAATGCTCTAAATCTGAGAATTGAGTAGGAGATGGTGTTTAATAAAAATGCTCATTTTTCCATTTCTGGGGGGAAAACACTGAAAAAGCTGCTTCTGAATGAGGTGCAGAGTGTTCAAATAGTCTGCCCACTTGGAAACTAGAAAAATAAGGCTTCCAAGTTAGATCACGCACATGTTTTATTTGGTACAAAGGAATAACAGAGTGTTTCAATATTCAGTCATCTCAAATAAACCAGAAGTGCTCCCAGTGAATCATTCAGTAACACCAGGGTGATTGTATTTATCACAGCAAGTCTAATGTTCACTCACATCAGCTTTGAGAAGTTAACTTTGATATTCTTTGAATATCAATCTGACTGCCTCTGAGGAGGCAGAAGATAATGAGAAACTATCAACCTCAATTTCCTGATTGAGCAATCTGGATGGATGCTGCAGTGTCTGGACAAATAGTAAAAGTTCTCCTGTCTTCAGAATCTTTTAGTACATACGCACCATCCAGACACCAAAGTGTCTGTCAAATTGTGTTGATCACCCAGCAAGACTGCAATGAACAAAGATGAAGAACACTGTTGAAAAAAAAATGCATTTTGACAAATTTTCTTTTCATTCTTAAAAAGAACTGTACCTGAAAAGACATGCTTCAAGGAGATAGTTTGAATCTTATTGAAGAAAGAAAAAGAATCAGATTAAATACATTGTTAAGACCATAATTAAATAAGTACTGGATGCCTGATTGAAGGCTGTTCTTTTCTGGTGTTTTCACCAAGAGTGCCGGAATTAATATATAAATAATTACAGTATAATGCCATCATTCAGGTTTCTTTTTTACTGTCTCCTACTTTTTCCAGCATCTAAAGCTTTGAGTTAATCTCACCAGAAGATTAGAGGCAACATTTTGAGGTTCTTTATAGAGGTAGGTTATATTTCACTAGCATAGCATATGAACATGTTTGTGTTAGCCACTCCAGTGTTTTAAATGACTATCACTCCTAGGCTCCTTGGATGACATTATTTGGGGAAGGTGTAAGATGTGTGGTCTTGTTGGAGGAAGTAAGTCACTAGGGGTTGACTTTGAGAGCAAAATGCTCACACCACTCCCAGTTTGTACTCTTTCTGCTTGATTCCTGACTTTCAAGATGTGAGCTCTCAGCTTTCAGAACCTGCCACCATACGTGGAACAAATGAAGTTTCAAGTAAAAGGAGAGAAAATAATTCTCTTGGTTATAAAGTATCAAAAATAAATGTTGTAGTTAAGTAATAATTAAATATAACAATAACCATTCCAAACAGCAGAATATTCATTTTATTTTATTGCTTAGCATACCAAATAGAAATTATACATATAAAATCAACTAGAGAAATTGTTTAGAAAGATAGAGTATATGTTTTTAAGTAATACACATACTTTCTAGATATTATATCAGTCTATTGGTGACATGTAAGCTTATGGAGGACACAAGGAGAAATTAGATAAAAAATAAATCCAATGACTCATGAGAGAACTTGAAAATATGGCCATTGAAATTAGCAGGATTCTAGGATAATTTAATGTTGTCTGATAAATAATTTGATGAGTGCATTAGAAATTAAGTTTACTATGTAAACTTGTACTATATGCTAGGCCAATTGAAAATAAAAGAAAGAAGTGATACAATCAGAAAGAATTTCTAATATTGTTTCTTAAGTCAGTACCTATTTCATACAAATAAATACATACATATGATGGGTGATGTTGCTCTGTATGCTATGAATCTGTTGCTCCAATTGATTGATAAATAAAATGCTGTTTGGCCAGTAGCCAGGGAGGAAGTATAGTATAGGTGGGACAAAGCAGAGAGAATCTGGGAAATTGAGAATCTGAGTCAGGAGACACTGCTAGCCATCACCACCACGAGAAGTAAGATGTAAAGTACCAGTAAGCCACGAGCCACGTAGTAACTTATAGATTAATATAGATGTGTTAATTTAAGATATAAGAATTAGATAACAAGAGGCCTGCCACAGCCATGAAGTTTACAAGTAATAAGTCTCTGTGTGTTTACTTGGGTCCAAGTGGCTGCAGGACTGGCAGTGAGAGAGATTTGTCCTTACCACGGGCCAGGTGGGACACAGGAAAACTCCAACTACACACACACACACACACACACACACACACACATATATATTTAAAATATCAAATTGACCACATTTAAAATATTAAATTGACCATAACATACAAGCAAAATTTAAAAGTAAAGTGACCAAAATGGAAACATATTACAATTCCCTGTCCAAATACAAGGTGTCTTTCTTTCCAATATGTAAGAAATCATGCAATATATAACAGAATAGCTAAACTGAATAAAAGATGTATGTCATTTTAAAACAGAAACTGCACAGTAATAGAAAGAATAGTGCCTGTAAACATATAATAATTTACTTTACCTTACTTTTTGTAAAGTTGTATTAAAACATCATTGGAGCATTTCACTTTAAAGATTATGTAATTTGTAAATGATGAACTGTGTCAATTCAGCTCTTCTGGAGAAAAAGATATCTCATAAATTAGTAGCCCAACCTAGGTAGATGACAAAATCACAAATGCATGTACATTTCAATCAGCTTTTCTAGTTGTGAAGATTTATTCTATGGATACACATTGATGTTTCAAGTGATGAAACATAGAAATGATGAAGCACAGAAAGCTTGATTATGTCCCATTTTACTATTAATATGAGATTGGGAATTACATGAATGTCATTACTTGCATGCTGGAGTAAGTAAGGTAGCTCTGAGAAAAAAACAAAGGCCTTTCTCACACTGAAATGGAATAACCCATCACATATATTACAGCACAGTGCCAATTGACTTATCCCATCATGTAAAACAAGTAAAATAAAGAATAGATAAGTTTATGTTTTATATTAAGGCCTTCTGTGAGAGACTCAAAAAAGCAATAAAGTTGAAAACTGAGGAAAATAAACATAATGAGTAAATAGAGTTAAAATTAGAATGAATATTGTTACTGAGCATGGCAGTATACACCTTTTACCCCATCCCTAGGGAGACAGAGGAAGGGGGATCTCTTTGAGTGCCTGGATAACCTAGTCTACATAGAGAGTTCTAGACCAGCCAGGAATACACATTGAGATCTTATCTCAAAAAAAGTTATCATTTATTTATACATATAGACAGATGTTTGTAAACAGAAGCCTCTCTCTTATCAAAAGTATCTAGTTTATATAAACAACAAGTAATACTTTTAGATGGAAGCATGAATAGGAAAACTTCCATATGCGTATATATATATATATATTTTTTTTCCTTAGAGCTATTTATTCTTTCAAAAAGTAATATGCCACAACAAAATGCTTGTGTGTATGTTTTAAAATTATAAATGCAGGGTCTAGGGAGGTGGTTCAATAAATAATTCATGTACTTTGTATGAATGAGTACCTAAGTGTATCTTCAGCATGCACAGAGAGTCATGGCAACACACACCTCCAGCCCCAACATTGGAAAGGCAGAGATGGGAGGGTTCCTGGGGTTTGGTAGCCTTCTGGTCTAGCTGAATAAGGATGTCTCAGGTACAATGAGAAAACCTCTTTCAAAAAATAATTTGTTCTCAACAATTCACACTCTTACAGTCTTTCTTCTTTTTCGACAACTGGACTCCTGGAGCTCCACCTGGAGCCTGGCCGAGGATCTCTGCATCCACTTCCATCAGTTATTGGATGAGAGTTCCAGCACGATTGGCTCAGCCTGGAAGGAGGGGACTGGACCTGCCTGTACTGAACCCACCAGGTTGAATTGAATCTGCAGGGGAGTCTTGGCCCTGGAGGAGATGGGAATGGAGGGGAGGGGCTGGGGGGAAGGTGGAGGTGGGAGGGGGAAGGACAGGGGAACCCATGGCTAATGTGTAAAATTAAAATGCAAATATAATAAATAGAAAAAGGCAAAAAAATGAATGCAAGTATAATTGAATGAAAAAGAAAAAAAAAATAAATTGAAGAGTAATTCAGGAAGATACCTAATTAAGAGCTCTGCCCTAAAGACACATACCTATATGTACATGAAACACCACAAGTAGGTGCACACAAAAACATACACACACACACACACACACACACACACATCCACAAACATAGACACACAGAAAAAAATGAATACTCTTGCTTAGAAAATAGCAAATTTAATCTTAAGTATTTCCTGAATGGATTTCAATGAAGCAACCACTTTACCTACTCACTTCTCAATTTTCTAGATTGCCAGAAAGAAAGACATAGAAGGAACATTTTCAAATTCTCCCTTAGCTTTTAAATTTCTTAGGTACAATCAAGTAAAAATAATTAGTCTTTACCTGTATTTAATGTTAGCTGTCACCACATGGGAAACTCATACATAGAAACTGTGGTAAATGGTAAATGGTTTCTAATTTCAGAATATCTCACTAAGGTTCTTTGTACAAAATTTCATGCTAGGAATCTACGTCGATGTCATTTTATTCTTAAAAAGTAAGTTAAAATTTTGACACTAAAATTCTACTAATTTTACTCTCTTTATCAAACGTGTCATTTTTTTTTTTTTGAAATGTGAGTTTGTGATGGTTGGAAAGAATTCAGCTGCCCTAAGTTGTGGTTTAATTGTTGGGATTGTCACTCATATATATTTTTCATGTTCTCCACATTGCTAGGTCTTTCATGTTACCCACTTTTGACTTTCTATTTCATTGGGAGAATGAGTGAAGCATCAGGATCCCCTGTAGGTAACTAGTTAATTATTCATCTACATTTGAGCTTTTTCAACGTTCATGGATGATAATTCTGATTCATGTAAGTTCTTAAAATACAATAACACACACACACACACACACACACACAAACACACACACACACATATATATATAATATATGTTACATCCTGAAAAGTACCATTAAGGGTCTGTGATAATGAGGGTTTTATTAAGATGGAAGTTTGGCGTGCTGTTTACATTTGCTATTTTAATCTAGAGTTCTTCAGAGATGTGAATTAAGAGGAAAGAAACACAGAAAGAAACAGACACTTGCCAGCACTGTGCTGTTGTTTTATGAATTTGAACTTGTTAGAAAGTCTGAAAATAAAGATTGAATATACAGAAAATAAATGATAAATCTGTTCAGTCATTTCATGAAATGACAGAATGTACATAATAATTGTATAACCACATTTTCACTTCAACGTATCTTAAAAATTGGGCAAACTATTTATTTAAAAAATGCAAATCAATGATTCTTTATGTACAGCTTTTGCTTACTAACAGATTTAGGAATAGTTGTTGCTTTTAGCCAATGCTGGGTCAAAATGAAGAGCTGGACTTTGATCATCACTTATATCTGTCCTTTTGTTATGAAACACACCATCCACTAAGTAAGTCTTTGATCTTAGTGGAATTTAAACTTTCCCTGTTTCAGGTGTTCCTTATCTGTACAGCCCAGATGAAACTCTTTTCTGAGGAACAGCATCTAAGTGATTAAATAATTTAAAAGTTCAAATAATTTGTAGTCTTCCAGGTACATACCAAAGCCTCTTTAAAAGGAACTTTGTTCGATTCTTGCATATTGCTTGATATTGTAATTAAATCAGTCTCCATCATATTAAAAGTTTACAAAAAATTGTGGAGTTGCTATATTGTATACTCAACATAATTTCACTTTTAAACTTGTTATTATTAGGCTCTTATTGCTGTGTGAATACATATGTGATGGCTGTATAAAGAGTACAGGCGTATAGGTACCATGATGCATGTGAGCATAAGAGATACCCTCCAGGATTTGGCTCTCACCTTCCACTGTGGGATATTGAGATTGCACTCAGGTTATCAGGTTTTTATGCACGTGCTTTTCCCCACTGCTTCATCTCAGCAATTGTTATTGTCCCTTTCTAAAATAGTGAAGAGTGAAAAAGCATTATCTTCCACTCATGACCCATCCTTCTGTTTACTTGCAGCACTAGAACATCTATTGATAAAATACAAGGTTTAATTTCTTTTATAAAATTCTTAAATTAGACTGGATAACATAGCTGGAAAACTATTAGGAGGATATCATCATGTAGACTGTATTTGGCACCCATGGGAGTTCCAACAAAGCCTCAAAGCAAGTGTTTTCAAGTGGGTTCAGGAGTCACAAATAATTAGGATATTACTTATTATTTGTAGCTAAAATCAGAGTCACAATATAATTTGCCTTCAAAGTTACTTTTTGTGCTGAAACTACTAAAATATAATTATGAATGTAGTAGTAAGACTTCTAATACAATAGTACTTCATACTCTGTACGTTTACCCTAGTACTTGTCCTAACATATTTCCACAATTGACTGAATACATGTGTTACCTCAATAAGCCACGTCATATAATGAAGACAGATTATCTACCTACTTTAGAAACTGAGACATGAAAATAACACAATTTCTTCAATGTCATACAGAAAATTGGTTAGATGAGAAAGGTTAGGAAAAAAATTGCCTCTAAAATTATTTATTGAAAACACATTATGTATATGGATCTTTTTTTATTTTAAACATAAAGTGTGTATAGTTCAGGTTGACTAGAAATACAATATTTAGATCACACTTGCTTCAAAGTCATGATATACCTGCTTTATTTCTTTATTCTGGGATTGAAGGTGACTATCTGAGTCTTCTCATATCATTTTTTACAAAATAGGGCAAATCAGGTTAAAAGATCTATACAATCAAGAAGCTCTGATACAGTATTTTTGGAGGAGGTAGCTGTGGTTTTCATTAATGTTTATACTATTTATTGACTCATGGATTGAGTTCAGTCTACATATATGGAAGCACTCAAAACTAGAATCACTCAAGCCTAATGATAATTAGTAAAAAATAGTTGAATGATAAGAGTGAATAAGTAGTCTGTCTATATAGAGCCAGCACTAAGGATCCTGGATTCTGTGGCCAAATTTTCCAATTCTGTCTGTGGTAGCAGAGTAACCTAGTGTCTTTTGTTCCATGACATGTATTTCAATTGATCCTTAGCCTCTTCTCTGACAAGCATGTCTTCTTGAATACAGATCTAAATATCTCCTCTTGAAGACTTGAGAGTCTTCCCAGCAGGTCTTTCTGACCAATTCCCTCTGTTGTATGAAATGTAAACTATTCATCATTTCTGAAATTATTGAACTTCTGCTTCAGTCAAGGCTTACAGAGTGCTTTGTTTACCAAACAGGCATGGATTCAATATTGTACTGATTTCACATTCTAACAAGAAAGATAGATGTGTGTTGGGAAAGGAAGGGAAATGAAGGCTTGTTGTCCAGGAAAATAAAATGGATCATGTTGTTAAGACTTTACAGTGTGATCCCTAGGTGATTATTAAACTAACCAGTTCAAGTAAATTAATTCAATTATATTGACATTCAATATTTTAGCCTTGAGGTTTCCATAAAATACTATTCAAATATTGTGGTATATAACATATATGTTATATTACATATATACACACACAGTGTGTGTGTGTGTGTGTGTGTGTGTGTGTGTGTGTGTGTGTGTGTGTGTGTGCACATGCATGAAAGGAATGAAGAAGCAGGACTACAATTCAGGAACTTCTGAGCTAGAGGCAGAAGGACCAAGAGTTAATGGCCAATATAGGCTACACAATGAGTTTGAAGCCAGACCCTGCCTCAGAGCAAAAATACATATATATGTACATATATGAATGACAATGCAAGGGGGAAATTATCCATGAAAATTATTTGCTTTTCGTAGCTCTTCTGATTCCAAGTGATGAAATACACTTACTGCTAAGTTTAAATATAAATGATATATCAAAGCCTAAAAGACATACATGCTAATGTGGTATTATGGAATATCATGTAATATTCTGATACAGTTATACTTTGTGTGAGGTTAAATTATCTTGAAATATCTATTTTTTCAAGTATGTATCATATCTGTAGTAAAGCTCTGAATAGTTTCTTTTCTACATTTTCGAAATGCACAATACATTATCATTGACAGTCACTTTATAGTGCAATTACCTACCCCCATTTGTTTCTATTTAACTTGGGTAGTCTATTGCATAGATCCGCCCAACACTTTCCTTGGTGTCTGATCTCAACCATCCAGCTTGTACCTTTTAGGACACTCAAGTTTTAGATTATCCATCTAATTGTAGCCAAGGTCTCCAAAGCTCTTTATTCTGTGGGTATGATGTCATCTGGTTTTTAAAGACTATGTGTCCATCTTGCTTTTTCTAATATAGCTTTTTTATGTTGGTTTTACAGAAATTCTAAGTTTCTTGCTAATTTTATTCCTAAGTATCAGGTCATTACTACTGTTTCAGTGCTGAATGGTACCCAAGGCCAGGTCTTCAAGTCTACTTTTGCTACATTGTCAAAGTTTCTGCACTAAAGATCAATCCTAACCCACATTTGTAAGAACTATATGGTGTATTGTTCAAAATGAAACAGCAGGTCACCTAGAAAGGGTAGTCTTGCCTGATACTTCTATGCGAGTGGTGCAGACCCATACACGTTCTTGGCAATTAATCTAGTCTAGAAAATGCATAATTATGCTCAGCTCTGGGTATAATAGAACATGGACAAGCTCCAGACTCCAAAGCTGTGCCTGTCACTTTCATTTCTAAGGTGAGTCACAATGTCATCCTATGACCTGACAAATCCAACAAAGCACTAGTGTAAGACCAAAGCACACATTGTTGAGAGCTGACAATTGCTGAGGGAGACTTGTAGATCAACTTCACTGCTTCTCGTTATAGAATATTGGCCAGAGTAGAATTTGATAGACTGGGGTAATGTAATTTTTTTTCTGCTATGGGAACCATTCCATGGGCCATTAGAATCTTCCCTAAGTTGGGTTTCTTTCACCTCCCAGTTACTGAATTCCTAGTTGTGTTAGTCACTGTTTTATTATTGTGAAGAGACACATGATGGGGAAATTTTTATTTAAAAAAAGCATTTAACTTGGGGTTTGGTTACAGTTTCAGTGGGTTAGTACTTTATCAGCATGATGGGGAGCTTGGTAATAGACAGGCAGGCATGGTTCTGGAGAAGAAGCAGAATGCTGCATCCTGACCCATAGGCAGTTGACAGAGAGAGTGACACTGGGCATGGTATGGGTTTCTTAAAACTTCAAAGTCCAAACTCAGTGACACACCTACTCCAACAAGGCCATACCTATTTCAACAAGGCTGAAGTTCTTAATCCTTTCTAACAGTACACCAACTGGGAACCAAGCATTTAAGCTTATGAGGGCCATTCATTCAAACTGCTACACTGGTCACAAACTGCCACAAAGAATTATCATTCTCCAAGCCACAATGTCTGCTTGTGTAGTGTTGGAGAAGGTAGTTTAAACTATGCTCATGAAACTAATATACAAAAGAAATGCAGAGTCTCACTGATATCTGCACCATATCTGACAGACATTCAGGCAAAATAATCGATCTGTACAAGCAGAGTGCCCATTTCTATTTCACACCAGTGTCTATGTAGAAGTTTATCCACAAACAGTAGTCTGAAAACTTGTGTTGCCTGACATTGAGGAATAAATGGAAGAAATGCTGTTTGTCTTTCAAAGGTGACATTAAGCTGTAAAGGACAAGAGTCTCTCTCACAGCTATAGGACTTTCCAGGGTCTTGAAGAATGGCTGATGACCTGCAGAAGGCAGACATGGATATGTGTCAAAACTTGTTTCATACAGGGGCACAGAACTATGTGGTGTTGGGCAAGTCTTAAGGTAACAATTATTAGCAGTATACTAGGTAAGGAGACTTCACTTTCTACTGTGTACTGGCATTTCCACAGTGGACCTGATGCTGATCTGTGATACAACATTATTTGCCAGCTTTTCTGTCCAGATTCCCAAGAGGGAGAACCTTGGACAGAAGCAACTGCTTTGCTTTCTAGCTAACATGATTCCAGCCAATCAGTCCACAGTTATCACCTGGAATTCAAGGACATGAGGCTCTGCTCATATAGACTTTTATGTGGGACACCTAACTATGAGTTTTGAGGGTAAAGTCTATACTTGTTTGTCTATACTTGTTTCCCTCTCTCTCACCAAAGGAGGAGATGTCTATGTGCTAGGCTACTTGGACTTTGAGAAGTGGTGGTAAGGAGGATGATTTTTTCTTTCTGAATAATTCAATGTGTCTTCTCATTTCTACACTAAAAAGAGGCACTGTGATATTTTACCTAGCCCTCTTCGCTGTTGTGAATGTCCTTTGGTACAATTTGGTATATGTGACTGTATGAGTGCATATGCTTGCTGAATGATCTCACCAAGGTGCCATCTTATTCAGGACTCCTACTTTCAAATGTTGATAAATTGGCAGAGTCACAAACTTCCATCCATCATTCAAGGACAAAGATGAATAATGATAATACGATGGTGATGTTTTACATTTACCTAGCAAATATTTATTGAAAAAGAACTGTGTGTATCTTTCAGCACTCAAAAGCTGGCTGTCTCTCAGTCCTTGTAGATTCAATATTCGGTCAGTGCACAGGGCTCCAGTAAATAGTGGTTAATCCTAAGAATAAATAAGACCATTTCTGATAAAGAAATAGTATTAATCAAAATGCCAGATTAGCAGTCAAGTTTAAAACAAAACAAAAACCTCAAACAATGCTTCCTGCAGTAGAAATGAATATGAATGGATATGAAGGAAAGTAAAGTGAGAGACTGCACAATGGTGCATGTGTTTAAAACTTTCTTTGCACACTAAAAACAGAGATAGTGTCCAAAATTACTTAGATCTATATTTTCTTTGTTTGTGTGGCAGTACTGATGATCAATTATCCAGATGTTGAAGGTTGTTTACTTTTTTCTGTTAATATTTAAGTCATAAATATTCTCATATGACTTTATTTTGATTAGTGGTGTCATAAGATTAAAAAAAGATTCTTTATGTCTCAATTTTACTGGGCTTATATATCCTGATATTGTGTTACATCAACTTATCCTAGTACTGTAATATAAATGACAGTATTCTTATCCTTGTATATACTAAATTATGACCTTCAAACATATCAAATATTAATTACATATGTAATAATAAGCAATAATCTATTGTTGCATTTCTGTATTCATTTAAATAATGTATACATTTTCCAAGTGCTTTTTAAAAAATACATATCTGCTTTACTATAATCAAGTAGCAGGATTTCATATGACAAAATACTTTATTAGACTATTAATCTTTTAACTACAACCTCAGAGAAATCTGAATACCACAACAAATTGGGAAAATACATCCTTTGAAACTTGAAACATTCTCACAAGAATATTTCAGGTGTTGATTCTTGTAAGTAAATGATCATCTTGACAGTGGGGAGATCTTGTTAAGTGGAACATTAACCAGCTTCTTCTTTTTCTCATTGTCAGACTAACAGAGAAGTTTACTACAAGGAGAAAAGTATTCAAAGAGAAAATCTAAAGAAAACAATAATCAATTAAGTATCATTTATTTTTGAAATGAAGCTCATCATTATTAGCTGTAATTGTCTCACTTAATCTTATTTTACGTGTTTAAATGTTTACAGAAGGAAACATTTGATATTTTCACATTTCCACTGAAAGATATATTTTAACTCATTAAATATGTAGTTCTATAGAGTATGCTAAGAATAATATTCTTTTTGAAAAGAAAATCCTGGAAACTTCTGTAAGCCTTTGCCACAGATTGCATGACCCTTATCTAAAATGTCTGGGACCAAAATTGATTTAGATATAAATTTGTTTTTTATTAAATTTTATTGAAATTTTAATGGTTACTCTTCACCTGCTTGTTTTTGTGTTTCAGGCTTGCCTCTAATTCTATGTAGTGAGGGTGAATTTGAACTTCTGAACCTCCTTCCTCATTGCAAAACTTTAGTCATATTGTGATAACCAAGGCTAAGAATGAATTTTGTTTTGTTTAACATACTCTTTGTGGATATCCTGAAGGTAATTTTGTTTGTATACAATAATTTCATGTACCTGTGTCTTAACTGTACTGCTGATGTAAGGTCAAGTATTGTGTGTGGAATTTATAAAATGCTTTGTACTTGATGGCCTTTCTATTTCAGATTTTCAGCTTAGATGTTCTTGCTACACAAGAATGTGCAGTGAATCAGTAAAGAGGCCAATTCAAAGGACAAACCCTGAGATGTAAGAAGATAAAAGAAGAGTGGAAATGCAAGACAGTTGAGTAAAATGATTTAATCAAGAAGAGAAATCTTGACTTCTTCCTTTCCAATTTGTATCCCCTTAATCTCCTTATGTTGTCTTGTTGCTCTGGCTAGAACTTCAAGTACTATCTTGAATAAGTATGGGGAAAAGGGACAGCCTTCCCTTGTTCCTGATTTTAGTGGTATTGCTTTGAGTATCTCTCCATTTAATTTGATGTTGGCTGTTGGCTTGCTGTAGATTGCCTTTATTATGTTTAGGTATGTTCCCTGTATTCCTGATCACTCCAAGACCTTTATCATGAAGGGGTGTTGGATTTTGTCAAATGCCTTTTCTGTGTCTAGTGAGATGATCATGTTTTTTTTTTTTTTCCTTTGAGTTTGTTTATATAGTGTATTACATTGATGGACTTTCATATGTTGAACCACCCTTGCATCCCTGGGATGAAGCCTACTTGATCATGGTGGATAATTGTTTTGATGTGTTCTTGGAGTCTGTTTGCCAGAATTTTATTGAGTATTTTTGCATCAATGTTCATGAGGGAGACTGGTCTGTAGTTCTTTCTTTGTTGCATCTTTGTTTGGTTTAGGAATCAGGGTAATTGTAGCCTCATAGAAGGAGTTTGGTAATATACCTTCTGCTTCTATTGTGTGGAACAATTTAAAGAGTATTGGTATTAAGTCTTCTTTGAAGATCTGGTAGAATTCTGCAGTGAAACCATCAGGTCCAGGGCTTTTTTTGGTTGGGAGACTTTTAATGACTGATTCTATTTCCTTGGGGGTTATTGGACTATTTAAATAGTTTATCTGGTCTTGATTTAACTTAGGTACTTTCAAATAATTCAAGATTAAAAAAAATATATCAAAACACATTTTGTCCCTAAATTTGGGTTTTTAGAATTAGCTAAAGCATTTCAAACTCATGTTAACATGAACCTGAAGAATTCTAGACAGCCAGGAGAGTAACTGGGCAACTTTCCAGGATAATGAACTCTCTGTGTTCAGATAGCAAAAGCAAAGAAGTTACAGGCCCATGGCCAAGTTTAGGTTATGAAATCAACAAGTTATAAGGACTTGCCTATAATATTCATATTAACTCAAAATTTACTGTGGGCTGTTACTATCTTTACTGCTGGTATTTGGTGATGCACTTGAATAGTGGGTTCTTCTCATCTTCTTTAGATGGGAGACTATAATTTGTAAGCTACATTTGCCTTATCATGTAGAAGCCTGATTTTATATTTTTTCCATAAAAATTCATAAACAGTCAAAAGAAATATATGCCTTGGAGTGAAATGAACCCAAGTTAAAAAATTCACTTCTATATATTAATTAAGTAGGCCATTAAATCTCTCAATTTACTCATCTCTTAAATGAAAAAAAATGCATCTTTACAGAAATCAGATAATGAATGTTCACAATGAAGAGCTGAGGCGGCTCTCATTAGTATTAAATGTCAGCTCTAACTTCCTTTACTTTACTCTATTCCAACAGCTTCATTTAGAATTACATCTTTTTACTCTTGGATTATAATTAATTATAATTTCTATGCTTCTTGGCTATCTCACTGAACAACTCTGTGAATATAATCATTTCTAGTAAATATAAAATCACCTTTTTAAAATTTTCAGCTATTAAGCAGAGAATTGGGTTAACCTTTGTTGTATAGTTTTAGACATCTTCTATGTTTCCCTCATCCTCACCTATTTTCAGATTTCTAGCCCTTATCTCAAATAAATGTCTATCCAATGTTTTTTTTTAATAATCTACACTATTTTTTATCATTCTCTCTTTCATTCTACCTATAACTTCACATTTAAAAAATTCCTTCAGGTTCACTTCAAAGCCCAGTTATTAGAGAAAGATGTCTCAGAATATCTGAGCCCCAAATTGTTTTCTGCAGATTTCATTTTACTATGCATTTGAAACCAGAAACACAGAAAAATCTATCCTCATTAAAAATGCATATTAATTTGTCCCACAAATAAATGTTCAATTCACATCTGCAGAGGCTTTTCACAAAACTTTAATAACCATTACATTGCCAAACATATTTGTGTGAATGTGCCTATTAATTCAATATATATATACATATAGGCTTGAGATAGCTTTCTTAGCATTGAAAGCAGATTGCCCTTGAAAGTCTGTTTCACAGAAGACAGTGACTGAAATAATCTACTCATTACAACAAGGGGAGGTTTCCAGCTGACAGACTTTATTGCCTGTTATTTAGACAATGCAAACGCTGTAACATAGAGCATCTTGTAAACAAAATTTGCCTTGACTATGGGGCATAACCAGCTTTAACTGCTACTTTCAATCTCCCCTAAAGGCTCTGAGGGGAACTGAAATGGGAAATGTTTAGCAGGGAGTGGACCAAAAATCAAGTTATAGGAGAAAATAATCTGAAAGGAAACCAAACCAAACCAAACCAAACCAAAACAAAACAAAACAACAACAAAAAAAACCCTAAATGTCAGCCAGAGTCAGGGATACAAACTACACTCTGTGCATTCCTGTTTTCCATTTATTCATGTTTCTAAAGCATACATGGTGTCTCCTCATTAGTGTTGTTGCCCACAAGTTTGAGTAGCTGATTATCAAAGTTGCCTCAAAGAAGAAAATCATACCTTACAATACTCCATTGACTGATCAAATTCCATTTCATATCATTTGATTAATAATAAAAGCCTCTATTTTCATCTTATGGACTAATTTAACCATACATTTTCATATTAATTTGTGGGGAAGAAATAAAGCTGAACAAAAGGTACAGACCTTTATTAAATTACCGGTAGGAGCCAGGCCGTGGTGGCGCACGCCTTTAATCATAGCACTTGGAAGGCAGAGCCAGGCGGATCTTGTGAGTTCAAGACCAGCCTGGTCTACTTAGCATGATCCAGGAAAGGCGCAAAGCTACACAGAGAAACCCTGTCTCGAAAAACAAAACAAAACAACAAACAAACAAACAAAAAATTACCAGTAGGAGTAAAATAAGACTCAAAGAAATTATACCTACAATGAGATGAACAACTCACACAAAGATATTTCAAGGAAGGAAGCCAGATATGAAGTTGCGTGTTGTATTTATTCCAATTGTGTGACATGTTTCAAGTAAATGGAGACAAAAAAATAAATTAGCAATCCCAATGGACCGATGGGAAATAAGTATAATTCCATGCTTAAGGGTCTCTGGGTATTCTCTGTGGGAGAAGCTAAATGTAAATGATTTTGAAGATTTTGCATGTTTTAAAATATCAAATATTATACTTTACAAAATTTAACTTTATCATCTGAATTTCATGTCTGATTCAAAACGAAGAAATAGAGAGGAATAAAGAAAGAAGAGGAAAAAAGCAGAGGGTAGAAATGGAGGGGGGAGAGAGAGAACAGAAAACAGGAGAGTGAAATGGATTGATTTTGTACATGTCAAGTTGCAACTGACAGCATTTTCCAGAATAAGTGTTTAAGGAACATCACTGTCTGTTTGTGAGCTAAGCTAATTAGACTAATAGTGTATGTGACAACCCATAGTGATCTACCTAATATATACATCTGCCTTTAGGTGTGAGCATGATAAATTATTGGTTTTAACAGAGAATGTGTGTATTTCAGTCTAGAAGAAAGACTGTAACTCTCATATAGTGTACATTTGAGTGGGCTCTAGCTGCATTTGCATATCTTTAGAATAAAGATTTTTGGGCTTCATCTTGTATTCAGCCATATCTATCAATTTATATAGGAAATTACTATTTAGCATCATTATTCTCCAAAATTTATAGCATAATGGCTACAATCCAAACCAAAGGACAAAGTACTATATTGTCAAGGATGGAAGTAGGATCACATTTTTAAAATAGATAAATGTGTTCTGTTTTTAAAGGAGGAGGAGGAGGAATAATAATAATAATAATAATAACAGCAACAACAATAATAATAATAAGGTAGTCAGTTTATAGGGTCAAAGTTAGCATAGTCTCTTTTAGTATAACTTAGGCATGCATTCCTTTCTTTTTTCTGTTTAAGTTACTAGTAAATCGTCTATGACAAGTCAAGTCAATATAAACTCAACTCTAACTAAGATACTAAGCACATGCAATAAATGAAGGTGTGTTTAACTAGCCACACATAATGAGGACAAGAAAAAGTACATGGGAATGAAAACTATTGCCAACATTTTTGTGAGAATTCACAGTCTTGTGATATGCACATGCCCTCAGTGCCATACAAATTCATGCTGTGTTGTATATTGCATTATACCTGGAAGCCAAGAATTTCAGATGCTACAAAGATGAGCCATAAAATGCAGCTAGGCTTATGGCATCATAATCTGCTGAGGAGCCCTATAAAAATGGAAACATGGAAATGAAATAGACAATCGGAAGGCAGCGTAAGTGCTCATCGTCCCTTTGAGAATGAACTGCTCATCACAGTTTGCTCATATCAATCCTCTTCATGAAGCCAATATTCGTTGTTATTGTGAAATCTGTTTCTCTTCCTTTGCTGAGTCTTCCAAAATGCCATAACTTGACCATGATAGGGATTTCAAATATTAAAGAAACGCAAGCTTTTAAAAATCTCCCTTCCTAACCACTTGATAGTAAAAAAACACAGCACAGCAGAACATTGTACCATGTTTGCAGACTGCTTGCATATCATCACATTAAGTTCCCTGGCTTTCAGGGTTACTCATGACTACCAGCCAATTACAGCATGACAAAGTTTCCATGGGGAGAAATGTATGAAATAGACCTAGGATCCCCTGTGCATGAAAGTGTTACCAAAGGACTTCTATATAAATAAACAATGCAATCGACTTGATTATCAGTTATAATTATTTTATTTTCTGAATATCATATATCACAAATAGCAGTGTAGTTTAAAGTTTAAACTATTGATGCACTTCCTTGCAAATGGTGATCAAATGTAGCAGCAGGGACAAGCCATATAATCCAGAGGGACATGATTCAGTATACCCACTCAACATGATTCCTGCTAGAACATGGAGCTTAATAGGGACCATTTTAATCTAAAGCATTGAGATAACAAACTGCAAGTGCATGTAAAGAATAAAATTAATGTTAATCAACACTACAACTCAGATGGCCCAAGCAAAATTTATTTCTTTTGAAATGTTATTCATTTATTTCTAAAAATTAGTTATATTATCTATCTATCTATCTATCTATCTATCTATCTATCTATCTATCTATCCATCCATCCATCCATCTGTCTGTCTCTTTGTTTATCACCCATTAGGATAGCCATCTGTCTGACTATCTAGACATAGATACAGAAAAATAGTTTAGCATATAGACAGACAGGTAGATGGAAGACAGATATAAAGAACCTTAACAGATTTATAGAAAATGCAGTTATGGGTGGTACCATGAAATTCATTAAGGAATGAATCACATGTCCTATCATGGTATGTGATAGGACAATATATGAGCCTTTATTAACTGCTAGTTAAGTGGATTCCTAGCATTCAATTAGAGTTTGATTTCTTTATGTGATATACACAATTTCTATTCTCTGGAATGCAACTACTCCATTTAAACAGTATGCACTTGATTTGTTTCTACTTAAAGAATGCCTGATAGTTGGTACAAATATTGATTCGATTACCTGCAAGTTCATTACTGAACACTTTTGGGGAAGGTGTGTTTGAATGTTGTTTTAATTAAAAATAGGAAGAGAACATCTAAGGTTTTGTTTGAGCAATGGAGCCACTTCCAGGGAGTAACCAGTGAAAGAATGGTACTTAGCTGAAGGCGCTTGAGAGTTATCATGAAATATTAAAAATAAAGGTACTGAAAATGTTAGTGATTTATGAACTGATTATAGAACAAAGTAGTGCTACTATAACAATGACAACAAAAGGTTGAATTCATTTTATGATTCTTGTTTTTTAATAACCTTTAAAGTATTTTTTAGGACTTTTAAAATTTAGCCTTGATGACCTATTTATTGATTTTTTATATGCTCTTTGAAGATCCTAAATAAAAATAGCCTTAACTTTGCTTAGCTAGATTTGATTCTAACTTGTATTTCATGACTATAGACCTGCTTCTTGCTCTTTTTAAGGTAATATGGCTCAAATATAAAACAAGCTTCAAGCCTCTATTTTTTTCTCTGATCAATTCAGGTCTGTGATCACTGTTTAACAGGGAGCATCTTAAATGGGATAGAGGGAGTAACAAGTGAATAACTGGAAGTTTAAGAAGTTTCTGCATGTGGAAACAGAAAGCAAACCAATAATAATATATAGGTAGGTTCTTCTGAAGGTTTAAACTATGAAAGACTATATGAGGAATGTTAAAATTAAATTTTACACCAAGAAATATAGAGGTCTATAAAGACATATCATTTTTGTTAAGACTAAAAATGATAGCTCTACTTAAATCTCCTTTGGCACTAGAAAAATCTTGTGAAATTGAGTTTCATATTCTATTGACATGTCAAGATATCTTATTCACCCAAGAATTAGTTTCACTTAAATAAATGACTTCTTCTGCACCACCATGGACTTAATTTAAGCATAGCACTTCCACTTTCAAGGAGCATCATGCTTCTATCAGCTCCATCAGGGTTACAAGGCAAGTGGAGAATTACAGCTATCAATTTTAAGGCTATAGAGTTGAAAAGTCTCATTTTTGGAAAGTAACCTAAAACATCTTGCATGTTCTGTATTTATTAGTTTTGCACCACACGATAAGGAAATTTATGGAACAATTATTTTAACTCTGAATTTATGACCAAATTACTAACATTAACTTGCAATTCGTCTAGAGAACCATCACAGGGAAAGTTCAGTATTAGAAAAGATAGAGGTCATTTCACAATACAACTGCAGGTCCATAGTTCTGAGTCCTCTTTTTCATGTAGTAGTGGTGAGGCCAGTTCATGCTTTATGTAGTGGTAGTAGAAATCCAAGTATATTAATATAGTTGGAAAAGACAGAGAAATAGTAAGCTGCTGCTGAAGGTAATGTTTGGTTTTAAGCTAGTTATTCTTTATTAAAATATCACAGTAATTAATGAAACTAAAAATTCTAAGTCAGCAGTACATAGCCATCATTACCTCCTGGACAGTGCACTTTCAGGAAAAACACGTTGTGGACTCTGGTGGATTGTTTTTCTCTGTCCCAAGTATATAAGTTCTAAGAAGCAATAATTATATTGTTTACAGTTGTAGCAGCCTGTGAATTGTTAATGTTTTCTTGGATTTATGTACTGAAAGGTATCCAGAAGGCAAATTGAGTAACTGGAAAGATCACCATCATAAATGAAAAGCTGATAATGAGCTTCTGTAATAAGAAAAAAATTGTATTGGGTTAATATCTTTGGATTTGAAATGCAAAGTAATCCATTTTCACATCAGTCTCCCCTATTTATTGCCACTTGTGGCTGCAAATCTATGCTTAGAGTCATTAATTTTTCATTACTTACAAGAGTACACTAGGTAGAAGATGTTCATCCTAAGAAGGAAGTAGCAGTATTCTTTCACAGTGACAATCAATTGTCTTTTATTCTAAAACTAATTCCTTTATATATATATAAAATTTACCAATAATATTGCATATGGGGAAATACTGATTATGTATGATATCTACTAAACATGAGACTATTTTTTATACCTAGAACAAAAACAAAAACTTTTGTGGTAAGAGACAGCAAAGGGCAACTTCAATTCATTTACATTTTAGAAACTGGTCATTACTTTAGTTTTGAGGACCACCTTATTTTCTCTCAAATCTTTCTTATATGGGTCACACTAAAAATAATGAAAGCAAAAAATGTGAAACTCAAATTTCAATCTGTTCTTCAGACTGAGTAGGACTTAATGCATTCGTGCTTTTGATCATTCACTAGCATAGGTAGCAAAAATATACCTAAAAATTATATTTACAATATTGTCCCACCACCACCATCAGACCCTCTTCTGTAGTCAATACCATCTTCACCATTAGTCATCAGCTGGAGAATATAAGGGTATATCTGGGATAGCTTGAAATAGTTTCTACTTTGCAAATTACCCATTTTTACTGGCATAAATGTAAACCCCTTGTTAATCTATAATTCTTAGCTATCCATGCATCAAAAATCACTACCGTATCTGGCTTTTTTTTTTTTTAGCAACTGTTTCTTTCATTTTTAAGAAAATACTTTATTATATTTTTATTATTTAAAATAATTTTAAATTTAAATATATTTTGATCAATTTCTTCCCCTCCCCTTTGTCCTTCCAGATCCTCTTCCCCTCCATTCCCCTCTCCCCAGAATTAATTTATTTTTTTATTAGCAAGAATTTTATTGCTTTCTCAATAAGTAAACAACCACCCAATATAACAATACAAACACCCAAGTCCAGAAAGCAAAATAAAAGAACACCTAAAAGGAAAGCCAGCAAACAAAAAACCAACCACATTATAAACAAATAAAAAGCAAACAAATAATTGTGGAGTCCACTATATGTTGGTCAACTACCCTTGAACATGAGCCTGTCTTGGAGTGATTGATAAACCCAGTGTCATCCTATTGGAGAAAACAGATTTTCTCTCTAACAGCAGATATGACAGTTTAGTTATTAACCTTTATGCTAGGGACTTCATTTAAAAAAAGAATATAACAAAATAATATATAATAGGATTAAAAAAAAAAGTTACATCAGAGTTCATCAGGACAAACAAACAGAAAGAAAAGAGCCCAAGAGAAGGCACAGGATTCTGAGCCCCATTCATTTGCATACTCGGCAGGAATGGTAGTAAACACTTCTAATCCCAGCACTTGGATGGCAGTAGCAGGATCTCTCTGAGTTTGAGGATACCCTGGGTCACACAGGTCAGCCAGGGCTACATGGTGAGACTCTGTCTCAAGACAAGGAAAACAGAAGTGAATGACACTGTTAATACTAACGAACCTGTCAAAATCAATGTCATAAAACCTAGGCCTGTCAATTACTTTTTGAATTCATCTCATAATTCTGTGGTGGAATTATTTCTTCTCCTGACACACCCACTGTTCTTAATAACTAGTTTAATGGACTCAGCAATGTCTTTGGCAGAGGTTTCTGGTCTCTAAATGTCATGCCAGGGCTTTTCACTGTTTAAAAATTGTATCTTATTGTTATTTTAATTATATTTTTCTTCTCTCTTTTTATTCTGTTGGCCCTTTGCAGATGAGTTCCATTTAAGTGTTCTCATGGGACTCCTAAGTGTGCAAATAGATGAGCCATTTCTTATGCCTACTCTCAGGCTCTTTTCCTTTTTTTTTTTTTTTTTGTCCAATTATAATCTGTTAGCTTTTGTTTTCTCTTATCATATTTTTCTTTTACTATGTTTCACTAGAAGGCTGTTTGTATTCTAATTAGAGACAGAAGGGAGTTTGATCCAGATGGGAGGGAAGGAGGAAGGAACCAGAAGTTATAGAGGGAGGGGAACTGTAATCAGGATATATTGTGTGAGAAGAAATATCTATTTTCAATAAAAGGGAAAATGAAAGAAAAATTAACTATCAAAGAACTTCTAGTCTAGACTTTGTTGATTGGCTAGAAGAAAAGTACATTCTATCATGTCAAGGAAATCATATTACAACCAGTGTATATCTTCTTTGGAATGGTTCAATTCCATCAAGATGAATATTTATGTTTAACTTTCTTGAAAAAAAAAAGATCATTTTGCTTGGTGATCATACTTTTCTTGAAAATCAGGGGTAGAAGGGAGGGGATAAGGGATGGGAATAGGAAAGACCTGGATCGTCGAGTTGCTGGAGGGATGGAAAGGGAGAGAAAGATGAGATATCTTGAGAGAGGGAGGGAGAAACCTGTTTCCAGGGAAACTCCCAGGAATCCACAAGGATGACCCCCAGCTAAGACTTCTAGCAGTAGTGGGAAGGGTGCCTGAACTGGTTTTCTCCTGTATTCAGATTAGTGACTACCCTAATTGTCATCATAGAGCCTTCATCCAGTAACTGATGGAAGCAGATGCAGAGATCTACAGCCAAGCACGGGGCAGAGCTCTAGGAGTCCAGTTGAAGAGAGGGAAGAGGGATTATATAAGCAAGGTGGGTCAAGATCATGCCAGGAAAAACCACATAGACAAATGATCAGAGCTTGTGACAACTCACAGACTCTAGACCAATAGCTAGGGAGCCTACTTAGGATGGACCTAGGCCTTCTGCATGTGGGTGACCATTGTATACATTGGTCAGTTTGTGGGATCCTAGCTGTTTTATGAGGATATGTTCTTGGCACATGAGCTGGCCTTTTGGGACCTATTCCCCATGCTGTGTTGCCTTGCTAAATCTTGATGCAGTGGGGAGGAGCTTGGTCCTACCTCAACTTGATCTGCCATGCTTTGTTGACTCCCATGGGAGGTCTTATCCTTTCTGAGGAATGGATGGGGGAAAGAAAGGAGGTTTGGATAGAGAGCAGGATGAAAGGAGGGAGGGGAAACTTCTTGTTATGTAAAGTAAATTTAAAAATTAATAAATTATTTGATTTCAAAAGAAGACTGAAATATTTTCTCTGTTGAAATTTCTTCTTCTAGATGCTGTTTCATAATAACTTTTTTCTTTTATTCAATATTCACATGAAATTTGAATACCTATGTGAAGTTAGTTATCGAGCTTGATTATCAATACAATCTACAATATAACTCTCTGAGATATGTGACATACTAGAAAAAAAAAGATGACGAGAACATGTGGGGGGGAGAAAAGGCCGAGGATGATGTAAAAAACAAAAGGAACTGAATGTGAAGGAAGAAAGGACGGGGAAGAAGGATGAGGAGGAAGAGGAACATGAAGGTGGAGAAAGAGAAGGATGTGAGTTTGAAAGGAAGAGAAGAAAGTGCCTGGTTTAAATTAAAACATTCATGGAAAACCGTTATATCACCTGAGCAGAGAGAGCACAAATGTGAATCTTGAATGCATTCGTTTTCCATGCTTTGCACCATGGTATAGAGAGTGAACAAATTTCAGTTTCTTCCATCCTCTCATCCAAACAATATGGAGCAACATGAATTAAAAAAAAAAAATCACTGGTGAGGAAGCTTGAGAGGTGTATAGCAGGCTTTCTTTTGGGCCACTAACCAGCTCCCAGATCATGACACAGACTTATTGCTAGTTATGAATGCTTGTCCCACTAGCTCTTATAACTTAAGTTAACCTGTTTCTCTTTATCTACATTTTGACTTGGAGCTTTTCACCTTTCCTTCATTCTATATGGCCTACTCCATGTCTGACTGGCTGATGGCTGCATGGTTGGATATCTCCAGGTGTCTCCCTCTCTTTTTCCTCATACTTTTCTCTCCACTCATTCTCGTGAGCCTAGATTCCTCATTCTATTCATTCTCTCTGCCAGCCAGCCACACCTATCCCTCTACTGCATAGTTATTGGCCATTCAGTTTTTTTTTATTAGACCAATCAGGTACCTTAGACAGGCATAGCAACATACCTTTACATTATTAAACAAATGCAGCATAAACAAGTGTAACACATCTTTACCATATAAAAGTAATATTCTACAACAGAAATAGCTCAACAGGTTAGAGCAACACTTACTCTTCCAAAGGACCCAGGTTTATTTCCTAACATCCAAATTGTAGCTCACAGCCATATGTAGTAACTACAGTAATAAGGGGTTCATTGCCCTCTTTTTTTGCCTTCTTAGACATCAGATATTCATGTGGTACACAGATATACACATGTAGGCAAAACACCTACAAACACAAAATAAAAATAATAATTTGAAAAACAATATTGGTGGGCAATGTCATGATTTAGCACCTACTGAGTTTTAAATAAGTACCAGACCTTGATGAGATTAGTATAGTCTAGTTTCAAATATTTTATTCTAAAAATAAATGTTATATATAATCAACATTCAAATGATCATTTCACATTATATTTTTTGTTGTGTAAAAAAGGCTTCATTTAGCTGCCTATACATGTTTTTGTGTTTGAGTCTCCATCACTTTTCTGCAGGGAATCATGACCAGGCCTAACAGAAAATTTTGAAGTCTCCAGAAAGATGATGGGGACCCACAATAACCATTCTATGTGGATGATACTAATATCGCTAAGATGACAAACATCACCCAAAGATCAGCTTTGGACTACAAACTGCTCAGAACAATTTTGAGATGGCTAGCTGAGATGATCCAGCTTCACAGACTACTCAAACAAGCACTTGAGATAATCCCTGTACTTTGGCATTATGCAGAAACTGGATAACAAATGATATAGCTATATTTCCTAGGACTTGACATATCTATTCCTGAAAGATATGGATCTCCTCTCAAAAATGACAGGCTTCTGGATCCCACTGCCATCAGTAAATATTTCTTAAGGGTATGCTATAGTATGAAAACCTTCTAGCTACATGCTTACTACTTTCTTTAAGAGTTGAGTTTGCTCCCTGTTTCCTTGGGATGCCCATACTTTACCCTCACAATGTACTTATATTAAAATTTTGAACAATAAGGTATTTTGTTTGTTTGATTGATTTTTTTCTTTCTTTTTAATCTGGAGTAACATAGTACTGAAAGAGATTCAAAACACTAGTTTACAAGGTATATATTGGAAAGACCAATTGCCAAATAATGAGTGAAAAGAATGCCTCCTTAAGAAGTAGATGAGGTGCAGAGTTCCATATATAAGATGGCTATATGGTTGTTAATGGTTTTGTTACTTAGAATCAGAATATATTTTATCAGTCTTTTCAAGATGCTCTTTTTGGTAGCTACTCAGAAAGTAAAAGGACTGTGAGGAACATGTAAGACCTAGGGTGAACAAACCTGGTCAGGAGTGATAAGCAATAGTATGAAGTAAATAAACCATAAGTGAAAGTAGTGATAAGCTATGTGTGGAAGTCATGATAAGACTAGAAACCTACCCAGAAAGGGGTATAAAAGATGAAGCCTTGAGAAGACTACATAGTTCATCAGACCCTCCCTCTAGACAACTCTGCCAGCGATTAAGATCCTGTCCTCAGCACAGATGAGGTTGACCACAGGAAGGCTGACCCAAGATCCAGAGGAACAGACATGGTGAGTCTGGAACTGTGCCCTCAGAGAGGTATTCCCACTTCCACTTAGAAGACTGGATAAATATATTGCTTGTAGTCTTAATGACACAAGTCTGAATCAATAGTGATTATTCCTCCCGCATAACTGGGGTATGTGCTCGCCAAATTTCAAAATCTTTGAAATTTTCCAAAGTGCCTTAAATATGATAATTCTCTCTTCTAAGACTTCCAAACAGTTTGTAGTTCAAAGCTCATCTTTGGGCAATGTTTGCCACCTTAGTGGTATTATTATTGCCCACATAGAATGGTTATTGTGGGTCCTCAGTCATCAGTTGCCTTGGTTCTTTGTCAAATAATGAGATTATCTGCGTCTGTGTTAGCATTTCTACTAATATTGTAAGAGTTCTAGTCTTGTGTAAGCAATCATATTATTAAAGTATAATTGACAAAGGTTCCTTGTCATTTTTAGATGATATATCTCACAGAAGACTTCTTGGTCCTGTGGTTCTTATAATCTTTCTACCACCTCTTCCACCATTTTTCTCCCCCTTAGTTTCAAAAATTGTGTTGAAGATATAGCCACTGGGGTTAGGCTCCACACTATCCTCTCTCTCTCTCTCTCTCTCTCTCTCTCTCTCTCCTTTCTCTTTCTGTCCATGTATGAGAATTTAGCTTTTAACTTCTTCACCTGTGCCATGCCTGCTGCCATGCTTTCTGCCATGAAAATCATGGACTAAACATCTAAAACTTTAAGCAAGCTCTCAATTAAAGGCTTTCCTTTATAAGAGTTGCCGTAGCTATTTTGTTTATTCACAGCAATAGAATAGTGGTTATAATAGAAGTTTGTACTAAGAATGGGGTATTGCTATGACAGGCATTTTTTTTTGTTTGTTTTTTTGTTTTTTTAGGAAAATGGAAGACTTTGGGATTTTGGATTTGGGAACTATATAAACACTTTAATCATTATTTAATGAACCATTATAATAGGAGGATGGAAGAGACCCTCTGAGGGTAATTTGAACAATGAGAGCCCAGTTCAGGAAGTTCCAGGGTGAATACTATTAGTAAGTGGCCTAGAGACCATTCTTGTGATATTTTTTACAAAGAATCTGCATGCTTTTTGTCCATGTCTTAAAAATCCATTGGAGTCTAAATTGAAGAGGTATGAATTAATGGTTTTGGCAGAGGAAATTTCAAGATAGCTTAGTGTTGACTCTGTTGTGTGGTTATTATTAATTACTCTTATTTAGATCTATAATGAAAAGAAATAAACTGAGAAGGAAAAATACAAAATGTACAGTTTGAGGAGAAAAGGAGGATCAATGTCTTGCTTGTTTTATGACAAGTTGACACACACACTAGAGCTATCTGAAAGGAGGATACTTCAGTTGAAAAAATGCTTCCAAAGATCAAGATTTGAGGTATTTTCTTTTTTAACAGTTTATGGAAGAGGAACCATCATATTGTGGTGGTATCATCCACAGGTTGATGTTTCTGTGTTCTATAAGAAAGTAAGATGAACAAGTCATGGAAAGCAAGCCAATAAGAAACACTTCTCCATGGCCTCTGCATCAGATCCTGCCTCTGGGTTCCTGCTCCATCTGAGTTCCTGTTCTGATTTTCTCTGATGAAAACCTGTGATATAGAAGCATAAGCCAAAGGAATTCTTTACTCTCCAAGTTGTTTTAGTCATGGAGTATCATCATAGCAATAGTAGCCTTAGCTAAGACAACCAGGAAGTGTAATCTAGCTATACCAAGTGCTCAAGAGGAAAAAATTCTAAAGAACAGCATGATGACAAATGGAAGAAAAGTAGTGGTCACCTCAGGGCAAAACTCTACCCAGTTCAACTTCCACCTTGTGAAAAAAAAAAAAAAAAAACTAAAGGAAAGCTCATACAGTGAAGGGAACCATCAACAACAGAAATCTGATACACATGTGATAGCATGAGGGGGTCAAGTTCCAGCCCTAACAAGCAGTGGGATGTAGCAACTTGAGACTGATGGTTCTACCTTTAGAGTCAAAAATACAAGAAGTGGTTTGTGGGAAAACCTGCCACAGATATGGAAACCCAGTGAAACAAGGTGTATGAAAGGGGCATCCTAGCATGGAGGCCTAAAGAGGATATGAGTGAAGCCAAGAAAGTAAATCCTGGATTGACTTGGAAAACCCAAAATGTTGGAGATGCCAGAATGATGAAAACCCTTCAAAGGAAGGCTGACAAATAGGGGTGAAACCGGCCCAAGAGAGGGAAGTATGTTGCAGTCAATAAAGCTCAAAAGAGTTGGAGATATAAAGGATGTGTTAATATCAGATATAAAGATGCAGAATTTGCAGTTTGCTCTTCTGGGTTTCAGACTGCTTTGGTCCAGTATTTACCCAACACTCTGTTCTCTTTCCTCTCTTTTGGAGTGGTAATGTATCTTCAGTGCCATCATTGTGTTGGAAGTGTTAAGTTTCAAACCCAAGACTAATGGCTGAAGTGCCTATTTCACATACCAAAGCAGATCTCTCCTCCAGGTTCTCCCAGCATCCTTCAAACCCTACCTGTTACAGGGTATGGCTAGCATACCCCACCTTCTACCCTGAACTCTCCAGCCCAGGGGCTAAGTTGCTCTTACCATCCAGATATTTTGGTTACCCACCTCTTTTGTATCTTTGGCCTCCTGGCTGCTGCACCTCATTTTTCCTTCCCTTCTTCCCATGTGGCTCAACTCAGTCTGGTCATGTCCACTCTGGACTCTCTCAGATGTCTCTGCCTCTGCCTATGCCCTCTCCTTTATCTACAATTAACTTTCTCCTCCACTATACCTAGGAACAGTCATGTCCTTTCCTTTCCTTTTTGTTAGCAAAGCAGAACACCTCCAGGGGTCAAAGTAGATGGAAAGAACAAAAGGGTGATGATTGACTTCTATACTCAAAAAAAGTAAAGCACAGACGAGTTAAATCAACACCATAATCACTTCCTAAGTTCCCAGGCTTTTATTAATATGTATATTTATAACTCAGTCACTGAGTCTCTGAGCAGCACCACAAGAAAATGCACATCTATTACTGGTTATTTTTTACTCTTTCAGCTCCTTGCTGTCACCCAGCTCCCAAATAAATCTCTCAGAGTCTTATTATTAATTATAAATGCATACCCTTAGCTTGAATTGTTTCTTGCCAGCTTTTCTTAATTTCTCCCATCTACCTCTTGCCTCTGGGCCTTTTCCTTTTCTTATTTCTGTATATCTTCACTCTAACTCTGTGGCTAACTGTGTGGCTGGGTGGCTGGCCCCTGGCCTCCTCCTCTCCTTGTTCTCTTGTCCTTTCCTCCTTTGCTTTTTGATTTCTCCTTCTATTTATTCTCTCTCTGCCTGCCAGCCCTGCCTACCCTTTCTCCTGTCTTGATATTGATCATTCAGTTCTTTATTAGATCATTAGGTGTTTTAGACAGGCAAAGTAACACAGCTTCACAGAGTTACATGAGTACAACACAAACAAATGCAACACATCTTTGCACCATTTAACAAATGTCCCAGAGCATAAACAAAATGTAACTTACCTTAAAATAACATTCTACCACAGGCAATGAAACACCATAAATATATATTTTGTAGAGATTCTCCCAGTCACGCCACAATACAATAAGATAGAATAAGTGTTCACACATTTGATGACAATTGGAAAGAGACTGAGTGTAAATTGTTAATAATAACCTTTGACCCATAGTTGGCCATAGGAAATCATGGATACATCAAAATCAGATTACCCAATCTGTCTTACCTATTTAATCATTTACATACGAAATTGCACTTTACTTGGCTGATGGAATGTTATGTGTTTAGAGTGTAAGAAGTAAGATACATGACAGTTGGGAAGACCATTTGCAATCTGTTCAAATACTGTCCTATCACGAGCTAAACAGTACCAAGAACAGCATTACACCCCAAGTACTAAACATTATCATTATCAAGGAATATCTCAAGTATTCAGGGAAAGTAGCCTTATTGTATATCTATTTAATTCAGTAGTTAGCCTTTGCAGAAAATCAGCTGCATATGGAAAGTGGCTTACTGCTTAAGCTGACTCTTGTCATGAGCGCATTTCCACATGAGAACCGTTAATAGAGCAGATTGATAAGGCCTTAGGCAAGTTTTGGGTAGGCATTATCTTGGAGAATGGCTTCCTTTAACTTCTGTTAATAAGAGAGGGTTAGACAATTCATGTCCTCATTGTAATATAAATAATATTCATCTTAAATTTTGCTTCAGGGATATGTTAATTATCCTAAATCTCTGTTATAACTTCTGTTACAAACTTCCAGGGGATTCCACAGAATATTTTAAAGATTTATCTTGTCAGTGACCTCATGCTGATCAGATATAGGAGCAAAATGACAATCTTAGTCAGTAGCAATCTCAACGAGACAGATGTACCATATATCATGGGAGGCAAAGAGTCAAAGGGTCCAAAACCTGCTACTTCAGTGATATTTTCAGGGCTCGGTTACTCAGGCTAAGCCACAAAACTGTCCCACAGTAAAGAACCCTGTTTCATCTTGAATTCTTTATCACAAATATGGAAGGCTATCACACAGTAAAGCCTACTTGGGAATTTGAGGCACTATTTCTACCCCTTGCAACACTACACTATTCTAACAGATGACAGTGTTGGTGAGATCTGAGTGAGGCACAAAGAAAGCATGCCTATTACTCAGTGATTTCATGCTACAATTCATACCACTAGCAGTTACCACACATAAGGAGCCTATAGTCAAACCTAAACACCCTCAATGTTTCCTCCTAGAACAACGACACTCATGAGATCGGAGAAATGTATAATCCTGACAGTGAAGTTCAAAAGCAGAACTGTGTGATGTGGGACTCACATGTATGCCCTGCTTAATCTCTGCTAGGCAGTGAGTGTGACATAGCAGGTCTCATCCTCTCATTTTACTCATGCTGAGCCTATGCTTGTCATCTGCTCCTGAGACAGAAAGAACTGTTGAGCATGAAGTAGTATGAAAAGTCAATTTCTGCACAGCACAGGACTTCTTTTTACTGAAGGTGATGCCTTGAGGTCTGTATATCCAGCTAGCCAAAAATTTCTTAAATCTACACCATGGCTGTCTGAGATTCTGATGTATCTTCTTTGTTTTGTCCTTCAATGTGGTTACACATTCATCATGCTCTGACATGTCTTTGGCCTACTGAGGTTCTTAGGATACATTTACAAACATTGAATTTATCCAGTAATATATTTGTAATCTGCTTTTCAGAGGACCATTTTTTTATTGTATTAAATATACATGCAAATAGAATTCAGTGTGATACTTTGTTACATGCATAGAGAGTGTATATATTAAATCTAAGTTCATTTAATCTACTTTATCTATCTGGCTTCCCAGAATCCATAAACACTATTTTTTATTCAGGTCAGTTCTTTTTAGCTTCTACATATCAAAGAGAACATATAGCATTTGTCTTTCTGTTCCTAGTTGTCCTGGTTCATTAACAAAGGTGTCTTAAGTTGCACTCATTTCATTGAAAAAGACAAATAATAATATTTAATTCATTGCTATGACCAAATAGTATTTTCACTTCATTAATATGCATTCCTATGCATTTATACATTGACAGAAACCCTAGTTTAGTTATTGAGGATTTGCTTCAATGAAGATGAGAATGCAGATATCTGTACAGAATATTCATTTAATTTATTTTGACCAAATAGTTAGAAGATAGGCCATGTAGTAGATCTCTTTCAGTTTACCCAGGACCTTTTTCTTTATAGTTCTCCACCATTTTGTACTTATTTTGTTCTCATTTGCAGAAAATATAAGCTTCTTTTTTTCCACACCATTTATTTTTCATTCGTTGCTGATAGTAGACATTCTAAATTTCATGGATGATATCTAGACTTCCCCAATGGTTTGGTTTATAATACAGAGCAGGATATATATATCACTGATATTTGATATTGAATAATGTATTATTTATTTTGAAATTGGTTTATTTGATTCTGTGGATTGTGTTCTACTGATATCTTTGATCCCTCTTTCTTCTATAATTCTTCCTAACTGACTTTGGTAGGGTTCCTTGATCTCCAGAGCAGTGACCTGACAGATCTCTAGTTTGGACTCTCTCTGCCTAATGTTTGGTTGTGGTTCTCTGACTTTCCTCAGGGGTCTCTGCCATCTCCATCAACTGCCCAAGGAAGCCTCTCTGATGAACATTATTTTAGGCATTAATCATGTTTGTCTATCTTAGTGTAAGGTAACTTACTCCAGATAATTTTTCTAGTTCTATCCATTTCCCTGAAAATTTTATGATGTCACTTTTTTTTAACAGTTGAGTAATACTCCATTGTATAATTTGACCACATTTTCTGCATCCTTTATTCTGTTGAAAGACATTTGGGTTGCTTTCAGTTTCTTGATGTTATAAATAAAGCCACTATAAACTTACTCAAGTATGTTTGTGATAGAATGGAGTGCTTTTTGGGTATGCCCAAGAATGCTGTAGCTGGGTCTTGAGGTAGATTGATTCCTAGTTTTCTGAGGAACCACCATATTGTTTTCTATAGGAGTAAAAGTTTGCACTCCCACCAGCAATGAAGGAATCTTACCCTTGCTCCACATCCTTGAGAACATGAGCTATCCCTTGTTTTATCAATCTTAGCCATTCTACGATCCATTAAAGTTAAATCAAAATAAAATAAAATTTAAACATATCCATAATCTACAATAAAATATAAGCAGCAATTAAAAAAATTTCCCAGCCAAGAAAAGCCTATGGCCAGAAAGACCTTATAAGAAATCTATCAAACCTTCAAAGAAGAATGCTTTCAGGCTTTCTAAAAAATATCTAATACTATTTTTTTTCAAATTATTATTCAAAACAAAAAATGAAGAGACATGTCATAACTCCCTTTATGAAGCCACTTACATTATGATACCAAACCCATACAAAGACACAAGAATGAAAGACAAATACAGACAAACATCCCTTATAAGCGTGCATGGATATATTATGAATAAAATATTTGCAAACCAAATTCAAAAAAAGATCAAAATTATTTCTGTCTTTATCAAATTGGCCTTAATCCAGAGATACAGGGATGGTTCCAAACACATAAATCAGTAAACATATTCTACCACATAAACAGACTGAAAGACAAAAACTATGATCATTTCATTAAATAAATAAAATGCCTTTGATAAAATCCAATCTTCCTTCATTATAAAAGTCCTGGAAACTAAGCTTAAAAGGACAAATCTCAAGGCAATTTATAGTAAGTCCATGACAACATTATTGTAAACTGAGACAAAACAAAGCATTTCCACTAAAATTAAGGAAAAAAAATAAGGATATCTATTTTCCCCATTTCATACCTATTCAATATAGTAATTGAAGTCTTAGCTAGAGGAAGGAGACAAATGATAGAGATTAAGGAGATACACATACAAAAGAAATAAGTTAAAGTACCTTCTTTGAAGATGATATGATTTGATACATAAAAGAACTTAAAGACTTCACCTGGAAACATTTAAGAAAAGTAGTAGCATACAAAATTAATGCACAAATCAGTACCCTTTGTATACATAAATCACAAATATAGTGAGAAAGAAATTGTGTAAATACTACCTTTCACAACAGCCTGAAACAAAATATCTTTGCATAAACCTAACCAAAGACGTGAAAGACTTACATAATGAAACATTAAGACATTGATGAGACACACTGTAGAAGGCAACAGAAAATGGGAAGATCCTCAGTGTTCAATGGTTCCCATCAAAATACCAGCACAATTCATCACAAAATTGAAAAACAAAACAAAAACCAATGAATTTTCCATTCATGTGAAAACACAAAGATACAGGATGGCTAAACAACCCTGAATAATAAAAGAATAGTTTGGGGTGTCACAATCTCAGATTTCAAGTTGTATTATAGAATTATAGTAATAAAATAGCCTGACAATGGCATTACATCAGATTTGTCAATCAATGGAATCAAACTGAAGGACCAGACATGAATCCACAACTAAGAACACTTGATTTCTTAAAAAAAAAAAAAAATGCCAAAAGTATAACAGGAGAAGTGATATATCTTCAACAAATGTTGTTAGTCAAACTGGATATTTGCATGTAGAAGAATAAAATTTGATCAATATTTATCACCTGCAGAAAAGTCATCTCTAAATGGATTAAAGGTTTCAGCATAAGACCAGATACCCTGAATAAGATAGAAGAGAAAGTATAAAGTGGGCTTGAACTCACAGGAAAGTACAGAGAATCTTCAAAAGAAGAAATTCTCAGCTGAGAAACGTAATGAACTGTTTAATACACTTAGACATCAGAAAACCCACACACAGAAACTATTTTATGACTTTATCTTACAACTATCAGAATGGAAGGGATAATAAAAAGTGACTGGCAAGGATGTGGAGTGTAGGGGACATTCATCCATTGCTGGTGGGAATGCAGCCACTGTAGAAATCAATATGCCACTTTCCCATGATCTACCTCATGATAGAGCTATACCACTCCTGGGCATATACCCAAAGGATCCTCCATCCTTCCTCAAGGACACTTGCTTAGCCCTGTTCATTGCTTTATTCACAACAGAAATTGTAAACAGTCTATATGTCAGTCAATGGATGAATGGATAAAGAAAATATACTATATTTCACCCAATGGAATCTTATACAGCCATTAAAAAAATCATCAAATGAGCAGGTAGAAAGATCGAGCTGAAAAAATTCATCATGAGTATGGTAATCCAGACACAGAACAAAAGGTATATTGTAGTTGGAGAGCTTCTCTCTAGGTTCCACCAAGCCCCCGCGGTCCCACAACCCAAGTATAAAATAATCATACAGACACTTATATTATTTAAACTGCTTGGCTATTAGCTCAGGCCTACCATTGTCTAGCTCTTACTCTTATATTTAGCCCATTTCTGTTATTCTATACTTGGCCACATGGCTTGTGGCTTACTGGTGTCTTTACATGTTGCTTCTCATGGCAGAGGCTGGCAGTGTCCCCTCCCAGCCTTCCTGTTCCCAGCCTTCTCCTCTTCCTTGTCCCGCCTACCCGATCCTTCCTGCCTGGCTACTGGCCAATCAGCACTTTATTTATACAGAGTGATATCTACAGCAGTACATATTCACTTATATAAGGATGTGAACTGTTAAGTCTTTGATAACAGGCTATCATTCACATAACCACAGAAATTAGTTACTTAGTAAGGAATTGGTGTGGGGGGGCAAGAGTGGATCTCTCTGGGAAGGGTAAATAGAATTTATTGCAATGGATGTATAATAAGGTAGATGGGACAGAAGGATCCAACTGAGAGGGGGAAAAAAAAGGTCTTGAGGGAGAAATACTTAAATCTAAGGGTCATTTGAGGGGTCATACAGTAGAAACTTGCCAAAATTATACAACCATGAAGGAGACCTACAGGAGGCCTACCCATTTTTCTGTGGGAGGCCTGCTTCCACTTTTTCTACAAGGTAGTCTTTAGGAGAGAAGAGTGAGAAATATTTAGATAGAAATACAGAGGGGAGAGAAACAGAAACAAGGATAGCCTCAGGAGGGCCTTGATCATTATCCACTGACCCTGTCTGTCTATTCTAAAGGGCCTTTTATAGGAATGCCAAGGGATTGAGCAAAAGGCATACCATTAGTACAGCCAAGTGTAGACCCTTCCAATCCTCTTGTAATCACACATGTGGTCAAGCAATCCTTTAATGCTGCCTTGCTGGGTGAAGCACCCTCAAAGCACACTAGGAAAACTTTGTGGGCCTCCACAGAGACCTAAATGAAATTGTTAAATAACAATAATAGGGAGATGCAACTGGACATCTCTCATCAATAAATGAAGCTTCTAGTATTGGGAATGGGCAACACATAGTCATGTTTCTGTTGGCTACATTTATTTTGTTGTTATTATTTTGATATTTTTAGCATTATTGAATTTTCATTTGATTTGATATTCATTTTCTTCTGTGTTTACTTTTGGGTAATAGAAAAAAAGAAAAAAACATGAAGGTGGGTTGGTAGGGAAGTGGGGAGAGCTTAAAGGAGCTTCAGGAATATAGAAAATATGATCAAATACAGTAAATAAAATTTTAATAAAAAATAAAAACAATGAGCTCAAAAATTGAAAAAAATGCACTGTAGTCCTGTTATTATCATTATTTCCCACCTGACTTGAGAGTTATCTGTATATTACCTAAACTAATAAGGAACAATATACATAGAAATTAGTGTAGCTATAACATCCCTAGCTTTTGCTTAGCCTACATCAAGGGCAGAATAGCAATGGGTACATGTAACACATTATTAGCTCTCATAAAAATAAGGAAGCCTACATTTTGCAAAAAATGTGATATATATACACACACATATATACACACATATCATATGAAGGATGGGTTCTCTATTTTTCAAAATAATCTTCATAGAGTGTACATGAATGCATTGATTTGGACTCATAATTTGCTGGGTTTTGTCAAAACTAGTTAAATCCATGGATGGCAAATTTGAATCTATTTCAAGCTTCCTATGTATAGGTAAGTTTCTCATATGAACATTTATTTAATGACAAACCACATCTATGAATACAGTGCTCTAAGAATATGTTGCTTAGTGACATTGTAATTGCATGCATAAGTCAAATACATACACAGTTGTCAAATTACTTAAGGACATAATCTCACAGAAACTATTTTCTTGATTAACCTATGGACAAATGATGTGTATGTATATATCATATATTTTTAATTATGTATAAAAATTGTATACATGATTAAATATATAACCAGTCACATACATACCACATGTTAAAATTGTTATACATATTTTGACATAAAAATTACAATTTAAACTTACCTCAGGTTTCAGGTTTGCCAACACGTTGGGTGCCATTAGTAGCTGGAGTTTTCTCCAGTCCTGCCTGGCCCACAGTCAGAACAAATTTCTCTCACCCACCAGTCCCACAGGTGCTCAGACGCAACCAAGTAAACACACAGAGACTTATATTGCTTACAAACTGTACGGCCATGGCAGGCTTCTTGCTAACTGTTCTTATTTCTTAAATTAACCCATTTCTATTCATCTATAAGTTACCACGTGGCTTGTGGCTTGCCAGTATCTTAACATCTTCTCATGGTGGTGGCTGGCAGTGTCTCTCTCTCAGCCTTCCACTTCCCAGAATTCTCTTCTCTCCTTGTCCCACCTATACTTCTTGCCTGGCTACTGGCCAGTGTTTTACTTATTAACCAATCAGAGCAACACATTTAACATACAGAACATCCCACAGCATTGGGTCATATTGAATATTTATACATTTATCTTAGACCTTTTGCTTCTTTTTAGTATTAAAATTGGTTAATATTTTCATCACATTTAAAACCTGGGAAATATAACTTGCAATAATTATTTTTTAGAAATTATGTCTACATCAAACAAAAATTATACCTTATTTCTAATCAAGTATGTTTTAGTCTAAAATGTTTAAAATAATCTGTAATGAGGTAATCTATATGATGATGCTGTTTGAACTAAAATTTTGCTTTGGTTCATCCTCTACAAACACATAAGCATAAATTTGAATCCAAAACTTACCATAAATAATGATTTATTTTGAAAATAAATTCAGCTTTGATAGTCAGTGTCTCTTAGAAAAGACAACAGACAATATATTAAAATTGTTATAAGGATTTTGACAATGCAAACCATTGTTAATGGATAATATATTCAGATACCTAGAAGAAAAAAAGTCAATTTTGAGATTCAGAAATTGTTAGAATATGTCTCCAGACAAATCTATGAAAAACTTTATTTAATAGTATTATAATCTACCTATTACAATGAGTCTTCTTGAGTTATAATGTTTGGGAGATAATCATAACTGACAAGAAGGAACTCTTCATGTCTCTACATGGTAAGTTACAGGAACTGAGTTCAGAGAAAGATGCCATGGTATACTGGGGATATAAAGGGTAGCATATAGAATCCTGTTGAGCAAGTTACTAAGGAAAATTCACAGTCTTCATTGCTCTGGTCATAGGTCTGCCTCCACTCTATCTTCTGCTCTTTTCCCACTACCAAAATGTGATGAATTTAATAGAAATAAATTTATATTAGAATTTTACCTGTAATTGGATAAACTCCCTGAATGTTATAATCTCTATGACTAGGATTGATTTTGTTAATAAATGTGATATATAAAGCTTGTGTTTCTCTGGTTTCCAGGGAAAATAGTGATCCTTTAATAGTGTGGCACATATAACCTGGTTTATGTGAACTAAATGTTATGATTTTGTCAGAAATATAGAGAAAAACGCTGAGGAATTGATTTTTGTCTTTAGTTTTATATTCCCATGGAGAGGCCCCATGAAAGAGACTGAAGGTATGGTAACACAATTACCTTAATAATTCTCATCCCAATTCTAGTTTCTAAGAAAAAAAAATCTTGATAGGAATACCCCAGCCTCACCTGTGGTGGCAGCAGGAAAATGTCACTAAGGGAACACACAATCCAGTGGAGAATGAAAAAAGATAAAATAAAGTCTCTAAATGAGAAAACCTGGAGTTGAGAAAAGTGTCTGGAATGTGGAAATAGGCAGGTCCTATGGGATACTTCTATGTGGTTGGAAGTTCAGTTATTGTCGATACGGCAATTTTATAATTGTGCAGAAAAAATAGTCTGTATATTTTTGTTTAGAAGAGATTCAAGACCAAGTTTTGCTAAAGACAACCACATAAAGTTAGGAGATTAAGGATTTAAGGATTTTGTGTCTAATACAATATTTTTCTTTTTGCCATCTTTCAGTAAATTGCTTGTGAGTGCCTGGTTCTTTACGTATTTGTGTGGGTGTTCATTTAAAGTAACCATTGGCTTTCCTGTTATTTAATGAGTTGAATAAAACCAGGTGTTCATTTAATAGTTCCATGAAAGTTACAATGTTTTCTTTAAAAATTATGCTTAACTGTGTCTTTCTTGGCAAAGCACTTCCCCCTACCCACCCACATCTTAAAATTCTAACAAGACAAATGTTAGAAAACTAAAATTACACATGAGGATTCAATGAAGAAGATGTCCTGTTTATTTTTATCCTGGGCTTTCCAGCATTATTGAGTCCAAGTAGAATATAGAAGGACTAAATAAATAACCATTAAAGAGCTGAGCCCGGGAGTCGACAAATACCACAAAAGAATGACTCATAAAATGTGCTCTCATGAGCAGATACATGTTTCTCCACGGGGATTGCAAAGGAGATTGAGAAGCTGTCATGATAACACAGAAGTACAAAATGAAGTTTCCAACCAAAGGACACTCTTAAGAAACCATTTGTTGCTTAATGGGAATGTATCCTTCTGTATTTTGTGCAAAACATTCTCATAAAAAAATAACATAATAAGTCTGAAGATGTAAAGAGAATTCCTAGGGAAAAGCTGCATTTCAGAGACTGCATTGAAGTGACCTGTTATGAAGAGGTCAGAATGTTGCATTTCCAGGGACTAATTACCTTATCTCTGGCTACATTTAACCCCTAAATATCTATTGTTTGCCAAAGACTGTGTCTGAGTGAGGATTTTATGACTAATAGTTAAAAAATATTTGAAATCTATTAACATGGCAGACCACTAGCTTTTACCAACCCCAAAGCTAAGAATAGAGTCTGAGGTATCTGAGGCTCGTAGGAAAGCTTCCTGCATTTTACTATGATGACCTCTCTGATGTTTCCAATAGATTTCAAAAATAAATATCTTGGTTTATGACTTTCTTTGTTCTATTACTATACAAGTTCCATGAAAACTGCTGCCACATTAGAACATGGAATTTGGGGTAACATAAATCTGTAGTCTAAGACCATACTCACTCCAATTTATCTCCAGAATAAACCACCTCTTATTCACTTTGAAGGGAGGGTTGTATGTCTGCATTGATAATGAGAGAGGTGATTCAGAAAATTTCTTTTGTAACATGCATATGACACCTGTACATGCTTGTCCACTTCCACAGATGAGATTACACCTACTCACACAAAGATGGACACACACAAAGAAGTCTCACATGCATAAACTTTGCTTTCGATGGTTTACTTAAATATGTAAAACACAAAAAACATAACTGATCATTTGCCTAAAATATCCACTGTATTTTACCGTGGAGAATGTGCTTCTAAGAAAGTAACTTCAAACCTTTGTAACAGATAGAAAAATTCACAGAAAGAATTATAGTTTAAATCCTTAACTCAGGAGTAAGAAAGGAAAAAATGTGCTATATTACCTGGGTAATAATTTAGCTAAAAGATTTCATAATTTTAAGTTGTATTTTGATATTGTCGGGCTTTGCACAGTCATAATAGCTAACTGTGTAAACTATAACATTTTTCTTATCATTTCTAACAGTAAAGTTGACCTCTGATTGCCATTAGAAAATCATTATTATTATTTTTTCAAAACTAGTTGATAACATTTTTCTCTATGGATTGGGAAATACATTTTAATATGTGGATTATGTGTTAAATGTTAAATACTGAATATTATGTGTGTTAAATGTTAAATGTGCTGTATATTAAATATTAAAAACATAATATTCTACCGGACAGTGGTGGCACACTCCTTTAATCCCAGCACTCTGGAGGAAGAGGTAGGCAGATTTCTGTGAGTTTGAGGTCAGCCTGGTCTGCAAAGTAAGTTCCAGGAAAGGCACAAAACTACACAGAGAAAGCCTGTCTCAAAAAACAAACAAACAAACAAACAAAACAACAACAAAACCCAAACATAATATTCTGTCTGACAGTAGATATTTTAAAAGCAGATAAATAAAAATGAAATTCATTTTACTTCTCTAGTATAGTTCATCTGAGTACTAAGAGCAACATTCTGCAATTATAAATTATAATAAAATATTGAAACAAACAAGCTTACAAATATCATCTTATATATTTTATTAATCATTAGCTGAGAATAATTATTTTGAATATGTCCTCTGAACAGTTCAGAAACACTCTGCACATCAGGCAGCATTCATGCATTTATTTGAATCCACAATTCAATTTGAAATCCTGGAATCAGGTTCCTTCCTTTTTCTATCACTTGCTACCCACTCCTTCTCAAGTTTGCTATTTCTCAGTTCCCAAATTCTAGTTTTCAACACCTCTTTCTCATAGTAAAGTCTGCTTTAAGTATTCCTTATTCCTCTAGCCTGAGGAAATTTATCCTGATGTTCCCTGTCTTGGTACTTTTTTTTTGGGGGGGGGGGGCTGGCAAGCATCGTTTTCCACCATCTGTTAAATGGGTTTATATCTTTGACCATAACCTTCTACTGTACAACAGGATTTAATTTTCCAAACATTACTTTTTTTGACCCAATTCAATATTTTATATCCATGTGGTATAATTAAACATTTTTAGAACACAAGAAGATATCAGACTTTGTTGTCCTCTCCTAAGAATGGTGAATGACATCAGCCATTCATGGACACCACAACAGTGGCAGTTAAGGTTGAGCCTCTTCTTCTTTCTAGGTTAATGAGGGATGCATACCTACAAATATAAGGGTGACAGTAGAAGGATGGTGGCTATTAGATGTTCCTCCATTCTAAGAATTCTTGATAACACCATCCTGTACACAGATCACAGGGCTTAGAGTTAATTCACTTTTACAATTGCATCCCTAAGAAGCAGACACAGCTCTTCTACTAAGCAGCAGTAATTTCTCTGGCTGACAGACACTCTCAGTACAGAGTTTCAAACACTTGGCCAAGAAGCACAAGTTATGCCTCATTACCATTTAAATAGGTTGATCAATGGGAATTAGCATGAAATTTGAATTGCAACTCCTACCTTCTGCTTCCTAGAAAGTGTGGTCTTCCTGTATCTTCAAGGCTTTGCTGTATTTTCCACTGAGAAATCCCTACTTTTTGAATAAAAAAGCAGCATCTTCTTATGTTTTAGTACCAAAATGTGAAAAAACAAACAAACAAACAAAAAACCATTGATCTCTAGTTCTTTCTACACTTCATCTACACTTAGCATAATCTATTATTGTGTTGAAACACCAGAGTTGAAATAAGAGCCACTAAGATATTAACCTTATATTTAAAGCTATACTTTTAATCTATAAATTTCACAAATAATTAATGTCATTAGTATGACCCAAAGGTCACAATATGGGAACTTAGGAGACAAAAGAAAATGTTTGCTACTCATAATCAGAGGAGACATGGAGATATATTTCCATCTCATATATATGAATAAGAAAACATGGGGTTGGGGATTTAGGTCAGTGGTAGAGGGCTTGCCTAGCAAGCACAAGGCCTTGGGTTCGATCCTCAGCTCCAAAAAAAAAAAAAAAAGAAAGAAAACACACAGGTACTGATGGAGACAATGTGGAAAGAGAGGAAGAAGGCAGGCATCTCTTTAATTGTGCTTTAACCAGAACCACTGAAGTGTGCTGTGGGAATGACAAGGGGAAACTTTAAATATGGGAGAGTCCATCTGGAAGCCAGTTCCCCTGCAGTCTGGAAGGGATAGACACCATGGGCCTTGGTTTGTGGATCTCCTTATTAGAAGCTTGCAGTGGTGTTATCAGTCAAGTCAACTTTCCTTTCCAGAGCATGTCAGACCATCGGAGGCTTCCTGTGAATTAATCCTTCATCAAACATAAACGCTATTTCATCTAAAACTATTTCCTCTCTTGTCTATTTCCTGAATTTAAAAATGAGCTTTCTACATTTCACGAATCTACTGTTACATAGCTCTATTGTTGATACTTCACATTCATCAGTATGTGACTTAACCTAATTAACTTATAATAGGCATATTTTTCATTTATCATATTTTACTATTTTATTCTTTATCATCCATTCAAAATTTCCTGTTAACAGTGTTATAATAGTGAACTTGTTTGTTAGGCTCAATTGTGTTTGCAACTCATTGTGTCTACTTTGTGACAGTAAGCCATTTGCGGCTGAGAGCTCATGGGTTATAATTTAATGTTCAGATAGTATCAAATCCTCTCTTACTTGCTAACAAGTGATTCTTTTGGTCCTGCATAGACTTTCCAGCCAGATAAAAATAATGGTGGTGTGGCCAGAAAAATAAGGGCTGCTCTTGGTGACTCTGTAGGAAGGAGGGCTTATAATGCATCTCTCTATCTGGAGAAGAGACCTGAACTCCTCTATTCTCACTTCTGTTCTCAGGAGAAAGTGCCACACCTATTTCATAGTCTCTCTTCCTCAAATATTCCACATTTTGTCGAGGGCAAAGGGGTTGTATTTCATATTTTTTCGTTTATTTTCTATGGACTCTCCTACTTCCCCACTACTTACAGTGTGTTTAGAATAAATGGAAAATTATGGTCTAACGGTCATCTGAGTGTGTTTTGATCATTATTCAACTATTTATGTTACCTATGTTACCTAAATTAAATGTGCTCTCCATGTCAAAGGTGAGGCTTATTTGAAGAGACCCTCAGAAAATTCTCTAGCTTGCTTTTTCATACAAAGTTCTAGTCATTCTCTCTACTTTTATAGAAATAAATGAATAATTATAAAAAAAACTGCATGTTAGAAGACAAAGTACTAAGGGTCTTAATGACACTTGAAAATCAGCTAATGCCTTTTATAGCTACACTTAATGATGGCAGAACATCTGAATCTACAGCTCTTTTAATTAGAAATGTGTAGGTGAAGGCATGAGTTCTTTAGTTGTTATATATGGGGAACTTTTTAAACATTTAATTTTGAAATAAGTAGAGATACACAGGGAATTTACATAGGGATATGTTATAAATGTACTTGGGCCATTAGTTTGGTTTACATTTTTCTTCTCATTAAGAAAATGGCACACTGTTTAGTCTCTGTAGTAATCTTGTGTTTGCAAGTATTTGAGATGACTCTGTTTATGGGATCATTCAAGGAGACAAGAAAAATAGATACATCAAAACCAGCAAGGGCTTGGCCTTATAGCTATTCAAGACCCTGTGTCACACAAATGCCCCCCCCAAAAAAAACCAAGCAAACAAACAACAAACAAAATGCTGGAAATTACAAATATGCTTTTATATTCCCCCCAAATAAACCAAACATTTTTATGTTGGTGCAGCTCATGTACTTAGTAACATGACTTCATGAGATACTTTCTTCTAACTTTATTCATTCATTGTTTTATGTAAATAATTATTTGTCAATTTAAATTAGTCATTTTTTTATATATTCATGCTGAAATCATATAGCAATTCTTCAAGCTTTCTTGAAAATTTTATCTAACCACAGAAATACAGCAGCCACCATTATGGTTACCTCTAGTCAAAGAGCATCCTCCATGTTTTCTCTTAAAGCTTTCTACACTTTCTGTGGATGAACTAATGATTTCTCATGTAAGACTCTTTCCTTTCCTTTATTTATTTATTTATTTTTTATGATGAACATTGTCCACAGTTTTCAACCACAGGCTACATACCAATTTCCAAACTTTGTTTTTCTCAGTATTTGGTTGACAATCAGTATTTTTGAAGAATTGGTCATAATTTTTATTTATGTCCCCAAATATATATTTATGTCCCCAAATATCTAAGTTGTTAAGAGAGAGACAGAGACAGAGGCAGAAACATAGGAGAGAGAGAGAGAGAGAGAGAGAGAGAGAGAGAGAATACACCTCTGACTCTGCCCAATTTAAATGTTTCATATTCATTATGTTGAATAGAAAATAAAGTTCACACCAGCAAGTTCAAAGTTTTAAATTACCAGAAATAATTATTACCCTAAAAACTACTATAAGGTCAAAATAGTAAGATTATTTTTGTTAGAAATCACATTTAAATTAAAGTCATTTATTATAGATGCAAACTGTGCTCTGGAAATGCAGAATATAGCACCCACTTAGTCGGCTGGAGTCCTAACCCAATTCATTTCTTTACCAGCAATCACTCTAGAAGCAGCAGCATGTCTGGGACTCATTGTGTGAATCAAAAATAAACATTTTTCTTTTTCCTTTGCCTCTGTCTTGAAACACATTCATTATTTGAATAGTCCTTACTTTTCATTTCCACTTCTATAGCGTGTGGAACATATAACAGTAAAATATTAATAAAATCAATTAATTATTAATATACAACACTTTAAGAAATTATTACAAGTAGTAAATTGAGAAAAATCCCTAAAGAATAAACTCATATAACCAAAGAGCTATGTTTTTCTCTTACAATATAAAGCATTATTAATTTTAATATAGCTACTATTCTCTGATTGATAGTATTACTCATCTTAATATTTTAGGTTATATTTCAAAAGTCGTAAATAAATAATGTAAAAACTATGAACCCTAGTTCCATGGGATGGAGTGGGGTAATGATACATGTTAAATTTCTATAAGCCCAGCCTACTGATCACAAATTCTTGATTTGAAGAACAAGAATGTTACAGATCTAGAGTCAATTTATGTTGCCTTTCTTTGTTCCCCTTAATGGTTGTGATAGTTATTGCTAATTGTCAAATTGATAGATTTTAGAATTGCCTGGGAGAATGGTCGTTGCATATGGAGGTTTATCTGGGCTATATTGATTGAGGTAGGAAGACATATTGTCTGTGGTAGATCATTTCCCAGGCAGGGGTCCTAGACTGTTTAACATGCACAGAGTGACCCGAACACTAACATACAAACATCTGTTGCTCTCTTGACTCTAAATATGGAGGCTATGTGAGCAGCTCTCTCAAGGTCCTGCTGCTGTGGCTTCCCCAGTGTGATGGATAGTACCTTGAATTGTGAACAAAAATAAACCCTATTCCCCTTAAATTGGTCTGGTTATAGTATTTTATCAAGAAAATAGGGAGAATAATTCTAAGGTCGTAGTATCCATTTCCCACCTCTGTACTTGACCTAATACTAATAGATGACAGCTTTGGGGGGCACTCACTTAACAGAACACTAGCTTCCACCAGTCTCAGGAATAAGAATTTAATCAGATATGGTTTTCAATGAATTGCTGTATTCTGCCTACTTGGTATTCCCATCACTGTGCACTGAAATGCCATAACTTTATGATTTCTCTTCTGTGACTGTAAAGCCTATAATGTGTTTATTTCACATTGGAACCTGTTATTCAGTACAACCTAAGTCCATGTTCTCAGGCTACAGTCATATCTATCTCACAGTGGTTAACCTCACTCTCCCTTTGAAGTGAGACTTGCCTTTCTAGGTAACACAATAAAGATGCTGACTCCTATACACACACACACACACACACACACACACACACACACACACACCTCTCCATATCACTTAAAACACTGAGGAAAAATTTTTCAAAAGAAGTAGACTATATCACTTTTGTCAGTTAATATTCTAAGTAGGTATAATCTTATTCAGAGAAGTATATAGAAGCAGCATTATCTTCTTTTCTCACAATTTCATCAATTTCCACAGTATCTCTGATATTTCAAAAGACAAATAGCTCCATAGAGCAAGTAGAGGGGACTGGAACTGCCTGTACTGAATCCACCAGGTTTAAATGAATCCCCAGGGGAGTCTTGGCCCTGGAGGAGATGGGAATGGAGGGGAGGGGCTGGGGGGAAGGTGGGGGCAGGGGTGGGAGGGGGGAGGACAGGGGAACCCATGGCTGAGGTATAAAATTAGAACACAAATATAATAAATTAAAAAAGGAAAAAAATAAAAATTCTTATAGAAAAAAGAAAAAAAGAATAAAATGTGATGTAAATAAATAAGTGTAAATAAAAAAAATAAATACATTTTGCCTAAACAAGTGATGAATGTTGACATTTTAGAGTTAGTATGCACACATTTTCAGAAATATTTATCAATATGAGACCAGAAACATTACATAACTTTATCTTGCATACTTACACTGAGTGTTTATAGTTTTAAATAACCATATCAACTAGACTCAAATAGTTTTATAGCAAAGCTCTGCAGAGCTTTTTATACAGGGTTCATCTACAATGCATCACTTTGATATTAATACTAATACTTTCTTTCATCCATCTGTGCATATTCATCTATTTATTCTTGATGTATTCATTAAATGGATATGGAGTTCAGCATGGACAGAGCTCAGGATCAGGATTCATATCCTCATTGTAAGACACAAAGAACAAACTGAAAATTGACAGCTCTGCTCAGTTCCGCTTGAGAACGGATGCCACAGAACAGTGTTGTGTCTGATGTTGAAGACACACACAGTTAGACTGGGGTATGGAAACATGGCTGATCAGAGGAGAAGTCTAGGAAGATAAACCAATGTCACAGCCAGACAAGAGTGAAAAGAATACTGCAATTGATGAAATGCTGGAGACAGCATGAACAGAATAAGACTGAGAAAAACACAGGTTTTATTGTTGGTTTTTTGTTTGTTTGTTTGTTTGTTTGTTTGTTTTGTCTACATGTTTTAATTCCAAGAGATTTATTAGGTTCTCAAAGAGAAGATCTGAGAATAATATTATCTTTTTGTTTTCAGCAGCAACAGAAGACGCTATCACTGGATCCATATTTGTGAGTGACATAACTTACTAGTCCATGATGTTTTTGCTTGTGTGTTGGAACAAATTCTGAGCCTCTTATCCTTCTTCACAAAACATTTACTAAAGGGACATTATTTTAGAAGACACTGAGTGAGGATTTTCCAAGCATGGTCCAATTGAGATAAGGAAAATACCTTACCCCTTGTTATCTTTGTAGAATAGGTAATCGTCTCTATCAATCTTTCAAAATTCATGTACCAACTGATAAAAGAAAGAAAGAAACAAAGAAACAAAGAAAGAAACAAAGAAATGAAGGAAGGAAGGAAGGAAGGAAGGAAGAAAGGGAGGGAGGGAGGGAGGGAGGGAGGAAGGAAGAAAGGGAGGGAGGAAGGAAGGAAGGGAGGAAGGGAGGGAGGAAGGAAGGGAGGAAGGAAGGAAGGAATGTAAAAAAGAAAACAAAATCCTCAAAAGACAAAACAAACCAACAAAAGCCCTAGGCACTGGTAAACTAGTACCCTGTAGTCACTCATGGAGATAGATTCCCTGATAGTCTAAGACATACTGAGCAGGTTAAAGAAGTTCTCCTCATACCACATCTAACAACTGCATTCATAGATTTAATTGCCTAGGATTATAGTTCAGCAAAATGTTAATCCTAAAATTCTTCTAATACAAAAAAAAAATGTGATGCTCAAAGTAAAGTGGGTATACAAAGAAAGGGATAGATATATGCTTTAAATTCAGACTTCTATACACACATCAAATAGTAAAATAGACTCATTCTCACACAGGTTAATATAAGACTTCATACTAAAGGTCTATATAATTTGGGTCATGTTACCTAGTACAATGTCCTGCTTTAAAAAGCACAGGCTAACGCGACCCAGATAAAGTAAGAATCAGATGCAGAATTGGCAGAGGTTGTGAAATTATCAGATTGAAAGTTGAATAATCCTATAATTGACAATATTAAATAACAGAAAGGCAACACCTTTGTAATACATTAGCCCATTGTTGCTGTACCAGAATGCTGCTGACTAGGTCACTTTTAAGGAACATAAGTTCAAGTTGCAATTCTGGGTACTGGGAAGTAACTACAAGTTCATGTCTATTTACACTAGAACAAGAAAGTATGAAACACAGATGAGCCAGTGGAAGGAAAAAAGAATGAAGGGCATTTTTATATAACCAGAACTCATTCCCACAGTAATGATCTTGACATATTCAATAGGTTTTACTCTCATGATCTGTTCAATGGGGCTAGCTCCCATGAGCAGTTGATTTCTGCATTGTGTCCAATTATGGCTTTCTACGATGGTCTCTATCTGCTACATATGTCTCTGGGTATAAAGATATGATTTAGAATGTATCAAGGAAGTTTACTTGTCTAGTAAAGAAGTGATTGTAGATTATTTTCTAATGTCCATGAATTCACTAGCACTTGGATGTTACTAGGTTCCTAGTACAAGTCATGAATTCCCTCCTGCTGAATAGGCCTTAAGTCCAGTTAGGTAGATATTTGTTACTATGCCAATGCTACTTTTAGCACCTTTTTGAATATATTATCTTGCTGGTTACCATGATTCATGTGTGTTGAAGTTGGATTGAACTATTAATTGCTTCTTTATTTTGGCAACTTCCATATTATTTTCTGGTATCATGGAAACTGGACCACAGGAAGAAGGCTTTCATATTGGTGAAATTATTAAGGCCACTCCATGTAGTTAAAAGGTCCAGGGTCCAGGAACCAAGAGAGCTGGCACATCCAGGTCTGGGTCTTCAGGGTCCTCCCTTTGCCCCACCTTGTAGATGTGACAGTTACCAAAGCCTCAATGGGGATTGGAACCTCCAGATCAAGGATGGAATGGCTACCCACTACACTTTCATGTTAGGTCTTCTTCAAATCATCCATGTTTTGTGTGCTATGTGTTCAGTGTCTTCTGCAGGATAGGCTTACCTTCAACCTATGAGGTGCAACCAAAGGCTACATCAGTAGTCTATGTTATTAGTGGAGTTTCTTTTCATGACTTACATCTAAAAGAGTCACTTTTACAGATACTTACAATTAATGTTTTATATTAGGAAACAGGTAGACTAACTGCTGACTAGTATCTCTCCCTCTTATCTTACAAATGCTAGAAACAAGTCTTATCCTCAGCTCTTGCAGACCATCTGATGTGACTTCCCCTTCCTTCCTGCCCACATTGCCAATGAATCACATGAAATCAGTATGATACAGCTTCTTCTCCAACATCTCCCCTCACTCATTGCTTTAACCTTGTCCCCAGATACAGCAGGCATTCCCTGGGAACTGGACAGGCCACTCCAGCCTCAAGACTGTCCACTTTCTCTATTCCTATTCAATAAAATACTTGAATTCTTAATCAGAGAAATAAGACAGCTAAGGAGATCAAAAGAATACAAAATTGCAAAAGAAGATATCAAAGCATTTTTATTTGAATATGATGTGATAGTACACATAAGTGACCCTAAAAATTCCACTAGGAAACTCCTATGACTGATAAAAATTTTCATCAAAGTAGCTAGATATAAAGTTAACTCACAAAAATCCATAATTCTCCTATATACAAATGACAAATGGACCAGGAAAGAAATCAGTAAAAGGAGATATTTTACAATAGCCTCAAATCCTATAAAATATCCTTGAGTAACTCTAACCAAGCAAGTGAAATATTTCTATCATTAAAACTTCAAGATATTGAAGACAATATCAGAAGGTGGGAAGATCTCCCATGCTTGTGGATTAGTAAAATTAATATAGTAATAATGACCATCCTACCAAGAGAAATCTTCAGATTCTTTTCTAACACAAATTATTCAGAGGCCTTAAAAGGATAATTTTTAGCATCAAAACCACAAAACCTCTTCAAGTACAAAAATCCCTAAAACATTTAGAATTAAAGAATTCTGAATAATAAAAGAACTGTTGACAGTATCTCCAGCCTTGTTTTCAAGTTGTACTACACAGACATAATGATAATAACAGGATGGTATTTACATACACACACACACACACACGCACACACACACACACACACACAATCACCAAAACAAAACACAGACATTTTAATCAATGGAATAAAATTGAAGGCCCAGACAAAAATCAATGCACTTATAAATCCATAATTTTTTATAAAGATGGCAAAAATACACATTGAAAAGATTATCATCACCAAATGGTGTTGGTCTAACTGGACAGCTGCACATAGAAGAATTCAAATAGGACTACATTTAATACTTTGTACAGAACTCAATTCCAAATGTATCAAGGTTTTCAACATAAAATCAAACACACTTAACCTAACAGGAGAGAAAGTATCATAAGAAATATCTCCCTGATTTTCTAAGAAAGCACCCTATTGATTTCCAAAGTGGCTATACAAGTTTACATTCCCATCAACAGTGGAGGAGTGTTCCCCTTGCTCCACATCCTCTCCAACATAAGCTGTCTTCACTGTTTTTGATCTTAGCCATTCTGACAGGTGTAAGGTGGTAGGTATCTCATAGTCATTTAGTCATTTTGATTTGCATTTCCCGATGACTAAGGATGTTGAGCAATTCCTTAAATGTCTTTCAGCCATTGAGTTTCTTCTGTTGAGAATTCTTTGTTTAGCTCTATAGATACCACTCTTGGGTATATACTCAAGGAATGCTCAATCATACCACCATGACACATACTCAACTATGTTCATAGCAGCATTATTTGGAATAGCCAGAACCTGGAAACAACCTAGATGCCCTTCAACTGAAGAATGGATAAAGAAAATGTGGTACATATATACAATGGAGTACTACTCAGCAGAGAAAAATCAGTGACATCATGAAGTTTGCAGGCAAATGGATAGAACTAGAAAAATCATCCTGAGTGAGGTAACCCAGACTCAGAAAGACAAACATGGTATTTACTCACTCATAAGTGGATACTAGATGTAAAGCAAAGGATAACCAGACTGAAACTCACAATTCCAGGGAGGCTACCTAGTAAATAAGACCCTAAAAAAGACACAGGGATCACCCAATGACAGAGAAATGGATGAGATCTACATGAGCAAACTGGGTTTTGGGGGGATAAATGGAGGGCAAGATTCTGGGTCTGGGGAAAGAAAGCTTAGGGGAGCTGGAGATCCCAGCAGAATGTGAGAATGGGAAGGGAGATAACATAATGAATATAGACCCCAGGGGAATAGGAAGAAGTAGAGTGCTAGAGAGGTCCCCAGAAATCCACAAAGATACCTCCACTGTAGACTACTGGCAGTGGTCAAGAGAGTGACTGAGCTGACATGCTTTGGTGATTGGATGGCCGAACACCCTGGCTGACATGATAAAATTTCATCCAGTGTCTGATGGAAGCACATGCAGAGATCCATGGCCAAGCCCCAGGTGGAGCTCCAGGAGTCCAACTGGTAAGAGAGAGGAGGGACTGTATGAGCGAGAGATATTGAAACCATGATTGGAGAAAGCCCAGGGACAAATAGCCTAACTAGTGGAAACACATGAACTGTGAACCAATGGCTGAGGAGCCCCCAACTGGATCAGGCTCTCTGGATAAGAAAGACAGTTGATTAGCTTGATCTGTTTGGGAGATACCCAGGCAGTGGAGCCAGAACCTGTCCTTGGTGCATAGGCTGGGTTTTTGGACCCTGGGGCTTATGCTGGGACAATTTGCTCAGCCTTGGTATAGGGAGGAGGAGACTGGACCTGCCTTAGCTGAGTCTACCAGGCTGGGCTGACTCCCTAGGGGAGACCTTGCCTTGGAGGAGGTGGGAATGGGGGGTGGATTTGGGGCGAGGGCTGGGGTGTGGGAGGAGGGAGCACAGGGGAATCCGTGGCTGATATGTAAAATTAAGTTAATTATAAAATAAAAATATTTAAAAAAAAAAAGAAACGGCTTCCCGTACTGAACACTGTTATCACAGGGACTAAGTACAGTAATTCATTAATGAGGCCTCATGAAACTGAAAAATCATCTATATGGTAAAGAAGATTGTCACTTGGACAAACTGGCAGTCTACAGATTGGGAACAGAATTTTATCAACTAGACAGCCAATAGAGGGTTAATATCTAAGATATATACAGAACTTAAAAACCTGCATATCAAGAAAATAACCCAATTGAAAAATGGGATATGGATCTAGCAGAGAATTCTCAAATGAGAAATCTCAAATGATTTAGAAACACTAAAAGGAATGTTCAGCATCTTTAGCCATCAGGGAAAGCAAATCAAAACTACTTTGAGATTACTTTTTACACCTTTTAGAATGGCTAAGATCACTTAAAAAAGGTTACGGCTCATGCTTTGAAGATATGGAGTATGGGAACTCTCATCTATTGCTGGTAGTCAAAACTTGTATAGTTACAATGGAAATCAGTGTGGTGTTTCCCTAGGAATCTGGGAATCGATCTACCTGAAGATCCAGCTATTCCTCTTTTGGATATATATCCAAAGGACTCTTCTTCATCCTACTTTGTTCAACTATGTTTAATCCTGCTCTATTCATAATCTTCAGAAAATGAGAGAAATTAAATTCAACTCAACACACGGATGGATAAAGAGAATTTGGTGCTTTTACACAATGGAATGTTACTCAATCACTAAAACAAACAAACAAACAACAACAAAATGAAATAAAAAAAAATTACAGATAAATGGAAGAAAGTAGAAAAATCCATCGTGACTGAGATAACTAAGAGCCAGGAAGACAAATATGGTATGTATTCTGTGATTTGTGGATATTAGTTGGTAAGTCAACTGCAGTCTATATTGCTGCGGAGGTTAGACACAGAGTTGGGGCCTGGGGGATGGGTGTTACTGGCAGATAGTTCTCATTAAGAAAAGAAAATAGAATAGAGAGCTATGGGTTGATGGCTGAGGACTAGAACAGAAGGATCAAGTGGAGAGATGTAGGGAAGAGTAGGATGAGAAACAGAATATGACAGATAAAATTAATGGCCATCTGAGGGATAGTATAGAAACCTCATACAGTAGAAGTATCATTTATACATATGTATCATGTGTGTATGAGCATGTGTGTGTGTGTGTGTGTGTGTGTGTGTGTGTGTGTGTGTGTGTATGAGTTTGTGTGTGATCTAAATACAATCACCAAATAATGGGAGACATATATGCCTGAATGGTCATGTCTTGTTACCAAATGAAGCTTCCAGCATAAGGATTGTGTTATATCTAATTGAGTTGTTTGTCAAAGGGGTCCCATGGGAATTCCCAAAAAAGTAAGACTATTGTCAAGACTATAGGCTGAGCTCCATAAACTGCCAGGAAGGCCACATTACTGCAGACAACATCTACAAAACTCATTGAGCAGGGAGAAGTTAAGCTGGTGCCTACATAAAGCCTTTACCCCCAATGTACTAGAATCTTTGGTACAGTAAGGTGCTCTGCATGCTACCAAATGGGAAACACAAACACTAATCCAACCACAAATTATTGTATCTACAAGGGTGTCCTACCTGAAAGATACAGAAACAGTATCAAACAAAAGCTTGTGGTACAAATAAATCAATATCAGATTTGGTTGAAAGCCCACTCCTAGACATGGAATCTGTACACTCCTTAGTTGACCAAGAACCTGAGATTACATAGCCCAGGTTCCTAAGATAAAACAAAATGCCATTGTTCTAAACAAAACATGTAGCAATAAAATGACTTGTAATGGCATTCTGCTATACTCATAGATCAGTGCCTTATTCAGCCATCGTCAGTGAAGTTTCGCTGTGCAGCAGATAAGAACAAATACAGAGATGCACAGACAGACATTACTCAGAGTATGAGAGATCTTGGAATAGTCATCCCTAAAAGGGATGTTTCTATCAAATCCCTCCCGGAAGCAAAAAGAAAAGTAAGAGCCAGAGAGGATTGAGGAAACACACACACACACACACACACACAAACACACAAGGCCCTCTAAATAACAGATCAGTGCACACATGAATTCACAGAGACTGAGACAACATGCACATGGACTGCACTGATCTGCACCAGATAGAGTCCTAGAGCTAAAATGATAAGTGGACAAATGCCCCCTCCCCTAACACAGAAACAATCTTCAATTGAAAACCACTTGCAAATGAAAGTTTAGTTTCTTCCAAAGAAGTCTCACTGGGGGAAACAAACTACTCTTGAGAGTAGGCTGTTTGTCCAGTAGTAGGTAGCCAACAGAAAAGAAACTCAATGATATATTTGCAAATTCCTTATCTCCTTATGTCTGGTCTGTAATTTTCATCTTTTTTTTCTTCTTCTTCTATTTTTAGCTTCATTTTAAGTTTATTTTATTTACATTTTCTTCTCTCTTTATGCTATAGGTTCTTTGCATATACATTATGGCTTCCAGTTTATTGTTTCTATAGGATTCCTGAGTACACAAATGACTGACAGCTGTTTCTTCTGCCTTCTTTTGGACTCTTTTCCTTGTGTTTGTAGGTTTTGTAATGTTCTGATATGCCAGTTTTTGTTTTATGTCATTATATTTTATTTTATATCCTTTAGGAACAGGTTTGTTTTCTAATGAAAGACAGAAAGGGATCTGAGTTCTAATGGGAGCCGACATGGGGAGATCTAGGATGAGTAGGTAGAGGGAAGCATAACTTAGAGGAGATATTATGTGAGGGAAAAGTATCTATTTGAAATAAAAGGGAAAACATGAAAAAAGATAAGAAGTTCTTATTTAAGGACCAATAAAATGTTATGCAGACTAATTTCAGTGTCATGAAATTTGAACAGCTTTACCTGCTTAGTTCTTCAGTCTCTCAGACTATAATATAATGCTTGACAACCACTGATATTTTTCTATCTCTTTCATTATTCCCCTTATGAAATATCATATACTTGGAATAATTCAGTAAGTGATACTTTCAAAATGACTCACTTACAGACATGCATTTAAGCTCTGTTCATATTTTTCATAGCTCAGTATCTTCCTAAATGTCTTCTAAGGAATATTTTTCTATGCACAAGCATCACAGTTCATTTATCCATTTGTCATTAGAAGCAATCTTTCTGATTTTCGGTTTGGGTGGTTATGTATAAGTGTAGTATTAATGTTGTATTTAGGATTTTATACAAGATTATATGGTATTTTTTGAGTTCTTTCACCACTAAACAGAAAAATAAAAATTAAATTCTTTTATCTTATGAAAAATGCTAGACCAATGTAATGGCTCAGTAGGGCAAGGCAGCTGATGCCAAGCCTGACAATCTCAGTACCATCCCTTGGACCCACATGATGAAAGAAGAGAACAAATTCTCTCAGGGTGTCACCATTGAATGCTGGCACATTCATGCCCCACATATACACATTGAATATTAAATCAATAAATTGATGTAAAAAAATTAAATATAGATTAATAATACTTATTCAAGGAATGCAAATATAATCATTCTAATATTATTCTGTTGTAGTACAAGAATATAACAGCTATTAATTGTTTAATAATAACTATTTCCATGTAATAATGTTTGTTAATGAAAACAACTATTTCTATAATCATTTGAATATACATGCAAAAAGTCCACTTCTTTTAAAGAATATTGAAATAACATCTTTCCAATATCCACTCTTCGAAAGATCCCATGTAGAAGTCAGCATTAAATATGATTGAACTTATTATGGTGGGCACAAGGAGAATGGTTGGGTCAGGCTTTTTCTAGGGCTGCCAGCATCAAACATATTAAGTTATTATAACCAAGGTCTACAACAAGTCATAAAGAAGCAGAGTTGAGAAAAATGAAAGGCGCCTGTGCAACTTCCTGTCCTATTTGTTCACTGGGAAGAGCTTGGGGAATGATCACTGACCTCTAAGCAACAGAGAATGGAGCTCATCTTTCACTTCTGAATGAGCTCCTTGCTGTAATTGATGGCATCTCCTGAAATGGCTGCAATCATTAGGGCTCCAGTGACTGAATTAAAAGAAAATGAAGGATGCAGATGGCTGTAATAAAGCAGGAGAATGCATTTCTTCCTAGTGACAGATACAACTGATCATTTTACATGGAAGTGCTTTACTAAAAGTGTTTCTGCAATGTAGTTCTCAGGGAAAATGAAGAGTAATGTAAAAATTGGACAAGATGAAACTAGCTGTTTCATTTCAGATATTGACTGCACCAGTCACTTTTAATAAATCATCTGCTTATTGTACCTAAGACAGCAGTTTGTTAATATCAAGGAAGCACTGTAAAGTGTTCCTTTCAGTAATAGAGTCTTTGACTATTGTATGTCTTAACATCATTTTATTTGATTTCTCTTTGCTATATGCTTTCTAATTATTAACATGTAAAACTAGGCATAATAATTTGGAAATATATTTATTTAAAACAACCAAGATCCATCAGTGTTTTTACAAGTGATCAAATTGTATATGTTCTATGCCTTTTCAGGATAAAATCTCTCCCTAACAAGTGTTTGATTTTGCTTTGTAAGAGGGAACAACAAATGGCCAAAGAATGGTGAGAAACTTGATTTATAAACGAAAGGCATCACTGGACTTAGCCCTCAGGATGTAATTTACATGTCTCCAACCTTGAAATATATATTCAGAATGCTTGATAATGTTGCAAATACATATAATCAGAAATCTTATTATGCTACATGAATTATAATGATAGGATTGAATATTTAATTTATCAGAAAATGAACATTTATACAATTTGAATAAAAAAGAACAATGTTGTCAGAAACTATTAAGCTAACAATATCATATGTTTCATACACTTACAGAGGTAGAAGCATCAAATTAAAATAATTACAATCTATCTATATATCTTCTTTCATTTTTCTTTATTAAGTAATTTTCTATTCATTCTACATGCTATCCACCGACCCTCCCCCCATCCTCCTTCCTCCCACCCCCCAGCTCTTTCCCAATCCTCCTCTCATCCCCACATCCCCCAAATTGAGGTCTCCCCATGGAGTCAGCAGAGCCCAGCACACTGAGCCTAGGCAGGTCCAAGTATATGAGGACATCATGGAAATAGGAAGAGGCAGGGTGCTGGGGAGGCTCTCAGGAATCCACAAGGTTGACCCCACCTTCATCTGCTGGCAGTGGTCCAGAGGGTGCCTGGACCTGTCTACTCTGGTGACCAGCCTAGCAAATAACCTAACTGTCATCATAGAGCCTTTGTCCAGTGACTGATGGAGGCAGATACACAGATCCACAGCCAGACTCCAGCCTGAGCTCCAGGATTCCAATAGATGAGAGAGAGGAGAAATACTGCAGGCCAGGGATGTTGAGATCATGATGGGAGGATGTGCAGAGATGACTGGACACACAACTGGAAGCACATGAACAGTAGACTGGTGGCTGTGGAGCCCCCATGGGATTAGACTAGGCTCTCTGGATACAGAAGATTTTTTTTTGGCTCGAACTGTTTGAGGTCACCCAGGCAGGAGGACTGGGATCTGTCCCTGGTTTATGGGCAGGCTTCTGGAATCTGGTGACTGTGGTGTGACACCTTGCACAGACTTGGTGCAGTGGGAAGGGGCTTGGAGATTATATATATATATAATCTTAGTGGGCATTTTATTAGACATTTTGAATAGTACCATAGCTTTAATTTTGGCTTCTAGAATTACATGAAATAGAACTCCGGTATTCAAATAATTAATATAAATCTATAATTTTAACCATTGTTTCTTAATTCTGAATTCAAATAGGGTTATATGTACCATTGTAATATATAATATAATATAAAATAATATAATACAGGGTTATAGTCAGAGAGGCAACTGCACCTGGGTCCCAACGTTGGACACAGGCCACCCCGGGAGAACCTGACCAACTTTGCCCCAGTTTCCTGCCAATTGGTGGACCCTGCAGGAAGGCTCCCCTTTTCCAAGACTGCAGGCAAACCCTGCAGTCTCCACACCCTGTGCCCACACCCATTTGCCTGAGACCCCAGCCACTTCCTGAGAATCAGAGTCCAACCCCAAGCTTCCATCCTGCCCTGGAACTCCCATCTGGACCAGAAATCCAGAGGAACGCCCATCTGGACAAGAGGAGCTCCCATCTGGACAAAATAAGGAGACCCCAGGGGCTTCCTGAAACTCAGAGTCCAGCCCCCCAGAACTCTCATCTGGACCAGTGCTCCCATCTGGCCCAGAGAGAGGCTCCCTAAATCTGTCAACTCTCTCTGGACCAAGTACACTGATAAGACAAAAACGAACACAAGAGGAGATGGGCAGAGGTCAAGGCAGAAGTACACACAACAAAATAAAGAGCAATACAGCATCACCAGAACCTAGCCCTTCTCCAACAGCTAGACCTGAACATCAAGGAATGGAAGAAGAAGAAGAAAACAACCTTATAAGTAACATCATGAAGAGGCTAGAGCCTTATCTAGAAGAAATAAAAAATAAAGTAGAGGAACAGACAAACAAAAATGGGAAGAATGCTATAAAAAACTAGAGGAAAGGACAATTAAAGCAGAAGAAAACAATAAATCCTTGAAAGAAAATCATGAAAAAGCAAGGGAGACAATCCAAGATCTGAAGAGGGAAATAGAAAAAATGAAGAAGACACTAGCAGAAGGAATGTTGGAAATAGAAAATCTGAGTAAACAAGCAGGAACTTCAGAGGCAAGTATAACCAACAGAATGCAAGAGATGGAAGAGAGGATCTCTGGTGTTGAAGATACAGTAGAAGAAATAGATTCATCAGTCAAAGAATACACTAAAACCAACAAAGTCATGACCCAAAATGTCAAAGAAATTTGGGACACCATGTAAAGACCAAACCTACGAATAATAGGGATAGAGTAAAGAGAAGAATACCAACTCAAAGGCACAGAAAATATATTTAACAAGATCATAGAAGAAAACTTTCCCAACTTAAAGAATGAAATGCCTATGAAGATACAAGAAGCCTATAGAACACCAAACAGACTAGACCCCCCAAAAAGTCCCCTTGCCACATAATAACTAAACAACTAAACATACAGAATAAAGAAAGAATATTAAAGGCAGCAAAGGAAAAAGGCCAAGTGACTTATAAAGGCAAACCCTTCAGAATAACACCCGATTTCTTGATGGAGACTTTGAAAACCAGAAGGATCTGGACAGATATAATGCAGACACTAAGAGACCGTGGATGCCAGCCTAGACTAATATACCCAGCAAAACTTTCAAAAATCATAGATGGAATAAAGAAGACTTTCAAAGACAAAACCAGATTTAAACAATACTTATCCACAAACCCAGCCCTACAGAAAGCACTAGAAGGAAAATTCCAACCTAACAAAGGCAGATACACCCATGAAAACACAGGCAATAGATAACACCACAGTAGCAAACCCCAAAGAAGAGAAGTACACACACACTACCACCAAAAAATAAAAAATAACAAAAGAAATGAACAATCACTGGTCATTAATATCCCTTAATATCAATGTGCTTAATTCACCTATAAAAAGACACAGACTAACAGAATGGATACGAATACAGGACCCATCTTTCTGCTGCATACAAGAAACACACCTCAAATTCAAAGACAGACACCTCCTAAGAATAAAAGGCTGGGAAAAGACTTTCCAATCAAATGGTCTTAAGAAGCAAGCTGGTGTAGCCATCCTAATATCCAGCAAAATAGACTTCAAACTAAAATCAATCAAAAGAGATGATGAAGGACATTACATACTCATCGCAGGAAAGATCCACCAAGATGAAGTCTCAATTCTGAACATTTATGCCCCAAACACAAGGGCACCCACATATGTAAAAGAAACATTACTAAAACTTAAATCACCTATAAAACCCCACACATTAATAGTGGGAGACTTCAACACCCCACTTTCACCTCTGGACAGATCGGTCAAATTGAAACTTAACAGAGACATAATGGACTTAACTGATGTTATGGCTCAAATGGACTTAATCGATATCTACAGAACATTCTACCTGAACAAAAAAGAATATACCTTCTTCTCAGCACCCCATGGAACCTTCTCTAAAATTGACCACATACTTGGCCACAAAGCAAATCTCAACAGATACAAAACAATTAGAATAACCTCCTGTGTTCTATCAGACCACCGTGGTTTAAAGTTAGATTTCAACAACAGAAAAAACTACAGAAATCCTACAATCTCATGGAAACTGAATTATGCTCAACTGAATCACCAATGGGTTAAGGAAGAAATAAAGAAAGAAATTAAAGACTTCCTAGAGATCAATGAAAATGAATATACCACAAACCCAAACTTATGGGGTACTATGAAAGCAGTGCTAAGAGGGAAATTCATAGCACTGAATGCCCACATAAAGAAGCTGGAGAAATCTCACACTAGTGACTTGACAGCACACCTGAAAGCCCTTGAACAGGAAGAAGCAAGTTCTCCCAGGAGGAACAGACGCCAGGAAATTATCAAATTGACAGCTGAAATCAATAAAATAGAAATAAAGAGAACAATACAAAGGATTAATGAAACAAAGTGTTGGTTCTTTGAGAAGATCAACAAGATAGACAAGCCCTTATCCAAAGTAACCAAAAGACAGAGAGAGAGCATCCAAATTAACAAAATCAGAAATGAAAAGGGGGACATAACAACAGACAATAAGGAAATCCAGAGAATCGTCAGGTCATACTTCCAAAACCTCTGCTCCACAAAACTGGAAAATCTCAAAGAAATGGATATTTTTCTGGATAGGTACCACATACTTAAGTTAAATCAAGACCAGATAAACAATTTAAATAGTCCAATAACCCCTAAGGAAATAGAATCAGTTATTAAAAGTCTCCCAACCAAAAAAAGCCCTGGACCTGATGGTTTCACTGCAGAATTCTACCAGATCTTCAAAGAAGACGTAATACCAATACTCCTTCAATTGTTCCAGACAATAGAAGCAAAGGTATATTACCAAACTCCTTCTATGAGGCTACAATTATCATGACTCCTAAACCAAACAAAGATGCAACAAAGAAAGAGAACTACAGACTGATCTCCCTCATGAACATTGAGGCAAAAATACTCAATAAAATTCTGGCAAACAGACTCCAAGAACACATCAAAACAATTACCCACCATGATCAAGTAGGCTCCATCCCAGCGATGCAAGGGTTGTTCAACATACAAAAGTCTGTCAATGTAATACACCATATAAACAAACTCAAAGAAAAAAACCACATGATCATCTCACTAGCTGCAGAAAAGGCATTTGACAAAATCCAACACCCCTTCATGATAAAGGTCTTGGAGCAATCAGGAATACAGGGAACATACCTAAACATAATAAAGGCAATCTACAGCAAGCCAACAGCCAACATCAAATTAAATGGAGAGAAACTCAAAGCAATACCACTAAAATCAGGAACAAGGCAAGGCTGTCCCTTCTCCTCCTACTTATTCAATTTCATACTAAAGTTCTAGCCAGAGCTATAAGACAACATAAAGAGATTAAGGGGATACAAATTGGAAAGGAAGAAGTCAAGCTCTCCCAATTTGCAGATGACATCTTAGTATACATGAGTGACCCCAAAAATTCAAACAAGAAACTGATACAGCTAATAAAAACCTTCAGCAACATTGCAGGATACAAGATCAACTAAAAAAAGATCAGTAGCCCTTCTATATACAATAGACAAACAGGCTGAGAAGGAAATCAGAGATACATCACCCTTTTCAATAGCCACAAATGACATAAAATACCTTGGGGTTATGCTAACTAAGCATGTGAAGGACCTATATGACAAGAACTTTAAGTCCCTGAAAAAAGAAATTGAAGAAGATGTCAGAAAATAGAAAGATCTTCCATGCTCATGGATAGGCAGGATTAACATAGTAAAAATGGCAATTTTACCAAAAGCAATCTACAGATTCAACGCAATCCCCATCAAATTACCAACACAATTTTTCACAGATCTGGAAAGAAAAATACTCAACTTCATATGGAAAAACAAAAAACCCAGGATAGCCAAAAGAATCCTGTACAATAAAACAACCTCTGGAGGCATCACAATCCCCGACCTCAAGGTCTATTATAGAGCTACTGTAATTAAAAACATCTTGGTACTGGTATAAAAACTGACATGTGGACCAATGGAATCGAATTGAAGACCCTGACATTAACCCACATACCTATGAACATATAATTTTTGACAAAGAAGCCAAAAATGTACAATGGAAAAAAGAAAGCATCTTCAACAAACGGTGCTGGCATAACTGGATGTCAAGGTGTAGAAGGCTGCAAATACATCCATTTCTGTCACCATGCACAAAACTTAAGTCCAAGTGGATCAAAGATCTCAACATAAATCCAGCTACTCTGATCCTGATAGTAGAGAAAGTAGGAAGGACTCTTGAATGCATTCGCACCAGAGATCACTATCTAAATGTAACACCAGTAGCACAGACACTGAGAGAAACAATCGATCAATGGGACCTGTTGAAACTGAGAAGCTTTTGTAGAGCAAAGGACATGGTCAACAAGACAAAGTGACAGCCTACAGAATGGGAAAAATTTTTCACCAACCCCACGTCTGACAGATGGCTGATATCCAGAATATATAAAGAACTCAAGAAAGTAGACATCAAAATGCCCAACAGTCCAATTAAGAAATGGGCTATAGAACTAAACAGAGAATTCTCCACAGAGGAAGTTCAAATTGCTGAAAGACATTTCAGGAATTGCTCAACATCCCTAATTATCTGGGAAATGCAAATCAAAACAATTCTGAGATACCACCTTATACCTGTCAGAATGGCTAAGATCAAAAGCACAGAAAACAGCTTATGCTGGAGAGGATGTGGAGCAAGGAGAACTCTTTTTCACTGCTGGTGGGAATGCAAGCTTGTACAGCCACTTTGGAAATCAATATGGAGCTTCCTTAGAAAACTGGGAATCCATCTCCCCCAAGACCTAGCTATAGCACTCTTGGGCATATACCCAAGGAAAGCTCAATCATACCACAAGGGCATTTGCTCAGTTATGTTTGTATCAGCTTTGTTTGTAATAGCCAGAACCTGGAAACAACCTAGATGCCCTTCAACTGAAGAATGGATAAAGAAAATATGGTACATATACACAATGGAGTACTACTCAGCAGAGAAAAACAATGACATCATGAGGTTTGCAGGCAAATGGATGGATCTAGAAAAAATCATCCTGAGTGAGGTAACCCAGACTCAGAAGGACAAACACAGCATGTACTCACTCATAGGAGGATACTAGATGTAAAACAAAGATGACTAGATTGCTGCACAACTCCAGGGAGGCTACCTAGAAAACAGGACCCTAGGAAAGACCCAAGGATCACCCAATGACAGAGAAAGGGATGAGATCTACATGAACAACCTGGATGACAGTGGGAGTAATGAAGGGCAAGATTTGAGGGAAAGAAAGCTTAGGGCAGCAGGACATCCCAGCTGGATCAAGAACAGAAAGGGAGAATGAGGAATAACAGACCATGATAAATGAAGATCACATGAGAACAGGAATAGGCAGAGTGCTGGAGAGGTCCCCCAAAACCCACAATGATACATCCTCTGTAGACTGCTGGCCATGGTCGAGAGAAAGCATGATCTGACCTAGTCTGGTGATCAGATGGCTAAACACCCTAAGTGTCGTGCTGGAACTCTCGTCCAATAACTGATGGAAGTGGATGCAGAGATCCTTAGCCAGGCCCCAGGTGGAGCTCCAGGTATCCAACTGTCGAGAAAGAGGAGGGTCTGCAAGAGCATGAATTGTTGAGTCCAAGATTGCAAAAAGCACAGGGACAAATAGCCAAACGAATGGAAGCACATGAATTATGAACCATCAGCTGAGGAGCCCCCAGCTGGATCAGGCCCTCTGGATAAGTGAGACAATTGAATAGCTTGATCTGCTTGGGAGGCACCCAGTCTGTGGGACCAGGATCTGTCCTTAGTGCATGAGCTGGCTGTTTGAAACCTTGGGCTTTTACAGGGACACTTTGCTCAGTCTGGAAGGAGGTGACAGGACCTGCCTGTACTGAATCCACCAGGTTTAAATGAATCCCCATGGGTGCCTTGATCCTGGAGGACATTGGAATGGAGGGGAGGGGCTGGCGGGAAGGTGGGGGTAGGGGCCGGTGGGGGGAGGAGAGAGGAACCCATGGCTGATGTATAAAATTTAAAACACATAATAATAAAGAAAAAATATATAAATAAAAATAATACAAATTACATATAATATTTCATAGTAATATTAATAATAAACATTTTCATTAAATAATTGAAATGAATTTTTTACTCTTTTTTATTTTTATTATTTTCTCATATTGTAACACTAAAACATTTTATTTACCTAAAAGATCATGTGAAAAGCTATAATTATACATGAACACACAGTCAGCACTTTATCATACAATTGTTATGTCATGGTTGGTTTTCCAATAGAAGAAAATCAGCAACAGATGATAGCTCTTTAAGGATACTCATCAAGCAGAGGCCTTGGGACCATTCTGTGTTTGCACTATGTAGGAATGCTTGTCGGCTACCAGTCATTTCTCCTCATGCCAGTATACTGGTCTACCATGCTGGTGAGAAAATATGATTGTTATCCTGCAATGCAAAATTTTCATCATATTCAAGGCAGTCATTTAGGGCCCTGAAATCAATTCAGTCAATACACTTCTTGGTGACTGGTGATCTCCAAGGAAAAACATCTCAGGATTATTTGTTTGGAACTAAAGAAATAATAACCTCTTTTCTTTTCATTTCCAATCTACTCTTCCTCAGAAATTCATATTTGCAAAATGTATGTTATTAGGACCTTTAATAAATGTCATTTTAAGCAGATTTCGTGGCGGGTGTACTTAATCTCAGAACATGGCAGGGGTGCAGGGAAATGGTCAAAAATTCAAGGTCAACCTCAGCTAAATAGTAGGTCGAGGCCAACCTCAATGTCATGGACCTTGTCTAAAGAAAAGGAAAATGAATAGATGTGAGTTTATATATTCCCAACATAAAGAATGCCTATGTCTCAAGACAGAAAGAAAACCTCTGAACTTTAGAGTGTTGATATATTGTACACTGACTTGTCTCATCCTCTCTGCCCCCCTCCCCATGTCTCCTTTTATTACCTAAATTGACAGAAGCTGTGTTAAGGTGACAGCACATAGGAACCATCTTACAGGGAAGTCTGTTTTCTTCCAAGCTGGTCAGCACCTCTCCAGGGGTGAGCTGGTATATAGGACTCATGCAGGATTCTAGTCCCTTCTCTTAAAACCATCCTTTATTCAGTATTGGAAGCTCTAAAACATGCCAAGTCCCCCCACCTCACTAGCATTTTGCCTTCACCACACTGACAACTAAAATTAGATCTGAAAACATTTTCAGTCCTAAAAACCTTTTTGGGCCAAAGGTTAAAAGGTTTTCTCAAGAAGTTGTCTAGGAATCCATACAATATTATTTGAAAGTATTTATGACATACTAGTTTGTCAAAAAGAGTAATCATAAATACTACATTGGCAAAATAAAGAAAAAAGTCTGGTTTTTGTCTACTTTTAAGGGTACAAGTTTACATTAACCTTTAGTGTATATTTTACATGAAAGATATTTAATCACTCACTTGGGTCTAAGGTGAGCAGGCCATCATTTAGTCTTTTTAAATCATTACAGAAGCTATACCATAAAAATACACACTCAATAGAATGGAGAACAATTGGTGAAAAATCATTTTGTGAAAATATTTAAGAGATCAATCAGAAAGTGTGCTCTTCCCATGTAGGCTTTCCTCTAGTCCCAAATGTTCAATGGGTAGATGACTTCACAAAAAAAAAAAAAACTTTTAAATGCCCAAGAAGTGATATTTTAGAACTTTTATTTAAAAAAAAATAAACAAGCTGGGGATAGTAATGAAGGGCAAGTGTTGAGGGAAAGAGAGCTTAGGAGAGTGGAAGATCCCAGCTGGATCAAGAACAGAGAGGGAGAACAAGGAAAAAGAGACCATGATAAATGAAGACCCCCATGGGAATAGGAAGAAGCAAAGTGCTACAGAGGTCCCTGGAAATCCACAAAGACACCTCCATAATAGACTACTGGCAATGGTCAAGAGAAAGCCCAAACTGACCTACTCTGGGGATCAGATGGCCAAACGCCCTAACTGTCATGGTAGAACTCTCATCCATTGACTGATGGAAGCAGATGCAGAGACCCATGGCCAGGCCCCAGGTGGAGCTCTGGGAGTCCAATCAGCGAGAAAGAGGAGGGATTGTATGAGTAAGAGATATTGAGACCATGATTGAAATAAGCCCAGGGACAAATAGGCAAACTAGTGGAAACACATGAACTATGAACCAAAGGCTGAGGAGCCCCCAACTGGATCAGGCCTTCTGGATAAGCGAGACAGTTGATTAACTTGAACTGTTTGGGAGGCTCCCAGGCAGTGGGACCTGGACCTGTCCTTAGTGCATGAGCTGGCTGTTTGGAACCTGGGGCCTATGAAAGGACACTTTGCTCAGCCTGGGTGAAGGGAGGAGGAGAGTGGACCTTCCTGGACTGAATCTAGAAGGCTGAGCTGAATCCCCAGTGAAGTCCTTGCCTTGGAGGAGAAAGGAATGGAGGATGGGCTGGAGGGAGGGCAGCAGGGCTGGGAGGGAGGAGGGAGGAGGAATAACGGGGATCCGTGGCTGATATGTAAAATTAAATTAAATTATAAAATATAAAAAAGATAAAAAAAAGCCAGTAGACTATTTTTTTAAATCACAACACTTACCTTGTGCATTACCAACAAAATAAGAACTTCATAAAGTTTAGATGCTAATACCAGTTTTTCAGACTAATAATACATTTACTAATAATAGAACCAACAAACATCATTAGCAATGTGTTTTATGTACACATATAAGAGGTTATTTTTATCTCTCACTCAGGAAATACTATTCTATAGATTCATGATTATAGATAAGAAAAATAGATGATTGTGCAAAATGATCAATGGAATCTAGAAAATAAATGTGGTTGTAATTGTGTAGATCTGGTTATGTGGGGAGAGATAGAGAAGAGAAATAAAGAGAAAGAGACAAGCAGAGGCAGATAGAGACAGAGACAGAGAAAGGGTAGGGAAATAGAGAGACAGAGAACAAGAATACGAGTTGTTGAGCCGTGTAAAAGACTACGTGTGTATTATGTGGTACAAGCTGTTTCATTTCTATCTATTCATATGTAGCCAATAACCTGTACATTTTATTTGTTTTAGACATCCATGCTGGCTTCAAATTTGCTGTTGTTGAAGTTGTTTTCCCTAACCTTCTGATTCTGACTTCCAACTTCTGGAATTACAAATGGCATGTGGCCAACCCCAGCATGCAAAACCTTTTTAATCTTCATAACTTTTTGATAAAGTAGCTTGTTATCACATAGAAACTAACTATCTGTTGGAACAGCACACACCAGCATTTGGGGACGTAGAGACAGGAGAATAAACAGGTCAAAACCAGCCATGAATTTTCAGAAAATTGACAGCCACACTTGAAATATTTGAATCTTCTCTAGAAAAAGAAAGCTAAGTAAAATTCAAATTTAAGAGTTGACCAAAATGGACTTTCATGAAAGGAAGTCATGTGGAAATTTTTTATTGATTTTACTAAGTGTTTATATACAGTATTTCGTGTTGTCTCTCCACTCTTAAAATACACTATCTGCTCATATTAAAAATAGTTTGTTCATCCTCATTTCTGAGTGTTTTGCTAACATTGGGCTATTTTCATAATTTAACTTGTTTATCTTAAATAGGTCTTACATTCCTAGTTCATACAACATTGAGGATATTCTTATTTTGTTTGTTTGTTTTTTGTTTTGTTTTGTTTTTTGTTTTTTGAGACAGGATTTCTCTGTGTAGCTTTGGTGCCTGTTTTGGACTCACTCTGTAGACCAGGCTGACCTCAAACTCACAGAGAGCTGCTTGGCTCTGCCTCCCGAGTACTGGGATTAAGGACATGCATCACCACTGCCCAGCAAGAACATGCTTCCATACTTACATTTTCTAGAGAAACTGAGAATTCTACATAACAAGTTTACCTGTGTGTATAGGGATAAACATTTAGAGTTAGGGATTATGCTACATTGGTAGAGTAGCAGTTGTAGGATCTCCTCCAAGATTCATGACTGCACTAGTCTTGAGAAGTTGTCTAGAATGCTAGTATGAGGAATGACTTCCTTTTTGACTATTTCCCTTTTCATTCCATCTAGAGAGCTGTTGGTTACCACCAAGGTTCAGGCAACTAAGGAATGCTGAGAATGGAAGAAATAATCTTCCTAGGACATCAATAGGTCACCCCATAAGCATGTCCAGCCTGGAAAACATGCATACAAGTAACATTATATAGACTAAGCAGGTTATACCTTGGTATATATTTATGTACATAGACATACATGTATGCAAGTAACAATGATTAATAAAAGAAAGAGGAAAGATGGTATACAGGAGGGTTTTGGGGAGGATTGGGAAAGGGAATATGATCTAATAATATTAGAATATCAAAAAGAAAAAAATTAATAATAACAAATTTTTTTAAATCATACTCATAAAATTATAATCCATATTGAAATTGTCTTAAAGCTGAAACAAAACTTGACCTATTCCTGTATATGTTAAAATATAAAAATAAGCCAAAATATTTGAGCTATGTGAAGAATGTTATAATAGAAGATGATATAAAAATGTTTATTAAAAAGATGACATGAGATCTTTCTTGAAGTTATCAAATACTAGAATTAAAACAAACATTGAATTGACCATTTTGATGATGAGCCTGAAGCCTCTAAAATGGTCTTGTCCCCTTGTACATACCTCGTACTTTAGTTCAGAAAGAATCAGTAGATATGGAGAGGCTTGGCCCCAGTGGCTCCAAGAAACAGGTTGTCTGTGCAGCTGGTCCCAGCTCTAAAGTACCTGCCTCTGGTTTTGGAGCACTGAACTCACAGGCATTCTTCATGAGAAATTCAAAATGGATGAAGTCAGAGGTTGGAATAAACTGGTGGTAAAATGTGAAGAATTGAGAACAGGCACGTGGACATATGACTTTAAGGAAGTGAATACTTCCAGTGTTCTGAAGTCAGTTTTAAAGAGGCTCCCAAGTTTCAAGGCCAGTAGTCATATCAATTACTTGATTTCAGATTTCAAGGATGATAAGCTAGGTAGCCACCCTGTCCCACACAATGACATGCAAGAACTTTGGATGATGTATTTACCCTGTCTGAACACTCTGAATGTTTAGGAGTTTTTACATAACTCTGGTAGAAGTTTTAATGTACAACCTACTTCTACTACCGAGCTCTATACCTGCTTTTCATTCTGTTCGTTTGTTTGTTTGTTTGTTTTTCTGAGACAGTGTTTCTCTGTGTAGTTTTGGTGCCTGTCCTGGATCTTGCTCTGTAGACCAGGCTGTCCTTGAATTCACTGGCTTTGCCTCTAGAGTCCTGGGGATTAAAGGCATGTGCCACCACCACCTGGCCCTTTTCATTCTTGATAGGCTTGGAAGAGATCTCCCAAGTCTCCATAGCTCTGAAGTCTGTTTTTAATGGAACTTCTCTTCTCCCAGTATATCCATTCTCTCCTGTCTTTAGTGTCCATTTCTTATTCTTAGAGACTACAGTTATGACAAATTTGGTTTATGAATTAAAGTAATCAGAGTAGCAGGGAAAAACCAGTCTGTCACGTAAACAACATAAAATATGAATCCACCAGGTTTAAATGAATCCCCAGGGGAGTCTTGGCCCTGGAGGAGATGGGAATGGAGGGGAGGGGCTGGGGGGAAGGTGGGGGCGGGGACGGAAGTGGGGGAGGACGGGGGGGGGGGAACCCATGGCTGATGTGTAAAATTAAAACACAAATATTATAAATAACAAAAAAAGACACTTCAATAATTACCATATGGTCACATGATTGTGTGTAATTTTGTGGTTTTCCACATAGATTCTCAAAATGTCTGGATTTTTAGTCTTGTGTATGTCAAACATGTTTGGATTCTTGATCTTCTAGGTGGAAGAACAATTTATTCTTAGTGATTTAAAGCTCTGTGCAATAGCCTGTTTCATCAATGATAACACAAATATCTGCTTTTCCAAAAACAGAATATTTTTCTTTGAACTGTATTGATTTATATAGCCACTATTTGGGCTGATTGACAGGAAAAGTTAATTGTCAAATTGATATATAAACATCATCTTGGATGTAAGATTATTAGACACAAAATAAATTGATAGTAGTGAAAGAAAACTTTACAAGTAATATAAAATTTAAATAGGAACTTAAATTTAATATAATATTTTCTTGTGAAAATTTTGTTTAAGACAAAATTATGCAAAAACAAAACATTAAAACTTAAAAATGCCTGACTTTCATATTACTTTGGTATGAAGCTATATAATCTCAAATCATTATTGTATCTGTGAGTGTCTTTCCAAATGGTATTTTGAACTAAGTAATTAAGCAATGTGGGGGCCAATTTCACAGAAGGTAATGACATTTTATTTACATCTAAATTAGAGATATCATCTCTTTAAACTTCTAATTATGTATATATATGTATGTATTTTCATTTTTACATACAACTTTGTTTATACATATTGAAGACAAAGCTTTGTGTTTAGTATCCTAGAATTCTACCACTGTCCTATGTCCCTAATCCATAGACTGATCATTGCATGCATTCTACAATTCATCAAAAATAACCTTGAAGAGGTCAATTTTGTTTTAGTTTTTGGATTCCACACTAGTCAATCTATTTGATTTTCTTCCTAAACTGTTCATTTGCCCATTCCACTGCAAACCAAATTTGCTTCTTTCCATTGCTACAAGATTGCAAAAAATAGTATGCCAAGTGGTCATTTTATTAAATTCAACGAGTTGCAAATTGTTAAGAAGGAACTAAAATCAGCTGTGCACAAAGGGAAAAGACAGATTTGGGTTTCAAGGTTATTTCTTTTCTTCTATAACAGATCATGATTTTCTTCCATGTTTAAATATGTTACTAGAATGTCATTTTTAAAAAATATATAAAATAATAAAGGGATTGTCTGACTCAATCTATTTTGGAGGTATGTATTCAAATGTTTTTAACTGAGATCAATTCAGTTGCCAAATAATTCATTTTTCCCTCTCACACACCTTATTAGAAGAGGTGGGATGAGAGCTTGGAGAGCACTCAGTGGCTCAGAGCACACACGCCTCTTGTAGAGGAGTATAGTTTGGTTCTCAGTAGCCACATTTGGTAGCTCACAATCAACTGTAAGTCCAGCTTCAGAAAAACAAATGTATTCCTCATCTAGAGGTATCCACAAGCATATGTATGTATTTAAAAATAAATCTGTGCTGCTGCTGGATGGCTCAGAACTTAAGAGTACTTGCTGCTCCTCATGAGGATGTTAGTTGTGTTTGCAGCACTAAGCTCACAATTGCTGGTAATTCCAGACCCAGAGAATCCCTCACCCTCTTCTGGGCTCTGAGGGTACTTGGACACATGTGATATACACACACAGACTTATGGTATACACTTACAGACTCATACACACATACATATATGCATGGATCAAAATGAAAATAAATCTTTCAGAACAATTTTGATTAAATTTTTATTACTACATTCCATAAATACTTATGTAACTTATTTATTCATTTACAATGCTTTTTATTTACTCTTTAAGAATATCTTGTAACATGTTTTGATTTTTCCTCTTTCCAGTCTCCCTACTTGTCCCAGCGCAACAGTATCTTTGCTTCCATCCCCATACCCACTCAACTTCATGTTCTTTCTCTCTATTTAAGAAATGGAGTCCAGTTTGTGTTGACCGTTCATTCTTTAGTACCTTTATTGGAGTGTGGTTGATAAACACATGATAACTCCAATGAAGACAATTGACTTTCCCTCTTGCAGCTGCTCTCAATTGCAAATATATTATTGACTAATGGTGAGACTTCTTTCCCACTTTCCCATCTCCATTCTTTAATTTTTGTCTTGTCAATGCTTTGACAAGTCTCTATGTTCTATGACATTATTATATGTTATATTCAGCATCTGTGTTTTATCATCAACTTGTGAAAGGTAACCAATAGCTTTGGCAATAACCTGTAATGTTCTGTGGGTTTATGGGTACCTATTAGTCAATAATTTAAAAAGATGTAACTTATTCCTGGGAGTTTTATTTGGTAACATCTTGTATCTAGTTGGAGTTTTGGTAGCCTCATTTAAACTACACACATACCTAAATCATTTTTTAATACTTGTTTTGATACCACTTTCCTATATTATTTTACTGTTTGACTGTGTTTTTATATTTATTTTTTGATTGTTATAACTTGCATATTTTCTATTTATTATCAATTAAAATGCATATTTTTCAAAATATTAATTAGCATATTCTTTATCAACTTCACTGTCGTCTACTGTGATTAAATTGTTGTTATTTATGAATACACTACTCTCATAACTGGGTAAATGGGAGGCATCTCCTGAGGAGCATGTCCACTTGCCCCACATCATGCTTCCTATTTATTCAAACTAAAAAGGTTCATGCCCTCTTTTTCACATTATGCAAAGAGCAAATTCATAAATTCCACAGGATTGGAAACTAGTTATTTTTATGGATATCATTAACACTATATTTTCTCATAGGTATCCATTATAGTCATTCAATCAAATTAATGTTGAATATTTATGTATAAGTCATAAGTTTATAAAATTCCCTTCTTGGAGATTTCCCTAACTAGACAAGCTCACATTCATGAAATCTTAATGTACACTAAATACATTCTCTGAGAATTTTATGCATCTTCTATCCAACGATGCTATGAGCATAAGAAAATATATTCACCTGTTTTGTTTCTGGCTAATTATTTGCTGAATATATTCTCATGATAACTTCAAATTCCCTCTTTTACATGCAAACTAATATAAAGGCTGAATAACTCACTTGAACATCCTGTACAATCATGCAGAAATGCAATTTTTGTCTCACCACTGAATTATTTTGTGGACATTCAAGAGGTATTCTTTGTTGTGGCTGAGCCTGAATCTTATCTGTCTGTTAAAGTACACATTTAGCATGGATTGTTGTTAGAAGTTTGTATAGTATCTGTGTGTAAAGTATTGCATCCAGATAGGGAAGATAGCTTAATGGGTAAGAGAATGTGCTGCACAAGCTTGAATACCTGAGTTCAGATCCCCAGCACCATCATAGCTAGACATGCACACTCTCATATAACCTCAGTATTCAAGCAGTAGTGCATGGTCAGGAGTATAGCTGGGATCGCTGCAAGGCAGCCGAGCACAAATCCACAAGTTTCAGATACAGTAGGAGATCCTGTTATTAGGGAAAGAGATTGAAAATGATAAAGGAGGCACCTGACATCCTTCTCTATCCTCTGTGCCTATGGGCATACATGTTCACACACAAGGAGACACTAGAAACAAATGATCACACAAATATGAGCACAATTAGAAAAACAGTAACATAGCAATTAAATAATTGTATTTTCTGAATTATCTTTAAAAAATACCTCAAATGTTTATTTTGACATCCACAGGGCTTTTCTGGTGAGGTTTTATACAACTTTTTTAAAGCTTTGATATGGACAATGTGATGCCTCTTTACCTGAGATGAATGAATTAGCTATATATTTTTTGATGTTTTGCTAGTATCCTTGTACATCTAAGGTGTCTATCCTATGTCATTCAAAGGGTAAAGGTTTGGTTGCAGATACTGAAAGAAAAGAAAAATGGCCAAGAGGATGGCAGCACCATGTGCTCTTTGTTAGGTCTAAGTGCAAATGTGCTTTAGGTGTGCTAGTGTCTTAGAGTTTTTATCAGGTTAAAGCTTTCAAGGCAGAATTTCATTTGCAATACAATAATCCCATCCCCAGTCTTTCTTTTTACCTTTTCACAGCACCTGTGTTCTACTCTCTACCTCTTTAGACCTCCTCCCTACCACGGTTCCTTTCCACTTCCTTGTCTTTTGGGGATACTTTGAGTTATATATTCAGACATTAAGATCTGGAGCTAGGATCCACCAATAATAAGCATATTTGGCATTATCCTTTCTGGGTCTGTGTTACCTTGTTCTGTACAATATTTTCTAATTGATTTTTTTACCTCCAAATTCCATTTTTCTTCACAGATGCCTAGAATTCCATTGTGTCTAGGGACCAAATTTTCACTATTTCTCATTTGCAGGGCATTCAGGCTGTTTGCTGTTCCTAGCTACTGTCATATGTACTGGAGCTGAAGATTCTGACAATTGAGAGACATCTGACATGGGTGCTAGAGTCAAGCTCAATATCAATCCTTTGTAAGAATAGTACATGTTCTAATCATTAAGCCATCTTTCCAGCCTGTTTGTACATTGAGACATGTGTCCTTAAGTCTAAACTCATTATTTAACCATATTATTTTGAGATGTGTGTGTGTGTGTAAAATATATTAATGATAGGGTCCCACGTAGCCCAGGCTGACCTCAAACCTGCTGTGTAGTTGAGGCTGGCCATGGACTTCATTTCCTTGCCTCTACCTCCTGACTGGTAGAATGGCAGGTGTAAGTTTCCAAACTCAGTTCTTATGGTATATTAGAGAGCAAACCTGTGGCTTCAAGTACTAAAACCAACTGAACCACACTTTCATCTCTTAAATGGTTTATTTCATATCTAATGTTTACTTGGATTTCCCAAAATACTGTAATTACCTCAGTATAACAGATGCATATTTTGCAAATACATTTTTTTTCCTGATACAGGTTAATTCTTGTTGACTGTTGTTTCTTTTCTTGTGTACAGAGTCATTACTTGCTTGTGACCACAAACGTTTTATTGCTGTTATCAATGTCATCTGTTCTTTAGACTTCCAGTTCACAGGATCCTTCCCAGTTCCATTGTCCTGAGTGACTTATCCCATCTTCTCGAGTTATCTTTTAGGGGTTTCAGGGTGGAAGTTTTATATTCATCTCTAATTCCAAACTCTGATTTTTTGTAATTGCTGAAATTAGGGTTCTAGCTTGATTTTTGTTACATGGAAAACTCACTTTCCCAGCATGATTTATAGAGGAAGATGTCGTTTTGTTCAAATAAAAACATAATTTATGTGAAAAAATGCCTTAAGTCTCAATGTAAAATATTAAATACAATAAGTGACTTCAACACAGATATTGAAAAATAGTAGTAGTGTTATATTTAAATAGCAATTGCATGCTATAAACTTAAGAAGCAATTACAATTGAAATACTTTAAAAATAAAATAGCAATAAATGTAAATAGAGATATCTGTGTGATATACATCTTAAAATACTATATTAATATAAGGGGACACAATATTTCTGAAGAACTTTTTTGTTCATGAATTTAAGATTAAATAATGTTAAGTGGTATAAAGAATACACAAAATTCTTATGAACAACATCAATACTTTTCTTCATCTAACTAGAGAAAACTCTGAAAATATATGTGTAATCACACAAAAAATGCATATAACTCAGGCTACACAAAACTATATTTAAAGGTCACCAATCACTATTCCCCCATCTCGCTGTTTCCAACACCTCCTAAAAGTGCCATTCTGGGAAGTATGCTCCTACACATGGGGCCTTGAAGAGAATGTCACAACTGAACTACAGCAACTTACCTAGGTAATACACCACCAGATATGATATAGTGAGCTGCCATCAGGTTTTTCTGATTTTCACTGAATTTCTTTGACTCACAGGACTCTCGGGTGTGCTCCTCCTATCCTGTGCTGTATTTCTCACATTTCAGCCTCTTTGACCTGCCTGAGCAGAGAAAGACTGCCCTGTTCTGTTACTGCTTTTCTTTCCTAATCAAAATTCCTATTAAGCCTCCAGCAAGATAGCAGTGTTCGTTGTAGTATGTAGGCTGTTTGTATTCTCATAGGAAACTATCTTTCACTATGTACCTTCCAAGGTCTGAAAACAACTGTTTTCTGTATCTTGTCAAGTTTTACTTTTCCTTTATTATAATCAGTGAGTTCATTGCTGATTATTCTATCACATTTGTGGTGGTAGTCTTAACTTTATTAATCAGTAAAGCATGTCAGTACACTCTGTTTATTGTTGTTTGGTCCCATGGCATGTCCATCTTTGCTTCTGTAACTCTGATCTGGTCTTACACCTACTCAGACTAGTGTCATATAGAGACAGGATTTCTGTAGTATACTGTTGAGCTTGTTCTTAGCACTCTCCTTACTCACAGAGTTCATCTTCACTGACTCTTTTTCAAATCCATGACTCCCTTGGCTTTGAATAATTCTTTCCTTGAGTATCTCACTCTTTTACATACATGCTTAAATTCATTAAAAACTTTGCGTAATAAAGAAAATTTTTGATTAGTTAAAAGACTCTTGTTTTATAGATCCCATATCAATTTTATACTTTATTCATTTTGCATAAAGTGATCATTTTGCAGGGACCTTCTTGTTTGTTCTGTGCCAAATTTGTGGATTATCACATAAGATGTTGATTTTTTTTCACCTTGTGTTTGAGTGTCATCTCATTTGTCATTTCCACTAATAGAAATATGAATATATACAGTAGATTGTGCAATTATCCTTAAAGAGTGAATTTTTACCATCCAAGATTATATGAAATTATTTTAGTTCATACCAAATTTTCTATATATTTTTTTTTCCAATTGGTACCATATCATTCTACAAACATAAATCTTGGACCTAATTACTTGCAGTAATGACTTAAAACATTAAAAAAAAAAAAAAAAACAACTCTTTCAGTTCTGTGACTGTGTCTATTGCTAAGGGCAAATCTTTTCCATATTTTATGTGGTAGCTTTTGACAAGTACTCATATTTTTCAAGATTTCTTGAATTCTATGTTTTTTTATAGATACAAAACAACATCAGCTATATTGCTTTTACCAGGACAACCAGCCTATCTTACTTTCATTCTTATTATATATATTCATGTCTGATATATTTTTAAAGATTTAATTTAAGTGTGTGTGTGTGTGTGTGTGTGTGTGTGTGTGTGTGTGTGCCCATGCACACGTGCATGAGGGATTGTGTGTCTGTGTGAATGTTTGTGAATGTGCAAATGTTTGCAGAAGCCAGATATGGGCATCAGATGTGCCAAAGCCAAAACCAGAGGTGGCTGTGATCTCTTCCACATGTGTGCGAATAAGTGAACTTGAGTATTTTGCAAGAGCAGTGCAATTAGTCACTGAGCTATCTTAACAGGTCCTTAAATTTGATGTATTTGACCTATTATTTATGTGTATGAAACAAAGAAGGAAACATGTCTTGAAGATTTCCTCTGATACCTAGAACAGAAATGCTGTAGGAATTTACTTTTTTCTTTTCTCTACATTGAACTTATGCTTACAGATTATGTTGAAAAAAAAAACATAATTTGAAATTTAGTGATATTATTTAAATTCATTAACATTTCAAAAAATATTCTCATCTGTGACGTTTAACTTCAAATATTTTAATTGTTGACTCTATGCTACAAATTATGCTAGCTATTTATATTTACTAAATTTCTAGAAATGTACACGAATTTCTGTTATGATTATTTATATCGATGGAGATGATATATAAAAATTTTAAGAGGATTAAAATTGTATGTACAATGAAGATATGAGCTTTGTTTACAAGCAGAGAAATAATAGTAGTTGGTGAAGAATGTATTTTAAGTAATTTACCTAGAATTGTTCAGTTTGGAGGCTATTTAGTGGCTACATCAATTTGTATTATGTAGTTATTACTACTTTATGAAGTACTAAGTTTTCTATCAACAAATTTAAAACCTATATATATATATATATGTTTATAAATGTTTTATGTATCATATGCTGTCATAAATATGTGGCTCGCCTTAACTTCATTATGACAAGTGATAAGTAATTTATATGAAAATTTTTGCTTACCACCTGTTGCTACAGACTTACAGCATTTCTGTGGTATTTAAAACAGTAAATTTTAAAGTTGTTCCTAAGCAGATGCATATCTCATACAAAGCTAATAACCCATTACAGGACAAAACCTCTTTTTTAAAAAATTTATTTTATTATTATGTGTTTTAATTTTATACATCATCCATGGGTTCCCCTATCCTCCCCTCCCGCCCCCACTCCCACCTTCCCCCCAGCTCCTCCCTTCTATTCTCATGTCCTCCAGGACCAAGACTCCCTTGGGGATTCATTTAAACCTGGTGGATTCAGTACAGGCAGGCCCTGTCCCCTCATTCCATACTGAGCATGTGTCCCTGTGTAAGCCCAAGTTTCCAAACAGCCAGCTCATGTACTAAGGACAGGTCCTTGTTCTACAGACTGAGTGCCTCCCAAATAGATCAAGCTATTCAATTGTCTCATTTATCCAGAGGGCCTGCTCTAGCTGGGGGCTCCTCAGTTGTTGGTTCATAATTCATGTGCTTCCATTTCTTTGGCTATTTGTCCCTGTGCTTTTTGCAATCTTGGATTCAACAATTCACACTCTTGCAGTCCCTCCTCTTTCTCGACAGTTGGACACCTGGAGCTCCACCTGGGGCCTGGCTGAGGATCTCTGCATCCACTTCCATCAGTTAGCAGCATATTCACAAAGGGAGTAGTGTTTCTGTATGATGCGTAATTTGAGAACAACATAGCAATTTCTGAGAATTTTCTTTTTTATTGAGTCCTTTAATGTGAAAGCTAAAAAGCAAGATGTAAGCACTTTTTATTGCTGGAAACTAATTTTTATTAGGAATATGTATCTGCTGCAGTCTCAAAAGTTAATGAGGAACAAACTAAAGGTACAGAAATATACATGTAAATGTCCTCTCAAATGATGCAGCTAGGACTTCATCCGGATTTTACTAAGACTGAAAACATAGAGCCATTTGATACTTTTGAGTGCCTTTGGGCAGGCAGTGCCAGGACCACAGCTGTGGCTTTTAGCTTGTTGATTGATAGATTTAATAAAGCCATTCTCGTGTATTGTTATCTGTCTTTTAGAAACAAAAGGGTTTTTTGAATACTTTGAATGACTTTTTGATAATTTTCTTCCTCCAGCAATTATTTTCTAGGGAATATCAACCAAGTGAAAATAGAAGAACTTTCAAAGTATTGCATACTTTTTTAAAAAATAGTCTTAGTTTCAAAAAGAGGAAAACAAGATATTTTATTCTCATTCTCTCAGGATTTGCTACTTTAAAATTGAGGGTAAACAAAACCACATTAAATGCACCCATCTTTTTCAAGCAAGATGTAATACCTGGGACTTTTCCATTTGCCTGTGGTTGAAGAAACTTTAGTGCATCATGGATCAGCTTTAGTGGTCAAAGAGGATGGTGTACTTTAAGAATAGTCAAATCTCGTGCACTAAGGACAGATCCTGGTCCCACAGACTGGGTGCCTCCCAAACAGATCAAGCTATTCAATTGTCTCACTTATCCAGAGGGGCCTGATCCACCTGGGGGGGAAGGTGGGGGTGGGGGCGGGAGGGGGGAGGACAGCGGAACCCATGGCTGATGTATAAAATTTAAAACACATAAAGAAAAAAAAAACTTAAAAGAAAAGAATAGTCAAATCTCTCCCTCAGAAATGTTCTGTGCATTCGGAAAAAAAACATAGTCTCTAGCTTTTTGTCTTAACAGGAGAGATACCTACCCTGCCACATTAACAGGCTTGTACAGGGAGAAAATGTTAATCTGGGTTACTGCTCCCCACCATGCCATCCCCCTTAAAAGAGTAGGAACCAGTCTATTCTGGACACTAGAATCTTATGAGAAAGATGAAGGGGCAGGAGGGATAGCTCAGTGGGTGAGAGTGCTTGTTCTTATTCCTGAAGACCTACTACTGCTTTCCAGTGCCCACTTTAGAGAGCTCAAAACAGCATATACTTCCGGCTCCAGAAGTACTGACACCCTATCCTTGCTTCTTCACATACTTCCATACATGTTTAATACGTAAACAAATATGCACACATACAATAATAAAATAGAAATACAAATCTTTCAGAAACAGAGAAAATTTGTAGAAAATATTCTTTCTAGTTTCTTCAATATATTCAAAACTGTGTATTTTGAATAATTTTGAAATGAAGATTTTTTTCAATCCTTTCTTTCAAACTTTAAAATTATGTCATGTGGATCTCCAAATTCTGCACAAGATCTCCATATTAGCTGATAATATATACCATTTCTTATTACATAATCTATAATTTAAATTGAGGATATCCACAAATAAGGGTTGAATTTGTTGCTAAACATCTTACAAATCAAAAGAAACACCCTATTAACAAAAGTAACCTATGTAGAATGTAAGCTTTGTAGTATATGTTATTAATACTCATACTTATTACAACTCTTCATGTCATGTACCTGAGTAAGATTCCTATAATGCAGAAACCACCTTATATTTCTAAAACAGATATTAGTAGAAGTTGACAATGGTATTAAATGATGAACACAGGATATTTTGGTTGTGTAAAACATATTTTATATTAAATGCTATTTTAAGACTTAGAAAGTGTAGGAATCAATCAATTTTCTTTCAGTTAATAGTAACCTCTTTTGGTTTCAGTTTTAAAAAAATAATAAAACATAAACCTTTGGATAATATCGTATCTTTTTTTTCTGCCCATAATCTTATGACCTATTGTATTTCTGGAGTTCAAGAAACCACTTGCCTGAAGGAAAAAAAAACGATTTTCCCATTTCTTTCTGGTAACGAATTGTCTGTGCTCTTTGGCTTAAAGATTGCATAAGAGAAGTAGTAAACATCATAATTATTTTTAGATTAAAATCATTAGCATATTGAATAATCGACTTTAAAAAGACAGAAAAAGATATGTCTCTTTTAAACTTAACAATGCCAAATTTTTTCCATTATGTTTTTGTATCATGGTTTATAGTATTTAGTTATCTGTTTAATTAATTAATTAAAACCCCACCCCTCGCCCCCCCGCTTGGGATTCACTATGCCCCACTATGGCTTTGGACTCATTACAGGTTTTCAATACCAGGCCTATTCCAAGACTTTTTTTTAAAGGAATGTTTATATATATATTCTTCTTTCTTTTGTTTATTCTTTTCTTATACAATACATCCTGTGTACAGTCTCTCCTCCTTCCCAGCCATTTGCCTACCTCCTCTCTCTCCCAAATCCACTGTTCTTCTGTTTCCCTTAAGAACAGAGCAGGATTTCCAGGGAAATCACAGAATTTGGCATTACAAGATATTACAAGATGCATTGAGACTGGTCCTCCTGCTCTGAAGGCTGGGCAAGAGAACCCAGTGGGAGGAAAAGCATCAGAAGAAAAAGCAAAAGGGTCCAAGACACCCCCTCTCCTACTGTTAGGAATCCATCAAAAACCCCAAGCTAAAGAAACACAGAATGAATGCAGAGGGCCTGCCACAGGCCCATGCTGGCTCTATGGCTGTCACTTCAGACCCTCTGAGTGTCATGAGCTCTCCTCAGTTGATAGCCAGCGTTTCTTAACTTATTGCATTTACATGTTTTTCTGGACTTTTCCAGGTCTCTTACTTCTGTAAATCTTATTCTTATTTTGTGGCTTGCTGTGTAGCTGGGTGTCTGGCCTCTGGAGTCCACTTCCGTCTCTGGCTGCTACATGCCTCCTTTCAGACTTATCCTCCTATATAGTGTCATTTTCTGCCAATCCGACCTATCTTTTCTCCTGCTTTGCTATTGGCCAGTTCTTTATTAGGCCATCAGGTGTTTTAGACAGGCACAATCTCGCAGCTTCACAGATTTAAACAAATGCAACATAAACAAAAGTAAGAATAACAACAACAGGGCCTTTTTCAAGTAGCTGCAATTTGTGGTGCTGAAAAGAACTCTAGCAATTGATAAGTGAGCCAATCTGAAGGGTAGAGCTTGAACACTGTTTAGACTCTAGGATTATTCAACGAGGGTGGGAAATCCGTGTACAAAACTCTTCTTTATCCCTGGAGAAGACAGATATCATGGTGTCACAATGTCATCTCCACCAAACTTTAGACACAGTTAACTAATTACTACACTACATTGCACATCCTCCCTGCTTCCTGTCCTGTGTCACAGGGCTATATTTTCACTATCACCACATAACACTGTTGCTTGGTATAGCTCATTGAAATAATCCTCCATGTATGATGGATTTAAATGGGCTTTATTCTGAAGTTACAGTATCAAAGATCAAGCTCCAGCTGTGCATTATCAAAGACATTATCTTACAAAGTTGCTTACATCTCTAATACTGCTAATTCTCCTTGGTGATATACAGGTTATTGGATATGCCAGTAACTTTATTACAAAGGTTAAAACATACAAAATCTATAAATTGCTTAAGGTTATTTTTGCCTACAGAAATTTAGTGTAAATACCTAATTTAAAATATAAGGGGGAGGGATATAGCTCTGTAATGGTCCCCTTGACTAGTGTGTGTAGCATTTTGGTTTCAATTTCCAGGACCATAGTAGGAACAAGGTTTTTCCCTTAGTATAAAACATTACACATGGATGAGTTTCTTTCTAATGTATTCTTAAGTGCTACTCTGCATGGTCTCATGCTTCACTGTCTTTCAGAACAGTATTTTGTTGCAGTTAATTCATATAAATATATACCATCTGTATAAAATATTTTCTATTCTATTTTCTATTCAAAAATAGTAATATAACTTGCAATTAAAACTACTTGCATGAATTTGCTCTTGACATTCAGAAGCACATGTTCAAGGGTTAATTCAGACATCTTTAAAATACAGTTTGTCAGAATGCTGTCTCTCTGTCTCTGTCTTCCTCCCTCTTTCCTTCTTTCTGACTGCCATGTTAGCACACACACACACACTTACATGTACTTTATGATGGTAAATGATAGGTCATGACAGAAGTTACCTGAAGTTTTATACTCATTTTGATCACAGCATAGGGACTATGTTTGCAGTCTACAGTAAAAGGTGATTAAAAGCCATCATCCATGAAGGTCATGATGGTGCATATCTGCAATCATAGCATACCAGAGTGTGTAGATGAATGTTGAGAGGTCAAGCCTATGCTGAACTAGATTAAAAGTTAAAACACACCTTGCAGTGAGACCCAAAGCAGCAAAGTAGAATATTCCTTGCACAGAGTAGACTACTATCAGCCCTGCATAAGCCAATAAAAAAGGAGACAAAGAGCAAAAAGGAATGAAAAAGAAAAGAACAAGAGAAAACTAAAAACATGCAGGAGTAAAAGTAATGAGGACTAATCAGACACTGATTAGTACATTTTATGTTTTCATGTTCATTGTAGTATAATATAAAAATAATTAAATATATTCATCTAAGCTGTGCACCTTAACATAGTCTGAAGAACAGACAAGCATATCACCATCAGATGACCATACAGAATGTTTTTGTCCAGAGATATTTATTCCTTGTGTTCCTTTATTATCAAATGCTGCACTGACATCACTGCTTGTAGAAATCCATCTGACTTCTGTTCTTATAGTTGGCACTTTCAAAAATAATTGGGTAGTAAGTGGAACCAGATGAGGCATGTCAAAATGTGTCATTTTTTGTTTCTTCAGATGTTGTTTTAAAGACATATCTTTGTCACAATTATAGTGGGAATAATAGTTCATTCATTTTTATGCTAGGCAGTATCCTAGAGTGTGGGCATTAAAAATATTAACAATATTTATTTATCCATTATATAAATGTTTAATTAATGGATTTAACTTATTGTTCATGCTTTTGAAATTATGAATATAACAATAAAATTGTATAAAGTATTATTTGAAAGAACATTTTTAAGCTTTTGTTTGTTTATAATATTTTAGTAAATGTTTTGTTTTATAAAGTTTTTATTTGCTTATCTTTCAAAAATGTTTACTATTGATTTTAAATTATGTACGTGTGTGTTGAAGTGTGTTTGTGTGTGTGTATGTTTGTGTGTGCATGAGAGTGTATGTGTCGACAGAAGCCAGAGGATATAGAACTTTTAATCAATATACAGTATAATGGATGTCTTTCTTGCATTTCTTTCTTTTTTAAAATAGTGAATCTTCCCCATTCCCATTCATATTTCTGAGCAACATTTGCTTACATTCCCTCTATTTTCCTTTGCTTTCTCCTGTCCATACCACCTTCTCTTTCTCTTTCTCTTTCTCTCTCTCTCTCTCTCTCTCTCTCTCTCTCTCTCTCTCTCTCTCTCTCTCACACACACACACACACAAGCACACACACACACCCCTCTCTCTCTCTCTCACACACACACACACACACACACCTCTCTCTCTCTCACACACACACAAGCACACACACACACACACACACACACCTCTCTCTCTCTCTCTCTCTCTCACACACACACACACACACACACACACACACACACACACACACACACACACACACATTTCTGTATATAGCCTACAGTCCTGGAACTCATTACGTAGATCAAGCTGGCCTCATACTCACAGGGATTCACTCATGCCTGAGTGCTAGGTTTCAAGGTATACCGCTATAACTGGTTGTCCAATTCTATTTTAGTATATATTTTTATTTATTCTTACATACTTCAGCTGCCTTGCTCTGTGCTCTCTGCCAACCCCCTCAACTTGAACCCAGTATTCTCCGTCCCACCTTTATGTTCTCTGTATTCTATCACTCTGCTTGTCTTTCTTCTGAAAATCTGTTGGATTTATCATGATCCTTGTTCTATTTTCACAAACTATTCACTTTCTCCACAAAGTAAAAACACATATTCAAAATTTGAAAGCTAGAATCTGCATGTGAGAGAAAATAAATTGCATTTGTTTTTCTTAGATTAGATCACTTCATTTAAATTAATTGTGCGGCTTCACATCTATGTTGGGGTTTTATTACATTTTGAGTCACTGTATAGACATTTGCATTCTTTTTCTGTGTGTATTTTTCTTCTTCCCAACTACTTTTATAAGAATATTGTGAAACAGTACTGTGATTTAAAAGTACATTTCTCTAACGACTATAGTGAACATTTTTGCAACTGCAATTTTAAATATACCTCTTATAGTAGATTATCATTTCAAGTACTTTATTAGTATATATATATATATACACATATATATATATATATGTGTGTGTGTATATATGTATATATATATATATATATATATATATATATATATATATATATATATATATAGTCTTTTAAAAAATATTACTTTGAAAGAAGCTGTTTGTGTTCTTGCTAGGAAGGGGTCATCTTATCTCAGAGTATAAACAGAGGTTTGTAATTTCAGGTTTTGCCTTAATACTGTTACTTTCCTTGCTCATAATGGAATTCAAAGCCATTTTGAGTAAAGTCTAATTTTTTAATGCACCTTCACTGTCATGTCACTGTCCTGCTGTGCCTTGATAGAAAATCCTGAATTCATGGATAACTTTTTCATTTTTAAGTTGTTCTTGGCAAATTGTGTAACCTTTACTTTTTTATAAACTGAATTGAGTAGATCTATAGATTTCTTCAAAATGGTCTTGTAGGACTTTGTTTTAAATTATGCTCAATCTATTGATGAATTTGAAAATTTATATCTGCAATTTTGAAACTTCAGCGAGTATGTGTGACATTCTCTTAAGTAAATATTAGTCAGTGAACACTTCTTTATAATACAGTATAATTTATGTCATAAATCATGTTTTTAAAATATTTATTATTTCTTATGTCAGCAGTATTACAAAAAGTGTTTTAAATATAGGTATAATTTATGTCATAGAAGTTATCCAATCTGCCTAAAATTTTCACACTGGCTACATTTTTCTAGACATCCCATGTGTATTTCTCTCTGGTTGGTGAACACTGGCCTCATTAACCAAATCTTTTCCTAGTGTTCCATGTTTTCTTTTTTGTAGATTTTACATGCTTTATGCCTCTGGTTTCACAGGTTGCCCTCCATTCTCAGATTGAGTCTTCCTCTACCACCTCCTCCCTCATTTTAGACAGCTTCAGACTTTTCACATTATTATTTATTAACTTGTTTCTATTTTCTAAGGAAATGAGTGGTAGAATACTAGGCTCTTAAGAAAGTAGGTGACTGGGGGTACTCTGAACATAGGCCTATAGCCAGCTTACTCTGGATGTCAAGTAAAAAATGAAGGTATTGTAAAACCACACACACACACACACACACACACACACACACACACACACACACACACACACATACACACACTACCCTGTGGTTTGAAATTGAACATTAGCAAACCTTTTAACGATCTTATTTGGACCTTTTGAGTTTTTTCTTCTTCCTTAAAAAAAAAAATTGCCCCTCAATAATGTTAAAGAAAATAAGATAAATAAACTAGGGGGTTACAATATATAATGACTTTAAATGGCCAATTAACATAACTTGTGAAAAAATAAACGTAGGTAGCTGTATTAGTCAGGATTCTCTTAAGAAACAGAATTGATAGAACACACACACAAATATCATACACACATACATGTAAGTAAATATGTTTGTATGAATGTATAGGATTTATTAAAATGTCTTCCTGATTATGATCCAACTATTCCAACAATGATTGTACTTCTATAGATGGTTGACGAGTCAAATAGTTTCTTGGTCTATGACTCTGGAGGTCTCAGTTGGTCTTCAATATACATTGCAATCTTGAAGAAGTAGGCTCTTACACCCTTGAAGATAGAAAATTGCCAGCAAAAGCAAGGGCAAGCAAGCAAACATAAAAGAATGTCTTTTTATATAGTCTGCCACCAGAAGGCATGGCCCAAGTTCGAGATGGGTATTCCCACCCAAAATTATTCAACCAAGAAATATCCCACCTGGTGGATTCAGGACAGGCAGGTCCAGTCCCCTCCTTCCAGGCTGAGCAAAGTGTCCCTGTGTAAGCCCAAGGTTCCAAACAGCCAGCTCATGCACTAAGGACAGGTCCAGGTCCCACTGCCTGGGTGCCTCCCAAACAGTTCAAGCTATGGGGCTGGGGGATGGTGGGAGCGGGGGCAGGTGGGGGAAGGACAGGGGAACCCATGGCTGATGTGTACAATTAAAACACAAATATAATAAATAAAAAAGGAGAAAAAAAGAAAAGAAAATGAAATATCCCTCACAGGTGTAACCACAGCTTGTCTTTCAGATAATTCTAGATGTAATGAAGTTGACAACCAAGAATAACCATCACAGTAATGATGGAATGATTTTTTTAAAAATCACTATAAAGTTATACATTAGTTTCTTCATTAAGAAAGGGCACATTTTTCTTCTTATTTCAAAATTCTAGCTACATTTTTCCACATCAAACTCACATTTGTATAATTCATTCAACACTCATCTCTGTAGTTAAAAATCTAATCTCTGGATTTTAGGATTCCTTTGTTTTGTTTCAGTAGATCTTTACTCATGTTCAGGAACATCTCTGAAAATACCCCAACCAAAAAATATTTATTCATATTTGAAAGAACAGCCAAGATTACACTGAGATAATAGGACCATCAACATTCTTCACCTCAGGTCAATGATGTGTGTAGTGGGTAGCCCTTCCAGCTTTGACCTGGAAGTAATATCCCCAGTGAGGCTCCTGGTAACTGTCACGCCTACCTATGGCCTGCCCCTGAGGTGGGTCCTGGGCAGGAGCCCTTAAGACCAGAGATCCAGATGTGCAGGCTCTTTTGTTTCCTGGTAAGCCTAGAAGTTGGATGATCGACCATGCAAAGTTCTCCAAGGAACACCACTGAACTGCATTTCATCTCTCCCAGATGCTGTAACATATCCCTTTACTTGTTGTAAATTACCCTGAAATAAACCTCCCTTTTAACTATGTGGAGTTGTGTTAATACTTCCATCCACAGATATGGGTGGTTATTGACTGGAAAGGATATCTGAAAGCTCACTGCATTATGGAGATTTTTGATGGGTGGGGGATAACTTTTAAAATATTTTAATTGATTCAAATTAATTTATTATACATTTTTTAAAAAAGTAAATTCTTCCCTTATCCCTTCACTTTCTATTTCTCTCTTGGCTACCTTCTTCTTTTCCCTCTCAGTAACAAAACATCCTCATTTGTTAACCCCAATGAGTCTAATTAGTGTGACTTGTTTGGTTATGAGTGTGGGACTATCTATTGAGTATGGATAGCATCTCTGGGACCACATCCCTGAAGAAAACTGACTCTTCCTCCTCAGTAGCCATCAAATTGCAATAGCTCCGCAGTCAGGTGTGGAACTTTATGAGACCTCCCTTCATCCATACTAGACTTTGATGCAGATTTTTGCAGACCATATATACACTGTCACAATTCAATATGGAATTGACTCTCATGTCTGGCAAATGTTGTTTGGCTGTATATATCCACTAGCTCTGGCTCTTACCATCTTTCTCACCCTATTCTTAATCTTCACTTTAAAAAAGTTCACTTATGCTGTAGGTCACATTTTAGAAAGCATTTGATGTATGTTTGTTATCTCATCACAGCAGCCCTAAGAATGTCAAAATGGTGCTTTTATTGCTCAGGAGAAAGAAGTGTGGCATATTTAAACAGATCTGGCAGCAAAAGCAGAAGTAAGGTATTCTGCCATGGTGGTTAGTGTTATTTCTGAGTCACCCAGAATGCACTTAGAAGTCATAATTCAAATTTTTCTAATAGCACCTTGTTACACATGTGTAGATAATCACTAAGACTACATACTCAAAATATGGTGAGGAATTCATTTGACTATCTAGAAAGGCAAAACAATCATATACCTGCTGGTGAATCACTTTTCGTTTGGCAGTGGACTGGACACATGGGGTCAAAAGCTGAAACCAGGACTGCTATGTTTGTGGTATTCTACACATTGATTTTGATGATGGGTGAATGCTTGCTTCTTTCAGTCCACTGGACTGAATACCTAAAATGAATGAAAACCTTTGGATATTTTCTACACTTCAATGGAGATGAAAAGATAAGCAGTTGGAAGTCTGTCACATCTATATTGTTAATATAAACATACAGTTTTGTTTAATTTTCTAAAATTTGCTACCCACTGTGCTTAATTAATCACTGTTTTCTCTGCACTGTCTTTAGATTTCTTGGCAACTATTCACAGTTGAGTAAGTTGTGACACACTCAAAGCCAGGTAGTTTCATGCTACTAGATCTGATGCTCTAGAAAGTTGGACACTGTTGTAATATTTGGATCATGGAATGAGGTGACATTTCTCCCTAGTAGAGAATAAGGAGGAACTGTAATTTAAAAGTTCTTGGCACTTAGTACCTAGTACTTAAGATTGTTTTATACAAAGAGAAAAGTCAAGAAATACCTACTTTATTACAAATAGATTTTACAAACATTTTTTATTTTGTTCATCGAGTATCTGTATATCCAGATAAATCAATATTAAAAGAGGAAAGTATTAGCACATTGAACAAAGGGTTGAAGCACTAGAAAATAGATAAGATGTTTAAAGAGTATAAATGAAGCAAGTATGAGCTTAGTTTCTCTTTCAGTTCCTTTGTTTACCCATTTCCCTTACACAGACACCATTTGGTGGATAATATCACAGGTACTACTTTAAAAATTATAAAGGAATCACATATTCATACATAAACAAAACATAACATAAAATCCATAGATTCAATGTCAGTTTCACTATGCCTATATATTTTTATCTAAGTCAATGTTGAATTTCTTTCCCAAGTCCTCTAGCAGGTAATTTATAAGTCAGATGATAGTTCTCATAATATGGCACTTACAGATCCTATGTAAAACCATGAATTTAAAAATCACAATTCTGTATGTTATCACTCATAATGTAATTAACTCTGATCCTTTAGTGATACTAAATACATGTTTTTAATTCCATTGGTATTTTATAAAAGTGTCCATTTGTTAGAATTAAAAGGCATACACATTGCATTTTATTGGTATGTTATAGTTTGTTTTCATTTATAAGTTTTCTGTACTTATTTGTATTGCTGGGTGCTGAACACAAGAATTCTGGAAGGTAGGCAAGTTGTTCTACCCCTAAGATACATGCCTACTTATTACAGTGCTCTTTTGCATAAAAGATCTCAATAAGAAACTTAAAACAACAAAATTGCTAGAAGAAAACCAAGACAATAATCTGAAAGATATGGGTGTCAGAAAAGACTTTCTAAATAAGACAACATTCACTCAGGAATTAAAACCAATAATTGACAAATGGGACAAATCTTTATATGTGACTATATAAACTAGAGTAACCATAGAAACAAAAGAAGTATAAAGTATACATATGGGTGTGTACACACATATATGTAGTTTAAAGAAAGTTACACCACTTGGGGTGGTAAAGTTATGCTCTAGGGTGATATTCCAAAAGAGCAATAGGTTGTCTAATAAATCCCCAAGTACCATCTTATTGTAATCTTTTTATTGTGTGGAACATTCATAAGACATTACTAATTTGGATGTATTTTGGGGCAAAGGTCATGCAATTTCTGTATTGTTTCATCTTTTTTTCCATATTTATTTCAAAACAACACTTTGTGTTTCTCTGCAGTCCTAAAGATTATCTGAGAATGTAGATAACTTATATTTAGAAATTACTGAATTGTACAATTCTAACACTAGTGACAGATGGCTTTAGCCTTTTGAAAAAATTTGCATACATTTGTTTTGCCAATGTCTGTTTGTTGACATTTTACTTTCCATGTATTTTGTATATCAGATTTAGTTAATATTACTAATTTTTTGTTAATGATAGGATCTCTGTATAGCTCTGGCTGTTCTATAGATCAACTATGTAGACTGGATGAACTCAGACTCACAGTAAATATTAAGGGTTATCAATAGAATGCTTATGTATAAAGATGGGTCTTGAATACCTCATTGATCTGATTAAAATGTAGTCAGAGATAGTTTAAGACAAATATTGATTTGTTGAAAATTAGAATTACACGCAAATAAAACTGGGGCTCAGATTAGAAACAAACCAAATTGTATAATAAGTAAACAGTATAAAAGGCATCCCAGAAGGAGAATTCAGAGTCATAATAGAAGTGAGACTATACAAAATAGGAACCAGTAATGTCCTATTTACCAGTTAGAAGACACTGGAAACAATAGTAATAGGATAAATATAAAGAAACACAGAACTATAGGCTACATCCTAATGCTAAAAATGAAATATCAATCCAGGTGAATGACATAATTGTCTATACATGATACTTAAGATATATAAATGATATGTTAATGAAAATTCTAATTAGAATATGTAACAAGATATCTTAAGTAAATTCAGTTTTTATGGGATCCTAAGTAATAATGTGTTGAATGGCTTTTTTTCTCATCTGAAGAATGATACATCACACTTGCTCTTACAGAAACAGAGGGAATTTCAAGGCATAAATGGGAAAGAACAAAGAAATCATTTATTTGGAGAATAAGTGATACAGTGTACATAGAGACACATGCAGTAGTTGATCTGGTGACACATTTTCAAAGAATGCACCCACACGTGTAATTCCTGTCTAGGTATTGTTTTCTTCTGTCATCTTCTAGAGGTTGTACAGAGTTAGGACTCAGGATAGGATGAACATGGAGATCAGACATTGAAGATCAGTGAATGCAGTGGCCAGTAAGATAGTCATTGCTCTGCAGGTATCTTCTAATAAATTTATGTACTTGTCAAAATCATGTTTAAATAAAAACCTGACCTTCATGATTTCAGGTAACAAATTTCCTAGAATTTGTGTACAATGTGTTCGTTTTTAAACTTTAGTCTTTAATTCTGAGATTACCATACATGAGTACACTGCATTAAATCATTTCCACCATTCCAGTAAGAAGAATCTCCATCCATTTCTGTTCATTTCCTCTACCTTCCCATGCTTTTTGGAATTCTTCTCTCTCTCTCTCTCTCTCTCTCTCTCTCTCTCTCTCTCTCTCTCTCTCTCTCTCTTTCTCTTATATGTGTGTGTATGTATATAAACACAAATAAAGATATATAGATCTCAGATGCAGTCCATTTAGTGTTTCTTTTATGTACATGTGTTCGGAGCTGACCACTTGTTACACCTACATCTCAGAGACTATGTTGGAAGAGCATCACTCAATGACTCTGACTTACTTGAAATGGAAATCGCTTTGTGTGGACCACCTGATTCACTCTCAGAGCCCCTAAGGCATTTGGTGGGGAAATGTACCTCATGTTCTTACATTTACCACTAATATAAGCCTATTGTTAGATTTCATTTGATAAAGGGACCATCAGATTGGACAGGTCCTGGGATTTAATGAGGGTAAATTGCTTGAGTGTAGCTCTTGTACTTGACAAATTATAAGACCTCTTACTGCTATTGGTATAACAATCCTGCAGAGATCATTATTTTAGCTCATACTTGTACCCAGGCAAAGTAGGTCTGGGCTCATCCTCCTCATGGGCCTTTCTTTAAACCATCTGGTCTAGTGGAACAAGCAGACTGACTGTACCATCTCACTCATACCAAATTTGAAATAAAATGTTTATGAAAAAGTTAAAGTTTCTTCCATCCTATGCTTTTCAACAAATAGATATGGACTGCATTTTCTGATCGCATTGTTATAGTTTGTATTAGTGCTATTCAATTTCTCTCACTTTCATAATACTTCTCACACTACCAAATCATATGTGCAGTATCTGCATCTTTCCTCCTCCTTTTTATCACTTCACTATTAATTCCTTTGTGTTTACTAACTTTAACTCTCTACTTTATCATAAACTATTTCTGTTCCTTATTTTTCTACCCATTTTGTGGGCATAGATATGTTTCATTTATAATGTATTTTAGAAGATTGTCTGTTCTTTATTTTGTGTTGTGTGATATTCTCTCTCTCTCTCTGTCTGTGTGTGTGTGTGTGTGTGTGTGTGTGTGTGTGTGTGTGTGTGTGTGTGTTCTGACAAATAAAGCTTTCCTGGAGATCAGAGGAAGGAGCTAGCCACTAGTTAACCATAGAAGCTGGAAGGTAGTGGTTTCAGCTTTTAATCTCATCATTTGGATGGTTGAGGAAATAGAGAAAAATAAAATGCAAGCCTGGTTGACTTTTTAAAACCTCTGTGGTATAATTAAAAGTTAAAAACAAATCTATTCACTTTTGATAGAAGGAGGAAGATAAAGCCTAAAGTTTAGAAAACAACTACAGTGAAATTATAGTAGAAAATTTACCAAATCTAGGAATATACATTGGCATACAAATACTGGAAACTTTTAGAAAATTGAACAGATATTACTAGAAAAGAAATTATCCATATGGTATTATACTTAAAATGCTAAAGCTGTAAAGGGAAACATATCAAAAGTTATAAGAGAGGGGAGTTAAGTTACTTCTAACGAGCTAATAGAAAAACTATACATTTCTCTGCAGATTATGGAAAAATCAAAAGGAAAATTAGTGTAAGGAAAGAAATCATACAGGTTAGAGCTAAATTAATTATATGGTGTCCAAAAGGTCAATCTAAAAGACTAATGAATGAAAGGATTGGCTCTCTGCAAAGACAAACAGCATTGACAAGCAATTAGACAAACTTCTTGATATAAATGTGTTCTAAATAATAACAAATCTTTCCAAGATTATAGAGACAGGCTTTGAGACAGATTTCAAGTGAAACATTCTTTAGTAATGCCTGCTATTCACAATGAGATGGGAAATTCAATAAACAGGAAATTCTGTGCTATGGAGTTTAAAGGAAAAAAAATCTCTGACTTCATCAGGTTGTGAAGGTATTAGATAGAATACACTGTGTTAACCAAGGAAGCTAATCTTATTGTCTCACTCTACCTTTGCGATGCTTGGAATTTAGCAGTTTAAGGAAGGCAACCATATTTTGAGAAATTAGATAATCCAGGGAAAAGAATGGTTATGTTCTATGGTACATACAATCTACTCAAACTGATACTAAAGGATCTGAGAGAAAATTAACTGAATAAATTAACAGATGAGAAATCAGAATGAGAACGAGAGAGGAATCAAAGTCTCTCAATAAAGGAAAACTCAGCGCCTGGCGGATTCACCTCTGGACGATTTAAAGATGAATTAATACCAGTGTTTCTCAAATTAGTGCATAAATCGGAAAAGGGAGGGTGGCAAGAAGGCTCCATGGTGAAGAGGTTTGCTGCCAATCCTCATAACCTGAGTTAGATACCTGAAGATCCCATGGTGAAAGAGAAAACCTATCATAACAGTCATTTTCTTATCTCCACTGCACACACCAGTTAAGACAAAATCAGGAAGTGATTGAAAATGATGGCCAAATATATTTTATTAAGACAGTGTTATCCTGTTACCAAATCCAAATAAGGGCAAATAAAAAAGTTTTTACATAAAATTAAATTACACACCCATTGAAAAATTTCCTTCCTCATGGTGATATTTTTATTTGTATGTTAATAAATAAAGCTTGCCTGGAGATCAGGGGGAAAAGGTCAGCCATTTTTTTTCTTTTAAAAACTTTCTGTGACCATAGATTAATTTTACATAATAATGGGTTTCATTATGAAACCATGTTTTCACAGAGGTATAGGAATTATTCTAATCATATCGTACATACCTTGTATCATTTTCTTTTTTTAATGAAGAGATTTTCTGTTCATTTTACATACCAACCACAGATTACTCTGTCCTCCCTCCTCCTGCCCCTCAGCCTTCTGCCCCCAACCCGCCTCCCATTCCTACCTCCTCCAAGGCAAGGCCTCCCATGAGGAGTCAGCAGAGCCTGATATATTCAGTTGAGGAAGTTCCAAGCCCCTCCTCCCCTCACCAAGGCTGTGCAAAGTGTCTCACCATAGGCATTAGGCTTCAAAAAGCTGGCTCATGCACTATGGACAGGTCCTGTTGCCACTGCCTGGGGGACCCCTATACAGTTCAAGCTCAACAACTATCTTGCTAGTCCAGTACCATAGGGGCTCCTCATATATTGGTCCACAGTTCATGCATTTCCACTAGTTTGGCTAATTGTTGTACTTTTTCCAGTCATGGTCTCCATAGCCCCTGCTCATGGAATCCTTCCTCTCTCTCTCATGGATTGGACTTCTGGAGCTCGGCGTGGCATGAGACTGTGGATCTCTGCATCTGCTTCTGTCAGTCATTGGATAAGGGTTCTATGATGACAGTTAGGTTATTCAGCCATCAAATCACCAGAGTAGAAGGCCAGCCATTTTAAGTAAACAAAGTCAGGCAGCACATGCCCTTAATCGGATCTCTTAGAAGGCAGGGTCTCTGTGTTCAAGGCCATACTAGGGAGCAAAGCCAAGTGTGGTGATACCAGTACCTTTAATCCCAGTACCAAACACAGAGACCTGGAAGTCTGTACAGACAGACAGTGACAAGGAAGTAGGGTAGCTGGGCTAAGAGCCAATGAGAGGGCAGAAAAGCAAGGCATATAAAGGTGTAGGTAGACAGGAAGTAGCTCACATTTGGAAGCTGCAGAGCTAGTGAGGTAAGATTGGCCGGTGGCTAGTCCTATTTCCCTAATTTTTAAGGCTTTTACCCCTATATTTGGCTCCATGTTTTTTATTTAATAAGACCATTTAGAAATTTGTCTACACTTCATGAATATAGAAAATCCTTAAATAAATTATGTGGAAGGCATTTTTAAAATTATGTTACAAATATTCTACATTATGGCTAACTTGGTTAATAAAGGAATGAAAGGAAGTTCCACGTATACAAATTCAATTATGCAACATTTCTTGGGGAAATATGGTCAAACAAACATGACCCAGTCAGGGTCCCAGTAACAGCCCAAAGTAAAAACATGTCTGAAGTATAACTTTCTGAACCAATTTGTTCTTGTTATTTGTTTTTTGTTTTGTTTCTTTTCTTTTTTTTTCTTCTTCTTCTTTTTTATTTTAGCAGTAAATCACTAACTACCCACTCCCCTGCTACTCCCATGCATTGATCTTCTGACTTATCAGCTGTTACCCGAGCCAATGCATAAGTCCCACTCTACCTATAGGTTCCTTAGCCACACTTTGAGAAGTTAGTTTAGAAGCTACTACGATCAGTATACATGAATACTGTAGATAAGTTACTGGGACTTTCCTTGACAGAATTAATATTCTTAATTATATCTTCCATCCTTCCAAGTACTTCTCTCCTTAATGCTTGTACTTAAAATCTGTCTCCAAACACCCTTTACTACATTCTAACTCTTATGCTTATTGGCTTGTTCTGAAATTTTTCTCTGTGGCAAAGTCACAAATCTGCTTTTAATCTGAATAAAGGTCAATAAGAGATTAAGGGAAGCCTGTGAATGGTATCATGGAAAAATTCCTTTGTCACCACTGCCTCTGAAGGAACCAATTACAAGAAACAACATTGACTAATCTTCTAGAACTATTTAATTATCAACAATGAAGCCAAAACTTATATTAAAAATTAAAAGAAGAAAAAGAAAACAAAAGGGCCAAACTCTTAGTAAGTGTTCTTGGAAAAATCATGTATTAAAGACTGGATCCTTGTCTCTCATGTTAGACAGAAATCAACTCATAATTCAGCAGGGATTTTTGAACTACTTAGGTAAAACAAAGATGGGAGCATGAATGATAATTTTTGAACAGGGCTTTACTAGTACAGGAAAACTTAAGTAAGAATTGACCAATGAGTTTGAATCAACTTAAAAAGTTTCTGCATAACAAAAGAAATAAATATCACAGTAAATAAATGGGACAAAGAATAGGAGAATGTCTTTGCAATAAATTCACATGACAAGTGATTGATATCCAAAATATGTAAAAAACAAAAACAAAGTGAGACCCTAATACTATGAGTGATAAATGTAGATGACCACTTAAAATTGAAGTACAAATGGCCAATATGTGCATTAAAAAATAAAGAATCTTTAATCATTAGAGAAATAAGTCAAACTACACTGAGATTTCATGCTACTTCCTAAAGAATGGAAACTTAAAATAACAAATAATGATGAGGAAATGAGAAAAAGGTCACCTTATCTGCTTCTGGTGAGAATTAAAGCCATTGTAGGAAGTTTGCAGGGAAGTGTCTTAGTAAAGTTTTCTATTGCTGTGATTAAATACTGACCATCAGCAACTTGGAGGTGAAAGGATTTATTTCAACTTACAACTAAGGCTGCTACATCATTGAGGGAAGGAACTAAGAGCAGGAATCCAAGGCAGGAACCACTAGGCAGGGACTGAAGAAGTGGCCTAGGAGGAACAGGGTTACTGGCTTGCTCCTCATAGCTTGCTTCAGCCTGCTTGCATATAGCAACCAGAACTAACAGTCCTAACAGTCCAGGAGTAGCACTCTCCAGAGTCATTTGTGCCCTCTCACTTCAATGTTTCATCAAGAAAATACACTAAGAGCTTGTCCAAATGCCAATCTGGTGTAGGCAATTTCTCTATTAAGGTTCTGTCTTCATAAGACTCTAGCTCTGTCAAGTGACATAAAACTAGCCAGTATAGTTGACTGCGTACTTAACGCAAAACACATCACTATATCACTGTTCAACTACAACCTTATTTTTCTTCAGCAATAAAATGTTAAATTTAATATTATAGCATGAGATATTCCAAATTTTAACAATCCCATATTCTTTGAAATTCCAAACACTTTAAAAGTTCAGTCTCTTTAAAACATCCAGAACAGGCCAGGTGGTGGTTTTGCACACCTTTAATCCCAGCACTCAGGAGGCAGAGGCAGGCAGATCTCTGTGAATTTGAGGCCAGCCTGGTCTCCAAAGCAAGTTCCTGGAAAGGCGCAAAGCTGCATAGAGAAACCCTGTCTCGAAAAACAAAACAAAATCCAGAACATCCAAAACCTCCCCAAATTTCAATTTCTCTAAATTATCTAAATCTGTTCTAAAATATCCAAATCTACCTAAAATTCCAAAGTGTCTTAACTATGGGCCCCTGAAAATTAGGGGGGAAAAGTTGAATATTTTCTTACCCTAAAGTGGAAGAACCACAGCAGAGTTATAGTCAAATCAAAGCAAAACTGATGCTGCATGGAATAAATGGTTTGGTGTTTGACATCTGGGGTCCAGTCATAATATTCTGTGTTCCACAGGGCCTCAGATACTTCTATGACTCTGCCCTCTGTAGCACATATGGTTTGTCTCATAGGCACAGGCTGGCGCCTCTCCATGGCTGCTGCTATCCTTGGTAATCATCTTATGGTACTGGCATGATCAAGATGCTGGGGTCTTCACAGCAACTGTGATGAACTTTTGCCATTATACTCTTCTAGGCCTTTTCTTCAGGGACTCTAGTCCTGACACGTGATAGCAACCCTTAACTTCTCTCTATTACCCCTTTTGGAGCTTCTACTGCAACTGAGGCTGAACCTTCACAAATGGCTCCTTTGAGTTTCTTAGAGCACCAAGTCTTAGCTGCTATCCTTGACATTTCCATGCTTTCAAAACCAGCACTACCTATGAAACTTACATGGTACTCCGTTCAGTCAGCTCTTGTATGCTCTGGAACACAGTTTCTTTGTACTGACCCTGAGGAAACAAGCCCCCAAAGATTTGTTTTCCAAGAAACTGGTCTCTTGTTACTCATAGGTGATTCTTCAACTCTACTTGACCAAAACTACATGTTCTTTCTTTCTTTTCTTTTTTTTTTTTTTTCTGAGACAGGGTTTCTCTGTGTAGCTTTGTGCCTTTCCTGAAACTCACTTGATAGCCCAAGCTGGCCTCTAACTCATAGAGATCCGCCTGGCTCTGCCTCCCAAGTGCTGGGATTAAAGGAGTGCACCACCACCGTCTGCCAAAACTACATATTCTTAATCCAAAATATCACATAAGTGACTTTCATAGAGTCTCTGCTGCTTTCTGAAATGTAACTAGCCTGGCTTCTGTGTTCTTGTAGCACCCTGAGTTGAGGTCCTGAGACAGGGAAGGGACCTCAGTGCAAAGAAATGAAGTGTCTGACTACCAGATGAGTTTCACACAAGTGGTCAGCCCTGAATAACTCAAGCCAGCTTTATTCATACTTCAAAAACAAGCATGTTTTTCCATACTAACAGACGTGTTTTTCCCACTCTCCTACCTTAACCTCCAGCAAAAACAAAGATGTCAAATATGTTTTTTCCCCAACTTTTACATCAAAATATCTTTTAAACCCAAACCAACTTTTATCATCTTGCTGAATGCCCAAATATACATCCAGGTGCATCCAGTCTTTACAAAACTAAAAGATGATAAACATAGGCACACATTTTCAAGAACAACAATACTGTTCAAACTTAACAAAGCATATTTACAGAAATAGAGGTGAATTGCCTCTGATCTTGTCAGCACTAAATCAGGAAAACTCCCAGGATCTGACATCCCTGACAAAAAGGAAGTGACAGCTGACATCCTCAGACAAAAAGGCTGAGAAACTTCAGCTACCAAAGCATTTTCAGGGAAAGTATCCAATGAAAAAATATGGGGCTCCCAGGAATGGTCACACCTATCCCAATGTGTGACCGACACAGTGAAAGAGAAGAGAGTATGCAGGCCTTGTGGTCCCCTCAGTATTGTGGGCTTTTCTGCAGTCCACTGGTCCTTACAGAGTCAGACTGCCCCCATGGGCTTTGTCTCACCTGGAGACTTATTGGACAAACATTCATATACTGGTCTAAAACTAGGCCACATGGCTCCCAACACCAGGTCTCCTTTTTCTGTGTCTCTTTCAGTATTCTTTTATTTTAGCACCCCCCTCCCCCTTACCACAATTGTTCTTAAGTTTTCACAACCCCGAATTCCAAATTCCTTCCACAGCTTTCCTTCAAAATGTGGTCAGGTTGTTCACAGCAATATACCATTATGTGGTACCAATTTCTGTTTAGGCAGAATTTACAGTGCTGTGATGAAACACTCACCAAATGCAACATGTTGAGGAAGGTATTTATCTCAGCTTAGAACTCTCGGACACACTTCATCACTGGGAGCGGGGGTGTTCGGTTCAAAGCTCAAGACAGGAACCTAGAGGCAGGGACTCAAATAGAAGCCATGGAAAAATGATTCTTAATGACTTGCTTCCTCGAGCTTGCTCAGCCTGCTTTCTTATGGCACCCAGGATCACCAGCCCAGGGTTTGCACTGCCCAGAAGGAGATGAGCCCTCTCATATCAATCATCAATCATGAAAATGTCCCTTATAAGCTCCCATGAGCCATTTTGGTGAGAGCACTTTCTCAAACAACTCTAGCTTGTATCAAGTTGACATAAAACTCATCAGCACAGGAGGGTCTTGAAGATTTCCAAAAGGAGCTAACATATAAATTAGTTGTATGATTTATGGGTTTATATATCCAAAGAACCAATATTAACTTACTATGGAGATGCCTACATGCAAATATCTATTGTGATGCTCTTTACTGTAATTAAACATGATTACTGAACATTATTGCAGTAGCCTAGGCAAATACCAGCACATTCAATCAAGAAATAGGCTATGTATACACAACGGAGTCTCATTCAATACTAGAGAAGAATAGATTTGTTTAGTTGCAGATGACAGGATAAAACTGTATTAGGCAATAAATAATGCTTCAAAACACAACAGAAAGGACACTGAAATAACAGAGGGGCTTGTGGGACATGAAACTCTGGAGAAGGTTGTGGACTTTGTGTGGGGAGGAAGGATAACAAGGGGCATACTTATGAGTATGTATATTCTCTGCTTTTATAAAAATATGTCAATGAAACCTATTATTTTATACTACTGACAAATGTCTCAAGCAGAGGTTATATTTGACAGATTTTTTTCAATCATCCACTTTTCAATTTCATTATTATCTCAAAATATTTTGTCATGAAAGAAAAATCTTCAAAGTTTTTAATGTGACTTTACTGAATGGACACTTCCAAAGTAAGACTAAATCATTATATTTTCTTGTCATACATAGAGGTCACAGAAGATACCTGTTAACAGCAAGGTGGAGTTCTCATAGTGTTGTTGATTATATTTATCTGACCTTAATTAGAAGCTAGCATACTAAAGATAGAGCATGTTAAATTAACACAAAGTAGCACAAGCCATTAGTCCAATATGCTTTGTGTTTTTGTGAAATGGAGAAGAAAGTGCTAAGACATAGATATATGTGTAAAATGCCATATTCTAAGGAAGTGGATAGTAGAGTACTTTGAGTTACAGTAATGATATATTTTACTCTAATGGACACCAAGATTTCAGACTCTTGAGTACCTAGAGTTTAAAGTGCATAGATTTATATTGTCTTAAACCCCTTATATTAATCAACTTAAGAAAATAAATAATGCTTTTCATTATTAACATCACTTATATTTTATTTATTATCCTGTATATTACCAAATGGAATACATTCATTTATTCCATTCTAGTCATTATAAAACACAGAAATATAAAATGTGGTATATGGTTCCATGGAGCGATCTAATTGATGCTTTAAATCTCAGTGAAAATGAATGTTCATGATAAACACCACAATAGCTTCCTAAATTGGAAATTACTTACAGCAAACAGAACTCTGTAAGTCAGGGTAGGAAAACAACTCACATACTCTCCATGACTCCAAATTTAATCTGTCATTCAGAGAAATAATAATGAGACTTTCAGGAAGAATGAAATTAGAGCAGTGTTCTCATAATTACCAAAGACTTGATTCCTAAAAATCACCAACCCAGTTCAGTGTCACAGAAGAGCCACATTTTCAAGTAGTGGAAAATGGTCCTGCAGAAGAGGTAGAGACTTTGCAGAGTGTCTGAGAGAAACAGAAGATTAAATCTCCTTCAAAGGATAGCTATTGTAGAGTTTTGAACATTAGTCTAAAGAAAGGACCTGAAAGAGATTAATCCAGAGATTGTGTAGAAAATTAATTAGAGTTGGAGAGAGGAAAGAGTCACAGAAAAAGAGCCAGGGAGCGACTGATGCTATTTTAGAAAACTGGTTAAGGAATTGAGACCACCAATGTTAGGGACTTAAATGAATGCTCCTGACCTATAGTATCAGCTACAGTTTCCCCATTCCACTTGAGATTCTGATTTCTCTATTGCAGTTTAATTTTCCTCTTTCATCTCCAGTGGATTTGAGCCAGGGCATCTATTTTAGGTATCTTTTCACTGACAATGAAGGATCTCTGCTTCACCTTGAAAGACCTTGAGTAAACTTTGCCTGTTAAACACAGTTAACATCTAGGGCATATGAACATATTTATAACTTTCTATACTAAAATTTTGGTTTGTGAGAGTGTCAAGCCCAAAATTTTCAGCTGTGTTCTTTAATTTGGCTGAGTTAATTTGTTGGCTACAGCAACTTCTTCACCAGATCACTAGTTGAGAGTGATCTAGCTACAAGACTGGGATAGGTAAGCAATGTTTCCCGGATGCATATGTTATACTTTGAACTGGGCCTCACTTGTCTGAAATTTCTCTTTTAGAAAATATATCTACTTCATGTCCAAAAGTCAAGGGTATTTCTGATGGCATATTAGATTAATTATTAAGACTGTTTGGTCCGATAATTCAATTTATGTATAAGTTTATATGTGTACTTTGAATTGTTACTCAATTGTATACACAGTATTAAAGGATGTATTTTTCTCTGAAGAGCCATGCTGAAAGTTCACAATTTGCATTTAAAAACAGTAAATTAGATATTTTACTTTTGAATAAAAATGATGAAATTGATTTTTCTATAAATATATAAGTTCTTATTAATGGTTATTTCAATTATGTTTTTAAAAAAAGGATTCACACAGAATTGAAATGACAGATTCTGAGTATTGTGTCTTCATTTGAGAGAAATTCAAATGAACAGAAAAAAAAGAACACAGCTGAAACGATGAAATGATTTATTGTTCTTAAAAATATCCTGAGCTGAATGAGAACAACCATAGACATGTTATGGGGGATAGGAGAAGTCCAATACACCTCCACCCGACACAAAGAACTAGAGGCAATAAGGATAAGAAATATTCTAAAGGAACTTAAAAGATATTAATTCCTGATAATTCTTAGAATGAAATTTAACTAGATAGCCATTGATTTAAAAAATCCCTATCAGTTGCTTCAAAATCAGCCAAAAATGTTCATATTGTAAATATTGCATGATGAACTATACATTTCTCTTAGTAAATTTACTCTATCATTTACTGTGCTATTCTCCAACAAGTATTATGAATGTTTCAATATAATTTTATCAGAGAAAATCATTTAGTAAACTTTAAATATTCTAACTGTGCATATATATTATTAAAATAGTTATTTTAAGTAATTAGAAATTATTTACATTATCATTTTTCTGCTCTGTCATGTAAGATTTATTTTCATCAATTTTATTTAAGAAACAGGAAAAACAGCCCAGTGATGAAGTTATTCTATTTTTTGTGGTAAAAATATCATATATCTTCATCACAAATTGTATTGTTATTAAAATTTGTAAATATAACTAGACTCTTTTACTAGAACATAAAACAGTTAAAAGAAGAGGTTTTTACATTTTTACTAGGCGATTGGATTGATGCAGTTTTACAAAGATGATGTCTGAGTAAGAGTTTAATAAGTAACAGTTAAATGAAGCCCTGAAATTTTTATGTAATTTATTATTTACTTATTGTCTTGAAGTAACTTCAATAGATACATTAATCTTTCTAATTTAAATTAAATTAATATATTGCCATTTTGAACTTTAAAATTATGAATTTTTAAAAAAAATAATATTAGTTCATTTATCTTGTAGAGTTTTAATTTTTTTCTTTTATTGAAAGCTATTTTTTCCTTATGGTAATCCCTCCTTCCACTCCTCCCAGTTCCTTCTCACCTTCTGTCTGGACCCACTCATTTTCTATCTCCCATTAGAAAATGAACAGGCTTCTAATGGATAATAATAAAATAAAATAAAATAAAATAAAATAAGCTATCATATAAGAATTGGACTAAACAGAAGAAAAATAGTCTAGAGAAGGCACAAGAATCAGAGATGCACTTGTTTGCACACTAAAGAATTTCATAAATAAAAAACAAAGCAAAACTGGAAACTATAACATATATGCAGAGGACCTGACAAAGACCCATACAGGCACTGTGAATGCTGCTTCAGTCCCTGGAGTTCTTATGAGCTTTGTTCATGTTTATTAGAGGGCCTTGTTTTCTTGGTGTCCTTCATTCCCTCTGGCTCTTCTGCTCTTCCATCTCCTCTGCTGCAGGGTTCCCTGAGCTCAGAAGGGAGGGATTTGATGGAGATATCCCATTTAGTGCTTTTTTTTCAAGCTCTCTTACACTCTAGATAATACCTTGCCCTTGGTCTCTGAATTTGTTTCCATCTTCGGCAGAAAGAACCTTCTTAAGGTTATTCTTAAGTAATTTTCCCCGATGATCCCTTCAGGAATGCATTTCAAAATTCACCCTTCTCATTAGTATTTGATTTGCAACTCTAACTTTGTCTTTAAACATGACAGTTTTCATAAGATTATATTATCAAATTATTCTGTTGGAGATTTTTGAATGTTGAAATGTTCTTATTATACCTTGATGGTATTGTGGAGTAATATCTTATTTTAATTCACAACATGGGAATATCTAGGAAATTCATGGAAAAAAGAAAATTTTCTGTGATTACTTGTGTCAATAATATATAGTTTACATTAAATTATAAATATTGAGGTGACAATGTTTCCCCCAAGTGTCCTAGATTACTTAACAAAATACCCAGTGTAAGGCATCAGAAACCACTCTTTCAGTTAGTGTTCAGTGTCCAAGAGACCCCAAAACAATGTAGACAATTGCCAATGCCCTTGGTTACCTCCCAGAACTTGAAGGTAAAACCATATTGCTGAAGGTACCTCATTTTTTTTTAATTGTGAAGGCACAAGACATTGAATAATTGAGCTAAAACTTATTTGACCAGTTGTAAAACCTATAAAATCACACCAATGACCTGTACCAACAGATATACAAAAGGGTGTATATTGGCACTTATATTTTAGGAGTAAGTAATAACTTCTTTAGCCCTAATAAATAAGAGGGTGTTTAAGCCTTGTACTGTAAACTACAAACTAACCAAGTCCCTGTGACTGTTGAGGTCATTAAGCCTTGAGGAAATCCCTGTACCGCCATGTTAATAAATAAGTATAATTCCTAAATGTGTTGTAAATACACATCTATCCAGAGGTAAATAAATCTAGCTCTCAACATTCATCAAAGAAGCTTCCTCTTTACAGCAAATGGAGATCATCACAGAAATCCACACCTGGTCAAAATACATAGAACAGCTGACTATTGGGTGCACATTTCCAGTTGATAGACCTACATCAGAATCCTTAGACCTAAGGCTCAGGGAAGATTTTCTCAATGCACTCCAATTATTCTGCTCATGTTCCCAGTTATATCACTCCCATTAATTCTTTTTGTTTTAATTTTTTCTCCTGATAGTTCATTTTATTTTAACTAGGAAAAGGAAAGAAAAAAAAAAACTATGTTAAAATATAAGGATTATGGGTAGACATTTCTCTTTCCTAGATTCCAGAGTTACATTTTATTACATGTTTGATATGTCATCAGTAGTATTAGCACGAAAGCTTAAGTTTTATATTATTTACATATAAATTTATTTTACTCCATCATTCACATAGCAGGTAAAATTCTCCTTTTATGCACATTCTATTATGTTCTTTGTCCTCTGAATCTTCTTAGATTTTCAGACATCTCCATTTAAAATCGAGATTATAGACAAGTGCATGTATTTTAAAACATTCATCTACTGCGGATTTGGACTGTCCTAATGTCCTACTTCACATTAGCATTTCACACTGCCACAGTTCACTAGGCCTTTTATAAAATCGCTTTTTCTCTCATACTATATTATTTTCTACAGGCCAAATGATAATTAGTTTAGCAAATGGCTAGGTCAGACTTCTGGAAGATGTACTGAGCACATATTCTAAGGCAGTACTTGACAACAAAGGTAGTAATACTCAAAACTGGGATTCTTGAACTTTTCAAGTTGTTCATGTAGGTCATTATTAGGCCATGTTGGTTTTACTGATTGCATATTTTTCTGAGGTAGTTTTAAAAATTAGTGCATTAAAAAAGTGTGCAACCTAGAAGAGGTAAACAAACACAGAATTTCATATTGGAAGCAACAAGATATTCAACTAATTCATTTTCTTTCTTATATGACCTAACCATACTAATGCTATAATATATTTATAAATTTTTAATGCATGTTTATAAATATATATTAATATTTAATTATTTTGAGGGTTTTGGCACTTTTAAAGGAAGTTGTCACTCTTTTCATCTTATACATGTAAGTACTGAGACTTGAAAGTTAGACTGATGAACAATTGCTGATCAATATTGAGGAGAGAAGGAGATCTTTGATTGGTGTGTGAAATGAATGAAAAAAATTCTTAAAAAATAAAGAAAAAATAGGGCTTGTAATTACAAACCTCCTTGCTTTAAACAATCAATTCACCTGTATTTCAGCCTAGAGAATGGGAAAAGGTCTTCATCAACCCCACATATGACAGAGGGCTGATATCCAGAATATATAAAGAACTCAAGAAATTAGACATCAAAATGCCCAACAGGCCAATTAAGAAATGGGCTATAGAACTAAACAAAGAATTCTCCACAGAGGAAGGTCAAATGGTTGAAAGACATTTAAGGAAATGCTCAACATCCCTAATTATCCGGGAAATGCAAATTAAATTGACTCTTAGATACTTACACCTGTCAGAATGGCTAAGTTCAAAAACACAGAAGACAGCTTGTTGGAGAGGATGTGGAGCAAGGGGAACTCTCCTCCACTGCTGGTGGGAAGGCAAGCTTGTACAGCCACTTTGGAAATCAATATGGAGCTTCTTTAGATAATTGGGAATCCATCTCCCCCAAGACCCAGCTATAGTACTCTTGGGCATATACCCAAGGAATGCTCAATCACACCACAAGGGCATTTGCTCAGCTATGTTCATATCAGCATTGTTTGTAATAGTCAGAACCTGGAAACAACCTAGATGCCCTTAAACTGAAGAATGGATAAAGAAAATATGGTACATATACACAATGGAGTACTACTCAGCAGAGAAAAACAATGACATCATGAGGTTTGCAGGCAAATGTATGGATCTAGAAAAAAATCATCCTGAGTGAGGTGACCCAGACTCAGAAGAACATGGTATATACTCACTCATAGGAGGATACTAGATGTAAAACAAAGATGACTAGACTGCTACTCACAACTCCAGGGAGGCTACCTAGAAAACTGGACCCTAGGAAAGACCCAAGGATCACCCAATGACAGAGAAATGGATGAGATTTACATGAACAACCTGGATGACAGTGGGAGTGATGAAGGGCAAGATTTGAGGGAAAGGAAGTTTAGGGGAGCAGGAGATCCTAGCTGGATCAAGAACAGAAAGGGGGAATGAGGAATAACAGACCAAGATAAATGAAGACCACGTGAGAACAGGAGTGCTCAAGAGGTCCCCAGAAATCCACAATGATACATCCTCTGTAGACTGCTGGCCATGGTCGAGAGAAAGCATGATCTGACCTAGTCCGGTGATCAGATGGCTAAATACCCTAACTGTCATGTTGGAACTCTTGTCCAATAAGTGATGGAAGTGGATGCAGAGATCCTCAGCCAGGCCCCAGGTGGAGCTCCAGGTGTCTAACTGTCGGGAAAGAGGAGGGCTTGCAAGAGCATGAATTGTTAACTCCAAGATTGCAAAAAGCACAGGGACAAATAGCCAAACGAATGGAAGCACATGAATTATGATCCAACAGCTGAGGAGCCCCCAGCTGGATCAGGCCCTCTGGTTAAGTAAGACAATTGAATAGCTTGATCTGTTTGGGAGGCACCCAGGCTGTGGGACCAGGACCTGTCCTTAGTGCATGAGCTGGCTGTTTGGAACCTTGGGCTTACACAGGGACACATGCTCAGCCTGGAAGGAGGGGACTGGACCTGCCTGTATTGAATCCACCAGGTTTAAATTAGTCCTCAGGGGTGCCTTGGTCCTTTGAGACATGGGAATGGAGGGGAGGGGCTGGGGGGAAGTTGGGGGTTTGGGCGGGAGGGGGGAAGACAGGGGAACCCATGGCTGATGTATAAAATTAAAACACATAATAAAAGAAATTTTTTAAAAAAGCTTAACCAGCCCTAAAAAAAAATTAACAGTAACATTTTAAAATATTCTTTACTTAAATTGCCTAGAGAAGAGCTGTGTTTTATATTGAAACCAAGAACCCAGAGCAAGGTGTATTCTATTCTAAAGGAGATTGAGACTAGGACAAAGGAAGGAGCTAGAGACTCAGAGATCTGATGTTGAATTCTGGCTTTGTACCTTAAGCCAATGGATATGTAATAGACATGTGAAGAGCAAAGACAAAGGTAGGCATCATTCATTACACCTCTATTTGGATGCTGAAGCTGAACTAGACAAATGGTAGCATATCATTATATAATGTAGAATCGTGCATGTAGTGCACAATTGCAGGATGATTTCAAAGCAAGATTTTGCCCTCAACATGAAATAAAAAAAATTAGATGATTGCTAATCAAGGTATCTAAGTATTTGTTTGTTATGTTTCTGGATTTTATTGCAATTATTGGGGCTAGAAATAAAGCATTGTGTGCCTCAAGCTGAAGGACAAGATCAGTTCTAAAGTAACCGTTGGTATAACATGTATAAGGATAGCACTTTTATGCCCGTATCTCATATAAAGTACTATAACACCACTGCCACCCTCACCCTTCTTTTTAAATGAGTTAAATAGGAATTCCAAGGAATGTGTAGGAGAATAACAAACATAAGTTTAGTACTTTTAATTTTACTTAACTTGATGTGCATAGTGACAGGAAGTGTCTAAGCCATGAAAGGGAATGGATTTGCCCATTAGTTGGGTAACAAGAATGTGTGTAGTAGAAACTCTCCAAATGAAAATGAAACTTGCTCTTTACTTCCTTGCTGTGTGGTGTGTTTTCCACACAGACAGCCCTATGGAAATAGCATCAGCCCTTTAAGTGATTGTAGGGTGTAGAGAATGTATGTTAAAGACATGGAATCCTGAGCTAAAATTACAAATATACAAATATTTGTAATATTTATTCAAATAATTATCTGTATAATTTTTTAAAATTTACATATAAGATCATCACAGAGAATACAGTTCTTACAGCCCTCTCCTGTTTGTATGGTTCAAAGAGATGACATGTTGTACTCCTAGGGAATGCTGAAATGTAAAGAAAATGGCAAATCAAGATTAAAAACATCAATTAGAAGACAGGGAAATAAAATACAACAGTGAAGAAAATAAATATTGTTTGGTTTGAGTAGAAAAGGATTATGATTAAACTTCTCCATCTGGCATCTTTATAAAATATTTGACCTGAAAGACTACAGATTTGAACTCCTAAAAGTAACTCAAAGTCAAAATTATGGTGAGACTATAAAATGATCTCAGCCTCCATTATGGTATTTGGTGTGTGTGGCAAGTGTGCACACCTGTATAAATTATACATAGATTATTTATATTACTCTCCAGAGATTTTTCTGATACCTAGTTCCAGAGGGTAACTTACCAATTCACCTTGAGGCAACCTGTGATCACATTTGTATAGCCATAAATTTATTTTGCCTATTGTTGATCTTCATATAGATAGCATGAAGTTTGTACTTTTAAAAACATGCTAGTTTGGCAACCCATACATGATGCTCCTTCTCACTACTAAATAACAGTTTAGTGTATGGGTCCCTTACTTAAATATCAAATTCCCTGAGTAGGCAAATCTGTACTATTTCAAATTATGTCTGTTATTGTTTAGGATAGCATGAACTTCCTTATGTAAAGTCTGGTATGAACTTTGCATAATTATTTTTGTAGGTAAACATTTTACTTTATTTTAGCACAAATGCACACTAATGTAATTGCCATGTCATATACTAAATGTAATTATATTTTGTGATTATAAGAAATTAAAAAGTTACAAATAATTGGATCAGTCTACATTTCACACCTAAATGTAGAAAGCTATAATGACTTCAAAATGCTACAACAATTTTGATTTGTAGCGCTTTTGAATTTTAGTCATCCTGAGAAGTCCAAATTATAATGCATCTTACTTCGAACCTTTGTTTTTTTATTATTAGACAGAGTCCCTGTTCATGGCCACCCCAAAGTCTGGTTGTTAAGTTGCTTGTTTTACTAAACTTCTATTGTTGTTGTTAGTGCTTTTTGGCTTGATTTGTTTTGTTGATTGACAGATTGATTGGTTGGTGATCATTTGTTTCTTTGTTTGTATGTCAGGAAATTTACCAGTCCTTGAAAAAAAAGAGGTCTGGGTGATCTTCATCTTGTTGGAGTTTAATTACTCATATCTGAAATTTGAGCCAAAAAGCAAATGTTCTCTTTCCTACAGAAATCGCAGCTTTTAGGATCGCTTGTGTTTGAACTGAGAACTAATTCTACCTTTGCAGATAGAATCACCTTTTTGTATACCCTTGTTTTGGAGCTGTGTCTAAGTTAAACAAGAAAAAAATGAAAACTGTAAGCTTTAAACTTTACTGCAGTGATTAAGCTGTAATCTCTATGGTCCAAATTGCTCAGTACACTTTTGCGATGGCAAGTTACAACTGGATTCAGACAGCTTATTTTCTTTGGAGCAGGTGTCTTCTTAGTGGGTTTGTCCACAAGATGTACCAGACATTGACTTAGTCCAGAGTGGAAAGAAGACACATGACTCCTTTCTCTGTGCTTCCTTCCTTATGAATGCTGCTGCCCCCAGTGTCACAACTGTGTCCTTAGAGGAAGTGGGTTCTGATTTGTCAGCTCCTTAGACAATCATGATAATGTTTTATCTCAGAGATAATAAATCAAAAGTTTATAGTTATTTTCTTATAAGTTCTTTGGTTGCCAGAATCAGCTGAACACTGGCTGCTTCTTAGAGATCTGTATAGTAGTTTTGAAGGTGTTTGTCTCCAAGTGTATCCAATTGGTTTCCTAAGCCTTTCCTCCGATTTCATAATCACATTGCTTGTAGTTGCTTCTAGAGTTTTAATTGCTACATTCCATCAATGTGGTTATTTACTTTCTTTGATCTCATATTGTCTTTACTAGTTTCTAAATTAAGTTCCTTGTTTAAATAAATAAAGATATATATTTTCCCCCAAATTTGATTAATTCAATCTTAAAGGTATGTCAGTCTTTGCTGTAAAGGAACACAACACACCACTCCCACTGTTTATACTGGATAACGCTGCAAGTAAATGCAACAAATTTTCGTCTCCTAAGCAAGCTATCTAGATGCATGGATCTCCTCTAATGCAGTGAGATTCAATTTATTCTACAGTGATTACTCTCCATTTTAGGCTAAGAGACTCAAAACCAAATGAAGTAATAGACTATAGAGTCTTCACTCAATGTTACTCCTGTTAATATCTCACATTTCACCCATAAGACACTCCATTTGTTTAACATCAAATCAGGAGCAGAACCACATATCCAGAGGAGAGTTCTTTAAGATAATTACAGATCATTGATTTAAAGAGAAAAATGATAACCCTGCCATACTTGTTATACAATGATGTAATTATCCCAACCCTGCAAACCAGATGCTGCCATAAGCATGTCCTTATTTTAAGTTAGGACTCAGGCTTCCTCATGAACAGCAGAATAGCTTCAATTATATTTCAAAATGCGAAGTCCTGCAAAGCAAACCGGTTCCTTATCATGTAGTCTTTAATTAAATTGGAACATTTATAAATAAATCACCCCTAGCATTTATCTAATCAGATATTTTTAGCAAATCCTTCTGCATGTAACAGAGAGAAGACAGTGAACCAAACATAGCAACCCCCTTAACCTCGTGGGTTGCATAGTCACAGAAGAGGAAAATGATTCAAAATTATACCAATTACTGTGCATATGATAGTCCACTAAGATTGAAAACCACTAAGCCAAATAATCTGATGACTAACTAATTTTTGATGTCTCCATCCAAGGAAGTAGATTGAGCTATCTATTTGGATAGTTTAGCAAAATAATGTAATCTGTCAGAGAAATTATGCTGGCAAATTCCATTTTTACTGCTCCAAACACTATTATAGGAAGTTGATTGATTGGTATATTTAGCAAGATTGAAAACCTTCACAAAATTTTGTTTTCAAAACTAAAATCAAATGGCATCTTCATTCCTTCAATGGTATCTATCATTTCAGTCCCATTCCACATTACTGCTGATGGAGCAGTTCTAACATCAGGTATGCAGCTCAAGAAGAAATAAAATTAAACCTTTTACTGCAATATCGTGTTTTATAAAGAAGAAACTGAACGAAAAGAAACAGTGATATTATTACAGAGGCGACTACTGAAATAAATAGACAATAAATGAAAAAAATTGTAAGTTTATTTTTAAAGGAATATACTAGGATTTTAAAGTCATGGCAGTATAAACCAAATGTTAGGGAATTTTAAAAATAATTTTAAAAAGCATTTTTCAAATTAAATTTTGCATGAATGTGTTCTGCTTTATAGTTCTCCCATGCATAATAAGGCAACAAAAGACTCAAAACTTTAAGTAATATTTAGAATACACCATCTTCTCCTGTCAGCTACTTGCCAGGCATAAAATCAGAACACTCACCATGACTTGGCAGTTACCCACTGACCGAGCATTCGGAACACGAGGAGGCATCAGTCCAGCTCTGTTTGTCTGCCTTTGGTTCAGCAGTCTGTTCCTGCAGTGATTTCCAAATGGTATACATGCTCGAAGGTCAAGCTCTTCTTGGTCCAGAGATTTTAGAACCTGAATTACATATTAGAAAATCCAAACCTGGCGTCCTTAGAGGAATGTGGCACATAACCTTATTTGGATAGTATTACCCCCAGATGATTAACTCCTATTCTAACTCAAACAAACAAAACAACAAATAAACATGAGAAAAAAGATATCAATTATGTTTAGAATGTAGACAAAACATAAAAACTTACCTAGAAGTGTCAATGCTATGGGTATATAATAAAATATGAGATGTGGGAAATATATTTTTCTTTCAATTATTCATATATATATACATATATATATATATTCATATATATATATGTATATGTATATGTATATATATATATGTAGCTTACAAGATTAGCGATTATGATTTTTAATATTAGAAGTGGTGTGTGTGTGTGTGTGTGTGTGTGTGTGTGTGTGTGTGTTTAAATGTGCATGTATAACTGATGGATGAATTTTACATAGAACCTGAGTAGGGCTGATATACAGGATGGCAGCAACTGTGGATGAGCTGACATGGAGCGCGTCCATAGCATCCCAGTCATCTGACAGTCACTCAGGGTCTCTGGATTGCCAGTGGGAAATGAGACTTGCCAAGGAGCCAGATGCTCTCATAGCTTTTCATCACAGAGTAATTTCTCTCCCAAGAACAAAAGCATACAAGTACAAGGATAACATTATTTTTCCTATGCATTCTAAACATTTTTATTCATTTTTTATTCTGGTAAAAATGAATGTAAATGCTAAAACAATGTGTTTTTTAGATATTAAACTTTGAAGTGCTAAATAATTAATCCTTTATATTCCACTCAAACATTATAACTAACTAAAAAGGTGGAAAACATGTATGTACGTTGAGCCCACTGCATTTTCTATGTCTACAGTTGACAAATTCTAAGGATAATTTGGAAGAATCCAATTTTTTTCAGAGATGAAGAAAAATGCAGCAAAAATTCTGTAACATTAGAATTGTTTATTTTCTGAGTGAATAAATGCTAAGCAAGACAATAAACACCCTGGGAAAACTATAGTCTCCATCCTAGATAAAGGTGGCTGGCATGAAGTATTTGGAGTAAATTAAGATAGAATCTGAGATATCACATGTGAGATAAGCACTGTACTCAGGTATATGTCTATGCATTAAAGTGTTTAGATTGCAAACTGGAGCCTTAATACTTCCTGGATATATAAGGAGTTTATGTTCACTGTGGCTGTGTTAATGAGGTGTGAAGAGATGGAGGCAGGTGGAGGAGTATCATTGCAGGATCAAAACCATTGCTGAAGAGCCATTTTGACATTGTAACAATTGACTAGCTCCATTTCCTGTAGCGGTTCATACAATAGTGGGCATTCCAAAGTCATGAAAGTTTGGTTTTTTTGATAACCTCCTCTCTCTGTCTCTGTCTGTGTGTCTTTTCGTCTCTCCCCCATCTCTCCTCCCTTCTCCCCTACCATGTATATGTGTGTGTGTGTCCCTGCCTTCTCTCCATTACAAGACACATAATTTGTACACATGCTCACAAACCATTTCTCCGCTTTCTCTTGCAGCTGTATCATTCTGTTTCAGACAGTCACAAGAATATACTCACACATTTCTGTTGCACATTTAAAAAGTTTAATGAATTTTGTAATTAAGTTCGCACTTCCTTTCCACTCCATCATCACCATCATCATCATCATCATCATCATCATCATCATCATCATCATCCATCACCATCAGATATAGCAGTACACATGCAAAATTAACTACAAAATTAGTGGATTGTCTAAATTGAAGAGCACAGATATTATATTCTGATCTGGGTAAGAATCTAGATTACTAGGATTAGAGAAGGGAGAGGGAATCATATTCTTATAGTACAAAGCAAATGTGTTTTTCTTGCCAACATGTCAGCTGGTGCCTCAGTAAAAATTAAAGAGTTACCAAGGGAAAAAGAGTACAGGATCTGTGTCAGAATGAATGATCAGAAGGCATACATCATTCTTAATATTATAATAGGCAATTTCTTACTTCTTACTAATACTTTTAGGTCTTTAATTTGATAGTGGAGTTGCTTTTCATCCTAAGTTAACTGAAGTACAGAAAAAATGTGATTAATATTTGAGCATTTGAGTCATTTTGTAATACACTAGATACTATGGTATATTCTTAAAGTGACATAAAACTATAAGACCAAACAAACACTGAGAATTATAGGCAGTCTGACACATTGAAATGCCTAAATATATTAGATGTTATTTTAAATTTATATATGAGATATTTGTTCTATCAGAAGCATCTGTCATTTACAAACAGCCTGATTTCTAATTTTGGCAATGAAACTAACAGTAAATATGACAGACTCTCACTTTCTCCTGTAAGCAGAACACAGGAAATCATGTAATCATTTTTACTTTGGATTGCTAACTCACTAAATTTAAACTGTAATTTATTTTTTTCGTAAATAAAACCAGATACACAAATACTACTAATATCTTAGATAATACAGCCTCTATTTTATTATGTTTATGAACTTTATATGAAGTTGATTTAGAAAAACTCAAGTCCAGTCCTTGCTTATACTTTTATATATTCTCACAATAAAAAAAAAATTGTATTCTCATTTATTAGTGCCGCACATAATTTTGGAAGAATATAAAGAATTTGATAACAAGTAATAAAGAACTAAGCATGTGTTTATTCTATCTCCAGGAGCTGCTGTTTCATTTTTATAAATATATTTTCCTAACTCTCCTCTTATACCTGGCTTATCAGTTATTGTTTCAAGAATGACATTTCCCCTCTAATATTTATTATATTTTTATTTAGTATCTGTGTGTGTCTTTCCCTCTCTCTCTGTCTCTCTCTCTCTGTACGTGTGTGCTCACGTGTGTGTGTGTGTGTGTGTGTGTGTGTGTGTGTGTGTGTACATACTCAACGGAGTGCTTATGTGTAGGCCAGAGGATTTGAAGGACTTGATTCTCTCCTACTATGTGAGTCCTGGTACTGAACTCAATAGCAATAACCAGGCTTGGTTATGGGTGACTTTATACACTGAGCTATTCAGTGAAAATCAATATGAATTCAAGAAAGGAAACATTTAGTTGAGTGAAATTTCTTTCTGACAAAAAGGGGAGGAAAGATACATCAAGGGTGTAAGAACAGAGCTGAGCTTAGGGGACCAGCCTCCACAATAGTCAGAAAGCAAGAATGACCTAAAACAGACTCCAAGACTCCAAACTCTATCAAAAACCTGAGTAAACTTGGAAGCTGGTTCCATTGCTGAGTTTGTAGTAGAGAACCTAAAGTGGCCAGAACCTATCTCCCTAATTTCCTAAGCAAGCATGCCTGGTAAGTATTCCGGATTATGAGGGAGCCAAGACGTATCGTTTCAAACCTCCACAGTAATGGCATTATATTCTGAACAGTCACAGCCACAGCCCACAACCACCAACAAATAACATCAACAAGGGAAGAATGTTGTCATCAGTCATTGACAAGTGGGAGGATTTTTATTATTTTAAAGACCTAATTATCTACACAAATACAAACGTGTGCTTCAGAGTGACTTACTACCATTATATAAATGGCAGTATATCAGTTATCAGTTTATGAATTTTATTTAAGATGTTGTATTTCACTTTTATGTAAGTGAGCATTTTTGTTCACACAACAGTTCTACAAGGAATGTTTTCATGCCAATTAAATACTACTTTTATAGCAGTTCCTGTATACATTCTCTGCATGTAGAGTAAATCACTTTTGTTGAACAACATCTTTTGAACAAATCTTATTTATTAATTGCCTAATATGCAATCCAAGATACATACATATCTTAAAAATTATTTGTAAAACATGAAATCTCTTGAGTACATGAAACTATAATGAACAAAAATGTTCATGTTCTTCTTTTGTATAGATAGTACTTTCAAAACCTTCATAATGTTTTTCTTAATAGGAAATTTTTTTGTTATTTATTATAACAATCATGATTATAGTACTCAAAAGTGTTACTATTTTTTATTTGTTCATGGAGTATGCAAACAAATATAGACCTTTCACATTGTTTTAAAAGTCATGACACCAAATGTTTTCAGATAATTTCTATTTGTTTTCTGAAACTTGTGTCCATTCCCTTAATTTATAATGAAAAAATCAAATTGGAAATGATGTTTAAATAATCATTCTTTCATGTATCTTCGATACTTTCTGTTTTCATGTCAAACAGCAATGAAAAAGTCTGAATTTTAAAGCCAGAGCAGCTGTACAACAAATCTTCAGGCTGGCCAACAGGCCTGGATGCTCTCAAGAGGTTTGTGTACCACATGACTGCAATGTTCTTTCTGCATATATCTAAGTTCATGGCCAACTACAAAGTTTACATGTGTAAACTAATACTGAAAAAGATGTCTGAGGATGACCATTTCTGACCTAGATGAGGACACAAAGTGAGTTAGGAATGGAAGTATTGGGAGGTTGAAATATTTTTTTTCATCTGGGTGGATTAACGTTTGGCTTGCGTTCATCATCATTAATTATCATTTTCTTTAGTATATTCTTACCAATTCTTTTGAGGCAAATATAAATTTTCCTCTTCCAAATATTGTGAGTCTGAATGGCACCAACTGATTATTTGAAATAAACACTATCATTTCAAAATAAATAGTAAACTTAGACTGAAGATAAAAATGTTAGAGAGAATATGCTAGGTAATCTAGTTCATTTTTTTGTACAGCTGAAAGTTTTATTTTAATTGATAAATTACTACTAGCAGTATGTTTCAATGATTTTTAAATGATATTAGTAAAAAGCATATTTCGAAATTTTTTATGTGAACAAATAAAAGCAGTTTAAAAAAATCTAAATAGAAGATTTAACATACATACCAAACATCTTGTGGACAAATTAACATCTATAATGAAAATGCCATTATTTTGTTTACCTGATTGTTTTTTATTATCAGGGCCAACCAGAAAGACAACAAATGGAATTGTAAACTTTGTGCCTGACTCAATAAAAAGAAATAATGATTCATTCATTCCCTAAATTCAATGGCATATTTTTTTTATAATTTCAGCCTTGCAATAATATGTTATCTACCACTCTGAAATTTATGGTGCCCATGTGGAAAACATTTTAAGGTTCAAGACCATGAATTAGTGGCTATGAAAAGACAAAACACTACAACCTCAGCTGGAGTGATTCAGTCTTAGAGCACTCAAACTTCAACACACAATTCCTCCTGATACACTGTAGAAGACAACATACCATTCAACTAAATATGGAGAGGAGAGCAGTGGGAATGTGATACACGAAAAAGTGATGCTTTCTTCCTACATGCTCAGGATCACAATCTCTGCCCAAGTCTCTACACTCTACGGTTTTAAGACTCACAAGAAGCCCTTTAGGTCTCAAAGATGGTGATGGAAATGGCCAGCACTTTACAGTTTTATCTGCTAATTAACCCCTCTCAAATCCTGTTTCTAAAGGCATTATCTACATGGTGAAGTATTTTCACTTCGTTTTAGAGGATCCATTGTCTTAGTGAGCTTCCCCCCAGGAAGGAATAGAGTATCTCTGGGGAACTTCTGCATATCAGCCACAACAGTCCCTTTCTGTGTGGCTGTGCCCAACACGGCTTGTTCCTTGACACCTGCCTGTTGTATGATATTTTGTGTTCTTACAAATACATCTTGCCTGGAGATCAGAGGGTGGAGCTAGCCACTAGTTAACCATAGAAGCCTAGCAGTGGTGGCACACACCATTAATCCAAGCATTTGAGAAGAGGAAGCAGGAAGATCAGGAGTTCTAGACTGCCCTGGGCTACATGAGATTGGACCAATCTAAAAGAGAAAAAGAGCCGGGAAGTGGTGGCTCACACCTTTGATCCTAGCACTTGGGATCTCATCATTTTGATCCCAGACCATGGGATGCTGAGGCCTTTAATCTCAGCACTAGCAAGGTGGAAACAGGAATATAAGGCAAGTTAGGATATCATCTCCGGGCCCATTCAGTCTGAGGATTCATAGAGACAAGATCTACCCCATTAGGTCTGAGATTTCAAGAAGGTAAGAAGTCTCTATCTAGTGGCTGCTGCTCTGCTTCTCTGATTTTTCAGCTTTCATCCTCAGTATTTGACTCCTGGTTTTTTATTTAATAAGACTAATAAGAATTATGCATCAACTGCCTATGTGGCAAGGAGATGAAGAAAAGGCAGACAGATATAGAAAAGCTGGAGTCAGGTGGGCTGTGAGTACTCTGACAGAGCTATGCCAGCTGAACATTAACCAGGCACCTTACTGTTTTTATTATGTGCAGTGAAGGTGTATGTCTAGCTGGTCACAGTAGGGGTTCTCTGTAGACAGCACTTTCACGCTGGAAATATCCCACAGGAAGAAGCTAAGTTAAAACTTGCACATACTGGTCAATTGTTCATAAACACTCATACTTTCACACACTGTGAACATTCACAGTTGGACCAGAGGAAGTCTTTCCCATTCCTCTGAGGCTCTCTGGGAGGTACACATTTACTCAATATTGTCTTTTCTTTGGACATTCTCTCGGGACTCTCTTCTCTCCCCACATTATACCTTCATAACGTGAGTTAAACTCTGTGTTACCAGTACACAGTTGTGTAAACAATGGAAACACCTGCTCAATTTTGTTTAAAAAAATGGAATTAAACCCCTTGTTTTAAGTGCATATTTAATTATTATGGTTGTGCTTAGATCTTAAACTATTTTAATTTTGAATATTTTTTCTAGAGATGAATCATATTTGCAGATGGTCTTATCAACTTCCAATGCATTGCAAGTTAATACAATCTACTACAGTGAGCTGATGACTTTAAAACAATAAATTAATGTGAAGCAGTTATAGGAAGAACTTGAATGATTTTGAAAAAGTACAGTCAGTTACATATAACAAGTTGTTCAACTGGTTAGAAAAACTTTCCCCCCAGCTGGAGACACATAAACTGTAATGTCATGTGAGACTGAATTGATCATATAGTAGTGGTAAATACATAGTGTTATGGGAGTCTCAAGTGGAATGCTAAGCCCATTATAAATTGATGGTGTAAGATTAGGTCAAGGAAGTGATCACATAGGAGATTCCACTATCCATCGTGATAATGAACTTATATTAGATAGGTCAAAGGTACCACAACATGGGGGAATATGACAAGAAAGGGGAATCAAAGAAGAATTAGGAGGAAAAGGATTCTCTAGGATGTATGGTACAGAGCTTGGGGCACAGTGGAACTAAAGCTCAAGTTCCAAATGCAGGTATTTTCTGTTCTCAAATCTTAAAATGCACTTTCCATTTCCCATCTTGCATTATATAGTGTTAGTATTTTTATTTTTCTATTCTCATGTTTACCCACATTCTTCATCATTTGTGTGTGTGTGTGTGTGTGTTTATTTCAAGATCAGAGCATATATGTAAGATATATAGAGCAACATTTTAAAATTTATAACTTTTCAAAAATTGGATGCTTTTAAATTAGGAATCATTCAATCAATGTTATTCATATGAGCATATTTTCCAAAAAAATGAAATATATATTTTCATAATTTGGAATATATATTTTCATAAATTACAAAAAAAAAACATTAAGTTAATAAAGACTTGCCTTGCTTTGACATTTACATTTTTCAATAATTTATATTTCTCTATGAATTAAAGCAAGTAACTTCAGACAAAACACGTGTGAGTCCTTCTTTCCCTTGAGGTGACTCTATGGGGACAAACCAGCAAATTCCGTTCTCATTAGACTAAGCTGTCACTCTTGAAAAGAAGAGCAATGCTCAGTAACTGCTGGCTCCTCGACCAAAACGGGATCATGAAAACAATACTGTAACTTAGTTCAAAGATCTTTTAAACATCCAAGACTCAGAGTATAAATTTGATGAACATAAACATTCGTAACAGACACGTTTATCTTCTGTTTTACAAACTAAAACAATTCAAGAAATTGACATCATTTCTACAAGTTTATGCTTAGAAAAGTTCATAGTATTTGCTATTCTGTTACATGTACTTAATATACAATCTTTGATACCTAGAGGCATCACCTTGTTTCTAAGGGCAGATAGTTTTGTTTAATACAGGTGGAAAAATAATTATGGTCAATGTAAATTTCCAAAAACAGACTTTATAATCTGATGGTGCTGGCAACACATGGATGCATATGGATGTCTCTGTGCCAAATATTGTGTCTATTAGCCCCCAAACAGCTGCACATTTGAACATTGGATATATGTGGCATGCTAGAAAGTAAACAGAAACACGACATATAACTCATGGTGCAAAACCAGGATGAAAATTGATGTGGATGAAAATTTGAAAAAGATGGATAAATAAAAATTTAAACTATTATTAATTGGTTAATGTCCTTCTCTTTATGAATGTCTTTGTACAAAGTCCATAGTATTTTAAGGTGCATGTATTTTCTGTTTATTATTTGTTTATTTTTCATATATGTATATGTGTATATGACAGCACACATGTCTCAGAATCTCAGAGGACAACATTCTGGAGTCAGAGATCTTTTTTTAACCATGTGGCTCCTGGGAATAGAATCCAATTCATCATGCTGGTTGACAAGTGCCTTTATCCACTGCCATCTCATCAAACTCTCCTACCATTTTGGGAAATAAATTCTAAAATAAAGTTAGAAAAGATCTTCTTTTTGCAATAACTAAAGCAATACATACTATGTAAAATTTGAAGAGAGGGTAGTATTCACAAACAACTATGATAAGAGTACTTCTGGACACACACATCGCATCAACAGATGCCTTCTAGTATTTCAAGTACATTTAACACTACACATAATATCTGCCCCACAGCTTCACTTACTTTAACTTTGTAGTGCCATAATTGCAATTGCATTGGAATTCAAGATATATTTTGTAAAAGAGGGAGGACCACACTGTTGTGCATATCGCTCTGTGTAAATAAAGTTCTGATTGGCCAGTGGCCAGGCAGGAAGTATAGGCGGGACAAGAGAGAAGAGAATTCTGGGAAGTAGAAGACTGGGGAGAGACACCGCCAGCCACCACCATGAAAAGCAACATGTAAAGACACTGGTAAGCCACAAGCCATGTGGCAAAGTATAGACTAACAAAAATGGGTTAATTTAAGATAGAAAAGGTAGATAACAAGCAGCCTGCCACGGCCATACAGTTTGTAAACAATATAAGTTTCTGTTTGCTTTCTTGGTTGGGTCTGAGAGACTGTGGGACTGGTGGGTGAGAGAGATTAGTCCTGACTGGGCCAGGCAGGAAAACTCTAACTACACCACACTAAGGATGAAGAATATAGACATTGTACCTACTATAGCACAAATCCCAAGCCACACCACATAATTCCTTCAAGTCATGTACTGATGCAGACACTCAAATTTTACACTATTCTGCTATTGTCTTATTACAAACAGAATTGATGTCATTTAAAAATACTTTTTTCTGTGTTATCAAAAAGTGAATTTCTTCACTCAATACTTTTAAGAATTTTCCTGCATTCCTTTTTACTATCACATTTGTTGAAAATCAAGGTTCATTGCTATACATTTTGCCTAAATCTTGTTACTCTTTAATTTCTTCCCAAGTGTTCTTATTCCAGCAATAATATTGATTTAACATGCTTGTTTTACTTTTCAATGCATTCTATAAATTATACATATTTATGTATGGAAATTCCATGTCCCTTTATATGTTTTTATTTTAAATATATAGGCTTATTAGTGAACCCTATCTTACTATGGGGTATTTCCTGGAAGGGAAATATTATATGAACTCTTTTACCTCTATTGAATATTCTACACTATATAGATTCTGTGTTGCTTTTGTGTTCATCAATAAAACAGCTATCTAATCCTCTATATTTTAAATTTATGCTCACAAATAAGATTCATATTTGAAATAATTTTATATTGTTACAGAAAATGCATTAGGAGAGAGTAATATTCGATGAAGAAGAAGGATAGAATATAGGCAGAAGGACACATGAATCATAAGTTTAATATATTTTTCTAGTTTAAAAGCCTAAGGATTTTGGGTTTTTTTTTTTGGTGTGTGTGTGTGTGTGTGTGTGTGTGTGTGTGTGTGTGTGTGAGAGAGAGAGAGAGAGAGAGAGAGAGAGAGAGAGAGAGAGAGAGAGAGAGAGAGAGAGAGAGAGAGAGAGAACTCAATTTTCTTGGTACTAACAGCAAAAACTATTTTTGCGTTACAAAGCAATCCAATAAATGTTAGGTTTTTCAGACAGTAAGCATGAAAGTTGGGGTTATGTTATAACCACTGGCTATTAATACAACAGGAATTACATATGACTTGTCATTAAACACATTTGTCATAGTGACCCACTTTGTGAAAGTTAAATTATTTTAAAATTTGTTTTAGAGGTAGTTGTTTTAACCTCAGATTTTTCTTCTATTTAAAAAAAAAAATACCAATAGAAAATATCATCCTGAGTGAGGTAAGCCAGACTTACAAAGACAAACATGGTATGTACTCATTCATAAATGGATAATAGATGTAAAGCAAAGGATAATCAGACTACAACCCACAGCTCCAGAGAAGCTCAGAAACAAGAAGGATCATAAGAGAGATGTATTGGATTACCCTGGGAAGGGGAAAAATATGAGATCTCCATGAATAAACTGGGGATGAGGGGGACAAGAGAGGGGGAGTAATGGAATATGACAAAATGAGGGGACGAGATTGTCTAGCTGGAGGAGGGATGGAGTGGGAGAGCAATGAAAGATGTCTTCATAGAGTTTGTAGAGGGAGACATTTATGGTGTAAGGGAGAAAGCTCGTGCTAGGGGAATTCCCAGGAATACACAAAGATGACCCTAGAATAAACTATTAGCAATAGTCAGGAGGGTACCTAAATTAGCCTGCCCTGGTAACCAGATTGGTGAATACCCTATCATCATAGAGATTTCATGTAAGCAGATGAAGAGATCTACATTCAAGCATCAGGCCGAGCACCAGGAGTTGAGTGAAGAGAGGAAAGAGGAATAATATGAGCAAGAGAGGTCAAGAACACGATGGAGAAATCTACAGATACAACTGAACCAAGCTCATAGGAACGCATGAACTTTAGACTGACAACTCTGGAACCTGCATGGGACAAAACTAGATCCTCTGTATACAGGAGACAGTTGTATAGCTGGGTCTGTTTGATGGGCCCCTGGCAGTGTGATCAGGATCTATCCCTGGTGCATGAGCTGGCTTTTTGCATTCCATTACTTATGGTTGGACACCTTGCTCACCCTTGAAGCAGTGGGGAGGGGCTTGGTCCTGCCTCAACTGAATGTACCAAGCTTAGATGTCCCCCTATGGGACAATTCATTCTTTTGGAGGAGGGGATTAGGAGTGGGTTGAGGGAGCAGAGGGAGGGATGAGAGGTGGGATCTGTGGTGGATGTGTAAAATGAATAAAACAATTTTAAAAATATCATCTTACTTTTATTCATATTTAATGTATAAACTATATAAAATGAATTGTTATAAAATAAGGAATGCTTTAGGTTTTAATTAATGGAGTACCAAGAAAAAACATCTGGGCAGGGTCATTAATGGAATATTAAATCTATACAATAATTTAAGGTCAACTGAGTGTTTTTTCAAAAAGTCAGAAGATGATGCACTGTTAAAAGGAAGTTCTTCTTTGAAGTTATGTTAGAACAACTGAATAACTGTGTAGAAACACATCAAAACCTGCTTTAATCTTAAAAGATATTTGATCAGTCAGAAATAGAGGTGATTAAAATTGTAGAAAAAATTTTCAGGAAAGAATCGATATGACCTTTAGAATGGGAAATATTTATAGATAGAATACAATAATAAATACCATATAGTAAATATAATTGGAAAAATTTGTTATTTCTAAAACAATGAAAACAAATTTTTGTTAAAACATAACATAAAGAATGGGAAAGTGGCCAGATTTCCAGTACCAAGCACGTGACACGTCTTGTAGAGAAGTTCCTAAATCCAATCAGAAAGCAGCTGGTTATGCCCCTAAAATTTGTGCAACTTTTGCAATGACAAGTATGGAGTATACCTATACTTGCAAGGCATTCACAGAGTTTGCAGCTAAGTAACACACTATTTCTTACATGTCTCCTAACCACCTAAACAGCTCCTTCCAAAACTATGAAAATTAGCTATCAGGGAGGAAACTTCCTAATCACTACTAATTGGACTTTTCATGTCCCAGGATAAAAGTGTGCCTGTGTGTGTGTGTGTGTGTGTGTGTGTGTGTGTGTGTGTGTGTGTGTGGTGTGTGTGTGTGTGTGTGTGTGTGTGTGTGTGTGTGTGTGTGTCTTTAACAATAGGGTTTTTCCATTGAGTTCTGGTAGGGAAGAGAAAAAGGAGTAGGAACAATTTCTTGTACTGTTCAGGGCATTTGCAAGAGACTCCTGACTGGCAATCTGGTGGGATGTTCACCCACCATGTATTTCTAAGAACTAACAGGCCAAGAGGCCAATCATACTACTATTATTTTGCTAAATGGAAATAAAAACAAAGTGCCTTCTAACTAGTATTTCTATGCCCATAGATCCGTACCACATTTTTCAATTAGATTATTTGTTTCTGTTTTGTTTTATATTGATATCTAGTTAATTGATTTCTTTATATATTTTGAAGATAAGTCCTCTGACAGACATGGGGTTGGTGACAATCTTTTCCCATTCTGTAGGCTGCCATTTTGTGTTACTGACAGTTTCCTTTGTCTTACATAAGCTTTTCAGTTCGATGAAGTCCCATTTATTAATGGTTGAGCTCAGTGTCTGTGCTATTGGTGTTCTATTCAGGAAGCTGTTTCCCATGCCAATGGGTTCAAGGCTTTCTCCAACTTCCCTTCTATCAGGTTCAGTGTAACCAAATTTATGTTGAGGTCTTTGATCTACTTGGACCTGAGTTTTGCGATGTAAAAAAGTTGGTTTTATATGATAAAGCTTACAAGGTTTGAAGCATTCCCAAAGCAATTTCCAAAGAAATTACTGGTTACATTTGTTACTTCTAAAATTCAGTTTATATAGAAGAGAATTCTAGAAATCATTGAAGATATGAATTTAAATTTGAATGTAAGTGCCAGTGTAGGAGTACTTAGAGAAACCTCTCGCTTACCCCATCACAAGCTAACTGAGGAGCAGTGATTGAGCTGTGTTTTAGGAAAAGGTTTTCACATTTCATGAAGTTCCTCTTATATTATGACAAGATGAACTTGTTCTTAATCCTTTTAGGTTAGAAATAGAAAGGAGTTTCTTCAAAGAAGTATACCAGTTCATTTGCTGGAATAGTTAAGTTTATTTAAAACCTGAAATTCTTATTTCTAAGAGTTATCTCTTTTTGTTTTGGTTGTTTATTTTATTTTTTTGTTTTGTTTTGTTTTTGAGACAGGGTTTCTCTGTGTAACTTTGTGCCTTTCCTGGAACTCACTATGTAGCTCAGGCCAGCCTTGAACTCACAGAGATCTGCCTGATATGTCTCCCGAGTGCTGGGATTAAAGGTATGTGCAACCACTGCCCAGCTCTAAGAGTTAACTAAAGCTGAAAAAAAATCACAAATGTAATATCTAAATAAAATCCTCTATATTTTCATTTTTTAAAGGCTATTTCCCCCTTTGGTTAATCACAGGGAAGAGTCAATTTTTGAGAAGGATATTTGTGTTCATGTTTCTTAACTAATTAAACACATCCTTTTATTATGATGGTAGATTTTGGGGATTTATATTCATATTACTATATGATATGGCTATTCATGCTTTTGTGTTAGGTGAAAATACATGGGATTTGTTATTTTCCTCATAGATTATACTTCTTCAGTAACACATAAATGTGAAATAGCTTTACTCCATTTTACTTCTTATATTTTTGTGAGAATATGAATGTGGAGATTATCTGTGTTACATGTAGAGGACATTTATTGAGAAGCAACTATATATCTTATTCTTCTTATACATTCATTTTCTCATCTGATCCCATTTCTCTATAACTAAAGATACACATTATTGTAGCTATATTGACAATTATTCTCCATTCTAGTTTCTGTTAAATTTTGTGATATATTTATTCTTGGAAATAAATGTTAAGTGCTCATAAAAATGCTAAATTGTAGAAGTTCATTGAGTCCTTCATAGTTTTAATTTAGTTAATACTAGCTTTTATTTAAGTGGTTCAAAAGTTTGATTTGTTTTCCATTTGACATTACCGTGTCTTTATGTTTTTTCTGCTTTAATTTTTTTCTCTTTTTCTCCTTTTTAATTTATTATATTTGTGTTTTAATTTTATACATCAGCCATGGGTTCCCGTGTCCTCCACACTCCCGCTCCCTCCCACACCTTCCCCCAAGTCCCACCCCTCCATTTCCATCTCCTCCAGGGCCAAGACTACCCTGGAAATTCAATTCAACCTGGTGGATTCAGTACAGGCAGGTCCTGTCCCCTCCCTTCAGGCTGAGCAAAGTGTCCCTGTGTAAGTCCAAGGCACCAAACAGCGAGCTCATGCACTAAGGACAGGTTCCAGTCCCACTACCTGGATGCCTCCCAAACTGTTCAAGCTATTCAATTGTCTCACTTATCCAGAGGGCCTGATCCAGCTGGGGGCTCCACAGCTTTTATTCATGTGCTTCCATTAGTTTGGCTATTTATCCCTGTGCTTTTCCAATCTTGGTCTCAACAATTCACACTCTTACAGGCCCTCCTCTTTCTCGACAGTTGGACTCCTGGAGCTCCACCTGGGGCCTGGCCAAGGATCTCTTCATCCACTTCCATCAGTTATTGGATGAGAGTTCCAGCATGGCAGTTAGGGTATTTGACCATCTGATCACCAGACTAAGTCAGATCAGGCTTTCATTGATCATTGCCAGCAGTCTACAGAGGATATATCATTGTGGATTTCTGGGGACCTTTCCAGCACACTGCCTATTCCTGTTCTCATGTGGTCTTCATTTATCATGGACTATTAATCCTTGTTCTCCCTTTCTGCTCTTGATCCAGCTGGGATCTCCTGCTCTCCTAAGCTTTCTTTCCCTCGAACCTTGCCCTTCATTACTCCCACTGTCATCCAGGTTGTTCATGTAGATCTCATCCATTTCTCTGTCATTGAGTGATTCTTGGGTCTTTCCTAGGGTCCCGTTTTCTAGGTAGCTTCCCTGGAGTTGTGTAGCAGTCTAGTCATCTTTGTTTCACATCTAGTATCCTACTATGAGTGAGTACATACCATGTTTGTCTTTCTGAGTCTGGGTTATGTCACTCAGGAAGATTTTTTCTAGATCCATCCATTTGCCTGCAAACCTCATGATGCCATTGTTTTTCTCTGCTAGTAGTACTCCATTGTGTATATGTACCATATTAGATCGAGGAGAAAGTAGGAAGTAGTCTCAAACGCATTGGCACTGGAGATCACTTTTTAAATATAACACCAGTAGCACAGACACTGAGAGAAACAATCAATCAATGGGACCTGTTGAAACTGAGAATCTTTTGTAGAGCAAAGGACACGGTCAACAAGACAAAGCAACAGCCTACAGAGTGGGAAAAGGTCTTCACCAACCCCACATCTGACAGAATATATAAAGAACACAAGAAATTAGACATCAAAATGCCCAACAGTCCACTTAAGAAATGGGCTATAGAACTAAACAGAGAATTCTCAACAGAGGAAGCGCAAATGTCTGAAAGACATTTAAGGAATTGCTCAACATCCCTAATTGTCCAGGAAATGCAAATCAAAATGACTTTGAGATACCACCTTACACTTGTCAGAATGGCTAAGTTAAAAAACACAGAAGACATCTTATGCTGGAGAGGATGTGGAGCAAGGGGAACTCTCCTCCACTGCTGGTGGGAATGCAAGCTTGTACAGTCACTTTGTTAATCAATATGGAGTTTCCTTACAAAATTGGGAATCCATCTCCCCCAAGACCCAGCTGCAGCACTCTTGGGAATATACCCAAGGAATGCTCAATCATACCTCAAGGGCATTTGCTCAGTTATGTTCATATCAGCATTGTTTGTAATAGCTAAAACCTGGAAACAACGTAGATGCTCTTCAACTGAAAAATGGTTAAATTTTTTTCTTTAACAAGATATTTTTTCAGACTAGCTACTAGAGGATATTCTTGTGTGATGTTTGAGTGGTAATGCCTCCTCATGGGCTCAGATAATTGACTACTCAGTTTCTAATTATATACACTGTGTATGGAAACTTAGGAAATATGACCTTGCTTAAGTAAATATGTCACTGAAGGCAACCTTTAAGAGCTTAAGGCCTTGCCCTATCCCAGTTTACGCTCTCTATTTCTTGCTTCTTATTGAAAGTGTAAGCACTATGCTTGCTGCTCCAGGCTCCACACCTGCAATCTTCTGCCTCTCTCCCTACTATGACAGGCCTTTATCCCTCTGGTACCATACACCAGAACAGAAAACTCTTTCTTACCTTGGTCATGATGTTTTATCATAGCAATAGTAAATTAGCTAACACTGTTTTCTTTTTTGAAATTTTTCCTGCCAAAATTACAGTTTATCTTGAATTTGTTATTTTATTTTTCTTGAAAGTTATTAGTTCTCATGACTTCAAATAACAGCTTTGATCTTTGGTAACTTGGCTATGGTTGAAGGTGAGTTATATAGTTTCATTGAATCTTATTGCACCTCTTGATACTTTGGAAGTATTCCTTATTATTTTTATTTCTAGATGTCAACCTAAACATGTCATTAGTGGTATTTTTAGTCTACTAATGTTTCTGTCTAAATACTATGCTAAATGCATATCCATTTGTTATAATATAAAATTATAATATCATTTTATAATTTTCTATTATTACATGAAATTATTGATACTACTCTTTAATTTCTTAAAATATGTATTATATTCACATTGATTACTTATCTAGTTTCTGTTGTTCTTTATTATTTGTTTTATCATTTTTTTCTCTTTGAATATGATTTATAATTGAATTTCCTGTTTGAAAACTGAAAGAGACAAGGTTACAGTTTCAATAAGTAAGATCGATATCTAGGCATACTCCAATTTTATTCTGGCCAGACAAGGTTGAATTAAAAAAAAAAAAAAAAGATATGCAGCTAAATTGAAGCAAAGCTATCTTTGGAAGCAGCTACTTTTATTGTATTGTTATTCATTTAATATACCACAGTATCAAATGTGAGATGTTGGGGTGTTTTTCACTACTGTTTGCCTCTATTTATACCAACGAATATAATGCATTTTATCCTAGTGCTGTGGGATGTTTTTCTGTATACTATGAATATGTGTTGCTCTGATTGGTTGATAAATAAAATGCTGATTTTCCCATAGCCAAGCAGGAAGTATATGAAGGGTAAGGAAAAGAGGAGAATTCTGGAAAGAGGAAGAGCAGAGTGAGGAGTCACAAGCCAGGCACAGAGGCAGGAAGATGACAAGGCAGAACTGAGAAAAGGTACTAAACCATGTGGCTAAACGTAAATAAGAATTATGGGTTAAATTAAATGTAAGAGCTAGTCAGTAATAAGTCTGAGCTAATGGCCAAGCAGTTATAAATAATATTAAGCCTATGTGTGATTATTGTATAAGTGGCTGAAGGACCCTAGGTGAGAGAGATTTGTCTGGACTGTGTGAGGCCAGGCAGGACAATGGAAAACTTCAGCTACATTTGGCCCCAACGTGGGCCTCTTGAGTTTCCATAGGACTAAAAGAGTTTAAAAAGGGCTTTTAAACACATAATAATCAAGCCCAAAACAGTTTTCTACTTCATATCTCATGCAGGGTGAGAAATAGAGACGACAAGGTACAGAGATGCTGTGGCTTGCAGACGAGCTACTGTATGGCAGGTTCACGGTGCCAGATTCCTGCCACTGTACACAGTGGCATCTGCAAGGCACATAGCATGGTGGGTGGTGGATATAGCTTTTGCTAATACAGACAAAATTATAAAAGGAAAGAAAGAAAAGGTTTTTGGACTACATGCTACTGTACAGAAGCATAGATCCACTGCTTCACAGAGTCAGCAATGAGCATGGATCCCCCAGAGATGGAGGTAAATTAGTTCCACCATGTTGGAAAGCTGAGGTGGGTGGAGCCAGTAGCCAAAGCTGCCATTTCAGTCCTAGTCACAATGTAGTTTAAAGCAATAGATTCACAATAAGATAGATTCAGATGGATTATACTTTAAATGGTTTACAGTGTGTGTAAAAATGTACACATGCTTGGAAGAGAGGAGAAAATGAATATAGACAGTTATACAAAGAAATAATTTTAAGAAATAAAGTCTTTAAAGAGACAGTAAAAATAATACAATAAACCACATAAAGATGGATATACACAGAGAATCTGGAGTATGTTATCTTTGATATTTTTAACTGCAGAGAGACATAAAAGCTGCTGAATTAAATCAATATGTATATTTTAAAGATATCATGATTTCAAAATTTGTGTCTGAGAATATGTTGCTTTGGAAAAACGGTTCTGCTTTTGTTTCCACGGACGATAAGAACCTATTGCTTCTAGGTTAATATGGTTTGATCATGGAAGATCCTCTGAGAGGTCTCCAGATGATCCAATATCCAGAACATCTTTAAGGCAACTGGCTCAGAGAATACAGAGTCACAGACTATTCCAGTCACAACTTGACCATAATTCTTAATTTTCTCAGGATCCCATATGAATATAGCACCCTCAGCCAGTGGGAGATAGCCTAGAACACTATGGCCACATTCCCAAAATATGGATTATGGATATTTGTCTTTGTTAGAGATTGATTACAAATTGTTATTGGTCATACTCAATATCTTGCTAAAGAAAAAAAGGGATATGATACAGATATGATAGGATGAAAGGGTAGATTTTTGAATCTACTTTTTCAAAGAGTGACTTGTTTTAAATTGCTATAGATATTACTTTACATGCTTTAATTTTATTCTGGCCAAAAAGGTTGAATTAAAAAATATATATATTCAGCTGAATTGAAGCAGAGATATCTTTGGAAGCAGTTAATTTTATTGTATTGTTATTCATTTACTATATCACAGTAAATATCACATGTGAGACATTGGGATATTTTTCACTACTGTGTGCCTTCATTTTTACCAACAAATATAATGTGTTTTATCTGAGTGCTATGGGATGTCTTTCTGTGTGCTGTGAATATGTGTTGCTCTGATTGGTTGATAAATGAAACACTGATTGGCCACTAGCCAGGCAGGAAGCATAGTTGGGATGAGAGATGAGCAGAATTCTGAGAAGGCCGAGTGAGGAGTTGCCAGCCAGACACAGAGAAAACAAGATGACATGACAAGGCAGAAATGAAAAAAGGCACTAAGCCACATGGCTAAAAATAAATAAGAATTATGGGTTAATTTAAGATATAAGAGCTAGCTAGCAGGAAGCCTGCTGTGACCATAGTTTTAAAATAATATAAGCCTCTATGTGTTTATTTGAGTCAGAGCAGCCAAGGGACTGGGCAGGACACAGGAAAACTTTTAGCTATATCCTAGTATACTAGGAGTGCCAGAAAATGCTTCAATTAAAGGGCATGACTAGTCACTTCCTGCTTTGACATCTGTCCATCTCCTTGTGGTTTTGTTCTTGGTCTTATCAGTGCACTTGGTCCAGACAGAGCTGACAGATTTAGGGAACCTCTCTCTGCTCCAAATGGAAGCTCTGGGCCAGATGGGAACTCTGGTCCAGATGAGAGTGCTGGCTGGATGGGAGTTGGGGGATGGACTCTGAGTCTCAGGAAGTCCCTGGGGTCTCCTTATCTTGTCCAGATGGGAGCTCCTCTAGTCCAGATGGGAGTTCCTGGGCTGGATGGAAGCTCTGGTCCAGTTGGGAATTCAGGGGCAGATGTTAGCTGGGGGCTGGTTTCTATGTATCCGGAAGTTGCTGGGGTCTCTCTGGTCTAGATGGGAGCTCTGGGGCAGATGGGAGCTGGGGGCTGGTCTCTGAGTCTCAGGTAGTGGCTGGGGTCTTGGGCAGATTGGTGTGGGGGCAGGGTGTGGAGATTGCAGGGCCTGCCTGCAGTCTTGGAAAAGGGGGACCAATTGTCAAGAAAGAGGAGGGACTATAAGAGTGTGAATTGTTGAGACCAAGATTGGAAAAGCACAGGGACAAATAGCCAAACTAATGGAAACTCATGAATTATGAACCAGAATCTGTGGAACCCCCAACTGGATCAGACCCTCTGGATAAGTGAGACAATTGAATAGCTTGAACTGTTTGGGAGGCACCCAGTCAGTGGAACTGGGACCTGTCCTTAGTGCATGAGCTGGCTGTTAGGAACCTGGCGCTTACACAGGGACACTTTAGCCTGGAAGGAGGGGACTGGACCTGCCTGTACTGAATCCACCAGGTTGAATTGAATCCTCAGGGAAGTCTTGGCCCTGGAGGAGATGGGAATGGAGGGGAAGGGCTGGGGGGAAGTTGGGGGGGGGGGTGGGAGTGTGAAGGACAGGGGAACCCATGTCTGATATGTAAAATTAAAACACAAATATAATAAATTAAAAAAATAAAAACAGGCAGTGCTGGGCATGGGTTCCCTCTAATGGAATGGGCCTTAAATCCAGTCATAAAGTTGTTGGTCACCCCCACAACATGTGTGTCATACTTGCGCCAGCATATCATGCAGGTAGGTCAACACTTCAGATCACAGGGTTTTTAGCTGAGATGGTGTTTACCTATCAACTCTTACAGCAAGCAGAACACCTTTCAGTCCTATGAAAAGTAGTCAGTAAGGGTGATTGCCACTATTTGATATATCAACTTTCAATACAATGACTAAGTATTGCTTTTAGTAGTAGGTGTCACCATCTGTTTGTGGAGAGCAACCAAGACCCTCAGTCAATGACCTGAGATTAAGTTTCTATGGAGTGTCTTTTACCACTGAATCAACTATGTGTAATCAATTCCTGTTGCTGGAAGTCTCATTTGGTGGCAAAAGCTGCCTAACTGGTACAATGTGTCCCCTAATATTTGAGGACACCATTTAGATGTCTTTCATGTATGTATACATTCTAGGAAGCTTCTGCTGAAGGAGATTTCCATATGTCACCTCAAATGGTCCTTCATGTGAGTTATTCCTCCCCATACACCTTCCCTTAACTATCTCTTCTATCTCCCTTTCCATTTAGTCCTATCACTCTAGTATCCCCCGCTGTATTGCAATAACTATGTTCTCCTTTGTGGGATATCCACTCTCCTTTCTAGTCCCTTGCTTTATTCCTAACCTCCATGGTTATGTGGATTGTAGTATTATCTATCAAGTACTTAAAAGCCAACATCCATTTATATGAGGAAAAAACATATCTGTCTTTTGGGGCCTGGGTTATGTCACTCAGGATGAGAATTTCTAGCTCCATCCATTTATCTGAAAATTTTGTGATTTCATTTTCTTTAACAACTAAATAATATTCCATTTTGCAAATGTACCACATTTTCATTATCCATTCATCTGTTGATGGGCATCTAGGCTGTTTCCAATGTCTGGCTATGAGGAATGATGTAGCAATGAACATTTATAGGCAGGTATTTCTGTAGTAGGATATAGAGTCCTTTGGATATATGCCCAAGAGTGGTACAGCCAGTTCTTGAGGGAGATCTATTTCCAGCCTCCTGAGGAACCACCAGACTAATTTCTGTAGTGACTGTATAATTTTGCACTCCCACCAGCAATGGGTATATGTTTCCCTGTTCCATATCCAGACCTTATCTTTACATAGTGTCCCAGATTTTCTTATGATCATAATGGAAGATGGGAAAGAAAGTGAAAATCTCCTACCTGAGTTCTACCATGTGAACATTGTGGCTCCCAGGTAGAAAGAGTTTCTAGCCATAGGTGGTTGACGAAACAAGTGGGGACTGGCTAGAAGGAAGCATTGAGCACATTCAAAGGAAGGAACAAAACTGACTTGGCACTAAGGGCTAGCATAGTTCCTGGGCAGGAAGCTCCTATTTTTGATAGGAGTGAAATTTCTATTTTTTCATATGTTACTCAACACACACCAAACAACTGAAGATCAAGTATTTAAATATACATTAAATTACTATAATAATGTATTTATGAACTATTTGTATTAGCCAACCAATGCCACTGAGTAATCGTTGACTGTTTAATCAAGACTACAGTCAGGAAAGATACTTTGTCTACTAAGAGAATTAGAAGTTGAATCTTTGCTCTTTTGCTCAGTTTTTAGTGTGGTTTTGAAAAGTTAATTTTACCTCTGCTTCTCAGTTTAAAAAGAAAAGACTTTAGAAGCAGAGATCTATAGAAGTCCCTTTATATATACAATTTTTGATTCTTTGATGGCTAAAGTTTAATTTGAGTCTTCAAATCTGTGAGATTTTTTATAATTTTTAAAATCAGAATAAAATAATATTTTTTCATGTCCACTGTTAGAATTATTCTTCATTACTTGATCAAAATTCTAAGCAATAATTTAATAATCTAATTGAAATGAAAATTGAGGAGGTGTAGTAATGTTTCAGAAACTACTATCTCATGTATGAATGCATATTATAAGAGCTTAGTAATATCACATTGATATATTAATGTAGTAATATGCAAATGATAGAGAGAACAGAAAGGGGAACTATTTTAATGTATGAAGAGTTAGTAGGTTTAAAAAGTTTTATTGTCAAACACCCCGGAAAAATATGACCTGGTATAAAGTTGATACTGAGACAGTTATTGTCAGTATCCAACAAGCAGAAAGAACCCACAAATAATTAAGATTGATAGTAATATTTCAAAATACATACTTACATGTGTATTATAATAGATACCTAAAAATTAAAAATGTTAAGTAATAAATAATAGTAAATATTTATATAGGATGTGGAGAAATAATGATTAATGATCAAAACTCTATCATTCAACTTGGGTTTGCTGTTTAGTGTGTTTTATAATGACCCTTTCATTTTTCTTGTAAACACGAGAGTGGAATGTTTACTTAAAAATTAAACCATATTTCCTATGTACATTGTGTTATTAATTAAACTTGTTTCATGAGAAATACTGTAGTAAATTTCCTATTATGAAAACACTTGATTTGATAATAAAATAGTAGCAAACATGGAATGCTAGTATTCAAGGGTAGAAATTATATTTTAAAAATACAATTTTAGAGGCTGAAATTGATATCATCTCTAGAAGAAGTAACAAAAGATACAGGGTCTAATATGTTTACACACATCAGCTTGGGGGTAAATTTTTTTTTTTTTTTTGTACAGTGAAATACACAGGGTGCATCAAACAGTAATCCTTCTCCAGTTCCCTTAATCCAGTGACACTTTTCAAGAATAAGTGAGAAATGATAGACAGCTCTCCAAAAGACTGACAAGAGATGCAAACAGCTCATTCAGTGAGGGGGATATAAAAATAAGCAGTGGCAGCAATCTCCTTGAGTGTGATTTATTACAGCTTAGCACCTTAAATGTAGAAAGAACAGAAGACAAAGTTTCCTTCATTACCTCTGAAGATCTGTAAGGTAGCCTTTGCAAGAGGAACGCCATTCATATATATTTGCTCTTTGAGATTAAAATATAATTAGATCATTCCTTCTTTCCATTCCGTCCCTCCATATATTCCTGTATACACCCCTCCTGGCTGTCTTTCTGATTTAAGCCTCCACTTTTCATTACTTTTGTTACATTAATATATGTATTTACATATATTCTCCTAAAATTCCTAGTCTTAGGCTTGACCATTTGCTATCGGATAAACAATTAATTTGTTCTTCTCTGTCTCTCTGTCTCTGTCTCTGTCTCTGTCTCTCTCTGTCTCTGTCTCTCTCTCTGTCTCTGTCTCTGTCTCTCTGTCTCTCTGTCTCTCTCTGTGTGTGTGTGTGTGTGTGTGTGTGTGTGTGTGTGTGTGTGTGTTTGTGTCTTTCTCTTCCATCATTCTTTAGTTACTTGTAGTTCTTTATGTGGGAGTTGAATCCCCTGGTCTGTCTCCTGTCTACACTCTCCTGTGCTCTTGTAAATCTTCAGCACTTGTTTAGGCAGTCCTGTTTGTTTCCCAAGAATGTCAGAGGGACACCCCAAAGGAACACTTCTTTATTATTAAGAAATTTTCTATTCATTTTACATATCAACCACAGTTCCCCCTCTCCTCCCTCCTCCTGCCCACCAGCCTTCCCCCAACCCACTCCCCATTCCCACCTCCTCCAAGGAAAGGCCTCCCATGGGGAGTCAGCAGAGCCTGGTACATCCAGTTGAGGCAGGACCAAGCCACTCCCACAGCACCAAGGCTACCCAGAGTGTCCCACCATGGGCACTGGGCTCAAAAAAAAAAAAAGCCCCCTCATGCACCAGGAACAGATCCCGATCCCACTGCCTTGGGGCACTTAAACAGTTCAAGCTAAACAACTGTCTTGCTTGTGCATATGGCCTAGTCCAGTCACATGGGGACTCCACAGCTATTGGAACACAGTTCGTGAGTTGCTACTAGTTTGTGGCTTCTCTGTATGTTTCCTCATCATGGTCTAGATGTCTCTTGCTCCTCTCACTCATCAACTGGCCCCTGGAGCTTGGCCTGGAGCCTGGCTGTGGATTTATGCACCTGCTTCCATCTATTACTGGATGAAGACTCTATGATGACAGTTAGGGCTTCACCAATCTAATTACTAGAGTAGGCCCTTTCAGGCACCTTCTCCACTATTGCTAGTAGTCTCAGGTGGGATCATCCTTGTGGATTCCTGGGAACTTCCCTAGCACTGTTTCTCTCTATTCCCATGATGTCTCCATCTATCATGGTATCTCTTTTCTTGTTCTACCACTCTTTCCCTGTTCCAGCTTGAACATCCCGATCCCTTATGTATGTTCTCATCTTCCATCCCCACCTTCCATTGCCCTCCCCCTGCCCCACTTTCAGTTTGCTCATGTAGATCTCATCTAGTTCTCCTTCTCAGGGCAATCTATGTGTCCCCCTTAGGGTCCTCCTTGTTAGCTAGCTTCTCTGGAGCAATGGGCTGTAGTCTGATTATCCTTTGCTTTACATCTATTATCCACATATGAGTGTGTAGATACCATGTTTGTCCTTCTTAGTCTGGATTACCTCACTCAGGATGATATTTCCTACTTCCATCCAGTTGCCTGCAAGTGTCATGATATCATTGGGTTTTTTTAGATGTCCCTTGCTCATAGCATCAAATAGATCCATATTATAAACAAAACTTAAGTCCAAGTATATCGAAGACTTCAGTATAAATCCAGTTACACTGACCTTGATAGAAGAGAAAGTAGGAAATAGTCCTGAACACATTGGCACAGGAGACCACTTCCTAAATATAACACCAGTAGCACAGACACTTGAGAGAAACAATTAATAAATGGGACCTTCTGAAACTGAGAAGCTTTTGAAATGAAAAGGACATGGTCTATAAGACAAAACAATAGCCTAAATAATGGGAAAAGATCTTCACCAACCCCACATCTGACAGAAGGCTGATATCCAGAATATATAAAGAATTCAAGAAAGCAGACATTAAAATGTCAAACAATCCAATTTAAACTTTGGCTACAGAGCTAAACAGAGAATCCTCAACAGAAGAATCTCAAATGGCTGAAAGATATTTAAGGAATTGCTCAACATCCTTAGTCATTATGGAAATGCAAATCAAAATGACTCTGAGATACCATCTTACACCTGCCAGAATGGCTACAATAAAAAACACCGAGGAGAATTTATGTTGGATAGGATGTGGAACAAGGGGAACACTCCTCCACTGTTGGTGGGAGTGCAAACTGTTACAGCCACTTTGGAAATCAATATGGCAGTTTTTCAGAAAATTGGGAATCAATCTACCTCAAGACCCAGCTATACCACTCTTGGGCATATACCCAAGGCATGCTCAATCATACCACAGGGACACATGCTCAACTATGTTCATATTTGCATTATTTTAATAGTCAAAACCTGGATACAACCTGAATGCCTGTCAACCAAAGAATGGATAAAAAATAATGTGCCAAGAGAACACATTAATGATTCTAATTAGTTTAGTATAATGGTCTTAATAGTTAAGACATAATAAGAGACAGAGAAGCCTTGTGTAGGTAGGAGGTAATTAGAGGAAATAGATACTAAATGTGTTTCAGATCTGAATCGTGCAATAGGATAGTAGTAGAGTGTAATGTAGATTAAAAATAAGACAAAGAATACTAAAGCAAAAGGTGGAAAAGAAGATATTTACAAGTAAAAATTACTTAAGACAATTCAACTTGACTGTTGAAACCTGATTTCTTCGAAATCTCTGACCTCCAGCTAATAGTTAAGTCCTTTTGTTAAAAAGGTTAACATTGGCATCCAGGAACTCTTGTTGTTGACCTAAGGCTTCTTGTAGGAGGCACAGTATATAAGCAATTTATAGAAGTATGCAACATATGCTTCTAACCTTAAATATGTATGTAATTCTATATGATCTGGCTTGTACTAAGTTTGTGGGTGATATAAACAAGATAATAGAGCTGTGATAATAATGACTCACAGGTAAGGGGCTTCAATAATCACATTTCCTTTTGTCAAGTGTCATTCCCATTGCGATGTTAACAATGTAAGTTCCCATCCAGCCACTTTTATTTCAACCACATCTACAAAGTCTCACTTTGACCTTTCTTCTGGGCAGTTGAAGTAGTCAGCTAGTAACAACTGTTATAGAAAAATGTCTAAAAAACAACACTGTAATACCTGTTCAGAGGCTGCTGTTAGGATTCAATTGGGGGTGGGGGCAAAAATAGAGCTGAGGTACCTACTTAACATATCAAAGCAGACTTAACCTCCAGGTTCTCCCAGCACCTTCCATTCTCTATAAGTTACAGAGCTTGCCTGGCATGTTCTTCCCCTCCCTCTACCTTGAACTCTCCAGCCCAGAGGCTGGGCTGCTCTTCTCCCAAGTGCTCTTTCCTACACAATCCAGACATTTTGATTACCTGCATTTTTTGTTTCTTTGTCCTACTGGCTGATGTACCTAGTTCTTCTTTCTTCCTTCTCCCTACCCCTCCCTCTCACCTTACATGGCCCAGCTTAGTCTGGCCATGTCCATTTTGGAATCTCCCAGATGTCCCTGCCTCCATCTATCCTCTCCCTCTTATCTACAATAAAATTTCTTCTCCACCATACCTAGGAGCAGTCATGTCCTTTACCTTCTTTTTTCTTTTTCTTTTTCTTTTTTTTCCCCCATTCAGCTGGCTTTGAAGTTCCTTGGTAAAGCAAATGGCTAGCTTATTAATAGCAGTGAATTCTGGGTTCATCCTGGATTCAACCTAAATAAAACCCTATGTCCACTTGTGCCATCACTACCAGAATTACCAAAAAAGAAATAAAATTACATGTCAATCAAGCACTGTGTATGTACCTTAATATATTTAAAAAGCATATTTCTATTTTAGCCTTTAAAAGGACAGGGATTGAATATGTTTCAATTTTAATCACTTTCAGTTCAAATTAAAATATGAAAAAGATAGCTTGTTTTTGAACTAGGCTTTTCTAATTAAAGAGTCTTTACAAGGAAGAATTATTCTTGTTTCTTTTTTTCATGTTTCTTGTATCTCTCAGAGATGTTTCTACTGAATAGCGAGATGCAGGTTTGGGATTTGAATTCATAGAACACAGTTACTAGCACCAGTCAAAAGCCACAGACAAGAAAAGAAATAAATCAAAGTTAATTTGTAATTGAAACTAACTGTAAGTAAAAGCAATTTAGTGTTAAAGAACCTTGGCATGTTTAAAAGATGAATTACTTGATGCTTCTTTGTTATTTAAATTTATTTTTTAATCACTTACTAGAAGAGAAAGCTAAACTTAGGGAGGCCAGACAGGAATAGAATCTATTTCATGTCCTTTTTTAAACTCAGAGGATAAAATACCCTTTGATGTTGAATTAAAGTGTATTTTAAGAATCCTAAGGAAACTAGGGAAAAGTTTAAGGTATTTTCTATGTAGTAATAGCTGATATAATGCAATGTAAAAACTATAAAATAAAATAAAAAAAAATGTTGTCTTGGACTTTTAATTCCCCCTGTAAAAACTTAATGCTTTCTCATAAATGAAAGTATTATGTTTTATTTCTTAGTTTCATAAATGGAAAATGAATCTTATAATTTTATTGATTTTTTTTTTTAACCGTCACATTGGAATCCACAACTTATTCCATATCCTTTTCTTTGTAAAAGCTATGTTTAACTCTTTTTGAAGCATATTTTGGGAGGAAGTTTTTCTACTGATGCTCTACTAGGAAAGCAGTGGTTTGGCTGCAAATAGGATAAATACAGTGACAGGGACTTGGATTATAGCTAAATAAGGACCTAGTCGACTGGAAATACATTTTTCTTGTTTTGTTTTTGTTTGTTTGTTTGTTTTGGCTTGTCTCTTGAGTACAAAATAATAGCTCATAATGTACTTTTCCTTTAAGATAGGTATAATGTCAATGACAGAATCTACTCAAGTGGGTGATGAGTCTCTGAACATGCCTATGAGGAATTATCAAATTATCTTAATTTACATGTAAAGGTTTTTTTAAATTTTGTATCTATTGTTTTTAAATTTTGTACATGTATATCATATGTTTTGATGAAATAAATTCTCACTGTCTCTTCTCTAATTCCTCTCGTATCCTTACCACCACATTTGCCTCCCAAGTTCAAGTTTTGTTTTTTTTTTTTTTTTTTTTTTTTTTTTTTTTTGAGCACATGAGTCTACTTAGTAAGAGCATGGATATAGTGCTGTTGACTGGAGTATGGGAAACAAACAGCCATCTCATCCCTAAAGAAAACCGTCTCTCCTTTCACAGAAGCCATCAGTTGCCAATATCTCCCTAGCTAGGTGAAGAATTTAATTATCTCCTCCCTCACACATCAAGGGATTCTGATTGACTTGATATTGTGGTTGTGTTATGGATGCTATACTAGCTTCTGGGAGTTCATGCTTGCAAGGGCCCTGTCCTGTCCAGAAAGCACTGTTTAGAAGCAGTCCTCGAGAATTTCTGTCTCATACAATCATTTCAGGAAGATGCCTGAGCCTTAACTGGGGTTGGAGTGGTAGGTTTATGGGATGCATCTTCCATTCTATCCTGATTCCTATACCATATACTGTGACCAGTTGTAATTCGTTGTATTAATTTCCATGGACCACAACAAAAGAAGCTTCTCTGAAAAAGGTCGAAAGATGCACTGATTCAAAAATAATTTACTTCAACTCAGAAGTCCCAATCCCAGTCCATCATTGAGAGAAGTAGGCAGAAATGGAAAGCAAAAACCAGGAGGAAATAACTGAAGCATCCACTATAAAAGAAGGTTGCTTATTGGCTTGTTATCCATGACTAGCTCAGTGTTCTTTCTTGTTCTCCCAAGGACCACTTACATTGCCCAGGAGCAGCACCACCCTAGGAACTGAGACTTCTTGCTAATCATGAATTAAGAAAATAATTTTCAGAGTTGCCTAATATAATCTGATAGAGACATTTTCTAAATGAAATGAGGCCCAGTCTTCCAAGATGACTCTAGTTTATATCAGATAAAGCAGTTTATTGATAAAAATTAGGCTACACACTATCTATTTAAATACAACTGAATGTACAGACATGGTGATATATTCCTACCATAGCATGATAGGTGGAAAGAGCATGGGTTCAAAGTCAGCCTTGATTACATAGAACATTTCTTTCCACCCCAAATGTAATTTGCAGACTATTTGTCACAAAACACTGCCTTATTCTCCACTTATGCCTGAGTCTATGCATTATCTAATAGCCTGTGTATAGAACAAATTAGAATAGAGAATTTTATGATTTATTTCCATTTTCATAGGATAATATATTTCACAATGTTGGCCATCAGCTTCAGTATGGATGCTCTAGTCCTGAATAGGTAGCCAACAGAGAAAAACAGTCTGGGAAGAATTGCTACATCAGAGAGACCTGAGTACACTGAATTGTTTTACAGAGTTAGATATAATCATCCCAAGTTCAGTGTCTCTACGAAAAGTGAAACAAATAGTCCTTCTTAAATATGAAGCTGTAGAACCTTAACATCAATAACAATAACTTTATTAACAAGTATTTTATTGGTGGGGCACAATTAATTTCCCTACAAACATTAGTCCATATCTCCCTCTCCTTCTTCTTCCTGTACTTGTTTGTTTGTTCATTTTGTTTTTAATCCATGAGTTGAAATCCTGCTTTCCTTAGGTGCAAGCATTATGCAACTTTATTTTCAGTTAGAGAAGTCAGTAGACAGTTTCTTTAAGGAAAACAAAGCCAATTATCTTATATATTGATAATAAAATAGGATAGTTAAGAACACTGGGGCAGAGTGGCTGTCTTCTGTTCTTTGTGTGCCCCCTCATCTTTGACACCAGAGATTCAGTGGGAGAGTATAAATTATCTGTTTTGTCAATTCACAAACAAAAGTGCGTATATTTGGTTGAGTAGTTGACCCCTTAAAAGTTTCGCCACCTTTCAGCTGATCATCATGTTTTCTGTCTGATAATAACAGTTTCAAGTTGAATCACCATGGTTGACTGCACACTATCACAACTTTGGATTAGGAAAGTGGAACCCAGGAGTATTTGTGAAGTATTTCTTGATTATTCACAAGGCAACCCAATTGAAATAGGCTGCAGTAAAACATTCCGTTTATCTCAGTTCATAGTAGAAGCATTGAACTGTGACTCAACAAATTGACCTTCAGAGATTATCATGACCTTCAAATTGCCACTAAGAGCAGTGAATCCTTTTTGTCTGCTTTTTAAAACTAAAATTTGTTTAAAAAACTCAGAAAAAGAGAAGTTAGGATTTTTTTGATAATTTTATAAAGACAAAAGAGTATTATTAGGAGTATAGCTAACTAAGGAATTAAATATATATATTTCTACTCATTATTTTCATAACATTACCTTTTAGATAACACATTCACATGAGACCTTGTGATATCTGACTTTCTGTTTCAGACTTTATAAGCTTACATTAATATCTTGAAGGTGAATGTTAGTCATGAAGAATAAAAGTGATGACCATTAAACCCTACATTTTGGTCACATTTTGGAAATCTACATTTTTCTTACTTCAAGAAAATTGAAAATATAAAGAAAACACATTTGCAATGTTTGCTGGTGTGCTTATAGGTATACACCAAATATTATTCTGACCCTACTGTAAAATGCAAGTCTATGAAGAATTGCTGTAGCAACATAATTTATATGATATTTTTAAAATGAGGTCAATTTTTGTCATTTGATTAAACTTCAATGTAATTTATCATTTTGATGCAATAAAAATGGTCAAACCTTTAATGATATTTTCAAAAGGATATTTGGACATTTTGATCACAAAATAAAAGTTTTGAGAAAAGACCCCAGGATTCAAGAGATTCACACATCAAGTAAAACTATCTAGGGTTTTAGGAACTGGACTGAACAGATGACTTTGCCTATTCTACAGTGATAGAAACTTTTCCACACAGGGCACTGTACATCTCATTTTAATGAGCTATGGATGACATCCATTTATTTATAATGACATAACATTCACTGGGGGATATATATATATATATATATATATATATATATATATTGTTTTAACCAAAACACATAACAATTGAGAAGAAATATATTCTACCCTATATGTGAGAGATTTTTTTGAAACTTTAGTTTTATTTCCTATTGCTAAAAAATTCCAGCTTTGGCTGATTAATTTCAAAATAATTAGCTTCTATTTTGGAATCATATGTCTGATAGAAAAAATGTTATTTATGACAATTGTTAATATTCTTGTTCATGTTTTGCCTCAATGAAACCAAGCTATGTGTCTATTATGGAAACCCTATTGAATACATGTAGACAATTTATCTTGTAATGGCTTGTGTCCTATTATTTACTAGATTTAACCCACTGTACTATGATTTTCCTTATAATATAATTTTATTTTTGTGCCTTTTTCCACAGACATACATTTCATTAAGACTTCACTTTTAATTATAATATTCATAATGTGATAGTAGAGTAAAAAGAATACTTTCTGCCTGAACTAAACACCAAACCACACTAAATTAACAACTTCATTGCCAACAGTATGCAAAATTTAAAAAAGTATAACATACAAAATTATTATTAAAATGTGCTTGAAAATGTAAGAAGTACATTTGAATTAACAGATAAGGATATGTTAAACCTACACATATTGCATACATCTAATTGTGTACAGTGAGTGATTATCTTTGAGATTAGATAAAAAACATCCCCTACTTTCTGATAATATTTGATGAGATCTGACCAGGAACATCACTTCCTTATTCAACATACTGGAGAACTTGTAAAGTCTTAAATAGTATACTAAACATGACACAAAAGGTTTGAACATACTCTCTCCTTTAGAAGTAAATAATCTTTTATAATTCAATACAATTCAACTTTGAATGCATATAAAATTATTGAATTTATTTATGGCTAATCACATACAGAAAAGCTAAAATGAATGAAAATTACACATACTTTTTTAAAAAGCAAAAATTAATAAATAGAAGACCTAGTGTTCTTCTACATAAGAGTAATACAGATGAAAAATATCCATTTATAATTACAACTAGACTAGTGTTTAAGATGAAGTTATTTGGGACACTGTACCAATAATATATCTTTGAAATTCAGAAATAAAAACACATGGATAGTGAGATAAAGATATAAGACCTCATAATACTTCTAAAAAATTATATTTTTTCTTAGCATTTGTTTGAATTAATAGAATAAATTTATTAACTTAGCATTATTATCTTATTCATGTGATAACACATTGTTTTCAAGCATCAACAATTACATGAAACATTATTTTCAAGTAAAAGTGATAAAACTTGTTGAAGTAGGACATATAACTGAAGTGTTATAGAACAAGTCATTTAACAACAAAGGAATTTATAAATAAATTAAACAAAATATATACATATAGATGTATAACATATGTAATATATGCCTCTGTCTTCATTGGGTCCCTGCACTCACCTGCACATATGAGTGAGTACACAATACAAATGTGTAGGCAGCACAAGGTTAAAAACAACAAAAAATAATTTGTTATAAGAAAATGTAAAAGTCTTTTTAACACTCATTTTTATAACTTATATTTAAATTTAGTAAAGTTTCAGTATATAAGTCTAGCATAAAATAATTATTGATTGATTCATACTCTATAAAGGAAACACTATTTCAAAACAGTTAAGAATAGATTACAGTAATTAGTAGCATATTAAGTGAAATAGTAAAAGACCTATGAAATTGAAAGTCAATTGAATGAGTAAAAGAGGTGAAATAATGGAGATATGAAATGTAATCATTGATTTAAAAACCCTTATATTTAGGAATATATACTCAGACACATACTCACAGACAGACAGACACACACACACACACACACACACACACACACACACACACACACACGTGCATGCACACACACACACACACACACACACACACACACACACACAAGCAATAATGTAAAAAGAGGCCTTGAATTAGAAAGAAAGGAAGGAGGAGTCTATGGGTAGATGTGGAAGTAGGAAAAGGAAATGATAAATCCTTTAATTGTATTATAATCTCAAAAAGTAAAAGAAATTAAAAAATTAGTCAAAGTTCTTCAAGCTGATATTTATGCTTAATACAATTACAATCAATGCAGTAGCATATTATTTGCCTTCAAAATAATTTTTATAAAGTACCACTGGCCAAGAATGTTTGAAATGATCTTTAAAATAAATAAAATCTATGAATCTATTACTACAAAGGTTTTCATAAAGCTGAAGGTGCAGTTAAGTAAAAACGATGATAAAAGATATTAAATTCATTCTGTAAAAATATATCTAAAATATTCAACATGGAATAATATTCTTGTTGAAATTCAGTTAAAAAATTGGAGGATGGAGAGAAAAGACAAATAGCAACCTCTGCTTCTCATCAAACACAAATATTTATTCAAGTTGGAACCGAGAAATGAAAATAAGATTTAATAGTTTCACATGACAGTGAGGCTAGAAGCAGGATATCTTTACAGAATACATGTAAGTCTGATGCAGTATAAATGCACTTTGTGAAGATGTGTCACCTATAGCATGAATCCTAATTGGTCTAATAAATACCTGGAGCCAGATATTAGAGTAAATGCTGAAATATCAGAGAGACAAAGGAACAACCCACAGGCACCTCTCACCTCCCTAACTCCTCAGTTGAAAAGACTGAGTTCCTTTCTCCTCCTGCATTATATTCCTTTCTCTGCTCAGCCATATCACTTCCTGTCTCAACCTCCCTACTACTGGGATTAAAGGCCTGTGTGCCTTCCAAGTACTAGGAGAAAAGGCATGAGATCCCACATCCTGAAAATAAAGGTATGTGCCACCACTGCCTGGCCTCTGTGTCTAATAGTGGCTGGGTTCACCCTTTTATCTTCAGGCAAGCTTTATTTGTTAGATCATACACAAAATATTATCACAGTTGCTGTTTCACCTCACCTGTCCAAGGCATCTTCTGATTGGATTTGTAAAGAGCTGTATGGCCAGGAGATGATAGGTTGAAAATAAGGGCAGAGATAGTTATGCTGGGAAGAATCTGAGAGGCAGCAGATTCACCATTAAGATGTGGAGCAAGTTGATGCAATATTGAGGAGAGTTAATAAACCACTTCACAGAATATAGATTATAATAAAAAGGTTAATCTAAGCTTTAAGAGCTAGCTGGTAACAAGGCTGAGCTAAGGCTAAATTTCATAATAAATAATAAGTCTCCATGTCATTATTTGGGAGCTGGCAGTCCAATGAAAGTCCAACTACATTTGTCATCCAACATGGAGGCATGTATATCCAAGTGTAGGCTCTATGAGCTGCCAGCATGATACTCCACAAGAGACTACATAGAAATGCCTAGTGCAGCTTGCCCAGCAACTTTCCAAAGCTGAGGCAGGTAAATGCATCTCCTGGCAGTGTTCATGGTTCCAAGGCTCAGCTCTCACTGACCAGAGGAAGACACAGACAGCTGCCAGTACCATGTCCTAAGCAGAGCCATAGAAGGGGCTGCAGAATTACAAAAGGGCTTTGCAACATTTTTGTAAAGTTTTCCCTGAGCCATAGTGTGGAGAAAGCCAGCTCCATACAGACAAAACCCCTGAACAGGTACAGTATGCTTGAAATGTTGAAGAAATAAAATAAAATGTATATAGACAGTCATAGAAAAAAACTAGCTTGAAAATAATAAAGTTTTTAAGGAGGAAATGAAGTAATTTAAAAAGAATTAGCCATATTAGGATGGTAATTACTATAAGAAAGCATGTTCGGACCCTGTATAGTGCTTTATTAACTTCAAACTTTTTAAATGTGGATGGATGAACAAAGAACAACACCTTCTGAGAGACATTGGACTGTGGAATAAACTGATGACTTAAACATGCTTATATATTTTAAGAATGTCTTAATTTTAGAATGGAAGTCACGAAATGTGTTGCATTGGGGAAGAGGTTATGCCTTTGTTTGCACAGTAAATGAAAGTCAATGGACTCCTTCAAAATTAATAAAGATCATATTTGACTGGGGGAGAACTCCTAAAAATCTTTGCTACAAATATGATGGAAGAAACCAAGAAAAAACTACAAGACAGGTGATGTATATGTTGATTCCTCTACATAGGAACAGCTCTGAGGCTGGATGATACATGATAAATCTTATCGGCTAAAAGTACTTATGACTTATTGTTACATGTCATCCTTTCATGTAGAATGGATAGAGATTTACATTACAGTTTGAATATGCAGTCCAAACAGACTTACAAAGTTGACAGATGCCTTTACCTGCTCAAACATACAGCAGAAAATCATCTTTAACTGATTTTTGCACACCACACATTCCATACTTATATTAATGCAGATATCTATTTTCCCTTTAAAAGTTTGTATATTTTAGAACCAAAGGACCAAACACCTATGAAGACAAGACAAGTAGCCCAGGTGATCCAGTCTCTCAAAATACCTCTATTGCAATGTCCTCAAAAATTCATATTCAGAACAACTTCAGAGTGATTAACTAAGACAATCCAGCCTCAGAGACTATTTTAGCCAAGACTTCAATTAATCCCTGTATTTTCCCATTGCACAGAAAATTGACAAGAAATTACACAACTACCTCATGCAGGACTTGTTCATTATCCCAATTTTCTCAGGGTTCCCTAAACATATCATTGCCCAGAGACAACAGGAAGTAATATTAAGAACATGATGCCCACATTCCCAAGAGGGGGTGAGTGTTTTTTGTTTTTTGTTTTTTGTTTTGTTTTTTGTTTTGTTTTGTTTTGTTTGGGTCATTTGGTAGGTTAGTAACGTTTGTCATTGTTTAGGGAGTAAGTTGAAAGTTGTTCTTCATTATGCTTAGGGAGGAAGATAAACAAAGGGGGTTAGATTTGAGAATTTCTTTCTCCTTTTCTCTCTTTCATTTTTTCTGGCTTTTTTCTTTTTCTTTCCTTTATCCTTCTCTCTCTCCTATTTAGTAAAAAAAAGGGAGGCTATAGAAAAGATAGGATATAGGATTTGATTATTGAATCTATTTTTAAACTAAAAGTATGTACTAGTCTCAAATATTTTACATTAGTATGGAATTTTGTATATTGATGCAAATTTAAGGCTATTTTTATTGTAACAACCTATAGATATAATTCTTTTTTTACTTTTTTATTTATTATATTTGTGTTTTAATTTTACACATCAGCCATGGGTTCCCCTGTCCTCCCCCCTCCTGCACCCGACCCCACCTTCCCCCCAACTCCTCCCCTCCATTCCCATCTCCTCCAGGGCCAAGACTCCCCTGGGGATTCATTTAAACCTGGTGGACTCAGTACAGGCAGGTAGGTCCAGTCCCCTCCTTCCAGGCTGAGCAAAGTGTCCCTGTGTAAGTCCAAGGCTCCAAACAGCCAGCTCATGCACTAAGGATAGGTCTGGGTCCTACTGCCTGGGTGCCTGCCAAACAGTTCAAGCTATTCAATTGTCTCACTTATCTAGAGGGCCTGATCCAGTTGGGGGCTCCACATCTTTTGGTTCATAATTCATGTGTTTTCATTAGTTTGGATACTTGTCCCTGTGCTTTTCCAACTTTGGTCTCAACAATTCACACTCTTACAGTCCCTCCTCTTTCTCAACCATTGGACTCCTGGAGCTCCACCTGGGGCCTGCCCGAGGATCTCTGCATCCACTTCCATCAGTTATTGGATGAGAGTCCCAGCAGGATAGTTAGGGTGTTTGGCCATCTAATCACCAGACTAGGTCAGATCAGGCTTTCTCTCGACCATTGCCAATAGTCTACAGTGTATATATCATTATGGATTTCTGGGGACCTGTCTAGCACTTTGCTTCTTCCTGTTCTCATGTGGTCTTCATTTGTCATGGTCTGTTATTCTTTGTTCTCCCTTTCTGTTCTTGATCCAGCTGGGATTTCTTGCTCCCCTAAGTTCTCTTTCCCTCAATCCTTTCCCTTCATTACCCCCACTGTCATCAAGGTTGTTCATGTAGATCTCATCCTTTTCTCTGTCATTGGGCAATCCCTGTGCCAGGTTTCTTAAGGTCCCATTTTCTAGGTAGCCTCCCTGGAGTTGTGTGTTTATAGTATTATACCTATGATGCTCATTTAAAAGTGAAATATAACTGTCTAGTCATTGAAAGAAGCTACTAAGAACTGTTTAAGATAAAGAAATACAGGTTATTAGTTAGTCATCTATAAAAGTCAAACATGTAGTCAAGTTAGGTGTGGTTTCAATATTAAAAAGAGATATATTTTAGACAGATAAGTAGTATTCAAACACTTTAGAGAGCTATAGACTATGGCATTTAATATGTTTTAATAACACAAGGCTTTTCATAACAGTGATATATGGCAGCACTAACCTACTTCAGAGGTGATGAGGGGCATCAAAGAATCTCCATATGGAGTTTCCTTTAAATCTGAAAAGGGTAGCCCATTATCTAGAAACTACCCTTGCCCCAAGTGCTCACAGTATGCCCTTCTAATTGGACAAGGAGGAAACAAACAAAGTTGACTGCTGAACTTAGCTAAGATAAGGTAGAACTGTCCTTAAAAATTCCTGCTTTACCAAACTGTTTGCCAGATATTCTAGGCAGGTAGGCTGAAGATGGGTGCCCTGATGTTGCAAAGGAACACTGGTTAAACATCCAGGCAGACCATTCTCTCTGTAATTTTTATAGTCTAGGCAATTGCTGGTTCTGTACTTCCTTTTTATTCAGGTATTATTTTATCCTTCTCAGGTATCTAATGTGGTTGAATTTGAGATAGTTATAGTTTTACTTTTTTTGTTACTAAATTCAAAAAAGAATCTCACAAAAAAGATTTAAAGTTTATAAAGGTTGAGATACATAAAATCTTAAATTATTTACATAAGAAAATATTTCAAGGTGTGAAAGATATTTTTAGCTTGGTAATATGAGTTATGATAGAAAGTGATATAGGTACAGGACATTGGACTCATTAAGATAGGATATATAATAGAGTACTTTCTCCAAATTTTCTAAGTATAAATAGACTGGAAATTGTGAATATGATTTTATGTGATGATTGTTCTTAATGTATACAGTTTTACTGTGTTAGAGTTAAAACTTTTCTATTTTATTTAGACAAAAGGGGAAATATTGAAGGATATTTTATCATGCTGTGTGAAGATGTGTCATGGTTTTACCTAACCTGCCTAAGAAATCTTCTGATATAAAGAGCCAAATGGCCAATAGTTAGGCAGAAGAGCATAAGCAGCATGTCTCAACCAAAATAGGGACTCTGGGAAGAATCTGAAACAGTAGATTTGTCTGGGAGATGTAGAAGAAATTGGACATACTGTGTGAAGTAGAAGTATCAAGCCATGGGACAGAACATAGACTAATATAAATGGGTGAATTTAAGGTTTTACAGCTAGTTGACACAAGCATGAGCTAAGGCAAGACTTTCATACTTAATAAGAAGTCTCTATGTCATTGCTTGGGAGCTGGTAGTCAAAAGAATGACCCATTACATATGTCAAATATCAAATAAAAGAAAAGAAAATCTTATCAAAAACAGCATTCAGAAATTGAATTTAATTAAAGATATGTAAACAGGAATTGTATAGTAAACCCAATCTTCACTAAGTGGAAAAACTGTCATAATAGCATCAAATCAAGCAGAGAACATATTGCTGAGTTAAAAACAAAAGTAAACTAGATAACTGAACAAGCAGAATACAAAAGAAGATATTATATTTACCAATAAAACCACAGAAAAATATATTCAGCATCGTTACAACTATTGTAAGTGTTACCAAAAATTTGTACTGCTACACTAAAAAAATAAAGGGTCCGTAGGAGTCACACTTGATAAAAACATGTATTTTTGGTGGGTCATAGAGCAACTTGGAAGTCTATCACATTTAAGGAGGCATTGTAACATTGTTTATTTACCCTAAAACTTTCTTTTGAAATTTACTGAGGTATACAAATATATTAATCCTAAAATGCACATTTTCTTAGTGATATTGAAATTTATACTAAAATATGTTCACATCTTTTCCTAAGATCTTTGTAATAGTTACCCAAATGTAAATGATCTCATGTGCATCAATATTTATAGGCACCAAGAATTAATAAAGTAGGTACATCTTGTCTTTGCAACACAATCACATCTCATACATTTTGAAAAAAGAAATCTGAAAAACTAATAAAATAAACTAAGAAAAAAAAAACAAAAACATTCATAACCTTACTAGATATTGGTTTAGTCGAAGAATGTGTGCATGTTAAAAATCTACCAAAATATGTTTGATAACTGTCCATTTATCTGCATTTATGATATTCTAACACAAAAGAAATACATAAAATCATAAATAATACATGTTTGTATACCAATAACATAAAGAAAAGTATGCATAGTTAAACATACAAAAGAAAGCTAAGGATAGCATTTCTGATTTTGAGGAGTTGCTAAATCATTCATTGCCTTTTATCTGTCCATCATAATGTGGATCCAATTAACTGACAAATATGTGGTTTCCAGAAATTGATAAAATGTCTCTTCTTAGGAAGTCTGCCTACCAAGAGAATGTAAATGCCAACATTTTTTGTTTGTTTGTTTGAGACAAGGTTTCCCTGTGTATCTTTGTGCCTGGAACTCACTCAGTAACCCAGGCTGGCCTCAAACTCACTAAGACCCTCCTGCCTCTGCCTCCCGAGTGCTGGGATTAAAGGCGTGCGCCACCACCGCCCGGCAAAACGCCAACACTTTTTAAGTATTTAACTCTAAATCAAATATACATGGTTTCTTAGTGATTGTCACTTCCAATTAATCACATTTACCACATCCTGTGCCCTTCTTTCATAAAACGACTGTGTGGGCCCAAGGAGATTAGTGTGCAGTGTCTCTTTAGAGAATTTGTCTTTGAAGAGAAAAGATGTAGAGAAGGAAGAAATGAAGAAAGGAAGGAATAAAGGGAGGAAGGGAAAAATGAAGGGAGTAAGAAAAAGAGTGAGTGAGAGAGAGAAAATTCAATATGTTTAGTAACTAAAAAGTGTATCTTTCATACAGAGATATGAAAATCAAGTAATATTAGTGGCCCTAACCAGTTAAGAGTAAATGAATTTGAAATATATTCTGTCTCTGTTTAAAACTATTTTTATGAAGCCTATTTTTGGCTTTGCAGTGGTGATTTGTTTCATGTTCACTAATACAAATTCCAAACACTAACATCATTTTTTTTTTTTTTTTGCTCAAAAAATTTTCTATTTCTTTAAGTACTTGCTTTTATTTCTATGATGAACTTTAAAAAAATTACGCTGTAAAGTTAATAAAGGAACTTTCTTTTTTTGCAATTCTATATCAGTGGTTAGAAGATGACTTATAACAACAAGAAATATCAGAAAGAGACTAAATTAAGGACCAGAGAAATTATATTTGCCAATTTAAGATAAATAAGGTCTCAGAGACCATTTAAAACACAAATGAGAAACTCCTCAGTCTATATTGTACTAAGTTGTATCTTGCACAGGTGTTCTGCATTTTGCATATTAAATTCTCTAAATTCTATTTTTCTTCATGACTGCAACAGTTCAGGCAGGTTCTTCCTAGAAAGGACATTTTCACTGTCTAGATTATACCAGAATCTTTCCCTCTGATTAGTGGATTCTATCCAACCATCTTGTGAAGATACCTATTTTTTTCCTTCTTCTTTTCTTTTCATGTTTCTTTTATGATGGCCAAAGCTTTCCTATCATTTTCTGCTTCAGGAACACCTGTAATATTCTGTAGCATCACCATAAATCATAATTCTTCTGTACTACTGGGATGGTTTAGTAGTTAAGAAAGGACTAAAGTACATGTCCCAGAAGTGACAGGGCATAACACCATCTATGGCTCCAGTTCCAAGGGAAACAACACCCTCATCTGGCCTCCATGGGTACTCAGCAGCAGTCACACATGTGATGAACATACATTGCATGCAGGCAACACACACACATATTTAAATAAGATTTATACATTAAATTTTTATTACTTTAAAATAAATCAGTCAAATTTGTAGATATTTTTCTGTATTACATATTTTCATCATTGTAGGTTAAAATCAGTGGATTTTATACTTGAGGAAATACCTTTAGGTATTATGAGGAGATTAAACACATTTTGTTTTAATTACCATTTTTCTTGAGGCACTTGTAGCACCTACTAATATGGAGTTTCAAATATGTTGTTTTGCTTATAAATTGCCTGCAAATAAATTGTGCATAATTGCTTTAATGTTAAGTCTGTACTTCCTATTTTACAATTCTGACTTCTGAGACATGATGATACTCATTTTATTTATTTACCTCTTAGGTGCACTGAATTTGCTACCTTGAGACTTAAACAATTAAGTTCTATTTGAGAAAACAGGTCTAAGCTTGTTAACATTGACTGGAACATAATGAGAAATAAAAGAACAATTAGCAAAGTTCTGACTGAAAAGATTTTTGAAGGTCATTTTCTCTAGCATATGTACATTTTCATTTCACACACCTTACACTGTGTGCTGGTAACCCTTTTGTCTTTCATTTGTCCTCTCCAGTTTTTATTGGACCATAATAATAGAAAGCTATTTTCACTCGAGAAGATGGCCTTGCCCATGTCTAAATAATTGGTGCCACGCAGCCAACTGAGACTTGCAATCTGGAAGCTCCATGATGGTCCTGGATTGATATTAGTTGGTAAGTGAGGGCTAAAATCCACCTTGAAAAGTCTATTGAAGGTGACACATTATCTGAAGAAATTTTGCAAAGCAGAGTTATACTAGAAACAATTCTAAAGGTGTAGTCATATTTTATATCTCAGGACTTCATTTTTCTGTGATTTCATTTTCTCCGACTAGTTCTGCTATGGATATTTACTCTGAGGTTTCTGAAGAGAAGCCACATCTGAGGTGCCTTTTCTACTTCTGCTGTCACTATATTTTAAATAAATAGTCAGGCTGGACATGTGCTCATTCCTTTTTAAGCCATCAAAGAGTCTTCAGGTTAAAATAACCCAGTGAATCAATGTCTATTCAAACTATGCTTTTATGCCTCAGCACTTTAATATTCTTCTGTGACCATTTTATGTACTTCTTCACATTATTTAATTTCCTTTTCATTGAATATGAAAAAAGAATACTCACAATTACTTACCATAGCAACCACAGAACACATAAATTCAAACTCCAAGACTGCACAGAGTTCACAGTTGCTATAATCTTGCAAATAGTCTGCAACATGACCCTGTGTGGTTGATGATTTCAAGGATTTTGTATCTTGATAAGAAGAGCAAATCTGAAAAGAGCAGGATTTGCTTTTATTCAGCAAGAAGAAAATTATTACCACCATGAGCAAAAACAAAAGCTTTCTTGAGGACTTTTATACAGAAATCCACACTATACACCATAGAATACTTTATTCCATATTGAATACGAAATATTGATTACATAATTATGTGAAATTTCACTGCTACCCGTGTTATTCTGATGTATACATGTATAACTGGATAGTGTATTTTAGTACATAATGCAGAAAAATGTTTAGATTCCATACATGAGTGTATCTTCAAAATCAGTAATAGATCTTCTTAAGGAATTTTATTTGAAAATTTATTAACAACTCAGTAAATTGATGGAAATGTATTGTACACCATCTCTCAACATGAATTGAATTGGCATCATTTCAATGCAATTCGTTTTCAGTTCCTCTAGTTTTCAAAAATTGTTTTTATTTTTAATATAAATTCTCTTTATAATTATAATATAATTACATTATTTCTCTATTTCCTTTCTGTAAACAGTCTCAGTTAATTGTTACTACATTCATATATATGTGTCTCTGTGTGTTTATATGTGTATATCTAAACACATAAATACTTACTGTTCAGTTGGTATGATGGTCCTTGCATGTACATGTTTGCAGGGCTAACTACTTGATATTAGATAACCTACTGCTGTGCTTTTCTCTGGAGAAGACTGTTTCTCCAGATCTCAGCACCCTTTATTTGGCTCCAGTTCTTTGTGTCAGTTTCTCACCTCATGGACTCTTCTCTGTCTCTATTAGCACGTCTGTTGGTGCCAGCCTTGTTCAGCTTACAGTAGGCTGTCTGGTCTTGTTGGTATGTGTACAGCTTCTGAAGTTACCAGGAGACATATTGCACAGCAAACTTGCCAATCCTGTCACTTCTAAAAATGACCCTTGAGCCCTAGGAGTGTTTGTTTGTTTGTTTGTTTGTTTTGTTGTTTTTTTATGACAAATCAGTGGGGACTAGCCTGAACAACTTTGCATTTTGATTGGTTCTGGTTTTCTGTAACTGTCACTCTCTGTTGCAAAGAGGAGTTTCCTTGAGAGGAATGAAGACCACTTTTCTGTGTGTATGAGTACAACTAATATAGAATATAGTTAGGGATAATACTGGCTTAGTAAATTGGTGGTTGTAGGTTCTCCTCTAAGATCCATGATTTCACTAACTCTGGGTAACTGGTCATATTTCCAGTACCAGGTCTATTTTCTTTCTTGTTGAGTGAGTCTTAAGTCCAAATTGAGAACTCTTAGTTACTGCCAAGTTATATGTGCCCATACTCTATAGGTTACCATGTGCCAAATTATATGTGCCTATATACTTCAGATAAGTATGCCTTGCTGTTCACTGTTGGGGTTCATATGTGTCATATATGGGTAGGACTGGTAGGTACTTCTCTCCTTTGGAAATCCTGTGCCACCTTCTGGTTCCATGAAAGTTACTACTCAGGGAAGAGGCACTCAGGTAAGTCCCAGCTCAAGGTCTGGGATCTGTGTCTGGAGTTCATGGTGTCTTAAGTAGTAAGCCTCTTTCTCCTTTTGGGGAGTAGCCAAAGACAATATGGATAGTCTATATTATTTTAGGAGTTTCTTAGATAGCCCTGTACAGCAACTCAAATAGCTTTTTGTACCAGCTGCTAAGGTTTCTTAAATGTTCTTTAAATTGTAGAGAGTGTATGGTCAGCCCAGATGGGAAAATTTTGTTTAAACTATATGTGTGGATTTATATACTGAGTTATGTGTACTAAAGGTATTTTTAGTTAGGTAGTTAATACTATAATTCCTTATAGATTTTTCAAGTATCCTTACTTTTATTATTTTATCCTCTTCTCTCATTCATTTTAGATTGTTATAAAGTTTCTTATTATATAATTTAAGAAAGATGTATGTATTCTGTCCATATATTGCTCCATGATGATACTGTCTTTCTTCTTACTTTTCTCTTATTCACTAAAATATAAATTATATGTATACATCAGTGTTGTATATTGTCTTAGTCTGTATTATTAATTATTACTGCCATTATTGAAAGCAGTATGAGAGCTTCTCCAAAAAAATACATTATCATATAACTAGAATTTCCCTGTAGTCCAGCTGTTCCAGTCCTCACAACAGATAGATGAGACAAGTGAAGTCAGAACATACACAAAGATCCTTCGCTGGGCTTGTTATAGCACTATTCAACACAATTAGCTAGAGAGCATTTGTGATGTAAACATACTATGACTACATAATTGAGTCATTTTGCCATGAGAGGAATGAAGTTATGTCATTTCAGGAAAATAGAAGTAGCTGGATATTTTGTTAAGCAACATAGTCCAGACATACAAAAAAATCAGTATAGCATGTTTACTCTCACATGTAAAAAATAACATAGGAAACAAACAATAATAAAATCGAAGAGCTGGAAGGTGAGGAGGTGACTATTAGGAACTAGAAAGAGGCTGGAATACTAATACACAATGTGGTTGTATTTGTAGATGAAGCTTTCAAACACAACCCTGGGCTTTCATTGAATCCTTGTTATTTTTCTTTCTCTGATGAGGAAGGATTTTGGAAAGAGTAAAAATGTGTTTAATATCATTCTTAAATAAAATACAAGAGACACATGTACATACTCACTACATTCTCATCTGTTCTGCAAAAATACAGGCAGTATCTTTGTATATAATAAAAAAGAAGTGAAACATCACAATGTTTATCTTCAAGCTTAATGTTGAAATTATATTCAATGCACAACCAAATAAATGAATTGGACATGTATGATGATATAAAATATATGTACCATAATTTTAGGTGAAAGGGAAAATACATTTATGTTTTATTTCTAAGGAATAATGAACAATATCCAGGCAACTAAACTGCTATACAATCAACTAATATAATGAGTAGAGAATCTCAGCCCAAAGGTAAAGAATTGGAGTAGATTCTATTCAAAAATCAATGTGAAATTGTCCATTTCATACTCTGATTAAGACAGAAAGCAACATCATTTTCAAGATCAGTATCTGTATACTCAGTACCCAAGATCTTGTCATTTTTTCTCTAACAACAGTGCCATGCTGGCACAGCATCTTATACTTACTATTTGGTTAATTGCTCCAGAATTAAACTCCATTTTCCAGATGTTTGATTGTTTGAAAACAAACATGATGAAATACATCACAGGAATAACTATCCCTATATTGTTTAGATTCTTAAAGATGTCATTATGCTTTCTAGTTCATCCAGAGAGAATACCATACTTATATACTATTAAAACAAGTGTAAAAGTTTAGTTTTAAAAAGCTTCCAGTTGGCTTTCTCTAAAATGAAATATTTTAATTGCAGTCCTCTACCAATCATATAAATACATATAAAGGGATACACACTATGTATGTGCACAAGTCTAAAGTGAGCCAGACCTGAGACAAGAGACCATTAATTACCTTTTCTTACAGGATTTATCTTATTTAGGAACACATGATGATGTTCAGATATTTCTATGAGGTAGAAATAGATATGACAGAAAGTATTTCTGAGAGTAGAGATGTCAAAAATTATAAAACAATAACAGATCCAGGAATATTCAGGAACAATGTGTTTTTGTATGGCTATAGAATTTAGTCATACATGCAAATTTGTGAAGCCATAATCCAAGTTCATATACAGGCTATGTCAGGATCACATTTTGATCCATGTCAGGTTATTTCTTCAATTATACTTCCTAGCCTCCAGCATTCCCAAACTCTAAAACAATATTCTATTCACTGTCTTTATAATTTTTGTCAGGTAAATAATATTATCTAAGTATAGACCCTGGAGGCCTGGAACACTCCTTCAAAAGCAAGTCTTCAACTTTTAAATAAGATTTTATTTAGATCAGCATTATCTTATGGCACAGTGTAAACTAACACTCCCCTTTTCCTTTTTAGTTATTCCTCTCTCATAAAATCCAGCCTGACTGTTTCCACTCCCTCAACTCCTTCCATTTCCCTGCATACCTTCCCTCTCCCTCACATCCATCTTCTTCTGTTAACATTCCCTCAGAAAAGAGCAGGCCTCCAAGGGATATCCATTGAACATAGTATAAAAAGATACAATATGACTAGACACAAACACACATACTAAAGCTGGATGAGGCAACCCAGTAGGAGAAAAAGGGTTCCAAGAACAGACAAAAGAGTCAGAGACACCCCCCACTACTGCTGTTAGGAGTCACTCTAAGACCCCAAGCTAAACAATCATAACATATAGCAGAGGGCCTAGCATAGAACCGCCCAGGCTCCATGATTGCCCCTTCAGTCTCTGAGCTACTATGGGCCCTGCTTAGTTGATTCAGTGAGTCAGGTGCTCATGGTGGTATCCTTGAGCCCCCTGATTCCTACAATCTCTCCTCTCCCTCTTCTCTTCTCTGAGGTTCCCTGAGCTCTAGGTAATGTTTGGCTCTGGGTGCCTGCATCTGCTCCAACCCACTGCCAAAGGAAGCCTCTGCTGACATCTGGGGTAGGCACCATCTATGAGATGAGTATAGCAGAACATCATTAGGAATCATTTCATTGACTTTTTTGCCTGTCTGTTTCACAGTTTGTTAACATTTACCAATTGAAGGACATCTTGCTTATTTTACTTTGAATTATTATAAATAAAACTGCTTGTAGGTCCATATGTTGATATTTTTCACTTGTGTGGCATAAATGCCCTAAAGGAAAACTTCTAGGTTGTAGTAAAAACCTGTTTCTTTAAAAGTGTAAGAGTCAAACTATATTTTTCAAAGTGGTTGTATTATTTTTACATTTCCGTCAGGGATATGAAGGAGCCAATTTCTCCATCTATTCTCAACACTTGATATTATCATATGTATGCATTTCCTTCCTCCTTCCCTTCCTTTCTCTCCCCTTTCCTCTCATCCATTGCCCTCCCTTCCCTTCCCTCCCTCCCTTCCTCCACCCCTCTTTCAGCACATCACTCTCTCCTTCCATCTCTTCTGTCTTTTTCTATGCTGTTCTAGATGATGTACCATGGGTACCTGCTGTGATTTTCATTTGTAACACTACCATGCCTAGTTATATGGTTACATTGAAGATATCTGTATATGTTCAACTATCAACTGTATATCTTCAGAAGTTTTAGCTTTGTTGGAAAATTTTATGATTTATATATTTTTGATACATGTATGTGATTTATGAGTATTTTCTTGAGTCCAGCTTTTTTTTTTCTTTCTCTTATTGGGATATTTTCCAGCACAAAGAGTTTTGGCTTGAACTTCTAACATGTTATGGTAATTTTTTATATTGATAATACAATCCAACCTACCTTAATCTTCAGTCTAGATTTTGATAGATCACTTTCTTCACATATTTTATTACTGCAGCAATATTTGTGGCAATATTTTTTTCTCCAGCATGCTATGTGTGTAGAACTACAATGTAATTTGTAGAATATGACCAGGACATAAGTTCTGTTACCTTTTCTATAGCTGTAGATGTCTGTCACAAGGCAGCAACAGATAATATAAGCTGGAGAGACAGATATTTGAAAATAGGTAGATTTCTCTTAAGATTTATTTTTCTAGTGATGTCTTATTTAATGAGAATTTTAGAATACATATATCTGCATCGACAAAATCTTGTAAGAGCAGAATTAAATTAATGTATTAATTTTGAAGTGATTGATGCCTCACTAAGGTTTACCAATATTGTAACATACATCAATTTTCTGTTTCTTCTTAACCAGGTCCTATTCTATTTTACAGATATATTTTAGTTATCTATTCCTTAGCAGGTGAATATTTTTGATTGATATTACAAGCATTTATAAATAAGATTTTGTGTTCTATTTTTCTTAGCTCCATGCATTGAAGTGGGATTTCTGGGCTGTGTGTCAGTTCTATATTGACTTACTTGAAGAACCACCAATCACTTTTACTAAGTGGCTATACTCCATGCTCCACATCAAGCCAGTGATGTCTGAGTGCTCTGATTTCCCTACTTCTTCTCTAACATTTTTTTTTTTTTTGAGAATCAGTCTTAAAACAATCTCAGAAGACATGAAAACATACCTCATTGAGGTTTTAATGGTGTGCCCTTGATGAATGGCTATAAGCATATTTTCAATTGTATTGTTTGGATTTCATCTTATATAAAAATGTTTTTCTGTCATTTATTCAATTTAAAATTTCATTCTTTTATTATTAACATTTTTCTGTCAAGAATTTTTCATACATTCCATGTATTTGTCAAATATGTAATTAACTGATATTTTCTCACTTCTGTGAGTTATCTTTTCCCATTCTTATTGGTTTGAGTTTTTTTAATTTATGAAGCTCAAACTGTTTTTTTCCTATTATTTTCTTTTTATTGTTGTCCTTTGGAATATTTTGGCAAGACTAGATCTATGTATAATTGAGTTTTATTTACTTTTGTGGTTTTGTAGTTTCAGCATCTATGGTAAAGCACTTGATACACTATTAGTTACATTTTAAACATGGAGACTGGAGAATAAAATTGCATAACTCTGGAAATAAGAATCACAATAGTATTTTAGATAGAAATGGGACATTTCCTCTCTTCTTCAGTTTCCTAAGAATTCCTGTGTCATAGTTATTTCTTGATTTTAAATATCAGCTCTTACTCCCTAGGGAAAAAACAGTAAACTGTGAGAATTTCCCTTAGGGATTGTAATTCCAGTTTCATAGTAGTTATGAAACTGTTTAAATACTAATGATCACAATAATTAAGTTATTGTCATCCAGTTCATTTAATTAGCAAAATATACTTTGGATAATCCACTATGGTATGATTTTATTATCTTTATTTGTGACTAGAGTAACTGTGGAGATATTTCCTTTTTAATTCCTAGTATTAGTGAATCATGTTCTTTCTATTTCTATTCTAAATTATTTCAATTTTATTTATGTATTTAAAGATCCTGTAATTAAACATGTTCATTTCTTACTACTTTTTAGTCTTCAGCATTTTATATTAATAAACATTTTTTATTCCTTACATTCTTCTTTGAATTATTTTGCTGTCATTGTTGGCAGTGAAATACTCTGATTTCCTGTCTTCAATATCTACTCTTCTTAGTTTTTGTATATCATGTTTTTATCTCAATCCATATGATAAAGTTATTGCATTTCTATTAAGCTTATAGGTGTTTTTAGGATTATATTTAATTTCCAAATGTTTAAGT